>NC_035445.2:49123307-50439075 GCF_002127325.2 Helianthus annuus
TCTCCCTTGAATGCGCCCAGCCAGATATTCTAGGGGAAATGCTCCTTGACGAGTTATTTCAACTAGAAGAGCTAATTCTAAATTGGTCAAAAGAACTTAGGAAGGATTTTATTGATCCGCCCCCAGACGATGACCATGAAGAAAAGTTGGAACCGCATTCCGACAACCTCGTTGCTCCCGTAAATACCTTCATACCTAGAAAAGACTTGGACGATAGTCGTCCCTGTGCCGATTGTGCCGTGAAGGACTCTCCATCGACTTTGTTCGGTGCATACATAGACCTGAGCGATTCGGCATACACCTTCTTTAACGAGAGCCCGGAAAAGGGTTGGACTTATCCACCTAGAATGAAAATAGGAATTACCCTCACCGACAACCTCTTGCGTTCTCGCCTTAGTCTAGGACAATTAAGGTATCTTAGGCACTTTGAGGTTGTTCCATCCAGTAAGGAACCACCCGATATCAACAAGATCCTTAGGAACAACAAACTCCATAAAATAGTCCCTCGACACGGGGCCGTGTCCAGCCAACACGCCCCCGTGACCACCAAAAGATTCCCTTCTGATCAGAACATCAGAATACGGACAAATATGTCAGAATTTCACCTGCACACGGGGCCGTGTCCAACGAACACGGGGCCGTGTCCAGGTTGCTGTCGTTTTCTATAAATGCAGCCAAGAATTCTGCACATTTGGACCAACTTGGACAGAGATTTGAAGGATTCTTTCTCAAGCTATCCTAGGTAAGTCTAAAAGAGGTTCCAACAACCCATCTTGTCCTTTCCTCTTCTAGCCATTTCCTTCTTCTCCATCTTTCTCCAAGAACTACCATTAAAAGTTGAATTTCTTCAAACTTTGTGGTAGGGATTGATGAGTTTGTTTCAAGGAATCTTGGTAAAATATGTTATGTAACATTGTTTTAGTTATACAATTTTTAAAAAGACCCATAAGTTCATAAAATAACTTAAAATTCCAAGTTTCCTTGCTTCAAAATTCTGCAGAAAGATGAACACGGGGCCGTGCTCAATGACGCACTGGGCCGTGTCCAGATACTGTTTCCTCAAATAAACTATTTTCAGTTTATTTTTCGTTAGGAATGTCGAGTGAAAACGCGAAACATCATCGTGCATTATCAAACAGCCGAAGAGGAAGGAGACCCTCCGTTGAAGCTACGCTTGTGCACTATGTGATAGCATAAGGGAGGCTCTCGACGACAATGACCTCAGTAGAGGAGGTCTAATCGACCGTATTAATGATCTTACGTGGGACTCGAAAGCAGCTTCCAAGAAATCAACTCTTGCACCAGAGGTTAAATATTCTGTGGCACCCCCGATGGAACCAGTCCTTCCACAACAGGATTGGAACTTGGCACTCGGGATTAACAACCCTACCGGGTGGAAGACTTTCCGGCGGAACCTCCCGTGGGAACACCAACAAGAGATCCCGGTGGAAATCGAAACTCCTCAAACTAATCCAATGAGCCATCTTTTCTCTTCCAAGGGAGGTGGAGGAGTGGCTCGCCGACATGTGAGGAAAGCCACACCCGGAAGAAGGAGTTTTAAAAGCCTTTGTCTAACCAAGATTAGTAGCTTCTTGGAAATTTGCTAATTAAAATAAAGTAAAAGGCTAGAACTCCATGTTTTAATATTTATGTGTTTTCATATTTAGTTTAATGTAAGAACTCTCTATGGTTGCAATAAAATGATGGTTTTTAAAGTTTGATGGTTCATAATGAATAAAACACACTCATGGTGTTAAAGGATGACAAAGGAACGAGAAAATGCCCCATGCACAAGAACAAGGCAACCCGACACAAATTTCTCCACTACAGAAGGCTCAACACGGGTCGTGTCCAACCAACACGGCCCCGTGCTGAACCCCCTGCAGAAAAATGCCCAGTTCAGGTAACTGGACACGGGCCGTGTTCACCAAACACGCCCCCGTATCCAGGCTTCTGTCTCATTTCTTTAATTTTTGTTACTGGCACCTGAACACGGGGTCGTGTCCGGTCCCCACGGGGCCGTGTCCAGACTGCCAGTAACATAAATCTTTGCTTTTTAACACCACATTACACATCCAATCAATCTAAAAAATTTATTTTGGACACATTGAGGACAATGTGTAATTTAAGTGTGGGGGGGAAGCTAAAACCTTGAAATTTTGCAAGTCCTAACAACAGCCTTACACAAAACTCTATTGGAACTGCTAAACACCCCAAATTTTTTTCAAAAAAATTTTCATTTTTTTTACTTGTTTAAAGTTTAAGTTAGGAATCCTAAGATTAATAAGGTTATATTTTTACAATTTTACAACCGAGAGCCTCGTGATAACAAGAACCAACATAAGAAATTATGAAACGGCATGACAAGCTTAGTTAAAATTTGATTATATATGCTCGATCACATAAAAACCCATTCCCACAAAAGTGAGTTTTGAGCCTTTATTGAGCATACAAATTTACATCTTTAGACTAAATGCTCATTTTTCGTTTCTTGTGTGAATAGCAGCTTGGTTCTTGCAACTCTAGAACTTGCCACGACGATTCATTCCCGGTCCTTACCAACTTAAACCCAAGTAAGTAAATGATGGAGGCATTAGGACTAACCATTTTTCTTTCTAAACCATTATTTTTCAATTTTTTCCAACTTACCCAAATCCCCCTAGTTAACCCATTTGAGCCTAAACCTTTCATTTCTTTACCCTAAAACCCTTTTTACCCACCAAAAACCCTTTTTACCCTTTATTTTAGTAACAAGCTCGGTTTTTCGTGTGACTAAAAAAATAAATAAAATAAAAAAAAATGATGATGAAGTTAGAAATAAACAAAAAAGTTATTAAAAACAAAAGCTTGTTTGGAGAAATACTTCAAAATAAAAAGTCACTAAAACAAAGTGTTTTACGAAAACCGACGCTTTTTACGCTTTCGCCCTTTTACTAACCACTAACCCAACTACCCACCTTAGCCCAAGCCTAACCATCACCCAAAAAGTCCTCTTGATATTTACAAAGGTATATAGTTAAAAAGGAGGAGGATTGATTGCTTGGCAAGCTTATGGTAGGAATAAGTTCCATGCCGCTCTTGAGTGACTCACTAAAAATACACCTTCGGCCGAGTGTTGAGTGATTTCTCCCGTGAGGTATGTGAACTTGTATATATATGAAATTTTAAAAAGGCATGCTATGCCCAAATAAGTAATTTCTCTTATGAAACGTTCTAGATAAATCATAACGAATAGGAATGTAAATAGATAAAAATAAAACCCAAAAAAGATCTTGGATTCCCGACACTCTATGACAAGCCAAAAAAAAACCTTCTCTTCTACCCATTCCATTTGGGAGTGTAAGCCACATATTTAAAGAGTTTTGCTTGAGAACAAACAAAAGTTCAAGTGTGGGGGTATTTGATGTGTGTAAAATGCAACATATAAATTACATCAAATGAAGCATAAAACTAACCCTTTTTAAGTACTAATGTTGGAAAAAGAGTGTTTTTGTCTTCCTTTTGTATTTCAGGATGAAATGAGCTCAAATTCACAAAAGAAGCAAAAAGACAGCTAATTCTAACAAAAATACAAGAAAAGGAACAAAAGTGGATTGCCCGAACCCTCAACGGCATCCTCCCAAGCAGAGAAGAGAAGTCAGAAGACTGAACACGCCTCGTGCTCAGCCAGCACGGGGCCGTGCCCAAGAAGCAGCATAAAAGACAAACCTATAGAAGCTTCTATTGGCCACCACGGGGCCGTGTCCAGTGAGCACGGGGGCGTGGCGAAAGTACAGCAGGCGCATTAATTGTAATTGCGAATTACAATTAATGAAGAGAGAGTGTGTCAGACGGGCATGGGGGCGTGTCCAGCGGACACGGGGCCGTGCCCAGCCTTCTGTTCAGCCTATAAATAGGAGTGCTTGGTTTCATTTCAACTCATCCCTTGGCACACCACCTCTCTCACACTTCATCCACCATCCACCACCATCACAACACCATCATCCACCACCATCATCCATTGTCCATCATAGAGTGTGTGAGTCGTCTCGGGATCCAAGATTGATCGTAAGAGTTCTTGACAATCAAGGCCATGTTTGCCTAAGTCTCTTACATCACTTGGTGAAGACAAGTGTTTAGTATAATACTTTTTATTTTTAATCTTTTGCACTTTTTATTTGGTTTTGTATTAATGACTTTAATAACTAGTTGCTTATGTTGAAGGTGATCTTTCCTTATCATTTGTCCGTGGTGTCTTGGCATTATTTTACTGTCTATATAAAATAAAAGATTTTCACCATTCATATCTCCACGGTCTATATGGAGGTATGTTGGCTACCTGGTCGGGGGTTAAGGGAATGGTTTGGTAAGGGTCTTGCCCTTGTTCAGCGTTTAGAGGTCCTGCAAGAGACCTGGGTCAAATTTAGTAGGATCTCCTTCAATTCCCATAAGTATTGGATGGAGGGGATCCAAACTCTTTGACCCCCTCATAAGTTAACTACTATTAATACTATAACACGGCTATTTAGGACTGTATCCCTGCTGACTCAGACTACTTAGCCGAGGGTAACGTCACCGCCAAAAGCGGGGCCTACCACAATTTGCATTAATAACTTAATTCATTATCTTCCAATAATCCAACCCTTTAGGATTGTATCCTTGCTGACTCAAACTACTGGGTTGAGGGTAACGTGGCCTTCAAAAGAGGGGCCTACTACAATAACTAAGATAATCTCTTAAACAAGTGCAAAAGTGCGAAAATAATCAAAGCTTATACTAATATACGATTCGGATCCAAGTGATTCATCTTGTCTATCTGTTTTTATTTTATTTTTATTTTTCAGCATTTAGTTAGTTTTTATTTTCTTAGTTTAAAACCTTTTCTACTTTTTGATTTGATTAGACGTTGAGGATAAACCGATACTAAAAGCTCTTGTGTCCTTGGACGACCTCGGTATCTTACCAACACTATACTACGTCCACGATGGGTGCACTTGCCCATATGTGTGTTTAGTGTTAGTAAATATCGAGTTTTATAAATTTAAAACTTGGCTAAAAGTGTAAAAAGGGCTTAAAATATACATCAAAAATATACTACACTTCACACGCATCATTAGAGGACCTGGCAAACACATTAGTGAGAGCCCATTGTGTTAGCCAAACTCTCATCAACCACCCTAAACGGGCAGAACCGTCATGACCCGAACAACCCGTTTAACCCTTCACGTGTCCGTTGTAGATGAGTTCTTGAACCCGATCGACCCCGCAGAGCACGTGGAAGGGGATATCCGATCTCATCCCATTAAAAGGGAGAAGATCTGTGTCCGTTGTAGATGACTTCTTAGACCCGTTGTACATGACTTCTTAGAACCGTTTGTTGAATCAGGGGGTCTGCCCATTTTTTGAAGCTGTGAACACCAATGGGGTAGAAGATATGGTGAAGAAGAAAACGTTGTGTATAACGGGGTCGAAAATTGTGAACGACTTAAAAAGAGGTTTCAAACGTCTTAAAAATAACTTTGAAAAGCGGCAAACATCTTAAAAAGAACTTTGGAAAACGGGAAACGTCTCAAACGTCTCAAGGTTTGAATGAGACGACTTAAAAAGAACTTTGAAAAACGGGAAACGTATCAAACGTCTTAAAAAGAGCTTTGGAAAACAGGAAACGTCTCAAACGTCTCAAACATTATTATAGTAAAAAAATAAAATACATACTAAACATTACATTAAAAAAAAGAAATTATAAAAAGAAAAAAAAACATTACATTCAAAAAAAAAAAATAATACAAAACATCTAAATTCAAATACTTAAAAATATGAAAAAGGGGGTCTTCTTTAAAGAACCGGCCCTTAGTGAGATTCGAACCCGCACCACTCGTGTATAACCCAAACGTCTTAACCAGTTTATCCTCTGTCTGGAGCTGATATAACTTGAAGTTATATTATATTTATATACTCGTTATTTTAAACTATATTATTTAAAACAAACATATTCAAAAACTTAAAAATATAAAAAAGGGGGTTTTCTTTAAAGAACCGGCCCTTAGTGAGATTCGAACCCGCGCCACTCGTGTATAACCCAAACGTCTTAACCAGTTTATCTTCGTCCGGAGAGTTATATTATATTTATATACTCTTTAAATTAAACTATATTATTTAAAACAAACATATTCAAAAACTTAAAAATATCAAAAATGGGGTATTCTTTAAAGAACCGACCCTTAGTGAGATTCGAACCCGCGCCACTCGTGTATAACCGAAACATCTTAACCAGTTTATCCTCCGTCTCGGAGCTGATATAACTTGAACTTATATTATATTTATATACTCGTTACCTTAAACTATATTATTTAAAACATCTTAAATAACTTTGGAGACCGTGAAACGTCTCAAACGACTTAAAAAGAACTTTGGAGACCGTGAAACGTCTCAAGGTTTTAATGAAACGTCTTAAATTTTTTTTAAAAAACGTGATAATTTCAGACGTCTCAAGCCGTGCTGAGGCGTCTCAAGCCGACTTCAAACGTCTCAAGCCATGCAAAAGTATCAGCTTATCTGTAACGCTCTGCTTTTTCATACTTTCCATAATTAGAAAGCTCGCCTTGTAATGCTATTTTTGGAAATCTTGTATTATTGTAGTCGTCTTTTCGTTGTAAAATCCGAGACTTGGATCATAAATAAAATTCGTATTTCTTTAAATTCACCATCTACATATTCATACATGTTCATACGTTCGAATTCATTGTACATCGAATCCTTATTTGTAATTCATACTTATACTTATTCACGATGCATGTCCATGCTTGTCCTTATATTGTTGATACCTAAAAACCCCTAATAATATGCTTATTTATACAACGGTTAATCATCTAATATGTGACATATACTTGTCACTTACAAACATGTTACATACTTGTACATTACACTTTTTACCTAGTTAAATCATGTTTTATTTCATATTTCACCTTGTTACAAGTTAGGGGAAACATTGTTGCATATTATTACACAACTTAATTAACAAAATTACTCATTATAATGTTTTAAAAAATAAAAAAATAAAGAAATATGGCAGCCCCAATTCAGCAAAATTCAGCCCCATATAGTTGGGTTTTGTGGGCTAGTTTCAAGGTGTAACCCCTTCTAAACACTTCCAAAGCCCAACCCATTGAAACCCTAATCCTTCCCCCTATAAATACCACTTATAACCAGCCTCCCTACCACTTTTGCAACACTAAAAACTCTCAAAACATCCTCCAAACCGTAGCTGAAAGCAAAGGTTCGAGCAGATTGACACCCCTTCACGAAAATGAGCATAACTCACTCAATTCTTATCCGATTCACTTGATTCTTTTTCCTACTTGCTTGGATAATCATGGGGTTCGATTCCTAGACTTCTCCTTGGAGAAATCAGACCTGGAAATGCCCCGAAATAGTCCATAAACTTTCTGTTTGATTTTTATGTTCTTCAAAACTTGTTTAAACCTATGCAACTTGTGTCTAACACATCTCATGCCTATGTCCTAATGCTTACAACTTATCCCATGGTTGGTTAAGCTTAAAAACAAGGTTGAGACATTTGAAATCAGAGGATTAAACCTCATAAACTTGGTGTTTTGTCTAGGGTTTCAACCCACAAATCATGTCAAACATAGTCTTTGATACATGAGTGATTATGGAACAACTTGGGTTGTCCAAACATACAATCCTCACATGATTTGATGATTTCTATTAGTTAGTTTACTTTACATACATGTAAAGACCTTAGTTCATGACCCTCCTTGGTTGTTTTTACATCAAGTGTAGTGGTGAACATCAAAGGGGTACCTAAATGGAAGCCTTGTCTTCCTACCCCATCCATGACACCCATGACTCAACTTGAGGTACCTAAATGAAGATGTAATCTTCTACCTCTTACTTGAATACTTGAACATTTGGACTTAATAATATGTGTATAATATACGACCTACATACTATCTATGTACACTCGAATCTTTGATGTTGAAATCATATTCATTTGTCAAAGTAGTAGGTTATCATCTAAGGACCTAAACCTTGTTATGATTCTTATGGGTGTTCAACTCATAAAATCATTATAACCCATGAGGTTACCAAGTGTCATACAAGTGTTATGTGTGAAGATGAATATTTTGATATAATATTTTCATGTCACTTTCATTCCAAATCTCGACTCTAAACATGCTTGAACTTAAACCCTTACGCATTCAACCTTCCAACCTCGGCAACTTTGTCACATTGGATAATCGGAAAACATATGCAAACTTTGTGAGTATACTCGTATTCCCCTTTTACTTTTATCACTTTTGGGGTGTAACATGTTTTATCTATCAACAAACTTACACATGAACATTTTGCTTAAACACATGAACATTCCTATAACATGCTTGTATACGTGATGGCTTGATACTTTAAACTTGGGTGATTCTTATGTGTTGAACTTATCATTAACTTCGTACGAGCCAAACCGTGACATATGTAGCGCTATAGGATTAACGACCCGCCCTTTATCATCGGTTATGTCATGAGCATATTGCGTTTTCTTGGTTTGATATGTTAGACACATGCCATGTTTAAATGTTTATCTTGAATCACATGCTTGCTATGAGGAATTGTTCAAACTTATCTTTTGCTATGTACGTATCAAACTTGTATACTCGCCTTTGCTTTTGCATTGAACTTTATTTTAAACATGTTACAGGTTGAGGACGATGATGCTATGAAATGAAGTAGCGTTGATGCCTAGATACACATATAGACGTTTAGGTTTAATCGTTGTATCAATGTTGATTATGTTGTATTGTATTTCCTTTGAACTTGATGTTATTTGATTTCTTTGTAATGTTGACAAAAGAATTATGAAATGAAATCGGTTTATTAAATATTGTCACAAATAGCGTTATGATGACTCTAGCAATCTTCACACTTCGTCTCATCCCGATGTTTCCGCCATTGGTTGGGGTGTGACAGATTGGTATCAGAGCCATAACTATAGGGAATTAGGAAAAGTAGGAATGCTTTAACCTAGTCTATAGTTCTAGAGCTTTATTCGTATGTTTTACTTGAAATTACTAGCATGCTATCTTATTTGCTTTTATTTATTCTCTTTTGATCTTGTAAGCATATGTGTCACTTGTGGGTTAACACTTAACATGCTATACTTGATTTTATTATGTGTTAATACTTGTTTCTTCATTTTATCCTTTATGTGTGTTCTTGACATACTTTTTATGCGTTAATATTCGTTTCATCATTTCACTTTTATTGTGATGTTCTTGACATGTTATACTTGTTTGTTTAATCTTTAATATACACTTTTCCTCACGCGTTTTACTCGATTATTCTAAATCCGACAACACACATATTACATAAACGAGACGAGTTCACCAAAATAGGCGTGAAACCCATAATTTGGTGAACAACTCTCAATCCATCCACTTTCCTTTTCTTTTTACACGAAATTCACCATCAAGTTAGGAGTGAAATCCTCACCTTGATGGAGAAGTTCAAATTTCAAATTCTAGTGGACCCTCGTCAAAGTGTTGAAATTAAATTTTGACCCGACGAGTACCAACCACACTTAGGATACGAAACCGTCAAGTTAGGGGTGAAACCCGCACCTTGGCGACTAGTTCCACTCCTTGATTTTTTCATAAATCCCGCCAAGTCTCGAAATTTCGATTGATTTGGGACATGTAGTAACCGGAAGGGTAAATACCGTTAACCGACTTGTCGGCGAGAGTATTTTACCTATTAGGCCAAAGCATGCTCCTCAAATTCAAAAGACTTTTCGACCACTTTGGTTAGTCAAAGTTCCGTTTGGAACACTCCAAACTTTGGTTAAACATGTGTTTCTATTATTTATTTATACAATGCAATCTTTCAAACTCGAGTTTACTTTCGATTTCTCTTTTCACACACACAACATATTGAACCTTTTCCATACATTTATACATATGCATGATTTCATATAATTTAAATTCGTTTTCCTTGTAACGACAAGTGAAGAAATATCATCGAGATGGGAGTGACTTCCTTACCTTGACGATTAGCTCCACTCCCTTTTCCTTAAAACGACCTCACCAACGAGTTAGGGGTGATTCCCTAACTTAGGTGACCGTTACCAAAACTTCTCTTTCGAAACATCTTATTATGCAAACTCGATCATACTTTATACCCAAATTGTTTAATGTTATTTAAAAATACCCACTCATACAGATTTCGAAATACATTGTTTTATCAAACGTACTTTTTTTCTACAATCTATTTTCACTCAACTCATATACGCGAAATTCATAATCATGTCTTAAAACGTTTTATTGCTCGAACTTCAAAACCTTACGAAATGCTACCTATCAATTTAATCGGTTCAATGAAACTCTTGCCCATGAACTTCATATTCGACTTAATCACTAAAACACGCCCACCTTCTACTTTTAATCAAAATCCAACCAACCTTTCCCGAATACTTATAAGATCTTATAGAAGTTATATGATTGTTTTACCAAATACCCTTTCCAACACCAACAAATCAATTGTTATTTTATTTTTATTTCTAAGTCCTTTTTGCTAAATTTCCCTTCTAAAGATCCTAGTTTTCACAAGGACCTCCTAAATTCATAATTTCTTATTTGATGAAACGAACTTACTTTTTAACGAAAACCTTTTTCCTACACCAATTTACAAAACACGCGGGCAAGAAGTCTTCATGGGAACCGACAATCTTTGACTTACATGAATTTTTTTTTTTTTTAACAAAAGTAGCATTTCAATCATTACAAAAATACATTATGCTTAACCAATTAGTACTTTATATCCTCTTACATACACAACTATATTCTACCCTTTCAACCAAGGTCAACCTAATTTTGATTCGATAAACTCAATGTTTCATTTAAACAACTATACATGCATATCATCGTACACATTTTGGTCGATACCTCGCGATAACATCATTTATATCATTCGTATTTACATACTCGACCTTTTGAATGTTTTATACACTTAGATCCGTGGTGTCCCAACAAACACTATTTACGCAATATTTATTTTTCATACCTACACCTATGTTCATACGTCTTATGCTTGTACTTATACGCATACTACTTATACGTTTTACGCTTCTACTTGTACACATACTACTTACACGTTTTATGTTTATGCTCATACATACATGCGTATTCATACTTAAACTTATGCTCATACTTTCATCCTTACTCATGATTCATACATTCGTACCTATACGCGAGCGCAACCCGAGGGATTCGCTTGCGTGGGTCCCACACATACTTAAACATGGACTTGCTTATATACTACATTCTTGTACGTACACATTCTAATTTTTTTTATGTATACCCCGATTCATACACAACTAGTACAAGCTATGCGGATCATGCGACGATCAAAATAATCACGGGTGCACACGGGATTATAGTGATAGGCGTATGAGAACCATAGAGTGTGCTACTGCGTATGGTAATACACGGAACGTAACATGACACCGAAGACGAAACGGACGTAACATGGTCAAAACATGGTGGATACGCCGCTGGTACTTCCTATATATAAGTGTTTTCACCATGTTACCAAACTTTCGTAAAACGTGCCATGAGAAATTCAGTGTTTTACAGACCTTTTGGACCTAATACAAGCTTTAAACAACTCACAAACGCATCATATCCGATTATCCATGCCGAGACTTCATCTTTAACACGCTACTTTCGTCTATCTAATACTTATATCATTCATATACTTGCATTCATTTAGTGTCAATTGTTCACCCCATACTCCTATTATTCTCCATTATCCTTTCTTTCATATGAACCCCGTTCACATTAAACTTATTTAAACTCCTTTGCCTATGCGCACGCATACCCGTTTTACCTATGCTTAAACGCCTCAACCCATTTTAGTCAAACAAATTCCTATCCTATCGTTCTTCAAAATTTCGTACTTTTCTAAACGTTTCAAAACTCCCAAGTCTCGATTCTTTTAGCCAAAATGCTTTTTCTCCAAGGTCTTCCTCTTGAATAAATTTCGGGACGAAATTTCCTAAAGGAGGGGAGACTGTAACGCCCTGCTTTTTCATACTTTCCATAATTAGAAAGCTCGCCTTGTAATGCTATTTTTGGAAATCTTGTATTATTGTAGTCGTCTTTTCGTTGTAAAATCCGAGACTTGGATCATAAATAAAATTCGTATTTCTTTAAATTCACCATCTACATATTCATACATGTTCATACGTTCGAATTCATTGTACATCGAATCCTTATTTGTAATTCATACTTATACTTATTCACGATGCATGTCCATGCTTGTCCTTATATTGTTGATACCTAAAAACCCCTAATAATATGCTTATTTATACAACGGTTAATCATCTAATATGTGACATATACTTGCCACTTACAAACATGTTACATACTTGTACATTACACTTTTTACCTAGTTAAATCATGTTTTATTTCATATTTCACCTTGTTACAAGTTAGGGGAAACATTGTTGCATATTATTACACAACTTAATTAACAAAATTACTCATTATAATGTTTTAAAAAATAAAAAAATAAAGAAATATGGCAGCCCCAATTCAGCAAAATTCAGCCCCATATAGTTGGGTTTTGTGGGCTAGTTTCAAGGTGTAACCCCTTCTAAACACTTCCAAAGCCCAACCCATTGAAACCCTAATCCTTCCCCCTATAAATACCACTTATAACCAGCCTCCCTACCACTTTTGCAACACTAAAAACTCTCAAAACATCCTCCAAACCGTAGCTGAAAGCAAAGGTTCGAGCAGATTGACACCCCTTTCATGAAAATGAGCATAACTCACTCAATTCTTATCCGATTCACTTGATTCTTTTTCCTACTTGCTTGGATAATCATGGGGTTCGATTCCTAGACTTCTCCTTGGAGAAATCAACCTGGAAATGCCCCGAAATAGTCCATAAACTTTCTGTTTGATTTTTATGTTCTTCAAAACTTGTTTAAACCTATGCAACTTGTGTCTAACACATCTCATGCCTATGTCCTAATGCTTACAACTTATCCCATGGTTGGTTAAGCTTAAAAACAAGGTTGAGACATTTGAAATCAGAGGATTAAACCTCATAAACTTGGTGTTTTGTCTAGGGTTTCAACCCACAAATCATGTCAAACATAGTCTTTGATACATGAGTGATTATGGAACAACTTGGGTTGTCCAAACATACAATCCTCACATGATTTGATGATTTCTATTAGTTAGTTTACTTTACATACATGTAAAGACCTTAGTTCATGACCCTCCTTGGTTGTTTTTACATCAAGTGTAGTGGTGAACATCAAAGGGGTACCTAAATGGAAGCCTTGTCTTCCTACCCCATCCATGACACCCATGACTCAACTTGAGGTACCTAAATGAAGATGTAATCTTCTACCTCTTACTTGAATACTTGAACATTTGGACTTAATAATATGTGTATAATATACGACCTACATACTATCTATGTACACTCGAATCTTTGATGTTGAAATCATATTCATTTGTCAAAGTAGTAGGTTATCATCTAAGGACCTAAACCTTGTTATGATTCTTATGGGTGTTCAACTCATAAAATCATTATAACCCATGAGGTTACCAAGTGTCATACAAGTGTTATGTGTGAAGATGAATATTTTGATATAATATTTTCATGTCACTTTCATTCCAAATCTCGACTCTAAACATGCTTGAACTTAAACCCTTACGCATTCAACCTTCCAACCTCGGCAACTTTGTCACATTGGTAATCGGAAAACATATGCAAACTTTGTGAGTATACTCGTATTCCCTTTTACTTTTATCACTTTTGGGGTGTAACATGTTTTATCTATCAACAAACTTACACATGAACATTTTGCTTAAACACATGAACATTCCTATAACATGCTTGTATACGTGATGGCTTGATACTTTAAACTTGGGTGATTCTTATGTGTTGAACTTATCATTAACTTCGTACGAGCCAAACCGTGACATATGTAGCGCTATAGGATTAACGACCCGCCCTTTATCATCGGTTATGTCATGAGCATATTGCGTTTTCTTGGTTTGATATGTTAGACACATGCCATGTTTAAATGTTTATCTTGAATCACATGCTTGCTATGAGGAATTGTTCAAACTTATCTTTTGCTATGTACGTATCAAACTTGTGTACTCGCCTTTGCTTTTGCATTGAACTTTATTTTAAATATGTTACAGGTTGAGGACGATGATGCTATGAAATGAAGTAGCGTTGATGCCTAGATACACATATAGACGTTTAGGTTTAATCGTTGTATCAATGTTGATTATGTTGTATTGTATTTCCTTTGAACTTGATGTTATTTGATTTCTTTGTAATGTTGACAAAAGAATTATGAAATGAAATCGGTTTATTAAATATTGTCACAAATAGCGTTATGATGACTCTAGCAATCTTCACACTTCGTCTCATCCCGATGTTTCCGCCATTGGTTGGGGTGTGACAGATTGGTATCAGAGCCATAACTATAGGGAATTAGGAAAAGTAGGAATGCTTTAACCTAGTCTATAGTTCTAGAGCTTTATTCGTATGTTTTACTTGAAATTACTAGCATGCTATCTTATTTGCTTTTATTTATTCTCTTTTGATCTTGTAAGCATATGTGTCACTTGTGGGTTAACACTTAACATGCTATACTTGATTTTATTATGTGTTAATACTTGTTTCTTCATTTTATCCTTTATGTGTGTTCTTGACATACTTTTTACGCGTTAATATTCGTTTCATCATTTCACTTTTATTGTGATGTTCTTGACATGTTATACTTGTTTGTTTAATCTTTAATATACACTTTTCCTCACGCGTTTTACTCGATTATTCTAAATCCGACAACACACATATTACATAAACGAGACGAGTTCACCAAAATAGGCGTGAAACCCATAATTTGGTGAACAACTCTCAATCCATCCACTTTCCTTTTCTTTTTACACGAAATTCACCATCAAGTTAGGAGTGAAATCCTCACCTTGATGGAGAAGTTCAAATTTCAAATTCTAGTGGACCCTCGTCAAAGTGTTGAAATTAAATTTTGACCCGACGAGTACCAACCACACTTAGGATACGAAACCGTCAAGTTAGGGGTGAAACCCGCACCTTGGCGACTAGTTCCACTCCTTGATTTTTTTCATAAATCCCGTCAAGTCTCGAAATTTCGATTGATTTGGGACATGTAGTAACCGGAAGGGTAAATACCGTTAACCGGCTTGTCGGCGAGAGTATTTTACCTATTAGGCCAAAGCATGCTCCTCAAATTCAAAAGACTTTTCGACCACTTTGGTTAGTCAAAGTTCCGTTTGGAACACTCCAAACTTTGGTTAAACATGTGTTTCTATTATTTATTTATACAATGCAATCTTTCAAACTCGAGTTTACTTTCGATTTCTCTTTTCACACACACAACATATTGAACCTTTTCCATACATTTATACATATGCATGATTTCATATAATTTAAATTCGTTTTCCTTGTAACGACAAGTGAAGAAATATCATCGAGATGGGAGTGACTTCCTTACCTTGACGATTAGCTCCACTCCCTTTTCCTTAAAACGACCTCACCAACGAGTTAGGGGTGATTCCCTAACTTAGGTGACCGTTACCAAAACTTCTCTTTCGAAACATCTTATTATGCAAACTCGATCATACTTTATACCCAAATTGTTTAATGTTATTTAAAAATACCCACTCATACAGATTTCGAAATACATTGTTTTATCAAACGTACTTTTTTTCTACAATCTATTTTCACTCAACTCATATACGCGAAATTCATAATCATGTCTTAAAACGTTTTATTGCTCGAACTTCAAAACCTTACGAAATGCTACCTATCAATTTAATCGGTTCAATGAAACTCTTGCCCATGAACTTCATATTCGACTTAATCACTAAAACACGCCGACCTTCTACTTTTAATCAAAATCCAACCAACCTTTCCCGAATACTTATAAGATCTTATAGAAGTTATATGATTGTTTTACCAAATACCCTTTCCAACACCAACAAATCAATTGTTATTTTATTTTTATTTCTAAGTCTTTTTGCTAAATTTCCCTTCTAAAGATCCTAGTTTTCACAAGGACCTCCTAAATTCATAATTTCTTATTTGATGAAACGAACTTACTTTTTAACGAAAACCTTTTTCCTACACCAATTTACAAAACACGCGGGCAAGAAGTCTTCATGGGAACCGACAATCTTTGACTTACATGATTTTTTTTTTTTTTTAACAAAAGTAGCATTTCAATCATTACAAAAATACATTATGCTTAACCAATTAGTACTTTATATCCTCTTACATACACAACTATATTCTACCCTTTCAACCAAGGTCAACCTAATTTTGATTCGATAAACTCAATGTTTCATTTAAACAACTATACATGCATATCATCGTACACATTTTGGTCGATACCTCGCGATAACGTCATTTATATCATTCGTATTTACATACTCGACCTTTTGAATGTTTTATACACTTAGATCCGTGGTGTCCCAACAAACACTATTTACGCAATATTTATTTTTCATACCTACACCTATGTTCATACGTCTTATGCTTGTACTTATACGCATACTACTTATACGTTTTACGCTTCTACTTGTACACATACTACTTACACGTCTTATGTTTATGCTCATACATACATGCGTATTCATACTTAGACTTATGCTCATACTTTCATCCTTACTCATGATTCATACATTCGTACCTATACGCGAGCGCAGCCCGAGGGATTCGCTTGCGTGGGTCCCACACATACTTAAACATGGACTTGCTTATATACTACATTCTTGTACGTACACATTCTAATTTTTTTTTATGTATACCCCGATTCATACACAACTAGTACAAGCTATGCGGATCATGCGACGATCAAAATAATCACGGGTGCACACGGGATTATAGTGATAGGCGTATGAGAACCATAGAGTGTGCTACTGCGTATGGTAATACACGGAACGTAACATGACACCGAAGACAAAACGGACGAAACGGACGTAACATGGTCAAAACATGGTGGATACACCGCTGGTACTTCCTATATATAAGTGTTTTCACCATGTTACCAAACTTTCGTAAAACGTGCCATGAGAAATTCAGTGTTTTACAGACCTTTTGGACCTAATACAAGCTTTAAACAACTCACAAACGCATCATATCCGATTATCCATGCCGAGACTTCATCTTTAACACGCTACTTTCGTCTATCTAATACTTATATCATTCATATACTTGCATTCATTTAGTGTCAATTGTTCACCCCATACTCCTATTATTCTCCATTATCCTTTCTTTCATATGAACCCCGTTCACATTAAAACTTATTTAAACTCCTTTGCCTATGCGCACGCATACCCGTTTTACCTATGCTTAAACACCTCAACCCATTTTAGTCAAACAAATTCCTATCCTATCGTTCTTCAAAATTTCGTACTTTTCTAAACGTTTCAAAACTCCCAAGTCTCGATTCTTTTAGCCAAAATGCTTTTTCTCCAAGGTCTTCCTCTTGAATAAATTTCGGGACGAAATTTCCTAAAGGAGGGGAGACTGTAACGCCCTGCTTTTTCATACTTTCCATAATTAGAAAGCTCGCCTTGTAATGCTATTTTTGGAAATCTTGTATTATTGTAGTCGTCTTTTCGTTGTAAAATCCGAGACTTGGATCATAAATAAAATTCGTATTTCTTTAAATTCACCATCTACATATTCATACATGTTCATACGTTCGAATTCATTGTACATCGAATCCTTATTTGTAATTCATACTTATACTTATTCACGATGCATGTCCATGCTTGTCCTTATATTGTTGATACCTAAAAACCCCTAATAATATGCTTATTTATACAACGGTTAATCATCTAATATGTGACATATACTTGCCACTTACAAACATGTTACATACTTGTACATTACACTTTTTACCTAGTTAAATCATGTTTTATTTCATATTTCACCTTGTTACAAGTTAGGGGAAACATTGTTGCATATTATTACACAACTTAATTAACAAAATTACTCATTATAATGTTTTAAAAAAATAAAAAAATAAAGAAATATGGCAGCCCCAATTCAGCAAAATTCAGCCCCATATAGTTGGGTTTTGTGGGCTAGTTTCAAGGTGTAACCCCTTCTAAACACTTCCAAAGC
Source organism: Helianthus annuus (assembly GCF_002127325.2). NCBI lineage: Eukaryota > Viridiplantae > Streptophyta > Magnoliopsida > Asterales > Asteraceae > Helianthus > Helianthus annuus. Next base: position 49,141,506 of record NC_035445.2, read on the forward strand.
CCAACCCATTGAAACCCTAATCCTTCCCCCTACAAATACCACTTATAACCAGCCTCCCTACCACTTTTTCAACACTAAAAACTCTCAAAACATCCTCTAAACCGTAGCTGAAAGCAAAGGTTCGAGCAGATTGACACCCTTTCATGAAAATGAGCATAACTCACTCAATTCTTATCCGATTCACTTGATTCTTTTTCCTACTTGCTTGGATAATCATGGGGTTCGATTCCTAGACTTCTCCTTGGAGAAATCAACCTGGAAATGCCCCGAAATAGTCCATAAACTTTCTGTTTGATTTTTATGTTCTTCAAAACTTGTTTAAACCTATGCAACTTGTGTCTAACACATCTCATGCCTATGTCCTAATGCTTACAACTTATCCCATGGTTGGTTAAGCTTAAAAACAAGGTTGAGACATTTGAAATCAGAGGATTAAACCTCATAAACTTGGTGTTTTGTCTAGGGTTTCAACCCACAAATCATGTCAAACATAGTCTTTGATACATGAGTGATTATGGAACAACTTGGGTTGTCCAAACATACAATCCTCACATGATTTGATGATTTCTATTAGTTAGTTTACTTTACATACATGTAAAGACCTTAGTTCATGACCCTCCTTGGTTGTTTTTACATCAAGTGTAGTGGTGAACATCAAAGGGGTACCTAAATGGAAGCCTTGTCTTCCTACCCCATCCATGACACCCATGACTCAACTTGAGGTACCTAAATGAAGATGTAATCTTCTACCTCTTACTTGAATACTTGAACATTTGGACTTAATAATATGTGTATAATATACGACCTACATACTATCTATGTACACTCGAATCTTTGATGTTGAAATCATATTCATTTGTCAAAGTAGTAGGTTATCATCTAAGGACCTAAACCTTCTTATGATTCTTATGGGTGTTCAACTCATAAAATCATTATAACCCATGAGGTTACCAAGTGTCATACAAGTGTTATGTGTGAAGATGAATATTTTGATATAATATTTTCATGTCACTTTCATTCCAAATCTCGACTCTAAACATGCTTGAACTTAAACCCTTACGCATTCAACCTTCCAACCTCGGCAACTTTGTCACATTGGATAATCGGAAAACATATGCAAACTTTGTGAGTATACTCGTATTCCCCTTTTACTTTTATCACTTTTGGGGTGTAACATGTTTTATCTATCAACAAACTTACACATGAACATTTTGCTTAAACACATGAACATTCCTATAACATGCTTGTATACGTGATGGCTTGATACTTTAAACTTGGGTGATTCTTATGTGTTGAACTTATCATTAACTTCGTACGAGCCAAACCGTGACATATGTAGCGCTATAGGATTAACGACCCGCCCTTTATCATCGGTTATGTCATGAGCATATTGCGTTTTCTTGGTTTGATATGTTAGACACATGCCATGTTTAAATGTTTATCTTGAATCACATGCTTGCTATGAGGAATTGTTCAAACTTATCTTTTGCTATGTACGTATCAAACTTGTATACTCGCCTTTGCTTTTGCATTGAACTTTATTTTAAACATGTTACAGGTTGAGGACGATGATGCTATGAAATGAAGTAGCGTTGATGCCTAGATACACATATAGACGTTTAGGTTTAATCGTTGTATCAATGTTGATTATGTTGTATTGTATTTCCTTTGAACTTGATGTTATTTGATTTCTTTGTAATGTTGACAAAAGAATTATGAAATGAAATCGGTTTATTAAATATTGTCACAAAATAGCGTTATGATGACTCTAGTAATCTTCACACTTCGTCTCATCCCGATGTTTCCGCCATTGGTTGGGGTGTGACACTAGAATAACAAACTTTATCTTTATGCTTTGTTTGTTATGGTGTGTGATTAGTTGTTAGTAAATTGTTGATTCTTATGTTAAACTAGTTGGAAACCATACGTTCTTGGTGTCGTTGGCAATCGAGATATCATGGGTATAATTAGGCTTGGGTAAGGGTTGATTGATCATCGGGTAACAACCTCACATTCTAGGAATCTGAGTACTTAGTTCCCTTTCATCACTACAAGTAATCACACATGAACTATGTCTATGTAGTTCTTTCTAGTGGAATGATAACATAAACGTCAAAGCAAACCGGAAACTAAAGATGGTCATTTGTCTCTAAATTGTTTACAACCAACATTTTTACTTTGCAATTAGAATAATAACCTTAGTTTTAAATATCAAATCAATCAATCCAACTCTTGAATTTACTTTTATTGCAATTTAGTTTACCTTAGCTAATTTAGAGAAACAATTTAAATAGCACATATTCCACAAACTCCCTGTGTTCGATACCCACTTACCGCTATCTATTTAGTAGTATTTGGATTAAATTTGATTGTTACTATGACATCACGTCAAATTTTGGTGCCGTTGCTGGGGAGTAGTGTTCAACGTGTGTTATTTTTGATCTTTTTAAGTTTGTTATTTTTCTGGTTTACGCTGGGTGTGTTAGTGTGCAGGTATTTACAGGTGCATGCGTACTAGAAGCTCTCACAAGCTATCACGATTGGCATTTGATCCGGAAATTGAGGGAACTTTAAGAGGAAACATAATTTTGTTAAGGGAAAACATAATCAGCGGATCACCAACAACACCAACTACACCAATTACACCACTTAGATACATGGATCCTCCGCCGCCACCACCACCCACTACGGGTGAACTTATACCACCTTTCATACCATCATCAACTCAACCTTCACTAAATACTACCATGCCTAACACCACTAGCGAACCTACTCCACCTCATGATGTTACACCAACTAACACTACACAACCCATTACCACCCAAGAGGAACCGACACTTACTTTTAACCCTTCTACTACAATTCCACAATTCACCCATTTCTTCCCGGGTGCGGGTCAGTCATCTTCAACCTATTCAATAGCACCAAACTCAACCATTGTCCATGCTACTTCTACATTTAGACCATCGAACCAGTCGGGTTTTCAATATTCAACTCTTCCATTTGGGCAATCTTCGGGTATAGGGGAGATGGATATGATGAGGGGTATGAAGATTTTGAGGGTTATGATGAAGATGGATATGCATATGGGTGTGATGGAGATCAAGGGGAATTTGCTTATATACAAGGTCAAACTCAAGGAATGCCAAGTGTTGGTGGAATTCCACAACAACAACTTATACCACAACATATTCGGCCAAGGCCACAAGGGCCACAAGTGCAACGTCCTATACCATTGCAACAAGTTCGTCCACAAAATGCACAACCACAATTTCAAAGGCCAATTTAACACCCACTGATGCCACAACATCAATTTCAACCACATGTACCTCAAGGGCCTATGCAAAGACCAATGGGTCCTATTCGTCCAAGGGGTCGGTTGGGTGTACCAAGAAGACATCTTAGAGAACATGTGAGGGGCATTGAAGCGCATTTTAGGCCGGTAATTATTCACAATCCTTCACCGGTAGTTATTCCTCACAATAATCAAGGGAGGACATTCGAAGTGAGAACCAATTCATTGCAAAGTTTGCCAAAATATAAGGGTCTAGCAACGGAGGAGCCTTATTTTCATTTGGAGGCTTATGACTCGATTTGCAACACTCTTGGGAGTCAAGGTTTTTCGGCCGATGATGTCAAATTGGTATTATTCCAATTTTCTTTGGAAGACAAGGCAAAGAAGTGGTTTTACACTCTACCTTCAGCATCTATCTATACATGGGCAGAGATGCAACAAATATTTTTAGATGAATTTTACAACGCTCAAAAGACCAATGATGCTAGGAAGGGGTTGAGGAGTTTTCAACAACAACAAGGAGAAATGTTTCATGAGGCCTTTGAGCGTTTCAACATGATGATCAAGAATTACCCTCACCATGGGATTGAACTTTTGGAATTTATGAATGCTTTCCACGAGGGGTTAAGTGTCGAAGATGCTCGTGATTTAATGTCCATCACAAATGGGACTTTGGTACAAACTACGAGCATGACGATTGGGAGTTTTTGGAGCAAATGGCAATCACATCAAAAAGAAAAGCTCAAGCATCAAGGAGAGCACGACCGACCATTACCCGAACTCAAGTGCATGCGGTAGACGATGGTAATGTTCAAACTTCTAACCAAATTTATGATGTTTGTGCTATTTGTAATGAGATAGGGCATCCGGCTGAAAATTGCCAAGGAGGTGAAGGGCAATACGAAGAGGTTCATGCTGTGCAAGGTCAAGGAGGGGGTGGTAGAAATTACAACATGAACTCCAATACTTACCACCCCGGTTTGAGAAACCACCCAAATTTTAGATATGGAAATCCCTCAAACCAAGCCAATTCCGAATTTTCAAGGAAGTCAAGGTAAGTTTGCTCCACGCCAACCGTTCAATAATCAAAGTGGGTTTTCGGGTCAAAGTTCTTCTGGTGGAAATGAGGTCATGGAGATGCTCAAGGCAATGCAACTAGAGATGCAGCGAATAAATCAAATGGATGATGTTCGCATGCAAAAAGATGAAATTCGTGACAAAGCTATTCAATCGTTGACCACTCAAATGGGTCAACTTGCAAGTGACGTGGCATTATTGAAGAAAGCAAAAGGTCAATCACCAAGTGACATGGTGATAAATCCCAAGAACACAAAAATCATTAATATCAATGTGGCATTATTGAAGAAAGCAAAAGGTCAATCACCTAACATTTCTTACTTCTTCTTGTCAAGTGAGTGCAGGTATAGGAAGGGATGCTGAGGTTGAAATGGACAAGGAGCATGGAGCACCACTTGTGCTGAGCCGAGTGGGAAAATTAAAATTCCTCATGCATTATTGGATTATGGGGCGAGTATGAGTGTGCTACCATATGTATGATTTTGGTCCGCTTCAGGATGCAGACACCATGGTGAGTTTGGCGGATGAAAGTTGGAGGCGTCCACGGGGAATGGTTAAGAATGTTATGATTCGATTGGGAGAATTCGAATACCCGGTGGATTTTTTGGTTTTAGATTATGCTACTACCATGATGGCGTCACAACAAAGGGTGATTTTGGGTCGACCGTTTCTCTATACGGCAAATGCTCAAATCAATTGTAGAGAAGGAATCATTACCATGACCGAAAAGAACCGTAAGTTGGTTCTGTCACACCCCAACCAATGGCGGAAACATCGGGATGAGACGAAGTGTGAAGATTGCTCGAGACATCATAACGCTATTTGTGACAATAATTTAATAATCCAAATTTCATTTCCAAACTTCAAGTAGTCATCAATACAAGATCCCAAATAACAACAAGTTTAATCAAAATAACAAACCAACATAACCAAAATTCGATGCAACATATTTAAATCTAACGTCTAAAGTGTGTATCTAGGCATCGTGCTACCTCTTTCATTTCATCATCATCAACCTGTAACATGTTTAAAAATACTATTCAATGCAAAAGCAAAGGCGAGTATACAAGTTTGGTACATACATAGCATAAGATAAAAGTGTGAACAATCCCTCATAGCAAGCATGCGATTCAAGATAAACATTAAATATGGCATGTGTCTAACATATCAAACCAAGAAAACGCAACTTGCTCATGACATAACCAAAGTTTCAGTAGAGGCGGGTCGTTAATCCTATAGCGCTACATATGTCAAGGTTTGGCTCGTACGAAGTTAATGATAAGTTCTACACATAAGAATCACCCAAATTTAAAGTATCAAGCCATCACATATACAAGCATGTTATAGGAATGTTCATGTGTTTAGACAAAAGTTCATGTGTAAGTTTCAATAGGTAAACATGTTACACCCCAAAAGTGATAAAAGTAAAAAGGGGGAATACGAGTATACTCACAAAGTTTGCATATGTTTTCCGATTATCCAATTGTTGACGAGTAGAGATTTAGAGTCCGAATGTATAAGGGTTAAAGTTCAAGTATGTTTAGAGTCGAGATTCGGTGTTTAAAACAACATAAAAATAAGATATGAGAATAACATGGAAAATAATCATTTAGTACATATGATGCTTGTTCTTGACAGTAGGAAACTCGAAGGAGTTTAGATGTTTTCATGGAACAAGGTTCCATTAGAATCGTGACAAGTTATCATAGTCTAGGATGATGTAATCTAGTACCCCGACATATGAACACTAGTTCATCATCAAAGATTCGATTATTCGAATAATATATTTAGGTTATATAATATATGTCCAATAGTTCAAGCATGAGGTAGAAGATTAAAATCTTCATTTTGGTACCTCTAAATGTCATAGAAGTCATGTAGGAGGTAGGAAGATCAAGTCTTCCATTTAGGCACCTCTTTGTGTTCACCACTACACTTGATGTAAAAAAACAACCAAGGAGGGTCATGAACATACAATAAAGAATAAGAAATATACACACTAACTAAGAGAAATCATCAAATCATGTGAGGATTGTATGTTTGGACAACCCAAGTTGTTCCATAATCACTCATGTATCAAAGACAAAGTTTGACATGACTTGTGGGTTAAAAACCCTAAACAAAACACCAAGTTTATGAGGTTTAATCCTCTGATTTTAAATGTCTCAACCTTGTTTTTAAGCTTAACCAACCATGGGATAAGTTGTAAGCATTAGGACATAGGTATGAGATGTGTTGGACACAAGTTGCATAGGTTTAAACAAGTTTTTGATGAACATAAAAACAAACAGAAAGTTTATGGACTATTTCGGGGCATTTCCAGGTCTGATTTCTCCAAGGAGAAGTCTAGGAATCGAACCCCATGATTATACAAGCAAGTAGGAAAAAGAATCGAGTGAATCGGATAAGAATTGAGTGAGTTATGCCCATTTTCGTGAAGGGGTGTCAATCTACTCGAACCCTTGCTTTCAGCTACGGTTTGGAGGATGTTTTGAGAGTTTTTAGTGTTGCAAAAGTGGTAGGGAGGCTGGTTATAAGTGGTATTTATAGGGGGAAGGATTAGGGTTTCAATGGGTTGGGCTTTGGAAGTGTTTAGAAGGGGTTACACCTTGAAACTAGCCCACAAAACCCAACTATATGGGGCTGAATTTGGCTGAATTTGGGCTGCCATATTTCTTTATTTTTTTATTTTTTTAAAACATTATAATGAGTAATTTTGTTAGTTAAGTTGTGTAATAATATGCAACAATGTTTCCCCTAACTTGTAACAAGGTGAAATATGAAATAAAACATGATTTAACTAGGTAAAAAGTGTAATGTACAAGTTTTATTTACGAAGCAAGTTCCGTATTTTACAACGATTACGATGAAAGAATGGTTATAAGAACACAAGATTTCCAAAGATAGAATTTCACGTAAGGTTTCTAAATGTAGGATGTTTGAAAACGCAGGGCGTTACAGTCTCCCCTCCTTCAGGAAATTTCGTCCCGAAATTTATTCAAGAGGAAGGCTTGAAAGAGTTTTTGGCATAAAGGTGATCATTAAGAATTGAAACTTGGGAAGTTTGAAAGTTTTGAAAAGTACCAAATTTTGGAGAACATCAAGGTAGATTTGCAAGGGGAAGTTTTTAAGGATAGTATAAAAAAAATCATACTTTCGTAAAACCTGTTTATTGAGAGGGACGAAAAGGTTTGTTACTTTAAATAAAGCAATAGAGAGATACTAAGTATAGTTACACAAGAATCAAGAATAGGGAGGCTATTTTATAGGTAACGAGGTAAGTTAGGACTCAAATGTTTAAACAAGCTGGATTACGAACGAGTTTTGTATAAAATAATACGAGTATAGAATGAACGAATGACTCTTAAAGAGTACAAGTATGTGAATAGCATAAGTGTTGGATAGATGAACGTAGTGTGTTAAGGATGAAGTCTCGTCATGAATAATCGGATATAATGCGTTTGTGAGTTGCGTGAAGTTGTATTAGGTCCAAAAGGTCTGCAACACACTGAATTTCTCATGGCACGTTTTACGAAAGTTTGGTAACATGGTGAAAACACTTATATATAGGAAGTACCAGCGGCGTATCCACCATGTTTTAACCACATTACGTCCGTTTCGTTACTCGGGGTCATGTTACGTTCCGTGTCTTACCATACACAGTAGTACACTCTATGGTTCTCATACGCCTATCACTATAATCCCGTGTGCACCCGCGATTATACTGATTGTCGCATGATCCACATAGCTTGTACTAGTTATGTATGAATCAAGGTATACATGAATTTGAAAATAAGAATGTGTACATAGAAGAATGTCGTATGTAAGCATGTTTATGTTTAAGCATGTATGGGACCCACGTAAGCGAATCCCTCGGATTACGCTCGCGTATAGGTACGAATGTACGAATCATGAGTAAGGATGAAAGTATGAGCATAAGTTTAAGTATGAATACGCATGTATGTATGAGCATAAACATAAAACGTGTAAGTAGTATGTGTACAAGCAGAAGCGTAAAACGTATAAGTAGTATGTGTATGAGTACAAGCATAAAACGTATGAACATAGGTGTAGGTATGAAAAATAAATATTGCGTATATGGTGTACGTTGAGACATTGCGGAGAAAAAAAAAAGGTTAAGTATGTAGATACGAACGATATAAATGATGTTATCGCGAGATATCGACTAAAATGTGTATGATGATGTGCATGTATAGTTGTTTAAACAAAACGTTGAGTTTGTCGAATCAAAATTAGATTGAGCTTGGTTTGAAAGGTAGAATATAGTTTGTATATGTAAAGGAACATAAAGTACTCATTGGTCATGCTTAACATATTTTGTAATGATTGAAATGCTACTTTTGTTTAAAAAAAAGGAGTTCACGTATGTTGAAAATTGTCGGTCCCCATAAAGTCTTCTAGCCCACGTGTTTTGAAATTTGGATGACGAGTTAAGCGTTGTAGAGAAGGTTTTTTTTTTTTTTAAATAACGGGTTTGTTTCATTTGCATCAAAACATGAAAATTTTGGACTTTGAAAGTTCTTGTGAAAACGTCGACCCTTAGAAAAGAAATTTAGTAAAAGAACTTAGTGATTGTTTAAAAATAATTTTAACAAAGGATTTATTGATGTTGGAAAGAGTATTTGGTAAACGGTCATATAACATCTATGAGGTCTTATAACTAATTGAGAAAGGTTAGTTTGATTTCGATTAAGAGTGGAAGTCTCTAGTATGATGATATAATGTGAACGTGTTTCAGTTAATAAATCAGATGTGAAGTTCATGGGCAAGAGATTCATTAGACCGATTAAATTAATAGGTAGCATTTCGTAAGGTTTGGAAATTCGTGTAGTAAAACGGTAAAGACATGATTAAGAATCTCGTGTATATGATTTGAGTGAAAATGGATGGTAGAATAAGAAGTACGTTTGATAAACAATGTATTTTGAAATCGGCATAAGTAGGTATTTTGAATAATGATAAATGATTTAGGTATAAAACGTGATCGGGTTTGCATAATAAAATATTTTGAAAGAGAAGTTTTGGGTAACGGTCACCTAAGTAAGGGAATCACCCGTAACTCGTTGGTGAGGTCGTTTTAAGGTAAGAGGGGTGGAGTCAATCGTCAAGGTAAGGAAGTCACTCCAATCTCGATGATACCTCTCCACTAGTTGTTACAAGGAATATGAATTTAAATTATATGAAAATCATGCATATATAAATGTATCGAAAAGCTTCGATATGTTGTGCGTGTGAAAAGAGAAATCAAAGGTAAACTCGAGGTTGAAAGATTGCATCGTATAAAATGAACAATAGAAACACATGTTTGACCAAAGTTTGGAGTGTTCCAAACGGAACTTTGACTAACCAAAGTGGTCGAAAAGTCTTTTGAATTTGAGGAGCATGCTTTGGCCTAATAGGTAAAATACTCTCGCCGACAAGTCGGTTAACGGTATTTACCCTTCCGGTTACTACATGTCCCAAATCAATCGAAATTTCGAGACTTGGCGGGATTTATGAAAAAATCAAGGAGTGGAACTAGTCGACAAGGTGCGGGTTTCACCCCTATCTTGACGATTTCGTATCCTAAGTGTGGTTGGTACTCGTCGGGTCAAAATTTAAATTTCAACATGTTGACGAGGGTCCACTAGAATTTGAAATTTGAGATTTGCCATTTAGATGTGGATTTCACTCCTAGCTCAATGGCGATATCTCGTGTAAAAAGAAGAATAGATAGATTGAGAGTCGTTCACTAAATTGTGGGTTTCACGCCTATTTTGGTGAATTCGTCTCATTTGTACAATATGAGTGTTGTCGGATTTAGAATAATCGAGTAAAATGCATGAGGGAAGTGTATGTCGAAGGAGATACACAAACAAGTATAAACACATAAGAAAGCATATCAAGGATGATACTTAAATAATGAAATAAAACAAGTATTAACACATAGAGAAATATGTCAAGAATAACACATAAAGAATCGAACAACGAAACAAGTGTTAACACATAATAAAACAAGCATTAATGCGTAAGAATAACATGTCGAATATTACACATGAGTAACATACATGTTTAAAAGAGCATTAATAAGTAACAAATAAAGTATCATGTAGTAGTCCAAGCAAAGCATACGAATAAGGTTCTAAAACTATAGACTAGGCTAAAGGATTCCTACTTTTCCTAATTCCCTATAGTTATGGCTCTGATACCAATCTGTCACACCCCAACCAATGGCGGAAACATCGGGATGAGACGAAGTGTGAAGATTGCTCGAGACATCATAACGCTATTTGTGACAATAATTTAATAATCCAAATTTCATTTCCAAACTTCAAGTAGTCATCAATACAAGATCCCAAATAACAACAAGTTTAATCAAAATAACAAACCAACATAACCAAAATTCGATGCAACATATTTAAATCTAACGTCTAAAGTGTGTATCTAGGCATCGTGCTACCTCTTTCATTTCATCATCATCAACCTGTAACATGTTTAAAAATACTATTCAATGCAAAAGCAAAGGCGAGTATACAAGTTTGGTACATACATAGCATAAGATAAAAGTGTGAACAATCCCTCATAGCAAGCATGCGATTCAAGATAAACATTAAATATGGCATGTGTCTAACATATCAAACCAAGAAAACGCAACTTGCTCATGACATAACCAAAGTTTCAGTAGAGGCGGGTCGTTAATCCTATAGCGCTACATATGTCAAGGTTTGGCTCGTACGAAGTTAATGATAAGTTCTACACATAAGAATCACCCAAATTTAAAGTATCAAGCCATCACATATACAAGCATGTTATAGGAATGTTCATGTGTTTAGACAAAAGTTCATGTGTAAGTTTCAATAGGTAAACATGTTACACCCCAAAAGTGATAAAAGTAAAAAGGGGGAATACGAGTATACTCACAAAGTTTGCATATGTTTTCCGATTATCCAATTGTTGACGAGTAGAGATTTAGAGTCCGAATGTATAAGGGTTAAAGTTCAAGTATGTTTAGAGTCGAGATTCGGTGTTTAAAACAACATAAAAATAAGATATGAGAATAACATGGAAAATAATCATTTAGTACATATGATGCTTGTTCTTGACAGTAGGAAACTCGAAGGAGTTTAGATGTTTTCATGGAACAAGGTTCCATTAGAATCGTGACAAGTTATCATAGTCTAGGATGATGTAATCTAGTACCCCGACATATGAACACTAGTTCATCATCAAAGATTCGATTATTCGAATAATATATTTAGGTTATATAATATATGTCCAATAGTTCAAGCATGAGGTAGAAGATTAAAATCTTCATTTTGGTACCTCTAAATGTCATAGAAGTCATGTAGGAGGTAGGAAGATCAAGTCTTCCATTTAGGCACCTCTTTGTGTTCACCACTACACTTGATGTAAAAAAACAACCAAGGAGGGTCATGAACATACAATAAAGAATAAGAAATATACACACTAACTAAGAGAAATCATCAAATCATGTGAGGATTGTATGTTTGGACAACCCAAGTTGTTCCATAATCACTCATGTATCAAAGACAAAGTTTGACATGACTTGTGGGTTAAAAACCCTAAACAAAACACCAAGTTTATGAGGTTTAATCCTCTGATTTTAAATGTCTCAACCTTGTTTTTAAGCTTAACCAACCATGGGATAAGTTGTAAGCATTAGGACATAGGTATGAGATGTGTTGGACACAAGTTGCATAGGTTTAAACAAGTTTTTGATGAACATAAAAACAAACAGAAAGTTTATGGACTATTTCGGGGCATTTCCAGGTCTGATTTCTCCAAGGAGAAGTCTAGGAATCGAACCCCATGATTATACAAGCAAGTAGGAAAAAGAATCGAGTGAATCGGATAAGAATTGAGTGAGTTATGCCCATTTTCGTGAAGGGGTGTCAATCTACTCGAACCCTTGCTTTCAGCTACGGTTTGGAGGATGTTTTGAGAGTTTTTAGTGTTGCAAAAGTGGTAGGGAGGCTGGTTATAAGTGGTATTTATAGGGGGAAGGATTAGGGTTTCAATGGGTTGGGCTTTGGAAGTGTTTAGAAGGGGTTACACCTTGAAACTAGCCCACAAAACCCAACTATATGGGGCTGAATTTGGCTGAATTTGGGCTGCCATATTTCTTTATTTTTTTATTTTTTTAAAACATTATAATGAGTAATTTTGTTAGTTAAGTTGTGTAATAATATGCAACAATGTTTCCCCTAACTTGTAACAAGGTGAAATATGAAATAAAACATGATTTAACTAGGTAAAAAGTGTAATGTACAAGTTTTATTTACGAAGCAAGTTCCGTATTTTACAACGATTACGATGAAAGAATGGTTATAAGAACACAAGATTTCCAAAGATAGAATTTCACGTAAGGTTTCTAAATGTAGGATGTTTGAAAACGCAGGGCGTTACAGGTTCAGACTAAGATGATTAGTTACGATTTTGTTGTGGTAAAGGATAGCGGGTTTAATTAGAAAGGTGTCTCAAAGAATGAGAAGAAATCACCCACCGGACCGTAAAGAAAAACATATGGGTTCAAGCAAGAGTATATTTGATTACCCACTGATTCGAAACGAGACGAATGCATTTTGCTCAATGGCACGAGGAAGTGATGGAGATGGCAGGAACTGCTTCTTTGAGCCACCTTAAATGGGGGTGGCACGGTCTGGCTGAAGACCTGAAAACTTAGCGCTGCTCGGGAGGCAACCCGAGGTTTTACACTGATCTTGTTATTTCTTTAGTTTTCTATGTTTCAGGGCCATGGCAACACTCAAGTGTGGGGAAGATGTGCGGATATTTGTGTGAAGGTGGTGATAGGAAATTGGATCATTTACAACATCTGTTGTGTCAAACTTCACCAGGTCAATGTACTCTTTCCTTAGTCTTGTTATGTTCTTTAGCTTTGAAATATTGGTAATTAGTTTGTTTGCTTTTGTTTAAAAAAAATAAAAAAAAAAATTTGGTGTGTTTGGAGCGATCTTTCCCTTCAAAACCATACATTGGGGACAGTGTATCCCAAGTGTGGGGATGAGGGGAAATTTTAGAAAAAAAATTGTGAATCTTTTAAAAATCAAGCGAAAAGTGGTCCAAATTGAACAGTTGAGTATCAAAATGCATGATACACCGGCAACCCATATCCCCTTGTTCTTTCTTGGTGAGAGTTGAGCCACTACTTGAATTTATTAGAATACATTTTTTCTTGATGAGAGTGGAAATGAGTGGTGGTGCATTAGAACTTGTGCTTGAATGCGGTTTGAGGCCTTAGCTTGATACGCATGTGAAAAGGATTAGGGCAATTAGGTAGCCTCGTCATGTGAGTGCGAGTGTGGGATTTGGGGGGTTGGACCTCATAAATTATATATATGAGCATGGTAGCGAGAGGGGCGGGGGTTTGGACTTTAGTAGCCCATTTGAGCTTTGAGCCGATCTTTTGTTAACCAGTGCCTACTTTCTCTTAAAAAATTAACCCGTATTTGACCCGGTCTATTAGTATAATCATCTTGTTCTAGTATGCTTGTTTGTTATGTTTGTTAAATTGAAAAAAAATGAGAAGAAAATGAAAATGAAAAAAAAAAGAAAAAGCAATGAAAAAAAAGAGAAAAAGAGATTGATGTATTGTATATAGATGTTATGTTTAGATAGAAACAAAAAGACCGGGTCGAATCATTAGCTACTACATATATTTCCATTTCCTACCCGTATGCCTAGCCGTGTTACAACCTTTAAGTCCCTTTGATTCGCATGCGTGTTTAGCAAATTCTTTAGGCGAAGGATCGATTTGAGTACAAGCATATTATTGTTCAACTACCCATTTACCTTAGTGTGTTCTAGCTCATTTTTGCTAGTATTATTTGTCACTGAGAGGAGAGTTATTGTGAGGGGTGTGTTATGCGCGGTTTTAAGAAAGAATTAGTAAATGAGGACATTTGTTTGCTTGGTTTGTGCTTGATCGCTTAAATAAATTGTGTTTTGTTGAACAGGTTGCTTGGGGCAAGCAACGGTTAAGTGTGGGGATGTGACGGGTAGTCCGTAGGACAACCCTTAAGTGGTATAAATGATAATAAAATCCTTCATTTAATCGGGTAGTTGTCTAGAATTGGATAACTACGATTGTTTGTGTTTCGGGTACAAACGGGAGCTTAAAATGGAAGGAACACGGAGAATAAATGAAAAAATCAATTTTGGAATTGAAGAATTAAGAGGATAGCATGATAGAGGACGAAATTACGAGAACGTAGGCGAAAACGGTGAAGAAAACGGAGTTGAAACGAAAAAGTTATGCTGAAAACAAGTTTTCATGTTGAAGCCTGCCGTAAGCTACGGCAAGGGCCGTAGCTTACGGCGCCAACTGGCATTTTTTGTCACCGTATGACAGATTAAAGCCACCATAAGCCATTCCATGCCACCGTAAGCTACGGTGGCCATCGTAGCTTACGGCGCTGACCTGCGTAAATGTGTAACTTCCACCTTTTAATGCGGATTTATGGTGTCTTTTCATGTCTAATCATTCCCATTCGGTTACACACAGTTCTAGGGGCGATTTTGAGTTTTCTTGGTGCTTAAAGACAATTTCCAATCATTCGGTTTGTGTTTTTAATTGTTATGAACATTGAAACTTATGTGAGGATGATGATTCAAGCCATGAGTGGCTAAACTCTTTATGACTGTCTTTAGTTGAAGGTTTGTAATGTGACAACTGTACTCTCGTTGTCGAGAGAAGGGCATTTTAGTAATACGCATATTCATTATTATTATGGTTCTTATTATTATTACTAGCATTATTAAGTATTTACAAAACAATAGCACGCGCGATCAGAAATTTAATTACGCACCACGGTTATGTTTTAAAATAACCGGGCCAATATAATTGAACGAGACGTGAAATCATTTGACGGGTCCATGCACTTGGGCTAGGCCCAACCCAACCTACCTAAAACCCTAGCCTATTTAAACCCCATTATAAACCCTTAACTATTTCTTAAAAACCCTTAGAACCCTAAATCCCTTTCTTTGCATAATAACGGCCACGCACCTCCTACCTTTCCCCCATTTCACCGGCGACCGGAGATGCAGATTCCGGCCGGTGCCCTCCTCCTCCTCCGGCGAGCACAAGCTCCCACAAAACTCCATTTCCCTTATCTTATTCCCACACGGACACCTTCACACAGTAGAGAGAGAGCGGCGACTACGATGGAGCTGGAGCTGCGCCGCCGCACACAGCAGCGGCAGTGGAGGTGCAGATGGTTCTGGTCATTCCGACTAGCTTCACCGGTAAACCTTGTTCCTTTCATCCTCTTCTTTCGATTGTTCTTTCTGAATTGATGCTAAAGATAACGAAACTGAGAATGCCCGATGGATGGATGACGACGGAAGTATTGGGTGGTGCGTTGGATGGTGGCAGCAGAGAACTCACTGGCGATAGCCGCGGCGGACCGCCGGAGCTCCGGTCAGTGAGCGTAGCAGCAGCAACAATGCTCAAAAACCTTCGGTCAGTGAATGATTCATTTGAAATTGTGTTGTATTGTTGTGCTTCCAGACCTTGTACATAACTGTGAATGTGAATAAATAGGATGGTTGAAATGTTGATGATATCAGTAGTATATTGGCATATATTTGCTATTGTTTGTTGGTGTAAAAGAGAAAATTTGTTTCTTATTTGTGCTACTAGACTTCGTGAATATCTGATGTTTGTGAAAGTGAATTAAAGACTAAATTTTCCAAACAAATACTCTTGATCCTTTGTGGTATTTGAGCTTATTAATTACCTGCACTTCGTTGTAATATTTGATCAATGCAAGAGGATTGAATTTGTAGGTGCTAAAAATTTAAATGTTTAATGTTTTTAATGAAGATGCAATAGTGGTTAGGGTATTTAATAAGGTTCACATGGTAATCGGTTACGTATTAGATCGATTAATTGGATTGTTAGTGATATGAGTTGTAATTAATCTGACATTTTTATTCGAAGATTAAATAGTAGCCATGACATAATGTTGATAGGAACACTTGATGATCTGGTAATTTGGTATGAATGAGGCTAAAGTTTTGTCTAGGATTTATGAGAATACAGGAATATGAGCATGTATGAGTATATGATTTTGAAATGCTTTAAATGATGCTTGAAGTGTTGAAATGTGTTATATTTGAATTGTTTTGATGAGTGTACGGTAGAATAAAACACGTTAAGGTAATCTGATTGGTTCGTACAAACTGGATAAGGGTTCTAGAAGCATCAGCAAGGGGTTGCAAGTCGGAACCTACGGTTGCGACTCGAGACCATTGTGTTGACAACTTGAGACCAACCATCACACTACAAGGAGTCGAGACCAGCACGGTTGCGACTCGAGATCTCCTGATCTCAATTCAAGCCTGACTCGAGACCTCCAAGGTTGCGATTCAAAATGTGCACTACTCGAGACCTCCTAGTTGCGACTCGAGACCTCGTGTTCTCGAGTCGAGACCACCCGGCCTCGATTGGGCTGCTTGACTTAGTTATTGAGCCACAATGTGTATTGACGTGCTTGGACTGTGTGTTTAACTTTACTACATGCCGCTACTGGTTGACTGTTTATATGATTAAGACAGGCCCAATAACATTGGTGTGCCTTATGTACTATGTGTTAACTGATGTTTTGGACTGTGTGCTAGTATTAATGTCTAACTATTACTATTTAACTGTTTACATGCTTGAATAGGCCCAATACCGCGTATGCTTGTATGACATGCATGCTATGTGTTAGATACGTGTAGGATTTTACGTGACACTACTTGCATATGAACCTAACGAATATTAATAACCATAATAGGGTAAGGTTGACCAACGTAGCACAAGTAAATTGACTACCGAGCAAAGCAAAGGTGAGTTCACTACTTTTTACTTAAAGCATGCATTCACGGTGGTTGGGAAACGGAACGAAACAACTTTTCCTGGTTTGGAATCGCTTACTATCTCCTTGTGCGGGATGCGGTATTTCTATCTCCTTGTGTGGGATACGGGTAACAACACTATCCCCTGTGAGGGATACAAACCTACTTTTCTCCCCTTGTGCGGGACCCTTAGTTAATTACTGTTTATACGGAATGCAACGAGCAACACTAAACGAAACTCTATCACTCAAGTCCCTACTACTTAATACCGATTAGTCGCCGGGGCCAGGCAAACGGGTTATTAGTTGATAGCGCTATTTAGGTCTGACCAGCCTCACATCGACCCTTGTTACTGGGAACGGGCGTGAACTAATAGACTCTGGCAACCGTCAATGATGATAGAACATTGACAAACGGGGCACTGCGGAAACGTACGGTTAAGTAAGTATTCGGTATTGGAAAAACAGTTTAGTCGCTTACTTATGGGGTAGCTCCCCATGGCATGTATAAACGGATAAATTAACTGGTTAAAACAAGTTTTTGGAATTAAAACTGGAAAACTGCAAACACGTGAACTCGCTAACGTTATGTTGACACTCTGCTGCATGCTTTGCAGGTTGCTCGATACATCTCTGGACGGACGTTGCAATCGGATGGAGTGCGTGGCTCGTAAGTAACATGATAATGAACTTGTGGTTTCAATTATGATGCGTTTTCTTCCCCTTTCCGCTGTGAACTTAAAACTATGTCTTGAAAAATTCAAATTAGGTCACTAATTATGCTAATGTTTATAAACACAATCTAATCCGTTCAATATAATTAGTGGCTAAGATCCTGGTCGTCACGCGCCTCGCGGTAATACTCCGCGTGTGGATTTTGAGGGTGTGACATGTAAGACTTTATGCTTAGATTTCATTATTTCTATCACACCCCGACCGCGTATAACATGCAACTGCGGCGGAAACGTCGGGGAGTGTTGTAACAGAATCAATTGTTTCAAATCCATGGCAATTGAAGTTTTGTTTTATTAATCAAACATGAAAGTTTACATTGTTTTAAACAAGAACCAAAGAGTACATAACATAATTTAACTAGTTCTTGTCTCGTTTTAAGTCACTAAGGCACAGGTCCGCCTAAGTATGTCTTGATAAGTCCTATGCATCATCTCCTGAAAACACATGTGAAAATAGGTACGTCAGCATAAAAATGCCTGTGAGATACATTGGTTTTGTGAAAACGGAATTCATGACTTATTTTTGAGAAAATGTTTAGTCATGAACTTTGTAATTTGCTTTGTCTTGTAAATCTTTTGAAAACCGATAAGATCAGACGATATGTATAAATAAGAGAACACTGTATGGTTAAATGGATAACCATGTAAAACGAGTTTGTATAAGATAAGTCGTTTGTAAATCAATGTCTCGTGAAAAGTGTGTTATTTGTATAAAATGTTATTTATCTAAACTGAAATGATTTAGATAATGCTACGATATGTAATATTATACAAGCATTTATATATAGGAAGTATCAGCGGCGTATCCACCATGTTTGTACCATATTACATACGCCACGTTACTCAAACCATTCACCCAAACCAACCACCATGTAAATTGTTCATGTATAAATCAATTGTCAAGTCTTATTGTGTAAACCATATCGAAATGTCTATGTTCAATGTAAACCACCAAGTATGTATATCAATGTCAAAATGTTTATGTTTAATGTAGATCATGTAATGTGTACCCAAAATATATCTTGTATGGTAAGTGAGATGTATCAACTAAACCATATGTAAAATGCACAAAACAAGGTGTTGAAGTAAAACATGGTTTAAATCAACGTTATGTTTTGTGGAACAATGCATGCTCTACTGATATTAACATTTATGCGGTATTGTGAAAATGCATACATCCAAGCCTTGAGACTGTGGCGATAAACCCTTAAACAAATTAAAGGTTTATCTTAGTTATGTATATCGAATTCGGTCATTCCTTCCAATCCAAACAAACCCAGGATTTCAGGAACGGGAGTTGTCAATTCCTATGGTACCACTACCTACTAACGAATGGCGTGATCAATGTTAATGAATGTATTGTTCCATGTTAAACAAACCAAATGTTATACCAAAATGAAGGCATGTGATGTAAACAATTGTACTAAGTACGCACACAACGGGCATACATAGCATGAAATGTAATGTGAAACGATGTACTAAGTACGCACACAACGGGCATACATAGCATGAAATGTAATGTGAAACGATGTACTAAGTACGCACACAACGGGCATACATAGCATGAAATGTAATGTAAAACAATGTACTAAGTACGCACACAATGGGCATACATAGCATGAAAAGTAATGTAAAACAATGTACTAAGTACGCACACAATGGGCATACATAGCATGAAATGTAATGTAAAACAATGTACTAAGTACGCACACAATGGGCATACATAGCATGAAATGTAATGTAAAACAATGTACTAAGTACGCACACAATGGGCATACATAGCATGAAATGTAATGTAAAACAATGTACTAAGTATGCACACAATGGGCATACATAGCATGAGATGTAATGAAATCATGCACTATAATGTACTAACGAACATAGCAGGTATATGATGTGAAAACATGGAAAGCATGAAAGTAACAAGTAGGCACATGTGTTTCACCCCAAAACAGTTTGGAAAATAGTAAATGTGGGGTTCAATGTACTCACCTGAGATTGCTTTGAAGTTCTTGTATAAAAACCAAATAATGCTAGAGATCACGGAATATCAAACGGCACCTAATAGGTTGCTATGTTAATATACCGGACCAAAATCGGAAGGATCGGATAGTATGCGGGTTCGTAAACCAAACGAGTATGGAGACTCGTGAAAAATGTTTTAACAAAGCCTACATACTAAAATGAAACCTAACCTAAATGCTTGCGACCCATTACGACCCTATTAGGTAGCTTATGCTACCTTAATGCGTCGTTCGCGTAGAACACGTTTGGAACACCTAACATCGTGGCCATAAGGTATAACCTCGGAAGGTTATAGCTATGGTCACCTAATGTGTTTCGTTGGATCCTAATGGTCGACCAAATGGGTCGGGTTCGAAAGTATAAGCGATTGTTTAGATCGCTTACCTTACGACCCTATATATGCACTAAACTAAAAGTGACGAGCTAAGCATGTTAGGACATGCTTAACTAAGTTTAGAAAACAGGTTTGGCATCAAAACAAACGGCTTTGATGCTCACAAGTAGTTTGGTTACAAAATACGCAAGAATGCGCATTTTGGCCGAAACTACGACTCGTCACTGAGCCTAGATAACGTGGTAATCAGTAGGTATAGTCGCCATGGACTATAACCATCGTGATCACGCTCACGTTATGAAGTTCCATGAACTTCGTGTTGACCATAGGCTGGTCACACAGAAAGTCAAGCAAAACTTTGACTTTCGGACTCGAAAATCGAATAAAAGAACGAAAGAACACTTACGAAGGGTCCCAGAATGCTAATCTAGATCAAAATTGCTCAGGTATGAAACAAAGGTTCCAACTTAGAGCTTTAGATCAGATTTTTGTGGGTTTTAACCAAAAGGGGGGTACTTATAGGAAAAGTAAAGCAATTAGGATCGTTTCTTGAATATCGTGCCACGATCTTATGCGTACACTTGTCAAGTTGTTGTGGTAGCTCAAAATGACCCTATCTCTACAGATTGTGAAAGGGCATTGCCCTTTGGAGTGTTTGAAAGGCCAATTTTTGCAAGAAAACAAAGTTTCTGCAACTGAACGGGCCATGCGGCCCGCATCAGCATACAGGCATAACCCAGGCGGGCCGCCTGGCTATGTCTGATCTGCACAACTTGCAGAATTTACAGTTTTGGTCCCTGTTGCATGTTTAAGCCATTTCCGACACTTCTAAGGCCCGTAAAGCCAACTTTAAGGCCCTAAAATGATGCCTAAACATTGTGGACATGAAACATGCCCAAAAATATGTCGGTTGTTGGTTTGTTTGGACGTACGATCGCGATGGTCGGTTAATTACGACGGAATGCGCATAAGCGCGAAAAATGATCCAAATGACGCGACGAATGGATTTTTCTCTTGCCAAACACTAAGGCATAATATAAGGATGCTTACATAAATTTTTGGATGTCCGGATGTATTCAGAACGTAAGTTATGCGCGAAAGTGCAAACTTGTGCACTTTTTGACACTTTTAGTCCCTAAATGATCCAAAAGTTTATTTTAGCATACCAAACCCCTCAAAGCCTATTTCTAAGCTATGTGAAGGATATGTATGGTATGTTTAACTTATGGACATGTTCCGGAATGTTCGTTACAGTTCGAATTGGCATACTTTCGCAGTTTGTCAAGTTTAGTCCCTGTAAGCGAATTAACCTGTTTTTGCCATACCAAAGCCTTCAAAACTTATTTCTAAGTTATGTAAAGGTTATTTAAGGTAGGTTGAGTATATGTTGATGTTCCGGAGTATTTGTCGCATTAAACTGAGTACGTTTATGCACCAGTTTGCGTATAATTCTCCAGAAAGCGATGTAGAGTTTGAAATTGAACAAAAGTCAAAACATGAAAAATGTAAAACACAACCAAACAAACATTGGGATCAAATAACATTGTTTTATTGATAATTGGACTGTTCATAATGATCTCGAGCATAAATGTTACAGTCTCCCTACTTGTGGAAATTTCGTCCCGAAATTTATTTAGAGGAAACTTGTGAGAGTTTAAAACATGAAGTTGAAAAGATCGAACAACATTGGTTAGGGTTCTGAACTTCTAATAACTTTAATAACATCATGCTTGCAATGTAAGAGGGATACTTATATACAAGTATATGAAGCGTCATTGGTGCGTCCACCGTACCTCCATTACATCGTTCTCATTTTGTTATTGTTGTTACTATCGGTTCTTACACATAATAAATCTTACTGGGTTTCTGTGCACCAAATTTCATAATTATGTACGCGTCCATAATTACACAATTCCTTGCATAGTTCACTCTGTCTATTTTATAATGTGTAGGGGAAAACCAAACGAATAAACCTTGTGATGAATGTGACTAGACCACCATAGGGTCCCTTTTATTAAATCAATAAATGATTTTAATAGACCACCAAGGAGTCTTTTCAGTTTATATCATCACATGTCATTCTTAACCAGATTTTTGAATCGATCTTTTTGACTCGACCCCTACAAGGGTCTCTTATGAATCATGGAGTGATACTATATAATCCAAGGGTCTTAACTATTACATAGAAGCCCATTAAGGATTTAGGGTAGTACCTTTTGTTTTGAATATCCCACTACGAATCCCTTATATGAAGATATGAAAAATTCTACGGGGATTCGGATAACGAATATCCAGAGTATACAAAAACACAAAACGCATAAAAGAAAACACAAAGGGCATAAACACATAGTCATATAACCACAAAGTTTGTTTATTTGTTAATTTGTTTTGTTGATCGCGTACCTGCATTTAAAGCACACTAGGAATCCATTCCGTGGATTTCATTTGGTACTTTAAACATTTCTTAGAATCTAACTATAAAGATAGAAAGATCTTTTAAAGAGAAAATTCGATTTCGATTATAAAGAACCGAAATTTTCGAATTACGATACACAATGAATCCAATTATGGACCCTGATTTGAAAGATAATCATCCACAAGGATCTAATGCGAAGATAAAAAGATCCTATATGGATTTTGGAAGTCGTAGATGTTTTGAAAACTTATGTTATGCGTGTTGAAGAAATCAGAACGTAATGGGTATGAGATTTTGAAAATATCCTTGGTTATCTAAACAAGGATTCAAAGGTATAGAAGCACGATTACTCATAATGTCACTTTATTTCCTGTACTTCGTTTCTAAGAATAAAACGAGTACTTAGAATTTACCAAGAAAATCATGAGTAAACGCAAAAATGGGAAGAATTTTCACGAAAGTAGTTTGCAAGGATCATAGTTCCTTAACGTAGGCATTATAGGGGAATGCCATTCATACTTGTAACCATACTTGTATATAAGAATTGCGAACAACAACTTTTATTTATGAACGGGACAGGTTGTTTCACATAACAAGTAAATAGAAGAAACAAAAGCATAAGACAACAACATCTTCTAAACAGCCAATTGCTCATCGGTGGGTTAGATTTGCCTTAGCAAACTTTGGGCAATTTCTTTGGAAATGACCCATCTTGCCACAGTTGAAACAAGAACTTGGTAGGAAACGACCTTGAGCGGGATTATTGCCAGCTTGGTTTGGTGCAGCTGCGGCTGTGCAAACTCTTGCTGTATGGCCCATAAGTCCACAAGTTTGGCATTTGCGACACTTTACATTGACATGATGATGGAGGCTACATTGGTTACACAAGGGTGCAGTTCCGTTGTATGGCTTCCTAGCAGGGGGTTGAGCTGGTCAGTTGGGGATGTCTTGACCATTGTGAGTGACCACGGCGAAGTTCTGAGAAGCCTTTCGCTTCCTTGACCTCTTAGGGGATCCAGTCTGTTCATCCATGGTCTTTGATTCCTTGATTGGTTTCTTGGCTGGTGGTGCAGGCTTGACTTCTGCTTCCTTTGGTGGCCCTTGAGTGGCTTCATTGTTGAGACGAGACATGGCAAAGCCTAATTCTACAGTCTTCAGAAATACTTCGCCTATCCGCTGGGCAAATTTGGCAGTCTGCACGGATATCTGCGCATCGTTGCGATGAAGAGACATTCTGGAGGAAATGAAGGATATAGGAGGAAATAAATGAAATGTTATCGGTAAACAAAACAAGATGACAACGCATAGAAATTGCGATCATTTGTTTGTTACCTAAGGCAAACAAATGAGACGGTGTCTAATCAAAGTAAGCAGGTCATATTAATGTATCGCGAAGACATGCTTTAGCCTATAAGTGGACACTCACCCCAAGAGTTCCCAGGTAAGAGTGACTGGTCCGATTATGTGGATTTATACGAACACTCTAGCCTTAGACAGAAAACTCAGAGTACAGGCATCCACACTTCCAGATTGCACGTGTTCACACAATAAGACCCAAATTTTGACGAGGTTTTGAAAGCTCAAAGGGGTTCAAAACCATATAACAGAGGGTTCAAAACCTTACAATAGAGGGTTCAAAACCTAGTAATCAATCATCCTAGAACAGATGATTAGTTTTCGAAGCAGTTTTGAAATTTATGTTTTTGTTGTGGTTGTCGCCTAAGGACAAGTGACAATATTGTTTTATGACTAAACGCAAGTAAACTTGCGTTAGGGTCCTAGGAAGGTTATAGACTAGGTCAAAGCATTACTAATAACCTAATTCCCTATAACCATTGGCTCTGATACCAACTTTTCTGTCACACCCCGACCGCGTATAACATGCAACCGCGGCGGAAACGTCAGGGAGTGTTGTAACAGAATCAATTGTTTCAAATCCATGGCAATTGAAGTTTCGTTTTATTAATCAAACATGAAAGTTTACATTGTTTTAACCAAGAACCAAAGAGTACATAACATAATTTAACTAGTTCTTGTCTCGTTTTAAGTCACTAAGGCACAGGTCCGCCTAAGTATGTCTTGATAAGTCCTATGCATCATCTCCTGAAAACACATGTGAAAATAGGTACGTCAGCATAAAAATGCCTGTGAGATACATTGGTTTTGTGAAAACGGAATTCATGACTTATGTTTGAGAAAATGTTTAGTCATGAACTTTGTAATTTGCTTTGTCTTGTAAATCTTTTGAAAAACGATAAGATCAGACGATATGTATAAATAAGAGAACACTGTATGGTTAAATGGATAACCATGTAAAACGAGTTTGTATAAGATAAGTCGTTTGTAAATCAATGTCTCGTGAAAAGTGTGTTATTTGTATAAAATGTTATATGTCTAAACTGAAATGATTTAGATAATGCTACGATATGTAATATTATACAAGCATTTATATATAGGAAGTACCAGCGGCGTATCCACCATGTTTGTACCATATTACATACGCCACGTTACTCAAACCATTCACCCAAACCAACCACCATGTAAATTGTTCATGTATAAATCAATTGTCAAGTGTTATTGTGTAAACCATATCGAAATGTCTATGTTCAATGTAAACTACCAAGTATGTATATCAATGTCAAAATGTTTATGTTTAATGTAGATCATGTAATGTGTACCCAAAATATATCTTGTATGGTAAGTGAGATGTATCAACTAAACCATATGTAAAATGCACAAAACAAGGTGTTGAAGTAAAACATGGTTTAAATCAACGTTATGTTTTGTGGAACAATGCATGCTCTACTGATATTAACATTTATGCGGTATTGTGAAAATGCATACATCCACGCCTTGAGACTATGGCGATAAACCCTTAAACAAATTAAAGGTTTATCTTAGTTATGTATATCGAATTCGGTCATTCCTTCCAATCCAAACAAACCCAGGATTTCAGGAACGGGAGTTGTCAATTCCTATGGTACCACTACCTACTAACGAATGGCGTGATCAATGTTAATGAATGTATTGTTCCATGTTAAACAAACCAAATGTTATACCAAAATGAAGGCATGTGATGTAAACAATTGTACTAAGTATGCACACAATGGGCATAAATAGCATGAAATGCAATGTGAAACAATGTACTAAGTACGCACACAACGGGCATACATAGCATGAAATGTAATGTGAAACGATGTACTAAGTACGCACACAACGGGCATACATAGCATGAAATGTAATGTAAAACAATGTACTAAGTACGCACACAATGGGCATGCATAGCATGAAATGTAATGTAAAACAATGTACTAAGTACGCACACAATGGGCATACATAGCATGAAATGTAATGTAAAACAATGTACTAAGTACGCACACAATGGGCATACATAGCATGAGATGTAATGAAATCATGCACTATAATGTACTAACGAACATAGCAGGTATATGATGTGAAAACATGGAAAGCATGAAAGTAACAAGTAGGCACATGTGTTTCACCCCAAAACAGTTTGGAAAATAGTAAATGTGGGGTTCAATGTACTCACCTGAGATTGCTTTGAAGTTCTTGTATAAAAACCAAATAATGCTAGAGATCACGGAATATCAAACGGCACCTAATAGGTAGCTATGTTAATATACCGGACCAAAATCGGAAGGATCGGATGGTATGCGGGTTCGTAAACCAAACGAGTATGGAGACTCGTGAAATATGGTTTAACAAAGACTACATACTAAAATGAAACTTAACCTAAATGCTTGCGACCCATTACGACCCGTTTAGGTAGCTTATGCTACCTTAATGCGTCATTCGCGTAGAACGCGTTTGGAACGCCTAACATCGTGGCCATAAGGTATAACCTCGGAAGGTTATAGCTATGGTCACCTAATGTGTTTGGTCGGATCCTAATGATCGACCAAATGGGTCGGGTTCGAAAGTATAAGCGATTGTTTAGATCGCTTACCTTACGACCCTATATATGCACTAAACTAAAAGTGACGAGCTAAGCATGTTAGGACATGCTTAACTAAGTTTAGAAAACAGGTTTTGCATCAAAACAAACGGCTTTGATGCTCACAAGTATTTTGGTTACAAAATACGCAAGAATGCGCATTTTGGCCGAAACTACGACTCGTCACTGAGCCTAGATAACGTGGTAATCAGTAGGTATAGTCGCCATGGACTATAACCATCGTGATCACGCTCATGTTATGAAGTTCCATGAACTTCGTGTTAACCATAGGCTGGTCGCACAGAAAGTCAAGCAAAACTTTGACTTTCGGACTCGAAAAGCGAATAAAAGAACAAAAGAACACTTACGAAGGGTCCCCGAATGCTAATCTAGATCAAAATGGCTCAGGTATGAAACAAAGGTTCCATCTTAGAGCTTTAGATCAGATTTTTGTGGGTTTTAACCAAAAGGGGGGGTATTTATAGGAAAAGTAAAGTCGTTAGGATCGTTTCTTGAATATCGTGCCATGATCTTATGCGTACACTTGTCAAGTTGTTGTGGTAGCTCAAAATGACCCTATCTCTACAGATTGTGAAAGGGCATTGCCCTTTGGAGTGTTTGAAAGGCCAATTTTTGCAAGAAAACAAATTTTCTGCAACTGAAGGGGCCATGCGGCCCGCATCAACATACAGGCTTAACCCAGGCGGGCCGCCTGGCTATGTCTGATCTGCAAAACTTGCAGAATTTACAGTTTTGGTCCCTGTTGCATGTTTAAGCCATTTCCGACACTTCTAAGGCCCGTAAAGCCAACTTTAAGGCCCTAAAATGATGCCTAAACATTGTGGACATGAAAAATGCCCAAAAATATGTCGGATGTTGGTTCGTTTGGCCGTACGATCGCGATGTTCGGTTAATTACGACGGAATGCGCATAAGCGCGAAAAATGATCCAAATGACGCGACGAATGGATTTTTCTCATGCCAAACACTAATGCATAATATAAGGATGCTTACATAAATTTTTGGATGTCCGGATGTATCCAGAACGTAAGTTATGCGCGAAAGTGCAAACTTGTGCACTTTTTGACACTTTTAGTCCCTGAATGATCCAAAAGTTTATTTTAGCATACCAAACCCTCAAAGCCTTTTTCTAAGCTATGTAAAGGATATGTATGGTATGTTTAACTTATGGACATGTTCCAGAATGTTCTCGAATTGGCATACCTTCGCAGTTTGTCAAGTTTAGTCCCTGTAAGCGAATTAACCTGTTTTTGCCATACCAAAGCCTTCAAAACTTATTTCTAAGTTATATAAAGGTTATTTAAGGTAGGTTGAGTATATGTTGATGTTCCGGAGTATTTGTCGCATTAAACTGAGTACGTTTATGCACCAGTTTGCGTATAATTCTCCAGAAAGCGATGTAGAGTTTGAAATTGAACAAAAGTCAAAACATGAAAAATGTAAAACACAACCAAACAAACATTGGGATCAAATAACATTGTTTTATTGATAATTGGACTGTTCATAATGATCTCGAGCACAAATGTTACAATTTCTAGAATAACAAACTTTATCTTTATGCTTTGTTTGTTATAGTGTGTGATTAGTTGTTAGTAAATTGTTTATTCTTATGTTAAACTAGTTGGAAACCATACGTTCTTGGTGTCGTTGGCAATCGAGAAATCATGGGTATAATTAGGCTTGGGTAAGGGTTGATTGATTATCGGGTAACAACCTCACGTTCTAGGAATCTGAGTACTTAGTTCCCTTTCATCACTACAAGTAATCACACATGAACTATGTCTATGTAGTTCTTTCTAGTGGAATGATGACATAAACGTCAAAGCAAACCGGAAACTAAAGATGGTCATTTGTCTCTAAATTGTTTACAACCAACATTTTTACTTTGCAATTAGAATAATAACCTTAGTTTTAAATATCAAATCAATCAATCCAACTCTTGAATTTACTTTTATTGCAATTTAGTTTACCTTAGCTAATTTAGAGAAACAATTTAAATAGCACATATTCCACAAACTCCCTGCGTTCGATACTCACTTACCGCTATCTATTTAGTAGTATTTGGATTAAATTTGATTGTGACTACGACATCACGTCACCGAGCCCATGTCATCTATGTTATTTGGTCTAACCCATGTTTTAATGTTATTGGGCCGAGCCCATGTCTTTTCATGTCATTGGGCCGAGCCCATGTTTTCTTGTCATTGGGCATTAGCCCATGTACTTTAGTAATTTGGGCCCTAGCCCTTGTATTTTAGCAATTTGGGCCTATCCCAAATGTTTTGTCATTGGGCCTTGTCCCATGTATCTTCATGAGTCCATTTTTAATAGTCTTGCATTTTTGTATTTTTCAACTTTACGAATTTTGTTATCAGTAGTATATATATTAATTCGGTGTCCAAATATATATACATATATATATATATATATATATATATATATATATATATATTTCTTGTGTCAATGAAACGCCCAAATGTCGTAGTAATCTTCTCGTGATGACGTTATGCCCCTTTTGTCATCAGTGACGATATATATTCTTTTATTTACCGAAATAAATTATGTATCTTACTTGTCGGCTTGAATTATACATTATTTCGTAAGAATATATCTTTGTGGACTCGTCCGTTGTCCGGTTTGTTCACTCGTCCATGTATCCGTTCAAGGATATGTTATAGATACGATCTGTGTACATCCATTTTTGTAGCATTTCTTTGGTATCTAGTGGACTTTGGTGTATATGTACACATGTGTTATTTTCTACTTGTTTTCTCTCAAGTGTTTTCATGGTATATATTTGTGTATTTTCACTTGTATATTGTATTTAGTGTTTTGACATGTATTACTCTAATATTAATACATACAAATAATATACAAGTATCATACACCAAAGAGTACTTTTAAATATATAATTTTTACAAAAAAAAATATATATTTGCACATGGTTATATTTTTCATCCATTTATACTTGTAAAAATATATATATGAGTTTATAAAATCTCTTGGATTGTTAGAGCTTTACCCTTTGTATCAAGACTTCCTTAATGAAGATTAAGACCACTAATCGTGTTTAACATTGTTAATCACCCTTTAATCCCCTCTTTAATCGCGATTAGATTTTTAGAAAAAATTCGCCATAGTTTCCCCTAAAACTATGACGTTTCCCACGTTATAAAAACGCGTTTAAACCATAATCAAGTTTCCAAATCACCATTATCCACTGATTTCCTTTCAAACATGTATACTTAACAACATAACTCCCACATTTCATGAACTTGCATATATATCCTTTTCATATATAAAAAGTTAGACTTTTTATGGTGCCCTTTTCTAACAAGCAAGTTATTTAACTTAATCTTGTAAGAACCAAGTTTACTAACTTTCACAACTAGGTTTTAAATCCATTTAAACACTTGTTTCTTTATGTAGTCTAAAAATTACATGTTTAGTTCATAAAGTGAGTATGATGATCTTTCATGATTTAAACATAACCATGTTTAAATCATCTTTTTATGTTCATCATGGTAAGATGAACACTAATCTTGAATACTACAAGAATATACTCACAAGATCATCATGTACATAAACTTTAGATCACTAATATTAACAAAATCAACATAAACAACATGATCGTACAAATTAACTACACTAATCTACACATATCAACACATAATATAGTTAGATTTAGTGTTTATTAGCTTTGGGATTAGGGTTTTTGTTTATGTTTAACTTAAATTCAAGATCATCAACTTGTACTTTTGAGATTAACTAGTAATAAAAAGCATAAATATGGTGTTTAGAAGTCTTACAACTTTGCACAAGCCAAAATAAGAAGAAAATTAAGCTCCAAAAGTGCTCCTAATGATGCTCCATGTTTACTCCATGTACAAGTGATCTTTTATTGGCTAGAACATGAGTAAATTAGGGTGTTTATGGAATTTTGAAGGTGGGATATGTATGGGTTATGGCTGCCGAGATCAAGAGAGGAAAAGGAGAAGGTTTTGGTTGATTTTCTTTTTTTGTGAAAGATAGGTAAAAGATGATGGTGATCATGTATGGTTATAACCTTCCTTTTATCATTACAATCAATCAACCATCTTAAGAGCCATGCTTCAAATCTCCATTTTTCAAACAAGATCAAGGTGGTGGGGCCCCCATGATTTTCGGCTAATCATGAAAGGGGGGGGGGGTATTTTATAATTTTTATTAAAAAAATGTTAAAAGAATAGATATTTTGGTCATTAAATTAATCATAGTGATTAGGGGGTTAATTACACCGTTAAGGGGTAATTAGGGATTCGGAACCAAAATTATTATTAACTAGTTCATTAAACTAGCAAAAATTGCATTTCGACGCTTTAAGTGTCTTCCGTTTGGTCGTCGGTGGGTTTGCGACACTTTTGTGGCGTACCGACGGAACTTTGCCGAAAGTTGTTTTCTCGCATCCAAGTGATGTATGAAGTTATTCTGAGTCTCAAAATAGGCTTAACTAGCTTGCTAGGTTCTTCATTTGATTGTTATAGTGGTGAAAATATCGCTTGCTAGTTCGTCGGTTTGCTAACGAACTAGTTTAATGCATAGCGATGTAATACGGGAAGCTTGTGATTTTGGACATCCCATTGATATCCTTAAAATGTTTTAGCGTGTTTTTCATCAATTGACATAATTTCGGAGTCTCGGAAATGCTATATTATGGATTCGGACGCGTTAAAAATGTTATATTTTAGCCGAAACAGACATTTTAGAAATAGGGGCGTCGTACCGGAAAGTCTTGTGTCTTTGCAAGATATGTTTTCGTATTAGTGTTTTCTTATAGAAATGGACTCAGTTATGTTATCTATGTGACGTTTTTCATAGCTTCGTCCTGTTTTCACGGTTCAGCTGGCGTGAATAGTGTAACCGTAAATAATGCGCGCAACACTTTCTACCAACACTTTTAGGACATTGTTTGACTGGTTTCGCAATACGACGAAAACCAAGATATGTTTTAGCATTGTTTTGCTTGTCCTAACATTGTTATCTTACCGGGTTTACGACACAGTTACGAAATTAAATTACGCTAAATGCATGAGATTAAGTAAATAGAATAGTGATTAGTTTGTACGGAATTACCGGTTATTTGCTAGTTGTCACAAAGATAGAGGCTGATGACAGTGAAGATTCGGAAGAGAAATTAGATTACCATTTTTTATATTTTTTATTTTCATTTTATATTGTTTTGATATCAAGTTATATGTTGTTTTGTTATCTAATTCTTTATAAATAAAATACATTATTATATAAAACGCCAAAAACTACAAACACCAAAACGCTAGAAGTATGAAAACTGAGAGAACGGGTGCTGGCAAAGTACCTTGTAAAATGTATTAAACGCCAAAAAAGTAACTAAACGCCAAAAAAATTGGTCTTATTGTAATCTTATGCAAATATTAATGACTCGTATAGTATTATTATACAAAACAACACAAAACGCTAAAAAAATTAACCATAAAACGCTATAACGCCAAAAAATTATCTATGTGACACAAAAACAATTAATTCAACGCCAAAAAGTTTAATAAATACAATTAACGCCAAAAAAACAGCCATAAAATATTTTACCGCGTTGGGAAAATAAAAGAAGATTGAAAAGACAAAAAAGGCCCTCCTCCCTTCTCTGCATCGCGTGACACGTGTTGGGCCAGGATGCGTTCTCATCGTTCTCACACTTTTGAGCGTTTTCTCCTGATCCCGTCTCTCTCTCTCTCTCTCTCTCTCTATATATATATATATATATATATATATATATATATATAGGGTTGAGTTCATTTCAGAACTCTAAATAACTACAGAACTCCTAATAAACAATCATTTTATATATAAGTTTTTGTATTTAGGATCTTTTTATCATCTATTATATGTATTTCTTTGGTTACATACATGTTAAAAGTAGTTTACATATGTTTAATTGCCTAAATTATATATATGTGTCATAACTAATTACACATATGTAAAAAAACTAGTTTACAACTTTACATATGTGTAATTATAAAATTACATATAAAAAATGATAAAACTACTCTTAACATGTATGTAATCGTAAAAATACACATAATAAATGATAAAATTATCCTAAACATAAAAATATATAAATAAAAAGATTGTTTATTAGGAGTTCTGTGAGTTCTGTAAATATTTATGGTTCTGAAATGATCCTGGCCCTATATATATATATATATATATATATATATATATATATATATATAGAGAGAGAGAGAGAGAGAGGGAGAGGATCATGAGAAAACTAAAAAACTAACTAAATAACCCTAAAAAACGTACCAATTTTTCTTTTAATTTTTGTATTAAAATTCGCTATTTTTTATATATAAAAAAATTTTCAACAAAAAAGAAAAAACTTGTACTACACATGTGCATTACAAGCTTAAAATTAGCTTTTGAGTTTAGTTTAACTTTTAGAGTTAGGTTTTTTGGAGATTTAGGATTATGATTAGGATTTTGGGTGTGGCGGCGACCGCTGGGGGGGGGGGTAGGCTTTTGGTGGTAGGGTGAATTTAGGTTTGTTTTTTTGGGTGGGGGGGGGGGGGTTAGGTGGTTTAGTCTTTTCCGTATTGTTGCACATGTGCAGTACAATTGTTTTTTAAATTTTTTTATATATAAAAATTAGCAAAAATTAATAAAAAAATTGTAAAACAAAAATTGGTATGTTTTTTAGTTAGTTTTTTGGTTTTCTCATTTAAACTAGTTTTCTCATGATCCATATATATATATATACACACAAGGGAGGAAGGGAGGGTTCAAATGAGAACGCTAAATATCGCGAGAACCTTGAGAACGAATGAAAAAACCCATGAGAACTTCGTCAAAAACAATTCAAATTCAAAATTTCTGTTTGCAATTATCATTATTATTTGAATACAATGTTAGAAATTAAATTTACACGTTTAAATTTTCGTGAATTCGTAAATAAAGAAAATTTACACATGTAAGTTTGCCATTTACACATGTGTAAATTTGTTATATTTACACATGTGTAAAAAATCTAGTAAGAGTGATTTTGAGAGGAGAAATGAGATATTTGATGTTGTAAATTCTTTTTTAATGTTGTATGTTTACTACAATGAATTTTGTGTTAAAAAAATTCGGTTTTGATTGGTTTTCTCATTCGTTCTCACGGTTCTCACAATGTTTAGCATTCTCAAGATAACCCTCCCCTATATATACACATATATATATATATATATAGGAGAAAGATCCGTTAGGAACCACTCTTTATTGCGAGAATCGCGAGAACCAAGTGTGAACACAACCAAAAAAGTACCTAAAAAATCAAAAAACACTCAAAAAGAAATTTTTTTTTACTATTTTTTTATAAAAAAAATCGCTATATTTCGTTACCAAAAAAAATTCGAGTAACAATTATCCATGCACATGTGCATATGTATCATTTCTTTGACAAATTTCGTAATACATTACTAATATTAGACAATTGCAATTTCATTTCATTTACACTACCATTCATAATACACAACTTTTTACATTAACAATAATAGAAATGCACATGTGCATCTATATGCATGAACTTGTTATAACATTAACAACACTAGAGATGCACATGTGCATCTATATATATGAACATGTTATAACGTGTTTTAGAACTAATAACACATCCTTGCGCAGGCTCGTGCAACGGAATAGTTAAGTTGGGAGCAAAACCCTAAAACATCTCCACGTGATTACAACCCAGACTTAAACAAGAGAAGTCTTTTTTGTTACAACAGAATTAACACGTGGCAAGAAGATGAAGGGTTATAGTTGTGAGACCTTCTAGAAGACTTTATCGTGCATAAACCATTTAGTTATAACTGAATGGCTACATGGCATCATCCTGAATGCTCATCAAGGTCACGATGATGGCACTAAATTGGAGAAGGATTCACACACACCCACTTTCCACGTGGTATCTCCCCAGCCGCTGATCATGCCGACGATCCATGTGCATAAACGTCACGTTAGCGATTAACAGCGAAAGAGATAACTGCTTACGGAAAATGCTTTCCGTTATTTCATCCGTCAACAAACTTTCCCTCCCAAATCCGGTTATAAATAAGACAACTCAGGTATAATCTCTCAAGTTACTCTCACTTCACTTTCATTACTACTTCTTCTTCATTAAGATCTGTACTTATTCTCACGCCGGAGGGTGGTCACGGAGAGAAACCCCATTCTCCCCATGGCAAGTCTAACGGTTGTTCGTTTTGCAGATATCGTTTGGAGAAGAAGCTCAGCCAAACCCCGAATCAAATGAGAGGATGCATCCTTTTTATGCAGAGCGAAACCCCTGGTCCGACTGATTCCGGTCATTCGAACTAGTGTTTCTTCATTGGCGCCCACCAATTCTTCAATTTTCATTCTCATCTTCTCGTTTTGATTCATTCCTCTTCAATCTCTGTTTTCCATGGCAGAGACTCTGTCAAGTCACCCATTAAGTCCTCGATCCGAGAACAAGGGTGACCCAACCCAGGTTACTCAGATCGACGGAATCATGGGAAAAATAGCTAGCCACAAAAACCGTCATAGGGTAAACAACTCTGTTGCCCCAGAAATGCAATTTGGAACTCAGATTCATCCAGATCTACTTTCAGAAGAAACTCCAGAGTATTGGTTCACCAAATTCCAGAACACCATACACGAAATCTTCGCACCAAATTCCCAATCTGAGTCTCTCCATAATAGATCTGGTTGTCAGGAGTCTCAGGAAGAGTACGTGTTTAAGAAGAAAACCGATACTACAACATTGGACCCACAATCAACACATCAGTGGGACATCCAGCCCAGTAACAGAGGATATCTAGAAACATTTAGAGGCATGAAACAAGATATGGAAGATAAACATAGCAAAAGAACCAGTGCAGAACAAACATACATGGTGCAAGGGGGACCCTCACGTAAAACACATAAACGGAGCCACAGTCAGCACTGGCGAGAGCAACAAGTAGTCTTCCCCGTTGTTCCAGGAGGTCCTCAAGAGGAGCGTCCTGTAATCATAACCGGTATCTTTGGTCATTATCGTACTAATTACATGTTCATAGATCCGGGTAGTTCCATGGATATAATTTACGAGCAATGTTTTAAACAATTAGACCCAGAGGATAAGGCGCGCTTAAAACCAGTGGTTTTTCCTCTAACTGGTTTTTGTAATGAAGCCGTCTTTCCGTTGGGTCAAATCGCCTTCCCTGTAACACTCTCAGACGGCGAACACTCGCGCACGGTTACAGTTAATTTTATGGTTATGCCAGCTACATCACGCCATGATGTACTGTTAGGAAGACGAGCACAGAGGGAGTTCAGCATGATTACCTCCATACCGCACGCCGCTTGTGGTTTTCCAACAGAAACCGAGGTAGCAATTTTATATTCCAGCAAAGAAGTGATGTATGTAGATGACGAGCCACCGGTAAAAGTTGCCAAACCTTCCCCGCTAAACGAACTAGAAAAGTGGGTCCTCAACGGGGAATATCCCGAGCAAACCATTCTGTTGGGACACGCCATCTCACTCGCAATCCGCGCTAAATTAAAAGAACTCCTATCTAACAATATGGATATCTTCACGTGGTCCCCAGCAGACATGACCGGGGTACCAAGTGAGATAACACAGCACTACTTAAATATCCGACCTTCCGCAGAACCAGTCGCGCAAGGGAAACGCGGTCTTAGTACAGAAAAAGCTCGCGCAATGAACGAACAAGTGGCCGAATTACTTCAAGCTGGAATTCTACGCGAAGTACAATATCAAACCTGGGTAGCCAACCCAGTAATGGTGCAGAAGCATAACGGCGGATGGCGCATGTCTGTCGATTTCAAAGATCTTAACAAAGCCTGTCCGAAAGACTGTTACGCCCTTATAGAGATAGATAAGAAGGTCGATTCGTTAGCGTCCTTCCGCTGGAAATGTTTCTTAGATTGCTATAAAGGATATCATCAAATGCAAATGAAGGAAGAAGACGAAGACAAAACGGCCTTCCGCATGGATAAAGGTATTTTTTGTTACACAAAGATGCCTTTCGGCCTCCGCAACGCGGGAACCATGATGGAGAGGGTGAAACCAGAGCTTTAGAGTGTTTAAATATGATGTTTTATGTGTCTTTGATGTGTGTATTTGCTTGGAATGAAGTAACTATGAGATTTTGGTGATTTGTAGGTAAAACACGTAAATCGGTGCATTTACGATGGTTAAAGATGAAGTTGTGAGCTTTGGATGGGATATTGCAGCTCGAGGATGAATATTGAAGTTTGCTCGGGTGATATGAAGGCTCACGAGTGAGAGGAGTATGAAATAACAAAGTCCAGGGACTATTCGGTACTTAATTGGAAGTCACTTTGTGTCTAAATGTGCAAGAGATGAGATTCTACAAAGTATAGGGGCCGTTTGGTAATTAATTGGAAGTTAATCATAGTTGAAATATTGAAGACATAAGTGATATTGAAGTTTGAGGGGTCTCCGGGCCATTAAACGAAAGTTATATGATGGGTATATGTTAAGAAGATGATGGGAGTTTAGTTGGGGGACCAATTTTGCCATTCTATGAAAGTTGCACAATTGTTGGAGAAAAGTGATGCAATTCACGTTTTCACCCATGGTTTGTAAACCATGGGTCATGGTTCAGGAGTATGTAGTTATAAAACCAACAGCAAGTCTATACCGTGACCCCCACTTCAGACTGTGACTCCCTGTTCAGAATTCCTGTTAGTGCAGCAAAGGTAAACTGTGACCCACGGTTCTGAAGTGTGGGTGAAGCTGGGCAATAGGGGAGCGCGAATTGGGCTTATTTTAGGGGGTTTTATGAGATAAAAACCCTAGTTTTCTCATTATCATTCATTCCCAATCGATTCTAGGCATCAAAATACTCAAGATTCAAGGTTTCTTCCATCCAATTCCATCAAGATTCTCAATTTCATCACCGAATCAACCATGATTTCTTCATCAATTCAAGCTTTTGAAGATTCTTCATGTGATATGAGCGGCTAAACTTTTTGTGGTTTCCTCCGGATGGAGGGTTTATGTAATTAGGTACTTTTATGTGTTTTTAATCATTGTAACTTGGTGATCTAAGCATTCGATGCTTTTCACCATGGATTTAATTGACTGATTATAACTGGTTGCATTTATTTAAACCTTGATTTCTAAGCATTCAGTTCCCGAGAGTTCTAGTAATTGGGATATATTTGACATGGGATTAGGGTTTGTAATTGTAATTGATAATCATTTGATAACCTCCCGTTATGTATTGACCGGAGTACTTAGTCATTGGTTATCACAATTGGTTAATTAGGTTAAACATTTATGTCTATGTGAATGCTTTGATTGAACACATAATTGAAGTTAATTGCAAAACCTGAAATCTGGAGGAACCATCTTTCTTCCTACTGATTTAAATCACATTTTTTTACTGGTTAATTTAGTTCTTTCACATAATCAAACAAACCGATTTCTCAGTTCAGTAACAATTAATCAATACTTAGCATAAAAACGCTTTCCACAGTCCTCCCTTGGTTCGATACCCTGCTTATTCTATACTATTAGTTTAAATAGGTTTTTGCATGTCCATTACGACAGACATCAAAATGGCGCCGTTGCCGGGGAGGCGTGCGCAAAGTGTTTAGTGTTAAGTTTTAGTTTAAAAAAAAAAGATTTCCAAAAATAGTGTCTTTTAAATTTGTTCTGTTTTGTTCGGATTTACGCGAGGTTTTCTTGTTTTTGTTTGTGCAGGTATTCTAGGAAGTGTATGCATCACACTCGGAATTCCGGGAAGTCATCATCATTAGTGTTCGACCCAGAGATCGAGAGAACAGTAAAGCATACAAAGCGAGTACTACATCGTGAGAACAAGATCCTACAATCACCTATACCAACATTTAAAACAATGGAGAACTTAGCAACACCGAAGAAACAACCCGCAACTTCACAACCACAACAATTCTCGCCAACACCTACCCAACCTTCACCAAACACTACCATACCAATTCCACCACAACAACCGCAATCTACACAACCTACCTCTACATCTCCAGTACCATCATTCTCAACCTTTTTCCCAAACTTTGATAACAATCAACCAACTTCCACCCAAACAACATCTCTTCAACACCCAACTACAACCCAGACTGTCAATTTACAGCAGTCGTCTCCTTACGTTAGAATCATTCCTGATGACACTCCATCACCGATTCAAACTCAAGCACCTAATGCAACATCAATTCCGCAAGCCACTCGACCGGTTATTTCACAGCAAAGTCAGCCAATGCCAAATCTTTATAGATCAACCATATATGATCAAGGAAATAACTCAGGTGATTTTGATGATGGCTATGAGGAATATGATAACTACATGGGTCAGAACGAGAGACAAGTGGTCAACACGGGTAGCTATGAGAGGCAAACAGTCGAATTGGGTGCGGCCGAGAGAGTCAATCAAGGGAACGTAGGGTATCTACAATATGTGCAACCAACGCCTATACAACAGATTCCACAACAATATCATCAACCTGACCCACTCAATCAGCAGCCTGCTCCGAGAAGGCCGGTAGTGGACATTCCATTACCACCGCCGGCACCTCAGATGCAAGGTCAGGCAAGACCGCTGCCACGAAACTTACACCGACCAGTGATTTTACCGGAAGGAATTCCACGTCGAAATAATCAAGGTCCAGTTCGGGGCATAGAGAGCCACTTCAGGCCTGCTATAGTTAACAACCCATCACCGGTTGTGATCCCGCAATTACAAGGAGGGCGGTCATTCGAAGTTCGAACGCAATCAATATCCAGTCTGCCTAAGTTTCATGGTCACGCACATGAAGAACCATATCTACACATTGCTGCATATGATGCACGTTGCAACACAATCAGAAGCCAAGGTTTCTCAGTTGATGATGTGAAATTGGTTCTTTTCCAATTCACACTTGAAGACAAAGCGCAGCAATGGTTTCATTCGCTGCCATCAGCTTCGATCTTCACATGGGGCGAAATGCAGCAACAATTTTTAGATGAGTTTTATACTCATTTGCGTACTAACAATGCAAGGAAGGATATTCGAGCGTTTCGACAACAACCCGGTGAGTTATTTCACGAAGCGTTCAATCGTTTCAAAATGATGCTCAAGAATTGTCCACATCATGAGATATATTTATGGGAGTTGATTAATACATTCCACGAAGGCCTAACAGATGAAGATGCCAGGGATGTAAATTCAATATCCAATGGTACTTTTGGAATGAATTACGAAGAAGATGATTGGGAATATCTGGAGAGAAACGCAAGGGCGTCAAAACGCAAAGCTCAATCCTCTAGAAGTGCACGACATTCGACAGTGAGAGCAGTAGAGAATCCACCGAAGGTAAATGGTCAGTTTCCATTGTGTGGACATTGTGGAGATCTAGGGCATATAGCAGATCAGTGCCCAGGCATAATTGGTGAAAATGAAGATGTGAACTATGTGCAAGGTGGGGGTGGTGGAAGAAATTTCAACATGCAATCCAACGCATATCACCCGGGCCTTAGAAATCACCCAAACTTTAGCTATGGGAATGCGAATAATCAGCAAAATCCGGGATTTCAAGGCAACAATCAGTCTGGTAGTCAAAGAAACTTCAATCAGAACAGATTTCAGGGTAACTTTCAAGGCGGCTACCAAAATGATCAAAGAGGACAAGCTGTGTCGTCTAACACTTCGGGGGGTAACGATATGATGGAGATGTTGAAATCAATTCAGCTCGACTTACAGAGTCAAAGACTTGAATTGAAAAATCTTGCTCAGAAGGAGGAGATGCGAGAGAAAGCCGTTCAATCATTAACCACACAAATGGCCCAACTTGCAACCGATGTGAAGGAGCTGAAACAGAATAGTGGGAAACTACCAAGTGATACAACACCAAATCCCGCTCATCAAAAGAAGGGCAGTCCAGTTGGCCAGGTAAGTACTTTACGTAGTGGTAGGAATTATCACAAGGTCGACACTCCACCACAGCTCGTAGATGGTGTGGTGGAGGATTTAGGTGAAAATGGTGAGAGTGACGATGAGTCGGAACCTAACATTGTTAAAAGTAATGGTAAAAACACCCAACCTACAACTTCCAAACCAATCAAGGCTAAGGAAGGGGAACATATTCTACCTCCCTTTCCTGAAGCCTTGAAGGATCCGGGTAACACGAAAATAATCAATAAAAGGGGACCTCAACCGGAGGAAATTTTAGAGGTATTTAAACAAGTAAAAATCAACTTACCCTTAATCGACGCCATTAAACAGGTTCCGGCTTATGCTAAGTATCTAAAGGATTTGTGCACTCAAAAACGGCAGCACAAAGTCCCTAAAAAAGTGGATCTCACTGATGCAGTTAGTGCCGTATTGAATGGGGTCCTTCCACCTAAGCTGCGAGATCCCGGGACGCCTTTAATTTCTATACAAGTTGGCGATTTTAAAATGAGTAGGGCGTTGTTGGATCTCGGAGCTAGCGTGAGTATCCTTCCGGGAAGCTTGTACGACCAATATGATTTTGGTCCACTGCGTCGTGCCGACACAACTGTTGTGTTGGCAGATTTGACTCCTAAGCTTCCTCGAGGGATAGTTCGCGATGTGATAGTTAAAGTGGAAGAGTTCTTTTTCCCTGTTGACTTTTTGGTGCTTGACTATGTCTCTGCTGATAAAAACAATCAACCAAATGTTATCTTGGGCCGACCTTTCTTAGCCACTGCACATGCTCAGATCGATTGTCGCACTGGCACTGTCGATATGACATTTGGCAATAGAAAGGTCCGATTAAATGTGTTTTCTAACGTTACTGACATGTTTCAAAGTGATGAATGTTTCATGGCAGATATTATAGATGGATGCGATCCTCATGTCGAGGATGAGGTGCCCGAATGTTGTTTGTTTTGTGACAGGGTAGAGGAAAATCACATGTGTGATTTGGAAGAGGAAGTTCGGAAGTTGGAAGCACAAGCGGTGCAAGAGAGAAGGCCTCCATGGTCTCATCAAGTGGAGAGCCTTCCAGCTGAGATTTCTTCAGGGTTGAAACCGTCACTAATCAGCCCACCAAAAGTAGAGTTGAAAGAGCTGCCTGCGCATCTAAAGTATGCATTCTTAGGAGAGGATCAGACTCTCCCGGTAATTATTGCAGCTAATTTGGAGAAAGAACAAGAAGAAGCATTACTGAAGGTGCTGAAGACCCATCGAGCTGCGATCGGGTGGACTCTGGCTGATTTGAAAGGTATAAGTCCTTCTGTTTGTATGCATAAAATTATTACTGATGCAGATGCGAAGCCTGCACGGGATACACAAAGGAGGCTTAATCCTAACATGCGGGAAGTGGTAAAGAAAGAGGTAATCAAGTGGTTGGACCATGGGATCATATATCCTATTTCAGATAGCGCGTGGGTGAGTCCAACTCAAACGGTGCCGAAGAAAGCAGGCATTCAAATTGTCAAGGGTGATAATGGCGAGCAGATAGCCACCCGGCCGGTAACCGGGTGGCGGGTATGTATTGACTACCGGAAGCTGAATGCTGCCACATCAAAGGATCACTTTCCTTTGCCCTTTATTGACCAGATTATCGAGAAATTATCAGGTCAGAAATTTTACTGCTTTCTTGATGGTTATTCAGGGTACAATCAGATAGCTATCCACCCTGATGACCAAGAAAAGACCACCTTTACATGCCCCTATGGCACATTTGCATTTAGGCGAATGCCATTTGGGTTGTGTAATGCCCCGGCCACCTTTCAAAGGTGTATGATGAGCATATTCTCGGATATGGTCGGGGACGCCCTAGAGATATTTATGGATGACTTTTCGGTCTTTGGGTCATCATTTGATACATGTTTAGATGAACTATCTAGGGTGTTAGAAAGATGTGTCCAAACTAATCTAGTGCTCAGTTGGGAGAAGAGCCATTTTATGGTTCAAGAGGGTATAGTGTTAGGACATGTCGTGTCAAGTAAGGGGATAGAAGTCGATAGAGCAAAAGTGAGAGTCATTTCTACTTTACCTCCCCCTACTAATGTGAAGGGCGTTCGTTCCTTTTTAGGACACGCCGGATTTTACCGTAGATTTATTAAGGGCTTTAGTGTCATAACGAAACCTTTATGTAATCTATTGTTAAAAGATGTTCCGTTCGAATTTGATGATAAATGTTTAAATGCTTTTAATGTATTAAAGGAACAATTGGTACAAGCCCCAATCTTGCAATCACCCGATTGGACAAAGCCGTTTGAAATAATGTGTGATGCAAGCGATTTCTCTATTGGGGCTGTACTTGGCCAACGAGTAGATAAGAAGCCGGTAGTTATCTACTACGCAAGCAAAATGTCATACACATACTTTGTTTGATGAATAAACATCCCATCCGCCTTCTGTTCAACTTGTAATCCCAGAAAGTAGGACAGCTCACCCATAGCACTCATTTCGAACTTGCTCTTCATCACCTGCTCGAACTCTTTACACATGCTTTCATCAGATGACCCAAAGATGATGTCATCCACGTACACCTGTACCAGCAGAAAATCTTCCTTCTTCCTCTTGATGAACAGTGTACTGTCAATCTGACCTCTTTCAAAACCATTCTTTATCAGATGTGTAGACAGTGTCTCGTACCACGCCCTGGGAGCTTGATGTAACCCATACAAAGCCTTATCAAGTTTGTACACTCGATCTGGATAATCTGGATCAACGAACCCATCTGGTTGTGAGACATACACCACTTCTTGGACTTTCCCGTAAAGAAACGCACTCTTCACGTCTAGTTGGTAAACTTTGAAGCCCTTGAATGAAGCAAAAGCTAGAAACAAACGAATTGCCTCCAACCTCGCCACTGGTGCAAACACCTCATTGTAATCTATTCCTTCTTGCTGATTGAACCCTTTGACCACCAATCGAGCCTTGTTTCGCGTGACTATACCTCTTTCATCCTTCTTGCACCTAAACACCCATTTAGTGCCAATCTCTCTTTCACCTTTAGGAAGATCAACCAACTCCCAAACCTTCAACTTTGCAAACTGGGCCAATTCCTCTTGCATAGCTTCAACCCATGAATTGTCTTTAAGAGCCATATGAATGTTCTTCGGCTCCTCTTGGGAAATAAAGCAACTATACAAGCACTCGTTCACTATCCCAGTCTTCTCAATCGACACAAATAAACCTGTATTCGCTGCTATGCTTCTTCTCGTTTGAACACCTGCAGCAGGATCTCCCAGTATCATGTCAACTGGATGATCTCTATTTGCCCGTGTAGTAGCAACTGCATCGACTTCCAAATTGTCACCCAGGTTTGATCCAACCTCCCCCTGAATATGCTGATCCGCAAACGGATTAATGAAATCCTCCCCCTGATTGGGTTCGGGTTCATCGTCACTGGAATCAGTATCAG
The DNA here is from genome assembly GCF_002127325.2 of Helianthus annuus. Classification (NCBI taxonomy): domain Eukaryota; kingdom Viridiplantae; phylum Streptophyta; class Magnoliopsida; order Asterales; family Asteraceae; genus Helianthus; species Helianthus annuus. The sequence continues at coordinate 49,185,658 of NC_035445.2, forward strand.
CAGCATTTTGAGAAGGTCCCGGAGCATCTGTTGTATCAACATTTGATCTAGGCATGAACTCGCCTTCATCATCACCAATCACTGTTTGAATCAGCTGAGACTCATCTGCATTGGAAAACTCAGGAATATTAAATGATTTAAAAACACTTTCATAATCATATAATATAGCTGGTCCACTCGTTGACTGTTGAGGTTTGTAAGAAGTGATTTCAACATTGAATACAACCTCAATTTTACCAGTTTTTAGATTAAAAACCCTTTTATTCGGTGCGCCAGGTACGTAACCTAGAAAGTAGCCCTCGTCAGCCACCTCACCGAATTTTTGTTTATCTTTATTTCGCACAATGGTGCAGGGTAATCCAAATGGTTCAAAGCCTTCTAAGTTTGGTTTCTTGTTAAACATTAATTCATGACAAGTCTTGTTAAAACGTTTAACAGTCAACACTTTGTTTAGGACGTAGCAAGCTGTATTCACAGCTTCCCCCCAGAAAAGAACTGGTAGCTTAGAATCTGAAAGCATCGTCCTAGCGGCTTCAATCAACGTCCTGTTTTTCCTCTCAGCAACTCCATTCTGTTGAGGCGTATAAGGAGCAGAATATTGATGTTCAATTCCCTTGCGAAGACAGTAGAGATCCAGAATACGATTCTTGAACTCCGTGCCATTATCACTCCTTATCCTCTTGATCTTTGCATCATGGACGTTTTCCAATTTTGTAAAAAGATCTATCAGCATCTCTGCCGTCTCATCTTTTGTACCTAAAAAGAAAACCCATGAATAACGTGAGTAATCATCAGTGACAACTAAACAATAGTACTTTCCACCTATGCTTCTTACGTTCACTGGACCGAATAAGTCCATGTGAAGTAATTCGTAAGGGGCATCTATGGAATTTACTGTTTTAGATTTATGAGGTTTCTTGTGTTGTTTTCCCTTTTGACATGGAAGACATTTGTCTTCCACTTGAAACCTCTGCAATGGAACCCCTCTCACTAGCTCATTTTTAACAAGATAGTTCATTTTTGCGATAGTGAATATGGGCCATGCGTCTGTGCCACAACATCGATTCAGCTTCAGATGCTTTTGATAGTAAACACGCCACCACTGCAGTTGGATCCTTAGCACCCATGTCCATGACATAAGTGTCATTTCTCCTTGGCGCTCGCATGACTATCCAATCGTCCGGTATCTTCAAACCTGGTTTCAACACTAATGCTTCATTCTTGGTAAAATGGACCGAGTGACCCTTGTCGCAGACTTGTGACACGCTCATCAGATTGTGTTTAAGCTGCTCCACATAGTTCACTTTGTCCAGTGTGATCTTCCCATTGGTCACCTTTCCTCGACCTGTAATTCTACCACCTTTTGCACCCGCAAAATTCACTTGTCCTCCATCATATTCTTCAAATTCAGTCAACAACCTCGCATCCCCCGTCATGTGCCTAGAGCAGCCACTATCAACATACCACAAGTTGATAATCCTCCTTAGCAGCTCCTGCACACACCAACCAAAAGATTAGTTAGATTGGGGGACCCAAGCCTTAATGGTCTTGGGTCGTCCAAATTCACCAACCACCGGAACGTCCATCCAATATCCATTACTCCTAGCTGGAGTCTTGGATCGTAGGCCTGTTGGAAATTGATTTTGACTTCCACTAGGTCTTTGGTCCTGAGGGTTCCTATGTGTGTTTGGACTATTTGACCTTTGAAAATTTTGATTTTGATACCAAGAAGCATTATAGTTATAATTTCTAAAGCCATTGTTATAAAAATTTCGACCACCATTATTTTGGTATCGATTTTGATATTGACCTTGACTTCTGAAATTATTGGTATTTTGATTGTTCATTCTTGGTGAACTGCTTCTAGGTCTCTCAAATCTGCCTGGTGGAGATCTAGGCTGAAATCTAGGTTGATTTCTTTGAAAACGAGGAACTTGTGGAGTTCCTTTTTCAGCCTTATCCTCACCAACAGCAACTGGCTCTGGTTGCTTAGGAGCAGATTTCTTTGGAGAGTTGGACTCTCTCTCCTGCTTATCACCATTCTTCTCTGGTGACTTCTCTCTCTTCCTCTCATTCACCTGTGCTTCATTCGTTTTGTTAGGACAGCAGCTAGCTACATGTCCTTTGGTGTGACATTTGAAGCATGACATCCTTTTCGAAGACTTCTTATCTGAAGCCTTTGAACTAGATTCAGGTTTTGATGATGATGGCACAGAAGGATTTGGTTTAGTTTGCTTAATTTCAGAATTTTCATTGTTTTTATTTTTAGCAAACTCTACGTTCGATTCATTTTCAATAACAGCTGTTTCGTTTTGCATGTCACTTCCTTGAACAAAACTAATCTTTTTAACAGAAGTTGAGTTTTTATTCCTAGGTTGTGAGGTTTTCGTTTTCAAAACAGGTTTGCTGTTATTATCCTTCTTGGCCTCATCTCTCTCAGACTCCTCTCCTCGACTTGCTGTGGAACTACTTGGTGCTGTTGACATAAACTTTGTTAGCTCATCTTCATCAGGTAGGAATGAATAATCATGACTAAGAGGAGGTGGGACTTCATTATAGCCTTGGAATCCCACACTCGTCTTGTCATTACTCTTCTTTAACCCACCCATCATATGTTTCATAACAAAAGCAGAATCCCTGAATTGACCCAATTTCTTTTCAAGTTCAACAATTTTGAGTTGAGCATCTGACAACTCTTTGTTTTTATCAGAAATCTCTTTTGTTTTTTCAGCCATCATGTCATGAGCTAAGTCAATGACTTGAAGTTTTTCATTTAATTTGCAAGTTACGGCTTCAAGTTCACTTTCATAACCTTTTATTTTCTTCAAGTATGACGTTTCGTTTCTTTTAGCAAAAAAGTTTGATTCTTTAATGTTAGACATTTCGCTTACCAAACTTTTGTTTTGTGCAGACAACCTGTCAACCTCACCCTGCAGTTCACGACATTTTAAACACACAGAATTAGATTTTACCTCTCCTGTTTGTTTGTCAAGGTTGGCCATTAGAGCAGCAAGCTGAGCTTCCAATTGTTTATACTTAGCATCCTTTTCCTCAGCTTCTCTTTCATATTCTGACTTTTGTTTTTCATCTTCAGCACCTGTTGTCTGATCATCTTTCTTTTCTTCAGTTCTATTCTCTACCTTCACCTCAGCATCCTCTTTCACTGCAGCATCATCTACTTTAGCTTCACCATCATTGATTGGAGTAATCTCTGCCATGAATGCTTGAGAGACATCCCCATCATTTTCTAAGTGAATGCTCCAATCATATGAACCCTCTCTTGCAGTAGAGATCAACGCCTTTGAGCTAGAGTTGCTTGATGCATTCCTGTTGTTTGAACTCTGACTCGAGTTGTCTTGTTTTTGTTTCTGACACTCCCTAGCAAAATGCCCATAACTTTGACAGTTAAAGCACCTCACTTTGGCTTTGTCGAAACCAACAGACCTTCCCACAAACTTTCTTCCTGTTCTGTTCATGAACCTTTTCACACGCCTAGAAATCATGGCCATTTGCCATTGCAAATCCATCTCTTCAAGATCATCAGGGTCAATCTGATCGTAGTCTTCATCTAAAGTAGCAGGATCAGAAATCTTTCCCTGAATATAGTTTTCATAGGAAGCAACAAACGAAGCAAGTAGAGCCAGATGCTCTTCAGCAGACTTCACACTCATTGGCATTGACTTAGCAGTAGTACTCTGCTTAGAAGCTGACGATTTCTTTACTCCTGATGATCCTCCTGAAGCAGCAACGAAACACACATCACCATCCTGATTCACCATGACCTGCTCATTTTCACATGATAAAAACGCAGTAGCAGAGTCGCTAGAAGCGTTGTGAGATGAAGAAGATGTAAGCCCATTGTAAACAGCCGGATCTTGAACCTGATCGTATCCAGTATCTTTCTTCTTCATGCTGAGCTCATAAGCTCTCAACTTTCCTACTACCTCTTCAAGCTCTTTTGTTTCATAATCTGCTTCACCCTTGATCATTAAAGTGTAGATATCCCACTTAGTAGGCAAAGCATCTAGCAGCTTGTCATTCTTCTCTACATCAGAATAGCAATCGATCTCATAATTGTCCATTTCTGACATCAGATGGTAGTAACGTGTGATGACGTCTTCAAGTGACTCATGCTTCATGTACTTGAAAACAGCAAACTGCTTCTTCAGTAGATCAATCTTGTTCTTCTTGACATCAGCATTACCAGCGTATCTTTTCTCCAAAGCATCCCACATATCCTTTGAGTTAGTGTACTTTTTGAAGGTATGTTTGATGCTATCAGGCAACGACATTTTGATTGCAGCCAAGGCTCTCTTTTCAGCCTCATACATCTTTTTATCATTGTCTTGCATGTTCACATATTCTGTTCGACGTGGTCTGCCCTCAAAGTCGTGTGTTGGATTCACGTAACCATCTTCGATGCATATCCACATGCGCGTATCCTGATATTCAATGAAGGACTGAAAATGATCCTTCCATGTCAAATAATTCTCCACCTTCATCATCTTAGGTGGTTTGTTGGTAGTGCCAACCTCATGCTCCATTCTCAACAACTCGTTCAAACTAGACATGTTCGACATTTTAACGTAACAGACTGAGAAAACCGTACGAAAGTTTCCGAAAGCAGTGGTTACTAAGTTACACCGTTAGAATCGTCTCGAAAAGACGAATCCAATGATATATAATGTCAAAGACCGAATTCGGGATTTTCCACCACTTAAATCTCTCTTAATTTTGAAGCTGGTCTTTATTGGCCAACCATGTTTAAAGACGCCTTTGAGTTTGTTAAACATTGTCTGAATTGTCAAAAGATGGGTGGGATTTCAAAAAGGGATGAAATGCCAATGCAACCAATCTTGGTTGTTGATATTTTTGATGTCTGGGGAATTGATTTTATGGGACCGTTTTTTTTTTTTTTTTTTTTTTTTTTGTCCTAAAAATCACACGAGTTCAACGGTGCAAACGGTTCTGTCTAACGAGTTACGGATCAATTTCTATTTGCAAAACACCGAAAAATTTCCGACGCTTGCCAACTGAAATTCCACCACTTAAATCTCTCTTAATTTTGCTGGTTTTAGGTTAATTTCTCTAGGTGATCAGTTAAATTCGCTGGTCTAATGTATGCTTAATTTCGCTGATGCAGTTCAACAGACAATTTCGCTGATAAGTCAAGTTCGCTGGTGTAGTTCGCTGTGTCAGGTCAGTTCGCTCAATTTCGCTTCAGATTTCGCCAAATTCGCTGGTCAATTTCGCTTGTACGACGACCAGTAAATTCGCCGAAAAACCGTGATAATTTCGCTGTGGAAAGTTTTCACGGTTACCAAAGTCGCCTTTGGATTTAATTTCGCCCGTAAGTTTGCTGATTAATTTCGCAGATCAGACAAATTCGCCAGAAACAGCCAATTTCGCCCAGTAACTATGGAAAGTCAATCTGTTTGAAATTTTTGATGATTTTCTGGATTTTCTAACAACTTCCTGCAAAATCAAAGCACCAAATCAGCAACTTAAAACCGAAAATTATGAAGAACTGATTGAATAAACACGAAGAACACGAAGAACAGTCTTCGAATCTTCAAGTCTATCAGCCACAAACTATTCCAGAATCAGCCAAATCTTTCCAGAAAACCTGCAAACCAACAAACAAACAAACCAGAAGATCAAAACAGCCAACAAAAATCAAAAAATCAGAATCAAAACACACCAAAATTTCGAAAATTTTAAAACCCTAATTATCAGGTTTCAAAAATTTCGAATTTTTACTCCCTGTTTCTGCAGCAAACAATTCTGAACCGAGCAATCAAGAGCCTAATGCTCTGATACCAATTGTAGGTCCCCTTGATGTATGGATCTTTCACAGAATCGTCTATCTAACCTAGAGTGCGGAATCCTCTAGATCAGATTGTAGCAGAAAACGTGTAGAACAGCAAATCACTTTCAACCGGGTTTCTATTGATTATCAAACAAACGTATTACAATCAATCAAACCCTAACCCTAATTTTCGTCCAAGACTAATTGCTCTCACGAAAATACTCTCTCACAAACTGTTTTGGCTAATTAACTGATTAACTGATCAACCTAAACCCTAAAGCCTAACCTTGTGTTATATAACACAAGGTTTACTATTTGGGCTAGGGTTTCCTACATGGGCAAAGCCCAATTCGTTCCCTCTTGACCCAAATGGGTTTAGTTTAGCCCAAACATATTTATCTCACTAATACAAAGCTAAACCCGCTAACTGTTTATCGTTTAACTAATTACAAGATATCCAAAGACCAAATCTAAGCTGTTGTCACAAACATGCACCAACAATGCTCAGTTGAATTATACCACAACGGAGAAGGAGTTGCTTGCCGTTGTTTATGCTTTGGATAAATTCCGATCTTATATTTGTGGAAGCAAGGTAATTGTTTACTCTGATCATAGTGCAGTCAGGTACCTGATGGAGAAAAAGGACGCCAAACCGAGACTGATTCGGTGGGTCCTACTGTTGCAAGAGTTTGATCTCGAAATCAGAGACAAGAAGGGGTGTGAAAATGTAGTTGCTGACCATCTGTCACGATTACCGGTTGAAGTAGAGGAGTTCACACCAGAAATCAATGAGCACTTTCCGGATGAGTTTATAATGGCTGCAAGTTCCGGACCTTGGTATGCTAACTTTGCAAATTATCTTGTTTCAGGTACGATACCGGATGCGTGGAATAAGCGTAGGAAGCAACAATTCCTGTCGCAGGTGAAGAATTATATTTGGGATGAACCGGACTTGTTCCGAATTGGTGCTGATCAGATTATTAGAAGATGTGTACCCGAGACAGAGTTCTTGGAAGTATTACAGCATGCTCACTCATCTACATGTGGCGGTCACTTTAGCGGACAAAAGACAGGCCATAAAGTTCTTGAAGCTGGTCTTTATTGGCCAACCATGTTTAAAGACGCCTTTGAGTTTGTTAAACATTGTCTGAATTGTCAAAAGATGGGTGGGATTTCAAAAAGGGATGAAATGCCAATGCAACCAATCTTGGTTGTTGATATTTTTGATGTCTGGGGAATTGATTTTATGGGACCGTTTTTTTTTTTTTTTTTTTTTTTGTCCTAAAAATCACACGAGTTCAACGGTGCAAACGGTTCTGTCTAACGAGTTACGGATCAATTTCTATTTGCAAAACACCGAAAAATTTCCGACGCTTGCCAACTGAAATTCCACCACTTAAATCTCTCTTAATTTTGCTGGTTTTAGGTTAATTTCTCTAGGTGATCAGTTAAATTCGCTGGTCTAATGTATGCTTAATTTCGCTGATGCAGTTCAACAGACAATTTCGCTGATAAGTCAAGTTCGCTGGTGTAGTTCGCTGTGTCAGGTCAGTTCGCTCAATTTCGCTTCAGATTTCGCCAAATTCGCTGGTCAATTTCGCTTGTACGACGACCAGTAAATTCGCCGAAAAACCGTGATAATTTCGCTGTGGAAAGTTTTCACGGTTACCAAAGTCGCCTTTGGATTTAATTTCGCCCGTAAGTTTGCTGATTAATTTCGCAGATCAGACAAATTCGCCAGAAACAGCCAATTTCGCCCAGTAACTATGGAAAGTCAATCTGTTTGAAATTTTTGATGATTTTCTGGATTTTCTAACAACTTCCTGCAAAATCAAAGCACCAAATCAGCAACTTAAAACCGAAAATTATGAAGAACTGATTGAATAAACACGAAGAACACGAAGAACAGTCTTCGAATCTTCAAGTCTATCAGCCACAAACTATTCCAGAATCAGCCAAATCTTTCCAGAAAACCTGCAAACCAACAAACAAACAAACCAGAAGATCAAAACAGCCAACAAAAATCAAAAAATCAGAATCAAAACACACCAAAATTTCGAAAATTTTAAAACCCTAATTATCAGGTTTCAAAAATTTCGAATTTTTACTCCCTGTTTCTGCAGCAAACAATTCTGAACCGAGCAATCAAGAGCCTAATGCTCTGATACCAATTGTAGGTCCCCTTGATGTATGGATCTTTCACAGAATCGTCTATCTAACCTAGAGTGCGGAATCCTCTAGATCAGATTGTAGCAGAAAACGTGTAGAACAGCAAATCACTTTCAACCGGGTTTCTATTGATTATCAAACAAACGTATTACAATCAATCAAACCCTAACCCTAATTTTCGTCCAAGACTAATTGCTCTCACGAAAATACTCTCTCACAAACTGTTTTGGCTAATTAACTGATTAACTGATCAACCTAAACCCTAAAGCCTAACCTTGTGTTATATAACACAAGGTTTACTATTTGGGCTAGGGTTTCCTACATGGGCAAAGCCCAATTCGTTCCCTCTTGACCCAAATGGGTTTAGTTTAGCCCAAACATATTTATCTCACTAATACAAAGCTAAACCCGCTAACTGTTTATCGTTTAACTAATTACAAGATATCCAAAGACCAAATCTAAGCTGTTGTCACAAACATGCACCAACAATGCTCAGTTGAATTATACCACAACGGAGAAGGAGTTGCTTGCCGTTGTTTATGCTTTGGATAAATTCCGATCTTATATTTGTGGAAGCAAGGTAATTGTTTACTCTGATCATAGTGCAGTCAGGTACCTGATGGAGAAAAAGGACGCCAAACCGAGACTGATTCGGTGGGTCCTACTGTTGCAAGAGTTTGATCTCGAAATCAGAGACAAGAAGGGGTGTGAAAATGTAGTTGCTGACCATCTGTCACGATTACCGGTTGAAGTAGAGGAGTTCACACCAGAAATCAATGAGCACTTTCCGGATGAGTTTATAATGGCTGCAAGTTCCGGACCTTGGTATGCTAACTTTGCAAATTATCTTGTTTCAGGTACGATACCGGATGCGTGGAATAAGCGTAGGAAGCAACAATTCCTGTCGCAGGTGAAGAATTATATTTGGGATGAACCGGACTTGTTCCGAATTGGTGCTGATCAGATTATTAGAAGATGTGTACCCGAGACAGAGTTCTTGGAAGTATTACAGCATGCTCACTCATCTGCATGTGGCGGTCACTTTAGCGGACAAAAGACAGGCCATAAAGTTCTTGAAGCTGGTCTTTATTGGCCAACCATGTTTAAAGACGCCTTTGAGTTTGTTAAACATTGTCTGAATTGTCAAAAGATGGGTGGGATTTCAAAAAGGGATGAAATGCCAATGCAACCAATCTTGGTTGTTGATATTTTTGATGTCTGGGGAATTGATTTTATGGGACCGTTTTTTTTTTTTTTTTTTTTTTTTTTGTCCTAAAAATCACACGAGTTCAACGGTGCAAACGGTTCTGTCTAACGAGTTACGGATCAATTTCTATTTGCAAAACACCGAAAAATTTCCGACGCTTGCCAACTGAAATTCCACCACTTAAATCTCTCTTAATTTTGCTGGTTTTAGGTTAATTTCTCTAGGTGATCAGTTAAATTCGCTGGTCTAATGTATGCTTAATTTCGCTGATGCAGTTCAACAGACAATTTCGCTGATAAGTCAAGTTCGCTGGTGTAGTTCGCTGTGTCAGGTCAGTTCGCTCAATTTCGCTTCAGATTTCGCCAAATTCGCTGGTCAATTTCGCTTGTACGACGACCAGTAAATTCGCCGAAAAACCGTGATAATTTCGCTGTGGAAAGTTTTCACGGTTACCAAAGTCGCCTTTGGATTTAATTTCGCCCGTAAGTTTGCTGATTAATTTCGCAGATCAGACAAATTCGCCAGAAACAGCCAATTTCGCCCAGTAACTATGGAAAGTCAATCTGTTTGAAATTTTTGATGATTTTCTGGATTTTCTAACAACTTCCTGCAAAATCAAAGCACCAAATCAGCAACTTAAAACCGAAAATTATGAAGAACTGATTGAATAAACACGAAGAACACGAAGAACAGTCTTCGAATCTTCAAGTCTATCAGCCACAAACTATTCCAGAATCAGCCAAATCTTTCCAGAAAACCTGCAAACCAACAAACAAACAAACCAGAAGATCAAAACAGCCAACAAAAATCAAAAAATCAGAATCAAAACACACCAAAATTTCGAAAATTTTAAAACCCTAATTATCAGGTTTCAAAAATTTCGAATTTTTACTCCCTGTTTCTGCAGCAAACAATTCTGAACCGAGCAATCAAGAGCCTAATGCTCTGATACCAATTGTAGGTCCCCTTGATGTATGGATCTTTCACAGAATCGTCTATCTAACCTAGAGTGCGGAATCCTCTAGATCAGATTGTAGCAGAAAACGTGTAGAACAGCAAATCACTTTCAACCGGGTTTCTATTGATTATCAAACAAACGTATTACAATCAATCAAACCCTAACCCTAATTTTCGTCCAAGACTAATTGCTCTCACGAAAATACTCTCTCACAAACTGTTTTGGCTAATTAACTGATTAACTGATCAACCTAAACCCTAAAGCCTAACCTTGTGTTATATAACACAAGGTTTACTATTTGGGCTAGGGTTTCCTACATGGGCAAAGCCCAATTCGTTCCCCCTTGACCCAAATGGGTTTAGTTTAGCCCAAACATATTTATCTCACTAATACAAAGCTAAACCCGCTAACTGTTTATCGTTTAACTAATTACAAGATATCCAAAGACCAAATCTAAGCTGTTGTCACAAACATGCACCAACAATGCTCAGTTGAATTATACCACAACGGAGAAGGAGTTGCTTGCCGTTGTTTATGCTTTGGATAAATTCCGATCTTATATTTGTGGAAGCAAGGTAATTGTTTACTCTGATCATAGTGCAGTCAGGTACCTGATGGAGAAAAAGGACGCCAAACCGAGACTGATTCGGTGGGTCCTACTGTTGCAAGAGTTTGATCTCGAAATCAGAGACAAGAAGGGGTGTGAAAATGTAGTTGCTGACCATCTGTCACGATTACCGGTTGAAGTAGAGGAGTTCACACCAGAAATCAATGAGCACTTTCCGGATGAGTTTATAATGGCTGCAAGTTCCGGACCTTGGTATGCTAACTTTGCAAATTATCTTGTTTCAGGTACGATACCGGATGCGTGGAATAAGCGTAGGAAGCAACAATTCCTGTCGCAGGTGAAGAATTATATTTGGGATGAACCGGACTTGTTCCGAATTGGTGCTGATCAGATTATTAGAAGATGTGTACCCGAGACAGAGTTCTTGGAAGTATTACAGCATGCTCACTCATCTGCATGTGGCGGTCACTTTAGCGGACAAAAGACAGGCCATAAAGTTCTTGAAGCTGGTCTTTATTGGCCAACCATGTTTAAAGACGCCTTTGAGTTTGTTAAACATTGTCTGAATTGTCAAAAGATGGGTGGGATTTCAAAAAGGGATGAAATGCCAATGCAACCAATCTTGGTTGTTGATATTTTTGATGTCTGGGGAATTGATTTTATGGGACCGGTTTTTTTTTTTTTTTTTTTTTTGTCCTAAAAATCACACGAGTTCAACGGTGCAAACGGTTCTGTCTAACGAGTTACGGATCAATTTCTATTTGCAAAACACCGAAAAATTTCCGACGCTTGCCAACTGAAATTCCACCACTTAAATCTCTCTTAATTTTGCTGGTTTTAGGTTAATTTCTCTAGGTGATCAGTTAAATTCGCTGGTCTAATGTATGCTTAATTTCGCTGATGCAGTTCAACAGACAATTTCGCTGATAAGTCAAGTTCGCTGGTGTAGTTCGCTGTGTCAGGTCAGTTCGCTCAATTTCGCTTCAGATTTCGCCAAATTCGCTGGTCAATTTCGCTTGTACGACGACCAGTAAATTCGCCGAAAAACCGTGATAATTTCGCTGTGGAAAGTTTTCACGGTTACCAAAGTCGCCTTTGGATTTAATTTCGCCCGTAAGTTTGCTGATTAATTTCGCAGATCAGACAAATTCGCCAGAAACAGCCAATTTCGCCCAGTAACTATGGAAAGTCAATCTGTTTGAAATTTTTGATGATTTTCTGGATTTTCTAACAACTTCCTGCAAAATCAAAGCACCAAATCAGCAACTTAAAACCGAAAATTATGAAGAACTGATTGAATAAACACGAAGAACACGAAGAACAGTCTTCGAATCTTCAAGTCTATCAGCCACAAACTATTCCAGAATCAGCCAAATCTTTCCAGAAAACCTGCAAACCAACAAACAAACAAACCAGAAGATCAAAACAGCCAACAAAAATCAAAAAATCAGAATCAAAACACACCAAAATTTCGAAAATTTTAAAACCCTAATTATCAGGTTTCAAAAATTTCGAATTTTTACTCCCTGTTTCTGCAGCAAACAATTCTGAACCGAGCAATCAAGAGCCTAATGCTCTGATACCAATTGTAGGTCCCCTTGATGTATGGATCTTTCACAGAATCGTCTATCTAACCTAGAGTGCGGAATCCTCTAGATCAGATTGTAGCAGAAAACGTGTAGAACAGCAAATCACTTTCAACCGGGTTTCTATTGATTATCAAACAAACGTATTACAATCAATCAAACCCTAACCCTAATTTTCGTCCAAGACTAATTGCTCTCACGAAAATACTCTCTCACAAACTGTTTTGGCTAATTAACTGATTAACTGATCAACCTAAACCCTAAAGCCTAACCTTGTGTTATATAACACAAGGTTTACTATTTGGGCTAGGGTTTCCTACATGGGCAAAGCCCAATTCGTTCCCCCTTGACCCAAATGGGTTTAGTTTAGCCCAAACATATTTATCTCACTAATACAAAGCTAAACCCGCTAACTGTTTATCGTTTAACTAATTACAAGATATCCAAAGACCAAATCTAAGCTGTTGTCACAAACATGCACCAACAATGCTCAGTTGAATTATACCACAACGGAGAAGGAGTTGCTTGCCGTTGTTTATGCTTTGGATAAATTCCGATCTTATATTTGTGGAAGCAAGGTAATTGTTTACTCTGATCATAGTGCAGTCAGGTACCTGATGGAGAAAAAGGACGCCAAACCGAGACTGATTCGGTGGGTCCTACTGTTGCAAGAGTTTGATCTCGAAATCAGAGACAAGAAGGGGTGTGAAAATGTAGTTGCTGACCATCTGTCACGATTACCGGTTGAAGTAGAGGAGTTCACACCAGAAATCAATGAGCACTTTCCGGATGAGTTTATAATGGCTGCAAGTTCCGGACCTTGGTATGCTAACTTTGCAAATTATCTTGTTTCAGGTACGATACCGGATGCGTGGAATAAGCGTAGGAAGCAACAATTCCTGTCGCAGGTGAAGAATTATATTTGGGATGAACCGGACTTGTTCCGAATTGGTGCTGATCAGATTATTAGAAGATGTGTACCCGAGACAGAGTTCTTGGAAGTATTACAGCATGCTCACTCATCTGCATGTGGCGGTCACTTTAGCGGACAAAAGACAGGCCATAAAGTTCTTGAAGCTGGTCTTTATTGGCCAACCATGTTTAAAGACGCCTTTGAGTTTGTTAAACATTGTCTGAATTGTCAAAAGATGGGTGGGATTTCAAAAAGGGATGAAATGCCAATGCAACCAATCTTGGTTGTTGATATTTTTGATGTCTGGGGAATTGATTTTATGGGACCGTTTTTTTTTTTTTTTTTTTTTTTTGTCCTAAAAATCACACGAGTTCAACGGTGCAAACGGTTCTGTCTAACGAGTTACGGATCAATTTCTATTTGCAAAACACCGAAAAATTTCCGACGCTTGCCAACTGAAATTCCACCACTTAAATCTCTCTTAATTTTGCTGGTTTTAGGTTAATTTCTCTAGGTGATCAGTTAAATTCGCTGGTCTAATGTATGCTTAATTTCGCTGATGCAGTTCAACAGACAATTTCGCTGATAAGTCAAGTTCGCTGGTGTAGTTCGCTGTGTCAGGTCAGTTCGCTCAATTTCGCTTCAGATTTCGCCAAATTCGCTGGTCAATTTCGCTTGTACGACGACCAGTAAATTCGCCGAAAAACCGTGATAATTTCGCTGTGGAAAGTTTTCACGGTTACCAAAGTCGCCTTTGGATTTAATTTCGCCCGTAAGTTTGCTGATTAATTTCGCAGATCAGACAAATTCGCCAGAAACAGCCAATTTCGCCCAGTAACTATGGAAAGTCAATCTGTTTGAAATTTTTGATGATTTTCTGGATTTTCTAACAACTTCCTGCAAAATCAAAGCACCAAATCAGCAACTTAAAACCGAAAATTATGAAGAACTGATTGAATAAACACGAAGAACACGAAGAACAGTCTTCGAATCTTCAAGTCTATCAGCCACAAACTATTCCAGAATCAGCCAAATCTTTCCAGAAAACCTGCAAACCAACAAACAAACAAACCAGAAGATCAAAACAGCCAACAAAAATCAAAAAATCAGAATCAAAACACACCAAAATTTCGAAAATTTTAAAACCCTAATTATCAGGTTTCAAAAATTTCGAATTTTTACTCCCTGTTTCTGCAGCAAACAATTCTGAACCGAGCAATCAAGAGCCTAATGCTCTGATACCAATTGTAGGTCCCCTTGATGTATGGATCTTTCACAGAATCGTCTATCTAACCTAGAGTGCGGAATCCTCTAGATCAGATTGTAGCAGAAAACGTGTAGAACAGCAAATCACTTTCAACCGGGTTTCTATTGATTATCAAACAAACGTATTACAATCAATCAAACCCTAACCCTAATTTTCGTCCAAGACTAATTGCTCTCACGAAAATACTCTCTCACAAACTGTTTTGGCTAATTAACTGATTAACTGATCAACCTAAACCCTAAAGCCTAACCTTGTGTTATATAACACAAGGTTTACTATTTGGGCTAGGGTTTCCTACATGGGCAAAGCCCAATTCGTTCCCCCTTGACCCAAATGGGTTTAGTTTAGCCCAAACATATTTATCTCACTAATACAAAGCTAAACCCGCTAACTGTTTATCGTTTAACTAATTACAAGATATCCAAAGACCAAATCTAAGCTGTTGTCACAAACATGCACCAACAATGCTCAGTTGAATTATACCACAACGGAGAAGGAGTTGCTTGCCGTTGTTTATGCTTTGGATAAATTCCGATCTTATATTTGTGGAAGCAAGGTAATTGTTTACTCTGATCATAGTGCAGTCAGGTACCTGATGGAGAAAAAGGACGCCAAACCGAGACTGATTCGGTGGGTCCTACTGTTGCAAGAGTTTGATCTCGAAATCAGAGACAAGAAGGGGTGTGAAAATGTAGTTGCTGACCATCTGTCACGATTACCGGTTGAAGTAGAGGAGTTCACACCAGAAATCAATGAGCACTTTCCGGATGAGTTTATAATGGCTGCAAGTTCCGGACCTTGGTATGCTAACTTTGCAAATTATCTTGTTTCAGGTACGATACCGGATGCGTGGAATAAGCGTAGGAAGCAACAATTCCTGTCGCAGGTGAAGAATTATATTTGGGATGAACCGGACTTGTTCCGAATTGGTGCTGATCAGATTATTAGAAGATGTGTACCCGAGACAGAGTTCTTGGAAGTATTACAGCATGCTCACTCATCTGCATGTGGCGGTCACTTTAGCGGACAAAAGACAGGCCATAAAGTTCTTGAAGCTGGTCTTTATTGGCCAACCATGTTTAAAGACGCCTTTGAGTTTGTTAAACATTGTCTGAATTGTCAAAAGATGGGTGGGATTTCAAAAAGGGATGAAATGCCAATGCAACCAATCTTGGTTGTTGATATTGTTGATGTCTGGGGAATTGATTTTATGGGACCGTTTTTTTTTTTTTTTTTTTTTTGTCCTAAAAATCACACGAGTTCAACGGTGCAAACGGTTCTGTCTAACGAGTTACGGATCAATTTCTATTTGCAAAACACCGAAAAATTTCCGACGCTTGCCAACTGAAATTCCACCACTTAAATCTCTCTTAATTTTGCTGGTTTTAGGTTAATTTCTCTAGGTGATCAGTTAAATTCGCTGGTCTAATGTATGCTTAATTTCGCTGATGCAGTTCAACAGACAATTTCGCTGATAAGTCAAGTTCGCTGGTGTAGTTCGCTGTGTCAGGTCAGTTCGCTCAATTTCGCTTCAGATTTCGCCAAATTCGCTGGTCAATTTCGCTTGTACGACGACCAGTAAATTCGCCGAAAAACCGTGATAATTTCGCTGTGGAAAGTTTTCACGGTTACCAAAGTCGCCTTTGGATTTAATTTCGCCCGTAAGTTTGCTGATTAATTTCGCAGATCAGACAAATTCGCCAGAAACAGCCAATTTCGCCCAGTAACTATGGAAAGTCAATCTGTTTGAAATTTTTGATGATTTTCTGGATTTTCTAACAACTTCCTGCAAAATCAAAGCACCAAATCAGCAACTTAAAACCGAAAATTATGAAGAACTGATTGAATAAACACGAAGAACACGAAGAACAGTCTTCGAATCTTCAAGTCTATCAGCCACAAACTATTCCAGAATCAGCCAAATCTTTCCAGAAAACCTGCAAACCAACAAACAAACAAACCAGAAGATCAAAACAGCCAACAAAAATCAAAAAATCAGAATCAAAACACACCAAAATTTCGAAAATTTTAAAACCCTAATTATCAGGTTTCAAAAATTTCGAATTTTTACTCCCTGTTTCTGCAGCAAACAATTCTGAACCGAGCAATCAAGAGCCTAATGCTCTGATACCAATTGTAGGTCCCCTTGATGTATGGATCTTTCACAGAATCGTCTATCTAACCTAGAGTGCGGAATCCTCTAGATCAGATTGTAGCAGAAAACGTGTAGAACAGCAAATCACTTTCAACCGGGTTTCTATTGATTATCAAACAAACGTATTACAATCAATCAAACCCTAACCCTAATTTTCGTCCAAGACTAATTGCTCTCACGAAAATACTCTCTCACAAACTGTTTTGGCTAATTAACTGATTAACTGATCAACCTAAACCCTAAAGCCTAACCTTGTGTTATATAACACAAGGTTTACTATTTGGGCTAGGGTTTCCTACATGGGCAAAGCCCAATTCGTTCCCCCTTGACCCAAATGGGTTTAGTTTAGCCCAAACATATTTATCTCACTAATACAAAGCTAAACCCGCTAACTGTTTATCGTTTAACTAATTACAAGATATCCAAAGACCAAATCTAAGCTGTTGTCACAAACATGCACCAACAATGCTCAGTTGAATTATACCACAACGGAGAAGGAGTTGCTTGCCGTTGTTTATGCTTTGGATAAATTCCGATCTTATATTTGTGGAAGCAATGTAATTGTTTACTCTGATCATAGTGCAGTCAGGTACCTGATGGAGAAAAAGGACGCCAAACCGAGACTGATTCGGTGGGTCCTACTGTTGCAAGAGTTTGATCTCGAAATCAGAGACAAGAAGGGGTGTGAAAATGTAGTTGCTGACCATCTGTCACGATTACCGGTTGAAGTAGAGGAGTTCACACCAGAAATCAATGAGCACTTTCCGGATGAGTTTATAATGGCTGCAAGTTCCGGACCTTGGTATGCTAACTTTGCAAATTATCTTGTTTCAGGTACGATACCGGATGCGTGGAATAAGCGTAGGAAGCAACAATTCCTGTCGCATGTGAAGAATTATATTTGGGATGAACCGGACTTGTTCCGAATTGGTGCTGATCAGATTATTAGAAGATGTGTACCCGAGACAGAGTTCTTGGAAGTATTACAGCATGCTCACTCATCTGCATGTGGCGGTCACTTTAGCGGACAAAAGACAGGCCATAAAGTTCTTGAAGCTGGTCTTTATTGGCCAACCATGTTTAAAGACGCCTTTGAGTTTGTTAAACATTGTCTGAATTGTCAAAAGATGGGTGGGATTTCAAAAAGGGATGAAATGCCAATGCAACCAATCTTGGTTGTTGATATTTTTGATGTCTGGGGAATTGATTTTATGGGACCGTTTTTTTTTTTTTTTTTTTTTGTCCTAAAAATCACACGAGTTCAACGGTGCAAACGGTTCTGTCTAACGAGTTACGGATCAATTTCTATTTGCAAAACACCGAAAAATTTCCGACGCTTGCCAACTGAAATTCCACCACTTAAATCTCTCTTAATTTTGCTGGTTTTAGGTTAATTTCTCTAGGTGATCAGTTAAATTCGCTGGTCTAATGTATGCTTAATTTCGCTGATGCAGTTCAACAGACAATTTCGCTGATAAGTCAAGTTCGCTGGTGTAGTTCGCTGTGTCAGGTCAGTTCGCTCAATTTCGCTTCAGATTTCGCCAAATTCGCTGGTCAATTTCGCTTGTACGACGACCAGTAAATTCGCCGAAAAACCGTGATAATTTCGCTGTGGAAAGTTTTCACGGTTACCAAAGTCGCCTTTGGATTTAATTTCGCCCGTAAGTTTGCTGATTAATTTCGCAGATCAGACAAATTCGCCAGAAACAGCCAATTTCGCCCAGTAACTATGGAAAGTCAATCTGTTTGAAATTTTTGATGATTTTCTGGATTTTCTAACAACTTCCTGCAAAATCAAAGCACCAAATCAGCAACTTAAAACCGAAAATTATGAAGAACTGATTGAATAAACACGAAGAACACGAAGAACAGTCTTCGAATCTTCAAGTCTATCAGCCACAAACTATTCCAGAATCAGCCAAATCTTTCCAGAAAACCTGCAAACCAACAAACAAACAAACCAGAAGATCAAAACAGCCAACAAAAATCAAAAAATCAGAATCAAAACACACCAAAATTTCGAAAATTTTAAAACCCTAATTATCAGGTTTCAAAAATTTCGAATTTTTACTCCCTGTTTCTGCAGCAAACAATTCTGAACCGAGCAATCAAGAGCCTAATGCTCTGATACCAATTGTAGGTCCCCTTGATGTATGGATCTTTCACAGAATCGTCTATCTAACCTAGAGTGCGGAATCCTCTAGATCAGATTGTAGCAGAAAACGTGTAGAACAGCAAATCACTTTCAACCGGGTTTCTATTGATTATCAAACAAACGTATTACAATCAATCAAACCCTAACCCTAATTTTCGTCCAAGACTAATTGCTCTCACGAAAATACTCTCTCACAAACTGTTTTGGCTAATTAACTGATTAACTGATCAACCTAAACCCTAAAGCCTAACCTTGTGTTATATAACACAAGGTTTACTATTTGGGCTAGGGTTTCCTACATGGGCAAAGCCCAATTCGTTCCCCCTTGACCCAAATGGGTTTAGTTTAGCCCAAACATATTTATCTCACTAATACAAAGCTAAACCCGCTAACTGTTTATCGTTTAACTAATTACAAGATATCCAAAGACCAAATCTAAGCTGTTGTCACAAACATGCACCAACAATGCTCAGTTGAATTATACCACAACGGAGAAGGAGTTGCTTGCCGTTGTTTATGCTTTGGATAAATTCCGATCTTATATTTGTGGAAGCAAGGTAATTGTTTACTCTGATCATAGTGCAGTCAGGTACCTGATGGAGAAAAAGGACGCCAAACCGAGACTGATTCGGTGGGTCCTACTGTTGCAAGAGTTTGATCTCGAAATCAGAGACAAGAAGGGGTGTGAAAATGTAGTTGCTGACCATCTGTCACGATTACCGGTTGAAGTAGAGGAGTTCACACCAGAAATCAATGAGCACTTTCCGGATGAGTTTATAATGGCTGCAAGTTCCGGACCTTGGTATGCTAACTTTGCAAATTATCTTGTTTCAGGTACGATACCGGATGCGTGGAATAAGCGTAGGAAGCAACAATTCCTGTCGCAGGTGAAGAATTATATTTGGGATGAACCGGACTTGTTCCGAATTGGTGCTGATCAGATTATTAGAAGATGTGTACCCGAGACAGAGTTCTTGGAAGTATTACAGCATGCTCACTCATCTGCATGTGGCGGTCACTTTAGCGGACAAAAGACAGGCCATAAAGTTCTTGAAGCTGGTCTTTATTGGCCAACCATGTTTAAAGACGCCTTTGAGTTTGTTAAACATTGTCTGAATTGTCAAAAGATGGGTGGGATTTCAAAAAGGGATGAAATGCCAATGCAACCAATCTTGGTTGTTGATATTTTTGATGTCTGGGGAATTGATTTTATGGGACCGTTTTTTTTTTTTTTTTTTTTGTCCTAAAAATCACACGAGTTCAACGGTGCAAACGGTTCTGTCTAACGAGTTACGGATCAATTTCTATTTGCAAAACACCGAAAAATTTCCGACGCTTGCCAACTGAAATTCCACCACTTAAATCTCTCTTAATTTTGCTGGTTTTAGGTTAATTTCTCTAGGTGATCAGTTAAATTCGCTGGTCTAATGTATGCTTAATTTCGCTGATGCAGTTCAACAGACAATTTCGCTGATAAGTCAAGTTCGCTGGTGTAGTTCGCTGTGTCAGGTCAGTTCGCTCAATTTCGCTTCAGATTTCGCCAAATTCGCTGGTCAATTTCGCTTGTACGACGACCAGTAAATTCGCCGAAAAACCGTGATAATTTCGCTGTGGAAAGTTTTCACGGTTACCAAAGTCGCCTTTGGATTTAATTTCGCCCGTAAGTTTGCTGATTAATTTCGCAGATCAGACAAATTCGCCAGAAACAGCCAATTTCGCCCAGTAACTATGGAAAGTCAATCTGTTTGAAATTTTTGATGATTTTCTGGATTTTCTAACAACTTCCTGCAAAATCAAAGCACCAAATCAGCAACTTAAAACCGAAAATTATGAAGAACTGATTGAATAAACACGAAGAACACGAAGAACAGTCTTCGAATCTTCAAGTCTATCAGCCACAAACTATTCCAGAATCAGCCAAATCTTTCCAGAAAACCTGCAAACCAACAAACAAACAAACCAGAAGATCAAAACAGCCAACAAAAATCAAAAAATCAGAATCAAAACACACCAAAATTTCGAAAATTTTAAAACCCTAATTATCAGGTTTCAAAAATTTCGAATTTTTACTCCCTGTTTCTGCAGCAAACAATTCTGAACCGAGCAATCAAGAGCCTAATGCTCTGATACCAATTGTAGGTCCCCTTGATGTATGGATCTTTCACAGAATCGTCTATCTAACCTAGAGTGCGGAATCCTCTAGATCAGATTGTAGCAGAAAACGTGTAGAACAGCAAATCACTTTCAACCGGGTTTCTATTGATTATCAAACAAACGTATTACAATCAATCAAACCCTAACCCTAATTTTCGTCCAAGACTAATTGCTCTCACGAAAATACTCTCTCACAAACTGTTTTGGCTAATTAACTGATTAACTGATCAACCTAAACCCTAAAGCCTAACCTTGTGTTATATAACACAAGGTTTACTATTTGGGCTAGGGTTTCCTACATGGGCAAAGCCCAATTCGTTCCCCCTTGACCCAAATGGGTTTAGTTTAGCCCAAACATATTTATCTCACTAATACAAAGCTAAACCCGCTAACTGTTTATCGTTTAACTAATTACAAGATATCCAAAGACCAAATCTAAGCTGTTGTCACAAACATGCACCAACAATGCTCAGTTGAATTATACCACAACGGAGAAGGAGTTGCTTGCCGTTGTTTATGCTTTGGATAAATTCCGATCTTATATTTGTGGAAGCAAGGTAATTGTTTACTCTGATCATAGTGCAGTCAGGTACCTGATGGAGAAAAAGGACGCCAAACCGAGACTGATTCGGTGGGTCCTACTGTTGCAAGAGTTTGATCTCGAAATCAGAGACAAGAAGGGGTGTGAAAATGTAGTTGCTGACCATCTGTCACGATTACCGGTTGAAGTAGAGGAGTTCACACCAGAAATCAATGAGCACTTTCCGGATGAGTTTATAATGGCTGCAAGTTCCGGACCTTGGTATGCTAACTTTGCAAATTATCTTGTTTCAGGTACGATACCGGATGCGTGGAATAAGCGTAGGAAGCAACAATTCCTGTCGCAGGTGAAGAATTATATTTGGGATGAACCGGACTTGTTCCGAATTGGTGCTGATCAGATTATTAGAAGATGTGTACCCGAGACAGAGTTCTTGGAAGTATTACAGCATGCTCACTCATCTGCATGTGGCGGTCACTTTAGCGGACAAAAGACAGGCCATAAAGTTCTTGAAGCTGGTCTTTATTGGCCAACCATGTTTAAAGACGCCTTTGAGTTTGTTAAACATTGTCTGAATTGTCAAAAGATGGGTGGGATTTCAAAAAGGGATGAAATGCCAATGCAACCAATCTTGGTTGTTGATATTTTTGATGTCTGGGGAATTGATTTTATGGGACCGTTTTTTTTTTTTTTTTTTTTGTCCTAAAAATCACACGAGTTCAGCGGTGCAAACGGTTCTGTCTAACGAGTTACGGATCAATTTCTATTTGCAAAACACCGAAAAATTTCCGACGCTTGCCAACTGAAATTCCACCACTTAAATCTCTCTTAATTTTGCTGGTTTTAGGTTAATTTCTCTAGGTGATCAGTTAAATTCGCTGGTCTAATGTATGCTTAATTTCGCTGATGCAGTTCAACAGACAATTTCGCTGATAAGTCAAGTTCGCTGGTGTAGTTCGCTGTGTCAGGTCAGTTCGCTCAATTTCGCTTCAGATTTCGCCAAATTCGCTGGTCAATTTCGCTTGTACGACGACCAGTAAATTCGCCGAAAAACCGTGATAATTTCGCTGTGGAAAGTTTTCACGGTTACCAAAGTCGCCTTTGGATTTAATTTCGCCCGTAAGTTTGCTGATTAATTTCGCAGATCAGACAAATTCGCCAGAAACAGCCAATTTCGCCCAGTAACTATGGAAAGTCAACCTGTTTGAAATTTTTGATGATTTTCTGGATTTTCTAACAACTTCCTGCAAAATCAAAGCACCAAATCAGCAACTTAAAACCGAAAATTATGAAGAACTGATTGAATAAACACAAAGAACACGAAGAACAGTCTTCGAATCTTCAAGTCTATCAGCCACAAACTATTCCAGAATCAGCCAAATCTTTCCAGAAAACCTGCAAACCAACAAACAAACAAACCAGAAGATCAAAACAGCCAACAAAAATCAAAAAATCAGAATCAAAACACACCAAAATTTCGAAAATTTTAAAACCCTAATTATCAGGTTTCAAAAATTTCGAATTTTTACTCCCTGTTTCTGCAGCAAACAATTCTGAACCGAGCAATCAAGAGCCTAATGCTCTGATACCAATTGTAGGTCCCCTTGATGTATGGATCTTTCACAGAATCGTCTATCTAACCTAGAGTGCGGAATCCTCTAGATCAGATTGTAGCAGAAAACGTGTAGAACAGCAAATCACTTTCAACCGGGTTTCTATTGATTATCAAACAAACGTATTACAATCAATCAAACCCTAACCCTAATTTTCGTCCAAGACTAATTGCTCTCACGAAAATACTCTCTCACAAACTGTTTTGGCTAATTAACTGATTAACTGATCAACCTAAACCCTAAAGCCTAACCTTGTGTTATATAACACAAGGTTTACTATTTGGGCTAGGGTTTCCTACATGGGCAAAGCCCAATTCGTTCCCCCTTGACCCAAATGGGTTTAGTTTAGCCCAAACATATTTATCTCACTAATACAAAGCTAAACCCGCTAACTGTTTATCGTTTAACTAATTACAAGATATCCAAAGACCAAATCTAAGCTGTTGTCACAAACATGCACCAACAATGCTCAGTTGAATTATACCACAACGGAGAAGGAGTTGCTTGCCGTTGTTTATGCTTTGGATAAATTCCGATCTTATATTTGTGGAAGCAAGGTAATTGTTTACTCTGATCATAGTGCAGTCAGGTACCTGATGGAGAAAAAGGACGCCAAACCGAGACTGATTCGGTGGGTCCTACTGTTGCAAGAGTTTGATCTCGAAATCAGAGACAAGAAGGGGTGTGAAAATGTAGTTACTGACCATCTGTCACGATTACCGGTTGAAGTAGAGGAGTTCACACCAGAAATCAATGAGCACTTTCCGGATGAGTTTATAATGGCTGCAAGTTCCGGACCTTGGTATGCTAACTTTGCAAATTATCTTGTTTCAGGTACGATACCGGATGCGTGGAATAAGCGTAGGAAGCAACAATTCCTGTCGCAGGTGAAGAATTATATTTGGGATGAACCGGACTTGTTCCGAATTGGTGCTGATCAGATTATTAGAAGATGTGTACCCGAGACAGAGTTCTTGGAAGTATTACAGCATGCTCACTCATCTGCATGTGGCGGTCACTTTAGCGGACAAAAGACAGGCCATAAAGTTCTTGAAGCTGGTCTTTATTGGCCAACCATGTTTAAAGACGCCTTTGAGTTTGTTAAACATTGTCTGAATTGTCAAAAGATGGGTGGGATTTCAAAAAGGGATGAAATGCCAATGCAACCAATCTTGGTTGTTGATATTTTTGATGTCTGGGGAATTGATTTTATGGGACCGTTTCCCAATTCGAATGGTAACCTATACATCTTAGTGGCGGTTGATTATGTTTCAAAGTGGATTGAAGCAATTGCCACTAAGACAAATGACCATACCGTTGTTTGCAAGTTTGTCCATTCAAACATAATCTCCAGGTTCGGAGTTCCTCGAGTGATAATTAGTGATGGAGGATCCCATTTCAAAAACTTTAATTTTGGCAAACTCTTAAAACGATATGGCGTTGACCATCGAATTGCTACACCATATCATCCACAAACGAGTGGACAGGTTGAAGTGTCGAATAGGCAAATTAAAGAAATTTTGCAAAAGACGGTGCGAACTGATCGTAAGGATTGGTCATCTAAACTGAATGACGCCTTATGGGCATATCGCACCGCTTATAAAACTCCTATCGGCACTACACCCTATCGTTTGGTGTATGGAAAGGGTTGTCATTTACCCCTAGAAATTGCACATCGTGCGTTGTGGGCCGTTAAACAAGTAAATACTGACTATTCTGATGCAGGTGCCCACAGGTTGTTGAAATTGAGTGAATTGGAGGAATTACGCAATGAGGCGTATGATACTGCAGCCGCGTACAAAGATAAGATGAAGGCGGTGCACGATGCAAAGCTGAGGCGCTTGGCGTTTTCAGTAGGTCAAAGAGTCTGGTTATTTAACTCTCGTCTTAAATTGTTTCCAGGTAAATTAAGGAGCAAATGGACCGGTCCGTTTGTTATTACACGACTGGGACAATACGGAGATGTGGAAATCGAGGATCCAAAGGACCAACGAAGACAAGTAGTTAATGGTCATCGGCTGAAACCGTATCTAGACGGTGATGATTTGAATCCGTTACCAGAAGAGGTGAGCGAAGAGGTGAGCTTTCTTGAAGGTTCACCGGAATATATGACCGACTGAGGGTCTTGAGAAGTCCGGCTGAAGACTAAAACTTAGCGCTACCGGGAGGCAACCCGGAATTCGGTACATATTTCATTTCGTTTTTTTTTATTTTTGTATATTGTTTGGTTTTTATGGTTTGAAGGAGTTCCGGAACATACACCCACGACATCGAGCAAGTGTGGGAACGTCGGAGATGCCCAGGTATGTTTTAGCACTAAATCGAGTGTCGAGGACGACACAGATTTCTCACGGGGGGTGGAGCGAGCGAGTAATCGAAAAAAAAAATTCAAGCTTTCGTAGTACACCCACAGCCGAATTCAAGTGTGGGGAAGTTCGACTCGCCAGGTATGCGTCTTAGTTCAAGTGTTGAGGACAACACTAGTTTTCAAAGGGAATGAGCGAGTTAGGAATTTTGAGAAAAAAAACGATTCTCGCGTGTAATATATATATATATATATATATATATATATATATATATATATATATATATATATATATATATATATATATATATATATATATATATATATATTAAAAAAAGCAAAAGTCACGTTTTAGTTTTAAAAAAAAATAATAATAAAAAGAGTCTAGTTATTAAGCCAAAAAAAAGGAAAACAAAACAAAACAACAAAAACACGTTTTGTGTTTTGGTGAAAAAATAAGGTTCAATCTTGGTCACATATATCGATTATTTTGATTTTATTAGAATAAAGTTGGTGTTGTTAATTATTAGGTATGTACAGTGACCCACGGTTTGGAACCGTGGGCCACGGAACGGCGTCGCAAAAAGAATCAACAGCAGCAGGTATAGTTCATCGCCCACACTTCGGAGTGTGACCCACGCTTTGGAAGTTCTGTTCGCACAGCAACATTACATCGTGACCCACGATTCGGTACCGTGGGCCACGGCACGGCGTATTTCAGCGGGTTCTGTACCGCGCGACAAGGCATGGGGTCGGGTCGGGTCGGGTAGGTTGATTCTTAAAACAAATAAAACCCTAATCATGAAGCCCGATCCATGTTTAACTTTCACTTAACATCACGTTACATCAGATCTTTCATTACATCTTTATAATATCCATCATCTTCTTCCTCTAATTTTTTCAAGAACTCCACAGTCCTCCCTTGGTTCGATACCCTGCTTATTCTATACTATTAGTTTAAATAGGTTTTTGCATGTCCATTACGACAGACATCAAAATGGCGCCATTGCCGGGGAGGCTCTAACTTGAGTGCCTCCAACCTTCATAACTTGCTCATTCCTTGACCTAATCGAGTGATTCAAGGCTCTAACTTGAGTATTTTTTCGAGAGGAACACATCTGCAACCTCGGTTTTCACTGAAAACACACAGAATCTCACGAATCATATCGAACACGAAGAACCCTAATTTCCAAATTTGGGGGTTTCTCTTCTAACGTGAATCTAAAGTTACATAAGTGTTTTTCCAAGCCTCCTAAGACAGAAAGGTATGATTTTCGCCCCTGCATTCTTTGTAATCGATGAAGTCAAGTTATGGTGAGTTGTTTTGTTTTTGATTCTTGCATGCTTAGTCATACTATGTTTGGTTAAGAGTGTTAGGAGTCATACATTGATGAACATTGTTCTTGAATTGCTGAACTAAAGAGGGTGGGGGTATACACATGTTTTTAGATGAACGTATGACCATTGTTTTTAGATTTTTCAAAGCTTTGGGTTTCCACAAGATGTTAGAAGATCTTGGGTGGGGGGGCTGTGATGGAATTTCAAGGTAACAAAAACGGGGATATTTATTTGAAAAGTGTTTTAGAATGGATGAGCACACTGACAAAGGATGACGGGCCGACCCCGCCGAAGACCACTACATTGACCGGCATGGTGAACGGGAAGCCGGCTACAATGTCATTTGCAACCCTGAAACAGTTGGCCCCATTTGATTCAAAGGCAGATAAGTTTTATAACTATGTCAAGGAAAATGATCTGTTCTTGCATCAGAAAAATCTGGCCAGTGAGAGTGTAATGCACCGAGAATTGTTTATGCTAGAGAAGGGAGAAGTCACAATGAAGCGAGACCATCTTAAGCCATTGGTACGGTTGTTGTTTAGTTTTGTGGCAGCGAATGTGAGCCCGAGGGTAGGTGATAAATCGATACTGAGGTTATGGGAAATACCAATTTTATATGCTATCCTGACTGGAGAAATCAAGTTCTCTTTTCGACATCTGGTATTGCTGAATGTATGAAGATGCCGAAATCAAAAAGGAAAGAAACTGACACCTCATGTGCGCTTGATCAGTGCGTTGTTAGAAAAACAACAAGCTTTGCTTCCAAACGAGAAACCGTACAATAGGCCGCATATAGTTTACCGACTTAGCGAAGTTTGCTTGCATGAGAACCATTTATACAAGCAAACAAAAGTGTGGCACAAAATTGAATTCAGTGATAAAGCAAAGTTGAAGATTTTACAGTGGGGTAAGGAGAAACCGAGTCAGGGCGGAATGGATGACTTAGACTCTAGCGATGAGGAGTTGATAAGAAGAAAAAGGGCAGCTGGAGAACTTGGTGGCGAGGGGTCTAGTGTTCGAGCAGAAGAACTGGTACAGTATGAGCCGGGACATTCGGGTTATTCATGGGGAGTGTTTGACGACGAGATGCAAGCGAGAGTAGATAGTAGTCGGCCACCTGAGTATGCTGATTGGGAATTGTGGCAGAAGGCTATCTATGATCAAGGGACGAGGCAGGATGTCAATAGAGAACGACAGCATGATGAGTTGATGGCGTACATGCGTCGATCTGATCAGGTTAGGCATATGGATGCTCAGATGGAACTGAATTTACAAGCTTATGACAGGAATCAAACTCGAAGGCATCTGGATTATTATGCCGGGGTCCCCATTGTTGAAAATCCACCGTATGTGGATTATAGTCAGTTACCTCCGTATGAGCCAGGCATGCCTCGACATCCGATGCCTCAAGTACATGGCTCAATGTGGCTCCCGCGACAGTATTCGGAGCCATATTTTCAGAGTTCGTACCCTTACCGGCCACCACCGTATGAGTATCCTGTGCAGCAACATCAAGAGCCGCAGTCGTCATCTGCACAGCAACAGGAGCAGCAAGGAGGGCATCTAGCAGACATATTTGATATGAGCTCTTTCTATGAGCATTTGGGCGGTTTTTATGGTGGGCCACCGGGTCCGTCATATCAGTGAGGCACTCTCTGATTTGTTCAGGTCCATGTGCTCTCTCCCGTTATGAACAACTAACTGCTTCTCTTTATGTTTGTTTCATGTTTTGTACTTGGTGGTGTTTAAACTCTATGTGTCGTTTTATGGGATGTGTTTCGTTGGTTTGTTTTGGTATGAGTTAGCTGCTTATTTAGGATAGTTGGTTTGTTTCCCGGGCTATATTTTAAAAGCATCATACATTGGGGACAATGTATCCCAAGTGTGGGGATGGGGGAGCGTGGGAAAGGGTTTGTGGATGAAGCTTTGAAGCGATTGAAAGTGGTTGAAATCGATGAAAATTGAAAAAAATTGAAAATTTTGAAATTGTTCATCGCCTTAAACAAGCTAATTGGATACGAAAATCTAAAGTTTCAATCACTAATAGGCTTCTTACCGGTAGTAGACTAGATTAGTCCCTTGTCATGGTTGTCCCTTTAAGTTTCATGAGAGTAGGTTTGACAAGTGTTTTATAGGAAACGAGTTGAAAAGAGATGTCTATCTAGGGGTAACATGTTTTAATTGCATATGCTACATGTCATCAACCTTTTTACCTTTTCTTGGTGAGATCTTGAGCCTGTAGACGGATAGGATACATTATATGATAAATTCATTTGTTGAGTGCAAGCTACGTGTTATTCTGTGTTAGAACTTGTATGATTCGATGCACGCTGAGACTGTGGGTTTGACATGTGCACATATATGATAAAGGCATTAGGATTTCCGTTACACCGTGTGTGTTTGTGTTTCTTTTGTGTTATTCACCAAATTTCTATTAGTAGCCCTGTTGAGCCTAACTACCTTTCGTTTGTTCGCCCATTATCTACTGTGAAAAACCGACCGTGATGATATTGTTATCAAAGAAAAAAAGAAAAAAAAATGAAAAAGAAAAGAAAAAATAGATAAGTATTGTGAATATCGTTTATGTTCTTGGGTAGAAACCAACCCAATAGTATAATATGTGTTTGAATAAAGTATCACGGTTTGGTTATTGTTTGTAAGCCAATTAAAAAAATATATAATTTCCTACCTTTACCCTAAGCCCAAAACCTGAAAGTCCTTTTGATATGTGCCAAGTTAGATGATACAGTGGAGGTGTGATTGTCATACAAGCCTATGATTACAGGATTTCATGTTTGCTTTTTGAGTGTTTTATATACTAGCACATTACACGCTAGTCCAGATATTAACCCGAGAGGAAAGTACATTGTGAGGGGTGTGTAGCATGTGTTAATTGTAAACATGTTAGTTTTAGATAGACAAGTCTTAAGTTTTTAAAATTGCATCATTTACTTGTCAGACTGTCAATCTCGATTGTGTCAGTCTATGGGATGGGTATGACTTGGGACTGAACAGGTTGAATCGGTTAGGGAGTTTAGAGGTGTTGTTGCTATGGTGACTAGTTCTAGTTGGTTTGCTTGAGGACAAGCAAAGGCAAGTGTGGGAATGTGATGGAGAGGGTGAAACCAGAGCTTTAGAGTGTTTAAATATGATGTTTTATGTGTCTTTGATGTGTCTATTTGCTTGGAATGAAGTAACTATGAGATTTTGGTGATTTGTAGGTAAAACACGTAAATCGGTGCATTTACGATGGTTAAAGATGAAGTTGTGAGCTTTGGATGGGATATTGCAGCTCGAGGATGAATATTGAAGTTTGCTCGGGTGATATGAAGGCTCACGAGTGAGAGGAGTATGAAATAACAAAGTCCAGGGACTATTCGGTACTTAATTGGAAGTCACTTTGTGTCTAAATGTGCAAGAGATGAGATTCTACAAAGTATAGGGGCCGTTTGGTAATTAATTGGAAGTTAATCATAGTTGAAATATTGAAGACATAAGTGATATTGAAGTTTGAGGGGTCTCCGGGCCATTAAACGAAAGTTATATGATGGGTATATGTTAAGAAGATGATGGGAGTTTAGTTGGGGGACCAATCTTGCCATTCTATGAAAGTTGCACAATTGTTGGAGAAAAGTGATGCAATTCACGCTTTCACCCATGGTTTGTAAACCATGGGTCATGGTTCAGGAGTATGTAGTTATAAAACCAACAGCAAGTCTATACCGTGACCCCCACTTCAGACTGTGACTCCCTGTTCAGAATTCCTGTTAGTGCAGCAAAGGTAAACTGTGACCCACGGTTCTGAAGTGTGGGTGAAGTTGGGCAATAGGGGAGCGCGAATTGGGCTTATTTTAGGGGGTTTTATGAGATAAAAACCCTAGTTTTCTCATTATCATTCATTCCCAATCGATTCTAGGCATCAAAATACTCAAGATTCAAGGTTTCTTCCATCCAATTCCATCAAGATTCTCAATTTCATCACCGAATCAACCATGATTTCTTCATCAATTCAAGCTTTTGAAGATTCTTCATGTGAGATGAGCGGCTAAACTTTTTGTGGTTTCCTTCGGATGGAGGGTTTATGTAATTAGGTACTTTTATGTGTTTTTAATCATTGTAACTTGGTGATCTAAGCATTCGATGCTTTTCACCATGGATTTAATTGACTGATTGTAACTGGTTGCATTTATTTAAACCTTGATTTCTAAGCATTCAGTTCCCGAGAGTTCTAGTAATTGGGATATATTTGACATGGGATTAGGGTTTGTAATTGTAATTGATAATCATTTGATAACCTCCCGTTATGTATTGACCGGAGTACTTAGTCATTGGTTATCACAATTGGTTAATTAGGTTAAACATTTATGTCTATGTGAATGTTTTGATTGAACACATAATTGAAGTTAATTGCAAAACCTGAAATCTGGAGGAACCATCTTTCTTCCTACTGATTTAAATCACATTTTTTTACTTGTTAATTTAGTTCTTTCACATAATCAAACAAACCGATTTCTCAGTTCAGTAACAGTTAATCAATACTTAGCATAAAAACGCTTTCCACAATCCTCCCTTGGTTCGATACCCTGCTTATTCTATACTATTAGTTTAAATAGGTTTTTGCATGTCCATTACGACAGACA
This sequence comes from Helianthus annuus, assembly GCF_002127325.2. Taxonomy (NCBI): domain Eukaryota; kingdom Viridiplantae; phylum Streptophyta; class Magnoliopsida; order Asterales; family Asteraceae; genus Helianthus; species Helianthus annuus. Next base: position 49,217,036 of record NC_035445.2, read on the forward strand.
TCAAGCCACTTATCAACGTCTGATGGACAAAGTCTTCGGAGATGATATCAGCATAGCAATAGAAGTTTACATGGACGAGCTTGTTATCATGAGTCGGGAGGAAGAATCTATGCTTGCAAACATTCAGCGCACTTTCGACTCCCTGCGCATAGTCAACTTAAAGTTGAATCCGGTCAAATGCTCTTTCGGAATGGAGGAAGGCAAATTCCTAGGGTTTATCGTAACCAGAGACGGTTTCAAGGTCAACCCAGAGAAGGTGGAAGCCATTCAACTAATGCCGTCACCAGCATCCATCAAAGAGATGCAACGTCTCGCTGGTCGGTTAGCAGCACTCAACAGGTTTCTAGCAAATCACGTTGCCAAATCATATCCATTCATCAGTACGTTACGAAACTGTGTCAAAAAGAGTCCGTTTCAATGGACCCCAGAAGCAGAAAAGGCTTTCCAACAAATGAAAGAATCTCTGATTCAGCTACTAACCTTAACAGCTCCGCAAAAAGATGAACCATTAATCTTATATCTCTCTGCAGCAGAAGTAGCAGTCGGCGCAGTACTAATGGTCGAAAGGGACGGAGTTCAAACTCCAATATACTACATCAGCAAAATGCTAACTGGCCCAGATACACGCTATTCTATCATGGAGAAACTTGTCCTCGCACTAGTTCACGCATCACGCAGGCTGCAACGATATTTTTCTGGCCACGTTATCACCGTCCTTACCAACTATCATCTAGGACAAATCTTGTCCAAGCCAGATGTCGCGGGAAGATTGGCCAAATGGGCTATCGAGCTAGGAGGATACAACATCTTGTACAAACCTCGACCAGCTATTAAGGGACAAGTCCTAGCAGATTTTGTTACCGAAGTCCCCATCGACAAAATCCAGGAATGTGAATCCATCCAAAATCCTACTCCAGTCTTCGATGACAGGGTTTGGACATTACATACAGATGGCGCCTCAAATGATGACGGTGCAGGAGCAGGCCTTCGCCTAGTTAGCCATGATAACCATGAACTCACATACGCAATTCATCTAGACTTCAAAAGTACTAACAACGAGGCAGAGTATGAAGCGTTCCTCGCAGGTCTCCGCCTGGCACTCAAGATGGGAGAAAAAAATCTTGAAGCACATGTCGATTCTGAGTTAGTAGCAGAACAAGTCAACGGTCATTATGACGCTAAAGGCGAAGCCATGGCTTTATATCTGGAACAGGCAAGAATCCTTATCAATCAGTTTCAGACCTTCAAGATAGTCCACATCAACAGAAGCGAAAACAAACATGCAGATGCTTAAGCAAATTAGTTGCTACAAGCTTCAAACACCTCGCGAAAGAAGTCCGCATCAAGGTACTATCCAATCCATCTGTTCCTTTAAGACAAGTAAACATCATAGAAGTCGGGAATCCATCTTGGATGTCCCCAATTATTACATACTTGCAACATGGAATCCTCCCAGAAGAGAAGGCGGAAGCTAGAAAAATTCAGCACAAGGCGTTAAACTACGAAATGGCAGATGGTATTTGTACCGCAAACCATACATGGGTCGTCTCTTACGATGCGTAGACAAGCACGACGCACAGTATTTGGTTCGCGAAATTCATGAAGGACTATGTGGAATCCATGCAGGCCCGCGCATGGTGGTTGCAAAAATCATGAATGCGGGCTACTACTGGCCAGATATGCATGTAGATGTTGTAGAACTTTTGCGCAAATGCACGTCATGTCAACGCCATCCCCAAAGACACTCCGCCCAAAGAACCCTCTGGTCCAGTCACTTCAGCTTGGCCTTTCCAGCAATGGGGCATCGACCTAGTAGGTCCCTTCCCGACATGCCCGACGCAGTAAAGTTTATAGTAGTAGCAGTGGACTACTTTACTAAATGGGTAGAAGCAAAGGCCCTCGCATCAACTACCGCAATGGTGATCCGAAAATTCATCTAGGAACATGTCATTTGCCGCTTCGGATTACCATTGCGCATCATTACAGACAATGGTACAAACTTCGCGTCAGAAGATCTACAAAAATGGTTGAAAGAGATGAACATTGAACACAGCTTCGCCTCTGTGGCACACCCACAGGCGAATGGGCAGGTCGAGAGCGTAAACAAGCAGATAGTGGATGGCATAAAAGCAAGGCTAGGAACCGCGTGAAGGGGGTGGGTAGACGAACTCCCAAGCATTTTATGGACTCGCCGCACTATGCCGAAAACCAGTACAGGCGAAACTCCATTCAGTCTCGTTTACGGCTCAGAAGCGGTAATTCCAGCAGAGGTTGGCCTCCCATCACCACGAATGATAGCCATGGAAAAGCAAGACCATGAGCGCGAGCGCAGAATTGACCTGGACCTCCTTGAAGAGAGGCGCGAAAACGCAGCCATCAACGAAGCCAGGTACAAATCAAAGCTAGAGAAATATTATAATGCTCGAGTGCGCATATGCACTTTTGTACCAGGTTATTTTGTACTACGAGACAATGAGGTCTCCAACGCTAAGAAACCAGGAAAACTCGCGCCCAAATGGGAAGGACCATACGTCATTTATGAAATCCCAGGTAAAGGCGCGTATACTCTAAAAAGGCTTGATGGAACGGACGTTCCACGCACTTGGAACGCGCAGTAGTTGCGCAGATGCTATATGTAGCTGACCCATCCATCCCGCACAACAGCAAACGCTTGCGCAGGCAACATAATTATTTTATTTATTTACTTTGTACCTACTGGCCCCCGCGCCTTATCCAATCAATACAAAGTTTTATTTCTGTTATGTTCTATTGTTTATTACAAAATGCATGTAATTTCTTTTGGTAAGCGCGAAAACACTATGGTAACACATTACAAGTGTCATGAACGGTCCACGGATTCAAGTCCCGCACCAATCCAGACCTACGTTCACACATGAGCTTTCTACCATCTTTATTCGCCTTACCTAAACAAAGTAATTATACACACGCAAGATATTGTAATCCAAACATATCTTATATCCGAAACAGTTACGTGTGCACCATACGCATTAACAAAAATATACATGCACAGCAGTGCATCAACAAGTTACTTGTGCAGCAAGCACATTAACAAAATATAGGAGCACAACAGTGCATCAAAACAATATTTACAGAACGAAACATACATTCCAAAATAAGTCATAATAAACTAAACATCCGGGAACATGGCCAACACCTATGCAGGAGTATGTAGTGCTTCACCATACCACTCCAGAGGGTGAGGGTCAACGATCCAGTCGTTATCATTCTCCTCATCACCCACAGCAAACGTCATCATTCGGGCTTCGGCCGGAATTACAGAACGACGATCACTTTGACGCTGTTTATACACTATTGTACACCGACTTCTCGGATCAGACGGAAAAACCTGCAACAAAGCATCGACCGATAAAAGCATAACACCTGCATCGTTTCCAACCCCAGTAAGGAAGGGGACATCATCTTTACCTTTACCAGGGCAAGGTACGGCATAGAGAAATCCTCCACTTCCGGCAGCCTTTTCCGGTGTCTGATCCCCAAGACCGGCCATAGCATCAGCAGCATCAAGAGTCTTCAAAATTTCAGAAACCCTCCGTAGACGGTACTTCCGACTCGTGTTGTTTTTACCAAATCCGGTAAAAAGCAATAATCCATATATAAAGTCTGAAACAAGTTGACGTAAGCACAATTAAGGGAGGTGTAAGAAAACGTAATGATTGATGTCAAATTGCCACCTTCTGAATGACGGCATTACAGTAATCATCGATTTCATTAAAGACTTCTGACAGCATCAAACGCCTGCACACATACCCACAAGCTACAGTTTCAATAGGGAGGCGATCGGTCAAACACCTATTCGTCTTCTAGCCTATGGCACACAAGGACCACGTCACATCAACGACAAAATCAGCAGACGCTAAAAAACGTTCACTATAGCATAATGATCGTTTCAACTTAAAAGTAAAGTATCTTCCTCAGGAAGGTTCTCCACATTTCGAGCCAAAACTTTACAAAGCACACACTTCTCTTATATAGTCCAGTACTCCATTTACTTGCATAAGAGCAACACTGGAGTGGGGGGACTTGAAGGGGTATGGTCCCAAAAACCTTGCGCAGGCACATTGAACCATACCACAACTCCACCACAATAAACCTCTTTTAAGAGAACCCTGCACGGCTGCGCACCGGTTCTAAAGAAGAAGACTTAAAAGAAAGCAGTCTCCAACACCCGCGCGCCGAGATAGAACTAATAACACATCCTTGCGCAGGCTCGTGCAAAGGAATAGTTAAGTTGGGAGCAAAACCCTAAAACATCTCCGCGTGATTACAACCTAGACTTAAACAAGAGAAGTCTTTTTTGTTACAACAGAATTAACACGTAGCAAGAGGATGAAGGGTTACAGTTGTAAGACCTTCTAGAAGACTTTAGCGTGCATAAACCATTCAGTTATAACCGAATGGCTACGTGGCATCATCCTGAACGCTCATCAAGGTCACGATGATGGCACTAAATTGGAGAAGGATTCACACACACTCACTTTCCACGTGGCATCTCCCCAGCCGTTGATCATGCCCACGATCCGTGTACATAAACGTCACGTTAGCGATTAACGGTGAAAGAGATAACTGCTTACGAAAAATGCTTTCCGTTATTTCCTCTGTCAACAAACTTTCCCGCCCAAATCCGGTTATAAATAAGACAACTCAGGTATAATCTCTCAAGTTAATCTCACTTCACTTTCATTACTACTTCTTCTTCTTCATTGAGATCTGTACTTATTCTCACGCCAGAGGGTGGTCACGGAGAGAACCCCTATTCTCCCCGTGGCGAGTCTAACGACTGTTCGTTTTGCAGATATCGTTCAGAGAAGAAGCTCAGCTAAACCCCGAATCAAATGAAAGGATTCAGCCTTTTTATGCAGAGTGAAACCCCTGGTCCGACTGATTCCGGTCATTCGAACTAGTGTTTCTTCAGCTAAATATTGCGAGAACCGTGAGAACGAATGAAAAAAACAATCAAAACCAATTTTTTTTAATACGAACCTCATTGTAATTAAAATATAACATCAAAAAAGAATTTTCAACATCAAATAATTCATTTCTCCTCTCAAAATCACTCTTACTAGATTTTTTACGCACGTGTAAATATAACAAATCTACACATGTGTAAATGACAAACTTACACATGTGTAAATTTTCTTTATTCACGAATTCACGTAAATTTAAACGTGTGAATTTAATTTCTAACATTGTATTTGAATAATAATGATAAGTGTAAAAAGAAATTTTGAATTTGAATTGTTTTTGACCAAGTTCTCGTGGTTTTTTCATTCGCTCTTACGGTTCTCGCGATATTTAGCGTTCTCATTTAAACTCTTCCATATATATATATATATAATGAAAGATATGGTAACATGTGTTGAACGTGTATCATGGGATTGTTATAAAAATTGAAATATGAAAGTGGGCATATAACACCAATTAAGTGGTACTGCAGTAGGGCTATTACACTGCCCACCATGTTGGAACAAGTTTTATTTTCAAATTTTGGTCATGCTGAGATCTTATTTACAGATTTAGTATATGACTTAATGCGAATGAGGTGGTGGTGGAGTGGTAAGGGAGAGATTTGGTGTTCTAAGGGACCCACGTTCGATTCCTGCCCTACGCATTATTTTCTGCAGCACCTGGTGATGATTGGAGACTAGGCGAATAGGTGGAGATCACTAGTTCGATCCTTGAACTGAGCGGATTTTACCTCACCGCACTATCGTGCCTTCGGGCGTGTGTTCACGGGCTTCGGCCCTAGTTGAGGATTTTCCCCGGTTCGAAGGCGAGTGTATCCCGATGTGATGAATTTTGCCAGTAGCCCATTTAGTTGATTCGTTTAACGTTAAAAAAAAGTATATGACTTAAGATAACGTTGGATTAAGGCCCATATACAAGCCATGGATCATGGATGAGATAATAAACCTTAGGTTAATGTGGGCTGTAATAATTTAATGGTAAAACTATAATTCTTAGCTAGTGGAGGTTCAGTTATACATATAATAACTATAAAAATAAATATTTATATTGATAATTGGATATTAATTAATACGTATGTATCGATTAGCTAGTGGAGGTTCATTTATACATATAACTAGGTTAGAACCCCGTGTATTACACGTGTTTAATAAATATAATTTTATATATTAAATAATAAAAAGTTATATCTTTATGAAACTCGCATATTGTACATTTATATTGATAATTGGATATTAACGAGTTAACTCTAACCCGCGCGTTGCTGCGGTATATTGACTAACTGCAACTGAAATTATTAAAATGAATGTCATTAATTTCATAGTTAACTGTATCATCAAATGACTGTTATGTTTAACATGACTTCAATAGTTATCTCATCAATTGGTTTTCCTATCAATCAGAACTTTATATTTCAAGCCGGAACATCATTTGGATAGTCAAATATGTAATACCCTAATTCTTGAATAACAATAATAATAATGTGTTAATTTAAATTTTGAATGAAACGTATTATGAGAAATTCAATTGAATCTGAATATTATTTTGATTCTATAAAAGAAAACGTAAAGTTTCTAAAAAAGGAAGTAATACATTAATATGCTTATTAGTAATTATCCACATTTCATTTTCATCTCTGTTCATTTAGTTTTTTCTTTTTATCTCCAAACGATCGGTCTACCTAGCGATATTGAATTCTAAAGCAATTTTTGTTGAAATGCCTAATTATACCGACACCTCCTATTTCGTCCCCGTTCATAACCGTCCATCCGTAACTTTGCTTTTTATACATTTATTTTTCTATTTTCCTTTAACTGTACGTCGGTATCTTTGCCTTTTATGCGTTTCTTTTTCTATTATCCTTTTGAACCGATTCGTACACCAAGAAAGATGACGAATCTGTTGTAAATCGATGATGTAAAAAATCATATGAAATGATCAAATCAAACCGTCCAAATTTTTCTTTGATTACCAATAAGATGATTTAAACACTCATCGTTAAATCTAAAACATGTTTGTGTCTTGAATGAATCGGTGCCTTCTGATGAAGAAATGCGATGGCGCGTTATAAATATATTTTGAATTTAAATGAATCGGTGCCTGCCGATGAACCACTGCGATGGTTCATCAAATTAATAACCTAATTTTTGAAGCATGGATAGGACTCTATATAATATAAAAACGAAGATTGTGTTAACATACCAGAATATTGTAACTGCCAAAGTAACATCAATTAAGTCTAGAAATTGAAACTTTCATCAACTTAGTCTAGAAATATCGGACTCTAACACTATGTTCCCGAGTTTCATTAAATGAGAGAAAAGAAAAGATTTGGAAAGAAATAATTTTTAGTTGTGTTCCCGAGTTTCATTAAAGGGGAGAAAAGAAGAGAAAATGAGAGATTTTTTGTCTAAAATTAATCTTTCCAATTTGGAAAGAACCGGAGAGAAAAGAAAAGAAAATGAAAGAATCATTTCTTTTCTCTCTTTAATTTAACTCGGGAACACAGTGTAAGTCTAGAAATTGTAACAAACTGAAAAATTGTGCCCGGAATATTGCAACTTTTATCAACTAAGTTTAGAAATACCGGACTCTAAATCTTCGATAAAGAAGAATGAAGAACAGGGAGTCACGATAGTTCCTCTGGCCGTCAAAACTGAAGAGTTAAACCACATTCAAATCGTTTTGATAACGCGAAACCTAATTGATTTTCCTGTGTGAATATACATATGAACATGGGAATTTTGTTATTGATTATCCTTTCAAATCTCGTTGACTTCATTTGGAATCAAAAGAATTAGGCTTTTCTTGACAATCATTTAAAGCAAAAGGAATACATATATAAACGAACACATTTGTGATCAAAAGAAACTTGTCATTTAATCAAAAGAATATATACAGACAAACAAAGAACGGATATTCAATTAATATTTTTGTCTATATTTTACCATGTTCTTTGAAGTTTTTTTACTTGATCATGTTTTATCAGTTTATCTACATCTCCATTTTTAATCAAAAGAATTGTATGTATCAAAGAAAACACAGAATCGAATAATCGTAAGTAAACAACGATCACTATCTTAAGAGCAAATGGGGATAACAATTGTTTTTCTACTGACAATTTTTGAATTACAATAACGAAAACATATAACGATCACAGTGGAACGTACCGGAAGTAAAACTGTAGATGAAACAATTGAAGTAGATGGGCACAAAGTAGAGATGAAGGGGAGTGTCTAAGATCGTAAACAAAAAATATAAGGGGAGAAGGGATCAGAGATAGAGAAAATAAGACGGTTGCGAATGAAAGTTTGTGGTAGTGTCGGTGGAAAAGATTTATGTATATATTTTGAATTTGAATCATCGGTGCCTTTCATTTCCAAGAAGCGATGCGATGGTAACTCTAAAACGAACTTAAAATATATATATTTTCAATGAAATGGTGCCTTCCGACGAAAGGATGCGTTGGTTTGTTAAACGTAACCTAAGTTGCTTTTTGGAGGGTATGATAATAAACTTTCTAACTAAAGTGACTTTTAAATGAAATTGTATAAGTATAAAAGTAGTTTTAATGGTTGTGTTTTTTTATATATGTATGAAGGGTTGCTGTATGTATATAAAGGGTTGTGACTTTTTGTAAGGGCGTGAAACATATAAAAATAGTTTAAAGTGTTGTGATTTTTTAAAGGGGTGCGATATATTTAAAAGTTGTGACTTTTTTTTTGTAAGGGCTGTGATATATTTAAAAGTAATTTGAAGGGTTGTGATATTTTGAAGGGATGTGAACCATAGGGTGTGACTTTTAAACAAATGTAAAAGTAATTTGAAGAGTTGTGACTTTTTGAAGGGATGTGAACAAAAAGGTGTGACTTTTAAACAAATGATTTAAAAGTAATTTAAAGGGTTGTGACTTTTTGAAAGGATGTGAACCAAAATGTGTGACTTTTAAACAAATGAGACATAACCTAAGTTGCTAATTGTATAAGGGTATAATTAATACGTACGTATCGATATGTTAAGTTTTAGGGCTTTTTCTACATCCAATCATACTCATAGATTGGTTTGACAATAGGTAAAAGTGTCTCACTATAATTGCCCATGATGAAGACCATTGGTAACAAACCGGAATTTGTTATATACTACTCACGGATCCATGACACTTCATAAAATTAGTATTTTTGTAACTTTGTTAAATTGCTTATTTAATTATGATGTTGTATTACGATGGGGAAAAATAAAAATTAGAGACAAGTAATCTTTTTTATTTAAAAAAATATCCTTTCGTTCAGTTAATCTATTAGAAACAAGTAATCTTTTTTATTTAAAAAAAAATCCTTTTTTGGAAAATTTACGAATTAGTTCCCTTAAACGCTCATATGGCAGTATAGCCTAATGATATCTTAGGGTGGGATAAGGCTTAGTGACCATTAGGTCCTGAGTTAAATTCCAACAAAGGGTTTTTTCCAGATTTATGGGTTTCCTCCTGAATTTGTGTAAAGGCAGATGGATATGATCAGATGATTTCACTGATGGCATGATAATACTCCAATAATCTGATCTAAATTTATCGTTAAAAAAAGTTCCCTTAATAAACGAAAGCTTGTCTAAAATCCAACTATGTGACATACAAGTTTAATAATAATTAAAAAATATACTCACAATACACGTTGAAAAAGATGGGCCGGTTGGTTAATAAGTCATCGTCAAAATGAGGCCATTGGATTGGGCTGGCCCACAAACAGTTATGTATTCTTTTATGTGAAGGATTATGAATACTTACTATTCTAATATTATTCCAATCTAAATGTTTAAATAAAGTGATTTAGAAGATTTTACGTAAAAATTAAACTTGAACTTCAGCAAATGATTCGGTTAGACCCATTTGAAACAAAATCAGAATTGCCCCACTTATAAGCAGGTGCAAGCAAGATCTTGGTTCGGTCTGAGAAACCGACCCAGACCAACCCGACGAATCAAGAAGTCGGTCCGGTTCTTGATCCTCATTATTCAGCTTATTTGGTTTCGGTCCAGTGCGGGCCAAACCCGAGGAATATCCGAGAAAGACCGATTTACCGGGTAATTGAAATTTCAAATTCCTAATAAAATATCTAACCGAATTTCTAATACATAACATATTTAACTGATCGTCGAGGCTTCATCTTCAACATGAGAAACCGGTTATTGAGAAACCGGTTATTGAGGAACCGATTAAGACTACATATTCAAGTATTCAACCGAAATGATCACGTATCCTTCTTTACATCTTCAACAAGATTATTGTCCATCTACATCTTCATTATGTTCGAAAAATATCATTATGTTGGAAAAATACCCGTCGTCAAGTTATCGAATCATGTACATTATAAAGTACAAGTTCATAATCATTTGTTTCTTTTAGTCGTGTTCATCGGTTGTCTGATATGAATTTAATTGTACATTTTATTGATATATTCGCGACATGCTCTTGATGTTAATCAACATGCTATTGCAGATTGAAAAGCTTTAATGTTTATCAGTGTGTTTTTTAAGCTTTTCACATGTGAGGGTCAACCGCTCAAAGTCTTCATGAACATGAACATGCATTAATTACATATTATGTTTACCAATGTTTATCACGACATGAACAGAGAATACAAAGTCTTCATGAGCATGACCAACTATTAATAACATGCAATGCTTATCACAACATGAACATTGAATGAATTATTTGTTTTATACTAATGGAACTCGGCGTCGTAACAAGTATCCGCTCTCACGTGGGAAAACCAGACCAACCTACCCCCCGGCTGTCTACATCTTACCCTCGTCAGACCCTACCTTAGCTTTGCTATTGGTGAGATTTACCGAGTATGATAATGGTGATGGTTTCATTTTCACAACCGTCCAGATTTGACCAAAGCACACTCCTACTTATAAGTCGACGAATATTAATTTCCGTTTGTACTAAAAGTTTACCCGACAATCACATTAGTCTTTCTTACAATTTACAAAGGGCTTGAAATCGGTATATGCAGAACAAGTTGATCATGCAAAATGTCTACGGTATTTGATGGCATTGTGTGAGGGGTCACACATAAACAGTCTAATAGCGGCTCGCATCTGTTTTTAGTGTTTTCTCAGTGATGATCTGTAGGAACTCACAGTCCAGTCCAGTCCAGTCCAGTCCAGTTTTGATGAAATTCTTGACCAACCCGATAACGACAGTTTCAGAACACAAACCAAACGGACGATCAGGTTGGTTAGGTCAAGCGAAAAGGTTCAGTTTAACAATTTGACATTTGGGCCGATTTTTTAAAACCAGGTTTCATAAACCGTAACCAATCAGTATACATCTCAAACCAACTGAACCGATTTCTAAAACCCGATTTCATAAAAATAATGGAGCGAACAAAAGTTTTTATTATTCAAACTGAACATTATGCACCAAAAACCATAGTAGCATATGTATCCGCGTTAGCTAAGACAAGACATAACTCGCAATGTTCAAGAAAAGGCAACCACATTTTGCCTAACAAAGGTTTGTAATTTTGTGAAGAAGAAGAAGAAACTAACACAACTCAATACTCTTTGTTCCCGAAATTCTTGCACCATATCTGTGATGGAACTGGGCGAACAGGCATATGTGGTCGTTGCTGCAGTAGATACACACAAATGCAGAGTTATAGTATGCGCATGGAATACATATTAATGGAAAGAATACTAAAACTTTGATAAGATCAACGGCATTCTAGCATCAAGATTCAAACAGTTGACAGATTTCACAAACATGAGAACATAGACTGTTGTCTAATGCTCTAGAATGGACGGGTATAAAGATGTACACATTACAGTTTACACACAAAAAAAAAAAGATCAACAAACCAAATATTGCATTAAAAAGTAAGACCCCAAAGCGCAACTGCATCCACATAAGTCGACATGGTAAATTGAGAATGAACATTAACCAGTAACCATTTGACATTTGGACTATACATACAGAAAGATAGCCTATGGTGAAAAGAATGATCCTTGAACAAAAAGTGCTTTCGAGTTGAGTCCTTGTTTGAGTTTCTGGTAGGTTTCATTCATCGCAAGTTCAATTACTCAAAAACAGAAAGTCAATAAACCATCACAATTAGGGCTGCAAACGAACCGCGTTCGTTTGTTAAGAAATATATGTGTTCACGAACTGTTCATGAACACTTATCGAACAAGATTTTATGTTTGTGTTCGTTTGTTAAGGAAATGAACTTGTTCGTGTTCGTTTGTGTGTGTTTGTTAATTTTAAGAATGAACGAAAGCGAACGTTGATGAACACAAATGAGCCAAACTAATGTTCATGAACACAAATGAATACACACGAACACAAACAAACATTCATGAACAGAATATTAATACACTGACACTTATTAATATTTTATTTGTCGAAGTTTAGAAATATTAAAATTAAATATAAAAACTAAAAACACTAATGAACTATCGAACACAAACGAACACGTTACCGAACGTTCACAAACATAAATGGACAAACGCGACATCTGTTCATGTTTGTTCATTTAACTAAACGAACGAAATTTCTTGTTCGTGTTCATTTGTTTAATAAACGAACGAACACAAACGAACTTCCCGCCGCAAGGTTCACGAACTGTTTGCCGAACGTTTGGTTCGTTTGCAGCCCTAATCACAATAAAGTAATCAAATATGCACAAAGTTTGAAACGATGAATCGCAGTAGTTTTAAAATCACGAGTGCAGAGTTATAGTACACACATAGAATCCAGGTTATCAAAAAAATAAATAAATAAATAAATAACTTTAACTAGATCATTAGCATTCTAGCATCAAGTTTCAAGTTGTTTACTGACCACATAAACATCAAAATCCAACAACAATTAGACTATACATAATAACCCTAACAATTACAAACCCTAAAATTAAAAAAAAAAAAAAAAAAAAAAAAAAAAAAAACTAGTAACCGATCTAAAGTAAAGGTACGCCGAAATCCAGATTGTAAGTAGTAAGAAAGAAAGATGATGGGTGAAAAGAAAAAGACCTCAAGCTCGGCAGATTTCATGGCGATGGGGATACAAACGAGGAAAATACCGGCCATGGCGATGGCGGTGTTGCGCTTCCAGTGCAGAGGGCGACAGTTGGGACCACCGGTCATCGTCCAGACCTTGGTTCGGAAGTCGCCGTGGCCATGGTCTCCTCCTCCACCCATTTTCGCTCCTTGGAATCGACTGACTGACAAAGGGGGGAAATTGTTCAGTTAGGTTACTTTGGTGCGTTTGTGACCGTTTTTGCACGATGAGCCCAACTTTTACATAGTTTTTTTTTTTTTTCTTTTTTTTTTTTTTTTTTTTTTTTGTAAAGTATAGTTTTAGTCCTAGGTTTTACACCAAAACTGAACAGTTCAGTCCCTGATGTTGTCAATTGCTCTCAATCAAGTCCCTCCATCAAAGTTTTGTTAGTCAACAGTTTGGATTATTGGTAAAAGACCATACTACCCTTAAAGGACCGAAACTGCGATACGAATAAGTCAAATTCCTTTTTAGTCCCCTTCATCTGCCCCTCTCCACACAACCACCACCAGCCAGCCACTGCCTCTCAACACGTGTTTTGTTAAACAACATTGAGAAACAATCCTGACATCAGTCTCACAGATCCTTTTCAGGTCACCTGCATCAAAATAAACAGCAGACCAATAAAAAAACATGTCTAAAAATTTGAATATTGGTTATTTAACAGGAAGAAGATAAGGCATCATGAGTCCTTTTTGTCAAGTTTAGTTCTTACCAGTGATATTTTCTTCCTTGTATTGTTTCCTTTATGTATTCCCCTAACTAAAATTGTAACAATCCGACTTTTCGGATCGTTACTTAACGCTGTTATTCTTCTTGTAAACGCTTGTACTCTTGGGATTCGATTTAACGCAAACGGTTAAACTACGTTTTTACATGTTTCAACACGCATTTTAAACGCTTATTACAACGCTTAATCAAAACGCAGTTATCACATTTAAACGTTGTTTATAACGCTTACTATTTAAACGCATTTTATCGCATTTCGCAACATTTGTAGACTAAACGCTATCGCAACGCAAACACAACGCAGACTCGAAACACGGACTTACTTATGCTATGTGTGTTATTTATGTGATTATTTGTTTAAATGTTATGTGGTATTCAACGCAACGCTTATACGCTCACTCGCAACTCGATTAAACGCGACGCAATGCTTAACAAACAAAACGAAAGTTGGAAAACTAACTAACACAACCGGGCCATCCGAATGGATATCCGCTCGGATGACCATCCGACCGGATGGCCATTCGTCCGGACAGGCCATCCGACAACTGCCATCTCGCAACCGACTTAAGCCCTTCGCCTTTCTCTATAAATACCGCCGTACACCCTCATTTCTCTTATTTGACACTTCCATCCGCTCACACGCTCTCAGTCACTTTCGATCGCGAATCAAGGCTATTTTGTAAGCATTTATTCCTGAATCTTGTACAATCCTCATCTCTAATCACTTCTACATCATCTTCTTCATCAAAATCACACACAAACACTAACTTTTTCTCTGAAATCACTGATTTGGACCTCTTGAAGGTGGTTTCCCTCTCGGTTTGCTTAGGCAAACTGTTATGGAGCTCCATTTCATTGAGATTGGTTCTAGATCTAAAGGACCATACTTTTCAACTAAGCTATGCAAGAATTCAACACTTCTTCATCTGTTTTCAAATTTTTCTTCAGATTTCTACACAATATGGTCTACACAATATGGATGGAATTTGGACTCAATCAGACTCTCGACTCATTCGTTAGTCGAAAGCCGGTTGAAAACGGATTTCCACCAGAGTGATAGACCGATTAACAAGTCAGACATGAAATTTCACCAAGAACAGCTCATCTGTCCGAAAAGGTGGTACCCATCAGACCGAACGAACTGGATTTGGTATGTTTCCGTTGTTTGACACGTCGTCACGCCGTCCCCGTTAACTCAAAAACTTTTACTTAGAAAATTTTTACAAAAACATACAGATCTTCTCGCTCGAATTGCCATCCATCCGGATGACCATCCGATCGGATGACCTGTCTCTTATAATTTCCAATGTTTTAACGCTTTAAACAAAGCTTCAAATTTTAAACGATTTACAAACACCCACACACTCATTCGAATGGCCATTCGTTCGAATGGTCATCCGCTCGAATGACCATCCGTCCGAATGACCATCCGCTCAGATGGGTCTCATCCGTTCAGATCACCAATCGAACACTTAACCATCCGACACTCTGCTCAAAGACTTATGCTTCTGTACACAGGCTAACTCAACGCGTTCCCTTCAATCCAATCCGGCTTGTGTTTACTCGTTAAACACGCACTATGAGTATACTCGAACCCATTTTCATTTAACGCACTTTTGGGTGTTACATGCGTTCTATATCAAACACAACACACAATGCAAACACTTTATAAACGCTAACTGCTCTCGCATGCTATACGTGATCAATGAATGCTTGTACTATGCTATACAGTGTTACACTAAACCGCCTCTAGCAAAGATAGTACTATAGTTTGGACTCAGCACCTGTCGTGGACAGGGGTTGCTAGGGATCACATTACTTTACTTCACGTGTTTGCTGAACATGTGTCGTGCATACTCTACAACGCAGTCTCGTGGTTAGGTTGTATCATTGTTTAATAGTTACATGCTTCGCCCGTTACGTAATACATGTTGGTTATGCGTAAACGCTTTTTATTCTATTATTATGCAAACTTGTGTACTCACCTTTACTTTATGTATTGACTTTATTTTAACATATGTGACAGGTTAAATGGATGTTATGCTATGCTGGAAATCAAGATAGGTAGTCTGGAAACTCATCTAATAGAAATCTAGGTTGTCGGACTTGTTTTGCTTTTGAGAACTCGCTGTCTGTAATAATTATGTGTTGAATATTTGTTCGTTGGTATGGGAGAATGAATGTTAAAAATATTGGTAATATATAGTTGTTATGGATTCTCCTAAGCAATCTGGTTCGCCTAGTGTCGCGCCCCGATGATTCCGCCATCGGTTGGGGTGTGACAAAAATTATATATGGGAAGCCATATAGAAGCAGTTTTCACTAAGGTCCAGAAATCTTTATCCAATGATGATGGTATTGTAACATATGTGTTTTATATTCGCTAGTTATGCCATATAATATAATGTTATATCTCTAATGGTCAAATTTGTTTCATTTTTTAGATGGTTTCCAGAAACGGAATGATCGAGGGTTGTTGGGCTTGCGATGGCTAGGTTCCAGCTTGGAAGTGATATTGGACTCACACTATCTCCAATCCTGATGTCACAAGGTGGTGTAGGTGGACCGTTTATAATATTTGGATTATCTGGATTTCTATGGGTTTTGGTATGGGTATCCGCAACATCTAGCACTCCAGAGAGAAGCCCTCAAATAACTAAATATGAGTTGGAGTATATACAGAGCAAGAGGAAAAAGAGTCGAATGAAGACCGGCAAAATAATCCCGCCCTTCGGGCGTTTACTTTCCAAATACATAAAAAATTTAAAAACAAGTTGCATAATAAGCTATAGTAAAACCTCTATAAATTAATAATGTTGGGATTGAGATAGTTTATTAATTTAACGAGATATAATTATATCGATAAATTAATAATGTATTAATTTAGCATGGTTTTACGTATAACCTTTAAAATTCTAAGTCCAATGTACATTCACAAATTAATCGAGTCGGGGGTCTCACGGAAAGCAGACTCTCTATTCCTAAGGGGTAGAGGTAAGGCTGTCTACATCTACCCTCCTCAGACCTACCTTAGCTTTGCTATTGGTGGGATTTACTGAGTATGATGATGATGATGCCAAGTTCATTGTTTTTTAATACAAAAAGTTAATTCATACCAAAAAATAAATTACAAAAACAAGTTTCAATGCACATTTATTAAGTGCGTTGCAAGCGGCAACAATCTTCACAATTTTTTGTTGTAATACGAGAAGACAATGCCCCAACTCTTATGTGCAATGAGGAGATTTAAATATGAATTCAAGATAGATTTGAAGTTCAACAAAAAACAAATAGATTCATTTTTACTATACAATCTTAGAATTTGGAATCTTTTAGTAAATATTAATTTATAGTTTCGTTGGGACCAATATATATACACTGGGATTTCAAAAAAGTTATTATCTTATTATGAGTAAACTGCCATTTTGGTCCCTGAGGTTTGGTCACTTTTTCACTTTAGTCCAAAACTCAAACCTTTTAAATCTGGGTCCCTGTGGTTTCACTTTTATTGCCATTTTGGTCAAAAAATGAAATAACATGATATTTGGCTAATAAAAATCTGCTATTTTGTCATTTTCCTCAGGGGCAAAATGGTTATTTTAAACATTCATATATACATATAAATAAAATAAAAAAACCTCAAAACTCTGCAAACACACACTCTCTCTCTCTCTTCTCTCTCTCTCTCTCTCTCTAAACTCCAAATCAATTATAAATCTCGCCAAACTCTTCATTTCCTCTTCAAGATCCATCAATGCTTCTTCACAGAACATCATCCTACGAATCAAACCAATATTTTCACAGAACATCATCGTATCCCGAGCAACATCAACAACACAACCTTAACTAACACCTCCACCCTCCTCCGCCTCCATCACCACCTCCACCATCAAATCCCAAAAAATCACATCTCAAAATCCTAACAAACACCAACGCTCAAACCCTAGCTTATTCTCCGTAAAAAAACCTCGCCATTTCGACTGCAGCCGGTGTTCTGTTCCACGTAGCGTACAAAAATCCGTCCAGAATCGGCTTCTCTGGTGATAACGACGGTGGAGGAGCTTCCGGAGGTGATAACGACGGCGGTGGT
This sequence comes from Helianthus annuus, assembly GCF_002127325.2. Lineage (NCBI taxonomy): Eukaryota > Viridiplantae > Streptophyta > Magnoliopsida > Asterales > Asteraceae > Helianthus > Helianthus annuus. The sequence continues at coordinate 49,234,918 of NC_035445.2, forward strand.
GGTGGTGGAGGTAACGGTCGTACAACGCACATCTCGGGGAGTTGAAGAAATTTGGGGTAGATGAAAGTGATGTTACCTTCATTGCAGAGCCACATCTGAATTTATCAATCTCATCCATTATCCCACATATCCATCTTATTAGAAAGTCATTCAGCAAACTTGAATATATATATTTGCACGATTAAGCACATACGAAACTAGGACGATAAATCAGAAATTTTTTCACCATGAATATACTCTTCTCCGGAGGTAACGGCAGTGGGGGAGCTTCATTTGGGACATGTGGCGAAAAGTTTGGGGAAAGATGAAGAAATTTGGGGAAAGATGAAATTAAATCTGGGTTATTGATGTAAAGGGATATTTATTTTAATTAATTTAATTAATAATAGGTTATAATAAATTTAGATGGACCATTTTGCCCCTGAGGAAAAAGACAAAATAACCAGACTTTATTACCCAAATATCAGGTAATTTGATTTTTGGACCAAAATGGCAATAAAAGTGAAACCACAGGGACACAGATTTAAAAGGTTTGAGTTTTGGACTAAAGTGCCAAAAATCACCAAACCTCAGGAACCAAAATGGTAGTTTACTCTCTTATTATTATATCGATTGGGGTCCAATTTTGTTCTGGTCCCAGGTTGGAACTGGACAAATTATTAATTTTATTGAGGTTATTAATTTATAGAGGTTTTACTGTACTTCGTTCATCAGTATTATTACAAGAGAGATGGAGAAGATGGGTTTACTGTTTATTGAGAGAGTGAATGGAGAAGATGGGAGGACTGAATTATTTAATTTGGGCTTCGAGGGGGACGGTATGTGCTATATTGGGTTAGAAAATATGAAATGATGAGTTTGCCCTTTCTTTTTTGAGTAAAAAGACAACAATACCTTGGTCAACTAATTGTTGACTAACGACAGTTTGCACCAAGGGCTTGATTGAGAGCAATTGACAACGTCAGGGACTGGACCGTTGAATTTTTTCAAATGAGTACTAAACCTGCGATTGGGTGTAAACCCCATGGACTTGAAACTATACTTTACGCTTTTTTTAAAGGACTATGTGTTGATAATGTGGAAGAGGAAAAAAATAATGTTTGCGTTATGGCTATTACGTAATTGTGAGTGTTTTCTTCTTTCACATTGTTTAAGGCAATGTTTTAAAAACCGGATTAAACTGGCCGGTTATACCGGTTCAATCGCGTACTGGTGATGATCCCGGTACGACAAGACCGGTTTAAATAGGGTATTCAGTCTTGCATTGAACCGGCGGTTTTTCCGGTGTGACCGGCTTGAACTGGCAAACCAGTTTCGTTTAGCCTAATGTTGCACCGACGAACATGTTTCAAAGTATAATGTTTAATGTTGCCCCATAAAAATAAAAATAATCATAAAAATTTGTGACCAGTCATAACGAGTCATCGTTTAGACCAAATTCAATATATTCAAGAATAACAACTTGCATACTTTATCAGGAAACATTGCAAAAAATTACCTATATATTAAAAAACAACTTGAATGAATAGTAACTCACTTAATAAAACAACTAATGAATAGTAACTCACTTAATAAAACAACTAATGAATAGTAACTCACTAAGTAATGAGCAAATGGTATCGGGTATCGTTACCGGTATCAAATTTACCAAATCGGGTGTATTTTCGGTACCGGTTCGGCACCGGTATTCACCGGTTTTGACCTTCAAATACCGGTGCCGTACCAGTACCGACTAGTACTGAACCGTACCGTACCAGATATATTCGGTACCGGTACCCACTTTTGGGGGTTTCCGTAACGGTATTTTCAGTACCGGTTGGTACCGAGCTCATCAAATCCTGTAGCAACGTAGCAATGCAAGTAATTTGCACCGTTTAGATTACTTTTCATATACACAGTAAGTAAACTGTATTAGTTTGAATGAGGTTTTATATACACAACAACTTATTTTGCTTTCTTTTTTGTCTTTTTCTGTAATGAATGAATTGTAGTATGTAAAATTAACTTGGATATTTAGATTATTGATGAAAATAATCGTGTCGAATCCTGTAATCAAACTGGTATCGTATCGGTACAAAATTTACTATACCAAATCATTTTCGGTACCAATTTGGTACCCACTTTTTAGCATTTTCAGAATCGTTACTTTCGGTTCGACACCGGTCTAGCACCATACCTGTATTTATTGATTTTTACCTTCAAATAGCATATCGTATTGTACCGAGTATTTCGTTGCCGGTATCTAATTTCGATGATTTTCCGGATCGGTACTTTCGGTGCCGTTACAGGTACCAAGCTCATCCATATTTTAATGCGTTAGCACCGTAATAACTGAACTGAAAACAACCGAATTTCCAACGTTTAGGACGTGTGGGTCCTATATTATATATTAGGTTATTTAAAATCGTTTTTTTTAGGACGGAATGACTATCCTTACCACATAATTCTTATTTATGTTTTGATATTCTCTATCTGCTTGCCATTGCCGACATGCGTTTTGTAGTTATTGGGTCCCCGCCGCAACGCGCTGGTGGAAAATTAACTAGTTGTATTAAGTTTGTTAATTGTTACACTTACATCCTTTATTAAAAAAGTGACACCTTTTTATTTTGTTTTAGTCATGACATATTGATCATATGTATAAGTAAATGATGACTGACCTTTGTTTACCAAGGTAGAGTATTCAAGAAAAATTTAAATTACAAAAAAAAATAATGATTTGTTAATATCTTTGTAGGATTAAGATGGGTGTTGAATGTATCTTATGTTTGAGGATGATGATAATAAATTTTAACTTTTAACCGATCGCAAACTTGATGCATTCAACAATCCAATGCCGTAAACTAATCATAGACTTTTTTTAGAAAAAAAAAACTTTGCTGGAGACTTTATTTTTGATTATTGAATCATGTACTTTGTTGGAAACTTTATCTTTATATAATTACTAGTGGGGAACCCGCGCGTTGTGATCGGACTGTCGCGCTCCGGTCAAAGATAAGATTTATAGTCCCAAAGTACCCTTAACGAATAGTTAGTGGTAGCAAGGGGTCGAACCACGAAGAGTATGTGGTTTGCGAGTGGATTCGAATGAATTGAAATACATGTCACAATTATGAAGCTAGCTAATTTGTTTTTGTGATTTTTAGTTGATTTTGAAAAGATATTGAAATGTGAATGACAATTGATTTGGATTAATTAACGGAACTAGACAATCGCAAGAAATGAAATTGATTGTTAAACAATATAAAGAAAACAAGGCTCACACCCGGTTTCAACAAATGCAAGACTTAGGGTTACTATGTGTTTCAATTTGCTTTATTTAAAATAATTCATTAACGGGTCGCAATCACAAAGCTTAGGTGCCAATCGCTATCAACGTCATAAACAACGGACCATGATGCACTTCGTTACTTTGGACTAACAAATCCTATCAAAAGACAAGGCATAAATACGTGTATTCATTTCACAAAGTCAAATTCAATCATTCACTCGACAATTCGCAAATTCAATACAAATGTAGGACAATTATCTAAAGATTCAAATGTAAATCAAGTTGTCACAAAGCAAACCTCAAAACATAATAAACCCTAATTCTTACAAAAGTCTACACCGAGGTGAAACCTCCGAGAAATTAGCCGCCCATGGAAGGACGAACGCCATCACTGGAACTTGAGAACTTGAAGTTGAACATCTTGAAACCTTGAAGATGGTAGATGATGATGGTTAGGGTTTTGGGTAAGTGATGATGATGAATGGGTGAATGGATTGATGGATTAATGGAGCTAGGGTTTGGTATCAAGATTAAGATGTTGATTTCGTTCTTGATTCGGGTTGTAGAAATGATAGATGGTGAATGGTAGGTGATAGATGATGATAAAAGGCTCCAAGATAATATTCAAAACTCAGAAGAAAGTGTAACCCCTGAAAATTGATGGCTAAGATGTTATGTAGATCATTCATGACCCAAGAAACAACAAAAACGCGTCGGCACTTTAGGGGAGCCGTCGCGGACGGCCTGAAGTCCCGTCGGCGACGGTGCGTGTTTCTTGAGTTTTTGGCCGACGGCCTACTTTGCTGTCTACGAACAATTCAGGCGACGTGCATTTCCACTAGCCGTCAGCGACGGCCCATATGGGCGTCGGCGACGGTGCCTCAAAGTTTGGTTCTTCATTTTTCACGTTCCTTTGCTCCCGGTTGACCCGTTTCGTGTCCCGGTGGCTCGTTTTTCGCTCCGGCGACCCGTAAAGGTCCCGAAAAACTCCTTAAACTCTGTTAGACCTGCAAAACAAGTATCTAATCAAAAGTAGGCTATTCGAAATTAAAACTTGCATAAAAACATCAAATTAAACAATTACAAGCACCGATTTTCGACCACGTATCACATCCCCACACTTGTCTTTTGCTTGCCCTCAAGCAAATCTGTTTTTTCACTTTCACGTGGGTCGAACAACGAATACACTCCCCATTCCCGAGACGAAGGTTAAGGTCCAATGTCATGCTAAAATTCAAACTCTTTACAATTTTCAACATATTCAACGGTAAAATGATTTCACATACAAAAATGGTTACCCAAGATTAACCCGCCCGTGAAACCAACAATTCATGCACATCCCTCACAATGTTCTCTCCACCCGGCTTGTAAATTGGCTAATATTGATAACGTATTAGCACTTCAAAGAATATTCACTCAAAACCGATTAGAACACATACCCGCATAAGCTTGCAATTCAATCATTCTCCACCATTGATCACGAATACTAAGCACAAGTCATAAGGTCTTTGTAAGGGTTGTAACGGGGCTAGGCTAAGGGTAGGAAATAGGATATTTTAAAGTGGCTAAGGTGATAAAAATTCGATTTTTATTACAAATGACTATTCTAACAAAACTAACTATAAACACCAATTATGAGGCAACAACTTTCGCCTTTTATTCAACAACTACTAACACTGCTTTTTTGTGTTTTTCTCAATGCTTTTTTTATGCAAACAATCAAAAACAACTATACAAATACGACTCCTATAATCGAATTTCCATCACATGGTTTAAAGGAAAAAGGTTTAAGGTTATGGGCTATAGGGTGGTCAAACGAAAGGTTTAGGCTCAAAGTGGGCGACTAGGGGATTTATTTGGGTAAGGATGGATAAATGGTTTTAAAAGAAAAGGTTTACCTAATGCCTTAATCATTCTTGTGCTTGTATTCGGTCTATAGTCTCAAACGTATCAAAAGTTGCAAGTTCTACAATATATGACTAATGGTCCACTCAAACAAAGAAACATAGGTAAGTACTCTATGATATAAAAGTGGCTCAAACCTCACATATCTAAAAGGGTATGGTATGTGACATGCATAAAATACTAGTTTCTTAAGCGGATTATTCCCAAATAACCACCCGCTAAATACCCGTCATGCTATTAATTCGAACTTGACCATGACAAAAGACCAAATGGGTTGTGACATCCCTCGTTGACTTAATTACTTGTGCTTTTAAGATCGCTTTTGAAACAATATATTTTTGAAAAATTTTTGAAAATTTCCCCCATCCCCACACTTGAGGTAAACATTGTCCTCAATGTGTAGTGTTTAAATGAACGGGTCAAAATAAAAAATTCTTACTACTCCCCCAACCCCACACTTGAGGTACATATTGTCCTCAATGTGTAAGAACTAGAGTATTAACGCACAAGGGATGTGACACGACTAACTTCCCAAAATTTCACCCCGGAAGAATAATATACACATGCACCTGATTTTCGAGCTTATTCCTCGTGTGCTCTTCTTCTCTTCAAGAAAGCGGTTGTCCCACGAACACAATGTACCTATAAATCTCAACCCTTGTGTAGAAGCATGCTTCTCACAACCATCAAAATTTGTTAGTTACCTAGTTCTACCACTTTTATGAAAATATTACCAAACCATACGTTATTTCACTTTGATTTAAGTGGAAAATAATTTACAACAACAACAAACCTAACTCACTTTCGTAGGAATCATGGTTGCATTTAGCTTATGCAACAAGCCTTTTTAAACCCCCCCCCCCCAATAACTTGGGAGGACGAGAGGTCTCGTGAGGATTATATAGGGAACACATCCACAACGTTGATTTAACTAGGCAAAAATTTAAATAAAACGAAATAAAAATAACGAAAACAAAATAATATACAACAACAACATAAAACATACCTTGCCTCTACCGCTGATATCTTTCGTTGGGGTTAACTGGCGGGTTTGGTTGGTATTGATAACCAGTGAGGGCCTCAAACATCTCCCTATAGTTATCGAGTGGACTCTGCTCCCCTTGAGGTGGTGGTTGGTAAGGAATCGGGATAAAGCTGGAGCTTATTGCCTCGGGCCAGTGAGGGGTTGGATCGGATGGGCCTCGTGGATGGGGAAGGTTGGGGTAATCGGTCCACCCCGAGTGTTCGGAAAAAGGGAGACATATCTTGCTTGTCATAGGGCTAGTTAGGCGTTCCGAACGCGTTTTACGCTAATGACGCGTTAAAGTAGCATAAGCTACCTAAACGGGTCGTAACGGGTCAAAAGCACTTAGGATAGGTTTTGTTTTAGTATGTAGGCTTTGTTAAACCATAGTACATGAGTTCTTACATTCATTTGGTTTACGAACCCTCATACTACCCGATCCTCTGATAGGTCCGTTTATTAATGTAGATACCTATATTAGGTGCCATTTGAATCCGTGATCTTCTAGCTTGCTTGGTGGATATCTAAAGTCTATTGAGCAATATCAAGTGAGTACATAGACCCCTCTTTTACTGTTTTTCAAACATTTTGGGGTGAAACACATGTGCCTACTTGTTACTTTCGTGCTTTCTTGTTTTCACATCATATGCTTGCTATGTTCTTTAGTACACTTATAGTACATGATTTCATTACATTGTTTTGCTATGTATGTTAACTTAGCATGCTAGCACATTGATTTACATTACATTATTTTTCTATACATGTTTACTTGGCATATTAGCACATTGTTTTACATTACATTTCTGTTATGTATGTTGACTGAGCATGCTAGCACATTGTTTTACATGATTTTTCTGCTTTGTATGTTAACTTAGCATACTTAGTACATTGCTTTCATATAACATGTTTACATTTGGTATGACATTTGGTTTGTACAAACGGGACTTATATACATTCATTAACATTAGCTACGCCGCTCGGTAGTAAGTAATGGTACCATAGGACTTGACAAATCCCGTTCCTGACATCCTAGGTTTGTTTGGGTGTAAGGAATGACTAAATCCGAAAACATTTCTTTTGATAACCTTTACTTAGGGTTATCCGTCTGTCTCAAGGCTTGAATGTATGCGTTAACTTACCACATAAATGTTTGTATCAGTAAAACATGCATTTACTTTGCAAAACACAACTTTTTGATATACTCAAAATACCCTGTTTTGTACATTTTTACATTTGGTTTAAGTGATTACACTTTACTTACCATACATAACACTCGTTACACATTACTTGACTACATTTTGGACTTTTAAACATTTGACATTGGTTTATACAAGAACATTTGATGGTTGGTTTAAACATGAACATATTACATTGGTGGTTTGTTTAAGTGACTTAAGTAATGAGATGTGTGTAGTATGATACAAGCATGGTGGATACACCACTGGTACTTCCTATATATAAGTGCTTGTATTATATTACATGTCATAGCGTTATTTAAATCATTCAATTTGGACTTATACATTTTACACAAATAACATATTTTTCACAAGACTTTGTTTTACAAAAAAAATTGTTTTATACAACTTATTTTACTTGGTTATTCTTTAAACTATACATTATTCTTTATTTATACATATCTTCTGATTTATATCGCTTTTCAAATGATTTACAAAACAAAACAATTAACAAGGTTCATGACCGAATTTTATTAAACATTTCTTAAAAACCAAGTCATGAATCCCATTTTTGTAAAACCTATGTAACTCACAGGCATTTTTATGCTGACGTACCTATTTTCACATGTGTTTCAGGAATTAATGCATAGGACGTTCGTGACACGCTAGGGTGGACTTAGGCCTTAGTGACATAAAATGAAGCTAGACTTAGTTTAATTATGTTATGTACTTTTTAGTTCTTGTTTTGAAACAATGTATTCCACCTTTGGTTGATGAATAAAATGTAAATTTTAATTGCCATAGTTGTGGAACAATAATTCTGTTACAACTCCCCGACGTTTCCGCCACGATTTGATGTTTTACGTGGTCGGGGTGTGACACTGTTATTGACAAGTTTGAAGGTTTTCTGTGGTTTAAGTCGAGATAATGCTATAACGTGCTAAACAACTGAAATTCCATCAAGTCCGACTTGTTCTAATGGCCGGGGACCACCCCGTTCCATCAGATCTGGCCGTTCTTGACGGTTTTTCCATGTTTAACCCGAAATTGGTTGTCTCTTTGTTAGAAATCAGGCCTTGAACCAACACAACACTAGGAATGAGTAGAAGGTCGGTATAAGCTCCGATTCTACCGGTCTTGAGTGCTTTGAGTGTAAAAGAGTTGAAAGAAAGTTGGAAAACCAACTTTTAATCCTTTCGGTCATGATTATGTGTAGATCTGTGGGAAAATGTTGTTTATTCTTGTGGAAATCCTTCGGATCTGGGTTGTTCCTGGTGGAATGAGGCCAACATTTGAAGTTCATAAGAACTTCATGATGACATCACCCTAGTGTAACACCCCGCGTTTTCGAAAGTCAAAGTCAAAGTCAAAGTCAAGATTGAAGTCAAAGGGAGAACAGATTGTCAATTGCAGTCTGTCTCACCTTAACCAAACCCTGTTTTGACTTCTTTGACTGTAATTAGTCTATTTTGAGTTGTACGTTAGTTGTATTATGTGGGGTAAGTTGCTAAAATCGGAGTAATCGAATTAATTATTAGTACAAACCGCATTATGACATTGAATAGCAGGAAGTAACAATGCGATAAAGACAATTGATCAATAAACAAACTACACAAATCAACATCGAACTCGAAACTCGAAAAGGCAATGATTGGTTATTGTTATACGTGTGTGTGTGCCTTATGTGTTACTTGTGCGTGTTTACTTTATGTTATGTGTGGTAATCTATCGAAACTCGACTCGAAATCGAAACTCAATCGAAACCGAATCATGATAATTGGTGGAGAAGAGACAGCGCGAGATATAGATGATTGTATGTTAGATATAGTGGTTGGGATTAAAAGTAATTTGAATAGGAAACTCTATCGTACTCGCATCGTCTTCAATCGAAATCGAAATATAAAAAATCGTCGCATCGAACACTCGAATTGTGCAGCTGAACGATCAGGCTACCAGCCGATCAAACAGCCAGCCGATCGGACTGTTGTCCGATCGAACAGGCTGTCTGATCAAGCTGCCTGGCCGATCGGCCAGCACTTTCCTCTTATGGCATCCTATAAATACCCCTTGTCACTCTCAAACTTTCTACTTTTGGAAACCTCTGACCGACCAGCTCGTGCTCCCCTCTTTTTCTCAGATTCCTTCTGATTCCGGTAAGTTTCATCCTAAATCTTGTACTTTCTTGATTTACACGCACTCCTACACCTTTCTATCTTTTGAATCTTGATTTCTAACTGTGAAATCATCAAGATTCAAGTGTTCTAGGAAGATATCATCATGGTGTTCTTGAAGAACTTCATGTTTTGGCCTCAATCCACCAAGAATAACTTGAATCTAGCCGCTTTCCACATAAACAAACAAAGATCTGTTATAGATCTAAACATATACACGGTGAAAAGGATTGAAAGATGGTTTTTCCAACTTTCTTTCAACTCTTATACACTCTATGCCTTCAAACCGATAGAAGCGAACCTTGAGCCAACTTACTAATCATCCTAGTAACTGTGCGGCTCAGGATTCAGGTTCTATCCACGAGGTTCACCGATTTCGGGTTAAGCGTTAAACACTGTTCCGAACAGTTCACCGGCCGGATTTGGGTGATTCCTGTCCGAGCAGGAGAAACCAGTAAGAACGAGGGTTCTATGGTTCGACTCGTTATCAAATTACCTCGATATAATGACAAACAAACCAGAACAGCCAAGTGTTAAACGAACAGGCCGACCAGGTCAGGATGCTGACCGATCGGACTGCTGTCCGAACGGACAGCCAGCCGATCGGACAGTCAGCCGATTGACCAGGTCAGCCGATCGGCTAGCACATGGTCCCACACTTGAACAATTCATTGAAGTCTAGTATTGAACGAACTGCTGTTCGATCGGACTGCCGTCCGATTGGATTAATGTTCGGATCATGAGATACTATGCTTCAACACTTAGTCGATTTTCAACATGTTCAATGCGTTTGGAGTGCCACCCGATCGAACAGCCGTCCGATCAGGTGACATCCTGCTGAGAACCTATTTACTGAAGTACCTAACCGATCGGATAGCTGGCCGATTGAACGACCGTTCGACCGACCGACCTGAAAGGTAAAGATACTTCAATGTTTTTCAAATGCTACAAGGAGAACTTCAAAAGTCAAACCATCATACACAAACACATCCTACTCAAAGGAAGAAACAATCCACTCGAACAGCCATCCGATCGACCCACTGCCCGATCCTTCGACACTTGTTTCTCGTCTTACGTAATGCTTATCGTTATGCTATCGAACTATTCAGGCTAACCCTACTCTCAAGTGCTCCCTTCAATCCATCAATCACTGTGAGTATACTCGATCCCTTTTTGCTTTAAGCACTTTTGGGTGTTACATACGTTACTTATTCTAAATTACAATCAACCACACTACTCAATTACTTTAAACGCTAACCGTTACCGCATGTATTACGTGACTAAATGAATGCTTGTTGTTATGTTTACACTTGGAATGCTGTCTACCTGCCTTAACGACGATAGTACTATAGTTTGGACTCAGCACCCGTTCACACGGGGGTTGTTAAGGACAATTACTTGCATGGATTACGGTGGTAAGCATGTATTGCGAACTGCCCCGGGCAGTCAACCCGCAGTCATTGATAGGACCGGTCTGACTCCGAAACGATTGCGTATGACACGTTCGACGTGCGGAATCCGTGAACGTGAACGACCGAAACACACGAGACGTACTCAATCTGTGATTTTATAGAAACGTATGAAAATGTACAAGCAACACGAATCACCTTTTGCCTTTCTCTCTCTACTTTCTCTCTCTAGCTTCTCTCTCTAACGTCTAACCTTTAAAGCTCAAAATGGCAAAAGTTCTAAATGAGAACCCTAATGGTTCTATTTATAGGCTAAGAGGCTTAATGAGGAAACTCATTAATTACAGAGATGCCACCTTGCCTTTTCTCTATATTTTACAATATAAAGCCTATAATTCTTCTGTTTCTGCTACGAACGGAAATGACGGAGGCGATAGACATTACTGCACTAACAGACTCCCCCTTGGATATTGCCGCAGTCAATCCGTAGTCAAGCTTGTAGCGACTTTTCTATCTTTTTCTCTCTGAGTCTTCTTGAATATTTGACGCGTATTCAGCAACATAGACTCCCTCCTGCTTGAACAGAATCCCGGTGGATCTGTCTTCAGTTTCAGCTCCCCCTTTCGCTAAACTCTTCAGGTCCCCCTTTCGTCAAGCTTCCGTGCTTTTGGGATCGACACCTGGCTTTCCGGTTACAAGCTCTTCTAGGAACGATACCTGGCTCCTTACACGCTTCCGTTTGTGTTGAGCTCGTCTTCAGACTCCCCCTCAGACTCGGCTGTCGGGATCGTAGTCTGGAATAACATCTGCAACACTCATACGTTTATAAGTGACAATGTTTTGAAATTGTCCAGAAATCGTAATCTGGCTCTTTTAAACTTTCTAAATCAAGATCCTGATTTTAAGATATAATAATATGAATATTTCCAGAAATACTTGATTCTCTCCCCCTATCAACAAACTTCATGGATTTGGCAATATTAAGCATTCAAAATCAAAAACTGACTCTTTTACAACAAATTTAACAATATCAGCATCCAAATCCTTCACGGTTAATCATCCAAGTCCAAAATAATGACCTTGGAGATGTCACAAACTCTTTTTGATTTTGCGAATGCTTGAAATGTTGGATTTACAGGTCTTTAATAAAAAAAGAAATACTAAAAAAAAATTGTCCAAGCCGTCCACACCAGAGATCGAACTCCTGACCTTTGTGGGAAGTTTAGACTTTTATTTCTTTTAAACCTTGTTCAACAGTGTCATTCTTCTTCAAAAAGAACAAAACAACAGGGATGTATATGTACAATTGTATATAGTTTTCTTACTGAGTTTTTCTTTTCATACAACAATGAAATTGTTTCGAAATAATAAAAAAAAGAAATATATATATATATCGATAGTGGGTCGAGTTCTGACGTGTTCGACCCGTCTTCTCTTATATAACAGAAATGAAAACAACAAGGATTTGAAAGAATAGTAACTCACTGTTATGTTGGTTTATATTTCAAGTTTGGATTATTAAGATGAATAACATTACATAAGAGAGTTAACTAGGGACAAAATTTATACCGACACGGAAATGACGTGAACCGTCGCGAGTGCGGGCGTCTCCGGCGAATGCTCCGACCTTCGTTAATAACCCCAACGAACCCTCACGAAACGAGTCAAGAAGATTCCGTCGATCTCCGCTCGGCTCTTCGAGGTTTTCCGGCGACCTTGGGGTTCTCCGACAAGTGTAAAGTTAATTGAAAGAGAGGGTGAGAGGGTGGTGTCCAGATGTGTGGGCAACACATCGTATATATAAATTCTCCTAGAAACGTGTTTCGGCTCTTGTTTTGGAATGTTAACGAAGTTTCCGAAAATGCGTCTGTCTTGGTCAATGATGTATGGGGACACATAGGTGAGCTTGTTCGTGTTCGAAACCGGAAAAGGAAACGCGGATTCCGTATCGGATCCGAGCAATCAGCGATTAAAAAAAAAGTGGTCAACTTGTTTCTTTTGGTCGGTATTTTGTTCAGAAAGGAAACTTCAATCATTTTGAATTTCTATCGAAAAATCAAAAGGTTTAAAAGGGAAACCATATTTTAGAAAGAAAGGAAATGACAATTAGTTGCTGTGCTTTTCTGGGCGGCACCTTCAAGTTTCAAAAGAAATTATTATTATTACTTTTTTTTTGTTTTTATAATATTCTATAGAAACAACTTTTAATTAATTGCACTTATGCCCTTTAACGTTAAAGACCAAATAACTAGATGATTAACTTGGTTACTAACTAGGTTGATTTAAACTAACTTTGAAACTTTAACGAGGCTAACTAGATTATTATTTTTATAAAAAGAATAAAACTTTTAAATTGTAAAATTAATTAATTTAATTAGTTAAACAATAAATAAATAAATACCCATATTTATAACGAATTAAATTAACGATAAAACCTTTCAACGATTATTTATTTCGCGAAAAATTCTAAGGTTTAAAGGTTAGGATTCGGATTTTCAAAACGGGTCGGATTTTTGGAAACCCATTTTGACGGATGTTACAGAAGGCGGTAGCGATAAGCGACTGGCGAAAGGCGAAAAGCGGTGAGTGATAGCGTTAAGTGATAGCGACAACCGTCGAGTGATAAGCGACAGTCGATGTGTTACAAGCGATGGAGATATGCGATTCGTTTTGATTTAATAACACCACAATTTTAAACTAACATTAGCCCACATGGCCTTTTTCCATGAAAGTTTGCTGATACGGCTAAAACACTACCATTTACTAGTTTCGTCTCGTGAGGCGAGGTCATGTGTGCTAACATAACACAGATAACTCGGATAACACAGGTAGCGATGGCGATAAGTGATGAAAATATCGAAGCGATGAGATGGTTGCGAGAAGCGTTAAGGCGAAAAGCGACGGGTGACGCGCGATGCTCGTCAAGCGATTCACAATACGCGATTCTCATCAAGCAATACCCAGTAGCGGTAAGCGATACATGCGTAATAAGTGATATTTAACAAGAAACACACACACATAAGCAATTAAGCGAGTATACACTAAAAACGATAGCGATTCTCACAACAAGCGATAACCAGCGGTAGCGATTGCGAGACACGCACAATATGCGATTGCGATTTCGAGCCACATATTAAGCGATTGAGCGAACACACAATAAGCGATTGAGATTGCGAAATACCCATAATAAGCGATAGCGATTTCGAGGTAGATTCTAGCGATAATGCGATTGCGAGGGTGTTGACTTACGAAAAGCCTAGCGGTTACACGCTTTGAGTTGCGATTGAGATTGTTACGCCTTGCGATGTAGTATAGCGTGTCGAAAATTACCACAATAATATAATAGGTCTACGTTCCAACTCCACATGGCACTTTCTTCACAAAACTTTGGTTAGCGCAGCGAAACACCGTCATGTTTCAACCATGCGCCTCTGTTCCGTGAATAGGTGTCACACTTCGTCAGACATGGTCAAGACGCTTATATATAGGAAGTACCAGCGGCGTATCCACCACGCTTAACCATGCCCTGAACATAAAGGCATCATTGAAACTCACTACGATCTCCGTGCACTAATCAAAATAATCCCGTGTGCACCCGTGATTAATTCGATTCTTGCACGTTTATCGTACCTTATCTCAAGAACGCATAATAGGGCTAAAATACATTATATAGTACATATTGCTAGAATTTAGATTGGGCGCGAGTATAAGAGAGAAAATAGAATCCACATGCGTCGAATGTTAGGATAAGTTTCCACACATAAAAGAAATTGACGGCGAAAAGTTGAATTATTACAATAACATTGGTAGTAAAATAACGTTGTTGTGGAGTGCTTCTGTAGAGACTGTGGTTGTTGCTAAAATTCCTCAAGGTTGCGGTCTCGTGCGACAGTGATGTGTAAGATGACCGTACCAGTTGCAATTTGCGTAGTAGCGGCAGTTAGCTTCTGGCGGGTGATGATACGTACACGTGTGACACAGGGGATGAGCTCCGTTGTAGGCACGTTTCATTTGAACTGGAGCTGCTCGGGGAGGTTCTGGTTGCGCCAGCCCAGTTGTTGAAGAGTCTGGGCTCAGGGTCTTTCGTTTGCGGTTGGGTTGAGCTTCTTGAGATGATGCGGTGTTGTCGGCAGATTCGCCTGATGATTCACTGGAGACATCGTCGGAGGAATCTTCAGAAGGATCGTTGGTAGATTTGCTGGAAGAATCGTCAGAAGAATTGATGATGATTGCTTGATGAGCTTGTTTGATAGGATTCTTAGAGAAGAATCCGTCCAAGACTCGTTTGCCATTGATTTATGCGGCCAAGCGATAGGTTTCTTCGATGGTAGTAGGTCTTGCAGCTTCGACAAAATCACCCATGTTAGTGCACTACGTCTATTGACTTCGTCTTGTATCATGTAATAGAATAGAATAGGATAGGATAGAATATCGAGTGCACAAGGTTCGAGAAACGAAAGTTGGTGGAATAGAATGAAGGTCCGCTTATATGGACATGGTCCATAAGAGCGAACCTGTCTAACAACTAGGTCCGCTCATATGGATGACCATATAAGCGAACCAGCATCACTATAAATAGGTGCACATGTTAGTTCATTTAGCACGGATCTGAAAGTGTAACGAAGTGCTGTCAAATTGCTTCCAGGTTGTAAACATTGTCAAGAATCAATATAAGAAGCATTATATTTAGTTTGAGCGTCTGATTCACTGATTCCGCCTTTGAATTAGATAAACGACTCTTCTGATCGACTCATTCAAGGTCAACGACGATCCAACAAGTGGTATCAGAGCACAGGAGGAAGAGTTTAGCTCAAATCGGATCCGTTTTCTGTCTTCTACACCTTCTTTTTCGATTTGAACAAGTTTCCACGGTTAAAATTGGATAAATTTTTCACAGAATGTGTATTAGTGGATAATATCAAACCCTTGAAACTTTCAGACTAAAATTCGAATTAAAAATGGACAAAATGGACAAAATAACCTTCGGTTCCAGGTTCGGTTTTTCGGACAAGAGATAGGTTCGCTTGTAAGGTCCGCTTTTGTGACATTTGGTCCGCTCCAAACTACCTAGATTCGCTTCAGAGGTCCGCCTTTAGTGTCACAGTACAAGCTAGATCTGCTCGAACAAACCTTTAGGTTCGCTTATTCGAACTTGCAGGTTCGCTCGAACGAACACTTATCAGGTTCGCTCATCAGAACATAACCTGATTCGCTTATCTGGACATAGTCAGGTTCGCTTATTTGGTTAAACAGGAGGTCCGCTTATTCAGTTCAAACAGGGTTCGCTTATCCGTCCAACAGTTTCGCTCATTTGGTCAAAGTTGTTGATTCGCTCATTCGGTCAACTTGAGTTTCGCTCATTAGTGCAATCTGATTTCGCCCAAGTATTTCCAGAATTTCTAGACATGGCTAATGATGATCATGATGCTTGGTGGTGAAGAGATAGTGCAAGATGGGAAATTAGAAAGTTGAATGAACCATTTCAAGAAGCACAAAGAGCCAAGAGATGGAATGAAGAGTTGGAGTGTTACATGGATCCACTGGGAAATCCAGTAGTTGATCCGTCAAAAGTGGATTTTGATGCTGTAACCAGTTTGTTTCCAAGTGAGGGAACTTTCAACACAAGAAGGTTATCTGATAAAGAGTATTTGCCGAATTTGGAGAAAAAGATAAGAGAAGTTTGTTTAGCAAGTCTACCGAAGGTGGTAGAATTCAAGAAGAGAACAGATGAAAGGGTGAAAAAGATGGTTGAAGATTGGAAAAAGGAAGCCTTAGGAAAAGTTAAAGCTGATGCAGATAAAACTGAAAAGAGTTTGGAAGTTAAATCTGAAAAAGATGAAGAAGTTTCAGAAGATATTTCAGAAAGAGCTCCAGTTTTTGATCATTCATGCTCATCTGATGAAGAGTGTGATAATGATAGCAAAAAGGCCGATAATGAACAGATTCTGGAGTCACGCTTGAGTTGTGAAAAGCTGAAATCTGAAAATGATAAACTGTTAAATGATTTGAACAGTTTATCATCAGAAAACAAAATTTTGAAAGAAACAGTTAAAAGTGAAAATGAAAAGGTTTCTTGGATCAAATTAGAAAATAAATTTTTAAAAGAAAAAGAAACAGAATTTCAAGATCGAATAAGAGTTTTGGAAAATGAGAAGTCTGTTTTTGAAAATGTTAAAATTGAAAATGAAAAATTAATCAAGTCACATCTTGAAAGAATATCTCGGCTTGAAAACGAAGCTGAAAATTCAAGAAACAAGATTGAGGAACTTGAAAAGAAATTGAAAGGTTTTGTGACTTCATCGGATAGTTTGAAGTTTTCATGTCCAAAACCAATCAATTCTGTTCCAATAAGTGACAAGGTCACAAATTTTGACAAAGTCAAAATTGAAGATTGTGATGAAATATCTGATGATGAAAAAGAGAAGAAAAGAAAAATATTTTTAGATTTACAAGAAAAATTTCAAAAGACTGTTTTGCAATCTACTGAAGTAGGTGAATGCTCGAAGCAAAAACCTGTTAAGAGGAGTGCAGAACAGAAACAAAAAGATAAAAATTTGAAAAAGTCTAAAAATGAAAATAAAAGCTCATCAGATAAGTCATCCAATCGTTATGAAAAAACACAAAAATTTAAAAATGAAAACTCACAAAGTGTTGGTAATAAGTGGTGCAGGTTTAACCACAGTGCTCAAATGCCAAATCAAGGATACAAGAAGAAAAATGACAACCACAAGGCAACTCAATGTTATGATCTAAGTGTGTGGTATGAAAATGGTGTACGATATGAAAGAGAGAAGAGGTATGATAACAGAGTGTGTTATTCTTGTGGCTATCAAGGACACATTGCTGTTAACTGCCAAAGCCAGAGATTTGAAACAAGAAGGTGCTATGAATGTCATATCAGAGGACATATTGCCAGAGATTTCCCAAGGAGTTCAATGAGAAGATCGAGGGTTGAATCTCAGAAAATGGTGAAGAAACCAGTCAATGTCAAGCCCAAAGAACAGAAGGTTCAAGAACCTAAAGTTCAGGAAACTAAAGTAAAACTTTCACAGGGGCAAAAAGACAGACTGAGGAAAAAGAGGAAGAAAGCACGAGAGTATTTGGAAAGAATCTTGTCCTCGGGTTCACCAGTTGGTTCAAATAAAAGTTCTGATGAAACAATTCACTCGACTGCAAAGCCAAGCAAGTTGGTTTCATCAGATACGAATTTGAGGACAAAAGAGAAAAAGGAGAAAAAGAAAAGTGTCGGCGATGAATCTGACAGATCAAAGTCAGACAAGCCACACTCGGGCAATGAATTTGATTCCACAAAATCAGAAGAGCCACAACTTGAGGTAAAAAAGGAAGAAACAATTCTTTTAATGAATGATAAGGATTTTCCACCATTACAAGCCGCGAACCAAAAATCAAAAGGTGTTGATACTGGAAAAATGTTTAATAGTAATGTTAAACATATTTTTAGTAAGATGGCTGATGGTAAGGAAAAAGGAGTAACAGAATTTTATGAAGAAAAGAGAAAAGCTCAAAATACGTCTAAGACTGGTCAGGCTTGGGTGTCAAAATTGGTTGGTTAAAATTCTGACTTGCCGGAGCTTCCAGGTTGGTAAGCGAGAAGCAGGTATCGGCATTTTTCTTGAGAAATTCACAGGATGGTAACTGTGATATTTCGATCTACTAGTGGGTAATCAAGGACATTAATTTGTACTTGATTTTCTACAAGTGTTTGTGAAAATTGATCTTATATTGTTAAAATTACAAGATGATGATGTAAACCCTAACCTTCAAATGGTTGGAAAGCAAACTATTTTTCCAGAAAAACCATTTTGATTAAAACAAACTTAAGTGTTTTGAAATCATAATGGGGAAATAGTTTGTTGTAAGGGAGAGTGTTGATGGACTACGCCGAAACCCTCACGGCTGAACAAACATGATTTCTGTCACAGATTGAAAAACGGTTTTCTAACTATTAAAATCAATGGGTTGTAAATAATGGGGGTACTTGATAGTAGATTGTCTGCAAATCAGAGCACTTTAAGCAGAAAATGGATGGCGAGACAAAGCTATCAGTATCGGGTTGTCAAATTTTTAATGATTTTGCATTTTAGGGGGAGAAAGATTGTCAGAAAATACAAAAACATTAGAAAATTTGAAAAAGCCAAAAACATGATAAAATTCAAAAATTTTGAGTTTTGCGTAAAAAGAGGAAATGATAGTACATCAGTAGACAGTTACAGTATGCTAAAGAATTGTAAAGAATTAATAAGCGTTAAACAGTCTCACTGATGATATGTCGATAGGTTTTTATACACTTAGTAAGCTTTTTCGGGATATAAACCTAAATTCAAACACTTGCTTATTTCGTGGCGAACACTACTTGGATATATAGGTAACCACTGAAATCTCGTTTGAAAGGTCCCTTATTCTGAGATACTAGGTCTTTATACTCAGTGATATCTGGGGTATTATTCCGGGACTTCTGCTGTATGGAAGTACTGACCTAGTCCCCGAATAATACTTTCTGCAAAATGCTTGAAACATAGCATCGCCCTCAGCAAGCTGATGAAACAATAAAATTGATAGTCGCTGCTGTTGTAACTAAAAGATCCTCTAAAGGGGACACACCAAAAGTCGAGCCGTCATCTCTCTGCTGAACGGAAGTTCTGACCTGAGCTCTCACGGTTTCGCATCTAACCCCTTACAGATATCATCTGTGGTATACTCACCTCTAAGACTGAATATCTGGGATTCTGGATACGGGAGTATATTCAAGAGGTGGGACACATGAATGAGTTAAGTTCTTAAAACATCTAATTCGTATCCTGAATCAGTTGAAATTTGTATGAAAATTTAAGTGGATCAGTATATCGACAATCTAAGTGAATTGTTTAATTCTTAACGTGTAACTAAGCTCAACGATACTTGTAACTTGTCAAAAACTGATATGATCCTCTGTCGCATACTCAAAACAAAAATATTATTTGTAAATATGTTTGTACATATTTCTTTACTGCTTTATATTTTCAGAAAATACAAAAAGATTTTGATTTCTGCTTTATTTTCGACAACCGATGTCTGAGTTGCTGAGTTTCAAAATCTAAGTAAGCTGAGTGTGTTTCTGAAAATAAAACAAGTTCATTAATTTGTAACTTGAAATTTCTAGAAAAATTCAAAAACAGTTTGTGATATCTCCAAGGTCATTGACTTGAACTTGGATGATAAACTGTGAGGGAGTTGGATTCTTTAATGCTGCCATATCTGTTGAGTTGATTGATAGGGGAAGTATATTAGAGAATTTGATTAATGATTTCAAAATGTTGTTACTTATCATTCGTATGAGTGATTGCAGGAAAGATCCAGACTACGATCCCGAGAGCTAAGTCTAAGGGGGAGTCTGAAGACAAGCTGAAAGTGAGGAAGAGCTTGTAACCGGAAAGCTAGGTGTCGATCCCTAAAAGCACGGAAGCTTGACGAGAGGGGGAGCCAGCTGACGATGAAGCTGTTGATGATAGAGCAAGTGATGAGATCTTGGTGAAAAAGTCAAAGAGAGAAGATGATCAAAGAGAAAGATTGAAAGATACTTACATTGTTACAATCTGAACGAGATGGCAAGATGATCAAAACTGAAGAGGTGGCATAACAGAGAATAGTCACTGAATACTTCGTCAATATCCGAGGGGGAGTCTGTTAGTGCACTACGTCTATTGACTTCGTCTTGTATCATGTAATAGAATAGGATAGGATAGAATATCGAGTGCACAAGGTTCGAGAAACGAAAGTTGGTGGAATAGAATGAAGGTCCGCTTATATGGACATGGTCCATAAGAACGAACCTGTCTAAAAACTAGGTCCGCTCATATGGATGACCATATAAGCGAACCAGCATCACTATAAATAGGTGCACATGTTAGTTCATTTAGCACGGATCTGAAAGTGTAACGAAGTGCTGCCAAATTGCTTCCAGGTTGTAAACATTGTCAAGAATCAATATAAGAAGCATTATATTTAGTTTGAGCGTCTGATTCACTGATTCCGCCTTTGAATTAGATAAACGACTCTTCTGATCGACTCATTCAGGGTCAACGACGATCCAACAACCCACACACTCAGGCAAGCCGCAAATGTACTTTGAAATGGTTTTTTCTGAAGTGTTGACTTGACTTGGGCAGATTACGCTAAGTTGTTTTAACCTTGCGGTGTAGCCAGCATTGTCACCTTCGATTTGCTTGATTTTCCAAAATTCGTCTTCTAGCTTCTGGACTTCGTGGGGAGGGCAGTACTCTTTCTTCATGAGGTTTTTCAGCTCATCCCAAGAGAGAGCATAAGCCGCGGAGATCCCACGTTTGTTGCATTCGGCGGTCCACCAGTCGAGTGCTCGCGATTGAAATACTCCTGTAGTGCAAGTAGTACGAAAATCATCGGGACACCCACTCTGTCGAAGGGTGACTTCGATAGAATCGAACCACTGGAGTAGTTGAGAGACACCTCCTTCACCTGTGAATTCCATCGGATCACAGGCTTTGAAGTGTTTGTAAAGAAAAGTAGATTGCGGCGCTTCTGTCTTAGGGTCTTCCGAGGCTCGAGAGTTACTGAGAGAGTGCACTTGAGCGACAATTTGAGGAATGAGCTTGACCACTTCCTTGGTCACGAGCGAGGCAATCCTCTTATCAGCGCGTCGTTTGGCTCTCCTGCTAGTTGTTCGTCTCGAGGTAGAGTCGTTGGAAGGCATCTAGACAGAGAGAGAGAGATTTGGAGTGAGATTCGATCATAATGATTTTGAGTTTGCGATGCGATTGAGCGCGATCAAAACTTGTAACGTGTATAATATATTAGTTTTCACATACGAGTCACGTAGGAGACACGAAATTCCTAGGTTTTCACACATTGATTTGTTTGTATTTAAATATAGATAGTTGTAGTTTACACTTATACACACATATCGATGTAGATTACGTGAGGACGCGATGAGAGGGAGAGAGCGAGAGCGTAAGCGAGTAATTAGGCCTTTGTTTTTGTTGCGAACATTCGGTCTTCGTTTTAGATTGTGATGGTTGTGCGAGTTGTGTGTTTTGTAAAACAAGGAGCGAAAATGGATAAATAAACACATAAAGCGTAGCTAAATTTATCAAAGCATAAAAACCGTCGAGTCGTAGGCTTAGTAAAATAATCCGAGTGCCTCGGGTGTTTAGGCGTCGACTACCCGAGGTAACCCAACTATACCCAACAAGTTCGTGCACGCGCGTTGACCTAGAAGACTTATGCTTCCACTGGGATGCAGCTCATGGCATTTGTCTTCCTAGTCATCGCGTGGCTCGAGTTATCGTTATGGTCGAGTCCTTGGTGAGAGCTTTTCGAAAACCATTTTAGAGAGTGGAACGGTTTATTAAGGTACGGGTTTCACCCCTGACTTAACAATTTCGTTCCTAATTGTGGTTGTGCTCATCGAATAAATCTGAGAGTTCCACTAGAATTTCGAAATGGAGACCTTTGTTGAGATATGGATGTCACTCCTAACTCAACGAAGGGTTCTCGTGCTGGAAAATGCGCTGAGTGAGCAATCTTATCGAAAGTCCTTGGTTTTCACACCTGATCCTGACTAGATTGCTCAGTTGTGATATGCGAGTATTTTCGAAAACATGTGTATTGTGTTAGCCTTAAGAAAGGCTAAGTAGTCTTCCAGCCTTAGGAAAGGCTTCTTCGTGTGAAGCTGTAGTACGCGATGTTCACAAAGAGTTGTAGTTTTTAGCAATTTTGATCGAGAGTATCAAGTAGGCCCAATGCAAACCCTACTGGGTTCGCACGAGTCGGCCCGTTGGTACTTAGACTATAGACTAGGTCATTTCTAAGACTTCGACCCGGACTAGGTCGAGTCTTGCCTAATTCCCTATAGTTATGGCTTTGATACCAATCTGTCACTCCCCAACCGGTGGCGGAATCATCGGGGCGCGGCACTAGGCGAATCAGATTGCTCAAGAGAATCCATAACAACTATATTGCGACAGTATTTATTAAATTTGTTATTCCATACTAACAATCAGTACAATCACACAAGTTATCACAGATTTCTTGTCCTCTCGAACAATACAAATCCGACAACCTAGATTTTTGGTGAGTTTCTAGACTTCCTAGCTTGATTTGATGTAGACTGCGACTAAACCTGCAACATACGTTAAAACAACGTCAATACAAAAGTATTGGCGAGTATACAAGTTTTGATAGTATAGCGTAAAAATAGTTAGAAGTGTTGCGAATTACCAAATACATAAACGAGATACCTCAACATACATGCAAAAAGACAGATACTACCAGCTAAGTCACTCGAGCTGCGATTGCGATTGCTATTCATCCTAACTAGACCCCGTCGGGTGCTATATGTAACTAGCATCACGTATAAATATGCATAACAGTCATTCACAAATGATAAATAGTTTGATTGAATAATTCGTTTGATAAGTTCAATTTATTAGGAATGTATGTTACACCCAAAAATGCGATAAAAAGGGATTCGAGTATACTCACAGTGCGTATTTGGCAAACTAAAACAGCTTGGTTGGATCGGCGAAAAAGTGCTTGAGATTACCCTGATTACAGATCGATTGCGTGAGCGTTGGATAGCGCGTTAGATGGTAGTGAGATAACTAAGAAGTGAATTACAATCCGGTCGGATGCCGGCCCGTTCGGACGGGCTGCAGTCCGGTCGACTGGGCTGCCCGATCGGCTGGCCTGTCCGGTTGGCTGGCCTATCTGGTCGGCTGGCCTGTCCGATCGACTGGCCTATCCGGTCGGCTGGCCCATCCGATCGGCTGGTCTGTCCAGCTGTTATTGACAAGTTTGAAGGTTTTTTGGTGGTTTAAGCCGAGACGATGCTATGACGTGCTAAACAACTGAAATTCCATCAAGTCCGACTTGTTCTAACGGCCGGGAACCACCCCGTTCCATCAGATCTGGCCGTTCTTGACGGTTTTTCCATGTTTAACCCGAAATTGGTCGTCTCTTTGTTAGAAATCAGGCCTTGAACCAACACGACACTAGGAATGAGTAGAAGGTCGGTATAAGCTCCGATTCTACCGGTCTTGAGTGCTTTGAGTGTAAAAGAGTTGAAAGAAAGTTGGAAAACCATCTTTTAATCCTTTCGGTCTTGATTATGTGTAGATCTGTGGGAAAATGTTGTTTATTCTTGTGGAAATCCTTCGAATCTAGGTTGTTCTTGGTGGAATGAGGCCAACATTTGAAGTTCATAAGAACTTCATGATGACATCACCCTAGAACTCCTCAAATTCGTTGATTTCACGGTTAAAAGTTGAGATTCGAAAGATATAAAGGTGGAGGAGTGCGTGTCGATCATAAAAGTACAAGGATTTGAGTGAAAACTTACAAGAATCGTGAGGAATCGAGAGAAAGGGCTCGTTGTGTTGGTCGAGTGGGAGTAGTCACATCAACTGTTGTTGATGTGACAAGTGGAGTATTTATAGGCAAGGTGGAGAAGGGAGGGTGTGTTGGATAGGATCGGATGGCATGTCTGTCCGTTCGGTTGGCATGTCTGTCCGATCGGTTGGACGTGTCTTGTCCGATCGGTTGAGCACCTCCGGCGGGTTGTGTCTCAGCATTTAGATCTGTGCGTTGCGCGTTGCGATGATTTTGTTACACCGTTTTGCATATATATATATATATATATATGTATATGTTTAATTATTCATAAGGGGCCGTATGTATGTATTACATATTTAATTATCCGAAGTTGCGATACAATAACCGGGTCTTGATTCGAGTATGCGATTATTTCGCGACACCTCACGGTTATCAAGGAGGGTAGAATTGGTCCTCACTCGACATTTCCGTGGCTGTCAGCAAGTGCAATATGTTGTGATAGTGATAGAATATGCGATAATATGCGAAAATATTGCGATGTAGCGATGTATGCGATATAGGTACATTATGATCCGAATCTCTGGTGCTAGGCGTAACGAGTATATCGAGTAGTAACAACGCACGAAAGTGCGGGTTGTTACATGCCACCTCCCACAAAACGAGGAATCCGGTTATGGTTAGCATTGTTGTTATTGTTGAAAAACCCATCATTCCGATTCCGTTGATAATTGTTTCGTGGTTGACGGTTGTTCTCGTAACCATCATTTCTTCCATCCCCATACCCGTAATCATCATCCCCAACATAGTTGGCGTTTTGGTAGCCAAATTCCTCATCTTCATACCCTCTTGCATTGTAGCCATTACCCCGATTCACGTACCCCCAATCTTCATCATCATTTGCCCGATCATCATAGTATCCTCCATCGTCCGAATTTTCCGTATGAACACTCACGTGCTCCGGCGATTGATAACCGGGAACACTATATGGTTCGTCATTGGGGATGGCGTTTCTCAAATCGTCTATGTTAAAGAATGGGTCTTCGTTCGTGGGATTGCCACGATCTCGATTGCCTCGACGGTCGGAGTTGACATTCCGGTCATCAAGGTTGAGGGGTAAGGATTGTTGTCGATGAAGGTTTTGGTGTTGGGGTGTTCTTTGGGTGTTGTTGGGATTTTGGTTTTGAAAAGGTGGTGTGGGTGGTCCATTGTTATTATTACCACCCGGTCGTTCTTGAGGTATAGGTTGAACATTTTGGGTGGGATTGAAGTTGCTTCGATATTGATATTGGTTTGAGTTTTGATTTTGGTTGAGGTTTTGGTTTGAGCCTTGGTTTGCCATTGAATTGGTTTCAATGGTTGGTGTGGATTGTGGTGTTTGGTTGGTTTGATTAGAAGCAAGAGTTGCTTCCAATCGGCTTGCTAAGTTCTTTCTTGCAACTCTTTCGATTTCCGGTTCATAGACTAATGGTGACGTCCTCCCGGAGTCCTGCGTATGCATGCACTACCTGTAATATGCACAAGTAACACACCCTGCGTAACAAGGAAAAAGACAAAGTACAAGAAAAGAAATTATGCAAATTAGACAGATAATCACACAAATTCAAACAATATCCAAACACAAAGCGCACGCACTCCCGGCAACGACGCCAAAATTTGATCGGACTGTCGCGCCCTGGTCAAAGATAAGATTTATAGTCCCAAATTACCCTTAACGAATAGTTAGTGGTAGCAAGGGGTCGAACCACGAAGAGTATGTGGTTTGCGAGTGGATTCGAATGAATTGAAATACGTGTCACAATTATGAAGCTAGCTAATTTGTTTTTGTGATTTTTAGTTGATTTTGAAAAGCTATTGAAATGTGAATGACAATTGATTTGGATTAACTAACAGAACTAGACAATCGCAAGAAATGAAATTGATTGTTAAACAATATAAAGAAAACAAGGCTCACACCCGGTTTCAACAAATGCAAGACTTAGGGTTACTATGTGTTTCAATTTGCTTTACTTGAAATAATTCATTAACGGGTCGCAATCACAAAACTTAGGTGCCAATCGCTATCAACGTCATAAACAATAGACCATGATGCACTTCGTTACTTTGGACTAACAAATCCTATCAAAAGACAAGGCATAAATACGTGTATTCATTTCACAAAGTCAAATTTAATCATTCACTCGACAATTCGCAAATTCAATACAAACGTAGGACAATTATCTAAAGATTCAAATGTAAATCAAGTTTTCACAAAGCAAACATCAAAACATAATAAACCCTAATTCTTACAAAAGTCTACACCGGGGTGAAACCTCCGAGAAATTAGCCGCTCATGGAAGGACGAACGCTATCGCCGGAACTTGAGAACTTGAAGTTGAACATCTTGAAACCTTGAAGATGGTAGATGATGATGGTTAGGGTTTTGGGTAAGTGATGATGATGAATGGGTAAATGGATTGATGGATTAATGGAGCTAGGGTTTGGAATCAAGATTAAGATGTTGATTTCGTTCTTGATTCGGGTTGTAGAAATGATAGATGGTGAATGGTAGGTGATAGATGATGATAAAAGGCTCCAAGATGATATTCAAAACTCAGAAGAAAGTGTAACCCTCGAAAATTGATGGCTAAGATGTAATGTAGATCATTCATGACCCAAGAAACAACAAAAATGCGTCGACACTTTAGGGGAGTCGTCGCCGACGGCCTGAAGCCCCGTCGGCGACGGTGCGTGTTTCTTGAGTTTGTGGCCGATGGCCTACTTTGCTATCTACGAACAATTCAGGCGACGGGCATTTCCACTAGCCGTCGGCGACGGCCCATATGGGCGTCGGCGATGGTGCCTCAAAGTTTGGTTCTTCATTTTTCACGTTCATTTGCTCCCGGTTGACCCGTTTCGCGTCCCGGTGGCTCGTTTTTCGCTCCGGCGACCCGTAAAGCTCCCAAAAAGCTCCTTAAACTCTGTTAGACCTGCAAAACAAGTATCTAATCAAAAGTAGGCTATTCGAAATTAAAACTTGCGTAAAAGCATCAAATTAAACAATTACAAGCACCGGTTTTCGACCACGTATCACGTTGCGGCGGAGCTGACAATACACGATGAGAACATAACATGCATTAGGCTATCAGGTGGTCAGTAAAGTGACAATGTCATGGGATGTTGTACAACTTAATACAAATATCAAATTTAATCATACAAAAGGTATATCCATTTAATAGTGTGATGAAAATATCACATTCCTACAACGCATTATGAAAATCGAAAGCTTGCAGACTTATTTCTCTTTTGTATCTTCAATATAAGAAAAAAATGAAATGAAGGGTTCCCCATATTTGTAGCCACTCTGTCTTCTTCGTATAAAACTATAGTGGCAAAAAAGAGATCGATTAACTCATTTACATTTGGATTGAGTTTGTTTGGTTTGAGTTTGTGTTCACCTTACGTGACTAAAATATGGATACAAACAGATAATTACCTCGATCTGAAGGTGGTTCACTGTGTGTAATACGGTTTCTATACCAAAAGTTAAGTGGCTAATCAAATCTTCCATATTGATATAGATGTTTAAGTAAGAATGATTAATCATATCTTAGATTTACTCAAACCTTTCTTGTTTCCTTTTCTTTATATATTCCCCTAACTAAATTATATATGGGAAGCCATATAGAAGCAGTTTTCACTAAGGTCCAGAAATCTTTATCCAGTGATGATGGTATTGTAACATATGTGTTTTATATTCCCTAGTTATGCCTCATAATGTTATATCTCTGGCAGCCAAATTTGTTTCACTTTTTTAGATGGCATCCAGAAATGAAATGATCGAGGGTTGTTGTGCTTGCGATGGCTAGGTTCCAGCTTGGAAGTGATATTGCACTCACACTGTATCCAATCCTGATGTCACAAGGTGGTGTAGGTGGACCCTTTATAATATTTGGATTATCTGGATTTCTATGGGTTTTGGTATGGGTATATGCATCATCTAGCACTCAAGGGAGAAGCCCTCAAATAACTAAATATGAGTTGGAGTATATGCAGAGCAAGAGGAAAAAAGAGTCGAATGAAGACCGACAAAATAATCCCGCCCTTCAGGCGTTTAGTTCCCAAATACGTAAAAAAATGTAAAAACAAGTTGCAAAATAAGCTAAAGTAAAACCTCTATAAATTAATAATGTTGGGACTGAGATATTTTATTAATTTAACGAGATATTATTATATTGATAAATTAATAATTTATTAATTTAACATGGTTTTACGTATAACCTTTAAATTTCTAAGTCCAATGTACATTCACAAATTAATAGAATTTGTCAAGTTCTTTGTTTTTTAATACAAAAAGTTAATTCATGGTACCAAAAAATAAATTACAAAAACAAATTTCAATGCACATTTCTTAAGTGCATTGCAAGCGGCAACAACCTTTACATGATGTATTTTGAATATAATCTTGGGGGGAGGGGATATTGCACGGTCCTCCCAACCGCTGGAGTGATCCCACTCCACAAGCTAGCTTAGCCCCATAGCTGCCTGGCGGTGAATACCCAACCGGAAGCGAAATCCTGGAGGATGTACCTGCAGGTTTCGAACCCGGGTCCTCTTGGAAGAGGTGGGTGAGGCTGGCCACTGGGACGTACATATCATATATGTGAATGCATATGTCTATCACTTACGTCAATCATGTATCGTAGCTGAGTCAGAAGGTCAAGACTGGTGCTGAAAGAACAAAATATAAGTTTGATGTGTTTAGTAGTCCATCCGGACGGATGGCCAAAGCCCATTCGGAACATGTAATTCCCATCCGGACGGATGGTCCATCCGCTAGGTCAGGTCATCCGGATGGAGGATGCCTATAAATAGGGGTATTGTGTCTTGACATAAAGAACTTTTGCTGACTTGAGAGGCGAAGCTCTGTTAGTGTGATTTCGTGTTACTGTAACTGTCATATTCAGTAATAGAAATCATTGATAGTTACATTCTCGTGTTCTATCCACGTACGTGATTGGATTCCGCACATATCACGTGTCGGTTCGCATTCAGCGGTTTAGGAATTCATCCAGATCCTGGATTCACAATATAAATACAAGATTTAATAACTTTGAACTTTACGTGTTTATAAAGGTTGAAAGCTTCAGATTTCGCTGCTTTAAAGCGGAGTTTGGTGTTGTTTCTTAGCACCAACAAGCCGGAGACTACCGTATCCTGGTGGGGGCGAATGTGTACCAGGGTTGCAAAGGTACAATTTTGCATACTAAGTAGACAGTTCTAATATCTTAAGACCGACTGAACTTGTCAAACATTTAGTCACATATATTTAATAAGTTGTAATATCTTTAACATTACCATGGCCTACGTGCTATATAAATCGTTCATGAAAAATAAGAATAGTGTTTTTATTTAAAAGAAGTTAAGACTTGACAAGTTCCTGCAAGGCATGATCATGACCACTTACCTTCAAAACAATTGTTGTTAAAGAGTTTGACTGTTGACCTATGGATTCGAATGATCCAAGTACAATACAATTTTAATTTATACTAAATTCAGACCTATGGATTCAAATGATCCAAGTGCAATACACTTTTCATTTATACTAAATTTAGTCTTAAATTTGTTTTGATTACAGAAATGTGAGTTTTTTTTTAAACATACACGGTATAACCTTGGCACCAAATCACTAACATTAATGAAAATGCTATCTATTGGCCTTTTAGAGCTTACTAGAATTCCTGTTATAGCGTTAATGTAAGTTAAATATGGAAGAAGAGGGCCTTTTATCTTCAAGATGAACCATAGTTGTGAAAAGCACACAAGGCGTGTGGCTGGGCGCATACACGGAGCCCAACCCAACGCACAAGACTTGAAAGCCCACCTTTTAGGTGCAAATTCAGGTGGTTTCTTGCCTAAAAACTGGCAAAAATGAGTGAACAAATCCCTTAATTATATGTTCATTTTGGTTGATCATTCCTAGAGGAAACCTTCATGATACCTTGAGTTTGCTTCGGACTATAAAGTTTATTTAATATGACTGCTAAATTTGATGATTGTTCTCATGTTGTTGTTTTAGGGAAAGTTGGAGAAGTGGCTAGGTAGTTGTGAAGTGGGAAAATATCTACAAGTATTTAGTGTGGAGTTGGAAGTCAACAGATCATTAGAAGGATTGTCAACGGTCTGAGAGTGGTCTTATGCTAACACATCATTATATTACCTCCTTTTGTAAATGTAGTTTGTATTTATTCAAAATCATACAACGCTTGGACTCCATGTTTATATTTAGAGTTTTCCCTTGGTTGCTCTAGTGAGCATCGATGCCGTAACAGATCAAAGAATACTGAACAACCTTTTTGGCTTATGCGATATCCGAATGTAAACCCGGCCACAACGCGGCGAGCGTCACATCTGGTTTTACTAAGCTAACAACTTATTTTATTAAACTATAGGCATCCATAGCTATGGACAATTATTATAAGTTGTAATAAACCACCATGAGATCCATGAACAGTATGTTTATACCGGTAAAAGTTATATAGGAAATCTTTACTTATTTAGAAAACTCAGAAAACTCTAATCATCCAACATTTTTTTAAATTACACATGTAATATATATGTTTTTAAGGGTTTTGAGCAAAAAAATAAAAAATAAAAATAAAAAGCGCCAACCAAATTTTAAATAAACAAGTTAATGTGTAACATATGTTACACTCACATGTAACAATTATATATAACATATGTTATAGTCGCGTTACATAAAATTTGTTTATTTTTTAAAAAGATATCCTCTCGACATTCTTTTTTGTTTTTTTGCTCAAAACTCTTAAAAACATGTATACTACATGTGTTGTTTTTTTCAAAAAAAAAAAAAATATTGGGAGGTTAGAGTTTCTTAGGTTTTCTCAACAACTATAAGATTTCTCCCAATACGTGTGTGCGTAGAAACTCAGCGTGGTTGCCTATCCACGTCGTGCATACCGACTCGCCAACGGCCTGGGGCTTGAGGCGGTAGGATTTCCATTGGCGTGGAGAATGTGGGGCGACGTGGCGCAACGTGAGTGCGTGTGGGTAGTAGTCGTTGTGTGTTAACGGTAAGTTTTATTTTTTTAAAATTTTTTTACCTTTTAAAAATAAATTACTTCCCCTGTATAAACTACCTAATTCTTTCATTTTTTTACAAACACTCACAATTCATCTAAATTTCTCTCAACTTTCTACATATTTCCACTTCAAAAATTTCAAAAAAATGGCAACGACTCCGTGGAGCAAAGAAGAGGAAATCACGTTGTGTGAATCATGGGTCGAAACGCATACCCACTACAAGCCTGATAATCGCTCGAGTGGTTTGCTTTATGGGAGTATTTTCCAGCAATTTTGCATTCATAGGAGAGACACCACCCGAATCGTGTATGCGTTTTCATCTCGTTTTAGAACTATCCATTTGGATGGTGAAAGATTTGAGACGATACACAACGTAGTGGAAAATAAGGGTGGTAACCCTATGGAAGACAATATCATACAAATCGTACTCATCAACCGCAGACACACCTACAACCGTGACTTCAATCAACTATTCTAAAACTCTACACTCCCTTTTCACGCCCTAGTCTCACAGGTATAATATATATATATACACACATATAACACCTACTAGTAGATAACAAGAGCAACAAACATCATCCCAACAAGTCAACAATGGCAGTAGAATTCCTGGAGACTCTAGAACAATCCATAACCGCCTACACCGGACTCTCTCCCAACACCTTCTTCACCGTAATCGCCGCCGGTATCGCCGTCTACTACATCTTCTCCGTTTTGTTCGGAGGATCCTCCGATCACCACCAACACCGGCCAAGATCTTTCGAAGAAGATGTGCAGCCTCTTCCGCCACCGGTCCAGCTCGGCGAGATCTCCGAAGAGGAGCTGAAAGCCTACGACGGCACCGATCCCCAAAAACCTCTTCTTATGGCCATCAAAAGCCAGATCTATGATGTCTCACAAAGCAGGTGTTGTTTTGTATTACTTTTAGCCTTTTTGAAAATAAAAAAAAAGTGTTCATGATTTGCTTTTGGGAAAAAGGTGAGATTTAGTGGTTTAGTTGTGTTGATGAGTTAAAATTAGGGTTTTTGACTTGATTTTGGGTGAGTTTTGGTGTCTTATACTGTTCTGATACACTGTGAATTCATATATGTTGACTTGCTAATGTCAAAATTAATAATATTAGGGTTTTTAATTGATCTGTTTTTTTTTTTTTGGTTTGTGAAATATGTTTTTGTAGTTCAGTATTGGTTTTTAGGTTCTAGATTGTGTTTGATATGAAAGTTTTAGATGTTATAGCATTACAGTTGGTACTAGTAGTGAGGGTGTGCAATATCCAGACCGATAACGGAAACCGAATTAATCGGAAGTCGGTAATTGGTTATTTTTTGTACCATCGGTGCCGAACCATTTATACTTTCATATATTTCTAGCTTTTCTAGTCATATTTCATGCTTTTTTTACTTTCATTTCATTTATTTATACATCTAATTCATGTATTTATACCTTCGTTACAGGTTTTTTAAGCAAAAATTTTAGCCCTTGTTTGATTTGGTTATAAACCGACAAATGAACCAAATTAACCGAACCGAAAACCGACAAATGAACCGAATTAACCGAAACCGATGACTTCGGTTACAGTTACGGTTAACGCTGATAATCGTACCAAACCGTGCACACCCCTAGTTGGTACTTCTGTTTGTAAGAGTTGTTTCATGATGATTTTTGAATCATATCGTTCACATCTTATATTAAATATCGAAGAACCGGTGTGTCGAGCACGATATATGTTTGTGTATATACACTAGCAGGGGTTTTAGTTCACACCTACTATGTTTCTTGATCATGCTCTGCAGCATGTGCTCACCTAACATGAATTGCAGTGTTGCAATCCCCGTGATGTACCGAGTTTACCTAAATTTTTATGTATTATTGTTTGGTATGCTCATTTAGGGTAATATTTGTTATCCTTTTACTGTTTAGTTTTTATTTTTTTCTCATCCGATTGCTGTATTTGTTGGCACATCACAATCGCCACTCGATTTTGTTTTAACTTGTCGTTTCTTCATATCTACTTTTTATATATTTGGATAGATATGGGTTACGTGAATTAAAGTTTAGCCAAAAAGGTAACGGGCTGAACGGGTCAAAAGTCATCGAAAATGTATTTTTATTGTACACAAGCTGCTAAATTGGTTTCCTCAGTGTATAGATTATATTGTAATGATATAGTTTTCTGTAATCATGTTTAAATTAATGCATTACACATCTATATTTTTTTTTAAAAGAGATTGAAAAAAGGTGCCTGTGGGTCAACAGTCAACACCACACGACCCTTTGTTATCTTGTTCATCATTTCAGCTTGTTTATGTTTTTGACGGTTCACTGATTAATGGATGTAAATTAAAATATCTTTCAGGATGTTTTACGGGCCAGGTGGGCCATATGCACTGTTTGCCGGAAAAGATGCTAGCAGGGCTCTTGCAAAAATGTCATTCGAGGAAAAAGATTTGAACGGTGATCTCACTGGTCTTGGTGCATTCGAGCTTGACGCATTGCAAGATTGGGAATACAAGTTCATGAGCAAGTACGTCAAAGTTGGAACCATTAAGAAACCCGAAGGTGCACCCGAGGCATCAACTGCAGCCGAGCCCACCGAGTCAACTGCAGCCGAACCCACTGAGCCAACCGCAGCTGCTGCTCATGCTGCAGAGTCTACAGAGCCCACAGAAGCGAAAGAGGAAAAGGAAGAAGCTTCAACCGTAGTGGAAGCTGGCAAGGATGATTAGAATAATATGAGGGTTATAACTTCTATAATTAAGCATAAATCAATGACTCTTAATAATTGTACTCATTTGATATTTCTGGTATTTGAGTAATGTGGCTTTTATGCGGAATTGTGATCTTTATATGTCCGCCTGCTGGCGTGCTTCATAAGCTTATGAGGCCACTAATAGGGTGATTATGATTGTCTTTGCGCATTTTGACATTTAAACCATTAAATACTCACAGGGCGGAACCAAGGAAGGTTCAAGAGGGTCTGATGACCCCCCCCCCCCCCCTACCGCTAGAATTTGTTAGCTTATTATATATAAAGTTTTCTCTTTTTCTTAGAGAAACGTTACTCTTGATTCTCTAGTTCTAGCCGGTAGAAATGAAACGCTTATGATGAACCTTTGACAAAGTAGTTTAATTCCGTCACTGCATACTCATAAGGACTATAGGACAACCAGGACCGTGATTTGGTAACCATACCATGGTCATGATTGTGGACAGGTAAATGAACTGGACCTGGTTTATAAACATGGTAATTGAACCAGAACCTGGTCTTACTAAAAACATAACATTTAGTTAATTATTGAGTAAAACAATATCACGTCTCATGCAATAATTTTTTTTTTACATAACTCGACTGAAAAATTCATTTCTTATACCTTATATGCAAGAATCAAGTACCGAGCATTCTTTTATTTTTATTTAGTGGTAAATATATATCTTATAAAGTTGATGATACGCGCATTCTTCTAACATACTTAGACCATATGTAGTGGTTTAGTGAATAATGCCCCTATCTTTGGGCGTTTTCCGCCATGTGGCAATCCAGTCAGCAAGGGGGCATTATTGAGCGTTTTTACAAAAAGGGCGTAGGGGAATAATGCCCAATAATACCCCAACCCATCATTACACAGTTATTAATTTTTTTTAAATTAAAAAGTTAAAATATTTCATTAAATAAAAAAATTACAATACTAAAAATAAAAAAAATAGAAACGGAAACTAAAAACACAAATTAAAATAAAAAAGGAACATTACTAAAAAATGAAAAAGATGATAATCTAAAGGCCGTATTTTTCCCGAAGCTTTTGGCGGTGCATTTGCGCAACGATCAACGGGTCGCCATGGAGGTGATCGATCGGTTTGGACAAAAACTCTCTGTCCTTTTCCGTTTGCCTTGCCGCTTGCATCTCGTTAAACTTTTTTGTTTTCGGCGACTCGTTCTTTCATAGTCTCCCAACGCTTGTGACCGAGGTCTCGAATGTCTTTGAGACGCCGATTCATCTACTCGAAATCTCCCTTCAACTCGAGATTACCGGAAGACGACTCTACCGGTTTTTTCCCGGTTTTTTTTTTATCTTTTCTTCTACCAGGCGGTCGGGACAACTATTCATCTTCCTCATCATCGTCCACAACAACATTTAAATCGACCGTGAACGCATCGGAAGTTGGTGTTTCCGGGTCAACTGAGGATGACGTTTTCGGTCGTTTAGCTTTACGTCTATTACTAGACGTCATGGTCGGTACGGTAGGCCACTTTGGACTTTTTCTTAAAAGCTCCCAACATCTATAGTACGTGAAAACACCTCTAGTTTTCTCGTACTCATCCATAGCCCTCGTTAAAACATCGATGTCACCACCTCCGCTCGGCCGATAATCAGAGTTTCGTTGATAAATTTCTTGGAATTGGTGACACTTGTTGATATCGGTCCATTTGCTAGAGATAGAATCTTTGTCACGGTGTTCACCTTTTCCCATCGTACTAAAAAAAGCTCACGAATCCTGTTCCAAAATTCTGGACTGGTTTGAAAGTTTGCTACAAAAAAAAGAAGTAAGTGATACGTTAAAAAAATAATAAATTCGACGCGTAGTTTAATAACACTTACCCACATCAGGGTCAGGGGCGCAGGATGATAGGGGCCGGGGGGGGGGGGGGCGCCCTAGCCCCCCGAACTTTCGCGCAGTAGTGTTACGTATGTACTTTTCGTATAGAATTTTTTAGGTATATGCGTCTCCCCCCCCCCCCCCCCCCGGGTTTAAAAAAATATGTATATACGTTTTCGACCCCCCGGTTTAAAAAAATTATGTATATACGTTTTCGGACCCCGGTTTTATAAAAAAAATATTTATATAGCCCAAATCAGATCTATTCAGTTTCAGCCCAAATCATATTGTTATGTTTATTATAGCCCAAAATTAAAGCCCAATTGATTTATGTCATTTAGGTTGAAATTAGAGATGAAATTGTTCATTTGTTTGTTAAACAATGTTTACGTTTTAATGTTTGAGAACGTTTTTTTTATATTAATGTTTGACCCGACCCGAATCAAATCACCGATGTCCGACCCGAACATACACCTCGAAACTACGCGATAGAAATTTTTTTTAGGTCCGTTACCTCCCCCCCCCCCCCCGAACGTTTTTTTTTCCAAGCTTCGTCACTGATCGGGGTCCTCCGAAACATTCACCCACGCCCGAACCAACGCGTATTCCTCGTCCTTCGTCCAAACAACGTAAGTATGCTTACGACGAGGTTGGTTCGCGTCCTTTTTTTATGTGACCTTCTACCGCGTTTGGATGTCTCGCGATCGGGTTCGGGTTGCGTCTCCGGCACGGTATGTACCTCGGGTTCAGCTTGTTCTTGGGATGGTTGCGAAGCACCCGGTGGGGCAAAGCCGTAAGTGGGTGGTATGAAGGGATTAGAGCCGCTCAAGTAAGCCGCGTACAAAAACACATTCGGGTCCATGTCATGAAAGTTAAAGTTTTATTGTGGTTGGTTGGTATTTGGGTTCCCGGGTCTTGACGGAACACCAAACGGTGGTCGGAATAGATGCATGGTAAATAAGTTTATAAAATTGGAAGAAGTAGAGAGAAAGATAGATAGAAAGTGAGATTTTTTTTTAAAAAGTTAGATGAAAAGTGGGGTATATATAGATTTAAAAGAGAATTTAAAAAATTAAAATTATTAAATGTTTTTTGCAGTTTGAAAACGGTCAAATATCAAAACTTGTGCAATTTTGGCGTGATTTAAAACACGTTTGGGACCTTTTTTTTCGAAAATCACACCGAAAAACGCCCAAGGGGGTGGGGACATGGCGTGTTGGGGTGTGTTTGGGGGCTTTTTTTTGAAAAAATCACGCCCACTACGGACGGAAGGTGACAAATATACCTCTTTCATATATATAAAAATAGATGTAAAGGTCTAACGATATTTAAGTTAACAAATGTAAATAAGAACACCTTTTTCAAGCCTTTTTCAAAGTTCGAAATTAAAGAGGCGGCGTTTGAGTGTGGGGACGATAAGACTCCGGGGCCGGATGGTCTTAACATGAAATTCATCAAGCACTTTCGGCAATTGTTTGAAAATGACTTCTATGTTATGAATGAGTTATAATATTGTGACTTTCCATATGCTTAACTCCCACCCCTTTAATGTATTTGTATTAATGTCAAGCCCTATAAATACTAACTATTTTATTTGTATGATATATCAATAATATTTTATATTCCCTCATTCTTTTATTCTTCTTCTTATATTGCTATTAGGTTTAGTTGTTTTACAACACGTTATCAGCACGAGTTCTTTATGGAGTTGAATGGCATTATGTAAGTTTCTAGAGCAACCATTGTTACAAGCCATCGCTGAACGCTTCACCATGCCACTGTTTGCTTTCAATCTAACCATTATGCAGAAGGTATTGATACTGAATCGCAAAACAGGTATCCTTCGATCCTATATGTGTTTAAAGTGGTAATGGATAGATTTAAATAATATGTTTTTCCAACAACCATATCCTTATTCTGCAAAATATAGATTTGATTTTGTATTCGAAAGCAAATGATTCTGATGCGGTGAGAACTATCGGTAACTGGAACAAGTTGTCTAAAAGTCGGTTACATAACTTTCTAATACTTTATATTGCTATGTTTATTTATTTATTCAGATATTTATTTAACTTTTATTTTCAATATTACATAATGTTTTCCATAATAAATTTTGTCTCAACATTTAATTTAATATAATGGTGGATTTGTCAACCATCAACAAGCTTTAAATATATTTCATACTTATCATATTTTAGTGACCATTCGTTATCTAGGTTAATTGTCATCCATTAAATATAATAAATTGTCATTCATCAAATTTATCATCATGAATTAATTTTATGGTAGTTGTCATACATCAAATTTCATACAGTTGATTTTCATGTTATGTGATTTATTGCTATCTTACTTTGATTACTGAATGCAGTTGATGAATGAATATGGTTTATAAAATAAACTAATTTTGGAATGCTGATTTTAAGAAACTAAAACTTGATACCTTGTTTCAATATTTGGTTCTTGTATTTAATTCAAGCTATGGATTCGACTACACAAATTTAGTTAAAAAAATATTTTCTTTTGAGTTGTTTATAGATAAGTCGTAGAGATGTATAAATGGCTTAAAATAGATATACAAAATAGGTTCCCTTATATATTCCCTTCTTTAAATCTTGAGTAACACATAAACTTTTTGATAAATCGATCGAAGCAACGTGAGCCTATGAAATTAATTTGAGTGAATTTATTGATTTTATTTAAATTTAGTTGATTAGTGGCCTTCCATTTAGCCGTATTTAATTGACCACTTGACTTTCATATTCATAATTTTAGCATTCTAAAGTATTTAATATTATATATTATGAATTAATGATATGTTAATATCACATTTATGTTTTATCTACTTTTAATATATCTATTTTAATATGCTTAAATATGCAGTTATATAAATGGTGAATACATTTATAAATTTTAATATATGATTAATTAGATCATAATTGGATTTAAGTTTAAAAATTTTGTGGTTTCTTATGATTGTACCTACTTTAGAAATATATAATAAATCTTGCATGTATCATTATCATATTAAGTTTTAACCACCTTGATTATTATTATCACAATATTATCACCATTACCTTATTAAATTAGACATTATATAACTTGTTTTAAGTGTGGTATGTTTTTACTCATCTCAACTTGTTGCTTTAGTAGTCATGCTAGCGTATAGAAGGCATGCCAAAATACCTTTACACAGTT
The DNA here is from genome assembly GCF_002127325.2 of Helianthus annuus. Lineage (NCBI taxonomy): Eukaryota > Viridiplantae > Streptophyta > Magnoliopsida > Asterales > Asteraceae > Helianthus > Helianthus annuus. The sequence continues at coordinate 49,274,109 of NC_035445.2, forward strand.
AAGATGTTAAAGAGATCTAGTGCGTAGTACACATTCGACATTCATTTCTACGATTTTAAACATTGATTGATTTCGGTATTACATGCACTATACAAGCCTTTAATGCAATACATTATTACAATAACATATTGCTACAATATTAAAAAAAAAACTTTGATATTTATGCATGGGTTGTACCAGGATTTATAAAAAAACATGTATCAATAATATTCAAGTAATGGTTTACTGTTGTTCATTTCCTTTATTTTTACAAGAGGAACCCATGCGTTATTTTATAGTGATAACGGTATCTCATGCATCTAATAGGGGATTGGTCATAATACTTAACAATAGTATTGGATATTAACTATATTGTATTGATTATATATTTTATTATAAGTGATAAAAATCGTATTTCATAAGGTTGTATTATAACTTGTTTTACTTGGTTACATGTCATAAAGTCATGCATTGTATAATCTAGCTTTATGTATACATTGTGTTCATATGATGAGCATTAAAGTGACTAAAGTTGTGGTATATGATCACACGTTATAAACATGATTGAATTGTGATCCATGTTTGTTTATAATATGACATCTGAAGTATCAAACTCCCTAAAGCTTATTATAAATATTTTGAAGCGTGTTTGGAACGATAAATATTAATGATTTGGTCATATAATTGATGTTATATAATGAAAAGATTATTTATACACGTGGAATAAAATAATTTCCATTGCCAAACTTCAAATATGCTTTTGAAGTAGCAAGATTGTTAAAGTTTATATAAGGTTGATTGTGATGATACAATGATTGGCATAAAGGTGGTGATCATGTACATAACTAAGAAAATTGTAATGATGTCACCATGATAGTTGTTTGGTTATAATCCATTCCGTGAACTGAATGTGATGATATAATAATTGGTGTAAAGTTCGTAATCATGGTAATTGAGGAAATTGTTATGATGCTCATGTAATGAGATCAACCATGTTAATAATGTGATGACTATACAATGATCGTTATAAAGGTCGTAAGATATAAGATTGATAAATCTTATATGACTCAACTACTTCTCAATTGATGGTAAGCAAAGAGAACATTATTTACAAGGAAAAATCGATTAAATTTTTTTCATTTGTCACACTTAAGACATATGTTCCTAAAGTAGCAATATCATTATAAGAGTTATGAAAAAATGAAATGATTTTATACTCACGTGACAAAGTAAATAATGAAAAGCTATGGAGCTTGTTTTGGTTCTACTCCATTCCCCAAAGTGAATGTGATTATATATTAATCATTGTAAATGTAACGATGGACCTAATTGAGTCATTTGTAATGATGAGATTGACTATAAGAATTGTAATGATGGCCATTTTAATAATGAGATGGACCACCAAAAGTGGCAAACTAAGGAGTGTTTGCATAGCGTGATGGTTTTAACTTTGAAGTTATAATATATTCTCTCACATCATATGTTTTGTATTACATACGAGCAAGTAATACACATACGATCATAAACCAGAAGTTTATGGATCATAATTATTTAATTAGTTCGCATGACCGGTTAGACCACATCGAGTCAATGATGATGTGAAACATAATGAAGAACTAGAAGATTCTTCAAGATAATAATTAGCATGTAATGTTTGCTCTCAAGGGAAATTATATATTTACAAAATAAACGAGGGTGTGTATACCTAAATATTCTGGAAGCGGTTAAAGGATATGCATATCCCAACATGATACCATTTAGTGTTTTAAATCGATGCATCGTCTAAATGGTTATCAAATCCACAACCTGAAGCTTGTGTGATTGTGACTTAGCTAATGTGATAGCAAGCATATTAATCCAGATTAGTATATTTATTTGTTAATAGTGAATTTGATTCCCAAATTATTAATGATCATTGGAATAAATGTTATTGTGATCACTGAACGTCTACTATTGGTTACAAAGCCAATAATCATGAGAGGAGCAAAAGTTCATTTAGGTACATGTAATTTTATATATAGTACCATCAATTCACATCAATCCAATAAGTTATAGTTCTCCCCATACAGTTGGTTTTTGGTCAGGAACCAAAGATGTCTCATCAAAGATTTTGGTTGTGCGACATATATTGAAACTCATCCACCACACCGCACAAAAATGGGACTTCTAAAAAGTTTGAGAATATGTTGGGTATAAATAATCGTTTATGATTGAATACTTAAAACCATTAGTGAGAAATTTGTTTATGGCTCATTGGTTTTTCACTTTAGTGAATGAATGTTCCCAACATTAGGGGGAGATAACAAGCAGTTGGAAAGTGAAAAGTGAAATGAATTATCATGTCATCTTGATCCTCAAACTATAAAGTATGAACTAGAAGTTTAAAGTATAATTCATTTACCAATATTAAAGAACAAATTACCAGACAAGTTCACTGACCTAATAGAGTGACTAAGTAAGTCACATAATCAACTGCTTATGCTCCAGTTATATTTGTGTCCCAAGAGGATAACCACATATTTTTGTAATAAGTCTATTGCACGCCTAAAGCGTGGTAGACTAGTTGATTCCAATATTAAAATTCCTCGAAAATTGGAGCAAGTAATTAAGATGGTCAAGCCGAGGTTAATAAGATCTCCTGAAGAGACAATAGACATGATGGTTCAAGAAAAACCTCAGGTAACTGAAAATAAAGAGATCTTGATAAGTTGTATCATGTCTAACATATGTATGGAATCGAAATAAAAATTGACTTTTGTATATAATGTAGCGCTTAAAATGACTAAATGATAAGGATCAAGATTTAAGATCTGCCTATGAATGAATATTAAGAAATGATTGGCCAAAATACAAAGACGCAAATAAGGCAGAGTTTAGTTCTCTAATGAAATGGAAAGTTTCTGGACCAACAGTCCATACAACTGAAGTTGTAAAATATGCTGGATACAAAAGTGTCTTTTATGCGAATCATGTGAAAATCAAATTAAGTGATATAAGTCAAAATTGGTGGCACAAGAATTTTCACAAAGACCTATGATTGATTATGAGAAAACGTATTCTCTAGTGGTGGATGCATTGACTTTCCAATATCTTATTAGTCTGGTAATATATAAAACAGAATTGATATGCGTCTTAGGAAAGTTATGTATCACTTGATACTAAGTCATATAAAATAAGTTCTCGAGAATATTATGATTATTGTATAAATTCAGATCTGAATACATATACATGTTGTATATGTTATTGAATTGAATATAATTGGAACTCCCCATGAGTATCCTAAAGCATTTGAGTGCTTAAGAGGTTAATTGAAACACCTTATGGATGTAATTATAGTGCACCAATACTCCAATAAACATACATAGAAAATGTGTACCTGGTTATTATGGAATCTCAATGTACACAGTGTACAAACATGGTACAATAGGGATTTGGAGATAAAAGCAAGTGTTCTAGATATTTTTGCATATGATACAGATATCTATGTGTTAAAAGGGCAAGTTTATATAGTAAAACTTCTAAGAGTGAAAGCACATGTATATTTGGATAAGATGGAAAGAATTCCCTCATGGATTGATAATCCTAGAAGAATTAATGATGTCAAAACCACAAGAACGTATTATATGAAGTTGACAAAATACGTATGTACAAAAATAGTTGGGTCGAGTGTTGTACAACTCGAGATATTCGCATAAAGAGGGATATAAGTTTGATTAAATTAGCCATGTTCTATGAACATTCTACTTTTAAAAGTTCACTATAATCGCAATTTACAGTAATGATGTCTAGGCATCATTGAGAGAAATTGTCGAGCTTTTAGAGGGATAATTTTTGAATGACCTTGGCACGTTCTAATTATTACTCGAACTGCAGTTCGAGTATATATGTAATTATATTTTACTAATCCCTCAAGTACATCTAGAAGATGATGTTTGGATATTTTAGTATGGACATAGTTGAACCTTAAAGTATGTTAAAGGTTGTTAAGTCATTTGTTATAAGAAATGCATATTATTATCTCCTACCAAAGTAGAGATTCTCATTCTAGAAGTACCATCGTTAAATGCATAAGTGCATTAATATGTTTTGATAGCTATGTGTCACACCCCTTTCTAAGGCGGAAGCACGAGGTGTGATCATGAAAGGTTCTCATTGCATACGAATGGTAAACATACTACATGCTCATAAAATAACTTCAAATGCCATTACATTCAAAAGATGGTTGAGATAAGTGTTTACATTACACGACCATTAATTGTTTTAAAAAGTTTACAACTTTATTCAAAGATAAACATAAACATCATCCAAGATCAAGAGTAAGACCGCGCGCACATCCACTTTAGTTACCTGAAATACATGTGAGTTTTTGGAAAATCGTCAACATAATGTTGGTGTGAATTCATGCAGTTTTTGTATTGAGCGTTTGTATACTTTGTATGAAAACATGGTATGTAACTTGTATAAATCAAGTATTTCTGTAAGTATCGAGATTGTTAATGGGTTGCAAGGCCATTAACATGTGACACGACATAGGAAACATCCAAACCATAGGCATTTTTCTAGTTGTCCATTCACAACTGAGACACAAAAGCACTACTTGGTACTAGTTATCACCAAGAGTGTGGCTGCCCGAAAACCCATTAGATCTAACCTTTTGTTCTGCGGTCTTAGTATGTACATGATTAATGGTGCTTCTGGTACCCTATTCGTGACACGATTTAAAGTATCATCCCTTAGTTCTTGTATCCATTATACCATAACACATGTATTTTCCCCAAGTTTAAAAAGTATGTAAAAGTTTAAAAGTGGGGACATGAATTCACAACTTTGCGTTCCTTGTGCCGTAAACTTCACCGGGTTTGCTTATATAGCGTCGTGACCTATACGTATTTCATTAACGTTAGTCACTAGACTTGTATCGCACAAGTACAAGTCACCATCTTTTATGTATTTGTTCTTTGTGTGTTAAAAATAATTTATATTTTTAACTATGTATCTTACTTATATTATTTTCTCAAAAATAAATATAAGTATCTTGTATTTTTCACCCTAGTTATGTATTTTGTCCAAAAACACCTTTTAAGTTTATAACTTGTCCAAGTTACGCAATTTTTTAAGAAATATATTTTCATAAATATATTCTCTTGTATTTGTCTATGCATGTTGTATGTGTATTTTTGTATTTTTACTCCTTAGGAGTATTTAGTGTATTTTCAAGTCCTAATACACTATTACATGTAATACATACTACATACACTTAGCACAAAATTTGGTGATCAATAAATATATATATTTTTCTCAAAAATATACATACTTAATATCAATTTTTATCTTGAAGAAATCATCATTTCTTAACTTGAAGTTTACATAAAAATTAGGGAAACCTTGGTAAATATTTTTAGGTAAATTTTTAGGGAATAAGTTTCATCAAAACTTATATTTTTCTAAGTGTCAAAATTTTTATAGAAATTTAGACATGGTTTCCCCTAAAAATGGAGGTTTCCCATGTTTTCAAAACATGTGTTTATTTTCTTTTAAATCATCATCAAACATCAACAACTCATTCAACACTTACCGAGTGTCAAAATCAAGTAAATTACACTACATCATGAACTTGAAGTTTTTGTAAAAACTTGTAGTAACTTACCATGTTGTTTAGTAGGTTTAGTTACCCTTAAAAACATGGTTATTTGTTTGTAAATCACTTTATTAAAAGATTTAGTCATTTAAAACTTGTAAGATGATTTTTCTAAAAATATTTCTTTTGTATTTTTCTTGTTACTAACATGTTCCTAGTCTTGTTTAAACACTAAGAATATGATTATTTTATTTAGAAATCATGACTTTGTAAATCTTGTAAATAAACTTGGTTTCTTGGGAAAATTGTTCTTGTAATCATCTATTTACAAGATTTGTATTTTGTTTAAATCGCCTTTACATATGAAAATCAATTTCATCATTCAACTTCATGAAGACATAAAGCATGATGATCTTGGTCTTTCACAAGATCACCACTTTAGCTTACTAGATCATGTGTTTAATCACAATCTAGTAGGTTTCTTATGATGTCTAACATTACTAACACAAATCATCAATCAACAAGAAGCAAATCATCATCATTCAACATGTATTCTCATATTTTTAAGCTTATGTTAAAGTATCACGATCATGTTCTTTAGTGTTCTTGTGATTAACAACATTCATCATCTTTTAACCATCAAAGTATGAAGTAACAACAAGTGATTAGAAGCTTACAACTAGCACAAGGGCTAGGGAAGAACACAAGAAGTTGAGGATGACAAAAGTGGTGGATAAAAGCAATCAGGGGAGGTCCTTCAAGATCCACAAGCTTCCAACTTCCTTAATCACCTTCTAACACCTTGAGATGAACTATGAACAAGGTTTGAAGGTGGTGGTGGTGTGTGTGGGTGGCTACGGCCGTGAGGAAGAGAGGGAGATGAGAAGGTGGTGTGTGGAAGATGGTGATGTTATGAACTCTAGTGCATACTTCTAATCCATGTTAGATGTTTATCCATTGTATATTGTGTCACCCAAGTACTAAGCATATCAAAGATTTGTGATCTTAAGTGATCTTATAAGATCATATAGAATCAAGGGAGATCCCATGTGGGACCCATGTTGGATCCACCATGAGGGGGGGGGTGTAATTGGATTTCAATCTTTACTTAGGGATTTAGTTGGAATGTAAGGGTGTTAGTTAGGCATTTCATGTGTTTAGTGCTTAGGGGATGTAATATGATGTTCGGTGTTCATAACTAGCTTCGTAATATTAAAACAATGCTTCTAGTATTATTTTGATGTTCCGGGTAATGTCCGGTTGTTCGGTTAAATACCGGCTCGTTAAAGTGTCAAATTATTCCGTTTAGTGATCTTTAAGTATCCTTTTGTGCCCCTTTCAATTCCCGACACTTAGGAGGGTATTCTGGATAATAAAACATGAATTCTGCATGATATTTATGGGTTAAAAAGCTGATTATAGCTTATTTGTGCAGAATTATGCATTTAAAGTGCGTTTCGGATGCTTTTTAGTGCATATTCTAGCTTCCGAAAAGTCTATATGTTAACCCTTGTATACATTCTTGGGTTTTAATGTATTTTTGACGTTGGGCCTACTCCTGGGCCCCAATTCTATTGTCTGACTGCTTTTTTTTTGCCGAATTGTTGACACAATGTGTCTTACCGGTAAGTTTACTAGTATTTCTGATGCAACGCTATCATTAATGCATAAAGCAATACTTGTAGTATAAAACGTGCATGAATTCACAAGTATAGCATGTAATCAGACAATGTTGACATTTAAGCACATAATTGCAGACATTAGGTAATAATTAAACTGTACGAAAATTACCGGTTTTGTGCCAGTTGTCACACTATGTATGGGTATAATATCTTTCACTTGACCATATTGTCATGATATAACCTTTGTCAAGAAAAGAGACATTGGAATGAGTTCAAAGAAATATTTCAGGTATAAACGATATTTGATTATATTTTACTAACCCATCAAAACAAGTTTGGTTAGCCTTGTAGATGCAGGAATGTAACAAAACACAACATTGCTCAACATAAAGGATTGCACATTAAGGAATCAAGCGACAAATCATTGGCTACAAAAGCTTTGTTCGACTTTCAAGGAAGATGGACACATGTAACTTAAAGGCTACATGTTAAAATGAGGGGGAGACTTATTCAAGTTGCACTCTTTTTCCCTTAACTAAGTTTTGTCCCATTGGGTTTTCTTAGTAAGGTTTTTTATGAGGCGACACACTTGATACAAAAGTATCAGGGGGAGAAAATACGCGCTGCACTCTTTTTCCCTTGGCTATGGTTTTATCCCAATGGGTTTTCCTAGCAAGGTTTTTAATGAGGCAGCATATATCACCAAGCGTATTAAAAGAATAATATGTTATTTTACATAATCATGTGGATAGTCAAGGGGGAGTGTTATGAATGAGTTATAATATTGTGACTTTTCACATGCTTAACTCCCACCCCTTTAATGTATTTGTATTAATGTCAAGCCCTATAAATACTAACTATTGTATTTGTATGATATATCAATAAGATTTTACATTCCCTCATTCTTTTATTCTTCTTCTTATATTGCTATTAGGTTTAGTTGTTTTACAACATTCTACAACATTTTGGTCAATTTTCATAAAGAAGGGCAAATCACTGGTGGGAGTGGGTCGTCTTTTATTACTTTGGTCCCTAAAATTAAAGACCCGGTGGAGCTTTGCAATTACCATCCTATCAACCTAGCGGGGATGATAAGTAAGATTATCTCGATAATTCTTGCTAATAGACTCAAGAAGGTCTTGGGGGTGATCATTTCGGACTCACAATCGGCTTTCCTCAAAGGGAAATTCATTTTGGATGGCCCGTTGGTGGTAAATGAACTAATCACGTGGAGAAAAAAAATAAAGATCAAATGTTCATCCTTAAAATCGACTTCGAAAAGGCGTATGATAACGTCAATTGGAATTTTGTGGTTGACATTATGGCTCAAATGGGGTTCCCTAGTGTGTGGTGTAAATGGATCCGTGGGATCTTATCTTCGGCAAGATCTTCAGTTCTAATAAATGGCGCTCCCACCTTCGAATTCAAATGCGGTAAAGGTATGCGTCAAAGTGATCCCCTCTCTCCCTTCCTTTTTATAATTGTTATGGAATCGTTGTCTTGTTTGTTTGATAAAGCTAGGGAAGGCGGTGTGGTTCGTGGGATTCAAACTCCAAACAACGGCCCAAATATCTCTCATCTTTTATATGCGGATGATGCTATTGTGCTCAGGGAGTGGTCGGATTCAAATATCATTAACGTGGTTAGAATTCTTCGGGTGTTCTATATGTGCTCGGGTCTAAAAATCAACCTTTCGAATCTAACCTTTATGGATGTTGGACCGTGTTCCGACCCTAAACAGTCAGTTGAGAACGTTCATCTTCACATACAAAGGCAGAATCAATGCACATGAAGTTACACAGCTTTTCCTTTTCAATTTCCTCTCTATTGATGCTTTCTGATTACAATTTGACAACGTTTTGCTACCACAAGCATGAAACAGTTCCACTCCAACATACACGAATCAATGATCAGGTTTCGCTCTTAATACCTATATATAGTCCACGTGCTTTCGCTTATACGACATGCCGTATAAGCGAAACTACCTGCTAAAACACAAGAGCGAAACCATATTGACACAAAAGCGAAACCTCTACAATACATGTTCATAAAAGCGAAACTACTTATATAAAACATAATTTTGACTTTTAAGCTCCTATGTTGACCTATCTTGACCTAAGACGTAATGCAGACGAAGTCAACAGACATTCCATGCATCAACAGACTCCCCCTTGGATGTTTACGAAGTCTTCAGCTCTGAGTCTTCAGTCTTGGTCTTTACTTCAATTCTCTGTCTTCACATCATAAGCACTCTATCTTCACAGGTTTAGGATCACATCCTAGCTCTATCTTCAAACTCCCCTTTGACTGTTGATCCAGACTCCCCCTTTCACAGACTCCCCCTCTCGATATGCTAGAATCTGAGGTCTTGATCTGGTTCAAGCTTTGACAGTTAACTTCCGTTGGGAATAATGAAGTCCAAAAACCTGTTACTCAACCAATAACATTACAAACTATCTTTTCAATAAATCACAAACTTAATCAGCTCTAGAAATCCACTCAAATATTCAGGTCCAAGTTAATGACCCTGATTACTTAATTAATCTACCAAGTCCAACTTAATGACCTTGGTTGATCTTTTGACGAATCAAACTGATTTTAAAACAACAATTTTCACAGTTTCCTGAAAATAACAAGTATCAATTTAATGAACTCGTTTTATCTTTGAAAACATCGCAATCTCTGACAAAGTAAGCTCTCCTCATTCTTCAGCTCAGAACTTTCCTGCATCTGCTTCAATCTTCGAGAATCCAACGATCAACTCTCCACTTTGGTTTGTCAAAAATAAAGCAGAAATAAAATCTTTTTGGATTTTATAAAGTGTTCTAAACTAAGAAATGAAATACAGAAGACTTAAATTGCAGAAAATAAAGAAATTGAACTATTTACAAACTTATTTTTGTCGAGCGTGTCAGGGAATCATATCAGCTTTTCAGACAAATTACTAGTACCGTTAAGCTATATATCATACTCAGACTTAAACAACTCACCTCGATTGTCGATATACTGATCCATCTAAAATTCTCACACAGATTTCAATATATTCAGGATACGATTTAGATGACTTATGAACTTAGCTCAATTCATGTGTCCCACCTCTTGAATATACTCCTGTATCCAGAATCCCAGATATTCAGTCTTACAGGTGAGTATACCACAAATGATATCTGTCAGGGGTTAAATGCGAGGGCCGTGAGAGCTCAGGTCGATACTTCCGTATACGCAGAGAGATGACGGCTTTGACTTTCTGGTGTGTCCCCTTTAGAGGATCTTTTAGTTACAACAGCAGCGACTATCAATTTTATTGTTTCATCAGCTTGCTGAGGGCGATGCTATATTTCAAGCATTTGCAAAAAGTATTATTCGGGGACTAGGTCAGTACTTCCATACAGCAGAAGTCCCGGAATAATACCCCAGATATCACTGAGTATAAAGACCTAGTATCTCAGAATATGGGACCTTTCAAACGAGATTTCAGGGGTTACCTATATATCCAAGTAGTGTTCCCCACGAATTTCACAAGTTTGAAATTTTAGGTTTATATGCTGAATAAATCTACTAAATGTGTGAAAACCTATCGACACATCATTAGTGAGACTATTTAACTCATTTAGACTTTACAATTCTTTAGCATACTGTAATTGTCTAGCCGATGTACTATCATTTTCCCTTTATACACAAGTTCTTTTTCAATTTTATCATGTTTTTGTATTTTTGCATTTTTTACTATTTTTGTATTTTCTGAAAATAAACTATATACATCTACATCTACTCCCCCTAAATACCAAAACAAGTAAAAAATCGACAAACCATTGCAGATTGTTTCTCGTCTTTATCCGCAACAGTACTCTCATCAACGCCAATTATGCCATCCGACACCGAAAGAAGCTTCATACCATTCAGTTTTAACAAATATTTAAACCGATTTTTATCAAAAGCTTTGGTATCTAAATCAGCTTTCTGTTCGTCAGTGTGGATTTTCTCAATTCGTATCAACTTTTTCTCGAAGCGATCGCGAATAAAGTGATGACGAATCTCTATATGTTTAGTTTTAGTGTGATGTACTGGATTCTTTGTTATATTTATTGCGGCCTCATTATCAACAAAAAAGAGGTGTGTTAAGAAACTGCAAACCATAGTCGCGCATCTGTTGCTGTATCCACAGGATCTGAGAGCAGCAACTGCTAGCAGAAACGTACTCCGCTTCACATGTAGATAGCGCCACAGACGTTTGTTTCTTACACTGCCAGGTAACCAATCTAGGTCCAAAGAACTAGCATCCTGCAGTTGTTGATTTGGTATTGACTTTGCAGCATCCGAAATCCGTATCGGAATACCCTTCGAGCGTAAAGTCGCCTTTTCTAGGATACCACAACCCCAATGTAGGTGTTCCTTTCAAGTAGCGTAATATCCTCTTCACAATAATCATGTGCGAAGCTCTCGGGTTAGATTGATATCTTGCTGCGAGGCACGTTGGGTACATGATATCAGGACGTGACGCAGTTAGATACATCAAAGAACCTATCATGGAACGGTAGAACGTTTCATCAGCCCTATCTCCGGTGAGATCTGGGTGAATCCCATGATTTGTTGCAAGTGGGGTAGCAGTTGGAGTAGAACTTGACATTCCAAATTTCTCTAGAATATCATGCACGTACTTCGTCTGGTGAATGAAAATTCCCTCAGGTATTTGTTCAACTTGTAGACCCAGAAAGAATTTCATCTCCCCCATTGATGACATTTCGAATTTTTGCTTCATCACCTGTTCGAAATCTTTGCACAATTTCTCATTCGTTGACCCAAAAATTATATCGTCTACATAAATCTGAACTATCAGAAGATGTCTGTCGACCTCTTTAGTGAAGAGAGTGGCATCCACTTTTCCACGAATGAACTTATTGGCTAGTAGGTGTTGAGACAAAGTCTCGTACCATGCTCTCGGGGCCTGGTGTAAACCATATAACGCTTTGTCCAATAAGTAGACCTTGTTTTTGTGGATTGGGTCAGTAAAGCCCGGCGGCTGACCGACATAAACCTCCTCTTTGACCTTCCCATACAGAAACGCCGATTTTACATCCAACTGATAAACTTTGAAGTTCTTCCAAGACGCAAATGCTAGGAAAATTCTGATTGCCTCTAGTCGTGCCACAGGAGCATAGACTTCTGTAAAATCAATCCATTCCTATTGGCTAAGCCCTGAACAACAAGTCGAGCTTTGTTCCATACAACCACTCCTCTGTCGTCTCTCTTACACTTGAATACCCATTTTGTATTGATTTTCCTTTGACCATCCGGTAAATCCACTAACTTCCACACTCCCAACTTTTCAAACTGACTCAACTCTTCTTGCATCGCAATGACCCAAGAGTCTTCAGTAAGCGCCTCTTTATACGTTCTTGGTTCGATCTGCGAAATGAAACAACTTAATGAAAATTCAGTTTGTAAAGGTGCTACTGTAGAATAAAAACATGTTAAGCCCTGGTCTATTTGACGTCTCGTGCGAACGCCTGAATGCAATTCTCCTATGATCAACTCCTCTGGATGATAAGAAAGAGTTCACGGCATCACTTCGCTTGGAACATCCACATCACCTTCCAGATTAGTAACATTTTGATTTGCACTTTGTTCACCAATTTGGTTTATTTGACTTGAATCCTGAATCTGCTCCCCCTCAGAATTTGAATCTCCATGATCAAAGATCGGCATGTTCTCTGATTCTTGATTATCATCCTGATCTGACTGATTATCTTGAGCAACTTCATTCTGTTGGACATCATCGTGTTCACCAGCATTACTCGGACCTGCTTCATCATCATTTGAAGTTTCCCGTGGTCGTCTTGAATACTCAGCTGGGAACCTTTGCTGTGACTCGTACTCACGCAAAATATCCAACTCATCAAAGAAATCTTCTTCTTCTTCTTCTTCCATCATGTCAAATGATTCCCACAACTTGTCGTAATGATATCGCCATGAATCTCCTGGACTTTGTGGCGGAATAGTGTAACCTTGACATTCAACATTTGCAGCTTCAATAATCCGCTTCTCACTTGGAACGTAGACACGGCGTGTAGGACTTGAATATCCAACAAATATACCCTCAATGCACTTCGGACCAAACTTTCTATAAGGCTCTATAACTATACAGGGTGACCCGAACGGTTCTAGATACTTCAAATTCGGTTTGCGATTATTGATCAGCTCAAAGCATGTTTTGTTGAACTTTTTGACAGTAAGAACCCTGTTGAGCGTATAGCATGCGGCGGAAACAGCTTCAGCCCAAAAATTAATTGGTAACTTTGAATCTGCGAGCATCGTTCTAGCCGTCTCGATTAGCGTCCGATTTTTACGTTCTACAACTCCATTCTGCTGTGGAGTGTACGGAGCACTAAACTCATGCAATATACCTCTTTCATCACAAAATTCTTCCATTCTGCTGTTCTTGAATTTAGTACCATTATCACTTCGAATTCTTTTGATACGCCGTTGGTACAGATTCTCAATCTTCTTGAACAACGCCATTAAACTGTCAAACGTTTCGTCTTTCGTCTTCAAGAAAGAAACCCACGAAAATCTGGAATAATCATCAGTAACCACAATACAATAGTTATCTCCTGTAATGCTCTTGACATTCACCGGACCAAACAAATCCATGTGAAGTCTCTCCAGGGGTCTTGAGACTGAATTGACTTGTTTTGTAGGGTGTGACTTTTTCTTCTGCTTGCCTTTGACACAGCTAATGCACTCCCCTTCCAGATGAAAACCTTTGACATGAACTCCTGTAGCCAAATCATTATGCACCAAATGATTCATTTTTCTAAGATGTATATGCCCCATCTTCCGGTGCCACAATCTCGATTCTTTTTCAGTTGCTCTGGACACGAAACAGTGAGCCTGACCCGTGGTTGTAGTAGCTACGCTCATATCCAACACATACAGATCATTAACTCTCGGTGCCCTCATGATAATCCATTCCTCAAGGATAACAAATCCTGGTTTCAAGATCAAACATTCTTTATCAGTGAAGTGAGTTGTATACATCCTGTCACAGATCTGCGAAATACTCAGCATATTGTTCTCCAGCTCAGCGATGTAGTTAACTCTCTCAAACGTCACAATCCCGTTGGATAACGTTCCTTCACCAATAATCCTTCCTCCTTGATTACCCGCAAAACCTACGTATGCTCCATTTATGTTTCTGACATCATACAGCAACGAGGTCTTCCCTGTCATATGTCTAGAAGCTCCACTATCCATGATCCATCTGGATACAAGTTTTGGAAGATCCTGCACATAACAAACTTTGACTTAACCAATCTTCAATAAAAATGTCGATTCATGCTTCGCGATCAAGGAAGCTCCGGCAATTCAAACTGCTTAGTCAAACATGGTGTCCACCCAGGCCTCATCAGACTTAGGTGTAACCTTGACTTTTTTAACTCTTGCAATTTGAATTTTAAAGTTTTCAGCCTTCAGAGGTGGAAAATTCGCATCATAATCAACTTGAATTGATTCCTCAGAAGGTGAAACCTTTTTCTCTGTTTTCGGTTTCCAAACTTGTTGAGATAATGCAACCCGTTTGTTAAATTTGTCATTTTTAGTTACCGACTTCTTTACGGGTTCATTTTTCACTTTGATGTTATCATTTTTCAAACTCTTTTTCTCAACAACGATTGGTGTTTTTCCCTTCACATCAACTTTCTTCTGTTGAGTCTTCACATTTTCAGTCTTAGACTTCACGTTGGTACACTTTCGTGCAATGTGGCCAACTTGATTACATCTGAAACAAGTTCGAGTATCAGCCACTCGACTTGTGCCTTCAGACTGAGACTGAGAAGTTCTTTTCTCAAAGAACTCTTTGTTTGATTTTGAAAAAATTTCTTTCTCTTCATCAGCAAGTGAACTTGAACTGTTCACAAACTTTTTCTTCTCAACAAACCTCTTGTTTGGAACATTTCTTTTCTGATAAGACTTACCCCCCTGATAACCACCCGACCAATTGTTTCGGTTATTATTATAAACACGCAGTGGATTAACAGATTTCTTGTTGTAAACTTTTTCTTTCTCAAACCTCATTTTACTTTTCTTTTGACTCAGATTGTTCACTGCTGACAACTCAACTTCGACCAACTTGAAAACATTTGTCAATTTGTTCATGTTAACATTCTCTATCGGAAACTCTAAATCCGAAAACAACTTATCCGAACCCAACATCTTGTACATGACAAGATTTGATTCTTCATTTAAGTTGTTCTTGGACTTTTGTTTCGGAATGTATTTGTCCAAGAAACACCCATCTTCCTCAGTAGTGTCACTATCCGTTTTTAGCACATTTTCAACAACACCTTTTACAATATCATTTTGAACACTATCGTCATTGGAAGATGTGAACGTGACATCAATGTTCTCTGGAAGTTTAACTTCACTTTCTTCCTCAATTTCAACCAACCCAGATTGTTTTTTCGTATAGTTATCAAGAACAGGTGGTGGAACTCTATGAAAACCCACCCCGGTTCCATCAGAATAAACATCTTCGCCAGCTTTGTTTTTCCCTATGGGTTTGGGAACAATGTGTTGCAAAACAAAGCTTGCAGAGCTGTAACTATTAAGCTTCAACTGGATTTGCTCATTTTCAATTTCAGCCTCTTGAAATTTAAGTTTCAATTTAGCGATTTCATCCAGTTGTTTGTTGATTGATTCTTCTTTTACTCTCAGCACTGCTTTTAAATGCTCGTTTTCTTTAAAAGTTTTACCATTTCGATCATCACTATCTTTCACTGTGCTTTTGAGTTTTTCAAACTTTTCAGAAATTTAACGGTTTTCAAGAATTAACTTTTCATTTTCTTTTTTAACTTTTTCATGATCAATTTTATCATTTTCAATTTGGCTAGTTAATTTTCTTATCCGTTCAGTTGAAGCTTTAACTGTTTTGTCACGATTGAGAATTTGATTCTCAACGCTTCTGACCTTTGCTGTCAGATCATCAACTTTCTTTCCTTTGAGATACGTGACTGTATTACAAAATTTGCACTCTTTGTTGCAATTTTTGCAATCAACATTTCCATCAATTTTCTTACCTGAAGCATTTGTTGACACGTTTGAACTGACCTGGCTTTTTGACTTAGACACGGAGTTAGAGTCTACCTCAAGTGCCTTAGCAGCCAGCACTTTGTCAGCCATTTTTCCCAAGTTCTCAGCAGTCAACTCCTACGTTGTATCAATAACCCCAGTATCAATCTTCTTTGACTTCTCTTGCTCTTCTTTCTCCTTTCACTCTTTCTCTTCTTTCTCCTTTCTCTCTTTCTCTTCTTTCTCCTTTCTCTCTTTCTCTTCTTTCTCTTTCTCGTCTCCAGTTCCCCACCATTTATTCTGCCAATACTAATCTTCTTCTTTTAACTCCTTGATTATGGCTTCGATATCAAGCGTTTTGTCATCGATCGCAATGTTTCCATATGGGTAAACATAACACTCCCTGTCCGGATCCCATCTTCTCGCTCTCCTCGCTTCCAGATAGATACCAGAAATTCTAATGATTCTATTCTCAGCAATCATTTTTCTATATCTATACTTCTGCTCTTCAGTTCGGTTATCTTTCCAAGGAATAGGTTCATCGTTTTTCGCCATGAATGCGTAACCAATCGCATCTTCTTCTGGTAGAACCTCTTGACTCCAATCATACCCTTCATCATCATAAATCACCGCAAGAGCTCTAGATTTCTCTTTGTTGTCTTCAACCTGCTTCAATATAGGCGGCTCGGATTTATTCTGATGATAAATTGCCTTCTTGTAATAATCATCTCTGAAAGGATTTTCCGATTCATCAGCATATGCGTTTCTGCATTCTCGTTTGAAGTGACCTTTCTGCTTACACTTGAAACATGTCACTTTGTATTTATCGAACCCCAGCTTGGTAGATGGACCACCAATTGTCTTCCTACCGGTAATTTCCATGAAACGCTGTGCTCGACGAACAGCACTTGCCATAGCCCAACGAATATCGATCAGCTCCATTTCTTCAGGATCTATCTGATCATAATCTTCCTTGGTTAAGTTGGTATTGCCTATCTTCCCAGCTACTAACCCTTCATACGATTCCAACACCGATGCTAGGAAGATCATCTCCTGTTTAGCCGACTCCTCATCAAAATTCTGAGCATTCTTCAAGTATATTGCAATGTTGCATTGAAAACGATTCTTTGCATCAGAATGACTTGCAGATGATGAAGATCCACTATGATAACCACTGTGATTTCCACTGGTTTGACCACTTTGACTTTCTTTGTTTGATGTAGACACATTCTCAGCAGAAAAAGCAGTTTTGGGAGAAGTTGCTTTTGGCATCATGCTTTTCGGATAATACAAATCCAAATTCTGCTGGTAAGATGAGTGACTGATTTTGTATGTCTTCTTCAGTTCCAACTCGTGACTTTCAAGTCTCTCAATCACCAAATCCACAGTCAACTTTGCAGGCTCGATAGTGTTTTTCAGCATAAGCGCATAATATCTCCAATCCATCTCGTCTGGTAATGAATCGAACAGTTTGTCGACAAGCTCTTCATCAGGAAATCTGATATCATGTCTTGCTAATTCCAGCTTCAGATGACCAAACCTTTCTATCATTTTACAGACTGACTCATTCTTTAGACAACCAAACATATCAAACTCTTTCTTAAGAAGTTTCTTTTTACTTTTTACAATTTCAGCACTTCCTAGACATTTTTTTTCTAGCTTATTCCAGAGATCTTTTGCATTTGAATAATTGATCAATGAGATTATGTTTTCCCGAACGGATTGAAATAACAATGCCACACATTTTTGCTCAGCTACAAATGCATCAGTTTCTTCAGCAGATCTTAACGTTTCACCATTTTTGTTTCCATTTTCATAACCGTTTTTCAAACTTTTCCAGCTGGGAAATGCAAATGCCATCAACCAATCTTCAAACTTTCTTGACCATCGACTGTATTCCTCGATAGCCATTAGCTTTGGAGGTTTATTGAAGGTTCCAAAAGCACTTTCCGATTCCCAAGCTTCCTTTTTCTTTTCTTTCGGCGGATTCTCATTTTCTTTGCTTGATGAAGTATCATCGTTTTCGGAATTTCCCGTGAACGCGTACATGTCGCTGAACGGATTCAAGATTATATCATCCATCTTAAGTGTACCTGCAAAATCAGCCAACACTTAGAAAAATTTTCGAATTTTTGAAAAATGTGACAAATGAGCGAAACTATCAACTATTGTAACAGATAAGCGAAACCACACTCTTCTGTATAAGTGAAAGTAACAAATTGATCGAATGAGCGAGACTATGCTTGTCAGTAAGAGCGAAACCATATAGTTCGTATGAGCGAGAGTCAAATGTCGGTTCAAGCGAAACCCAAATGTTTGTTCGAGCGAAACTATCAAGTTCTTTCGAGCAAAAGTACCGTAAAAGCGAAACCTGTATGTTCAAATAAGCGAAACTACAGATTGTTTTCAAGCGAAAGCTATGTATTACGAGCGGAACCTGCGATGTCCGTAAAAGCGGAACTCCAATTTTAACTGATTTTAACCATTTTTAAGCCGTGCTTTAACCTGAAACTTTCTAGGGTTTGTTAATTGTATGTTTTACACGTTATACTCGATTTTTAGGCCATTTCAACCGTAGGAACCAGTTCAAATCGAAAAAATAGAGAGAAAGTGAGTAGAAATGAGAGAATTCTGTAGAATCAAGCTGTAGTAGTATGAACTCCTCGTCCTGAGCTCTGATACCACTTGTTGGACCGTGTTCCGACCCTAAGCAGTCAGTTGAGAATGTTCATCTTCACATACAAAGGCGGAATCAATGCACATGAAGTTACACAGCTTTTCCTTTTCAATTTCCTCTCTATTGATGCTTTCTGATTACAATTTGACAACGTTTTGCTACCACAAGCATGAAACAGTTCCGCTTCAACATACACGAATCAATGATCAGGTTTCGCTCCTAATACTTATATATAGTCCACGTGCTTTCACTTATACGACATGCCGGATAAGCGAAACTACCTGCTAAAACACAAGAGCGAAACCATATTGACACAAAAGCGGAACCTCTACAATACATGTTCATAAAAGCGAAACTACTTATATAAAAAATAATTTTGACTTTTAAGCTCCTATGTTGACCTATCTTGACCTAAGACGTAATGCAGACGAAGTCAACAGACTTTCCATGCATCAACAATGGAATTGGAGTTGGGTTTGCGGAAGTGGAAGACAAAGCTAGGGTGGTTGGGTGCAAGGCAGGGATCCACCCGTTCAAGTATCTCGGTTTGATGGTGGGGGCCAACATGAACCACATTAGCAACTGGAAACCGGTCTACGACATCTTTGAAGCGAGACTTTCTCGTTGGAAAGCTAACTTTCTGTCTATTGGCGGTCAAATTACTCTTATACGATTTGTCTTAGAAAGCCTACCAAATTATTACTTCTCCTTATACAAAGTGCCGAAGAAAGTTATTAATGACTTGGTGAAGATAATTAGAAGTTTTTTATGGGGAGGTTCGGGCGACTCTAACAAAATGCATTGGGTTGCGTGGGATCGGGTTTCTATCCCTAGAGATGAAGAGGGTATCGGGTTAAATAAACTTAAAAATATTAATGTCGCTTTACTCTCAAAGTGGGGATGGAGGTTCAAAACGGAAGAAAATCAATTATGGAAGAAGGTGGTCGATGCGCTTCACTCTAGTAGAGGAAATTGGGATTTTCTTCCCGCTAAGAAAAGCTTAAGCGGAGTTTGTAGTAATATTGTGAAATCGGTAGCAAGAACTACTATTGAAGGAAATCCGTTAAGATGTTTCTTTAAAGGCGTTCTTGGTGATGGGAAGCGGATTTCTTTTTGGCTTGATCGATGGCTCACAAATGAACCCCTCAAGGAAGTGTACCCTAACCTATTTAAATTGGAAGCTGAAAAAAAAAAACGTGTGGTGGAAAATAGGCTTTGCACCAATAATAATTATGGAGGGTACATTTGGAAGTGGACTAGAGGGCCTGCTTCATTTATAGAAATTGCATAATAGAACTGGCTTTTGAGGGACTTACATTCGGTCTCCCTGTCAAGCGACTGTGACAAGTGGGACTGGATCGGAAGCGAATCGGAATGCTTTTCGGTTGGTGCCGTTAAATGGTTACTTCGAAAAGGTGTTGACAACAACGGCAATTATGTTATGAAATGGAGCAAGCTAGTTCATTTGAAATGTAATATGCTAGCCTGGAGAGCAGAAATGGGGAAAATTCCTATCGGGGTGGCGCTTCGAAACCGAAATATTAATGTTAATTTCCCCTTTTGCAACTCGAACGAGGAAACAGTGGAATATATCTTCACTTCATGTTCAGTTGCCTCCATAGTGTGGCAACATGTTAGCATTTGGTGTAAGGTGGCTCCGTTCTTCGCCTGGACGGTTAGAGATATTCTGGAGATGCATTATTACGTCGGCCTTAAAGGGCTGGCTAAAGATGTGTTCCACACTTCTACAGAATCATTATTATTGGATGCTGGAGTTTATGGCGGGCTAGGAATGGTATCAAGTTCGAGAACAAGCAAGCGCGGATTAAAGACATTATTAAGGAAGTAAAATCAGTAGGATACCTTTGGATTAGTAGTAGACTTAAAGCGAGGTCCATCTCATGGACCGACTGGTGTAATTTTGTGATTATGTAGTTCGGTTTGGGTTGGTTTTGTCCGCCCCATTTTATGGGTTGGGTGTTTTTTTTAAGTATAAAGTTTCAAAAAAAAAAATAATCATCTTTAGGTTTAAGAGTTAGGAATTAGGTTCAAGATGTGATTTGTTAGAATAAAGGGGAATATTTTCGAATGAATTTGAACTGGTACAAGGAAAGAGATATATACTAGCACCTACCTAACTAACATCCACTAATTTAGCTTATCTATTTTAGGTAAATATAATACAAATAAATTACAATAAAATTACAATATTCTATTGGCTCCAATTGTGCATGTGTTAGATTAACATTCCCCTGCAGTCGTTGCCGTAGCTTGGCAAAGGCAAAGGCTGGACTTAAACCGATTGAACAAGTGTCGTGGAAGTCCCTTAGTAAAAATATCCGCGTATTGGTAATCCGTTGGGACATGGAGGACCCGAATGGCACCTAGCTGAACTTTTTCCCGGACGAAATGAATGTCGATCTCCACATGTTTGGTACGTTGGTGTTGGACCGGGTTGTGAGATAGATACATGGTAGTAACGTTGTCGTAATAGATGATGGAAGCTTGACGAATTGGGACATGTAGCTCTAAGAGGAGGTTACGAAGCAATGTGAGCTCAGCTGCGGTGTTTGCAACGCCTTTGTATTCTGCCTCGGCACTAGATCTCGATATAGTTGGTTGACGTTTTGAGGACCAAGAGATCAAGTTGTCGCCGAGAAAGACACAATACCCCGAAGTTGATCGTCGAGTGTCTGGACAACCCCCCCCCCCCAATCGGCATCAGAGTAGGCGGTGAGTGTGACCGATTTGGAGGGAGTGATATAGAGGCCCTAATCAATGGTGCCTTTTAGATACCGCAATATACGTTTAAGAAAGTTAAAGTGTGGCTCGTGTGGGGCGTGCATAAATAAGCAAACTTGTTGCACCGTGTATGCAATGTCGGGTCGGGTAATTGTTAAATATTGAAGTGTATCAGCGAGGCTTCGATAAAGAGAACCGTCGGTTAACAATTCACCGGTGTCGGCACTAAGCTTGTTGTTTGTGTCTGTTGGGGTGGTACTTGGTTTACAATGTTGCATATTTGCCCGTGTAAGGATGTCGGCTGCATACGACTGTTGAGATAAGAACAAGCCATCCTTTGTAGATTGAACTTGAATGCCAAGAAACTGGTGGATACGGCCAAGATCTTTCATTGCAAATTCTTGAGACATCAAGTTTATAAAGTGATGCAACAGAGTGGTGTTGGACGCGGTCAAGATAATATCATCGACATATAATAGTAGGTATGCCATTTGTGTGCCATTGCGATATATAAACAGAGAACTGTCGGAGACCGCGCTTCAAAAACCACATGTTTTAATGTATGAAGCAAACCGATGGTACCATGCGCGCGGAGCTTGCTTAAGTCCGAAAAGAGATTTCTTTAGGCGACAAACATGCGTGGGTTTGTCCGAATGAACGAAACCTGGTGGTTGAAACATATATACAGTTTCGTTTAGGTCGCCGTGTAGAAACGCGTTCTTAACATCAAGTCAATGCCTACTTGTTGAGATTTTCCGTTTACGACTAGACGAGCTTTGTAACGTTCAAGATTACCGTCCGCATGGAACTTGTGCCGAAATAGCCACATGCATCTAATGATGCTAGTATCCGTAGGTCGAGGCACTAAATCCCACGTGTCATTTTCTATTAAAGCCTTGTATTCAGTTTGCATAGCCTCATGCCAGTTCGGATCGGTCATGGCTGTTTTGTGTGACTTGGGGATAGGAGAGATGGTATGTGTGGTAGGGGTGGCATCGACATGCAGGTTAATCGGATGTTTGGTTTTCACGATGCCACGTTTGGAACGGATAACCATCGGATGATTTGGGATAGGCTGTGATGAGGGTGGTGGGGGTGGTACATGTATAGTTGGGGCGGTTTGGGTGGTACGGGTAGGAGTGGCGGAAGCTGTAGTGTTGGAGTGGTGGTGCAAAGTGTTAGTGACGGAAGTATTTGTGACGGATGGGATTGAATGTGGTGTGGAAGGTATCTCGTTGTGTGGGGACAGTGAGCCACAATTTTGGGAGTTTGTGTGGTGGGACGAATTTAAGGCTTCTGTGGAGGGGGTAGAGTGAGTAGGTGATGGTGGGGTAGGGAACATGGTGGTTGTATAGGAGAAGGTGAGGTAGTGAATATTGTAGGAGAAGGGTCACTGTCCAAAAAAGAATATGAATTTTGTTGAATTGGTGTTGATGCATAAGGGAAATATTGTTCATCAAACGTAACATGTCGTGACGGTTTGAAGGTCGAGACATCGGTAACCCCGATAATTAGGTGGGTAACCAAGAAATACACAGGCTATGGACCAAGGTGCAAGTTTGTGTGGTTGAGTTGCAGATTGGTTTGGAAAGCATGTGCTTCCGAAGACGCGTAAATGGTCGTAGTCAGGTGTTTTTAGATAGAGCATGGTAGTGGGAATGTTGGAATGTATGGTTTTAGATGGCAAGATGTTGTGTAGGTAGGTTGCGGTGTGCAACGCTTCAACCCAGAAAACGGGAGGTAATGAAGCATGGGTTAACAAAGATCGAATGATGTCATTGAGTCGTCGTATCATACGTTCGGCTTTGCCATTTTGTTGAGATGTGTGTGGGCATGAAAAACGGAATTGAATGCCGTGTTTGGTTGCAAATGATTTGAAGTTGTTGTTGTCAAACTCTCCCCCCATGTCACATTGAAACGATTTAATTGGTCGATTAAATTGTGTGTGTCACGGCCCTTGGCCCCGGTTTGACCCGGTTCAAGAGCCGCGGGACAGGAAACCTGCGGTATCTAATTTAGGCGACAGCGGAAGTCTTTTAATACAGAATCTTTAATACTGGAAAATGCTCGTTTATTAAATTACATAAAGTTTAGGGATAAAATCCCATAATTTACAATAAAGCGATTTCACTGGGAAATCTTTATTTTCAAAACATATTTCTTTATTTATTTATATTGAGCCACTTCTCAAGCTGGTAGTGCTTCACGGCACTTTTCTTAGCTCACAACAGATCACCTGAAACATGTTTGAAAAAGATTTTGTCAGCGGGGAAATACTGAGTGAATCATTCAGTTTACTAAAACGACTCATTTGTTATAATCTACAGTATTAAGAGAGATTACAATGTTTCTGATATCAAACCAACTACCCACAGTATTTGTCACTCGAATCTTTACGGTGACTGTGGTCATATCACCATTGGCTGCCCCAATGAAGGACGAATATCACTAAATTTTGGTTCGCCCACCTAAAGTGATAACAACAGTAGTAATGTGCACAATACCCCACATACCGGCTGTAATTTGGTGATTACATAAATTTAATCACTGTAATTTGGTACTTGTCAGTAGTTTCTTGTACGATTTCTGGACCTGATAATTGACTTTCTCCTATCTCTGCCCACCAAACTGGAGTTCTGCACTTGCGTCCATACAGTGCTTCGAATGGAGCAGTTTCAATGCTTGAATGATAACTATTGTTATAGGAGAATTCAATTAAAGGTAAATGGCTATCCCAATTACCACCAAAATCTATAACACATGCTTGAAGCATGTCTTCGAGAGTTTGTATTGTCCTTTCGCTTTGTCCGTCTGTTTGAGGATGATATGCAGTACTCAGATTTAGTCGGGTTCCCATTGCTTTCTGGAAACTTGTCCAGAAATGAGAAATGAAACGACTATCTCTATCCGATACAATGGAGAGTGGAACTCCATGTAAAGATACTACTTCATCTACGTACAACTTGGCCAATCTTTCCATACTAAAGGTTTCTTTCATTGGTAGAAAATGAGCTGATTTGGTTAATCGATCCACAATTACCCAAATCGCATCATTACCTTTTTGGGTTTTGGGTAACTTAGTAACAAAATCCATTGTTATGAGTTCCCATTTCCATACAGGCATTTCTAGCTGTTGTAGTAGTCCTGAAGGTTTCTGGTGTTCAGCTTTTACTTGTGAACAAGTTAGGCACTTAGATACGTATTCGGCTATATCCTTTTTCATTCCTATCCACCAGAAATTATTTCTTAAATCTTGGTACATCTTATTGTTTCCTGGGTGCATAGTATACCTAGATTTATGGGCTTCTTCTAAAATCTTATTTCTTAATTCTCCCTGCTTAGGTACCCAAATTCGTTTCTTGTGGAATCTCCAAATTCCATCATTTCCTTGTTTTAGTTCTTTCATGTAACCTTTCATTCCTTCAGCATCGTCCTTGATTGTTGTTTCTTGGATTTCCTTTAATTGCTCCATTAAATCTACTTGTAGATTTAATCTAAGAGCACGGACTCGCTTTTGCTTCTCATGATATTTACGACTTAAGGCATCTGCGACTACATTCGCTTTTCCTTCGTGATATTGAATATCACAGTCGTAATCGCTTAGGATTTCCATCCATCTTCTTTGCCTCATATTTAACTCTTTTTGCCCAAATATGACCTTAAACTCTTATGATCTGTATAAACAGTAAACTTACTTCCATACAGATAATGTCTCCAAATCTTAAGGGCAAAAATTATGGCTCCTAATTCCAAATCATGAGTCGTATAATTCTCTTCGTGCTTTTTCAATTGTCTAGAGGCATACGCAATTACCTTCTTGCGTTGCATTAGCACACATCCAAATCCTAATTTTGAAGCATCACAATATACTTCAAAATCTTCTGTTCCTCCAGGTAATGCTAAAATTGGAGCATTTGTCAATTGGTGTTTTAAAATCTTAAAAGCTTCTTCTTGTCTAGATCCCCACTCAAACTTAACGGCTTTACAGGTCAGCTTAGTTAAAGGTACAGCTAACTTAGAGAAATCCTTAATAAATCGTCTATAGTATCCAGCTAAGCCTAGAAAACTTCTAATTTCCATAGCTGTTTGCGGAACTTTCCATTTCGTGATGGCTTCTATCTTAGAAGGATCTACCTGAATTCCTTTGTGATTTACCACATGACCTAAGAATTGCACTTCTTGCAACCAAAATTCACATTTTGAGAATTTAGCATAAAGCTTTTCTTTTCTTAACAAAGCTAAGAGTGCGTGTAAATGCTCACAATGTTCCTGGTGACTTTTGGAGTAAATAAGTATATCGTCTATGAAAACGATCACAAATTTATCCAAGTATGGTTTACAAATCCTATTCATCATGTCCATGAATGCTGCGGGTGCATTCGTTAATCCAAAGGGCATGACTGTAAACTCATAATGACCATACCTAGTTCTGAAAGCAGTTTTAGGTATGTCTTCTTCTTGTACTTTTAACTGATGATATCCGGATCTTAAGTCTATCTTA
The DNA here is from genome assembly GCF_002127325.2 of Helianthus annuus. Classification (NCBI taxonomy): domain Eukaryota; kingdom Viridiplantae; phylum Streptophyta; class Magnoliopsida; order Asterales; family Asteraceae; genus Helianthus; species Helianthus annuus. The sequence continues at coordinate 49,300,274 of NC_035445.2, forward strand.
GAAAAATATCTAGCTCCTTGAAGTTGATCAAAAAGATCATCAATCCTAGGTAATGGGTATCGATTCTTAATTGTAACTTTATTCAATTCTCTATAATCAATACACATTCGCATCGATCCATCTTTCTTTTTCACAAACAACACTGGTGCTCCCCAAGGGGATGAACTAGGTTGTATAAATCCTTTGCTTAGTAATTCATCTAACTGCTTTTTCAATTCTAGCATTTCGGTGGGTGCTAATCGATAGGGTGCTTTAGCTATTGGTATAGTACCTGGAATTAAATGAATTCTAAACTCTACTTTTCTATCGAGTGGTAACCCAGGTAATTCTTCTGGAAAAACATCTGGGTATTCTGAGACTATAGGGATGTCTTGAAGTTCCTTATCTCTAGTGTTAATGATTACGGAAATCATATACACCGTTTCTTGTTTTCTCGAATAACTAGCCAAATTCATTACTGAGATGAATTTTAGTGGCTTTCGAGGTCTATCTCCCGAAATCAAAATCACTTCTCCTGCGGGGGTTCGAATTTCTACGAAATTCTTATCACATAGGATTCGAGCATGGTTGGCTACTAACCAATCCATTCCTAACACCACATCGAATCCGGCTAAATTCATAGGTAACAGGTTTGCAGAGAACTTATGGCCTAATAGTTCTATTTTTCCTTCTTGCAAAACTTTATCTATGTTAACAGAATTTCCTTCTGCGGTTTCGACCGTAAAAATCTGCCTAAGAGTGGTTAAGGGTAGCTTAAGAGCTTGGCAGAATGAAGTATTAATAAAACTTTAGTTTGCACCAGAGTCAAATAATACTTTTGCAAATACGTCGTGAACTAGGAACGTACCGGCTATCACATCTGGGATGAGTTCGGCTTCTTGAGTGGTCAGCTGAAATGCTCGTGCATTCTTCTTAGTAGTTCCGTTAGCTGGTTTGGCTTTGTTGTCTGTTGGTTTCACTATCTTAGGACATTCTGTCTTGTAATGTCCTGTTTCATCGCAGTTATAGCAGACTATGGTTTTCTTTTTGCAATCTGCTTCACGATGTCCTGTCATTTTGCAGAAGTTGCAAATTATATTACATCTTCCAAAATGATTCTTTATGCAATTTTTGAAAAAAGGCGGATCAACAGATTGTGTCATTCGTCTCTTCTTGAACTTGTTATTATTATTACCCATATGAAATCCTTGGGTAATCTTTTGAGCCAATTCCTTCTTTCGATCTTTTTCTTTTGTACGTACCAATTCATCAGTTAGGGTATTAGCTAATTCCACAGCATCGTCAATAGTACGAGGTCTTGCAGCTTTAACGATGTTATGGATCTCACTAATTAATCCCCAAATATAACGGGAAATGAGTACCGGTTCTGGCGAAGCCAGTGTTGGTACTACTCTAGCGTATTCAAAGAATGTCGAAGTATAACCGCGACAATCTACTCCCGTCATACGATGACTTAGGAAATTATTTGCCATTTGTTCCTTTTCATATTCGGGACAGAATTTTCTTTCTACAAGACTCTTAAATTCTTCCCAGCTCATTGCATAAGCTATTCTTCTTCCTTTTGCTTGTAATACCGTGTTCCACCATTCTAGCGCTCCTTCTTTGAACAGGTTTGAAGCATACATGACCTGATCTTCTTCGGCACACTTACTTATTGCAATTACTGCTTCGGTTTTCTCTAACCAACGCAGTACTGCAGTTGCTCCTTCGTTACCTGCAAATTCTATGGGTTTGCAAGCAAGAAATTCCTTGTAAGTGCAACCAGACGTGGCAGCTTTCATTTTCTTAGGAAGTGGAGCCTGTTGCGGATGGTTATCATGATTATCATGATTGCCGCCTCCGTTTACACTATGACTAAAATTGTCTTCCTGAGTACGTTTACTAGGAATGATTTGTTGTGATTCAACAGGTTTCCTAGCAGCAGCCATGATTTCTGGAATAGCATTGGCTATCCCTTGAGTAATGATATTTTCAATATCTTGTCTAGTCATATACTAATTTTCCTGGTTTTGCTCAGCTTGATTTTCTTCATTAACTGGTTCATTGTTAGCGTTCTCCATCTGATGATTTTTATAGATATAAACTTATTAGTGTCAAATAATTTTAACAAAACAATTGCACATAATCACATAATCTTATCACCACATATTTATAATCAAAATTGTCGATTTCTCGACTTCTATTTTGTTCTATAGATTCTATAGGCATCCGTACACACCGTATCTTACAAGGTTTTATTGCCCATTTTACAAAATTCTATTTTAGTATTACTGCTATAAACATACTTCCTGATTCACTATTCGGTTTGTTAACTGGCAGTTTTAGTAACGACGCTCCCTTTCGTCATACTTCCAGGATAGTTGTTCCCCCATCTCCCGAATCCTATTCCCCGTACCTATCAGTTCTTCACCAAACTGACGAAGTTCGGCTAGGTTTTCGTTACTCATTGGAGGATTAGGGATAGGTTCTGGATCAAACTGTGGAAGGAAGGTATAAGGGCTATTAATCATGTTTTGGAATTGCCAGTCATTTGTCCACCACTCGTCCATTTCACCTAAAGGGCGAGTGTGAATCAGAGGGTCTGGAATAGCTGGTTCTATGTTGAAGGGAAATTGGGCTGTGGCCGGATAAGGGTACAGATTATTGTGGATAGGGCTTATAACATCACAGTTTGCCAGTAGACGGTCTATTTCGTCTTGAAACGTGATTTCCTCAGGTTGTTTCGAGCTCTCTCCAATTTCCATTCCCTTTTGCCTAACGTCTTGCCTTATTTCTATTTCGGGCTGTTTGGAACCCTCCCCTGTTTCTATTTCTTTCCCTTTACTCACAGGATTTTCTATTTTAGGAAGTCTCCTAGTGGCCGGCTTCCTTCGGCGTACTTTCCTCCATCCTACATATCTTCTTCTCTTTTTAGGTTTTGCTTTTTCCAGCGGTGGAGCTTGGAATTCCATGGGTTCCTCTATGTCAGCAATATAACCAGTAAAGTCGTGGGAGACTTCGATTGGTACTGGATATAAGTTGAGATTCTGAAATGCTTCCGATATCTCATTCATGCTGTGTAGCGTATATGCAAAATGCACAAAATGCAATGTTAAAACTTTGGAACAAAGTTTAACAAACAAACACTGAAGTTTTATTGCATACTACTTTGTACAGAGGATAACAGGAAAAATACACACTAGGATTTATTTATTTACTGGATAGTGATTTTCTACTAGACCCGATTTATTTGGAAATTTAAAGGTTTGCGTTTTCGGCTACGGTAGCTAGCATATAAAGATTTGCCCATTTTTCGTCTAATTGGTCTTCCCAAGGTGGATTATTGTCAAATTCCTGGGTTTCTGGGTTAAACCTAACTTTCTTGGCTTGGGTTTTCTTTTTCTCTTGACCTTTTCTAAGAATTGAATTTCTTTTCTCTGTGGTAAGAGGATTTTCATAGTTTGCTTTACGGACAAAAATCCCTTCTTCTAAATTGGCTGGATATGTGGAGGAAGAGGTTCCTTTCTCTTTGGGTGTAATATCTAATTTGTGATAGATAGCATAAAGCTTTTGTTTACCCATACTGTAACTAGCAAATAATCAGTTAATAAAACATGTAATCACAAAATAACAATTAGAATTAATCAATAGACTAAAATCAATAGTAAGCTTAAATCAGTGGCTCTGATACCACCTTATCCCTGTCACGGCCCTTGGCCCCGGTTTGACCCGGTTCAAGAGCCGCGGGACAGGAAACCTGCGGTATCTAATTTAGGCGACAGCGGAAGTCTTTTAATACAGAATCTTTAATACTGGAAAATGCTCGTTTATTAAATTATATAAAGTTTAGGGATAAAATCCCATAATTTACAATAAAGCGATTTCACCGGGAAATCTTTATTTTCAAAACATATTTCTTTATTTATTTATATTGAGCCACTTCTCAAGCTGGTAGTGCTTCACGGCACTTTTCTTAGCTCACAACAGATCACCTGAAACATGTTTGAAAAAGATTTTGTCAGCGGGGAAATACTGAGTGAATCATTCAGTTTACTAAAACGACTCATTTGTTATAATCTACAGTATTAAGAGAGATTACAATGTTTCTGATATCAAACCAACTACCCACAGTATTTGTCACTCGAATCTTTACGGTGACTGTGGTCATATCACCATTGGCTGCCCCAATGAATGACGAATATCACTAAATTTTGGTTCGCCCACCTAAAGTGATAACAACAGTAGTAATGTGCACAATACCCCACATACCGGCTGTAATTTGGTGATTACATAAACTTAATCACTGTAATTATAACTCTGAAAATAATTTGGAGTATTGTAAAACAGTTGATAAAAAGAGAATGACTCACATTGTAGTTTTAACGAGCAAAGTATAAGCCTACTGATTAGCCTGGATTAACCTATTTTAACAACAATGCACACACAAACGGGTTAGTAACTAATACGGCAGTTACGTCAATTCACGAGATTAAACCCTCACAACAATTAGTACGGTGCAATACTTAATAATTCAATCGGATTCACAACGAATAACAGAGCATAGTCCGAATTCGAACAGCACTCAAATATTCAAGTCGAAATCACGACGAAAAATCAAAGTACAAGCTCAATTTGAGCAGCACTCCGACAATCGTTGGATAGTTATAATCGATCGGACGTTGAATCGTAATAGCGATCGAGTTATTACCCTGATTGCGGCAGCACTTCGTGATCGTGTGTGTGTTGTGAACTGTTTTGAGTATAACTCGACGTACACAGAAGCTATTTACGTCGTTCTAACAACAGATTTCAAGTGCCAAGGTCGGCTATTTATACTGATTTTTGGGACTTGCTTACGGACCGTATGCCACTTCCCTTACGGTCCGTAAGGGAAGCAGTCTATATATAGGCGCCTAGGTTCGGGACTAGCTATGCTGAGTTGACAGTTTTATGAATTTCTAAATTGCCAACGATTTAAAGTGATAATCGTCCAACTAGGGTTTACCCCCCTGAGTTTTAGGGGCCCTGATCCTGATTCCGATTGTTCTGAAAATTTTAGGGTTAATGCAGAATTACTTGGGTGTCTCAATTAGGGTTTTCTTAATAGAAAATTATCATTCTAATTATTAATTCTAGTGAGAGTTGTTACAGTGTGAGAATGAATTTATAGAATTGAGTGAATTTAGTAAATGTTTCAGATTTAAAGCGTAATGGATAAACCCAAGTAAAGTTGGTAAAATCGTCGATAAGAACCATGTAATATTTGTAACCATGTTTACTTTGCAAAGGTGAGGTCCATAAATCACAGTGGACGATGTCGAATGGTATTAAAGTATTGGAATTTGACAAATGAAACGACAACCTTTTATTCTTTGAAAGTTGACATGAATGACAAACAAACGAAGTACTAAGTTTATTGCAAGGAATTAAACTTTTCGATCTTAATAAATCCATGATATAAGATCCTGGATGTCCTAGTCGATTATGCCAAAAGTTAAATGAAGACGAAACATGAAATGTGGTTGTCGTAGATGTAGCCGGGGCCGTGAGCGGATAGAGTGGACCGGTACTATTGTGTCGACTCAGGATCTTCCCAGTCTTGTAATCCTTCACAGAAAAACCATATGGATCAAATTCGATAGAAACATAATTATCGACAGTAAGTTTACGAACAGATATTAGGTTTTTGACTATGTGTGGGGTGTGGAGGATATCTTTAAGGTAGATAGGGGTATTGGTATGGTTTAAGGTAGTATGACCTGATCGAAGAACTGGTACACGATTGCCATTACCAACCAAAACAGATTTAATAGAATTAACAGTTGGATTAGTGATCATACCTGATTCGTTAGTGAGATGAGACGTAGCACCGGTGTCCATGAACCATTGGTCCTCTACGGGTTCCATAGCCATGGCAGAGAAAGCAGCTTCAAGTTCAGAAGGATCCAGTGGGTTAACATCGCTTAGGTGGGTCTGGGGTGGTTCGGAGTTAGGCTTGGGTGAGTAGGATTTGTTTGTAGGTGGTGTCTAAGGTGCGGCCCAGCCCGCTGTTGTGGGGTAAGGGCATGGTGGTGGCTGGTATGGGCTAGCCTAATATGGGGCCCAGTATGGTGACGGTGGTGGGTGATATGGGCCGGCCCATGGAGGGCGCTGATTGGGTTGTGGGGGTCTGCTTGTGCACTGGGCCGAATGCGAGTTGTGGGCTGTGGTGGATGATTGATTGGGCTGAAGGCGATGGTTTGCATTGGGTCGAGGGTTGGATCGGTTGTTGGGCCTGTTATTATTTGGTCTGTTTGGGCCGTTTCTATTTAGCTGGCGATTGTAACTGGATCCAGTATTATGAATGGCTGCATGAGCTTCAGGCACCGGCCCTAGAATGGACGAGTTGTCACGCGCGGCATGACGGTCAGCCTCAAGATTGAGCATTTCAACAGCATCGTCCCAAGAAGGTAGAGTTTGATTGATGTGAGCGGCAGTAATATCAAACTCGGATGGTAAGCCACGAACAAGTTGAATGACTAACCTCTTTTCGGTGATCGGACTTCCCACATCTTTCAACTGATCATACAATTCCTTGAGTCATTGGCAGTAAGCATCTAGAGAGGGCATGGATTGAAGTTTGAGATTGACAAGTTGGTGCTCTAGAGCGGCCGTACGAGATCCTTTGTTGCTGTGAAAGATATTTTTAATGCGATTCCAAGCTTCAAGGGCTGTGGACTCGGGTTATAGAACGCGAGCCAAGAGGTCGTCTGCAAGTGTTCCGTAGATCCACTGGAGGACGATCGCGTCTATTTCCATCCAGTTTCCATACGCTGGGTCTTCTTCGCCGGGAGGTTTTGTACCATCGATATGGTCCAAGACCTTGTACCCGCGAGCATGCAACTGAAATAGCTTAACCCACGACGAATAGGTTACCTTCTTGCCATCCAAAATTCTGACTTTGTTTTGGATGTTGGTCACGGTGTAGACGGGATGAAGTGTTTCGGGTTTTGTCGGAGCAGTTTTATCACCCATGGTTAAATGATTGAAGGTATATCAGACCGTAGTCTGAAGAAGAAGAAACGAAGGGAACGAAGAAAAGAAGAGATTGAAGGTATGGAGCTTCAAAGCTCTGATACCATGTGATTTGTTAGAATAAAGGGGAATATTTTCGAATGAATTTGAACTGGTACAAGGAAAGAGATATATACTAGCACATACCTAACTAACATCCACTAATTTAGCTTATCTATTTTAGGTAAATATAATACAAATAAATTACAATAAAATTACAATATTCTATTGGCTCCAATTGTGTATGTGTTACGTTAACACAAGAATCAACACTAGTGTAGCTTGCGAACTAAGTGAACTAATCCTGACCATACACGTGTGTAGATCAATGGTCAAGATTTGATGTTGAAATACACTAATGTATTTTACGATTTGATGATGAGATCCTGGCCATACACGTGTGTAAATCAATGGCCAGGATTTGTTCACTCAATTCGCAAATACACTAGTGTTCACTCTAAAACCCCACCATAAGAGTTATATATATTTTGTTATATTGAATTTATCAACATGTTTAGCAAAAACCAAACAATATAGTTGTCCCATATAGCGACATCAGCTTTTTTCATTAGAAAATTACTTATAATACAAATGGATAATTTTTTTTAAATAGTTTTAACTAGTATTAAGTGCCTCGTGTTGCGAAGAAAGAAAAAAACACCGGAGGATACGATTAAGGTTCTTAATGTTTCTTTCGGACCCCTCCCCCATAAAGACCACGTCATCCGCATAACACAAATGAGATATAGTAGGATCCCCATTTAGTATAGATACCCCGGTGAAGATGCCTCAATCTAAAGCCCTTTACATAATCGCGTCAAGGCCTCCAAAGCAAGGATAAAGAGGAATGGGGATAAAGGATTGTCACGGCCCCCGACCCGGTTTGACCCGTTTCAGGAGCCGTGGGACAGAAATCCCGCGGTATTTAATTTAGGCGACAGCGGAAGTCTTTTTAAAACAGGATCTTTAGTATTAAACTGCTCATTATATAATTTAGGGATAAAACCCAGTAATTTACAATACTGTGATTTCCATGGAAATCTTTATTTTTAAAACATGTTCCTTTATTTATTTACACTGAGCCACTTTTCTAAGCTGGTAGTGCTTCCTGGCACTTTTCTTTGCTCACAACAGATTACCTGAAACATGTTTGAAAAAGGTTTTGTCAGCGGGGAAATACTGAGTGAGTTCATTCAGTTTTTAGGAAATGACTCATAGTTATAAATTACAGCATAAGAGCGATTACAATGGTTCATATCTTATTTTATTCTGGCTTTCTGTCACAATGGTGACAAGTCACAATGGTGACGATGGTCATACCACTATTAGGTTAATGAACTCTAATAGTGACGTTTCTCCCTAGTAGGTCAATGAACCTAACTGAGAGAAATAGTAATGTGCACAATACCCCACTAACCAATAAATCAAGATATCCACGACTTAGTCCCTGTATTTATAACACTTTTGAAAATAATTTGGAGTATTGTAAAACAATTGATAAAAAGAAGAATGACTCACATTGCAGATTTAACGAGCAGTGTATAAGCCTGCTGATTAGCCTTGATTATTTCTAATCTAACAATAATGCACACAAAACAGGATTAGTGATCAATACAGCAGTTACGATAATTCCCCGAGATCAATTTTGACAATGAATGTCCAAGTGCAATACTTCGGCTCATTTATCAAAATGACAAATGATAAAGTATAGTACTTCAACTCGTATATCGAATTATCGACAACGACAAAGTACAATGCTTCGGCTCATTATCGAATTATCGACAACGATAAAGCATAGCCCAATGTGGGCGGCACTTAGACATTCTTTGAATGTATTGATTCCGGAAACTGAATCGTAATAGCGATCGAGTAATTACCCTGTTCTGTGGCAGCGATTCGATAATTGTGTGTGTGTTGGACTGTTTTGCTTATAACTCGACCTATGTAACTCCGCTTTTCGTCGTTTCAGTGCCAAAATTCAAGTCCCAACCCCTGCTATTTATACTGAGATTTTGACACCGTCGCGTAGCGCGAGGGGTACCCCCTTAGCCGTCGCGCTACGCGAGTGACCACCCTATTTTCATAGGGTAGCCCTTCGTGCAGGTAGGCTTGCTGTGTTGTCAGTTTCTTAAAATTCGATTTTTATAATTAGTTATGAAGATAATCGTTGGCTAGGGTTTATCCCCCCCTGAGTTTTAGGGGCCCTGACCCTGATTCTGAAAATTCTGAAAATTTTAGGGTTTGTGTAGAATCACTTGGGTGTCTCAATTAGAGTTTCCTTAATAGCTAATTACTATCCTAATTAGGGATTTTAGTGACAGTTGTTACATCCTCCCCACCTTAAGAAAAATCTCGTCCTCGAGATTCACTGAAATAGATGAGGGTATTTTCACTTCATCTCTGATTCCAGTTCCCAAGTGTACTCTTGTTCTCTTCTGGATTCCCATTGGACTTTCACTAACACTAGTTGTTTGTTTTTGAGAAACTTAATCTTCCGATCTTCTATTTGTAGGGGTTTCTCTATCATTTATCTCTATATCTTGAAGAGGTACTACCAAGGATTCGTCTGATAGACGTTTCTTAAGATTGGATACATGAAATACATCATGTACTTCAGCTAATTCTTCTGGTAGTTGTAAATGATAAACTACTGGTCCTATGTGTTGGATTACTGGTAATGGTCCTACGTATAAGAGACTTAGCTTCTTCTCTTATCGAATAAATTCCTTTCCAAGGAAATACTTTCAATAGCATTTTTGTCTCCAACTTGGACTTCGACGGCTTTTGTTTATTATTTGTATAGTTCTTCTAACCGTCTTCAGCCTTTCCTTCGTGATACTAAATATCATAGTCGTAGTCATCGAGGATTTCCCTTTTTCCTCATGTTTAATTCTTGTTGCTCAAATATATATCTTAAAATCTTATGACCCATATGGATAGTAAGCTTGCTTAGATAATATTTCCTAATCTTAAGGATAACTTGTGGTTTCTAATTTTTAGGCTTACAAGTGGTAAGGCTTTCTTCGTGCTTTTGCAATTACTTTGATGCATACACAATTACCTTTTTGTGTCGCATTACCATATATCCAAATTTTAACTTTGAAGCATTACCGTATACTTTAAAATCTTCTGTTCCTTCTGGTAAGGCTAGCTAGAGGCTTCTTTTTGTTTAGGTTCTTATTTAGAATTAACTGTGTTAACTTAGTTAAGGATGTATCTATCTAAAAGAATCCTTAATAAACTGCCTATAGTATCCGACTAAATTTTACAAAATACTTACTTTCCATTTAAAGATTGCGAACTCTTCCATTGCTATCTTAGCAGAATCTAAGTGAATATCTTCATGATTTATCATGTGACCTTACGTGGTTTATTTCCTATAATCATAAATACTTCTCCGGCGGTTACCTGGATTTTCTATAAAGTTCTTATCACAGAGAATTCGAGTAGGGTTGGCTACTAACTAATCTATTTTTAATACAACATCAAACTCGGCTAATTTCATAGGAATTAGGTTAGCGAAGAATTATATGACCTGAGAGTTATATTTTCCTTTTTGCATGTTTTGACTGTAAAGATTTGTCTTAAGTTGACAGAATGAAGTATTTATAAAACTTTAGTGTGTATCAGAGTCAGTTAATACTTTTTGTGTAAACGTTGTAACCTAGGACGTACCGGCTATTACATCTGGAATGAGCTCTGTTTCCTGAGCAGTCAATTGAAAGGCTCTTGCATTCCTTTTTGCTTCTTCTGCAGGTTTGGCTTTAGTGTCAGATGGTTTGTTCAGTTTTGGACAATTTGGCCTAAGATGTCCAGTTTCTCCACAGTTGTAACAAACTGAAAATTTCTTCCTCCTGCAGTCTTCTTCCTGATGCCCCGGAATTTTGCAAAAATTGCAGTATCCTTTGCATCTTCCAAAATGCTTTCTTTTGCAAAAATTGCAAAATGAACTAGTAGAAGATTGCCCATTCCCTCCTTTCTTAAAATCGTTATGGTTATCCGAACGGATTACCTGGGTAATCTTTTGGGCTACTTCCTTCCTTCTATTTTCTTCTCTTGTCCGTACTAGTTCGTCAGTCAGAGTATTGGCTAAATCTACCGCATCATCAATTGTGCGAGGTTTCGCAGCCTTGACGATGTTACGGATTTCAGAAATCAATCCCCAAATATATCGAGAAATAAGTACTGGCTCTGGCGAAGCCAGGGTTGGTACTACTCGAGCATATTCGAAGAATGTCGTAGTATACTTTCGACAATCTACATCAACCATTCGGTGGGTTAAAAACTTGTTTGTCATTTGTTCTTTTTCATATTCGGGACAGAATTTTCTTTCTACCAAGCTCTTAAATTCTTCCCAGTTCATAGCATACGCCATCCTTCTTCCTTTTGATTGTAACACCGTATTCCACCATTCTAGCGCTCCTTCTTTGAAAAGGTTTGATGCGTACATGACCTGATCATCCTGAGCACATTTACTTATGGCAATTACTGCCTCAGTTTTCTCTAACCAACGTAGTGCCGCAGTCGCTCCTTCGTTGCCTGAAAACTCAGATGGTTTACAAGCAAGAAATTCCTTGTAAGTGCAACCAGGCGTTGCAACTTTCATTTTCTTAGGGAGCGGCGCTGGTTGTGGTTCATTGTCATGATTAACATGATTATTGCCTCCGTTTACGCTATTACTGAAGTTATCTTCAGAAATACGTTTGCTAGGAACGGGTTGTTGTGGTTCTATTGGATTTTTAACAGCAGCAACGATGGCTGGAATAGCGTTGGCTATCCCTTGAGCTATCATTGTTGGAATAGTGTTGGCTATCCCTTGAGCAACGATATTTTCTATATCCTGCCTAGTCATATATTGATCCCCCGGTTGTTGCTCAGAATCATTAACCTCATTAACTGGTTCATTATTAGCGTTTTCCATTTGACAACTAAGTTATAGATAAATAATTAGTATACAAGAAATAATCCAATATCACACTTAATTGCACATAATCATGTATACGAACAAAATTTGTAAATTTTCTAAAATTTCATGCTTCTATATACAACTGTTTTATTATTTATCTTACACATACTGATTTTACTATTATTTTTACACAATAACAGTTTCATAAATCCCCTATCCTTTTTGTCAACGATATTCTAGTAACTGTGTTCCCTCTTATCATAGTTCCAGGAGATTTGTCCCCCAGTCTCTTGGATCCTATTCCCAGTATCCATTAGTTCTTCACCAAAGCGAAGTTCAGTCTTATTCTTGTTACTCATTGGTGGATTTGGTAAAGGTTCTAGATGGAACTTGAGGAAAAAGCTTATAGGGATAGTTTTGTAACTGTATTTCATTAATTAACCATTCGTCTATTTGCGAGTGGATTGAAGGGTTTGGAATAGATGGTTCTAAGTTCATTGGTAGTGGTGTTTCAAGAGAGCAATTAAAAATATTTTCATTAACAGGCTTAATAGTATTATGGCTTGCCATTATAGAATCTAACTCTTCCTGAGATGGTAACTTTTCAATTTGCCTAGAACTTTCCTCAATTTCTATTTCCTTGGGCTTGGGTTTCTCGAGAGGTAAAGCATCGAACTCTATAGGTTCTTCTATATCTGGTATATACCTATTGAAATCTCTGGAAACTTCTACTCTTACTGGATAGAGATTTAAATTCTGAAGGGCCTCAGACATGTTACTCATGCTGTTTAGCAAAAATAGACATAGTCAGAATTCATAAAATTTATAGAAAACTTTTTAAATATTAGTTCCTACTGGGTATTATTGAAATTTACATCATACGAGGTTTTATTTTATGATTTTCTTGATAAGACTTCTAGATTGTAGATAATAAAGGTACTAATACTTGAGTCAAATTATTTAAGAATTTGCATGACTTACTACATTGACTAGCATATAAAGATCTGCTCATACTGTACACAATTAGTCAGATAAATAAACAATTAATCACAAAATAGTAATTAATGGAAATTAAGTATTTTCTAAATACTTAATTGGCTTAAATCAGTGGCTTGAGAAGTGGCTCTGATACCACCTTATTTCTGTCACGGCCCCCGACCCGGTTTGACCCGTTTCAGGAGCCGTGGGACAGAAATCCCGCGGTATTTAATTTAGGCGACAGCGGAAGTCTTTTTAAAACAGGATCTTTAGTATTAAACTGCTCATTATATAATTTAGGGATAAAACCCAGTAATTTACAATACTGTGATTTCCATGGAAATCTTTATTTTTAAAACATGTTCCTTTATTTATTTACACTGAGCCACTTTTCTAAGCTGGTAGTGCTTCCTGGCACTTTTCTTTGCTCACAACAGATTACCTGAAACATGTTTGAAAAAGGTTTTGTCAGCGGGGAAATACTGAGTGAGTTCATTCAGTTTTTAGGAAATGACTCATAGTTATAAATTACAGCATAAGAGCGATTACAATGGTTCATATCTTATTTTATTCTGGCTTTCTGTCACAATGGTGACAAGTCACAATGGTGACGATGGTCATACCACTATTAGGTTAATGAACTCTAATAGTGACGTTTCTCCCTAGTAGGTCAATGAACCTAACTGAGAGAAATAGTAATGTGCACAATACCCCACTAACCAATAAATCAAGATATCCACGACTTAGTCCCTGTATTTATAACACTTTTGAAAATAATTTGGAGTATTGTAAAACAATTGATAAAAAGAAGAATGACTCACATTGCAGATTTAACGAGCAGTGTATAAGCCTGCTGATTAGCCTTGATTATTTCTAATCTAACAATAATGCACACAAAACAGGATTAGTGATCAATACAGCAGTTACGATAATTCCCCGAGATCAATTTTGACAATGAATGTCCAAGTGCAATACTTCGGCTCATTTATCAAAATGACAAATGATAAAGTATAGTACTTCAACTCGTATATCGAATTATCGACAACGACAAAGTACAATGCTTCGGCTCATTATCGAATTATCGACAACGATAAAGCATAGCCCAATGTGGGCGGCACTTAGACATTCTTTGAATGTATTGATTCCGGAAACTGAATCGTAATAGCGATCGAGTAATTACCCTGTTCTGTGGCAGCGATTCGATAATTGTGTGTGTGTTGGACTGTTTTGCTTATAACTCGACCTATGTAACTCCGCTTTTCGTCGTTTCAGTGCCAAAATTCAAGTCCCAACCCCTGCTATTTATACTGAGATTTTGACACCGTCGCGTAGCGCGAGGGGTACCCCCTTAGCCGTCGCGCTACGCGAGTGACCACCCTATTTTCATAGGGTAGCCCTTCGTGCAGGTAGGCTTGCTGTGTTGTCAGTTTCTTAAAATTCGATTTTTATAAATAGTTATGAAGATAATCGTTGGCTAGGGTTTATCCCCCCCTGAGTTTTAGGGGCCCTGACCCTGATTCTGAAAATTCTGAAAATTTTAGGGTTTGTGTAGAATCACTTGGGTGTCTCAATTAGAGTTTCCTTAATAGCTAATTACTATCCTAATTAGGGATTTTAGTGACAGTTGTTACAAGGATCCCCTTGCCGGAGTCCCCAGGAGGGTTGAAATTCCGAAGTAGGAGACGCATTCACTAAAATAGAGGCCTGACTCGACTTTAGGCACGACCCAACCCATTTCTTCTACAACAAAGGAAAGTTCATCGCCTTCAAGTTACACAATAAGAATTTTCAATTGACCGAGTCATAATCCTTCTAAAGTCAATTTTAAAAATAAGCACCTCATTAGTACTTTTCACTCACGACATGATTTTATTCACAATTAAAGACCCATCCAAAATAGATAAGTCTATGTTAGGGTTAAGATCAAATACAAAGGATAAAATAAATAAGAAGGGTAAGAAGGATTCTAGCCCATTGATCTTAGATTTGGAGGGTTGAGATTAGTTGTAGGGAAAAGAAGATAATAGAAGAGCATAAAGGGAATCCTACATTTATGGATTTTCTCTCTCCACATGCAAGACACATGCCAATTCCTTCATCGATTTAAAACGTCCATAACTTTTTCATATGACATTTTTTTAAAAAAATTTCACCATAATAACGAGCGTTTTTTATCTTTAATATGAGTACCATATTATCATATAAAAATAAAATAAAAAAATTCATTTTTACTGGGTTTTTTTTTTCATTGTGTTAAAGGTTCAGGTCATTGTGTCTTTTAACCGGGTTTTGGTCAGTAGAGTTTTTATATATTGTGTTATTATCAAAACCTATAACACCATGTTAATTTGGGTTCTATCCATTGCGTTTTTATAAGAACATATAGCACAATAAATGACACAATGAAGATGGTGTTATACCTGGGTTTTCTATAAATTGTGTTATTAGTTCAGGTCATTGTGTTTTAATATGTTGTCCATTGTATTTTAATAATTTGTTCAATTTTTTTATTATCTTTGTTGATTGTGTTTTAGTTTGTTGTGTATTGTGTTTTTAGTTTGTTTTCCATTGTGTCTTCATCTGCTCTCCATTGTGTCTTTTATCTGTTGTCATTAATTGTGTCTTGTATCTGTTGTCATCAATTGTGTTTGTATTTAGTTTGATACTTATTGTGTTGTATGTTATCGCCATTGTGTTATACGTTATGGTCATTGTGTTTTAGCATGTTGTCCACTGTGTCTTTATCTGTTGTAATTGATTGTGTTTTTGATCTACTTTACATTGTGTTTTACATCATGTCCATTGTGTAATATGCAACTGGGTTTTTGAATTTTTTTTGAAAAATATAACAATATGGTACTCATATTAAAGATAAAAAACGCTCGATTTTATGGTATAATTTTTTAAAAAACAAATGATGTACAAAAAAGTTACGAGCGTTTAAAAATTGGGGGGGGGGATAACATGTGACTTGCATGTGCATATTCTCTTTCCTCTTGTAGACAAAATTACCCGTTCCATTTAATTCCTCCTAGGACACTTGTCACTCTCTGGTGACTTCTTACTCTTCTTGTTTTTAAATACTTTGTATTATAAGACCATGTGTAGTGGGGCATTATAAGGCAAAAAAAAAAAAAAAAAAAAAAAACGCCCCCTTCCCCATTACATAGGGCATTATTTTTGAAAAAAAATTGGTGGGGCATTATATATAAAACGCCTAACATGGTTTGTGGAATGGTTGACTGGGTTTGACCCACCAATGAGAAAATAGTTTGCTTTTTGTTGTTTAATGATTGGAAGGGGCATTATCAGGCATTATTCCCACTACGCCACTTTTGCCACATGTCGAATAATGCCCCATGGTAGGGGCATTATTTTGTTTAACCACTACACATGGTCTAATTGAACCCGTCTATGTTAATATTTTTATTTATGTTTTTGTGTAAAATATACTTGTGTACATGTAAAAAATATGAAAATAAAAATACTGTAGTAGCCAGCACAACCGAGCTTGAGTTGGCTCAAGCTTTTTACCAGTCAAACTTCAGCTTGACTTTTCAGCTCAATAAATTAAACAAGCCAAATCAAACCGGTTTTTGCTCGAGCCCAATCTAGGCTCAGCTCGGCTCAATATAAAATCAGTTTCCCGCCAAATCTATTCCCAATAGATAGGTAGAAGGCATTCGAAACCCTAGAAAACTTTGATCTCAAATTCAGCGAGGCCTAATTGATATGGAGATTAAATTGAAGTGTAGCTGCGGCGAATCGAGTTGTTTGGAATGGGCAATCATCGAAGTGCAAGGTGTTGTTGAAGTTCAACCGGCATTTCAAGATCGCACGCAAAATCTCCAGATCGGTATTCTCTGCCGCCCTTCTTCTCAGGTATTTGTGTCTACACTTGTTCCAATTGTATAACTACTTACTACTTGATGATTGATCGATTATAGCTTGCTAATTTTACTTTCAGTGGTTGATTTACCAGCACTAAACGTCATGTATATTGTTTAGTCCAACTTTGTTTCTGCAAATTTGGTTGTTAATTATGTGAAGATTGTTAGATGTTAAACAAGTTGTAATTACTATTTTTTGAACAAAGTCTCAATTAGGGGTTTTTGGTAGAGGTTAAAGTATTTATTAACATTGGTCATTGATGGCTTAGTAATTTAGGGATGTAAGCGAGTTGAGCCGAGATCGAGCTTGTTTAGTTTACAAGAGCTCGAGCTCGGCGTGTGTTTTGCTCTATTTCTAAAACTTGAGTCGGCTTGTTTATTATTAGTTAACTAACTTGTACACAAGTATAACTAACTAACTATTTCAGCAATTTACTCGGTATAGAGTAAATTGCCAAAATCTTTCCTGAGGTTTGGACATGTTTGCCACTTTCATCAAAAACAACTTTTTGTACCATATTGCCCTTCGTTTTTGGGATTTTTTTGCCATTTTCATCCAAATGTCTAATTTGCTTTATATTTTCTGTGGATGAAAATGGCAAAAAATCTCAAATCCCAGGGACAATTTTGGCAAAGAAAAGTTAAACGTTTGGATGAAAATATCAAAAAATAACAAAAGTGAGTGGCAATATGGTACAAAAAAGTTGTTTTGGATGTAACTGGCAAACACGCCCAAACCTCAGGGACTATTTTAGCAATTTACTCAGTATAATTTATATAATTATAATTAACAAAATAAATATTTCTTAGTTAGTTTTATCATAATTTTATATATGATGACTAAAATTATATAAAGAGTAAAATGCCAAAATGGTCTCTGAGTTTAGGCCACTTTTGCCACTTCAGTCAAAAAATGAAACTTTTTGTATTAGGATTCCCATGGTTTCATGTTTGTTGCCATTTTCATCCAATTGGCAGACTGAGTTAGAATTTTTTTGTTAACTTCTCTATTTTTTTGTCATTTTCCTCGTTTAGTTAAAATATATTATGGCATAAAATGATGAGTATACCCTTAATTTAAATGAGGAAACCGATAAAAAGGGGGAAGTTAACAGAAAATTCTAACCCAGTTTGCCAATTGGATAAAAATGGCAACAAAAATGAAACCTCAGAGACCCAGATACAAAAAGTTTCATTTTTGGACTGAAGTGGCAAAAGTGGCCTAAACTCAGGGACCATTTTGGCATTTTACTCTTTTTACATATTATATAAATAATAATAGGCTCATTTAGGCAACTTGAGCTCTATAAGTGAAGCTTTGGGCCCAGGCTCATTTATTAAACAAACTTATTTTTAGGCTCGAGCTTGTTTAAGCTTGGCTTGATTCGAGCGTTTAGTGAGCTGGTCTCGAGTAGCTCACGAGCGGCTTGGCTCATATACACCCTCTACTGATGTGGTTGTTTTGATTTTCTTTTTATCTATAACATCTAAACTTGCTG
Source organism: Helianthus annuus (assembly GCF_002127325.2). Taxonomy (NCBI): domain Eukaryota; kingdom Viridiplantae; phylum Streptophyta; class Magnoliopsida; order Asterales; family Asteraceae; genus Helianthus; species Helianthus annuus. Next base: position 49,318,579 of record NC_035445.2, read on the forward strand.
ACTTAATTGGTCCAGGAAAGTTACACTTTTACTGTTGGTTATCATGAGCTGAGTGGGTCAAAGATCCCCTTGAAGAAACCATTGCTTGTTTTGAAGAAGAAGATTATAAAATCTGATATGGAAATAGATCAGAATGATGATAGCCTTAATTCATCAAGGGTGGAATTGGAAGTTACCGGTATTATTCGTCACCGGATTTTGTTCAAGACCCGACCAAAGGCTCTCATTTCTGGTAAGATGCAACCCTTTGTTAAGTTTTGCTCAACTTTCTCAAGTATGATTGAAGCACACACTATTGTTAGCTACTTTTTGTGTTAATCATATAAAAAAACTAAGAATAGACCCGCTTTCTGCATGAGGTGATTATAAATTATATATTACAAATGTAGCCACCTGCCTGGCGCAAACTGTGATTTAGGGGTGTTTGGGGTTGAGTTTTGAAGGAGATTTTTATTGAGTTTTGAAATCGTAAATAATCAGTTTTGAGTGTTTGGGTAAAAAAAAAATTAAAAAATTGATTATTTGCGTTTAGAAAGTTACAAAAAGCAGTTTTCCAAAAGCAGCTCCCCCCCCCCCCCCCCCCCTCTACTGCAACAAAACGCAGTTTTCCAAAAAATGATTATTTGCGTTTAGAAAAGGATTTTCACTTATTTATTTTTTTAAATATATATTTGCCAAACACTCAAATAGTTGATTATCTGATTATTGTGATATCAAGCAACATAATCAAATCCAAACACTATCTTTCAACATCACGTTTTGTTATAGTTAATTATCTGATTCTGATTATTCAAAACGCATAATCTATTTTCAAAACTCAACCCCAAACACCCTCTTACTTTATCTCGTTAGTTACATGCATCGTACTCTTAGCATAACACGTATTAATGGGTTTGACCTAGAAAGTCAAAGTGTAAAATGACTTGAGCATTTGCATTTGATTTTGGGTGTTCAATTTCAAGTTTTGATCTTTGTAACAAATGAAGAATCATTTTCTGTTACAGAACCACAACCTGCGGTGAAGAGAAAGTAAGTGCACCATCTCCTGTTGTTGAAAAGTAAATTTGACTTGCATGAAGAATTTTGGACAGAGGTTCATATTTGGTGCTATTCAACTGAAGTGAGTTTCAGTCTTATGATGATGTTTTTTTTTTGTTTTCAATACTGTTAAATTTATACGAGTTAACTCGAACCTAATGTTGTTTGGTTCTTGACATCTATGGATATGCGTCATCTTTTTTCACAAACGTAGATTATATCAATCATATTCTTGTGGTGTTAGACGACGTGGTTGCCACTAAAAACTTGTACTTATTCATCTATTTTTTTTACCACCAATTCGTTTTCAGATTAGATAACAACTGGCATGATCTGCTATCAACCCGACTTGTAGGTCGTGTTAGTTTGTAAAAAGAAACAACTTTATTGGATTTGTGTGTATATATCAATGTATTTGAACATATTAACTTAGAGCATTAATGGCATAGACATGTAGAAGAAAGAACTCGTATACTCATATATGAATACGGGTCAGAAAGCTTAGCAACTTACAAGTGACCCGTATTCAATATGATATCAACACCAGATTGCTCGCACTAGATGAGAGCATTTTGAAACCCTTTTATTACATATAAATATATCTTCCAATAATCCGATATACATGAACCTTATAAAGGCTTATAGCATGAGTGCACACATAATTGTAGACTATAAGTTTGGGAACCAACTGAAACCTAGTAATATACAGAAAATAAAAAAAATATATATAAGAATTGCATTTGTACATGATTACTAGCAGGGTTATTAATGGTTTATTTCTTGATTTTTTTTTTCCTGTTTTTTGTTCGAGCTTAAGTTTTTTTAATGTGTTGTCATAAACATTTTTAAGTTATCACATGTTATTACTTCACAATATCATTCTAACTCCTAAACTTTTTGTAAACATTTACATTTCCCAAGTTGATGAGGTATGCCCTGTTTGTCATAAGGCGTGTTTGGATTCCTTTGGGGAGCATGCAGTTTATTGTAGAGAGCTCACAGGGTTCTAATACCGACATGATTTAGTTAGGGATGTCTTTTTTGATATATTCAGGTGCGTTGGTATTTCTGCTAAGAAAGAGGCACCCGTTAATTTCTTAACAGACCCGTTGGAAGGGAGATCTACCCTTCGACCAGCCCACATTCTGGTCTTTGGATGGGTAGGAGGAAAACATGCCTGCGTGGATCTAACAGGGGTTTCCCCGCTTATGGGTTTAGGGGGTAGTGCTTTCACGGTGGGTCAGGCTGCTTTAAAGGCTGCTTCGGGTAAAGTGACCAAACATGAGAAAGCGTGCCTTGACAACCAACACGTGTTTATCCCATTTGCTTTTGATACTTTTGGTTTTCTGGCGCCAGAGGCTGTGGACCTAGTTAGTCGAGTTCAAAGGGTCATGCATGGTAATGTTATGACCCCGAGATCTATGGACGTAGTTTTTAAAAGGCTTAGTTTTGCGATTCAAAAAGGGGTAGCGGCGCAGCTTGTTGCCCGTTTACCAACTATCTCGATGTAAATTCAAAAGTAGTGTCATATAATATAACTAGGTTATCACCCGGGATTGCTTCCCGGGCTAGAGAAAGTTACTTATATTATTATTATTATTATTTTGTTAATTCATAAACTTGACGGTAAGGGTTTTGTTATGTGAAACCCACAAGATTTAAATGACAAAAAAACAAAGAAATGGGTCTCTGAAAAAGATCAAAGCGTCTTCATTTCCTTCGAACGGTCACAACATGTGGCTTGGCTTACACCTCAGACTCGTAACACACATAAGGATAACTTGTGTAATTAAATTATAATGAACTTACAAAAATAAAACTAAAATGAATTAATGTTGTCTTGCGTGCTGGGTTTCGCATACTACACACATAAAACAACCAATGTTTATGCTTGGGTTTCCGTCCCACGGTGTGTTACCTCAGAGAGTGTTCGGCTCTTGTGGTGGCACAACGGCTGTCAAGTGGCAGTCGACGGTATGGTTTCCCAGGGAAACGCCCAAGCCAAACTCTGAAACCAACGTAGGCCCAATTAAGACAACATAGTCTGGCGGTTTCAAAAAATATTTATATTTGTTGAAATTTCATAAATTTCCTGGTATGAATCAGAATTTCACTACAATTTGATTCATAAATTTCATATAGATAATCAAAGGAACATGAAAACCAACTTTATTATCTAATAAGATAAAAAGGTTGTTAAAGATTCTACAAAAGCATAAACCGAATCTACTCGATCATCATAATGTAGAAGATTATGCAAAAAAAAAAAAAAAAAAAAAAAAAGAAAGAAAGGAAGAACTCTATGAATTCCTTTTATTAAGAATAAACAAATAAAATTGTATTTCTATATCAGCCTACGCCTGTAAGTGAACAATATTGTTGAAGAAAACTTGCTCTGCATTTTCATTCCATAGAGCATGATATGATTCAAGTTTAGACACATTAGGAAGCCTGACTGTAGTAAATTCATCCAAACCAAAAAGATATATATGAAAATAAATCAAATATCTTCTAGAAACATGTAATAATGAGAAAGTAAAACACATAATTCAAGAGAAAAAACAATAAGTTGAGTTTTTCACCTTTATAACAGAAGTTTCTCTGCTCATAACATCCCCATGTACTTCAAAAATAAGACCGTGCGGTATGGGGGTCGTCTCCCCCCGTCCCGGCTCGTCCTCGGCGTCCCACACCGGCCCCCTGGGCTGCGTCGCGTCCCTCCCGGCGTCTGCAAGACGGAGGCGATGCAAATGGTGGGGCCCTCTCCTCTTTCCCCTTTGACTTCTCTCTCTCCACCTTTATTATATAATATATTATATTGATTTTTATTGTGGGGTTGGGTAGTCCTCCACACCCTTGGGTAGTCCCCAAGGGGATGGTCCTCCTCCCGTGATGACGTGGCGCCTACGTGGCGGGAGGTCTCCAAAGAGACTATCCATTCCATACCCCATTGTCTAAGTTATTTATCATGTTATGAATGCTTATTTCAGTCCAACACCCGTTATTAGATCCCATTACACCAGAAATGACCTTCTGACAGAATTGAAGAAACAAAAGCAAAAGTCTATATGCATTGTCATAACATGTCATGTACACAATGTGACAAAATTATTAATGTTTGACCCATAAACTATCTTTACTTTAACACAGAGTAGTAAACAAAGTAAACTAAAGATAAGAACAATATTATTTTTTAATTATGATTAACGGTATGTAGTCTATGCCTAATAGCGTTAGGTAGTTCATGACAGTTTAAGTTAACTTAATTGGTTACCGTTAATGAAGTTATTACATATGCGTATGAATAGGTTTGTACATGTGTTGCAAACCAGTATTTAATATATGCACTATGTTAGGTGTGCATTTTCATCCGACCCATTACTAAATTCCCTAAAATTTGTTTGAGCTAATGAATGTTTTTAATTCGATAATTCTATCCTTACAACAACAAATGCATAAATTCGATAATTCACACTATGACCCATGACAATATTAATACTGATACACCAGGCCTCATGAAATTTCACTGAATTTAATGGTCTTGTTATTGTATAATTGAAAAGTTTAGGAATAAAGATTAAAGAGACTAACTGACCAACCAAGTTGGGACATTGCGTAACGTAGACTAGGCAAACCAAGTTCAACCATGGTAGTAACATCCTAGAAGGCTAAATACCACCGTTTTGGATTCCGTGATACCGTAACCGAAAGCCATTCACCGATCCTTTCCATTTTGTCACATATACACAACTCAGCGTCGTCAAAACCAAATATTAAAAGAAACTACAAAAACAAAAACAAAAACAAAAGTCAATAAGAAAACACATACAGAGTCATGTTAAGATGATAAATCTATAATTGTAGGGAGTGTTTTAACTCAATAAATTAAATACATCTTGAAAATCTTACCAAACACCATCACTATGTAGCGTCTTCGGAACAGTAGCGGTGGAATTGTATCGACCGAAGGACTGCAACTATCATCTGAATAACAACAAAAGAAGAAGCAAATATTGAAAAACCACAACCCTCCAAAAACATAAATGTTCAATATGACAACTAAAAGCATCCTACAAATATACCAACTCATTCTGTCAAGGGAGGAGTAAACCTGCAAAAGAAAAAAATTCAAGAATGAAAATGTTCAATATGTCATCCGCTGTTAGTTAGGGTTCGAATCAAAACCTATGTCATCAAACAAACCAAGTGTTCATCATTGATAGTCTTCTAAACATAATCCCAATGAATATAACTTTCCATTAAACATAATCATGCGAGTTTAAAGAGGCTAGACAACAAATCGAGAACCCCAAAAAAAGTTACCTCAATTGGTGATAAACAAATCAAGCATACATCAAAAGCATTCCATCTTGATTGAAGCAACCAAATCGCGAGAAACCTAATCGCACAGTACAATAATCGAAAGTCGAAACCCATAACACCTACAAAAAAAAAATCTTACATTGAGCAAACTAATTTCACCAAGAATACTGATTAATAGAAGAAATGTACTTGAAGATGTGAAATAGGTGTTTGACATCAGCAATCACCATTGCAATCACCATTGTCGATTTTTTTAATAAAATGCGTATGCGGCCGCTAGGGTTTTGAGAGAGAAGATAGAGAGAAAAGAATAAAGAGTTTAGAATTTTAGAAACAATTTATAGCCGGGTCAAAATCCGGATCCCGCATAACCCATATTACCATAAAAAATGACCCACCATTTTCCCGCCTAAATCACATCTAAGATGCTCTAATATTACGCCACATCAGCCCAAATTTTTTCATTTATTATATATAATAGATTTATTTATATAAAAAGGGAAAGGCTAGTTATCACATTTTTAAAAATGATTTAGTTTTTTTTTCACGTCTCTAACATGTTATTGGTATTATTTTTATACATTGTATTACCTTAATGTATTTTGTATTCATAAATATTAATCTTATTAGTATGTAGTCTATAGTATCTATACTTTCTATAAAAGGGCAAATACCCCTGACATAAGAAAAGCTGAGGTGACAGCCATAGAGACTGTCCAACAATGTCTTTCTTATGTCATTATTGTATTATAAATCGGAATATATAAAATCACTTTAAAATCTATTTAAAGATCTGACATCAAATCTCTGCCTATATTCATCTATATAAAAGTACAAAACCTTTGTCATCAAAATCTTAGCCCAGATTAAAAATTCAAAATTGTGGCTTCAGATTCAAAATTCAAAATTCAAACCATAAATATAACATACATGAATCTAGCTTCACATTCAAATTTCAATTCATCCCTCTTACTCATATCTGCGGGCATATCTCTCTCTCTCTCTCTCTCTCTCTCTCTCTCTCTCTCTCTCTCTCTCTCTCAAATGCATAGCTTTCATGATTCAGCCTGTTAATCTCCGATTACAGATATTTGTTCAAACATTTGTTGATTCTGTTTACACATCGTTGTTCCAATGAAGCTTCCCATCACACATCAACGTTTCAACATCGTTGCAAGTTGCATGTGCTACCTTCTTTGATGGGAGAGTTGTATGTTAGGTTTATGGCTTATTTTTTTAACTGTAGTTATACTAATTTAATTTGATTATGAAGAAAACAAGTGTTGATAATGTTGATAATTTTTATTAACAGTCACATTTTAGAATATGTTAATATGTATATTGATAGTATTAAATTAAATACATAGAAAGATTAAAAATTGAAATATGCATAAAATATTACACACTACAATTAACACTTGCTAGAATTTCGTAGACTCTCGCCTTCTTCCATGCGATTTCATTCTCTCTTTTGTTTTGCAGATCGGCTAGCATGTCGCAGATTTTCTGATCCTGTTTTAGCAGTTGTGTCATAAACTCTTCTGCATTGTTCTTGAAGTCTGATGGAGGAGAGTGGAGGACTTTATCAAACAATCCGATGCTGTTCCATGTTTTCTTGTAATTATTATCACTGATGATGCCGACTTTCCTGTTTAGTTTTTCATCTGATCTCTTTTCTTTGAGCGACCAGATAGAGAGTTACATTTTAACATCGCTGGTGTCTGACCAGTGGTAGAAGCATCTTTTTGCCATTTAGATTTTTGTTGGTGTTGCTGATTTTGATTTGTTTTTTAACAGACAGTTTTTTAAAGGACAATTGTTGATGTTTTGAATCAAACTAATCATCAGTCTTTTATAGTGTTTAAAATGCGTCTTTATGGTAAACGAAGAGGTTAATCGTAATTATGATAACCTGTTTTTTTGAAGGTTTAAAATTTGTCCCTTGGGTTTCTTCATATTTAATTTTATAGTTTTCCAATAAAAGCTGAGGTTTTAAAACGTTTTTGCATTAAAAGGCTGCTGTTTTGAAATATAAATCTATATGTTTATATTAAATGTAAACGTTTTTCCTTCCTAGATTATTAAATGTACAGTGAGTTTAAATCTGACCTTTGGGCTGTAAGATATTTCACTATATAATATTATTGCCAGTTCACCTGTTTTTCATCACGTTTTACTACTAAGATATCCTTCTTTCACATCAGTTTAGTAATATAAAACTTAAAATGGCGTCATACACTTCTGCATAGTCTGATGATTTAGAGCAGCGCTTTATCAAGCAAGTTGAGGATCAAGTATATGCGGATAGGGCTACTCTTCAAGAGCTGAAGTGATATCTTGATGGACTGCACCTTGGTCTGTTCACGAGAGACCAGGTTTCCAGAAACCTGATGGCGATGCCTTCGACTTTCGTGCGTGACCTTTGTGTTATCAGTAATATAGAGTGCGGTGATAGAGACATGGAATTCATGATGATGCTCAAGGATATACATCGAGAGGTTCAACACTTGATGGAGTTGAAGCTAACTTTTCTTAATTCTTGCTGTTAGATTCTTAAATTTCCAGGTGTTATTGTTAGATTTGAAAGTTTCTTAGTTTAGTACTGGATGTAGTTGTTGATCTTTTAATGTCATAAATAAATTTTAATCCTATTAATCCTTTTACCACTGTATTTAACTTTTACTTATTTTAGCAAGCATAAATATTATTATATAGTTTTGAATATCATCTAAGGGTTGCAGACTCAATGGTTGATGTAGATGTGAAATTGTGTCTGAGTTTGATTTATATGTTTGGTAAGTCAACAGAGGTTTAAATCCCTGAACAGATATTTGGTAAGTCAACAGAGGTTTAAATCCATCAGGTTGGTTTAAGGCTAAATAGATGATTGCAAAGTCAAAATATTCTAGAATATCTGATCACGAATAACAGTTTTTTGAAGAATTTGCTCCTCCAAATTACAAAGACTGAACATCTGCTACTGTAAAGGTCTGTCAAAGCTAAAGTCTGCCAAAAGAAAACATCTGCTTGAAGTGATCCTTTGCTGATGAAGAAAGTCTGAAGAAGCAAAGGTCTCCTATGGGTCAATAGATGTTAAAGAACAACAGATGATAACCTGTTGATGCTGCTCAACAGAGTTTTTCGTACTAACAGTGCTTAGACTAATAGCAGATGTTTGTAGTTTGTTAGGCTATTAGATGTTGATCTCTAGGTGAACATTGTAATTGCAGTCTTTGTAAAAGCATGATGATGAAAGCATTCTTCTCATTCTTATGAGAAAAAGTTTATTATTCTTGTGCATATTTCCATTTATGTTTTATCTTCTTCCATTATTATCATCTTAACTGTCACAATAATAAAAATCAGATGCTAACAATTGGTATGAGAGTTTAGTCAATCAAATTCGATCCTTGCAAATCCAAATTACAAAGACTGAACATCTTGTGACAACCGGTGATTTACGGCTCTTAATTACGTGATTAACAGGTGATTAAAGCGATAATAAATAGTGTTTACGATGCAAATTAACTTACTTAAGCCTTTGGAGTGCCTGGGAATGCCTCGTCGACCTTACAGTGCTCGTGTGATGATCTGCGAAGAAACTGCTGGAAATCTAACGGTAATAAACTGAAACCGAACAAAATACTGACAACGCCGACAAATATTAAATTTTTACGATATATTCTAGCTTCGTAGTTAAATTTTAGCAATCGTAGTTGAAAACGGCTCGAAAAACAGATTAAAGACGGCAACAATGTAATGTTTCGCGATTATTACCGTTATCGACGCACGAACGCGACTACGATGGATACCGACATTATTTTTACACGTTTTTAACTCTGAAATATATTTTTACTAGGCTACGGTGATTTCGGTTTTAAAAACGTGTCTCATAGGAATTACGGGCCACTTACACATGAGATGGGCTTGTGGGCCCTGGGCCCAAGCCCAAAACCCACAAGCCTAAACCTGCACATAGAGATTTTTGTATATCAAAATCTTATAAAATCTTATAAAATCTCTACAAAATCCTATCAAAATCTTTACAAAAGATTTGTTCTCAAAAGTTTGAATTATTTTAAAACTAATGCCTGTCCTTCAGCCTACAAGGAAATCTTAAGTCTTCACAATTCAATCTTTTTTTTTCAACTTAAAACCCCTTCACCTCCTTCATTTTTTTTTATCAGACCTTATGTTTTGTCCCTCTCAATTCCTTTCTCTGCAAAGAAAAAACACACACATAAAACCCTCAATACACATCTATATACAGCAAACACAAACATACCCACAGGCCCTTTCATCTCTCTCTCGTGAAGAACTGGTGATGAGCAGGCCATACCGGCTGCCGGCCGATGATACTATCGACCACACACACCTCTGACACCCCTTTCTTCTTCCATATAACACTCTAAACACCTGCGACCTACTGATTTCGAGAGAGAGGAAGATCGAAGAGAGAGAGAGGCGATGAGAGAGAGAACCGGTGGTGGTGGCATACGGCGGCGTTACACAGAAACAGAGGAGAGAGAGAGATGACGGTGACCCGGTGAAGGAGGTGACGACGCCGCCGTGGACGGCGGCGGCAGTGGCGGCGTAGCGGTGGTTCGGGTCTGTGGTCCGTCGAGGCACCCGCTGCTCAGTTGACTCGGTCAGCTCAGCTTTCGACACGAGAAGATGGTAATGATTTTACGATGCAATACATTTCGTTATTCTTATAGTTTTATTTATTTACGTGTGAAACGAGCTCGAACCAATTTATCGCTTTCATTTCGATGCATTTGATGAAAATATTTATATAGTTATTGCTTACATTGTTGAATTTTGATAAAATAACGACAACTTGTGTTGTCGGGGGCGTCCAAAAACAGAGGAAACTCTGCCCGTTTTTCGAGAAAATCCGTAAAATAAAACGTGTTTTAAACTCTCGGATTCAACTAAACTTTTAGAAAGACATACAAATATGCAATTTCTTTTGACGACGCTTTACGAACATACGAAAACTACGAAGGCGGATATTATTTACAATAATAAATATAGTTATTATATTTATTTGAAACGTCAAAATTCGACAACTCTTCTACAAAATCAATATAACTTTTATATTTATTTTCAAATGCCGATAACACAAATGAGATTTCATATAACAAACAAACCAATCTCGTTTTATAGAAAATAAATATAACTATATATTTATTTCAAATACCAAACAACACGCGTTCATTTTATAAAAATAAATACGGTTTATGTATTTGTTTTGAATACCAAAAACACGATGGTTCTTTTATAAACTTAAATATAGTTTATATGTTATTTCGAATATCAACGACACAAATTCGTGTTATAAAAATAAATATAGTTTATATATTTATTTCAAATATTGCACGACACGAGTTCTTTTGTAAAATAAATATAGTCATATTTATTTTCAACCAGAACAACCCGACGATTCTTTTATAAAATGAATATGACTTTTTATATTCACTTCAAACGCCTAAACGGCATATACGTATACTTTGATAAATATCATACGAGACGTAATATATGGTGCGAGTTTGTTATATGATATTTTCATATAAAGATTATTTTTATACACGTACGACTACTCGAGAAGTCTAACGCGATGATAACGATATATTTTTATATTTTTATATAAATATTTACTTATTTCTAAATCTCTCGAGGAATAGGCCTTACCAAGACTTACTAGTTTTACTGACGATAAGCGAGACTTAACAAGTATAACTTAATCGTTACTGTTAAGTTATCAATTTACCGTTGAATCGTTCGGTTAACGATTCGTTAGAGCTCGAACACGTAGTTTAGCTACGTTTATATTAGAAACTTATTAGATATTCTGTGTTATGAATATTGTAGAATGCACGCTAGCAAGTCAAGTCCTGGAAACGACATCACAAAGTCGTAATTAGCTAGCTTTGCACAAGACAATTCAGGTGAGTTCATAACCCCATTTTTTACGATTTTACATTCTTGTAAATGTTTTCGGGGTGGAAAGACATGCACGTTTGGCAAGAACATACAAAGTTTTTGAACGAACGAAAACTCATATTTCTAAATCATATTACGAATGGATTATACTAAATATACCGGTTTTTACAAAACAAATGCGTATTATCGAAATGTGAATGATTTTCAAGACTAGGGATGGATCGTCTTGTGATAATATATAGAGATTGGGGAGTTGGCCTTAGAGGCTGGGGAGGTTCAGCCTTAGAGGCTGGGGAGGTTCAGTCTAAGAGACTGAGGTAAAATACATGTTACAAAAGGATTACTTACAATACAATTGGTATGGTTAGCCTAGGAAAGAACCATAGATCATGTGATAGGGTAGGCAGATACTTGGGACCATTAATCCTCGTATCAGGACCGAGGGGCATGAGTGATAGATCTATTTGAGTGTAGCGAGCCCACACCCATGAGGCCAGGGCGGCCCATAGTGGTGACTATGTCTTCCAGCCGGGAGCCCGGTACAACTTTGCTAGGTTTGAGTCTTCCTACACCGTCACACATATCAGTGGCCTTGCAAACCATTGGTGATCTTTTCCTTGTTTACAATCATACCGCGGTTTTACAAATTACATACCATGTTTTATACAAATTCAAAGCATAGGATTATGCGGGCATGGGGTCAAGGTCAGGGTGGGCATTGACGGTTATACGAACATTACAAATACGAGAGTTTACAAATACATGGTTTTACGAACATAATGCGTTACGAATACAAAGTTTCCATATAACTTGGCAAGAAAATGATTTCTAAATTCGTTTTCTCAATATTATTTCACAAACCGGTTATTCAAAAGATTTATTTCAAATCTTTTACAAACAAACTATGAACTCGCTCAACTTTATGTTGATTTTTCGCATGTTTCTTTCTTAGGTTATATTTCTAAGACAAGGCACGGTTGGAATAGGAGAACCATGTGGAGTCGAGTACTTAGTGGCGTTCATTTTTCTAGAAGTCTTAGCTTAACTGCTTCCGCTGTGCAATGAAGATACCAGTCCAGTCACGCCAGCTCTGATAATTTCGTGGTGTGACACATCTGCTACTGTAAAGGTCTGTCAAAGCTAAAGTCTGCCAAAAGAGAACATCTGCTTGAAGTGATCCTCTGCTGATGAAGAAAGGTATCGTCCACTGCTGGCTAAAAATCAGATGCTTGAAGTGATCCTCTGCTTTGCTAAAAATTCATCCACTGTTGAAAGGTATCATCTGTTCTCATAAGCACTGTTTATCCTAACGACTGTTGACTTACCATTGTTTCCAACCTCTGTTGTTGCCCAATAGAGGTTTCCAAACAACTGTCATCCATTATCACAATAGAGGTTGTGACGTGGACAGATGTTAGCCATCAGATCTTTGTAACTGCTGCCACGTCAGCATTCACTTTTTCACTCTATATAAACCCTGTTTCATCTCCTAACCGAGCTTCTACCACTACCGTCTCGAATTCAAAAATTTCAAAAGCAGTTTCCATTAACAGCTTATTCTTCGACTATGGCTCTGAACATCAAAAACCCTTACAACTACCTCCCCATCTTCGAGAAAACCAGCAAAAATACCACCTTTCATTCAATAGTTGACGATTTAACATTATCAAAATACAAAGCAATCCTTACTGCTGATGCTCCAGTTCATACAGAAACACTCCGACAATTTTGGTCTAATGCTGAAGTAGAGCTTGAAGATAATAAGCCGGTTGCATCACATCTAAATTCAGAGAAAGTCTGGTACGAATTTCCCCATCTACAATTTCCGCTACATTTGCATTGGACGACTTGGTAGGTAAGACCAAATTTGATAAACATGAACTTCATACGGAGTTCATTGAAAGTGGGTATGATGCGCAATTAAAGGGAGTTACTATTTTCAAACCAAACTTCCCTCCGCCAATGAAAATTTTTTCCATACTCTTTTAACTTGTCTCTCAGCCAAGACCACCGCATTTAATGAGATATCTTTAAAAATTCAATATTTGTGATATGCTATTTTAACAAAATATGATTACAATTTATCCCAAGCACTGTTTTTTGATTTGGTTACTAATGTGAAAATGTGAAAAAAGGTGCTAATAATGCTTTTCTGTTGTATCCAAGACTTCTAAGCTACTACCTACGAAAACAAGTGTCACAAACAGATTTTGAACAAGGTTTAGCTTTTCAAATAAATAGTGTTACAAGTGAAACTTTTACCAGACTTATGGATAAAGAGTCAAAAGTTTCAAAAACACAAACAAATAGGGATGAGCCTGTTTTAGATGCGTCAACATCTGCTGCTCAAACCTCTATTGTTGAGCCCACTGCTCCTGGTGATCATGACACCACAACCGGTGTTGTGAAACGCACACCAGCAAAACCCAAAAAGAAAACCTGCCACATCCAAAAGGCCCATCAAAACCAAACAAAATAAAAAGGGTCATCTGGAAGATGAGATCCCAGATGTTAACCCAGTGACAACACAAATGTCACTTGAAACCACTGCTGCTACTTCTTCACAGCTGTTGGAAAGATCTCAACCCATCCAAACTCCTCATGTATCCTCACAAAAGGATCATGTTGTAAGCACAGGGATACCACACCATGAAGCAGACCTTTCATATGAAAGTATGCTTAAAAGCCCTTCTCCCAGGGCAATGTCGCTTTCTACACCACAACCCTCTTCCCAAATTTCGTCAACAATATTACCTCTGTTTAAAGCAATTGAAATTCAGAGTGAAAACAGTCCCTTTCACCCATCATTACTAAGAGTATAACCCAACAAATAACTGTGTCTGAACCAATTCAATCTACTATCCCACAAACAGTTGAGGAGGTTACACCCCTTGAGTTTAATGAAACTATTGGTGATAGTTCAAATGGAGCAACCACTACAACTGTTGAACCCATTGGTTATTAGTTGGACAATGGTTACATCATTAACACTCCCTTGAAGGCAACTGTTGTTAAGGCTACAACTGTAACCTCTGCTCCAGTGGGAAGTCCCCAGAACCAAGAAAAAGGGGCATTTGTTTCTGATGATATGGACTCTTCTCCTATTATCAAAACAAATACAACCACCACAGGTGGGAATTCAGATGATCCTATTAAACTAGGTGATGAATTAAGATACAAGGATTTGATGGATAGAATGTCTACCATTGAAACATCTGTTGCTGAAATTAAAGAAATGATGAATCAGATGATGGAGCTTTCTAAAAGTCAACCTAGCACTCAGCAAATTGCTAATGAGCTTTGGAATTCTGTGCAACCCATCCTTTAAGCTCAGAGGAATTTGGCTGAAAGCAACCACAACTCCCATATGGAACTTATCAAAATTATGGTTGATGCTAGGTATAAAGATATATAAGCAGACATTAGGGGCATTAAGGAACATCTGCTCAAACTTACTGGCTCTACCCCTACACCAATCTTTGAGAAAGATGTTGATGATGATGCCAAAAAGGGGGAGAAAGATTCACCGAGAAAGTTGTCACCTAATTCAAAAGCTAAACCAAAACCAAAGGTGCAACAACAACCAAAGTCTACTGAGCAAAAATCTTCTGCAAAAGCTTCAGAAGCTGGAAAGGAAAACATGATTGATGAGACCCTAAACAAAAAAGCTGAAAAGATAGCTTTGGAAAAGCAGAAGAAGCAAGATACAAAGGAAAGAAAAGATTCAAACTGGTTGAAAGAAAAGGAAAAGCAGAGGAAAAACGAAAATATTGGTACTTCAAACAGAAGAAAGTCTGCTAGAATAGTCAGATAACCAATTGCCACCCTTCCTAAAACCACTGCTACTCCTACAAAAATTGTATCCTTTGCTAAACCTAAACCCAAACCTTCTCTACAAAAACCACCACAAAAGAAGCAGAAAATAGCTTCAACACCATCATCACCAATTCACCCAATAGATGCTGATACAACAAAAGTATCAGCAGATGTTAGCCAAACAGCTACTGAGACACCAGTTGTTTCAGCAGATGTTTTTCAAACATCTGCCATGATCATTTTCACTACACCAACAACAATCCAACCACCTCCAACATCACAAATATTTCTCACACATCCACCTTCACCACCAAAACGTTCTCCTTCACCAGAAATCAAGTCCACACGCAAGAAAAAAACTCATGTTGTGTTAGAAGATGATGAGGAGATTAAATCACCAATCCCTGTATCATCTGCCCCCATTCAAAACATTCCATCTTCATCACTTCCACCCCGAAAACCCACTTCATCCCTTCCAATTGCTACACTACCATCAGTCATTCCCCTGCAAGCTCAATATCCTCTAGAGTTAGTCATTGTTAAAGGTCAAATTAAGTCATTATTCACAATAGAGGATCCATCCAAAAGATCCTTCCCATCTCTTATGGCTATATGCAGCGTCAAAACTTAGATGAGTATCTGAAATTAAAAGCAACACAGGCTGAGGTTATAACAAGAGAGAATAGCATAGGGATGGATGACAGGAAATACCAGAGGTTCTTATCATTTGAGCTTAGCAAAGTCAGAAAACTTGAAAACTTTGCTAAGGACCTGAGTAAATCCATGTCTGAGAGGACAATAAATCCTGAGCTTCAAAAGGAACTGAGGGATGATTATGTTGAACACACTATGAAGCACAAACCATATAAAGCAACCAGAGCTCAATTCAAAGATTGGTCATCAGATGCTCTTAGAGAAGAAATTGAAAGAATCACAAAAATGCGCAATGATCCTCTGGTAAAGCCAACTCCACCTAACTGGAAGAAAGTCAAACAAGTGGATCTAGATGAGGCATTGCAGTTTAAAAGAATGAGAGCAGAGCTTGTGGCTGCTGATTATGGTTCAGCTAGATCCATTGCCAGATGGTCTAAACTCAACATAGTTGAGACCTGCAAAAGGCTGGAAGAACTCAGAGCTAAAGGTCTAAATGTTCCTCAAAAGCCAGTCTATCCTACAACTGCTGCTTTGCCTCAATAGACCCATACTCCCAAAAAGCTTCTCTCATCATCTGCTTTATCTGCAAATGCCTTAAGACAATTAAAAAGGCAAAAACAGACTGATGAGGAAGATGAGCAGAGGTATGAAGAACATAGAAAAGAGGCAATAAGATATCTGTTTGATTACCACATTGACCCTGTTGCTGACTCACTTGCTGCTCAACTCAGAGAAGCAGTTGCAAATTTAGTCAGTGGACCACAATCACCAAACTCATCTTCAATAAGTCTTGTCCCAAGAAAACCATCTGATCCAAAAATAGTAAAGTGGAAGTCATCCTCAGACACCCAAGTATTGACTTTGATCAGGTCAAATGGTTGTGTTGAAAAGGTGAAAATGCACAGTGCATATAGTCTGAATGCATATGATCTCCAAGATTTGTTGGACCTTCAACTTGAAAGGGATGATGAAGAAGACATGTTCTCCCTGGACTTTGAACTACAATTCAAAGGACAAATCAAGGAGATGTTGGTGATAAATAAAGATCAGTAATAAAAAAAGGGTTTTGGCATCATCTGTTGTATAGGGAGATTTGTTGGATCAGCAGCTATGACATTGTCTCCAACAACATATGTAGCCAGGACACAACATGTAGCAAAGGAGATGTTGCTGGGTAAGAGACTCTTGATTGGGCTTTGGTGAAAGTTGTTGAGGCAGGTGATCGTGTGATAGTAGTTAATGTTTGTTGAAACTTAAGCTGTATTCAAATTCTATTGATTTTTTCAAAGTAAAGATTTTAAGTTTGTTAGTATATTCGTTTGATGTTTTACAACTTTTGTATTGAAGTTTGATAAACACATTTCCAACAGATATGAACATTCGGCAAAGTAAAAAAGTAGTTCTCGCTTTTTATGATGAAATGTATTAACTACTTTTGATTATTTGTTTAGACTGATTATTTGTTTAGTTGTAAATCAGAGTTCAAATACATCAACATGCAAGATTTGTGAGAAACTCATGACTAATTTAATATTAATTAATCAAAAGAAAAACTAAACTAAAAATTACAATAACTATACACCTACTATACTTTCTGTTAAAATTAAAATATAGTATGCATGGTTTTCTAAAAGCCACCCGTATTTGCACACGGGTTTTACTACTAGTAAAATATAATATTTCAAAACAAGGAAATCACACCCCCTCACAGGGCACTACCTAACACACACATGACTCACCAGACATAAGTCCATAACAAAATCCATTCTACCTTCAGCCATCGAGTGTTGTCGTTCATAGACAAATGTACATATTCAGAAAAAAATGAAATTCAATATATTATATAAAGATAATCAAATAGAAAGGATAATACAAATTGATTTCAATTTCGACCTATTTTAAATAAACTAATAAATAGAATTCAAAATTCGAAAAAAAGAAAAAAAATGAGAATTCTATTTAGAATCCCTTTTCTTTAGAAAGAATTCTCCGTAAAATTGAGATGAAAACAAGAATATTTGGATAAGAGCAATAGTGTTCGTGATTCTTCATCCCCCGATGCAGAAAATGTTATAGTTTTCCATTCTTATATGATGCCGGAAAGTTTATTGGCACCAGGTCGACACAAAGTGATTCATCATTTATACATCAGAAAATTCCCACAAATTGTGTAACGCCTCGCGTTTTCGTATTTCTATAGTTGGAAAGTGTGTATCCACATTCTATTTTTAGAAACTTGTATTCGTATTTCGTTCAATCTTTGTAATCTCGAGATTTGATCATAATGGAAACACATTTCAATATATTACTTGTTTGAATTCGTACATACATGATGCTTACTCATTTGCAAATGCGTGTTTTATATACAACACTATATGACGTTATTTGATACTTATATACAGCCAAGTTCGATACATATGATTATACACAAGCGACACATATTTACGTTTATTCGATGTCGGAATTCAATCAATTATATACCATATTCATAACATGCCTAAACATCCCTTAGAGACACTAATTTATTCTTAACATATCAAAGAAATCGCATAATTGGACAAGTGACCAAACAACAAGGGTGAAAAACAAAAAAATAAAATTTCAGGGGACCTTATGGACCGCAACCAGTAGCTTACGGTCCGTAAGCCCTTCTGGGCGGGCATAATTGTTTCTAAGTCGCGGATTGGACCTCCCACCCACCTCCTTTCTTCTTCAATTATCTCCTAACCTTCTTTCAACCCAAACCCTAATCCCCCACTATAAATATATGCCTTCCACAACTCCTCCACCCTTTACACACCTCTAAACAACTCTCAAATCCTTATAATTCTCTAAAATCTCCAAGTTGGGCAGATTGTATCAAGTCTCAGAACAATGAGTTTTTAGCACCTTCTTCTCCATTTTCTTCATGTTTTCTTCCATTAAACTCCTTGGACAACCTCTAAGGATGTTACCCAAGTTCACCAAAGTGTAACAAGGTGCTACATGACTTATATGAGGCTCCAAACTGAGTTTAAAATTTTGTTTTATAAAACTTTTACAAACTTGCCTTTGTTCATGCTTATCTTATGGAATTCTTGCACCAGACTTGGTCCCAACTAAACTCATGTTGTGGGGATTGTGTTATGGTGAATTTCCAGAAGATTACAGGTTTAAAACCTCACTTAGTTGATGCCTTAAAGGTTCCAAACAACCTACAAAGTGATAGAACCATCCAAGCTTTCAACCTTCAATGTTGAAAGACTTGTGTTTTGGTTAGGTGTGAACAATGGAAGCCTTGGCTTTCCAACTATGATTCCACCACCTCACTTAGTTAGTTAGTCCATTTTTCTTTAACCTAATTCATCAAAACACTAGTCTAGTTTGAGTTTCACTTGGTTACTTGATGATTTAGATGATTAGTTACTTGTACATTCTTTATTTTATTCATAACCAACCAAAATCATCAACTAAGTTGATGATTTTGTGCTTTGGTGAATCCATACAATGAGATTAAATGGATGGAATTCATCTTACCTCCATGCATGATATTATATGACTTGGACTAGATACTTATATATATATATATATATATATATATATATATATATATATATATATATATATATATATATAGGGGACCGCTAGAATGAGAACCACCACGAGTTGTAAGAACCACGGGAACCGCGACCCGCGGGTGGCCGTTGACCACGAAATTTTTTTTACACCTAGATCCGTATATTTTAAGACCGGGTGTAAATTTTGGGTTCAAACGGCGCACCCGAGGGGGTAGTTTTTTACGCCCAAAGTTTGGTTAAAAAAAAAGAAAAATTAAAAAAATTAAAAAAACCCAAACTTTGGGCGTAAAAAACTACCCCCTCGGGCGCGCCGTTTGAACCCAAAATTTACACCCGGTCTTAAAATATACGGATCTAGGTGTAAAAAAAATTTCGTGGTCAACGGCCACCCGCGGGTCGCGGTTCTCGTGGTTCTTACAACTCGGGGTGGTTCTCATTCTAGCGGTCCCCTATATATATATATATATATATATATACATGTATATATATGACAAAATTGGAGAAATCAATCTTTTATGTTATACCCAAACTGCACTTTGTACCTTTCACCATGAAATCGGCAAAAACCAACCTTTATGTTCATGTTTTGATACAGGTTCAACCTTTACCACTAACCTCGTCCAAAAACTCAGTTAACTTACCTCACATGCTTTGCATGTGAGGGTATTATGGTCTTTTCAACCCAATCTTTTCTTTTTTTATTAATAAATTACAAAGATATTTTTATTGGTTAGTTGATTAAAGAAAAAAAGAAGAGTTTAGTTGACATTAGTTATTCATTAATTTTCTGATTCGGTATGTATTTTGTTACAACTTTGAAATAATATCATCTATCAGAAGCCATTGCTTCAAACTTTAGGTACCATACAAGAAACTAATTGGAAATTATCAGATCATCTTTTTTTCTGCTGTTGTATTTATTATATGTTCAGATTTTTGGTCCATTTCTAAATCCAAGCCGTTGATAGTCAACAACCTAGTGGGTATTAAAATTCATCCTAAATCACATAATTGCTCCGGCGACTCATGCTCTCAATCGGATCTCAATCCGCCGCTGCCGGTGGACTTTCTGATCACCTCCACTCCTGATTCTGGTGCATCCAATCCTTCCGATCTCTATCCTCCTCCGTCGCTGCCGTCATCTGGTTCAAGTTCGAATCTAGCTCCACCACCTCCGGTTCCGTCACTAGCACCGCCTTCGGAATTGAGTAGTGGTAATCAAACTCCACCTCCACCGTCGCCGGTGTCTGTAGCTACTCCGCCTCCACCGGTGGTTGTTGTAGCTCTGCCTCCGGAATTGAGTAATGGATAAATTTGATCTTGAATTTCTGGTCAATGGAAAGTGTTTTGGAGGATCTGATTGGTCAAAATTTTCATGTAGTTAGTTATAATATGATAATTCATTGATTACTTGTGACAAAAAAAAAACAAAAAAAAATATACAAACAAGCTTCTTAGATCTGGTTTTCTAGTCAGAGCTGGGAGATGAACAAGAAGAATTTATATGATGGCCATATGTATATTATTTATTTTTTTTAATAAAAAAAGAAATTATTGGGTTGAAAAGACCATAATACCCTCACATGCAAAGCATGTGAGGTAAGTTAACTAAGTTTTTGGACGAGGTTAGTGGTAAAGGTTGAACCTGTATCAAAACATGAACATAAAGGTTGTTTTTTGCCGATTTCATTGTGAAAGGTACGAAATGCAGTTTGGGTATAACATAGAGGTTGATTTCTGCAATTTTTTCTATATATATACGTATACCTTAGAACCGAATCATAACACCAACCAAACTCATGGTTGAATGTTATGTATTATGGTCATTTCCATCTTAGTCAAAGCTCCTTAAACTATGGATTCTAATGGGTGAATCGGTACCCATGAAAACATGGCTAAAATAGTGTCCATATGAGTGCTTTTAGACAAGATGTATATTCTTGCAATATGGATACTTTCATGTTACTTTATACTCCAATCTAACTCGATACAGAACTCCATAACTCATACTCCTTGTTCATCCTTGTAGGATAACCTCGATGTTCCCAAATTCTCAAGACTTCTCACTCATGTTTTTGGAAGCTTTTGCAAACCGTGAGTATACATGACCCCCTTTTTACTTTAAGTACACTTTTGGGGTGCAATATATATACATATCAAACTTGAACATACGTAAACATTCGCATGATTCAATCAAACAAATCCGTACATACATGCTTAATACGTTATACACTAGGATACTTGCATTTTAGAAGCCATTCTTGCACAAATACTTGTCATTAACTTCATGTTACGCCCTAATTCGTATTTGTCAAAAGTCGCAGCGGAAATTCGTGCCATAAAATTTCTTTCATTACAAACGTCTTGACTTACTTGAAAGTTCGTTTTAAAATGTATCTTTTACAAAGATAAATTATAAGTCATGTTTACTAATAGTACATACTTAATTATTCCCGTACAATCTATCTCGTGACTCGGTCTTCGATCTCTAATTCTTGTGATAATTCGCCCGTTATCCGTATAACCTGCACTCACCACATACATTCATAACATTAGTACACATTATATAAACAAGATTCATTCGCGTACACTTCACATTTCGTCATCTTTCAAACTTTAAGCATTTCATATGCGTATCCATTTCCTGGTGAGGCTTCAATAATGTACCTGCATTACTTTTCATTCTCAAGGTGCACCATTAATAACATTAACCCTCAACGTGACTAAATTATGCATACATGCGTAATTACATACATACATACACATCTACATGCGTACATATCTTCCCTACAATTTTTACATACGTGTATACTCTCATACATGTCTTATTACATACATACATATACTTCTACATACGTACGTACCTTTCCTACATCTTTACATACCTGCATACGCTCGTACATATCTTTATACATACATACATACACATCTACATTTGTTCATACCTTTCCTACGTCATTACATACATGCATACCTTTATGTACACGTGCTAGATCACGCGTACCTCTTACATAATCATACATTATTTACATGGGTATTAGACTTAGCTTTATAGCTCATAAACATCTAAGGAACCATCAAAATCATGTTTGGAAGGTCCGCCGTAGACCACGGATGACAAACCGAAGCCTACGATACATAAATTAACTTAAATAACAAGATTTCAGCTTTTGGAACTTGGGGAGGCCGTCGCCGACGCCCCTAGGGCCGTCGGCGACGGGCCTTGCATTTGCCCGTAGCCCAAAAACCCGTAGACAGGAAATTAACCCGTCAGCACAAAAATTCACTTTCTGGAGCCCGTC
Organism: Helianthus annuus; assembly: GCF_002127325.2. Lineage (NCBI taxonomy): Eukaryota > Viridiplantae > Streptophyta > Magnoliopsida > Asterales > Asteraceae > Helianthus > Helianthus annuus. The sequence goes on from NC_035445.2 coordinate 49,341,215, forward strand.
GGCGACGCCCCCATACCCGTCGGCGACGCCCTCTAGAAACTGCAGTTTTCTGCAGTTCCGTTTCGTCGTCCGTACGCACTAAAACGCGCATAACTTTTGAACCGTTTACCCGTTTAACCTCCCGTTTCTTCCTACATGCTTGTAAATTCATATTCTATCATATCAACTTAAAATCCTACCTCCGGATTAAGGAAATTCTTAACTTACGTGCATTCGACATATTACCCTTTTCTAACTATTTGACCCGTTCGTGCATTTATCAACATAATCTGATTACTTAACCTCGACTCCTCATGAACCTTTTAATATCAACGTCATTTATCATAGAAGATTAGATTCTTGGATGTCTTACCTATTTTTAACATATTTTTGGTCAGAAGCTTACCTTGACCCGTTATGAGTATTTATGCATTAAGTAGTTTATGACATACAAAAACATACTCCACATTTTCATGCTTGACCAAAATGTTATACTAATCGAATATCTTGATTCCAAACGACTTCTAAGGTCGTTTGCCCGATATACCTATCAAGGGCATTTTAGTCAATTATGCTATATCCTTAATAACAAAGGAATTTCTTGCATGAGTAACCAATCTCACTACTTAGCTACAATTTCTTAATCACACCTGCCTAGCTTGGATCAAACTAAGATTCGTTTAATACTTTATTGACATCATACAACTCATTCCTATTTGACCTCAATTATCACATATAATTAGATTGCATATAACACCACATAACAACTAAGAAGTGATTTCGGAATCACTTACCTCATGCATCCGTGTTCATATTTGTTTCCTCGCCACTTCTTGACCCGTAGTCTTCCGTGCTTGATTCCGTCTCGACATGATCCCTATACTTCCATGTCATCGAAATCACATTCTTATTAGCATACACAATCGTGCATGATAACGATCATATCGATCACAGAATTCATACTTGACGTCTATAGTCACTTCTAATAAGCATAATACATGTAACCAAGTTCATGTCATTTCAAACTCATGTAATCTGTCGTGTCATCGTATTAAACACACGCACGTCTAACACGTTATTAGCCTAACTCATGACACATATTTATTCCTAAACCTTACAATAGCATTCATAAGTCGAACCATACCATTCGCATATTCGTTGACTTTTCAGAAAGTCAACCATTAAGCATACAAATTTCCAACTCAAGAACATATGTCCATATAATTACTTGTCTATGTACACACACATACACGTAATTCATTCCATTCATACTAGTATTTCTATAACTCCACAACTAACACTATAACACGTATTAAGCTAACCTTATACTATTCTAACAATGATTCTTTTTAGGACTCTCATATGCTTCACATATACTTCAAGTTCACAACTAGCGGATCAAACCACCACATGGTGTGCATCGCATCATTTAAACGCATAGTGCAAGCCATTAGTGCACACTTCTACCCGGGAATGAAATCAACAAAATCTCCACATGGAGTCAATCTAACACGTCTTCTTCATAGTAGTTTACTACAAACACATCATTATCACTCTTTATACATATTGACCCACAACTTGCATACAATTTCCTATATTATTGTCACATAGACATTTCATCAAACACTTGGTGTGCGTACTATCATCTAAGCATAATGTACAAGTAATTAAAGCATGTTTTTCCCTAGTTCATCCATTGACCCACATAAGCATTCTCAACTTCTCATTTCACCACCATGAGCATATACATATTATTCTAAATCATCTATTCATCAAAATATCATCAACATTAATCTAATTTAGCATGTAGAATTTCATAAATTTTGATCATCTTTGACACAAAAGTGGGTTTTATCCTAACTCATCATCATAGAGAAATTCAAGCATAATTTCAATTTCTACATGTTCATGTCGTCATGCATTCGTGTTTGATTCCATACGGATTCACAATTTCACAAAACCCACTAAATCAAACATTACCAAATCATGAATTTTGACTTACTTGATGTCAAGAACACTTAAGGAATCATGAATCTAAACTCATGCATCAAAGACCTAGCCTTAATCCTCCTTAATTTCTTGGATTTCTTGCAAAGCTTGATGGAGAAGGGTTTCCCCCTTCCTGCTCTTTGTCCCGTACGCACACACACATACCCACAAACTAGTCTTCTTTTTTTTTATTAGATTCCATTCCACATTTATACATTTAGCCCCTTGACTTTTAAAGTTTGCTCATATTACTAATTTTCCACACTAACTTGGTCTCTTTTCTTTGTTTAACTTAGTTACACACTTATATTTAAGCTTACTATCATTTTCTTACGGTATCGTTTTACGGTTACCGTTTTCCGTCATTTAACATCATGAAAATAATATTATTTTATAACATACGAAATTTGGGGTGTTACAAGTCTACCCCCCTTAAAGAAGGTTTCGTCCCCGAAACCTCTCTCGTTCCCACATTTACCTTTCTATTGTACTCATTCAATGGGCACACTACAACATAGCTCATTCGGGGTCTTTGCATAAAAATCTTAACCATGAATAAATATAATCGTACGAATTTTTCTTATCTTCTTAAATTAGGCAAGTTACTTTCATAATCCCATGAAACTCAGAATCTGTTCCAGAGCTCTTATTAGTGTCTTTTACTTTATACTACTAGCTCTTAACGCATATCCTCACTAGCGTTTCATTCATCGAATTTATTCCAATTGTATACAATTATTAATCGTGCAAACCCAAGTCTATGGCTTGTTTCTAACTTCCTATTTACGCATATTACATTCATTTATTTACTAATCGAAATAAATCGATTATTTCATACTACTCATACCTCATATACTATCCTTCATTTTGTTCGCTATGAGCTATCCTACACATTCCATTACCCTCATTACCTCTGATCAGCTTTAAGCTCATAGGAAGGGTCGATATATTATCATACGCCTACTGCAATCATTCGAAGACTTATTATTACAACCAAAATCACCCTTTTTACACCTACTTATCCGTACTTAACATGAGGACTAAGCATTATTTCCGTGGTTACTATTGTTATCTATGTCATGCATATCTTTTCTACAATGCCTTGTTCAAATGAACATGGCCAACAAGCCGAGCATCAAGGTTAGCATTTCTTATTGATACTTGTCGTTTCTTATATTCTATCAGAGTTTCTACAGTTACGATCCCTCAATTCAGTATCACCAGTTCGCATAGAAGTATTATTCAATATGTAACTTTCTATTTAACATCCACATATGAGCTTTCTTCTTTCTTACACATTCGACTACCCAAATAATTGGGTTCGGCATAAACACTCTCAAAGAGAGTTAAGCATACACATTCGACTACCCAAGTAATTGGGTTTGGCATAAACACTCTCAAAGAGAGTTAAGCATACACATTCGACTACCCAAGTAATTGGGTTTGGCATAAACACTCTCAAAGAGAGTTAAGCATACACATTCGACTACCCAAGTAATTGGGTTTGGCATAAACACTCTCAAAGAGAGTTAAGCATACACATTCGACTACCCAAGTAATTGGGTTTTTCGCTTTTAACATAAATTCTTCTTTCTATCCGTATAACGGATTAAGCTTCTAGCATGCATTAGAGTATTCAAAGTCACCCGTTCAAAACGGATGGTAGCTTATTCTTGCTCGACTTGTTTGCTAGAACCGGTCGGCTCGCATAGCTTATCATAACCTTTGTTAGCATAACCAAATCCGCAATGGTTTGCTATTTCGCATTCGCTACAACATAGCGCCCACCTGCTACCCAGATCTACCGGGCATACCTGCAATAATTGCCACGGTCTCACGAACGTCATATGCTTCTTACGTACTGGCCAGGTGCGCAATCCACACACTAGTTTCGTGCCTTCGTGTAATCATCGCCTTATGCCCGAGAGATGGGCTTCAGTTTCGTGCATATTTCTAAAACTTCCCCAAGACCACATCATGGTCTTTCGTTTAATAATTACCCTCCCAAGGAGACCCCTTTTTTTTTTTTGACGTCGGTACTCATACATATTAGTATTGTGTACCTGGGGTTAATTTGCCTATTTGCTCCTTCGCCCGCCTTGGCGTTCATCCTATTCTGCATTCACGGATCACCCTCTTCAAACTCTTAAGCTTACCTTGCACATAACATACTATTAGTTTCCTTCAAATACATAATCTAATACATACTTACATTCGCTTTTGCATTTAGGCCTCGATCGAGTCTTAGATTGTACGGGTTCTTGGTCACGAGAGCACACCGGTTTGAGTTCAAGTATTTACCTCCTGTTACTTGATTTTCTCAAACCAGGGCTCTGATACCAACTTGTTACGCCCTAATTCGTATTTGTCAAAAGTCGCAGCGGAAATTCGTGCCATAAAATTTCTTTCATTACAAACGTCTTGACTTACTTGAAAGTTCGTTTTAAAATGTATCTTTTACAAAGATAAATTATAAGTCATGTTTACTAATAGTACATACTTAATTATTCCCGTACAATCTATCTCGTGACTCGGTCTTCGATCTCTAATTCTTGTGATAATTCGCCCGTTATCCGTATAACCTGCACTCACCACATACATTCATAACATTAGTATACATTATATAAACAAGATTCATTCGCGTACACTTCACATTTCGTCATCTTTCAAACTTTAAGCATTTCATATGCGTATCCATTTCCTGGTGAGGCTTCAATAATGTACCTGCATTACTTTTCATTCTCAAGGTGCACCATTAATAACATTAACCCTCAACGTGACTAAATTATGCATACATGCGTAATTACATACATACATACACATCTACATGCGTACATATCTTCCCTACAATTTTTACATACGTGTATACTCTCATACATGTCTTATTACATACATACATATACTTCTACATACGTACGTACGTTTCCTACATCTTTACATACCTGCATACGCTCGTACATATCTTTATACATACATACATACACATCTACATTTGTTCATACCTTTCCTACGTCATTACATACATGCATACCTTTATGTACACGTGCTAGATCACGCGTACCTCTTACATAATCATACATTATTTACATGGGTATTAGACTTAGCTTTATAGCTCATAAACATCTAAGGAACCATCAAAATCATGTTTGGAAGGTCCGCCGTAGACCACGGATTACAAACCGAAGCCTACGATACATAAATTAACTTAAATAACAAGATTTCAGCTTTTGGAACTTGGGGAGGCCGTCGCCGACGCCCCTAGGGCCGTCGGCGACGGGCCTTGCATTTGCCCGTAGCCCAAAAACCCGTAGACAGGAAATTAACCCGTCAGCACAAAAATTCACTTTCTGGAGCCCGTCGGCGACGCCCCCATACCCGTCGGCGACGCCCTCTAGAAACTGCAGTTTTCTGCAGTTCCGTTTCGTCGTCCGTACGCACTAAAACGCGCATAACTTTTGAACCGTTTACCCGTTTAACCTCCCGTTTCTTCCTACATGCTTGTAAATTCATATTCTATCATATCAACTTAAAATCCTACCTCCGGATTAAGGAAATTCTTATCTTACGCTCTATTGACTTATTGTCATTTCCTAATTATTTGACCCGTTATGGGTATTTGCGCATTAATTGATCTAAGACTAGCAAAACCTCAACTCCTCATGAACCTTTTAATATCAACGTCATTTATCATAGAAGATTAGATTCTTGGATGTCTTACCTATTTTTAACATATTTTTGGTCAGAAGCTTACCTTGACCCGTTATGAGTATTTATGCATTAAGTAGTTTATGACATACAAAAACATACTCCACATTTTCATGCTTGACCAAAATGTTATACTAATCGAATATCTTGATTCCAAACGACTTCTAAGGTCGTTTGCCCGATATACCTATCAAGGGCATTTTAGTCAATTATGCTATATCCTTAATAACAAAGGAATTTCTTGCATGAGTAACCAATCTCACTACTTAGCTACAATTTCTTAATCACACCTGCCTAGCTTGGATCAAACTAAGATTCGTTTAATACTTTATTGACATCATACAACTCATTCCTATTTGACCTCAATTATCACATATAATTAGATTGCATATAACACCACATAACAACTAAGAAGTGATTTCGGAATCACTTACCTCATGCATCCGTGTTCATATTTGTTTCCTCGCCACTTCTTGACCCGTAGTCTTCCGTGCTTGATTCCGTCTCGACATGATCCCTATACTTCCATGTCATCGAAATCACATTCTTATTAGCATACACAATCGTGCATGATAACGATCATATCGATCACATAATTCATACTTGACGTCTATAGTCACTTCTAATAAGCATAATACATGTAACCAAGTTCATGTCATTTCAAACTCATGTAATCTGTCGTGTCATCGTATTAAACACACGCACGTCTAACACGTTATTAGCCTAACTCATGACACATATTTATTCCTAAACCTTACAATAGCATTCATAAGTCGAACCATACCATTCGCATATTCGTTGACTTTTCAGAAAGTCAACCATTAAGCATACAAATTTCCAACTCAAGAACATATGTCCATATAATTACTTGTCTATGTACACACACATACACGTAATTCATTCCATTCATACTAGTATTTCTATAACTCCACAACTAACACTATAACACGTATTAAGCTAACCTTATACTATTCTAACAATGATTCTTTTTAGGACTCTCATATGCTTCACATATACTTCAAGTTCACAACTAGCGGATCAAACCACCACATGGTGTGCATCGCATCATTTAAACGCATAGTGCAAGCCATTAGTGCACACTTCTACCCGGGAATGAAATCAACAAAATCTCCACATGGAGTCAATCTAACACGTCTTCTTCATAGTAGTTTACTACAAACACATCATTATCACTCTTTATACATATTGACCCACAACTTGCATACAATTTCCTATATTATTGTCACATAGACATTTCATCAAACACTTGGTGTGCGTACTATCATCTAAGCATAATGTACAAGTAATTAAAGCATGTTTTTCCCTAGTTCATCCATTGACCCACATAAGCATTCTCAACTTCTCATTTCACCACCATGAGCATATACATATTATTCTAAATCATCTATTCATCAAAATATCATCAACATTAATCTAATTTAGCATGTAGAATTTCATAAATTTTGATCATCTTTGACACAAAAGTGGGTTTTATCCTAACTCATCATCATAGAGAAATTCAAGCATAATTTCAATTTCTACATGTTCATGTCGTCATGCATTCGTGTTTGATTCCATACGGATTCACAATTTCACAAAACCCACTAAATCAAACATTACCAAATCATGAATTTTGACTTACTTGATGTCAAGAACACTTAAGGAATCATGAATCTAAACTCATGCATCAAAGACCTAGCCTTAATCCTCCTTAATTTCTTGGATTTCTTGCAAAGCTTGATGGAGAAGGGTTTCCCCCTTCCTGCTCTTTGTCCCGTACGCACACACACATACCCACAAACTAGTCTTCTTTTTTTTTTATTAGATTCCATTCCACATTTATACATTTAGCCCCTTGACTTTTAAAGTTTGCTCATATTACTAATTTTCCACACTAACTTGGTCTCTTTTCTTTGTTTAACTTAGTTACACACTTATATTTAAGCTTACTATCATTTTCTTACGGTACCGTTTTACGGTTACCGTTTTCCGTCATTTAACATCATGAAAATAATATTATTTTATAACATACGAAATTTGGGGTGTTACACTTCATGAGCCAACCTTAACATGTATAGCGCTATAGGAGTAGCACACCGCCCTGTGATGGGTCATTGTTAAGTATTCAATCGTAAACGGTCTCATCGCTTCGGTGACGAGATTACGCTAGTGGAGTCTTTGGGTTGACACGTATGTGATGCATGCTAGTTCATGTTAAGTTATGCCTTAGTATACGATTTTGCCATGTGGATTTTGTTAAACCTTTATACGTATGCTAATAAACCAAACTTGTCTGCTCACTAATGCTTTATGTGTTGACCGTTACTTTAATATATATTGTAGGAGTATGATGATGATGCGTTGAAACGAAATCTAGTATGATGGACTGGAAATGCACCTTATTTTAAATTATGTTTTGTTGTTTAGTTGTTATGTTCTAAATGTCATTATTGCTTCCAAACAATGTACTCGAATCTTTTGAAATGAAATGAAAGTTGTTATTTAAATTATTGTCACAAGTTAGTGGTTATGAAGTATCGAGCAATCTCTTTTTCGTCTCACTCTGATGTTTCCGCCATCGGTTGGGGTGTGACAGATTGGTATCAGAGCCATAACTATAGGAAATTAGGAAGAATTGCCATGATTTGACATAGTCTATAGTTTAGGAACCTATGCTTGACCATTCTTGTTATCATGCTTAAATACTTAAATTCTCCTTACTTTGCCTCTCATCTTATCTTCTGTCAAAAATATACATGTCTTTACTAAGACAAGCAATAATACACACACGAAGATGCGAATACACTCTTATACCACAAACGAGACGATCTCACCAAAAGAGGCGTAAAAACCCTCACTTTGGTGAAGTTCCTCAATCCGCGTTATCGATTTTTCACGAAATTGTACCATCAAGATAGGAGTGATTTCCTCACCTTGATAGAGAATTTCTCATTCTTACTCTAGTGGACCCTTACCAACGAGTCGGAATTTGTTCCTTATCTTGTTCGGTAAGTACTAACCACACTTAGGGAACGATGTTGTCAAGTTAGGGGTGAAACCCGCACCTTGACAACTAGTCTTACTCCTCAATTTTCAATCCCTCCAGAGTCTCGAATTTCTGATTGACTAGGGATATGTAGTAACCAGAAGTGCGAATATTGTTAACCGAAATTTCGGCGAGAGTATTCTACCTACTAGGCTAAACCATGTTTTGTTAACTCAAAAGGATTTTCAACCACTTTGGAATAGTCTTAGTTTCGTTCCGAGACACTCCAAGATTTTACATTGAATCTCTTTTAAGTTATATCAATTTTCATGTGTTTTATACTTGATACCTTGTTCATTTCAAAGTTGAAGATCCGAATCACATGTTACTTACAACCTAAAACGATAATAATATTCGAGAACAAACGAAATTTACAAATCTTTCATTGTTGTTGATTATGCACATGATAATACGTGTTATGCTTATGTGAACTATGTGAAACTTATACGCTACTACCATGCTAATTCATGCAAAGAAAATTTTATTTTTCTAACACTTTATGATCAAGTCTCATCCTCTATCCTTACTCAATCTTGTAGATGTCTTCTAACAGATTCTCTCACTCTAGGAAGAGTTCCAAGCAAGACTCGAACAAGAAAATGATGGAATTCATGGCCAAGAAAATGGCTAAGGTCATACCTAAGATAGTGAATTAGATCCAAGCTACGTCTAGCCCTAATACCTCGGTTGACTCCAAGGTTGACCCTCTTAAGTCCACCTTCACCTTTAAACAGTTTAACTCATGTAGTCCGGAGACCTTCACGGGTAGTGATGGGGGTACTAAGATGCTCCAATGGTTTGACTCCATTGAAGCCCCCTTCCGTCAGATCTGGTTCCCTGAGCATCTTAGAACCACCAACGCCACCAACATTTTCCAATCAAGGGCACTCGATTGGTGGACCACCGAGCGTAACTCCCATGGAGACGATGTCTCCTACGCCCTACCTTGGGTTGAGTTGAAGCAACTCATAATCGACGAGTTTTGCCCCCTCATGAGCTTTGAAAACCCGAGGAAGAGTTTTGGCACCTCAAACAAATCGAGGGTGACAACGTAGTCGACACCACTAGGTTCAAACAACTAGTGTGTTATGTCCTAGCCAAGTCCCCACAAGCAAAAGGCCATCGAGAAGTACATTCGTGGTCTCCCATCGGCCGTCCGCGATGCCGTGGGCACCGCCGAGCCCGAAACTCTTGAGAAAACTTATCGTCTAGCCGCCAAGTTTAACCATGACCATGTGGAAGATGGAGACTTCAAACCCGAAGGCTACATCAAAACCGCCAACCAAGCCCCCACTGAGCCTGTCGCTGAACCCACTCCCTTCAAACCTAAAACTAACTCAAGCGGTAAGAAGCGTAAGTCTTCGAACCGTAACTTCGCCGTGGTAACTCCACAAAACCCACCTCCTCAACAACAACAACTCACCCTCACCTAAAAACCCTAACCGGCCAAGCGAGCCTACACTGGGACTTTTCCCAAGTGTAACACTTGTACCTACCACCACCCGACCAACGTGCCTTGCCGCCTTTGCACTACGTGCAATAGGTTTGGGCATTTCAATACCCAATGTCGAAGTTGCCCAAAGCCACAAGGCAACCAAGCCCAAACCCAAGCCCAAAACCAAAACCAAAACCAAAACCAAAACCAAAACCAAGCACCGGCAAATAATGGACGCACATGCTTCAAATGTGGCGACCCAAACCATCTTAGCAACCAATGTCCACAATGCAACAACCAAGCTCAAGCACAAGCTCCTCGTGTATGTGCTTTCGTCATCACGACCGCTCAAGCGCAAAATAACAACGATGTCATCAACGGTATGTTTCTCGTAAAAGATGGATATGCTTCTTTGTTATTTGATACTGGTGCGAATAAGAGTTTTGTATACGTGGAATTCGAACAATTACTGAAGTGTAGATGCTCCAAGTTACCAAAATCATTCGCTATCGAAGTCACTAACAGAAAATCTGTAACCGTTGATTTTATTCTTCATGATTGCATTCTTAACCTCAGCGAACATAAATTCCCGATCGATCTCATACCCATGCAACTGGGTAGCTTTGATATCACAGTAGGCATGGATTGGCTTCGAAAATTCCGTGCCGAAGTTGTTTGCTCTGAAAAGTTCATTCGGTTTCCACTACCGTCCGGTGACAGCTTGCACGTCTACGGTGAGAAACCCTCAAAGGGTCTCAAGCTTATGTCGTGCACACAAGCGAACAAGTACTTATGCAAAAAGTACTTTGCCTTTCTGGCTCACATCGTGGAAAAGAAGGACAAAGGAAAAAGTGTGAGTGATGTTCCGGTCGTTTGTGATTTACCCGAAGACTTACCTGGTCCTCCTCCTCCTCATTCCGTTGATTTTCATATTGACCTCATACCTAGCGCTACACCCGTTGCAAAATCTCCATACTGTCTCGCACCTTCAAAGATGCAAGAGCTATCAAGCCAACTTCAAGAACTACTTAATAAAGACTTCATACGACCTAGCACTTCTCCGTGGGTGCTCCGGTCCTTTTTGTCAAAAAGAAGGATGGTTCCTTTCGAATGTGTATCGATTACCGTAAACTTAACAAACTCACTGTAAAAAACCGTTATCCCCTTCCTCGCATCGACGACCTTTTTGATCAACTCTAGGACGCAACGTGTTTCTCCAAAATCGATCTTCATTCCGGTTATCATCAACTTCGACTCCTTGAAGAGGACATTCCAAAAACCGCGTTTCATACTAGATATGGTTACTACGAGTTCGTGGTCATGCCTTTTGGTTTGACCAAGGCACCCGCGGTCTTCATGGATTTGATGAATAGTGTGTGTAAACTATACTTGGACCGCTTTGTGATCGTGTTCATAGACGACATCCTCATCTATTCCAAGACCCAAACTGAACACGAATGACTCTTGCGTCTAATCCTAGAACTCCTTCGTACCAAACAACTATATGCCAAATTTTCCAAGTGTGAATTTGGCTAAAAGAAGTTCAATTTCTCGGTCACGTCTTGAATGAGAAAGGTATTCACGTCGACCCTGCAAAAATCAAATCCGTCAAGAACTGGATCGCACCAAAATCACCTTCAGAGATTCATTCCTTCATTAGATTGGCATGTTACTACCATCAGTTCATACCCAACTTCTCGAAAATATTCGTCCCGCTTACCTCGTTAACCAAAAAAGATAAACCTTTTGTTTGGGGTTTCAAACAAGAGGAGTCTTTTCAAATTCTCAAGGACTTGCTTTGCAACACTCCTATTCTCACTCTTCCTGATAAAACAACGATTTCGTTGTCTATTGTGATGCCTCTAACCAAGGTCCCAGTTGTGTTCTTATGCAACGAGACAAGGTTATTGCCTACGTGATGAGACAACTCAAAATACATGAGAAGAACTACACTACCCACGACGTTGAACTTGGTGGGGTTGTTTTTTGCATTAAAGATTTGGCGACACTACTTTTATGGTACTAAGTGCGTGGTCTTCACCAACCACAAGAGCCTCCAACACATATTTAACTAAAAGGAACTCAACATGCGTCAAAGATGATGGGTAGAGTTGCTCAACGACTACGATTTCAAGATTAGCTACCACCCCGGTAAAGCGAAAGTTGTGACCGATGCCCTTAGTCGAAAAACTCATGTGAAGAGTATCCGTTGCTTCCAAATCCAAACTGACATCCAATCTTGTATTCGTGAGGCATAATACTCATCCATCAACGAAGACAACTTGTACGACGAGATGAGGTGTGGTGCCGAAAACCAACTCGTGTCCAAATCCAACAGAATTATCTATTACCTCTATCGCATTTGGGTACCGAATCGTGACAACATCCGTGACCTCCTGATGAAGGAGGCCCACAAATCCCGATACTTCATTCACCCTGGTTCCGACAAAATGTACCAAGACCTTCGTGTATCCTATTGGTGGCCGAGCATGAAGAAAGACATCGCCACTTTCATATCCAAATGTCTCACATGTTCTAAGGTAAAAGCCGAACATCAATGTCCTTCTGGTCTACTCAAACAACCTGAAATTCCCATGTGGAAATGAGAGAGTATAGCTATGGACTTCATAACCAAACTCCCTCGAACCTCTTCCGGTCATGATAGCGTTTGGGTGATCATCGATCGTTTAACCAAATCCGCACACTTTCTCCCCATTCGGGAAGATTATTGAGTCGAGAAATTGGCTCGTATCTATACCGAAGAAATCATCTGCCGACACGGTATTCCAATCGACATCATTTCGGACCACGATGGTCATTTCACTTCTCGCCTTTGGTAAACATTCCAAAAGCGCAATGGGTACTCAACTAAATCTTAGTACGACTTTCCATCCTCAATCGGATGGTCAAACCGAACGTACTCTCTAAACTCTCGAAGATATGCTTCGATATTGCGTAATCGATTTTGGTGGCAATTGGGATACACATTTGCCTTTGGCAGAATTCTCATACAATAACAGTTATCACGCTAGTATTCAAATGGCTCTGTTCGAAGCATTGTATGGTCGAAAATGTCGTTCACCTATTTGTTAGCATGAGATCGGTGACGTACAAATCACCGGTCCTGAGCTCATACAAGAGACGACGGATAAGATCTTACAAATATGTCACAATCTACTCAAAGCAAGAAGCCGACAAAAGATCTACGTTGACAAACGACGCAGGCCTTTGGAATTCAACGTGGGCGATCTCGTACTCCTCAAGGTATCTGCCATACCCCAACCGATGGCGGAAACATTAGAGTGAGACGAGAACGAGATTGCAAGAGACTTCATAACGACTAAACGTGACAAGTATTTAAAAAGTAGATTTTCATTTCATTGCTAACGGTTGAAGTACATGATTTGGAAACAAAAATACAACAAGTAACATATGACTAATCTAATAAACATAAATTAAAGTTTGGTGCGTTTCTAGTCCTTCCTACTAGATTCTTTTCAATGCGTCATGATCACTATCCTGCAATATATAGTAAAATAACATGTCAACACATAAAGTATTGGCGAGTATATAAGTTTGTGTGTACTAGCATAAGTATAAAAGAGTTTAACGAAATCCACATGGCAATAACGTATACTAAGGCATAACATAACATAAACAAGCATGCATCACATACTTGTCAACCCAAAGATTCTCGCTAGCATAATCTTGTCGTAGCAATGACAAGACCGTTTTGTTTAACTTAACATGACCTCAAGAATACAGGCGGTGCGTTACTCCTGTAGTGCTATACATGTTAAGGGAGGCTTGTACAAAGTTAATGACTAAGTATTGTGCAAGTAAAGCTTCTAGCATGTATGTATTTCTAAGTATAAACATATAAAACATGTATGTTGGATTCGATTGCATGAATAAAGTGTTTGCGTATAAGTGTTTGTGAGAGTTTTTGTATAATGTATATATATATATATATATATATATATATATATATATATATTGCACCCAAAAGTGTTAAAATGAAAAGAGGGTCATGTATATTCACGGTTTTGTGAAGCTTTCTGGTTAAACTGAGAATTGATGAGTTGTTGGGATGGGAACACCGAAGTTACCCTACATGGGGGAAACAAAGGTGTATGAGTATTCGGATTTGGTGAAGGATTTGGATATAAAAAATATGTATACGTAAAATATATCTTGTCTTAAACACTCGTTTTGACATTAAGATTTTATGGGTCTTAATTTGCCCATTAGAATCATAAACGATGAATTTTAGAACGAAGATAGTATGACCTAAGTTCATAACATTTAACCATAAACCGGTTAGTATCAAGAATTCGGCTAAGTGTGTGTGTGTGTGTGTATATATATATATGTAATAAGTCCATCATGAGTATAATAGAAGTCAAGCATGGAGGTATGTATACCTCATTATATGATTCACCAAAGCACAAGGTTATCAACTTAATTGATAACCCAGTTGGTCATGAATGAAAATAAAGTACAACTAACTATCTAGTTCATCAAGTAGCCAAGTAAGATCAACCCGGGTATTTCATACCCATCATGGAAAATGTTGGAGATGCGGCGGGGTTGTGTTACTTTAGGTCTAGAAAACTCTTTGGAATAACATAGTAAAACATCAAGTGAGGTGGTGGAAAAAGTTTGGAAAACCAAAACTTCCATGGTTCACACCTTTACCAAAACACAAATTTTTTCTTTTAATGCATCAACAACTAAGGAGGAATTCTGACCTCCATCACCAATTCGTTTGTTTAAAGAGGCACAAGTTATCAACTTCATTTTGAAAAGATTAGGCGAACTTGAAGAGAAGGTTGATACATTCAAACCAAAGCCATCAGAGATGCCTAGTAGAAATTATCAACTTCATTTTGAAAAGATTAGGCAAACTTGAAGATAAGGTTGATACACTCAAAGCAAAGCCATCAGAGATCTTATGAGAAAGAGGAATTATTAAATGCTTTAGAAGCAGTGCTACCAAAAAGGTATACCTTTATTTAGTTAATTTATTTATTTTATTTCATATTCTTATGGCGTTCACCCACAACACTCATTATAATTCTTCATCATAACATTCATGTTATAATTATTACTTATTGTTATAAAATGTTGCAAGGTAAATGACACATAGTGACACACTTCGGTTTAATCTAGAATACAACCATTGTGTCTTTTGTAATTCAAGCTAGAAGTTTCTGAATGGATTAGGATAAATACAAAGAATCCTAATTGTAAGAAGGGTACAAAAGCTCCTAAAAAAACCCACTATAAAAAAAAATTAACATCCACCACCACCCAAAAAAAAAAAATTTTTTTTTTTTTTTTTGCCGAGGGGGTGGGTGTGGGGGTTTAGGTTTTTGGACGGGGGTGAAACGAAAAAAAGGGGTTGGGTGGTGGTGGGTTGGGGGGGGGGGTTAGGTGTTTGGGTGGTGGTGGGGTGAGGTGAGGTGGGGTGGGGGTGGGTGTTTAGGTTTTGGGTGGTGATGTAGTGAGTTTAATTTTAGGTTATTGGACACTTGTCACTCTATAAATCTTAATTACACTTTTTACAATTGAGAACCTTTGTAGAATAACTTAACCCGTTTCTTTTTATGTTTACACTTTATCCCTTTTGTTTGGGATATTATTTAAGCATTTTGCTTTTTTGATTTTGTAGTTATTTGAGTTCGACTGTTGGTAGTAAAAAGTTTGTGAAGATATTAGAAAAGATAAATCAGCCAAAAGGGTGAACGGAGTGGGCGGTAAACTCACGCGGTAAACGTGCTTACCGAGCGGTAACACCGCCGCCAATGATGTTTACCGATCGGCTTCATTGTTTGATCGGTGAAGGTTTACCGATGAGGGAAGGGGGAGAGAGAAAGGTGTGGGGTGGGATCCATTACTTCTCAACCAATCACACATTTTCCCTTTTCTTTTAAATAGTTCACTAAACCCCATTAGGTAAACCACCACCAACGTTTTTTAGCATTAGGTAAACAATTTAGGTGAATTGACATGACACTGTCTGATTGGGTGAATGGGGAGTTTACCTATCTCAAATAGGTAACCACTCCCTTCACCCTAATAGCACATAAATACATAAATACGAGGAATCCACTTTCCGTATCATATCTACGTATAACTTTTATTCCAAGAAGATTCCGTTCAAGTTTTAACAAAGACAATTTCTATTATTTGTATGTTTCGTAATGTTGGTTTGTATTTGAAATATCCAGTTTTCACTCATGACCAATTGTACGTCGCATTATCAAAGATAAAAAGAAGAGCAACTGTTAAATTACTAAGGAGAAGTTTACAAATTTATGAATTATTTTTATATTTTTGTAAATTCTAATAACTTTTATATATCTTGGTTGTTTATATTAATATATAGTGTCAATTACTTGTAGCTTTAACGTCTATCGTGTGTTACACGGGCAATAACCTAGTATATTTTCTATGCTGAATCGGCATTTTTCAAAATTTGTGTAGGACTATGAGCACACTATTAAATTATGGTCGAACAATGCATTTACTACTCTTTGTTGTTTTTTATAATTTATTTTAATGGGAATATTTACATGAATTACATTAAATAAATCTTAATCTACTCATTGCATAAGATTGAACCTTAGATCTCCCACTAAAAGACAAGAACATATACCAAGTGAGCTAACCTCACATCCGCCTTTATTGTTTTCACTTGCTCGTTTTTAACGCTTTATATCAAAATATCATTCTCTTTAACCAACTTGGAACACTAACTTATCTAGTTATCTTATTGGAAGTTAAGTCATCAAACACTATGAGACATGTTTCTTCTATTTAACTCTTCATTTTTTTGTCTACCACTATCGCTCCATGCACCTATGAAGGCTTTGGGATTTTCCTTGTTTTTTAAATTTCTCTTCAAGTACATTAAAATGTTTATATAAGTTTTAAGTTTTTATCATCACTTGTGGATTTACTTGATGAGTGTTAATGTTTTTTATTTCGTTTTTAAACGATACTTTTTTTTTCTTTCAGAATTCTTTTTATTTTTACTAAAACTTTAAAAATGTATATGTTCATCCATTTCATTTTTTACATTTGTGGTTTTCTTAAAAGGGTTTTTTCTTAAAAACCTATACAAGAGGGTGTTTGTGATTTTCTTAAAAAAACGACAATTACGTTTTTCTTTTAATCATTAAAAGTAGCTTAAGGTATAGATCTAGGGGTATTTGTGATTTTCGGTTAATGTATATATATATATATACACACATTAAAATACATTTAATGATTAAAAGAAAAAGTAAAATAAATAACTTAGTAAAATTGTAAAAAAAAAAACTGGAAAAAAAAAAATCTGACTAGCGTAATGTAAAAAAAAAAATTGTGGAAAAGGTACAAAAACTAGTAAAAATGGATAAATACCTAAGTTTTAAAAGTTTTAGTAAAAATAAGGCTAAAATAGTCATTATATAATTTGTCTTGAATAAAAGAAATCAAAATGGGTAAATTTGCAATTTTATTAGTTAAGTAAGATTGTAAGAGGATATATGCAATTTTAATTTTAAGTTAAGTAAATACACAATTAAAAAGTTTTTTAAAGAAAATATGCAATTTTCCCTAAATTTTATTTTAAAGTAAGTCGTATTTCAGATAAAGTGTTTTTCTCTCTCTTGTAATATCAAAATATACTTTAATTTCAATTCAATACAACTCAGCTTTTAGTAAAACTCATTCAGAATGTAGAAAAAAATAAAATTAAAAATAAAAAAAGCTTTGTATTTGATTTTTTTAAGTGTTGGATAGTATTACAGAGAAAATAAAATATATTGTAAATTGAATCTAAAAAGAAAAATAAATAAATTAAATTCTATGTTTCAAATACTGAATTTAACTTTTTTTCATTTTCAGTTAATAAATTCAATTTTTTTAACACCCCTTTTCTTTAATTTTAAACGATTTAGAGAAGTGAAACTTTTTATTTTGTTCACTTCCACTGTTCCTTTGTGGAATAATGTCACCATCCATGCTGATATTCCACAAGTCAACATTTTGTTATTGCACATTTGTTTTGACCTTTGAGTTTCCAACAAGAATTTTCCGGTTTAAACTTTAAAGTACCCTTCTTTATATCTATAGATCCAAAGTCGCTTTTTTATAATGATTTTAAAAAGTTCTGTAAAACAAAGTTTAAAAAAGTGGGAGCAAACTGGTTTGCCCAATTGTTAGAATTCAGAAATCAGAAATATTTTATTTTTTAGTTGACGGTTCAAGTCCTATAATGGATATTCATGTAGATTTAAAAATATGTTTATAAAATGTATGAGTTAGCCATTCAAATGTAGGAATATAGAAGAGATGAATACGTGATTTTAAACAAATATAACCAATTTTACGAAGGAAAGTAATTAAACAACGATGGTGATCCAAATTTAAATGGAAGGGAAGAAATGATACCATAACATATATAGTTGATTAGAATGTTCTAAATAGGGGTGCAAACGAGTCGAGCATGAGTCTTACCTTAATCGAGCTCGGCTCATTAAGACTTTTTGAAGCTCGAGCTCGACTCGCTAGTAAAATTTAAAACTCGAGCTCGGCTCGAACTAGTTTTTGGCTGTTAATAAGCCAAGGCTCGACTCGAACTCGGCTCGACAGTTTGTGAACTCAAATAAGAAAAACATACCATTCGAAATGTAAAATATAGTTTGAACCCTAAAAGTATACTAAGTTCGATAAGGATTGACGAGCCTAAACGAGCTACACATACAAACGTTTATCGATTTGATCTAGAGTAGCTCGCGAGCCGCTCGACTCATTTGCAACCATATTTCTAATAAATTAAGCTTAATTCATTCTTTTGTTTAACTAAGAGTTGTCTTCGTTATTTTTTCTTTAATTTTTACATTGTTTAGTATTCTCTCTAAACTAATATAGATCATCACTAACTTTTGTCTAATTTTTGTAGCGATCAACACCAAATTTTGTTTGATGCGGTTAAGATCATCACTAGCTTTACTCTAATACTATTGATATCACCGATTAGTAATGGATGTCAAAATATTACAATCATGCCTACACTCACTTCTTCTCTTGCTCTCATTGATCTTGAACTCAATATAAGAAATGTGTTAAATTTGAACTCAATATATCTCGATGTAAATTCATAAATGAGTAGCGACGCAACTTGTTGCCCGTTTACTATCTATCTCGATGTAAATTCATAACACGAACAATATTTTCAATAAAAAAATCTGATTTATATAAGAAATTTGTTTAAAACACAATATCAATTATGACTTAGAAATATGAAATAGGTGCATGAGGTGACTTAAGTGCTTGCGGAATGATTACTCAAATAAAGAAATGAGTGAATATTTGAACATAGTGGTAATGGGAGGTTCAACTACATATCAAGCATGCTCCTTTTGGAGGTTTTTTTTTTTTGAACATAAACTTTCATTAACACAAGGGCGCGTTCTCAAAACAAGGACGCCCACAAAGACTTACAAACAATACAACGGGTCTTTTACCCAATCATTTCAAACCACATCTTTGAACCTAGTACGATATTTAAACCAAAAGAAAGAAGTAACCTTCACCGAAGCCACCATATCCAGGACCCGAGGCTGCAAACTTTGAAAAACTTTCTTGTTGCGCTCCTTCCAGATAACCCAACAAGCAATCATCAAAATACCTCTTAAGGTCTTCCTCTTCCACTTGGAATCCACAACAGCCCCGTCCATCTCAAGCACATCCTTGATCGAGCTCACCGAAAACCCAGGAAGCTTGCACCACTTCCGAACGCTGCACCAAACACCGAATGAAACACCACAATCAATGAATAAGTGTTGTTCCGTCTCGATCCCTACATCACACAACGGGCACGCTCGATTCAAAATAAAAACGTTTCTCTTAATCAAAGCTTCACGGGTCGGAAGGCGATCAATCTCCATTCTCCAAATAAAAACGTTAACTTTAATAGGGACCCAAGTTTCCCATTTCAGAGCCATACCAGCTTGTCTACTTCTGCTCGAATTCATCCACTTCTTTACTACAGAAACAGAGAACAACCCTTGTTTATCCGGCTCCCAGTACCACAAGTCCATACCATCAGTCAACCTAACCTGGGACAGCAAACAAACAGCGTCCTGCGCTTCTGAAATCGCCTGAACTGTGTTTGTTTCCATTACCCATGAGTCAGCAATCGTCACCTTGTTCCCTTCCCTCATAAAACGAGAACCAACGCATCCGTTTTTCATCCTATCCGACAGGAACAAAGCAGGCCATCTCTCTTTTAGAGGGACAGCACCAATCCAAATATCACTCCAAAATTTAAGCGCCTCACCATTCCCAAGCTTGCCTCTCAAACAGGACTTAAAATACACCCCATTTATAACCAAATCCTCCAAGAGCCGAACAATATTCTTCCAACAACCGGTGAGTGAATTTTTTAAAGGCAAAAAAGCCCACCTATTTCTACCTCCATGCAAACAATCAATAGTCCTCCTCCACATCCCATCACTATTGATTTTGAATCTATAAGCCCACTTAGCAAGTAATGCCGTGTTGACATGACAAAGCTTAGAAATACCCAAACCCCCTTCTTTCTTCGGCTTCGTGACAACCTCCCATGAAACCCAATACATACCTCTACCCTCTTTGCACCCCATCCATAAGAACCTCCTCATCAACTTTTCAATGGCATCAATGACTGCGACTGGGGCCTTGTAGATAGAAAGATAGTACACCGGTAAACTGGCTAACACCGATTTAATCAAAGTAAGACGACCCCCATTGGTAAGAAGCTTAGACTTCCACGAGGATAATCTATACCGGATCGTCTCCACAACCGACTCCCAATTGGAAATCCGATTCATATTCGCTCCCACCTTGATGCCTAAATAAGTAAAAGGCAACTTACCAACTTTACACCCTAGAAGGTCCGCCATGTGAATCACCTCCTCCTCCGCAACCCCCAACCCAAAAATCACAGACTTGTGAATATTTATTTTCAACCCGGAACATAGATAAAAGATCCAAAGTACTCTATTCGTAGTAATCACATTGCTAGCATTCCACTTACCCAATATCAACGCGTCGTCCGCATACAACATATGGGATAAAACCGGGCCCCCATTAGGTAATTTCACACCTTCCAACTCCCCCAAGTCACTCTCTTTGGCAATTAAATAAGCCAAGGCTTCCATAACAATAAGAAAAAAGAAAGGCGACAAAGGATCCCCTTGTCTCAATCCCTTTTGGCAACTGAAATCAAAAGTCGGGGATCCGTTAACCAGCACCGCAGAACGAGCCGACTGCAAAATCCCTTTCACCCACATACTCCACCTAGGCGGAAACCCCATACGATCCAATAATGAGAGGAGAAAATCCCAACTCACATTGTCGTACGCCTTCTCGAAGTCAATTTTTAACAAAAACACTACTTTTATTCTTCTTGACCCATCCAACCACCTCATTCAAAACCAACGGCCCATCAAGAATACATCTCTCCTTAAGGAACGCCGACTGGGAATTAGAGATGATTTCCCCTATGACTTTCTTCATCCTGGCTGCAATAACCTTAGAGATACTCTTACTAATAACACCAATTAAATTAATTGGTCTATAATCCTTCAATCCCACAGGAGTCTTTGTTTTTGCAATAAGAGTAATATATGAAGAGCTGCACTCCTTACTAATCGTTCTAGAGTTATAAAATTCTTCAAACATAGTCATGAAATCTTCCTCCAGGTGGGTCCAAAAGTGCATAATAAACCTGAAATTAAAGCTATCAGGCCATGGCGCTTTATCTACACCACACTCGAACACAGCCGCCTTGACTTCTTCCTTAGAGAACGGAGCTATCAGATCTCCAATACTCTCTTCCGAAACCTGTTTCAAATAGTCACAACAAAAACTCGGTCTACGAGGGCACGTCTCCTTAAAATGATTTCTGAAAAAGCTCAAAACCTCTTTTTTTACCAACGCCGGTTTAGAAACCCAAGACCCATCCGCTAACAACCCCGGGATAGCATTAGCCGCCCTCCTACCTTTAATACACTGATGAAAAAAACCCGAATTCTCATCCCCCACAGACGCCCACTTGACTCTAGATTTCTGATGAAGATCACGATTTTTAAGATACAAATTCTTCTCTAATTCCTTTTTGCTCTCCTCCCAAACCCAAACTCCTTCCTCTTCTAAATCCCGAGTCTCCATAAGACGCTCTAGCCCTTTAATATCTTCTTTTAACAAGACCAAAGCATCCTCTTCTTTGTTAGAAATCTCTTTCCACCACTTTCTTAACCCATTTCTAACCGCACCTAACTTCTTGTGTAACCTCACATCCGCCGGCCCAGAACCAGAAAAACCATGTAACGCTTCAACAACAACCTGCTCACAACTATCCCTATCTAGCCAAGAGTTGAACCATTTGAATGGTTTCGCTCCAAAGTTAGAATCATACACCAAGAGAACCAAAGGACAATGATCAGACAATTCACGAGAAAGAGCCCTCAAACACGCCCCAGGCCACCTATTAAAAAAACTCTTGACATACAAGAACACGATCAATCTTGCTCATTTTACAATCATTCCCCGTGCCTGCCAAGAATGTGAACTTATTCCCACGCATAGTATACTCCTGCAGATTAGCCTCCTCTATGAAACAATTAAAATCATTAGCCATGCCAAAGTTAAATTTAGAATTTTTTCGCTCTTCCTCCCATCTCACCGAGTTAAAATCTCCAATCAACACCCACATCCTTTCACCAGCCGGAATTAAACCTTTTAACCGCTCCCATAAAATCTTTTTTTGATTGGCCTTTTGAGGCGCATAAACATTTACAAAATTAATAATCGACCCATCCTCAACCAGGGACCCTGAAGTAACGAGGAAATTCCTATCTTCCACTGAATCCACCTTTGTGAACTTTCTAACGTTCCACATATTAATCAAACCCCCCGACCTACCACTAGCATGAACCGAATCAACACCATAATCTCCAGAAACCCACAAATTATCAAAATCAAAAGCCTTATCCCTCGTAAGCAGAGATTCTTGTACCGCTAAGAAATCGATACCGAATCTGCCCACCAAATCTCTAACCCCCTTCGGCTTACTCCCAACCCCTAAACCTTTAATATTAAGAGAAAGGCAATTCATTTCAAACCTGATTGTACCCCATCGCCTTGAGCCGAGTTCTTTATCAGACCATCGAAGCCCTCTAGTTGAACTCCCAGTTTAGCCCGAAGCTATTTTGTACCAGAAACCTCCGCAATAACCTCCGCTTCAGTGCAATCGGTGGACCTGTACCCTAAACCTTCGAACGGACGGTCAGCATCCCTAGTCACACCATTCTGATTGTGAATATCGGCATCATTTTCCTCCATCAATACCTGGAAAGAATTAGAAATATTCACAGGACCTTCTCCTCTTGTTTTGACCACATTAGAATCAATACCGAAAATGATTGGGTCTAACTCAAATGGGTCATCTTCATTAAAAACAGGGCCATCATCCCCAACTTTCTTAGGCTCCTTATTGGGTCGTTCGTTACTACTATAATACCCACCAGAACTGGACATGCCCATGTTAATCATATTCTTAACCTTTTTCCTCTTGAGCCCATTACCCAAACCCAAAGAATTAACTCCCTGATTATTATCCTCCCTTTCCTTATTTAAAATAGGAAACTCCAAGTCAACTTTGGAATGATCTTCTACATTACAATCCATATCACAGTTTCCCGAAAAAAACTCCTCCGCATTAATAACATTCACCGGAGTAACGGTTTTCGGCCGATCACGTGAACTGGAATTGTCAGGCGACTTACTGGATTCCTCTTCCATATTACGATCCCCGTCTTGGCACACCGGATCAACGATGAAATCCTCCAACCAATCATTACCATCCTCCACCACCCAAACCTTGAACGTTTTCCCCCTCCACCATATGAACGCCTCTTCTTGAATACGGTTTCCATGATTCACAAGTACCCCAAGGAATTGAAAAGAGTTGTACAACCCAATACGTTCCACCCTAGCTCCTTTGATCACCTTGCCGAATAAGCTCCCAACCTCGTTAACCACCTTGTTGTCCGAAAGACACAAAGGCACTCCATAAATTCTCAACCAAGCAATACGTTCGAACACCATGCTTTGGCCTTCCCAGATTTCCGGAGCCCCAAAGTGTTCTGGAACACCAACAATTTCATCCCTCGCCATAACCGCCCGGTCCTTTGAACTAAAATCATTTAACACCATCAAACCTCCCAAGCACAGAACCCTCCCTTCATGCAACTTCAGGTCCTTAAATATACAACGAATACTTTGTAAAGCATACAAGGACTTCAAGCGAACGACAATCGCTTTCCCATGCATATCAACCAATGCTTCCGTTTTGTCATCCACCTCAACCAACTTACCTTTCACCGAACCCGCAAAAGCATCTTTAAAGGACAACCCATTGACAAAGGTATCCTTCCTAAAAACATATTCTCCACCACCCTCCTGTCTAGGCTGTGATTTAAAACCTCCTGGAACCGAATGATCCTTTTGTTGGTTAATCTCCCCTTCTTCCAATACGAATCTTGCCACGTTAAACTTCAACCAAAAAAGAACTCAAAAACACTTTATAACCTCTTTAAAAAAAACGCTCTCTATGGGTTCTCGTCGGAAACCAATTCCGGCAGAGATACAGGCAAGGCTAACCAAGTTTTTCGTCTCTAATCTTCCGGATCGGTGTAGTGGGGTCGA
Organism: Helianthus annuus; assembly: GCF_002127325.2. NCBI lineage: Eukaryota > Viridiplantae > Streptophyta > Magnoliopsida > Asterales > Asteraceae > Helianthus > Helianthus annuus. The sequence continues at coordinate 49,366,114 of NC_035445.2, forward strand.
TGTGGCGGAGGCTCTCAGAGGTATGGGTACTATCTTTGATATTTATATCGCTCGTAAACGTAATAAGGAAGGGAAGAGGTTTGGTTTTGTTACTTTTTTGGACGTGAAGAATAGGGTGGAGAAAAACCATCTTTAATCTTCAAAATCATTGCAACTTATTTAAAATCACACAATCTTTATTTCCACTTTAAACCTGAAAAGTCATCTTGAATGCTAACTATGTTGGAATGTAAACACTAGTTTGGTTAGTTGTTTGACTAATGAGAAAAAGTGCCTAATGCTTTCTCAAAATAGAAGATTTATTTCATTTTTGCTTTAAACATCCTTTTCAAGCAAGGATTATGTTGGATTAATTACCCTTCAAAAGATCCCACTACTACCTATACTGGTTATTTAATTCTACTCTTTATATCACATTTTAATCATCTTTGTATATTAATAGCCCAAGTGAATGATTATTGTTTTAACGTTTGTTAATTACATTTAATTTAATTTGTTTTGGAAAAAGATGTATGTAATTCTAAAGATATGTTTGTTTTACATTATTGTTAGTCCATTCGTAGTGCCCCCCACCCCCCACCCCACCCACCCACCCACCTTAAAACGTCATATGGCGCCCAACTACACCACCCCTAAGGGCGTTATACCCATTCCTCCCCCACTTCCAGTGAAAATTATAATGGCCTGATGTTATGTTGGTCTCTCACACACATAAATACATACATATGTATGTATATTTGAAGGGGTCATATAACTCCCTTACCACTACACACTCAAGTTATATAACCCTTATCTCTTACACATTTTGTCACTTGTCACATAACTCCTCTTATAGGGCCTTATGGGGCTTGATCACTATAAATGGCCTTAAATAGTTATAAGGGTGGATGGGGCATTCCCAGGTTCGCAACACAAGTTAAAGTGATTGGGCGGGAATACTGCCTCAAGTGTCTTCATATCACGTGAAGGGTTCAAATCATGGTTTACCAATTAGTGCGGGAAGAGAACTGTACGTGGTATGTGGCACAAGTTTCAATGTTTTTATTTAATATTGTAGTGGATAGTAATGTAGCACAATATTATTGAGTGGTAGGTTGATTTATTTAATTTTAAATTTTAACTTTTTTTTGATCGGCTAAATGTTTCTTTCTCTAGGTGTTAAACCCATGACCTTTTTTGAACGACTAAATGTTTCATTCTTTAGGTGTTAAACCCATGACCTCCTCCTATCCAAACATCTAGAGGGTTTTCCTTCTACCACCAGGCCAAAGCCTCAATGGCTTTTTTTGATTTTATATTTAACTTTGAGATGGTATCACACAATGACAGAGTTATGGTGTTGAGGTTAGTATTAGGCGAGCATGCAGTGACAGTTGATTAGCACTTATGCTCCACAAGTGGGACTAGGAGATCAAGAGAAGAGAGAGTTTTGGGATTTCCTAAATGCAGTAATGAGGGACATAGCTAGGGAGGAGAAAGTTTTTATATAAGGAGATTTTAGTGGTCACATTGGTAAGGATAGTGATGGCTTTCAATCATTTTTACTTGGGTTTTGGCTTTGGCGATAGGAATGAGCCTGGTAGGGAACTTCTAGACTTTGCGGTGGCTCACAACTTGGGTATTATAAACTCATTTTTTAGGAAGAGGGGATCTCAATTGACAACTTTTAGCAGTGGGGGATGTAACACGCAAATCGACTATCTATTAATGCGGCGTGGAGATCGACAGATGTGGAGGGACTGCAAGGTTATACTAAGGGAGACAGCAGTGGCTCATCACCATTTGTTGGTGGTAGATATAGCCCTAAAAGTAACGCTAACGGAGGGGGAGAGGAAAACCCGACCTAGGATCCGTTGGGTAATCTTGAAGGGAGACAAGATTATGATGTTTAGAGAAAAAGTTATCGCAATGACAATGACTCAACTAGGTGATGACACAAATTGAATGTGGAGGCTATGGCGACTACAATCACTACAGTGGCGATTGAGACTCTAGGCTTCACAACAGGGAAGACTAGTGCGCATAAGGATTCTTGGTGGTGGAATGAAGATGTGCATAACAAAATAAAGGATAAACAACAACGTTTTAGAGATCTTCACCATTTGTTGGTGGTAGATATAGCCCTAAAAGTAAGGCTAACGGAGGGGGAGAGGAAAACCCGACCTAGGATCCGTTGGGTAATCTTGAAGGGAGACAAGATTATGATGTTTAGAGAAAAAGTTATTGCAATGACAATGACTCAACTAGGTGATGACACAAACTGAATGTGGAGGCTATGGCGACTACAATCACTACAGTGGCGATTGAGACTCTAGGGTTCACAACAGGGAAGACTAGTGCGCATAAGGATTCTTGGTGGTGGAATGAAGATGTGCATAACAAAATAAAGGATAAACAACAACGTTTTAGAGATCTTTTGAGATGCACATACGAGGAGAAACGATTGAGGTTCAGGGAAATATACAAGAATGTAAGAAGGGAAGCGAAAAAGGCAATGACAAAGGCAAAGAGCATGACCTATAAGCAAATGTATAAGCGCCTAGAAACTAAAGAGGGGGATAATGATATGTTCCAGATTGCCAAAGCTAGGGAACGAAAGAGACATGATCTAGGATTAGTAATGAAATGCCTATACTTTCAAGCGGTCAAAAACCAAAACTTAAACAACGAAATCTTACGACCAAACTTAAAATTTTATACGTTACTTGAAAATTTGGTCAATACTTACAGGTTAACCATTTAAAACTAGATATAAACCATCTACCATTTTACAAAAATTAAGAAACACATGTCTTTGGATATTTTAACAAACTAAACTTTAACTACGTCAACAACCAAAATTTGACCCGTTGCCTGAGCTAGCCCGGAAGCGCGTTGAGGGCGAATAAGGAGTGAGTGGGTGTGTTCGTTCCAAGCTCACGAGTCCACTTAAAGTGCGGTTTTACCTACAACATAACAAAAGGTTTGTTTAACAAGTGAAAGAAAGGTGAAATCATAACTTCCAATTAAACATGGCATTCAACGAGTTTCATTACTTCCATACTAAAATCCTTCCCTGATCCATTCAAATACATTAGCTTGGTTGACCCGTTTACATTAATTTAACTATTTAACCATTCGTATAATAATCAATTTTTATTCGTTTGAACCGTTCGTAACGGATCGATACATAACCATTCTTTAGCATTTTGATTCTAGTTTGTTTGACCCGTTCGTATCGGGTCAATTACATGACCATTCTTGACATTCCATTCTAGTTCATTTGACCCGTTCGTATCGGGTCAATTACATGACCATTCTTGACGTTTCATTCTAATTCATTTGACCCTTCCTTATCGGGTCAATTTCTTGAAGTTTCATTCTAGTTCGTTTGGCCCATTCATATCCGGTCAATTACATGACCATTATTGATGGTTCATTCTAGTTCGTTTGACCCGTTCGTATTGGGTCAATTACATAAGACATGTTACTACGCATATTGCATTTCCACATATTAGAACAATAAACATTATTATGCATAAAACTTTGCCCATAACAAGTACGCACCTCGGTCTTGGGCTCCTTGTTGCTTCGTGTGGCTTGACCCTTCTTCCTTTATCCTTACACATGACCCGTTCATACTTAGATTTCATGCCTCCTTCTTATTTCACATATATTCTTTGATAGGATAACATAAAACTTAACACACATGCGAATTTACACACTCAAACCATGGTCATCATGTAGTGTCCAATATCAAGTTACGAAATTCTTAACTAAGGCATTTCATTGAACACTTGGTAAGCATACGATTTAGTTTACTCTTAGGTTTCTTAGTTACTCTCATTCTAACGATGTATAGTCTACAACTCATATATTCAAGAATTTCAACATCATCCTATCATCATACCTTCATGTTTTACATCTAGCACCACAATCATACCTAAAGTGGCTCTAGTCTCACTTTCATGAGAAAACCCACTTCCAATATCATGAAGGTTTTCCACTAAAACACTTAAACATATCAATTGCACAAAATTAAGCATTCATAAATGTTTCCTGATCATGTTTTTACATCAATTTGTATTATTCTACATTGATACCAAAGATCACTCAATTTCTCATTCCTTTTTATGACCTCAAAACCCACCAAAATCATAAATTTCACTTACCTCTTGTTGGAAAAGAGTAGATGATTAAAAAATTGAGTTCATGCACAAGATCTAACATCAAATTCCTTTCCAAATTGCTGACTTGTGTGACTTAATGTTCTTGATATTTTTCTTCTTCTTTCTCTATCTCTAAACACGCACATACACACACATATGCACAGGTTTTTCTTTTCATCAATTCTTGTTAGCTAAATGCACACATTTGGTCCCTCAAGTTCCATTCTTTATTTATTTAAAACACCCAACTCCTTTCTTTCTTTCTAGAAGATAACTAAATGTCTTAACCAAGTTTTAGAATTTTGACAACACACTATTTATTTTATTTTATTCTTGAAAGTTTAAGATATCGGTCAATTATTTTTCATACTACACTACTTAACAATTAGAGACAAGAGGCATCACATATACACATTTTGGGGTGTTACAAGTAAAGTTTATCAAAGGAGACGATGGAGGCGCATGACAATAAGTTGAGAAGGGAAACCTACTTCCATAATCTTTTCAATGGCGGAAGGGCATACCAACAAGATAGTGACAACTCCACGATTCAAAGGTGACAATAAAATAACGGCTACTGTAGGAGGATCACACAGGAAGAGGTGAGGAAAACACTTAGGAAGATGGGAAAAGGTAAGGCAATGGATTTGGATAACATAGCGATTGAGGTGTCGAAGAGTTTAGGAGAGGAAGGAGTTCAATGGTTAACTTAGTTGTTCAAGCTTATTTTCAAGAATAGAAAAATGCCAGACAAATGGAGGAGTAGTATAGTGGTGCCTTTATACAAAAATAAAGGAGACGCCCAATGTTATGGGAATTACAGAGGAATTAAGCTGCTAAGTCATACTATGAAACTTGGGAGAGGGTAATAGAAACTAGAATTAGAAAAGTAACTAAAGTTTCTGTAAACCAATTTGGTTTTATGTCGTGGAGGTCAACTACGGAAGCGATACATATTCTAAGGAGAATGATGGAAAGATATAGGGCGAAGAAGCGGGATCCACATATGGTGTTCATCGACCTTGAAAATGCATACGACAGTGTACCGCGTCGACTGATTTGGGATAGTATGGAGGGTCGAGGGTTCCCTATGAAGTATATAGACATAATTTGGGATATGTATGATAGAACGGAAACTAGTGTCCGTGCACCAATAGGGATACAAACTCCTTTCCTGTGGAGGTAGGACTCCACCAAGAGTCTGCATTGAGTCTATTTCTTTTTGCGGTTATCTTGGATGAGTTGTCCAAGTTGATTCATGAGACAGTTTTGTGGTGCATGCTGTTTGCAGACGATATTGTGTTAATTGCAAAGACTAAATAGTGCCTGAATGAGAGAGTAGAGGAGTGTCGAGCAACTTTACTAGTGTCGAGCAACTTTAGAGGACAAGGGCCTAAGGATTAGTCATTCTAAGGTTGAGTATCTTTACCGTGATTTTAGTGGTGTAGTCGACGACGATGACACTCAAATCACTATTAAGGATGAATTCGTTCCATTAGCCAATAAGTTCAAGTATTTGGGATCGTTTGTACAAAGGGGTGGTCAGATAGATAATGATGTAGCCCATCAAATCCAGGCTGGCTGGCGTAGATGAAAGGAAATACATAAATTTAAATAGTGCGTTTTTAAGTCCATCCTTATAGATTTCTTGAAACATCTCAATCATCAATTACCTACAATATATATTAGAGTAAGGGTCAACACATAAAGCATTAGTGAGCATACAAGTTTGTCTACTAGCATACGTATAGAAATTTGACTCAATCCAAACGTGACATAAAATGTATACTAAGGCATAAGTTACATAAACCAACATGCAATATATAGATGTCAAACCAATTGTATCCACATTGCGTAATCTTGTCACCGGATCAAAAAAGACCATTTGATTGAATAACTTAACATAGACCCTTCCTAAGGGCGGTGTACTACTCCTATAGCGTTATACATGTTAAGGTTGGCTCATGAAGTTAAAGACAAGTATTGTGCAAGAATGGCTTCTAGCATGTAAGTACCCTAAAGTATAACACATTAACATGTATAAATGGATTGGTTGATTGAATTATGTGATTGACTGTGTAAGTGTGAGTTTAATAATTTATATATATTGCACCCAAAGTGTGTTAAACTAAAAAAGCGGTCATGTATACTCACGGTTTGCGTAGAAGTTCCACGTAAGTGAGTTGATGTGTTTGAGAGTTTGGGAATGCTGAGTTATCCTACAACGATAAACAAGGTGTGTAAGTATGACATATTGGATTAGGAATTTGTATGCGGAATTGTAACTTAGTATGAAATTACATAAAAGTTATCTTGTTAAAACACTCAAATTGGACACCATGTTTATGTGTTTTTCATGGGCACTATTCTGCACATTGGAAGTCTAAGGTGCTGTTTGTTTTTTCAGAGGTAAAAGGTCTGCAGTCTGCGAACCACATCTGCAGGCATCTGCAGGAGAAGTGGTGGACCAAATGTCTGCAGTCTGCAAGGAGAAGAGGGTTTTTTTTTTTCTACAAAAACCACTTCACACACACAACACACACAACAGTTCTCTTTCTGCCTTGAACTCTCTCTCTCTATACAAACTCCCTCTCTCTCTCTCTACAATCTTTCACCACCACAGCCCATAGCACCACCACCACAGCACCACCTCTGCCATCACACCACCGCCTCTCTCTCTATGGTCTCTCTCTCACCAATCTCTCTCTCTACGGTCTCTATCTCTCTCTCTCACCGATCTCTCTCTATCACCGATCTCTCTCTCTACGGTCTCTCTCTCTCACCGATCTCTCTCCCTCTACGGCCTCTCTCTCACCAATCTGGGTTTTGTTTTAATTGGTGGGTTTGGTGGTGGTGGGTTTTGACGATGGTGGTGGTGGAGGTGGTGGCTGAGATATGGTGGTGGAGGTGGTGGCGGAGATGTTGTAGCAAGTGGAGGTGGTGGCGGAGGTGGATGTGGTGTTGGAGGTGGAGGTGGTGATGGCAGGTGGAGGTGGAGGTGGTGTCGGAGGTGGAGGTGGAGGTGGTGTCGGCAGGTGGAGGTGGAGGTGGTGGCGGAGGTGGAGGTGGAGCTAGGGTTTTGGAGCAGATGGATGTTTTGAAGAGGGAGAGAGGGAGAAGAGGTTGGCAGAGGTTTAAAGACATGGGGAAGGATCTTCTTGGGGAAGAGGTGAGGCAGAGGTAAAAGCTCTGCAGATCTTCAAGAAAACAAACAAGCCGCAGGACCCTTATGTCTGCGCGCGTCTGCGCGACGCAGACATAAGTGCTCAGAAGAGCTTTTGGCCAAAAAACAAACACCACCTAAGTATGAGGATCTTAATCCAAGATAAGGTTCACCATAATGCATAACATTCAACCATGTGTTTGGTTGGTGTTAAGATTCAGTTTGTTGGATATATATTTGATCGGATGTGTCGCGCTCCAGTCAAAGATACATTTATAATACCCAAATTACCTCAAATAAATAGTTAGCAGTAGTAAGGGGTCGAACTATGAAGAGTTTGTGGTTTGTGTGTGGATTAGATTGATTTTAAACGATTGTCACCTTTTATGAAGCTTGCTAAATTTTGTATGAATTTTGTTTGTTGGAAAATGGGTCGGAACAAACCGACAATTTGGTTTTTGATTATTAACTAACGAAAGCTTAAACAAGAACACGAAAACGTAATTGATAGATTAAAAACATTATAAGTAAACAAGGTTCACACCCAGTTTGGTGATTGCAATCCTAGGGTTCCTACACATTTTAAATTTGATTCAATTGAAGTTGTTATTAACGGATTTCTATCACGAAACTTAGGTGCCAATTGCTATCAGCGCGTATAACGGACCACAATACACTTCGTTACTTCGGACAAGTAAAACCTTTTTACTGATAAAGCATAAGTACACAAACTCATTTCGCAAAGTCAAATTTCATATCTCATTCGACAATTCACAAATATAGTTCCAATGTAAGATAATTATTAAACAATTCAAATACAAATCAATTTGTCACAAAATCAAGCTAAGAACATTGTTCAAACCCTAGACTTACAAACACCTACACCGGGGTGAAACCTCCGAGAATTAGTCGCTTATGGTGAACGGAACACGATCAATAACGGATGAGAGCTTGAACTTTGACATCTAGGAGCTTTGAAAGTGATGAATAGTGATTGGGGTTTGGGTGAAATGATGGTGATGAATGGATGGATGATTTAGGGTTTGTAAGGTGGATGTGATTATGAATTCGGATGATGCTTCAATCGAATAGATGGATTGGTGATGAAATTGATGATAGTTCTTGGCTTCCAAAGATGATTCAAAACTCAAAGAAATTGTGTAACTCTCGAATAAGGCTCCAAAGATATGTTTTAATTCGTTCCCAACAACCAAGGACCAAAAATACGCGATGGAAGGATTTAAGGGGTGTCGTCGACGGCCTCATAAGGCGTCGGCGATGGTGCCCAGGTTTTCAAGATTCGTCCGACGGTCTTTTCAGCTGTTTACGGAGTTTCTGGCCGACAGTAACATCTACGGGGCGTCACCGACGGCCCCCTTGGGCGTCGCCGGCGGTGCCTATTGTGACAACCCTCACTAAACCAGGTTTCCGTACGACTTAATTAATATTTGATTACTGCTTAATTACTGTGCTTACCTGAAATTGTGGACAAACTGCTACTTGATTTCTGATACTTGTACATACCTGCATCATACTCTGTTTACTATCACTACATTATTTACATGCTAAACCTTAGTGACAAATATGATGCACAAAAGCACAGTAGTATTATAAACGGATAACCTATTGAACGTGTTGTCATAACTAGCACCAGGCAGATACTGCCTCTAAGGCCTGTATGAGCCAGAAATATTTTACTACACTAGTAGTGAGTGTAGGGATACAAGGGTTGTAGAACTGCGTCTCTAGGAATAAGTTACAGTGATCGGATGTGCCTAAAACGTACTCTAAGTACAAAATTCAGCACTTTAACTAAAAATTCAGCTTTTAGCTAACTAATAAAGTGCCAAAACATGAGAAAAATATTACTAGACACTTTCCAAAGTGTCGGGAATAAGTTGTGTCACTAAAAATAATAATAACGACACTTTAAAGCTTTGTTAAGCGCTTTAACGGATTACTATCCAACCGAACAACCGGACTTTACCCGGGACATGAAAATATTGCCATTAACATTATTTATCTTTTTCTGAGCCAGTTAGGGTCCTTGAATACCCTAACACCCACTGTAATGCTCAACACACTAGTAACCGGGTTAATCCCTAAACTAACTTAACTTAACCTAACTATAAACTAACTAGATGGTTGATTTGGAACCGGATACCCCCCCCCTAACCAAACCGTCCCCAAGAGGGGGACACACATTATCCTATTTTGATTATTTTATTTCCTCTTGTCTAATGTCAAGGAGGCACTTAAACTCTTGGGTAATACACTTATGAATTGTCTATAAGAACTAGAGATTACACAACATGATAATTCATCACATTTCACCACAAAACAACTCTCTCTCTCTCTCTAAATAACTCACGGCCGAACACCCTCTTGCAACCATCAAATTTTCGAGCTTTGATCATCACATTCCAAGTTCATCCAAGCGTTAAGGATCACGTATAAGGAGGCTTGGTGCATTCGGAAGGCGAAGGACCTCACCCTATTGCTTTTATCCACTCTTTTTGCGTCTAGATTCTTCCCTAGCCTCGAGCTAGTAGTAAGTTGCTTGAATCACACTCTCGAACTATTTTGAAGTGGTTAAAATGATATGTAACGGTTAAAACTCGTAAACATGCAAGATGAAGCATAAAAGTCTACTAAAAATGCTAAAAGTGATGGTTAAAAGCTTGTTTGTTGTGTAAATCTTGTAGTATTTGATTTGTGTAGTTATTTGGACCCGATCTATGTTGTGGTAGCTCGGATCATCGTTTAACCCGGGTTGGTCATGATCATGGATCATGACATAGAGTTGTTTTGGATGTAACAAGGGTAAATGATGAAACTCTACCACACACAAATCATGAACTTGTGTAAAAGCGATTCTACTTATGAAATAGTGTTTAAAACTAGTGGATCTACGGATCTACAAGCGGTATTTTCAAAAGACCGAATGTCAAAGAAATCTTGTTTTCTAAAAACGGATCTTACACTAACAAGAATGATTTTTAGAAAACACGAGTGTGTAAACGCATGTGTAACACAAAGTTTCGACAAAATAACTATTTTTGTAAAAATTTACAAGAAGATGTAAAGACGGAATTTCTTTAAAAACAAGGTTTTTACGAAACAGGATTGATTTATATAAAGATCCGCTAAAAGTAATAGGATTTATTTCCTAGTTTTGAAAAACTACAAGTTCATGTAATTTTTGCGATTTACATATTTATTGACTAGTTTGATGCTTTGAACATTGTTTTGATTAAATGAGAAGATTGTTGGTTTGATTTATAAAAGAAAATGATACGCTTAAAAGCGTGGCCACCTCCAGTTACAGAGGAAACTCTGGCGAAATTTTTCCAAAAACCTAACACTTAGAATTATTTTCACTACAAGTGTTAGAAATACGTTTTTAACTTATTTTCACATATAAGTTTCGCCACGACTTTATTTACAAAATATCGGAGGTGGGATTTCACAAAACAAAACTTGGTAAATATATATTTAGTATATATTTTTCATAACGTCACTTGTTATGTGTTTATGATTATTTTGTGAAGTATACAAATATTATTTTTAGGGTAAAAATAATATTATCGAATGTTAACGAATCCAAAATAATACGAACGCCTCTACGTTAAATATATAAGTTACACCGGTAATTATTATTACCACTCGATCGTTAAAACGTAACTTACGCATTATTAAGAAAATATTACTGAACGCGTATTTTGTCAAGGTATTATTTTGGGAAAATTTTATGTAATAGAAAATATAATATTTTTGAGAAGAATATTTATATTTTGGAGTTAGAAATAAAATATATTTTAAGTGAGACTTAGTAATATATTTCGAATTTCACAAATGCACATGTATTAAATCCCCCATCCTTGGGAAGGAAAATAATTACCAAGTATTTACTAAATGTAGACACGAAATAGTTGTCTAACTATTTCCCAAAAACTTAAACCATGAAGCTAAGGCACGGCCGTCCGTCTAATAGAGTTAGTACGTGTAGGTCGTCGCACAGCCGCTTGATCAGAAGATATACTTGGTAGAGACGCCCCACTGTGAGTTCATGTCCCCCTTTTCTCTTAACTGTTTTCAGTTTTCTAAACTGCGGGGGTGAAATACATGTTACTATGATTACAAGTACTTTATACATGGTATGGTTAGCGTAAGGAGGTTTACTACTTAGATCATGTGAGTGGGTAGGGCAACATGAGGCCATCAATCCTCATGGTAGGACCGAAGGACATGAGCGGTAGATCTATCTGGGTGTAGCGAGCCCAACCCCTCAGCCCGCCTAATGGACCAGGTGGTGACTTTGTACCCATCGCAAAATCTGCTAGGTTTGAGTCTCCCTACTTGCACTTCACACATATCGATGGCCTTGCAAACCATTGGTGATCTCTTTTTCCTTATTTGCTACATACCAGGATTTTTATACTTACAAAGGTTTCACATACTCACTACACATGAACTCGCTCAACTTTATGTTGACTTTTCAAACTACATGTATTACAGGAAACTAACGGATCTGGCACGGTATGCACATATTTTCAAGCTGCGTTTGAACAAAGAAGTCATCCAGGGTTTAGAAGGTGTAACCTCTTCCTGGACGGGTTACATATCCCTAAACCTAATATTGTCTTAAAGTCTTTTGATAAGTTTTTATGAACTCTTTTAAATCAAGTCAAGGTTTGTAACTTATTTTGTGGATGTTGAAAACGGGAATTTCTGAACCTTATTATTGGATGAATATCACATGTTTTTATCATATAGCATTGTTACGATTGTTGCTATGGTATTAAGAAGTCACACCAATAAACCCACGCTTCCGCAAAGCCAGGGTGTGACAGCTTGGTATCAGAGCTCTGATCATAGCGAACTAGGATTCCTTCTCGAGTCTAGACTATGATCACTAGGGCTCTCACGAAAACATTTTTACATTGCATACCACTTAAGTCCAGATCCAAAATGTTTTTATAAACAAATGTTGAGCACATTTTATTTATTATTATAGGCTCAGTCTGGGAGGCTGAGGCTCGGTCTGAGAGGCCGAGGCTCGGTCTAAGAGATCGAGGTAGATGGCTAGTGAGACTAGGAAGAGCAGTCTGAGAGGCTGGGAGAATTTGGCTAGTGGGACTAGGAATATCAGTCTAGGAGACTGGGAGGCTAGTGGGACTAGGAGAATTATTTGATTGCTTAATCGGTGACTAATGTGTTTATTGGACTATGTGATTGATTATTTGTGCATGTGTGTGTGTTTGTGTTACAAGACGGCATGGCCTCCTCTTCAGATACTGAAGTGACGGACACCTTGGATCCTTTAGCAATCGTGTCGGACGATGAGATTATGACAGAAAGTGAGGTGCACACTTCGGATACCACCAGCACGGATGAGGATGATTTCCAACTCTTCTCGCTACCCGGTGCTGCCGCCGAGCTCGCTGATGGCCCTTTGGCCGTGGACATACCACTCGTAGAGATCCCTGCCCCCATACCTTTGACCGTTTATCCTGCTTACGATATACTTCTCGAAAGCCGACGCTGATGACGACGCCGATCTGTTTGATGACGAGCCCCTAAAGGATGATGTTCAGGGCGAGGCCCTTCTAGCTGCTGGTGATCTTTTGTTGCTCGCAGATGCTCCCGCTGAGGAGTCACCTGCTCGCTCACCCGTCCCGGACTCTTTCGAGTCTGAGGCCTCCGTATCATCCCACACTCAGAGTGCGCAACACTTTTCTCACGGTTCAAATCCTGATAGGGCATCCGCTGTAGCCCCTGTCCCTAGCTTTGCTTTCGATCACGATGTTGAGGAGGATTCCGATCCTGTCTTTTCCCCAGAATTCGACCAGGAGATCGAGTTTATACCACTGGATCAGCCTATGGAGGACCCGGTTGGTTTAGTCAGCCTTGTTGATCCCATTGACCATGCATTTGATTTAAAATGGCGTTCGATGACCCCAAGCCTGCCATAGCCCCCGAGCCAGTAGTTGCTCCAGACCCCGTATTTGAGCATGATCCTATTCATGCTGACGTACCCGCTGCTGATCCTCGATTAATGATGTAACTATCGATGATCATCCTATTGTTGCTCTACTGTTGGAGGATGAGCATGCTGTTGATGCCCATGTTGATGCCCCTCACATGTTATTGCCCCTTTTCCTGACCCTGTGCCTGTACAGTTCAATCATGCGCCTCTTACAACCCAAGTTGATCCTCGATACGCGCACACCCGAAGTGGGTGGATAGTCGATGACAATGGTTACCCACCTTTCGAGTCTCCTGTGACTCCTGTTTCAACCCCTGTTTCAGTTCCTATGGATGCACTTTTTGTTCCCACACACACCACTGATGCTCGCCACACCGTCACATGGCCCGGAGCCTGCACCCAAGTCAGCTACTACACCCTCTGGGTCAGTTTGATTGTTGCGCCCGCTGAACCTACACCGTTACGAGACCACGATCCTGTTTCTTTTTAGACTGCCAGACATTGCACCCCTTATAACTACCTGCATCAGGCAGCCCCCCCTCATTTGTGGAAAGGTTCGTTTTCCCTTGTGAAGATTAACGCCCATTGCGCCAACGTGCCTAACACTTCCTGTCAGGATATACCCGCACCTCGTAGAGATGCTCCAGGCCGCACTGCTTGCTACATTCACCCCTACAACGCTTGATAAGCCGATTCGGTGGTCCCTATAAACGTACTATGCTAACTATAAACCCTTACCATTTCTCGCATTATGAAGAACACACACAGGATAAGTTGCTCCTGTAACATCAACTACAGTTTAAGGATATGAGCCGCAGAATGTTGGAGCTTGAGCTGACACCACGATCGGCAACTTCAGATACAAAACATAACATAACCAAAAACAGGAGTTAAGCGTCTACATCACAAGACAGCATATTGTCTAAAAAGTTTCTGTGAAACACCACGTCCTCCACTCTGTCTTTCGCCAGCATGCATTGATCTGCCACATACCTCAAGATCCCCTTTTGCGCACTTGACCGTTACTAATACATCGTTCCCAGGATGCTAATGCTCATTTCCTTACTATCAAGCAACAGATCAGCTAGTTACTTTAACGTATATCCTAGCTCGAGGAGGGGTTCACGCATGACGACAGTTTACTTTTCTTTCCTCCTCCACCTCAGTAACCAGTATAGTTGGTTTCTGGATTATGCAAATTGCATTACGCTTGAGTAAATACGCTAATGATAAGCCGGGATTTCGGAGGCTTTTGAGTACCACGTCTGACTACGTAATTTAGATATGCTGATATGCTTGTTGGGCAGGGGTAGGGAGACCCGGTGACCCTGATGATGCGATACCTTTTGTAAGACGATGAAGTCGAAACCGGAAAACGATGGGAACCAATTGCCATTAAGCACGTGCTAAAACATTATGGCCAATAATCAATGAAAGCTCAGTCGCCATGTTATTACTGAATGCGATCAGTAACGCCTATATGCGTACCAAACATTTTAATACTACATGATTACTTGCTATACTCTCATTAAACGAAACCCTCAAATTACGTACGAATGTTATGATTTTGATGCAATGTGCTTGCCCGCTTAATGAAAACCTAATCATAAGACGTGATACCAGTATAACGGGAATGTGCTATGACTGAGAAACACATGTTTGTTTGATACACTTTCGGTAGACATGATACTTGCTTGATAAATTGCGTGATGTGTAATATGATGACTTAAATATGTGTGATACATGTGTTCCAAACGACTATTTACGTTCCCTGAAATGAAGATACCCAACTAACACGAACTTCTTCCTAGAAGATGTCGCATCAAGAAATCACCCGACTAACTGAGGCAGAATGGTTAGCGTACGCCTCTCGAGTCAGAGCTCGGCACGAGGTTCTTCGCTACAAACATGGCGAAGGTGCCTCAGGGAGAAACCTACCTAACGGTAATGTTTAAGTCACCTAAGACACATTATGACACGTTTGGAAAGTCCCCAAAGTGCCTTGCTAATACCTTTTGTGATGATGAATTCTTGGATACAGGTTGTACCTACCAGCATTTCCTAGAATGCAACCCTCTGAATTTCGGTGGCACGGGAGGTGCCATAGCATTTGTAAAATGGGCTGAGAATGTGGATGCCGTTGTGCGAATGAGTGGTTGCACGCCAGAGCAGCAAGTCCCGTACATCTCCGGATTGTTACAAGATGGAGCTCTATTATGGTGGGACCATAAGGTTCAAGAGTTGGGCGAGGCTGTAGCATATGCGATGTCATGGAGCGAGCTGAAAGAAATAATGCGTAAGGAGTACTGTTCTCAGAAGGATATCCAAGGGCTGGAACTAGAGTTCTGGGAGCTACAGAAGGAAGGTCCAGATGTGGTGAAGCACGTGAAAAGGCTTTACGATTTGTCGCGAGTCATTCCGTACCTAGTGGAACCCGAGTTGAAGAGAATGGAGCAATCCATTTGGGAACTAACACCTCAAGCCTTGAGCTTAATGATGGTATCAACGCCACCATCACCCGTGATTGCCCATATGATAGGACTGGAGCTCACTAGGGAAGCACTTAGGCTGGTGAAACATTCGATCCCGGACGAGAAGAAGGAAACACCAGTAGAGACATCTGGGAAGAACAAAAGGAAGCTCGGTGAATTTCAGGGAAGTGATCAGGCAAATGAAAAGAATAAGGCCAAAAAGGGAAAGATGTACCTGGGTAATCTACCTAAGTGTGAAGTATGCCAGCGCCATCATAACGGGAAGTGCGGTAATAGGAAGTGTGATAACTGTGGTAGAAGGGGACACGACAGGGAAACGTGTTGGCAGGAGACGAAAAGAGGAAAGGAAGGCTGTAACTGCGGTGGTATGGGGCACCTTGGGAAGGATTGCCCAAGGGAAATTAACCAAGATCATGAAGGAGCATTCAACACCAGAGCTAGTGAAACATGCTAGGATCCAGATATGGTCACTGGTACGTTCGTTACCAACCCAAAAGTTTTGCATCCACGTTATTTGATAACAGTGCCGATCATAGCTTCGCATCTCTTGAAATTAGGAATCTACTTAGTTTAGTAGAGAGTAAGTTAGACGACCCACTCGTAATGAGGTTGGTTAATAAACGACCTCGACGTAGTAACTAGGATGAACCCGCGATCGAGCAACCAAGCGGAGAATCGTTATCTGCATCCCGGAGATGAACGACGAAGCAATCATGACTCATGAGGAAAGATACGCCTTTACAAACTACAAATTTCTTGAAGGCATGAAGGATGTTGCATAAAGAATATGTTGTTTCTTGGCCCATGTCGGGGACAGGAGGAGCCGAAGAACTAAAGCACGAGGATCTTCTTATTACAAGGAGATGCCCTAAGGTCCTCCCCGAGGATTTGCCAGTATGTTCTCTCCCACGGCTAATCTCGTTCGCATCAGATAAATTCCCGACGTCGCACCTGCGGTCAATACCCCTCAACGACTTACATCTTCAGGAACGCAAGGATTGACAGTGAAGCTTCAGAAGTTGATGGAGAAGGAAGATAACAGACCAAAATACCCTGTTGGAAAAACCCCATATCTGCTCGTCAAAAAGAGGGATGATGGGTTTCAAGTAAGCGTCAGCTACCAGAAACCGAACGAGCTAACCCACCAGAGTCAGTGACTCTTGTTAAAACTAGCGGACTTCGTACACGACCTACTATGATGACTCAACTACTACTACACGACTGATCGACGATCGAACATCGTCAGCAGAGAAATTTAGGAAAATACCAGGATGAAATTGTGGGACAATGATTGTGCTTAGACATAAACAAAATGCTGCTTCCTACACAATGAATAGACCGGATCCACACGAGATGCGGAATCCAGAGAAACTAGAAGCCTTACATCTAGGAACCATGTCTGTCAACTCGATCAAACATCATTAACCTGACCAACTTGTCATTGCAGTTAACGAAAGCGAAAGTACTTAAATTTTCTTCCGTTGAAGTCTTCACTTTCATTTCTGACAAGTAGAAATTTGCATTTCTACTCCCCTCAAGTGGTTGCATCACGTTATTTTCCTTCGCTGAGAGCGAACGCACGCACGTTTGCTTCGTATTTTTGGTCACTTCTTCGTTTTTAGTAAGAACGCATCGCTTCATTACTTGAAAACTTATATATAACCCATGCGCCATTTGCTACGCATGCGGCTTCATTTCGAATGAGCGCTTCATGAATGTTCAGATATTACGTTGTCAAATCAAATTACCAGTTCGCGATTTGAATTACCTACATTTTTATCATTGTTGACTCTTTTGTTATCAAGTCAACACACTTATTGAAACCACCTGCTTGCAAGTTACATGTTTGCTATCATGTCAAGATTTCCTTGTTGATATGTACGTTTATTGTTTGGTTACGTTGAAACTAGGTTCAACTGCTTGAACTTATCCAGTTCACATGTTTAATTTGAGACGCCATATGATGCATTGAGAGCATCATATTCTAATACTTCAGCACAGATTCTTTTGTTTCGAGTCGTAGTAGACTTATTTGGTCTATGACTACACTAAATCGTTGATAGATTTCGATACCTTACAGTGATACTTTCACAGAATTGAAGCTTGCGCTTATCTGACTACTCACTTCGCACACGGATTTAATTGATTATTTGACAACTTGTCCTAAATCCATTTTCGTTATCACAATTAAATCACTCTCAACACACACTTGCGTGATGAGTCAAAAGGTACATAAATTCATTCTATATCATGGTGTACCCCCTAACGATCCCCTCGTTATCAATCAAACGCCTTGCTGTACTTAGTTTCATCTTCCGGCTTGTTTCGGTGCACCTTCATCTGGTTCCAAACTCGGTGATTTTGTTCAGTCACCACCATTTCGAATCTTGTCATTAGGATACCTTGTGGTGTCATTACAAACTTGTCGCTTGTGCTAATCATGGTCAACCGTTCCACGCAAAATACATAAACTTTTGTTGAGTTGTCATTTACATATGCCTGATGCAACTACAAATCAAAGCAAGGATACACTAGGTTCGTCTGTATTCATTCGGTGTATCCTCACAGTTCAAAAGGTTCAAACGCACTGAACCTTGCCACTCATCTACTTGGGAGTTGACAGATCACTTTACCATTTCATTTGAGTTGAAAATTTCTGAATTTATATAGAGGGTGCTATGTTTCGTGAAAACTCGCTGGGATACTGCGATCGGACATTTGAGGATCTTATTAGTTGAAACTCCTCTCTTGTGGACCCCCCTGCTAGCTGGAATACATTAGGCTATACGTAAAGCACATTTTGTACTTCTAGCATCAACTGCTAAGAGCACCCACCTTCTTAACCCTAGGGTGCGGATTGTTAAATATTCTTGGAACCACCAAGCGTGAGTAAGCTTTGATGCGGTTTGACGACTATCTACCTCGATGTTATACTTGCGTGATGTGACCAAGAGGAGTTAAGGTAGTACAAATTTCGAGGACGAAATTTCTTTAACGGGGGGAGAATGTGACAACCCTCACTAAACCAGGTTTCCGTACGACTTAATTAATATTTGATTACTGCTTAATTACTGTGCTTACCTGAAATTGTGGACAAACTGCTACTTGATTTCTGATACTTATACATACCTGCATCATACTATGTTTACTATCACTACATTATTTACATGCTAAACCTTAGTGACAAATATGATGCACAAAAGCACAGTAGTATTATGAACGGATAACCTATTGAACGTGCTGTCATAACTAGCACCAGGCAGATACTGCCTCTAAGGCCTGTATGAGCCAGAAATATTTTACTACACTAGTAGTGAGTGTAGGGATACAAGGGTTGTAGAACTGCGTCTCTAGGAATAAGTTACAGTGATCGGATGTGCCTAAAACGTACTCTAAGTACAAAATTCAGCACTTTAACTAAAAATTCAGCTTTTAGCTAACTAATAAAGTGCCAAAACATGAGAAAAATATTACTAGACACTTTCCAAAGTGTCGGGAATAAGTTGTGTCACTAAAAATAATAATAACGACACTTTAAAGCTTTGTTAAGCGCTTTAACGGATTACTATCCAACCGAACAACCGGACTTTACCCGGGACATGAAAATATTGCCATTAACATTATTTATCTTTTTCTGAGCCAGTTAGGGTCCTTGAATACCCTAACACCCACTGTAATGCTCAACACACTAGTAACCGGGTTAATCCCTAAACTAACTTAACTTAACCTAACTATAAACTAACTAGATGGTTGATTTGGAACCGGATACCCCCCCCCCCTAACCAAACCGTCCCCAAGAGGGGGACACACATTATCCTATTTTGATTATTTTATTTCCTCTTGTCTAATGTCAAGGAGGCACTTAAACTCTTGGGTAATACACTTATGAATTGTCTATAAGAACTAGAGATTACACAACATGATAATTCATCACATTTCACCACAAAACAACTCTCTCTCTCTCTCTAAATAACTCACGGCCGAACACCCTCTTGCAACCATCAAATTTTCGAGCTTTGATCATCACATTCCAAGTTCATCCAAGCGTTAAGGATCACGTATAAGGAGGCTTGGTGCATTCGGAAGGCGAAGGACCTCACCCTATTGCTTTTATCCACTCTTTTTGCGTCTAGATTCTTCCCTAGCCTCGAGCTAGTAGTAAGTTGCTTGAATCACACTCTCGAACTATTTTGAAGTGGTTAAAATGATATGTAACGGTTAAAACTCGTAAACATGCAAGATGAAGCATAAAAGTCTACTAAAAATGCTAAAAGTGATGGTTAAAAGCTTGTTTGTTGTGTAAATCTTGTAGTATTTGATTTGTGTAGTTATTTGGACCCGATCTATGTTATGGTAGCTCGGATCATCGTTTAACCCGGGTTGGTCATGATCATGGATCATGACATAGAGTTGTTTTGGATGTAACAAGGGTAAATGATGAAACTCTACCACACACAAATCATGAACTTGTGTAAAAGCGATTCTACTTATGAAATAGTGTTTAAAACTAGTGGATCTACGGATCTACAAGCGGTATTTTCAAAAGACCGAATGTCAAAGAAATCTTGTTTTCTAAAAACGGATCTTACACTAACAAGAATGATTTTTAGAAAACACGAGTGTGTAAACGCATGTGTAACACAAAGTTTCGACAAAATAACTATTTTTGTAAAAATTTACAAGAAGATGTAAAGACGGAATTTCTTTAAAAACAAGGTTTTTACGAAACAGGATTGATTTATATAAAGATCCGCTAAAAGTAATAGGATTTATTTCCTAGTTTTGAAAAACTACAAGTTCATGTAATTTTTGCGATTTACATATTTATTGACTAGTTTGATGCTTTGAACATTGTTTTGATTAAATGAGAAGATTGTTGGTTTGATTTATAAAAGAAAATGATACGCTTAAAAGCGTGGCCACCTCCAGTTACAGAGGAAACTCTGGCGAAATTTTTCCAAAAACCTAACACTTAGAATTATTTTCACTACAAGTGTTAGAAATACGTTTTTAACTTATTTTCACATATAAGTTTCGCCACGACTTTATTTACAAAATATCGGAGGTGGGATTTCACAAAACAAAACTTGGTAAATATATATTTAGTATATATTTTTCATAACGTCACTTGTTATGTGTTTATGATTATTTTGTGAAGTATACAAATATTATTTTTAGGGTAAAAATAATATTATCGAATGTTAACGAATCCAAAATAATACGAACGCCTCTACGTTAAATATATAAGTTACACCGGTAATTATTATTACCACTCGATCGTTAAAACGTAACTTACGCATTATTAAGAAAATATTACTGAACGCGTATTTTGTCAAGGTATTATTTTGGGAAAATTTTATGTAATAGAAAATATAATATTTTTGAGAAGAATATTTATATTTTGGAGTTAGAAATAAAATATATTTTAAGTGAGACTTAGTAATATATTTCGAATTTCACAAATGCACATGTATTAAATCCCCCATCCTTGGGAAGGAAAATAATTACCAAGTATTTACTAAATGTAGACACGAAATAGTTGTCTAACTATTTCCCAAAAACTTAAACCATGAAGCTAAGGCACGGCCGTCCGTCTAATAGAGTTAGTACGTGTAGGTCGTCGCACAGCCGCTTGATCAGAAGATATACTTGGTAGAGACGCCCCACTGTGAGTTCATGTCCCCCTTTTCTCTTAACTGTTTTCAGTTTTCTAAACTGCGGGGGTGAAATACATGTTACTATGATTACAAGTACTTTATACATGGTATGGTTAGCGTAAGGAGGTTTACTACTTAGATCATGTGAGTGGGTAGGGCAACATGAGGCCATCAATCCTCATGGTAGGACCGAAGGACATGAGCGGTAGATCTATCTGGGTGTAGCGAGCCCAACCCCTCAGCCCGCCTAATGGACCAGGTGGTGACTTTGTACCCATCGCAAAATCTGCTAGGTTTGAGTCTCCCTACTTGCACTTCACACATATCGATGGCCTTGCAAACCATTGGTGATCTCTTTTTCCTTATTTGCTACATACCAGGATTTTTATACTTACAAAGGTTTCACATACTCACTACACATGAACTCGCTCAACTTTATGTTGACTTTTCAAACTACATGTATTACAGGAAACTAACGGATCTGGCACGGTATGCACATATTTTCAAGCTGCGTTTGAACAAAGAAGTCATCCAGGGTTTAGAAGGTGTAACCTCTTCCTGGACGGGTTACATATCCCTAAACCTAATATTGTCTTAAAGTCTTTTGATAAGTTTTTATGAACTCTTTTAAATCAAGTCAAGGTTTGTAACTTATTTTGTGGATGTTGAAAACGGGAATTTCTGAACCTTATTATTGGATGAATATCACATGTTTTTATCATATAGCATTGTTACGATTGTTGCTATGGTATTAAGAAGTCACACCAATAAACCCACGCTTCCGCAAAGCCAGGGTGTGACAGCTTGGTATCAGAGCTCTGATCATAGCGAACTAGGATTCCTTCTCGAGTCTAGACTATGATCACTAGGGCTCTCACGAAAACATTTTTACATTGCATACCACTTAAGTCCAGATCCAAAATGTTTTTATAAACAAATGTTGAGCACATTTTATTTATTATTATAGGCTCAGTCTGGGAGGCTGAGGCTCGGTCTGAGAGGCCGAGGCTCGGTCTAAGAGATCGAGGTAGATGGCTAGTGAGACTAGGAAGAGCAGTCTGAGAGGCTGGGAGAATTTGGCTAGTGGGACTAGGAATATCAGTCTAGGAGACTGGGAGGCTAGTGGGACTAGGAGAATTATTTGATTGCTTAATCGGTGACTAATGTGTTTATTGGACTATGTGATTGATTATTTGTGCATGTGTGTGTGTTTGTGTTACAAGACGGCATGGCCTCCTCTTCAGATACTGAAGTGACGGACACCTTGGATCCTTTAGCAATCGTGTCGGACGATGAGATTATGACAGAAAGTGAGGTGCACACTTCGGATACCACCAGCACGGATGAGGATGATTTCCAACTCTTCTCGCTACCCGGTGCTGCCGCCGAGCTCGCTGATGGCCCTTTGGCCGTGGACATACCACTCGTAGAGATCCCTGCCCCCATACCTTTGACCGTTTATCCTGCTTACGATATACTTCTCGAAAGCCGACGCTGATGACGACGCCGATCTGTTTGATGACGAGCCCCTAAAGGATGATGTTCAGGGCGAGGCCCTTCTAGCTGCTGGTGATCTTTTGTTGCTCGCAGATGCTCCCGCTGAGGAGTCACCTGCTCGCTCACCCGTCCCGGACTCTTTCGAGTCTGAGGCCTCCGTATCATCCCACACTCAGAGTGCGCAACACTTTTCTCACGGTTCAAATCCTGATAGGGCATCCGCTGTAGCCCCTGTCCCTAGCTTTGCTTTCGATCACGATGTTGAGGAGGATTCCGATCCTGTCTTTTCCCCAGAATTCGACCAGGAGATCGAGTTTATACCACTGGATCAGCCTATGGAGGACCCGGTTGGTTTAGTCGGCCTTGTTGATCCCATTGACCATGCATTTGATTTAAAATGGCGTTCGATGACCCCAAGCCTGCCATAGCCCCCGAGCCAGTAGTTGCTCCAGACCCCGTATTTGAGCATGATCCTATTCATGCTGACGTACCCGCTGCTGATCCTCGATTAATGATGTAACTATCGATGATCATCCTATTGTTGCTCTACTGTTGGAGGATGAGCATGCTGTTGATGCCCATGTTGATGCCCCTCACATGTTATTGCCCCTTTTCCTGACCCTGTGCCTGTACAGTTCAATCATGCGCCTCTTACAACCCAAGTTGATCCTCGATACGCGCACACCCGAAGTGGGTGGATAGTCGATGACAATGGTTACCCACCTTTCGAGTCTCCTGTGACTCCTGTTTCAACCCCTGTTTCAGTTCCTATGGATGCACTTTTTGTTCCCACACACACCACTGATGCTCGCCACACCGTCACATGGCCCGGAGCCTGCACCCAAGTCAGCTACTACACCCTCTGGGTCAGTTTGATTGTTGCGCCCGCTGAACCTACACCGTTACGAGACCACGATCCTGTTTCTTTTTAGACTGCCAGACATTGCACCCCTTATAACTACCTGCATCAGGCAGCCCCCCCTCATTTGTGGAAAGGTTCGTTTTCCCTTGTGAAGATTAACGCCCATTGCGCCAACGTGCCTAACACTTCCTGTCAGGATATACCCGCACCTCGTAGAGATGCTCCAGGCCGCACTGCTTGCTACATTCACCCCTACAACGCTTGATAAGCCGATTCGGTGGTCCCTATAAACGTACTATGCTAACTATAAACCCTTACCATTTCTCGCATTATGAAGAACACACACAGGATAAGTTGCTCCTGTAACATCAACTACAGTTTAAGGATATGAGCCGCAGAATGTTGGAGCTTGAGCTGACACCACGATCGGCAACTTCAGATACAAAACATAACATAACCAAAAACAGGAGTTAAGCGTCTACATCACAAGACAGCATATTGTCTAAAAAGTTTCTGTGAAACACCACGTCCTCCACTCTGTCTTTCGCCAGCATGCATTGATCTGCCACATACCTCAAGATCCCCTTTTGCGCACTTGACCGTTACTAATACATCGTTCCCAGGATGCTGATGCTCATTTCCTTACTATCAAGCAACAGATCAGCTAGTTACTTTAACGTATATCCTAGCTCGAGGAGGGGTTCACGCATGACGACAGTTTACTTTTCTTTCCTCCTCCACCTCAGTAACCAGTATAGTTGGTTTCTGGATTATGCAAATTGCATTACGCTTGAGTAAATACGCTAATGATAAGCCGGGATTTCGGAGGCTTTTGAGTACCACGTCTGACTACGTAATTTAGATATGCTGATATGCTTGTTGGGCAGGGGTAGGGAGACCCGGTGACCCTGATGATGCGATACCTTTTGTAAGACGATGAAGTCGAAACCGGAAAACGATGGGAACCAATTGCCATTAAGCACGTGCTAAAACATTATGGCCAATAATCAATGAAAGCTCAGTCGCCATGTTATTACTGAATGCGATCAGTAACGCCTATATGCGTACCAAACATTTTAATACTACATGATTACTTGCTATACACTCATTAAACGAAACCCTCAAATTACGTACGAATGTTATGATTTTGATGCAATGTGCTTGCCCGCTTAATGAAAACCTAATC
Organism: Helianthus annuus; assembly: GCF_002127325.2. Lineage (NCBI taxonomy): Eukaryota > Viridiplantae > Streptophyta > Magnoliopsida > Asterales > Asteraceae > Helianthus > Helianthus annuus. Next base: position 49,391,108 of record NC_035445.2, read on the forward strand.
ATAAGACGTGATACCAGTATAACGGGAATGTGCTATGACTGAGAAACACATGTTTGTTTGATACACTTTCGGTAGACATGATACTTGCTTGATAAATTGCGTGATGTGTAATATGATGACTTAAATATGTGTGATACATGTGTTCCAAACGACTATTTACGTTCCCTGAAATGAAGATACCCAACTAACACGAACTTCTTCCTAGAAGATGTCGCATCAAGAAATCACCCGACTAACTGAGGCAGAATGGTTAGCGTACGCCTCTCGAGTCAGAGCTCGGCACGAGGTTCTTCGCTACAAACATGGCGAAGGTGCCTCAGGGAGAAACCTACCTAACGGTAATGTTTAAGTCACCTAAGACACATTATGACACGTTTGGAAAGTCCCCAAAGTGCCTTGCTAATACCTTTTGTGATGATGAATTCTTGGATACAGGTTGTACCTACCAGCATTTCCTAGAATGCAACCCTCTGAATTTCGGTGGCACGGGAGGTGCCATAGCATTTGTAAAATGGGCTGAGAATGTGGATGCCGTTGTGCGAATGAGTGGTTGCACGCCAGAGCAGCAAGTCCCGTACATCTCCGGATTGTTACAAGATGGAGCTCTATTATGGTGGGACCATAAGGTTCAAGAGTTGGGCGAGGCTGTAGCATATGCGATGTCATGGAGCGAGCTGAAAGAAATAATGCGTAAGGAGTACTGTTCTCAGAAGGATATCCAAGGGCTGGAACTAGAGTTCTGGGAGCTACAGAAGGAAGGTCCAGATGTGGTGAAGCACGTGAAAAGGCTTTACGATTTGTCGCGAGTCATTCCGTACCTAGTGGAACCCGAGTTGAAGAGAATGGAGCAATCCATTTGGGAACTAACACCTCAAGCCTTGAGCTTAATGATGGTATCAACGCCACCATCACCCGTGATTGCCCATATGATAGGACTGGAGCTCACTAGGGAAGCACTTAGGCAGGTGAAACATTCGATCCCGGACGAGAAGAAGGAAACACCAGTAGAGACATCTGGGAAGAACAAAAGGAAGCTCGGTGAATTTCAGGGAAGTGATCAGGCAAATGAAAAGAATAAGGCCAAAAAGGGAAAGATGTACCTGGGTAATCTACCTAAGTGTGAAGTATGCCAGCGCCATCATAACGGGAAGTGCGGTAATAGGAAGTGTGATAACTGTGGTAGAAGGGGACACGACAGGGAAACGTGTTGGCAGGAGACGAAAAGAGGAAAGGAAGGCTGTAACTGCGGTGGTATGGGGCACCTTGGGAAGGATTGCCCAAGGGAAATTAACCAAGATCATGAAGGAGCATTCAACACCAGAGCTAGTGAAACATGCTAGGATCCAGATATGGTCACTGGTACGTTCGTTACCAACCCAAAAGTTTTGCATCCACGTTATTTGATAACAGTGCCGATCATAGCTTCGCATCTCTTGAAATTAGGAATCTACTTAGTTTAGTAGAGAGTAAGTTAGACGACCCACTCGTAATGAGGTTGGTTAATAAACGACCTCGACGTAGTAACTAGGATGAACCCGCGATCGAGCAACCAAGCGGAGAATCGTTATCTGCATCCCGGAGATGAACGACGAAGCAATCATGACTCATGAGGAAAGATACGCCTTTACAAACTACAAATTTCTTGAAGGCATGAAGGATGTTGCATAAAGAATATGTTGTTTCTTGGCCCATGTCGGGGACAGGAGGAGCCGAAGAACTAAAGCACGAGGATCTTCTTATTACAAGGAGATGCCCTAAGGTCCTCCCCGAGGATTTGCCAGTATGTTCTCTCCCACGGCTAATCTCGTTCGCATCAGATAAATTCCCGACGTCGCACCTGCGGTCAATACCCCTCAACGACTTACATCTTCAGGAACGCAAGGATTGACAGTGAAGCTTCAGAAGTTGATGGAGAAGGAAGATAACAGACCAAAATACCCTGTTGGAAAAACCCCATATCTGCTCGTCAAAAAGAGGGATGATGGGTTTCAAGTAAGCGTCAGCTACCAGAAACCGAACGAGCTAACCCACCAGAGTCAGTGACTCTTGTTAAAACTAGCGGACTTCGTACACGACCTACTATGATGACTCAACTACTACTACACGACTGATCGACGATCGAACATCGTCAGCAGAGAAATTTAGGAAAATACCAGGATGAAATTGTGGGACAATGATTGTGCTTAGACATAAACAAAATGCTGCTTCCTACACAATGAATAGACCGGATCCACACGAGATGCGGAATCCAGAGAAACTAGAAGCCTTACATCTAGGAACCATGTCTGTCAACTCGATCAAACATCATTAACCTGACCAACTTGTCATTGCAGTTAACGAAAGCGAAAGTACTTAAATTTTCTTCCGTTGAAGTCTTCACTTTCATTTCTGACAAGTAGAAATTTGCATTTCTACTCCCCTCAAGTGGTTGCATCACGTTATTTTCCTTCGCTGAGAGCGAACGCACGCACGTTTGCTTCGTATTTTTGGTCACTTCTTCGTTTTTAGTAAGAACGCATCGCTTCATTACTTGAAAACTTATATATAACCCATGCGCCATTTGCTACGCATGCGGCTTCATTTCGAATGAGCGCTTCATGAATGTTCAGATATTACGTTGTCAAATCAAATTACCAGTTCGCGATTTGAATTACCTACATTTTTATCATTGTTGACTCTTTTGTTATCAAGTCAACACACTTATTGAAACCACCTGCTTGCAAGTTACATGTTTGCTATCATGTCAAGATTTCCTTGTTGATATGTACGTTTATTGTTTGGTTACGTTGAAACTAGGTTCAACTGCTTGAACTTATCCAGTTCACATGTTTAATTTGAGACGCCATATGATGCATTGAGAGCATCATATTCTAATACTTCAGCACAGATTCTTTTGTTTCGAGTCGTAGTAGACTTATTTGGTCTATGACTACACTAAATCGTTGATAGATTTCGATACCTTACAGTGATACTTTCACAGAATTGAAGCTTGCGCTTATCTGACTACTCACTTCGCACACGGATTTAATTGATTATTTGACAACTTGTCCTAAATCCATTTTCGTTATCACAATTAAATCACTCTCAACACACACTTGCGTGATGAGTCAAAAGGTACATAAATTCATTCTATATCATGGTGTACCCCCTAACGATCCCCTCGTTATCAATCAAACGCCTTGCTGTACTTAGTTTCATCTTCCGGCTTGTTTCGGTGCACCTTCATCTGGTTCCAAACTCGGTGATTTTGTTCAGTCACCACCATTTCGAATCTTGTCATTAGGATACCTTGTGGTGTCATTACAAACTTGTCGCTTGTGCTAATCATGGTCAACCGTTCCACGCAAAATACATAAACTTTTGTTGAGTTGTCATTTACATATGCCTGATGCAACTACAAATCAAAGCAAGGATACACTAGGTTCGTCTGTATTCATTCGGTGTATCCTCACAGTTCAAAAGGTTCAAACGCACTGAACCTTGCCACTCATCTACTTGGGAGTTGACAGATCACTTTACCATTTCATTTGAGTTGAAAATTTCTGAATTTATATAGAGGGTGCTATGTTTCGTGAAAACTCGCTGGGATACTGCGATCGGACATTTGAGGATCTTATTAGTTGAAACTCCTCTCTTGTGGACCCCCCTGCTAGCTGGAATACATTAGGCTATACGTAAAGCACATTTTGTACTTCTAGCATCAACTGCTAAGAGCACCCACCTTCTTAACCCTAGGGTGCGGATTGTTAAATATTCTTGGAACCACCAAGCGTGAGTAAGCTTTGATGCGGTTTGACGACTATCTACCTCGATGTTATACTTGCGTGATGTGACCAAGAGGAGTTAAGGTAGTACAAATTTCGAGGACGAAATTTCTTTAACGGGGGGAGAATGTGACAACCCTCACTAAACCAGGTTTCCGTACGACTTAATTAATATTTGATTACTGCTTAATTACTGTGCTTACCTGAAATTGTGGACAAACTGCTACTTGATTTCTGATACTTATACATACCTGCATCATACTATGTTTACTATCACTACATTATTTACATGCTAAACCTTAGTGACAAATATGATGCACAAAAGCACAGTAGTATTATGAACGGATAACCTATTGAACGTGCTGTCATAACTAGCACCAGGCAGATACTGCCTCTAAGGCCTGTATGAGCCAGAAATATTTTACTACACTAGTAGTGAGTGTAGGGATACAAGGGTTGTAGAACTGCGTCTCTAGGAATAAGTTACAGTGATCGGATGTGCCTAAAACGTACTCTAAGTACAAAATTCAGCACTTTAACTAAAAATTCAGCTTTTAGCTAACTAATAAAGTGCCAAAACATGAGAAAAATATTACTAGACACTTTCCAAAGTGTCGGGAATAAGTTGTGTCACTAAAAATAATAATAACGACACTTTAAAGCTTTGTTAAGCGCTTTAACGGATTACTATCCAACCGAACAACCGGACTTTACCCGGGACATGAAAATATTGCCATTAACATTATTTATCTTTTTCTGAGCCAGTTAGGGTCCTTGAATACCCTAACACCCACTGTAATGCTCAACACACTAGTAACCGGGTTAATCCCTAAACTAACTTAACTTAACCTAACTATAAACTAACTAGATGGTTGATTTGGAACCGGATACCCCCCCCCCTAACCAAACCGTCCCCAAGAGGGGGACACACATTATCCTATTTTGATTATTTTATTTCCTCTTGTCTAATGTCAAGGAGGCACTTAAACTCTTGGGTAATACACTTATGAATTGTCTATAAGAACTAGAGATTACACAACATGATAATTCATCACATTTCACCACAAAACAACTCTCTCTCTCTCTCTAAATAACTCACGGCCGAACACCCTCTTGCAACCATCAAATTTTCGAGCTTTGATCATCACATTCCAAGTTCATCCAAGCGTTAAGGATCACGTATAAGGAGGCTTGGTGCATTCGGAAGGCGAAGGACCTCACCCTATTGCTTTTATCCACTCTTTTTGCGTCTAGATTCTTCCCTAGCCTCGAGCTAGTAGTAAGTTGCTTGAATCACACTCTCGAACTATTTTGAAGTGGTTAAAATGATATGTAACGGTTAAAACTCGTAAACATGCAAGATGAAGCATAAAAGTCTACTAAAAATGCTAAAAGTGATGGTTAAAAGCTTGTTTGTTGTGTAAATCTTGTAGTATTTGATTTGTGTAGTTATTTGGACCCGATCTATGTTATGGTAGCTCGGATCATCGTTTAACCCGGGTTGGTCATGATCATGGATCATGACATAGAGTTGTTTTGGATGTAACAAGGGTAAATGATGAAACTCTACCACACACAAATCATGAACTTGTGTAAAAGCGATTCTACTTATGAAATAGTGTTTAAAACTAGTGGATCTACGGATCTACAAGCGGTATTTTCAAAAGACCGAATGTCAAAGAAATCTTGTTTTCTAAAAACGGATCTTACACTAACAAGAATGATTTTTAGAAAACACGAGTGTGTAAACGCATGTGTAACACAAAGTTTCGACAAAATAACTATTTTTGTAAAAATTTACAAGAAGATGTAAAGACGGAATTTCTTTAAAAACAAGGTTTTTACGAAACAGGATTGATTTATATAAAGATCCGCTAAAAGTAATAGGATTTATTTCCTAGTTTTGAAAAACTACAAGTTCATGTAATTTTTGCGATTTACATATTTATTGACTAGTTTGATGCTTTGAACATTGTTTTGATTAAATGAGAAGATTGTTGGTTTGATTTATAAAAGAAAATGATACGCTTAAAAGCGTGGCCACCTCCAGTTACAGAGGAAACTCTGGCGAAATTTTTCCAAAAACCTAACACTTAGAATTATTTTCACTACAAGTGTTAGAAATACGTTTTTAACTTATTTTCACATATAAGTTTCGCCACGACTTTATTTACAAAATATCGGAGGTGGGATTTCACAAAACAAAACTTGGTAAATATATATTTAGTATATATTTTTCATAACGTCACTTGTTATGTGTTTATGATTATTTTGTGAAGTATACAAATATTATTTTTAGGGTAAAAATAATATTATCGAATGTTAACGAATCCAAAATAATACGAACGCCTCTACGTTAAATATATAAGTTACACCGGTAATTATTATTACCACTCGATCGTTAAAACGTAACTTACGCATTATTAAGAAAATATTACTGAACGCGTATTTTGTCAAGGTATTATTTTGGGAAAATTTTATGTAATAGAAAATATAATATTTTTGAGAAGAATATTTATATTTTGGAGTTAGAAATAAAATATATTTTAAGTGAGACTTAGTAATATATTTCGAATTTCACAAAGGCACATGTATTAAATCCCCCATCCTTGGGAAGGAAAATAATTACCAAGTATTTACTAAATGTAGACACGAAATAGTTGTCTAACTATTTCCCAAAAACTTAAACCATGAAGCTAAGGCACGGCCGTCCGTCTAATAGAGTTAGTACGTGTAGGTCGTCGCACAGCCGCTTGATCAGAAGATATACTTGGTAGAGACGCCCCACTGTGAGTTCATGTCCCCCTTTTCTCTTAACTGTTTTCAGTTTTCTAAACTGCGGGGGTGAAATACATGTTACTATGATTACAAGTACTTTATACATGGTATGGTTAGCGTAAGGAGGTTTACTACTTAGATCATGTGAGTGGGTAGGGCAACATGAGGCCATCAATCCTCATGGTAGGACCGAAGGACATGAGCGGTAGATCTATCTGGGTGTAGCGAGCCCAACCCCTGAGCCCGCCTAATGGACCAGGTGGTGACTTTGTACCCATCGCAAAATCTGCTAGGTTTGAGTCTCCCTACTTGCACTTCACACATATCGATGGCCTTGCAAACCATTGGTGATCTCTTTTTCCTTATTTGCTACATACCAGGATTTTTATACTTACAAAGGTTTCACATACTCACTACACATGAACTCGCTCAACTTTATGTTGACTTTTCAAACTACATGTATTACAGGAAACTAACGGATCTGGCACGGTATGCACATATTTTCAAGCTGCGTTTGAACAAAGAAGTCATCCAGGGTTTAGAAGGTGTAACCTCTTCCTGGACGGGTTACATATCCCTAAACCTAGTATTGTCTTAAAGTCTTTTGATAAGTTTTTATGAACTCTTTTAAATCAAGTCAAGGTTTGTAACTTATTTTGTGGATGTTGAAAACGGGAATTTCTGAACCTTATTATTGGATGAATATCACATGTTTTTATCATATAGCATTGTTACGATTGTTGCTATGGTATTAAGAAGTCACACCAATTAACCCACGCTTCCGCAAAGCCAGGGTGTGACACCTATATTCTCCACTCTCCGTTTTTTGCGTTTCATGAGTCCGGTTGATCCATTTTCCGTCCTGGTGGTCCGTAAAGTTCCCGTATAGCTCCTTAAACTCCGTTAGACCTTTAAAACACAACTCTAATCAAGAGTAGGCTAAATGAAACTAAAAACCACGTAAAAACATCGATTTAAACAATTAGGAACACAGGTTTTTGACCACGTATCATATCCCCACACTTGTCTTTTGCTTGCCCTCAAGCAAATCTGTTTTTCACTTTCACGTGGGTCGAACGAGAAACACACGTCCAATTCCTGAGACTAAGGTTAAGGTCTAATGTCATACCCGGTTCAAACTTTTTACAATTTACGAAATATTTAACGGTAAAATGAATGATCACATATAAAATGGTTACCCAAGATTAACCCGTCCTTGAAACCAATAAACCATGCACATCCCTCACAATGTTCTCTCCACTCGGTTTAAAATTTGACTAACTAGATAATGAATTAGCACTTTTTAAGTAATCACTCAAAACCGATTATAACACATTCCCGCATATGCTTCCAACTCAATCATTCTCCACCACCGAACACGAATACTAAGCACAAGTCAAAAGGTCTTTGAAGGGTTGTAATGGGGCTAGGCTAAGGTTAGGAAATATGATATTTTAAAGTGGCTAAGGTGATGAAAAATTCGATTTTTATTACAAACAACTATGCTAAACAAAACTAACTATAAACATCAACTAAGAGGCAACGATTTTCGCCTTTTATTCAACAACTAATAACTCATATTTTTTTTACTTTTCTCAACAATTTTTATTCTTTTTCGCAACATTTTCTGATTTTTTTTTCTTTTTTTTCAAATATAAATTACAACTATACAAACACATAATCCTATAATCGAATTTTCATCACGCGGGTTTAAAGAGAAAAGGTTCAAAGGTTGTGCGCTAAACGGGTTGATCAAACGAAAGGTTTAGGCTCAAAATGGGCTACTAGGGGATTTATTTGGGTAAGGATATATAAATGGTTTTAAAGGAAAAGGTTCACCTAATGCCTTAATCATTCTCGTGCTTGTATTCGGTCTATGGTCTTGAAGGGGTAAGGTCCCAAAAACTCCATATCAAGTACTTGGGACCATCCCACAACCTCGTCTCTTAAACCTTCTTTAGGCCTTGCGCGGCCGCGCACTGGTCTTACAAAGAATTAAGAAGAAAGACTGCAGTTAACATCCGCGCGCCAAAAGGGAATAAACAAATCCCTGCGCCACTTCTCTATAACAAAGGGATAAAAATCCCAGCGAATACTTCCGCTTGAATAATACCCAGACTTGGATATTATTTACTTAGTTAATTCCACACAATAAGGAGTCACACTAGATTATGACAATAATCTTCTAGAAGACTCAATCGTGCACCACCAAGCGGTTATAACCATCTGGACACGTGTCATCATCTCAGGCCTCCCTGAAATCACGATGATGGCATGAGAATGGAGAGTAACCTCCACTTGCCTACTTTCCACGTGGCAATTCCCCAGCCTTCGATCAAGATCGCGATCCGTGTGACAACACAATCCGATCAAAAGAGTTAACGGAAGAAAAATAACCGCTTACGGGGTTAGCATCTTCCGTTAACTTTTCATCAACGAGTTTTCCCGCCCAAACTCCTAGCTATAAATATAAGAGTAATTCAGGTATGAAATTCAAGTTACACACACTTCGTCAATACTTCTTCTTCTTCATAAACACATACTTATTCTCACGCCGGAGTCGGGTCAAAGAGAGAACCTCCATCCTCCCCTTGACGAGGCTAATGGTGTTTTGTTTTGCAATGTTCATCGGAGAAGAAGGTCTGTCAGTTCAAATCAAACGAGAGAGAACCACCCCACTCTATGCAGAACCTAACCCCCTAGATAACTTGATTCCGGTCAATTACCTAGTGTTTCTTCATTGGCGCCCACCGATCTCTCTGTTTCATCTATTTTTTCTCGTTTCGATTCACCTTGTTAATTCCATTTGCAAATGGAAGAAACCTTAGCTCGTCAACAGCATGGCCCTCGGCCAAATTTCGTCAAAAACACCCAGGTTGACGGTCTTGTAGAAGAAGCATCAGATGACAATGAGGTACAGTTTGCTGATAATCACCCAAACGAGCCTGTCACCCCAGGGGTACAGCCAGAAGTCCCTATGAGCTCAATTCTGCCTCAAGAAGACACTCCAATCTCCTGGTACGTCAGATCGCATGGGGCGTTAAATGTTGTATACACACAGCTGTGTGCACAAACTGCCCCCCAAACGCAACCACGGAGACCTATATTCCGTCTAAGACACTATCAACACCTCTTGTTTCTCAACATGCTGGTCCATCCCGAGTACAGATCGAAGACATGGAGGTTTACTCTAGATCTCCTTCGAGATACGAGTACACTCAGTCAGAGAATCACCGATGAGAATATCGAGATGAGTCACACCCTCACCGAAGAGCATCAGTTCACACCAGGTTGGGTCCTCAGCGAAATACCCACACCAGTGAATATAATCGAACTTACCGAGAAGGTGACAGTGCCAGTGTATTTACTCGGATACAACCAAACTACAACAAGTATAGACCACGTGCGGTTTACAATCCGGAGGCTGAGCACAACTATGATCTGATTTATCATCCTGCTGAAGCGGCAGAGAATTCAAAGTTTGTAAGTGAAATTGCCTTGGCACTAGAGAAAGAAAAGCTCTCGTCTACAGTAGGAAAGTTCAATGGAATGACGGACCCCGACGATCATTTGCGCGTCTTCACAAGCGCATGGCTGGTAGGAGGCTGGACCCTACCAATGTGGTGCCACCTTTTCGTTCAGACCTTTACTGGCGCTGCAAGAATATGGTTTGACAACTTACCAATTGGGAAGATCACGTCGTGGAAAGATTTGTGCGACAAGTTTTTAGTCCATTTCTGCCAACAACGACGATCAATCCGGGACACATCAGATGTGATGAACATTTGGCGCCACGATGATGAAAGTCTGGAAGACTTCATCACTCGTTATAACAAGGAGGTACTTGAGATTGGGGACGTTCATGAACAGCTAGTTTGCGCCCAATTCAAGTATGCAGTCAGGTGCGATGATATGATAAAAGTCCTGTCCGGGACGGAATGACTCCCGAAGAGTTGGGAAAAAGTGATGGCGGCGGCCAAGGTATACACGCAAACAGAGAAGAATCTCACTACCAACAGGCCACCACCGCCGCATAACCGCCCCTCAGATCTGGGCTCAAGTGGTGGAAGGAAGTTTAAGAAAAATTGGCGTGATTCCGGCTCAGGGAACTATTCATCTGAGGACGCTCGAGTCACAATTAATAAACTCACCGCTCAGCGAGAAACTAAACAAGAGAATAGGGAGAGACAATGGACTCCCTTAACCAAGAACCCTACAGAAGTTCTAAGCACGGAGGCGTACCAGTTTAAACCTCCGCCGCCCATGAAGAACAAGCGTGGGCAAGACTCGGCTCAGTATTGTGATTACCACAAGGACAGTGGTCATACCACTAACAATTGCATTTCCTTGCACACCGAAATAGAAAAGGCACTTAAAAGTGGTGAGCTCACTCACCTCTTACAAAACGTGCTCAAGGAAATTAAGCAAATAACTCGAGGCGATGAAGGCCCGAGTAAAAAAGCAAAAAACTGAGAAGCAACTCTATGATCTCCCGGCAGAACGCGGAACACCCTAGAAGTTATCTGAAGCGGAGAATAGAGTAAGTTAAGAAGCATGTATTTATTCTTAATAGACTCTGTAACGGCCTCTGTGCCTTATCCCGAAATAAACAACAGTTTCTATTACTCTTGTGTTTTCATTACAAATTGCATGCAATTTCTTTTGGTAAGCGCAAAAACAGTATGGTTAAGACAGTACAAGTCTCATGAACGGTCAGTGGCTACACCACACACGACCATACGTTCACACATGAGCTTTATACCACCTTCATTCGCCTTACCTAATCAAAGCAATTATGCCCATGCAAAATATTGTAACCTAAAAACACATATCATACTATTCATGGCGCACCAACACGCCTTCAAAAAAACATCAAATTACACGGCAGTGTATCGTCGTTACTTGCGCGGCAGCGCATTAACAAAAAGGGAACATACCCCCTTCAAAAATTACACAAATTGTTCAAATGCAATTACAGAAAGGAAATCTATGCTAGATCTTCGTTCTCATCTGGAAAGATTTCCTTTAGCTGCGCCACATGCTCTTCAGACTGCAAGGCGATGTTTATAAGATCCATAACGGGAAGCTACAAGCTATTGAATTCTGCCTTTAAAGCAGCAAGGGCGGCACCAGTATTGGCACCATAAGTGGCGGATTTACTAGTATCCCAGTCAACTTTCAAAGCATTATTTACATGCTGCGAACATTCAGCATAACCCTGGGCATACCCGTCATTCCGCGCAACAATTATCAAGTGCGCAACAGTTTTATCCAGCTCTTCAGAATTTAACACCGACTTAGCAACCTACAAAAAGAAAAAGAAAGGCAAAATAAGGGAAAAAGCGCAAAACATTTTCACAAGGAAAGTAACGAAAAGTTAACTTACACAAGCAATCCCACGTTCCTTCAACCATAACATATCACTTTTCAAAGGTTCCAGCTCACTCTCTGCTGTGGCCCGTGTCGTTTCAGAATTTTCTAGTTTTTCCTCAGTTTCAGTTAAGCGGCGGGAGGTCTCAGTTTTCTCAGAAAGCGCAAGATCCAGGTCTTTCTTAAGTTGTTCCTGGTTAGAAAGCAAAGAAGTAAGTTCTTCTAACTCTTTATCTCTAAGAGCAAGGGTGGCGCAAGCTTGTACCTCTCGTTGTTCACTTCGCTCCCTGTGCGAACGCGCCTCATCAAGCGTAGCCTCAGCATCAGCTTTCTCCTTTTTCAAGTTTTCAACCTCCGCATCCTGCTTTTTCAACCTCCGCGCCTGATAGCATTGCGGAGCTTTGCCTGTTCAGCATTATCTTTTTTCACAGATTTTCTTCCAGTTTTTGCGTTCCTCGGACAGGAGGGCAGCCTCGGCTTCCGCTTTTTTCTTCCAGCCTGCAACGGACCATTCTTCAGTCTTCCGATCAGCCTCAAACTTGGCCTGATCAGCTTCCAGCTTAGCCTTCAACCGGGCGATTTGGTTTTCCTCTTCAACAACCTTCTTCTGGGATATCGTGAAAGCGGCCCAATCCTTGTGCATACTATGCCACTCATGCATTATGCAGTGTGTAGTAGATGCATGAGAGGCAGCTTTCTCAAGATAGGCATGATAGGTCTGCTCATGAGGTCGGCTCTCTTGAAACTTAATCTCCCCAGGCGGAAATATCCCTTGAAACCAGTCATGACAGACACGCCAATCGGAGAAAGTGTCACCCTTCTTCAGGTTCCAAGCAGGGGCATGAATCTCGGAGGCATCCTTCTCCGAATAAGTTCGATAATAGTAATCCCCCAAGGTTTCCTCTGGGCGGATAGGAGAACTCTTGCCAACACTAGAAAACGAGCCTTGCTCCTCAATAGTAACCTTCTTAACATTGTCAGGGGTAACATCAGATGCCTTAGAAGGAGAAGTTGCGACAGGAATTTCTTCGGTCATTTTCTCCTTCTCCGCATCATGGGCGGTAAGATCAGGGGCTTGTGGATCACCAGCACCATCTACAACCCCTGGGCTAACAACTTTTTTGGCCTCCGCAGCAATGTCAACAGGCTTGTCAGCCTCAACAACCTTCTCCACGCCACCCTCAGGAACCTCAGTAGTCTTCAACTGATCAGCAACAACAGCACGCGAAGGAGAGGGTGGAAGTTCTTCGTTAGCCACAGGCAGCGGCTCTGTGGGAGGAGAAGAAGTGGGTTTTTCTGAAGAACAAAAGACTATGAATCACAAAATATCCAAGGCGTTTAAGAAAAAAGAAAGTAACAAATCACTTACTAGGTGTAGGTTCCGAAATAAACGCATCCAGGTTTCCTTTCCTGGTAATTTTCTTCCTTTGGATCTTCTTGGCAGGCGGACCGTAATCCTCGGCACCAATCTGTTTTCTTTTCCATGCTTTAGTCCGCACGAAGTGCTCAGGGCTTGACTCTAAATCAATAGGATCATCTGGGTTGGACGGAGGGATATCAGCAGTATCTTTTGGTTCCGGCTTCGGCCGCCTAACAATAACTGCAGGCGCAAGATACTCCAAGGAATCAGAAACCACCACATAATCACACCAGGAGTCAGAGGAATGGCGCATACCTTTCTTCTCTCCACCAACATTCTTGGCTTTTGAAGATTGAGTTTTCTCAGCATCATTCTTCTTCGGCGCAGAAGTAGTGGCTGCCGCGCGTTTATTCTTCTCAGGGCCTATGCCCAAGTTCGACAATTCGCCTACTGACAAAAGCGCAGAGTACAACTTATTTGAATGCGCAGGAATAGTAGACAAAAATTAACAAGAGTCAATAGCTTTCCAGCACCAGCAGCAGGTTGAAAAGACAAATCTGCATCCCGCGAAAGAACAAAATTCCCCACAATACGATTGTACCAAAGCTCTTCATCAGGTTTCTTCTGAATGGTACCCATTTTTCCGCCTTCTCTCTTAAAAGCAACGACATACAGCGAAACAACTATAGAGGAAGAAGAGCAAGTTCAAAAAAAAAAAAGAAAGAAGAAAAAAGGAATAAAAAAGAGAAAACCCCCAATCTTACCTTTACCATCCTCTGTATACACCGGTTTGTCCTCCCGGTCCATTTCCAATTCAAACTCATACCGGCACCAACAAGAGCTTTCTCCGGCAAGGCAATTGACGGAATATCTTTTAAGTCCTAGTACCAATTTTCGTCAACAGGAGTTTGAACGGTCTTGGTAGGAACATCTTCTTTTCCCCGGAATATCATCTTCATCGGAATGACACCGGCCTTAATGAAGAAAATTTTTTGCTTCCAATCATGGAAGGACTTGGGGGGTTGCAGTAGAATCTTCTTTGCCGACATTCTTTGGACGAACGAATTAAACCCTTGAGTACAATGCATTTGATGGAAAAACCCGAAATCGAGAAATCGTCGATTCAATACGCATCGTCTGACACACAAACTCGAAGTGTCGAACCCTAACCATACCAATAGGGTGCAGTTGGGAGATGTGAAACTTATAGTACCCAAGAATCTCAAGGAAAAATTTTGTCATAGGCAAACGAAAGTTGCCTTCACAAAAGAAATCCCAAAAGAGGGTAATATACCCAGCCGGAGCATCTGCCGCTGTCTGACCTTCCTTAGGGTACAGGGCACCCCAGTTCTCCGGGAATCTAAGGTTTTGAACCATGCCATCAAAAGTTGCCCTAGGCCACTTTAATGGTGGAAGTTCAGCAGACATTTCTTCAGATAAGCCTTCGTGATGATCTCCGGTTGACATAAGAGGAATGAATAACAAATTCTCTCTTAACAGATGAAAAAGACAGGAAGAGGAAAAGATTTCAACAAAGTAATGATTAACAAAAATGGGCAACTCAAACAAACTTATATACTCACCGCCATAAATAGATTTGGTAACTGCCACAAACGCCTTTTTCGGGATAGCACAGTTACCCAAGCGACAGGGGCGAGTAGAAAACAACACAAACGCGAGCTCACACGCGCGTATAAAGCACGGTCAGTAATAGACACATGACCGTGACAGCCTGTCACACAGTCCTTATTGTACTTTTCTCACCCAAAGTCAAAGATTTTTCAAAATCACCATAATAAGCAAGTAAATCTTTTCATAAAAGATTCCTTACTTTCGCGCCAAAAAGCATCTCTCTCATATAGTCCAGTGCTCCACTTATTCGCATAAGAGCAACACAAGACTAGGGGGACTTGAAGGGGTAAGGTCCCAAAAACTCCATATCAAGTACTTGGGACCATCCCACAACCTCGTCTCTTAAACCTTCTTTAGGCCTTGCGTGGCTGCGCACTGGTCTTACAAAGAATTAAGAAGAAAGACTGCAGATAACATCCGCGCGCCAAAAGGGAATAAACAAATCCTTGCGCCACTTCTCTATAACAAAGGGATAAAAATCCCAGCGAATACTTCCGCTTGAATAATACCCAGACTTGGATATTATTTACTTAGCTGATTCCACACAATAAGGAGTCACACTAGATTATGACAATAATCTTCTAGAAGACTCAATCGTGCACCACCAAGCGGTTATAACCGTCTGGACACGTGTCATCATCTCAGGCCTCACTGAAATCACGATGATGGCATGAGAATGGAGAGTAACCTCCACTTGCCTACTTTCCACGTGGCAATTCCCCTGCCTTCGATCAAGATCGCGATCCGTGTGACAACACAATCCGATCAAAAGAGTTAACGGAAGAAAAATAACCGCTTACGGGGTTAGCATCTTCCGTTAACTTTTCATCAACGAGTTTTCCCGCCCAAACTCCCGGCTATAAATATAAGAGTAATTCATGTATGAAATTCAAGTTACACACACTTCGTCAATACTTCTTCTTCATAAACACATACTTATTCTCACGCCGGAGTCGGGTCAAGGAGAGAACCTCCATCCTCCCTTAACGAGGCTAATGGTGTTTTGTTTTGCAGTGTTCATCGGAGAAGAAGGTCTGTTAGTTCGAATCAAACGAGAGAGAACCACCCCACTCTATGCAGAACCTAACCCCTAGATAACCTATACTGGTCAATTACCTAGTGTTTCTTTAGGTCTCAAACGTATCAAAAGTTGCAAGTTCTACAATACGCAACTAATGGTCCACTCAAACAAAGAAACATGTATATGTAAATCTCTGATGTAAAAGTGGCTCAAAACATCACGTATAAAGGGTGTGGTATGTGACATGCATGATGTGCTAGTTTTTTAGGCGGACTACTTCCAAATAACCACCCGCTAAATACCATTCATGTTAATTGTTTGAACTTGACCATAACAATAGACCAAATGGGTGTGTCATCCCCCATCGACTTCATTACTTGTGCTTTTTAGATTGCTTAAAACCAAGACATTTTTGAAAAAAAAAATGAAATTTTCCCCCATCCCCACACTTGGGGTCAACATTGTCCTCAATGTGTAGTGTTTAAATGAAAGGGGTAAAAAACACAAACTTTTTCTCTCCATCCCCACACTTGATACAAACATTGTCCTCAATGTGTAAGAATGGAGTCTTTAAAATGCACGAGAGATGTGACACGACCAACTCCCAAAAAATCCACCCCGGTCAATAATAAACAATTACAATCCACTTATTAACTACATAATACTCAAATAAAAGGAAACGAAGGCACCTGATTGTTCTTGTTCCTCGCGTGGTCTTTAATCTTCGATGAAAATGGTTGTCTCCCTAACATGTGTACCTATAAATGTAAATCCTTGTATAGAAGCATGTTTCTCACAACCATCAACATTTGTTAGTTACTTGTTCTACCATTTTTTACAAAAGAATTACCATACCATTCGTTACTTTAATTTGAGTTCTTGTGGAAAAGAAAGTTTACAACAATAACAAAAACCTAACTCACTTTCGTGGGAATCACGGTTGCATTTAGCTTATGCAACAAGCCCTTTTAAACCTCTCGTAGCGCGGGAGGACGAGTATGTCTCATGAGGGTTATATAGGGAACACACCCACAAAGTTCATTTAACTACAAATTAAACTACTAGAAACATAAAACTAAATAGCAAAAATAATGTACAACAACAACAACACAAGACATACCACACCACTAGCATTGGTAGCGCTCGTTAGGATCCACTGGTGGGTATGGGTGGTACGGGTATCCGGTTAGGCTCTCTAACATCTCCCAGTAGTTATCGAGGGGACCTCTTTCCCCCTCGGCCGTCTACTGGAACTATGGCGAGATAAAACTAGAA
Organism: Helianthus annuus; assembly: GCF_002127325.2. Taxonomy (NCBI): domain Eukaryota; kingdom Viridiplantae; phylum Streptophyta; class Magnoliopsida; order Asterales; family Asteraceae; genus Helianthus; species Helianthus annuus. The sequence continues at coordinate 49,408,308 of NC_035445.2, forward strand.
CCAACCCCTTCGAGCCAATGCGGAGATGGATCTGAAGGGCCATGAGGAACGGGAAGAACTTCATAGCACGTCCACGGCGTGTGCCCACTGTACGGGAGGCCTGCTATATAGTCTCGTTGGTGCCTCTCTTGATCATGGAGGTGCTTGGCATTGTTTAATGCCAATTCTTGTGCCGTAGCCAAAGCGCTCCATCGATTGTCTTCCTAAGCATTCCGCTCAAGTCGGAGCCGATCATGCTCCTGTTCCCAAGCTTGCCTGCGGGCCAACTCTTGCTGCCGGTGCAAGTCCTGTTGGTCCCACCAAGACCACTACTCCACCATAAAGGCTTGTTATTGCTCCTAGTATTCTAACTCTTTAGCCCGGTGAGCATCTTATGTAGCCCAACGAGCTTGTGAATGGGCTTAATAATCTTGCTCCCAATTCCTCCTTCTTTCTTCATACTCCCGGTTCTCCCCGATGGCCGCGGAGACATTGTCACTTGTTGACCCCGGTTGTAATTTGCATATCCTGGGGTACGCCGACAAGTTACAAATTTTGCCACACCCCCTAATATTTCATGGTGTGGCCGGTAATATCTTTGGTGTGGTCCCCTTGGACCGGCAGGCTCATCCTCATCTTCTTCATCAATCATCTCCTCTTATCTTGCGGCTTCTTGGGCCGCACTCAGTTCTATAAACTGGAAATTATGCCCTACATGATCGCTCACCGTGTATTGGTGACCATAGACTTGCACCTGAATCTTCTAGTGTCTCTTCATTGATGCAAAACAGAATTCCTCCACAGGTTTTGAAACCCATAGTGATTCAGGAGGTAAACTGTTTTGTTGAAGGATCATAGCACTAATCAACCGTACATACGGTATCATCTTCCGAGTACACACCTCCTGAGTGTCCCACGTGTTCATCATCACAATGTGTCGCCACAACAACATAGGCGATCCGAACATCAACGCATGAAGAACCCGGCAATTCGGCCCTTTAACCTTTCCGCGATCTCCAAACCGCACCATTATGTTTTCTAGAGAAATGTCCTGAAGAATTTTCCCCTCCACCGATAAATGGCTCTTCAAGGGCACCCCGCCATCAGAGAATGGTAACACCGATCTCGTCATACCCTCGGGATCGTCAGTATTCATCTTGTTATCGAAAAACCGATTAATGCTAGGATAGTCGTGAGCATCGATCCCCAAAGAGTCGAAACGAGCAATGCAGTTCATGGTCTCAAACGACATGACCATTTGCCCTCTCCCCATGTCACCAACCAGTTGCTATGTATTTGCAGGGCCATCTTTATTAAGAAACCGCAGAGATGAAAGCCATTCACATACCACCGTCAAGTATATCCGGGGTGCATTATCTTCATACCAATCCAACACTCTCTCCCAACCTAACCGTTCAAACATCTGGACGATCCCAATCATCCTAAATTCCTCCACATTAACAGCCCTTTCCGGAACAATTCTCTCCGGAACCGCAGTCGACACACCCGTAACCATTTTCCACTTCCACAACTTTACTTCCAACTTCTTGTCATTGAATCGTGAAAGGGGTTTCTTCTTATCATTATCCCATACCAAAGCACTATGACTGTCTCTAAGCTTCTCCCATGCCCAATCTTGTCGAGATAATCTCCCATCACCTTCCTCTACACTACTAAGTTGTTCCCATTTTCGCGGCAATAATCTCGAAGATGAACCGACCCCTGAAGACGAACCTTGGCCCGTATTCTTCCTTTTTCGACTTGCCATAACTACAATCATAAACAAAGGAACAATTAATACACCTCAAACTTCAAAACAACTCAAACTTGAACATAACATACAATGTTGAACTTCAATTAGTCATTAGATGTAAATTAGCCAATTTAAACTTCCAGAGTTGCAAATTTTATCATCTAAAAATTAGTTTTTCATGTTTAATCACAAGTTCATATGATTTCAACAAAATTCAGCATCATGTTAATGTTCAATCATACTAACAAGCAAGTGTAATCACATCACTCTACTTATTGCATGTTCAATCTAAACCAAATCAAGTGTTTACATTACAATTTCAAGCTACAACATCCTACATTATGATAAACAACCTACTTTTCAAACAAAAGTTCAAAAATTTCGGAAGATTTCAACATACCTTTATGTAGTAGAATGACAAGAAACAATCAGAAGATGCAAATCAAAGCTTTAAAGAACACTCTTTCTAAAAACCCGAATCTTGAAGTTAAGCAATCTTGCAAACTAGCAAGAATTTGTGAAAACCGTGCTGGGGGTTTTATTGCTCTCGAAAATCTACACAATATAGGCTCAGCAATCGCTTGAATTGGTTGAGGATTGAAGAAGTTATGAGAAGTTGGAGATTTAGGGTTCTTGCTAACTTCTTTGAGAAGATGAAGTGAAAAGGTTGAACAATGAAGGAGCTGAGAGATTTTTGTGGTTTAATGAAGTTAGGGGTAAGATAAAAATGTTCTCAGGTGAAATGTGTGGGTAAATTTAAGTTTGGATCACGTTTGAATGGGTTTGGAAGTGTTTGGTTCGAGTTATGTTGTTGGAACAAGATCTGCGTCGGCTGAACAACTAACGACCGTCGGCGATGCATGGATAGACCATCGGCGACGGTTCCCAAAAACATCAAAGCCAGCCGACGGCTTAACTTACTGGATACGACGAATTTGACCCGACGACCCTTTTAGACGAGCCGTTCCCGACGCCCGAGTATACCATCGCCGACGGTATTTCGTTTCTTCATTTTTTTATTTTTTTTATGAAAAAATGAGGAAAAATATGAACGTTTTGCTAAAGGACCCTAGGCTATAAAAATTCCTAAAAATTATAAAAAATGTTTTTGTAAATTTTTATAAGTTAAAATTTTAAAACTAACACGCCGTTTAACGGTCCTACCACCCCCCCAAAAAGTCGTGTATTGTCCCTAATACACAAAACAAGTCTAAAACATACCTCGCGTCTTCATGGCCCGTTTGCGATGTCCGGAACGTCACACAACAAATGGATTAGTACGAAATGGAAACGATAATGACAATAAACGATACGATACGAAACAAACAATAGAAATGTACAAAACTCTACAAACAAATGTTACCGGTCCTCTAATTGACCTTGTATGTTAGCACGCTTACCAAGAAGCTCACCAACTCCAAATTTGCATCCTTTTTCTCCTCATTACCATCAAGGAACGGTTTAAGGCGATGACCGTTAACCGTTTGCTTCGACCCATCCTTCGGGTCCTCGATGGTAACAGCTCCAAGCATCCCGACCCGTGTAATCACATACGGGCCCATCCATTTACTTTTGAGCTTCCCGGCAAAGTACTTGAGTCGTGAGTTGTAGAGCCACACCTTTTGACCCACCACGAACTCCGTCAACTTCAATTTAGCATCATGTGCACTCTTCATTTCGTCCTTGTATTTTGAGGCACACTCGTATGCTTCCTCCCGAAGCTCCTCCAACTCGCATAACTTTAGCTTTCTCTCTTTACCTACATCATCGTATTTAACGTTAACCTCTTTAATAGCCCACCAAGCACAATGTACAAGTTCTACTAGTAAGTGGCAATTTTTATCGTAAACCAAGCGGTAAGGTGTAGTGCCAATAGGTGTTTTATGAGTCGTTCGATAGGCCCATAAAGCATCATTCAACTTCGTCGACCAATCCTTATGGTCCGGTCGAACGGTCTTTCGAAAAATTTCTTTTATTTGCCTATTAGACACTTCCATTTGACCACTCGTTTGCGGGTGGTAGGGGGTAGCTATCTGATGGTCAACGCCATACCTTTTCAATAGTTTGCCAAAATTAAAGTTCTTGAAATGAGATCCCCCCCCCCTCACTAACGATTACTCGGGGTATCCCAAATCAAGAAATAATGTTGGTTTGTACAAAATGCAAACCAATGTATGGTCATTTGTCTTGGTGACGATCGCTTCGACCTGTTTAGATAAATAGTCAACCGCCACCAAGATGTAAAGGTTACCATGCGAATTTGGGAATGCGCCCATGAAATGAATCCCCCACACATCAAAAATATCAACAATGAGGATTGGTTGCATGGGCATCTCATCCCGTTTAGAAATACTCCCTAACTTTTAACACTCAACGCAATTCTTAGCAAAGTCAAATGTGTCTTTGAAAATAGTTGGCCAATAAAGCCCACTTTTGAGCACTTTGTGCCTAGTTTTGTGACCACTAAAATGGCCCCACAAGCAAATGAATGCAAGTGCGTCAAGACGCTAGGAATCTCGTCGTCTGGGATGCATCTTCTAACGACTTGATCCGGATATATCTTGAATAAGTCCGGTTCTTCCAACGTGTAGTACTTAATCTGTGAAAGGAAGTGTAGCCTCCTCCTTCGATCCCAATGAGCTGATAGATCACCTGTCACCAAATAGTTAACTATGTTAGCATATCAAGGTAATACCGAAAGTTTTAAAATATGCTCATCTGGGAAGGTTTCATTGATCTCCACACGTGAAGAATCCTCCTCCACCAATAATCGGGCCAAGTGGTCCGCAACCACATTCACACTCCTGTTCTTGTCCCGGATCTCAAGGTCAAACTCTTGCAATAAGAGAACCCATCGGATTAGCCGCGGCTTCGCATCCTTCTTGTCCATGAGGTACCTGATAGCAGAATGGTCAGAATATACAATAACTTTAGTACCCCATATATAAGCCCGAAACTTATCCAATGCATATACCACCGCAAGTAGCTATTTCTCTATAGTTGTATAGTTTAATTGTGCATCCGAAAGAGTCTTACTTGCGTGGTAGATGGCAACCAGTTTCTTATCTACCCTTTGACCCAACACGACCCCCACCGCATAGTCACTTGCATCACACATGATTTCAAATGGTAACGACCAATTTGGTGATTGCAAGATTGGGGCCTCAACCAACTTTTGCTTCAAAATGTTAAAAGCGTTTTGGCAATTTTTATCAAAATCAAACGGTTTATCTTTTAACAACTAGTTACATAGGGGTTTTGTTATATCACTAAAACCTTTTATAAACCTCCTATAGAACCCCGCATGACCCAAAAACGATCAAACACCCTTAGCACTCGTGGGATAAGGCAAGGTGGATATGAATTGTACTGTAACAACTCTCACTATAATTATTATTTATTATGTTAATTGTCCAATAGGAAACCCTAATTGAGAAACCCAAGTAATCCTGCATAAACCCTAAAATTTTCAGAACATTCAGAATCAGGATCAGGGCCCCTAAAACTCAAAGGGGGTAAACCCTAATAGACGATTATCTTCGAAATACGTTGTCAAAATTGAAATTCGTTCGAACGTCGACTCACCAGGGCTATACTAGTGACGAAGCAACCCTAGGTTAGGGGGCACGCCCCGCGATACGCGACAGGGGGATAGGATCCCTCCGCGACTCGCGGGCGTGTCCAATTTCGGGTATAAATAGGGGGGCTTGGGACTTGAATGAACTGCTTGCTTCGACGTAAAAATTTGAATTATACGTTGAGATATAAACTGTTTACTATAACAACACACACAAACACGAAACGCTGCCGTGATAAACAAGGTAATAACTCGATCGCTATTACGATTCAACGTCCGATCGATTGAAACTATCCAACGAATGTTTAAGTGCTGCTCAAATTGGGTTTATACTTTGTCATTCGTCGTTAATTCGATGGATGTTTAAGTATCGCACTTTGTCATTTGTTGTGAGGGTTTAATCTCGTGAATTGTCGTAAATGTTGTATTAGTTGCTAACCTAGTTTCGTGTGCATTGTTATTTAAGTTAGGTTAAATAGGCTAATCAGTAGACTAAACTCCGCCCACATAAATCTGCAATGTGAGTCATTCTCTTTTTACCAAACTTGCTTTCAAAATCATGTTTATTTTCAAAGTTATAATTACAGGGATTAAGTCTTTGTAGTCTTCATTACAACCGGTATGTGGGGTTTTGTATACATTACTTGTTAATCCATCACCATTGGACAACGAGATAGCCAAGGGGTGATATGACCATAGTCACAGACACCATTGGACAACGAGATAGCCAATGGGTGGTCGAGTGACAAATACCGTGGGTATATGGTTGACATGTAGAAACATTGTAATCGCTCTTAATACTGTAAATTATAACCATAATATCGTTTTAGACAAAATGAATGATTCACTCAGTATTTCCCGCTGACAAAAACCTTTTTCAAACATGTTTCAGGTGATCTGTTGTGATCCAAGAAAAGTGTCGTGAAGCACTACAAGCTTAAGGAAGTGGCTCAATATAAATAAATAAAGAAACATGTTTTGTAATATAAATGAAATCACTTTATTGTAAATTACAGGGTTTTATCCCTAAATTATGTAATAAAGTAAACGGGCATTTTTAGTATTAAAAGATCCTGTATTAAAGACTTCCGCTGTCGCCTAAATTAAATACCACGGGATTCCTGTCCCGCGGCTCTTAACCATGTCAAACCGGGGCTAGGTTCGTGACATGTACCTTGCTCAATCCACCTCTATCGCACGACTTGAGACGACATGCCCCAACACTATTCCTTCTTAAACCATAAAATGGCTCTTTTCCCAACTCAAAACTAAATTCTTTTCAACACATCTTTTCAAAACTTTTTCGAGTTGGTCAAGGCATGCGTCAAATGATGACCCAAAAATCGAGAAATCATCCATGAAGATTTTCAAAGACTCCCCCACCATATCTGAAAAGATACTCATCATACACCTTTGAAAGGTGGCGGGGGCATTACAAATGCCAAAAGGCATTCGCCTAAATGCGAAAGTACCGTATAGACAAGTAATGTCTTCTTTGCTTGGTCTTCCAGATGAATTGAAATTTGATTATAACCTGAATAACCATCCAGAAAACAATAAATTTTTGTCTGGCCAATTTCTCGACAATTTGATTAATGAAAGGTAAAGGGAAATGATATTTGGAGGTAGCAGCATTAACTTCCTATAATCAATACAAATACGCCATCCGGTTACCGGCCGAGTGGCGACCTCTTCACCTACGTCATTTGTGACGACTTGAATGCCCGCCTTTTTAGGAACTGTTTGTGTTGGGCTCACCCATTGGCTATCAGAAATGGGGTATATGATACCCGTATCTAGCCACTTTAATAACTCCTTCTTGACCACCTCCCGCATGTTCGGTTTTAGCCTCCGTTGTGCGTCATGAGAAGGAGTGATATCGTCTTCCATGATGATCTTGTGTATCACCATCGAGGGACTAATTCCCTTCGAATCCTCGATGGTCCACCCGATAGCGGCTCTATGGGTTACCAAAACCTTCATCAACTTTCGTCTTGCTCCCCAGTTAAGTTTGATGCAATAATGACCGAGAGCGTGTTGCCCTCACCTACATACGCATACTTCAAATGTTTGGGCAACACCTTCAAGTCCACAACCGGGGGTTCTTCCAATGACGACTTTAATTTCGTGTCGATGTTTTCCGGAAGGCTTTCCACTTGATGTGTCCAAGTGGGCCTTCCTTCCCTTGACGCCATTACCTCCATTTTCTTCACCTCCTCATCCATGCCTCGATTCGTTTCCATTTGCAACCTGTCAAGCATGAAACACTCCTCTATTGTGTTTTCCTCTTCGACACTAATGTCGTATAGAGGTATACCCTCGTCAACAATGTCCGCCATATAGCATTCATTGCCGACTAGAGGATCTGTCAGTCCTGAAAAGACATTTAACCGCAATCGACGGTTACCAAAAGTCATGTCGACCGTGCCAGATTTGCAATTGATTTGGGCATTCGATGTTGCCAAAAATGGTCGACCAAGTATAACCGTTGGTTGCTTGGTTCGGTCCAAAGAAACGTAATCTAATACAAGAAAGTCCACCGGATAGTAAAAGTCCTCGACCTTGATTATTACATCCATGACTATCCCACGGGGTAGTTAGGGGTCAAGTCGGCTAACACCACAGTGGTGTTCGATGCTTGAAGTGGACCAAAATCATATTGGTCATATAAACTACACGACAAGATACTCACAATTGCCCCAAGAACGTGCCCGGGTCATTTTAAATTCACCAACTTGTATTGAAATTATGGGCGCCCCCGGATCTTGGAGTTTTGGTGGAAGTGCGCATGAAAGAATCGAACTTACATTTTCAGTTAAATCAAGTTTCTTAGGAAACTTGTGAGTCCGCTTTTGGGTGCATAAATCTTTCAAGTACTTAGCATATGAGGGTACTTGCTTGATTGCGTCCAAGAGTGGTAAATTAATTTTAACTTGTTTAAAAATTTCCCACATTTCTTCTTGTTGTGGGCCATGTTTATTTACCACTTTCTTAGACGGTCCCAATAAAGCTTCGGGATAAGGGGCGATATTAGCCTCCACACCCTTGTCCTTAGCCTTTGGGACGGGGACGGTCACAATGGGGGTATTTTTATTAATTTTTAAATCATTTTTGTCTTGACCTGTTTGACCGTCATTACCCTCATCATCACTAGCATCTTCCACCACCCCTTTAACAAACTTGGGTGGTGGTGGCTCAACACCACTATCTATCACTCAACCACTACGTAAGGAAATTTTATTAATTGGTACCTCGTCTGTGTTCTTCGAGCTTGACCCTTGATGCTTAGGGTTCACATTGGTGTCGCTTGGAAGTCTCCCTCCACTTCCATGAATTTGAGCCATTTCATGTGCAAGTTGCCCCGTTTGCTTCTCCAATGCCTTGTGTGATTTATCTCTTACTTCAAACTCTTTCTTCATTTCAGATTTGATCTCTTGATTTGAAGTGGTGATGGCATTCATAGCATTCATGAGTGCATCTAGCTTGGAATTTAGCGAATCATCACCGCCCATTTGAGAGTTTGAAGCACCACCCCATTTCCACCTTGGTTATAGCCACGTCGGTAATTTCCTTCACGGTCTTGATATCCTTGGCTACCTCCTTGATTATAATTCCTTTGGTACCCCCTTGGTTACCACCTTGCATGTAATAATTTCACATGTATACTCACTTTGTAATACATTACTTAACCTTGCTTGTAGTTACTTAACATACAGCCATATGCCATATACAAGGATGGTTACACTGACAACCAACAGCTAAACATATTTACCTCAAATTTTGAAGACATATTACACAGATATGAGGTAAAAGAAAAACTTGAATGGGTTGACCTCGTGTTTATTCCGGTACTTCAAGGTGACCACTTCTATTGCTTGTGCTTCCACATGAAAACCGACAAAATTGAATTGGTTGACAATTCAACAATTAAACAAGATTTTGAGGAAAGATACAAAGGGCTTCCAGACACACTGGTAATACCAAAATTCTTCATATACATGTTATATTTATGTAAAAGTACTAACACAATGTTGCTATATTACAGATAAGGGTACTGGTTTTATACCTACAAAAGGCCTTAAAACCAACACCAGCTATCAAAACACTTGAAGAATCAGAGATAGAAAGAAAAGAAATGGAATGGAAAACACTTACTAACGGTGTAGATTGTGGAGTGTTTATAATGCGCCATATGGAAACATACAAGGGGAAAACACCGTGGTTATCTGGGTTTGTGAATGAAGATGAATTAAACAATAGATAGAATTCACAACTTCATCTCCTGAGACACAGATTTCTCAGTAAGATCATTCTATCCGAGTACAATGTGGAGCATCAACGAATAATTAAAGAGACAAATGTTTTCGATAAAAGGCCAGACAGAGACAATTATATGAAAGATTTGGATAAAAATATCCCATAGAGGTTGAAAGCGTACTTTAGAAGGCCAAAATAAACTTGTTTGATGTTGCTTTGCTATTGGATTATTGTACTTGTTACATTACTTTTACGTTTTGAAATCGCATGTTTGACGTATGAAATCGCATGTTTGACATTGGATTATTTATAATATGCAAAATATGGAAATAAACATGCGAAATTAAATTCCATGCAATAACACAACATGTGAATTATATGAAACATATAAAACTTGCATTTAATAAAACACTAGAACAGAAAAACTACAAAGATACAAAATCAACGTCATTCAAAAGATGAAAGAAACTTCATTTTCACGTCCATCGAGCATCTTAAGATGGTTATTGCATCCACCAACTTTTTCAACTGCTTCTCATCCCTCTCACCCAGATCAACCATGAACATAACAACGATTTCTCGAAGACTATTCACTTGCATATGAGAGAGCAAGTTCACTATTTCTTGTCTCCTCTTCATGTTTTCTGTTACACAAGAAATATTGGTTTCCAACATCTCTTGACATGATCGATCCTCTTGAATTTGTTCCTGAATCCTTTTTCTCAAAGCCTCTTTGATACTTGAATCAGAACATGAGGCAGAAGACGATGTTGGGTGGTACGCCATTTTTAGAATATAAGAAATAAGTGGTTTGAGATTGTGATATAAAGAGAAACTCTATATGAACAGAAAAAAACACTATAAATTATTGATATGAATTATTGAACTGAATTATGGAACACTCTATGCAAAATTACATGTCATGACTTTCATAGCGTGCGAAATGTTGGAGTTAAACATGCGAAATTAACCTTTTGATCACATGTTTTATACATGCAATTTATGGATATAATAAAACATGCGAAACCACACTAGTAAAATGTCTAAAACATCTTAAGACTTTTATAATGTGCGAAATGTTAAACTCAAACATGCGAAATTAACCTTTTGATCCAATGTTTTATACATGCAATTTATGGATATAATAAACATGCGAAACCGTCATTATGAAATTCAACACATGCGATTTGTTAAACTCATCAAATACGAGTTGAAACATTTTAATTCAATCTCATTACAATGTAATAACAGTAAAAACCTTGAAATCAAATATAAATGACGTTCCTCAACCGTAACCCTCTGATGACAACCCAAATAAACATGCCAAATGACAAATTCGACATTTTCAGAATCGACATATGTGATTTGTCTGATACGAATCAATCAAACCCTAATATCGAACTGATACGAATTAAAAATTAGAGAGATGGTTGTGTAACGAACTCGTGATCTGCTTGCTTGTTGATGGAATTCTCTAATTTGCCCTCTGATGATTGAACAGAATGTCTGACATACCTTTATCTAATAAAAATGAATCAGGGACACGTGTATGGCTGTGGGCATCGCGTACGTAATGTATGATTAGGGGATTTGTATTCTACACTTCCCCTCTCTCTCTCTCTCTATATATATATATATATATATATATATATAGCAATGGAGAATGAGATATGTGATATATTTAAAATATAAACAAAAATTAAAGAAAATTGTATATTTTTAATTAAATTATATTGATAGAGATGAAGAAAGGGATGTTAATGCTCTACTGGATTCAAAACTTTTTAGATGTCAATGAGCTATGTATATGATTAGATTTATACTTATGTGATGAAGTTTATAAATACCCAGGCTTACACATATATAGATTTTTCTTCTATACATTACCCTTAGTTTTGTATTGTATTGTCTGCAATTATATATTTCCAACTTATTCGATGTCTCATTTGAGGAGAAACTTTGACCTAGGGGGAGTATCAATCGAGAGGGGGTATACGGTATGTGGATAAGAATTAAGTGCACCCAACCTTTGAATATCACCCCTTTTCTTCTACGAAAAGAGATGAAGAATGTATGCATTATTGACATGCTTTTAAACATATAGCAAATCTATCATGTGTCCCATATTTTTGTTATTATTGAAAAAAGAGAATGTCGGTGCATATATAGTCACACTTTGTAAAATGCACTTTGAAGAAACAAAGTCCAAACACCAAGATTGGATTCAATGTTTCAATAAGGGAAATCTCTGAGTATCACGTAGCGACAACCACGAAACTATCTGCAAAACAGAAAATGCCATTAGCCTCACCACTAGAAAAGGAATTATCATTGTGACTACCCTCAAACGTAAGAATAAGTATTGATTGATCAGGAAAATCAATTTTTGTGTGTGTGTATATATATATATATATATATGGAGAGAAAGAAAGAGAGAGATAGAGAAAGAGATAGAGAGTAGTAGAGAACAAGTTGCTTGTGGCATTTTCTATTTCACCAAAAGAACAAGAATGACCTTACCTCAATTTATACTAGGTACAATTAGATATCACTTTCACCAAAAGAGGCGGTCCCCATCAGTTGTAACTAATCGCTGACATCGCCTCCTCCCTTTGGTGGTTAACATTCCAAGCTATTTGTGACGCTGTTCCACGTCAACATATGTCGATTTACTTGAGTTTAATTAAGGAGACATGATACGCGATCCAATCTTAATCGGATTTGGATCCATAAATATTCAAGTCCCCCAGTCTAGCACTACGCTTAGCTGTTGTGCCATAAGGAGTGCTAGAATTATTATCATTTGACTCTTTATCTCAAGGAAAAAGATGTCGCCAATGTTGTTAAGGTGCATTTGGGGATTTTGTCGTCTTGTGAGCATTGCAGAGGTACACACATAGTTGTTGCCTTTATGGTGCGTTATCATTTTGTGTCACTTTTTTTAGTTGGCGTGTCAGATATGGTGTTGCTTTATTAAGACGCCCTAATGTGACAATGAAAATCTTTTCCATTCTGACCTCATATGTACGAATTGTATTTGACGTGCCCTTTTTCTCTTTGTAGGAATTAGACGGGTCGTCACTGTCATTTTTAGACATCTAAACGTCCTTCAGGGACTAACAGACGACGTGGCAACAATCTGTATTATTGGTAACCGCCCTAAGATTTATGTCATTTCACATTAAATGAAGGTGAAGACAACGACGATAAACAAAGACAAAGGAACATAGACAATGACAAGAGAGACAAGGGTTACAAGATGAGTGTGAGATTTATACATCAATTTTGTTTGGAAAACTATCAATCATCAACCTTGAATAGTAATTAAGTAATTCCATTTGAAGTAAAAGTAAATAAAACTAAAATCAACCAAAATGTATAGTAAAGTAAATGGATAGACCCTGTTGTTTTTCAAAATCTTGGATTTGATCCCTAGGTTTTCAAAGGTATACTAATGGTCCATGTAGTTTGTACTTTGTAACACATTTAGTCCCCAACTTTATCCAAATAAAATTTTGAAAAACTACACAACTATGTGGAGTTTTTTTTTTTCTCGAACTAGTGTTGGTGGAAAAAGTATTTACCATTTTGGTGTTCCTTCAAAACTATTTACCAAAATAGTGTTTTTATTCATTTTATATTTGCCTTTTCTTTTAATCAACAAAAAACACTTTCTAATTTTTTTTATATTAGATCAATCCACTGTTAGCATTTTTATTTGTTTATAAAAGAATAAAAATGGAAAAGAATAAAATTGTTTCTTTCTTTTTCCTTGTTGACTCTTTTTATTTACATATTAATACCGTCTTTTGAAAACTTAAACCTCTACAAAACAATAATTCTTTTTTTTTTTCCAGAGGATATTCCTCATTCAGTGAATGTAATATTATAATTACATTAGGAAGTCAAGAAAACAGTGAAAAGATGTTGTAAAATTATTAAGTCTCATTACTAGAGTAAAACCATTAAGTAATCATCTTTTTTTTTTTTATCATATAACTAAGTTAATATTAAAAAAACAAATTCGTTGTTCATAAATTCATACCATTTTGTTTTTGAAATTGATTTTTCTTGCTATCTTAACCCAAGAAAGCTAGTATAAGTTTCACTACAGTTATAATGTTTGATTAGTTTTTTTTTTGTATGTTTTTTATTTTATTGTTTAAATTTACTGTGAATGATTTTATTAGTTTGTCTTTGACATAGGTTGGTTAAAAAAATTTATAACAAGATGGAAAAGGGTATAATATTGATTTAATATAAAAAAATAATAAGTTCTTTATGTTGATTAAAAAAAAGTAAATACAAAATAAAGAAAACATAAATAATTTGATTGAAAATAAAACATATCGAATTAATTGAAAAAAGGTATAATAAAAAAAATAAAAATACACACAGCGAATTAATTGAATAAAAAAAGAATAAGTCTAATGTTGGTTAAAAGAAAAATACAAATACAAAATAAACGCAATTTGGTAAATGGTTTTGAAAAAACATCAAAATCGTAAATACTTTAACACCAATACTAGTTTGTCTAACTAACTATGTGTGTACTTTACTCTATTATTATTTATTTTATTATTATATTTATTATATATTATTCCAACAAACAATGTCTATCCATCCATCCATGGATATTTTGTGCGGGGTGAGAAATGATAATAGACTGAAACCGGTATAAAAGATGAAAGAAATAGTCCCAAACATCCTTTCGTGAACAATCGGATCTTCTCTTCTTTTCGCCGTCCTCATTTCCGTTTGGGAGGTAAATGCAACTGCTCGCATTTAACCTAATAATAATATCGCTGCCTGCCTTTTCCTTACCTTTTATTATTATATATTCGATTTTCATATGTGTATGTTTTCATCGATTCTTTTTGTTTCTATTACGAAATTCAAACGATGTCGTATTGGCATCAGATACTGATTTGATGATTTGATTAGTAGGTGTTGAATACATGTTTAGATTTTGATTTTGATTTTGATTTCTGTGTGGTATTGTAGGAGATAACTTCATGTTTTCATTGACTCTTATTGTTGAATACATGCTCTGTGTCACCTGCAATAGTTGTTAGAAGAGTTTTTCGCTTTCAGGTTTCGTGGATTAGGTCAAATTATATTGTTTTTTTGTTCCTGTTTATGAGAGTTCCATTGCTGCTATTAGGGCAAACGTTCGGCGAACAGTTGGTGAACTGTTTGGCGGCAAGTTCGTTTGTGTTCGTTCGTTTGTTTATTAAACAAACGAACACGAACAAGAAATTTCGTTTATTTAGTTAAATGAACAAACATGAACGGAAGTCGCTTTCGTTCATTTATGTTCGTGAACATTCAGTAACACGTTCGTTTGTGTTCGATAGTTCATTACTGTTTTTATTTTTATATTTTATTTAAATACTTCAAAATTACGACAAATAAAATATCTAATAAGTGTCGGTGTATTATATATTCTGTTTATGAACGCTTGTTTGTGTTCATTTGTTTCCATTTGTGTTCATGAACATTAGTTTGTGCTCGTTTGTGTTCGTCAACGTTCGTTTTCGTTCGTTGCCTAAAATTAACAAACAAACATGAACACGTTCATTTACTTGACAAACGAACACGGACATAAAATCTCGTTCGGTAAGTGTTCATGGACAGTTCATCAACACATGTATTTCTTAACAATTGAACACGAACAAGGTCTAGTTCGTGTTGGTTCGGTTCGTTTGCAGCCCTAGCTGCTATGATGGATTAGTTTTTAATTCCACATCATTTTAATAGTTTTTTTTTTTCTTTAAAAGATTTATGTTTATGTTTGAGTTTTAAATTAGGGCAAGGGATTAACGTAACGTAAGCCTCATGCTTACATATAGTGGAACTTTATGGTTTTTGCTGATTGGATTTTAACGGCTAGTGAAAGTTTTCAAGAAGTTATGTTTGATATAGCTTTTAGGGTTTTTGTGGCTGTGGCTTAGGATGTATTGTTTATACATTCCATATGAGTATCGAAGTCAAATTTTAGTGAAAGGCTGGAAGAATTTTGTTATTGGTTTATTGTGTGTGCATTTTTCTCTCAAACAGGCTTTAGAAATTAGTCTTCCGATTTTCTATTTAGTATTTCGGAACTAGAAATTGAAGACATCTAGGTACATCGTCTTGGTTTCAAAATGCGCGCATCACATGATGCGGTGGCGAGATCGCATCCGCCATGCGATTCCATGATGTGGTATGAAGTATGAACAAATCTGACCATGGAAAGAACAAATTTAACTAGAGATGATGAGGATATCTTATATTTTAGTGAATCAGTGTTTAAAAGTTAACAAGTAAAAATATTATTTATAAAGAATTTGTTGTTATTTTTTTTATAACGAATGCCTCAACACGTTTTTGAAAACCAAATCGTCATGTGTGCATACTTGCTACTTGCCGTGACGTTTATTTGCTTTTCTTTTATAATTCGTTTCTACGTTATGCACTTATGTATTTCTTTCCATTTTTTCGAATGCGCTAACATGATTACATCACACATAGTAGTTAGCGATTTTCTATATCTATGTTACCATGAATACCCGTGCTCTGTGAGAAAATACTGATTCGTTGTTTTCCCCTTTTTCTCAGCAATCCGGTTGCTTAAACGACGTATATTGATTTTAGATTTTAAAGCTCAAGGACAGGAGAGATGAGGTAAAATTTATTGACATCTGCCTTTGATTTGGTATTCAGATATGTTCGTTGCTATCTTTTTCTGTTTTGTTGTTGTTTCCCCAAAATCTTTTATATATTCTTTTGTCTCGTTAAGATGAGGTGCAATGACTCAATTTTCCCTCACTTTTATAAACATTTTTTCCTCGTGAAAAACGGTGGTTTTTGTCGGCTGCTACCGTGCATGGCCGCTTGTGCAATGTGCATAACATCTATATGTAAAACTGAAAACTTCCTTTAGTGTATAACTTTAATACAATTTGGTTCAAGTTTTGGAATACTTTTTAATGAACAAAAAAAGTAAAAAAAAATATTTATGTAAATTAAATACCCTTTGTGCTTGTTAATGTTTTAACGGTTGATGTTCACTTATTACATTCTAGGAAGATTTAACCAATCAGAATTGATTCTTTTTTCTTCAAAGTGATAAAATTTATTGTATACGAAGACTCTCTAACTTGTATGCTATAGAAAAGCAATCGTTTGCATGGCATGCTACCTGTAAGTATTTAATACCCTGTTGAGGTACTAATACAAACTACACGACAAACTACCTGTAGTCGCTCCATGCATCCATAGTTGTTAAAAGCCATCACCTCTTGCGCCTAGGCCCATTTTCCAAGCGAGGCGAGGCAATTGCGCTTCAAGTCGAGGAAATTGCGCTTTAATTCTCGAGGTGATGGTTCATGTGCACATTCTAGATTTCGGGGAGTTTCTAGCCAAATTCTCTAAATTCCAGCAAGATTTCTGCCAGATTTCTACTTTTATCTAAGGATAACTACTTTTATACACAAATACACTAATATTTTAGAACTTTTGGTACTAAATAGATGATATTAAATGTTGTATAATAGCTTTTGCTTGTTTTATTTGAAGAATAGTATTACTTTTCTAGAAAAAGTATATCGTACAATATGCCTTAACGTACGACGCGTACGCGAGGCAAGTTCGCATCTTATAAAAATCGCGTGCTATAAAAATCACATGTTATAAAAATCGCATGTTACTCAAATACCAAACTCGCATGTTAAAAAATACAGTTCACATGTTTAAATGGAAAATACAATTCCGCATGTTTGTATGGAAACCCATACAATTCACATGTTATTATGAAAAACCCAATTCGCATGTTGATAATGCCTCGCGTACGCGTCGTACGTTAAGGCATTTTTTACGTTAACCGGCCTCTACTTTTCTAATACAGAATATTTTTTTAATTCTTTTTCATTGTGCGCTTTTTTTCCTCGGGCCCTAGCTTTTTTTGCGCTTTGCGCCTAGGCCCCATGCAAGGCCTATGCGCCTTGAGTGCGCCTAGCGCCTTTAATAACTATGCATGCATCAAATATGAAAATTGACTGCATTTTTTTGACTCGAGCATTTCTTTTCCAGTGTCCAACTAAGTGATGTTATAAGGTACAACTCCGTTTAGTATGCTATATGTGTCCTATGTAGTTAATATCATGGTATATCGGTGATATACTGGTTATCGGTAAATATCAGTGCAAAATATCAATCAGAATATCGGTACCGATATTATCGGCGATATTGACGATATTTGACAGATATTCGACCAGTATTTGACCGATATATCACCGATTTTCCTGATATTAGTACCTTTCTTCTTAGTTCTACCGTTCGTCTTTCTTCTTATGGCTGCTATTAGTGTTTTAAGTCTTAATCAGTTCCTACTTGCTACAAGTGTAGTGTTTTGCAAGTTGCAAAAGGTAAATTTGTTAATGGTAGGAGAGTATACTGAGATGTTCGTGTCATTGCTATATATATAAATTCTGCATGATATTAAAATTACTGATATCCCACTGCAATAACCTATATCTCAAATATCGGTCCTTGACCGATATCCGATATTTTATCACATTAACTACTTAGTTTGTGTCATATGCAACTAGTTCTTTTACGATTCAATGTGTTGTTAGTCAGTTGTTACTTCACTGTATTGTTTATGGAAATGAAAATATGGACTTGTGGTTTTACATGATCTTATTATTGAAGCCGTAGGAGAGGTGTGAGATGGGATGAGGCCAACCTTGAGGAAATTGAAGCACATAAACCTGTAAGGCAGAAAATTACAGAACCAAAGACTCCATATCATCCAATGGTTGACTCTGATGGTACATACATACATACATACATATACCTACATATATATATCCCCATCCCCCTGATTTAAGTTAATTTTCAGTTAAACTTTTTATTTTTGGACTTGTTTTAACTTGTAAATTTACATTTCCGTCATTATATTGAGCCATTTATTTATAAATGGGTTGATTCAACTTAAGTTTATCTCTTAATGGGCCAGAGTGCCAGGCTAGCAAAATCATAGTGACTATCTAAGAGGATGTCAACCGAGTCCCGGAAAGTGTATTTTTAACGCATAAATCCTCAAGATTCATCGTGTTAACACATTATATTCTTATTAAGGTAGAAATAACTTTCTAGCCATTATATTACCTAAATTGTTATCTTGTAGGATCGTTATCTCCTGTTCGGAGTTGTAGTCAAGAAGGAGAGAAGAATGCTGTGGATGCTGAAGCAATCCGTTCCAAACTGAGCGAGGTGGCATCTTCAAGTAGCAACAGTAACTCAAACTGCTCTGGCTGGACAACTTCAGATGACGATGAAGCAGATGCTATGGATCAAGATGAAGGTTCTTTCTTGATCCTTCCCTTTTTCATTTGGAATTTCTGTTTTCTTGTCTTTACCGACTCCACATCCTTGATTATCATCATTTCATGATATAGGATTATTGTGCAGCGTTTTGGGATCTTTTTAGTTTAATAAATTTCTATATTGATTTGATAAAAACAATAACGTCTTTTTCTTATAAAATGGGTACACACCTTACTATTGATATTCATAATCTCTGGACTTTAGAGGTGACGATCACCATCCGTTTACTTATTTATTTACTTTAAAAAAAAACACGACTAAATCACACACCCTCTAAACCTACTCCTAAATTTTACATCCATATCCATCATGACTCATGAGACTAGAAGCCTCAACCACTTGGAGAGGAACACCTTTACTACACACCTTGATGCCACTAGGCTAGGGCCCTTTGGTACACATTTTCTTATGAATGGGTCGATTTGGGTAATGTCTTAATATCTTATATCTAACAGCCTATGCAGTCAAATCGGAGATATATCACCGATATATCAGTTGTCGGTCCTCATGTAAAATATCGGTACCAATACTATCGGCGATATTGACCGATGTATCACCGATCATTACTTTTCTTTCTAGTTCTACCATTCATCTTTCTTATTGTTGTTATTAGTCTTAATTGTTCATTGTTAGTGTTAAATGTTAGTGTTAAGGTAGTGTTTGGTATGCAGGAATGAGAGGTGGAATGGAATGAATGATTACGAGGGAATGAAGAATAGAGTGTTTGGTTGGTCAATGGAATGAAATCACCCATTCCAAAAGGCATTCCATTCCCTCAAAATCATTCCTTCCACTCCCCATGTTTTTTTTTTTCATTCCATCCCCTCTTGCACCATTCATCAACAACACCATAACCCACCACCTTCGCCACAACCCACCACCACCCACCACCGACGCCATCTCCGCCACCCGCCACCACCTCACCCCAACAGCCACCGCCGTCGCCGCCACCGCCACCCACTCGCCACCGTTATCACCCACAGATGCGACCAACCGCCAACGCCACTCGGTACCGCCGCCCACCACCATCGTCGACGCCACCACCAACCGCCGTCGCCGCCACTAACCGCCACCTTTGCTGCCACCCACTACCAACGGCCACCTTGCCGCAACCACCACTCATCGTCACCGCCGCGCCGCCACTCGCTGCCACCACCACCACCCATCGCCGCCGCCGACACCCACCACCGCCACCTATAACCACCCACAATCATTACCACCAACCACCACTACCACTCACCGCTGATTTTATTACTCCGTTTTTCTTGCCTACCGGACAATATACAATAATAATTCATTCCGTTCACACATGATAAACAAACAAGACATGGAATGGTAATGATCCATTGCATTCCCTCGTCCATTCCATTACCTCGTCCATTCCATTCCTTCGTTCATTCCATTACCCCATACCAAACAGACCCTAAATGTTAGTATTTTAAGTCTTAATCAGCATAGATGTAGAAATCGCTAGTCGCTAGTCGGTCGGTGGGGTGGGGACTAGTGACTAATCGGTCGGTGGGGTGGGGACTAGTGACTAATCGGGAATTAATTGGGATTAATCGGGATTAATTGTAATTAATCGGAAACTAATTGAGATTAATTGGCATTAATCGGCACCTAGTCGGGATTTTTACATCCATGTTAATCAGTTCATATTTGCTACAATTGTTGGTGTTTTGCAAATTGCAAATGGTTAATTTGTTAATGGTAGGAGAGTAGACTGAATTGTTAGTGTTAAATTGCTATATATATAAATTCTGTATGATATTACAATTATCGATATCCCACCGCGATAACCTATATCTCAAGTATTGGTCCTTGACCGATATCCGATTTTTTTATTGCATTAACTGCTTAGGTAACAGGTCAAATGATTTAACTAAAAAGGGAAGGACCCTAATGGAATAGTATGAACAGGTTGAAAGTCACGCCTAAGTTTACATAATAATTCATAAAAACCATCTAAATAAGTTTTTTTAGAGTTTGTCTCCCACTAAAGTGGTGTGGGTTCAAATCTTTGCACGTGTAAGCTTAGGTGGTATTTCGGAGCAAAAAAATGTAGGTTTATTAGAAAATATTGGACTTCTTTTGGAATAGTACAGGTTTTATGATTTTAGCACAGTATCTAATAACGAAAAATTGATAGAAAGTATGTTTGTGGGTCGGACGGACGACCCATTTTGACTTGCGCATAAAAGTTACTTGTTTGATATGAACCTTTTTGGCCCGTTATTTGACGTTTTGATTTATGGTAAGCTCCTGTATTACAAATACAACATCTAAAAACATGACAAATAGAGCCAGGAGGATTTGTACAATCAGTGCTATTTTTATTTTATTTTTCGGTTATATATTCGGGTGAAGTTGTGCCTGGAGCCGTGTTTGATACGTAGCTTAATTTTGGTTTGCCTACTCTCTGTTCTTTTTTTAAATAATTTTGTAAACAATTAATGTTCTTTAACTTCTTACCAATAACGTCCTCCATAATATCATTGTATTTTAAATTATGGTTTAGATGGGAAGAGCTCAAGCTTCATGGAGCATAGACGCGCACACTATGATGAATACCGCAAAGTAAAAGAGCTCCAAAAGAAGGGATCATTGATTGAAGAATCATCCAATGATGCTGAGGAAACAATTGAGAAGCAAAGTTCATCATCATCCATCGTTGCCGGTGTGGGGGACATTGATATCACCGATTCCGGTTTTCGTAAAGAGTAAAAGCGCTACAATATGTCCCTTTTCGTTAGAGGAAAGTAAAACGCTGAATGGATAGGATATTATGTGACTAATTATAGTACATGCTTGTTGTGGATCGGCAAATAAAAGACCAGTGTTGCAGGTAAAGAGCTAGTCAACAGTACAAACGAGTCACTTAAGGCATTCGTATATTGACGTGTTAGTGTGCTGACATGTTAGCCCACTGGGTGTATTCTTAACATTTGGAGTGTTAACACTGACATGACATGTTAACTGGCATTACACACCACTCTCTTTTTGTGTTAAGGGGCGTTAAAGGGATTATGCGTTAGCATGCATCATTTTAACGTTAAAGGCATGTTACGGTATGCACATATAATGTATATATGTGTGGGCCCTTGGGGGGCAAAAGTGAAAGTGCACTAATTTTAATGTTATTTTACTAATTTCTCGAAAATAATGTTAAAAAGCGAGGAACGGTTAACCATGCATCATGTGGTGGCGTCGATAGCCGAAAGACAAGGGGGTAAATGCACTAATCGGCTTTTGTCCCAATTGTTGAGTGTTATGTGCCTTATGTCCAAGTCTTGATACAAAACTACTATTGAGCCGAGGGTGAGCCGAGGGTCTCACTGGAAACAACCTCTCTATTTCTATGGGATAGAGGTAAGGTTGTCTACATCTTATTCTCCTCAGACCCTACCTTAGCTTTGCTATTGGTAGGATTTACTGAGTATGATGATGATGATGATGTTAACTGGATGTTAAGAGATTGAATTAATTATTATTTAAAAAAAAACCACCAAAAAAATAGGGTTAGATGAAGTTAACGATATTAAACCCTTTCCTGGGAGTAAGGCAGAGTAAAATGGTGAAAAATAGGTGATGTAAAACTTAGGTGGAGTTAAGGAGACTTATGTATACCAAGGCCTTAGGTTGATGGGTTGAATAATGTTTTATTGGTGTTTAGACTATGGGGTGTGGAGGGGCTTGGGTTGGGGGCATTGCTCAACACGTGGTGAGGGTGGGATTCACAAGCTAAAACTCAAAAATTAGGGTGTGGTGGGGCGTCCCTTAGCTGGGCGTGGCCAGCCATGTGGAATTTTTTTTTTAATTTAAACTTGCCGTTTGGCAACGGCTACAATGACCCAGCCAACCAAAGCCCATCCACGCCAAGCGGGCAACGCCATGCCCAACGCTTGGCCGGTGTGGTGTAGCCTAGGGGTGAGCATTTGTTAATAACTGACCCGACCCGATGAGTAACCGACCCGACCCGATATCCGAAAACCTTATAAATCGATACCTGAAATACATACCCTATATATAGGGTCGGTTCCGATTCCTTTTAAACTCGGTTCCAAGTAAATATCGGGTCATTACCCGAACCTAATAAGTTATCAAAATTCCATTGCTGTGAAGCACAATTTAATCTTCCAGCAAGTGATTTTCAGCATCGAGTTCAATCCTCGTCCGAAAACTTATCAAACTTCTCCCAAACATTAGTATTTGTAATGATATTGTTCAGAACCATCTAAGCTTAAACAACAATAAAACTTTCAGTGAATAAAATTTGTTGAAAACATGATAAGAATCTAATTGTGTTTTACATGTTTCTTGTATATTGATTTAGTATTATAGTAAGTACCTTGTCAATAAAAGAACGAAACACAGAACATGCAACCAATAAATTGAAAGAAATTTCAATGTTCAATGTTCATCAGTCGTTAATGTTGAATAGGTTAGTTTGGTTAGTTCTAAATCACTATTGGGCCCAAGCCCAGTCAATACAATTAGAAACTATCAATTTAATTTTGGTCCGATTAGTTCTGAGTCGGGTTTCTATATGTTTTGGAACCGGAACCGACCTGATTTTATATGAAAATCTGGGACCAATCTAAATACCTAGGTACTTGGGTTCGGGTCGGGTTGGGTATATTTTCGGTTCGGTTCTCGGTTATTTTCGGTCCTGCTCACCCCTAGTGTAGCCAGTGTTAAAGCCAATCCGCCTCCCCAACCCACACCTCACACCTAATAGTCTTAAGATATTAATCTTAACCGGACATGCTTAAAATCAGGTAATCTAAAAATACCATCATTTAACTTTAAAAGTAAACTAATACGAACCCAAGTAATTTGGGTTCTGCTAACCCAAGCCATACAGGCCTGCTCCTCTTCAGTTTAGAAACCCACATTTGACCCACACCCAATTTATAATTAGGTCTAAATATGGTATGTTTTATCCGAATAGTTACTTTGTAACTTGGAGAAATCACCCTTCTCAAGTTGGGTTCATCTACTATCAAATTGAATCGTTTGCTTGTTTTCTATTTTCTGGTTCGTATCATAAAACATAATTCAAATGGGTCGAAAAGTAAAAACAAGTTGTATTCTAATTAAGTTATCGGATTGGGGGTTGATTATAAAGTTTTTAACTTTTCATAATTTGAATTTAAATAGGTTAGCTAAAGATGATGGGGGTTGATTATAAAGTTTTTAACTTTTCATAATTTGAATTTAAACAGGTTAGTTAAAGATGATATGATTTTTAAACTATTATTTTCTTGTTTTCTTTTTTTGAACGGCTAACAAATAAAAGACCGATTACACAGCGTAATCCAATGATGCTTGTGATCGCAAACAACGCTAGGTAACACAAGCCTATCATTTCCAGTTTCTGGTTAGGATCAGAGACCTACGGCCCCAAATCTCCACTCGCCTTCCGATACTAGTTGTGCTAAAGCTAATTGTAAACACTATTTTTGTAACACCCCGTGTTTCGAAAGTCAAAGTCAAGATTGAAGTCAAAGGAAGAAAATATTGCTAATTGCGATCTGTCACTCCTTGCTCAACTATTGTTTTGACTTCTTTGACTTGTAGATATTCTATTTATTTCATTGCATTAGTTGTATTATGTGGAGTACTTGTTAATAATCGAGGTTTAATTGCTATTTATGGAATGTTTTATCGCTTATCGCATCACAATCGCATTCGCAACCCGAATTATGCGTTCTGGATATTGTTTTACGTGTGTGTGCCTTTTATGTGTTACTTGTGCATGTTTATTTATAATTATGATGTGGTGATTAATCGAAATGCAATCGTAACTCTATCGCAATCGAATCGCGAACGCTAAACGCAAGTTATTTATAGTGATTGTATGTTAGATATAGTAGTTGGGATTAGTTGTGTAGCTAATGGGCAATCCTATTGCATCGCAAACTTGATTGAAACGCATCGCCAAACCCAATGCACGAAACGAAACGCCAAAACTTAATCGTCGGAGCCACTCGATTGAGTGACCGCTCGATCGGATGGCCAACCGATCGGATTGCCATCCGATCGGTGACCCACTCGACCTTAGGCACTTTCCTTTTTGGGAAACCCTATAAATACCCTCACATGTCACATCACTTGATGTGACAGCTCCTCACTCGACCCAGCCGCACTTCAGCCTCTTTTCTCTCGATTCCTCGCGATTCTTATAAGTTTTCAACCTAAATCTTGTACTTTTATGATCTACACACACTTCTTCGTCATTCTCTCTTTTGAATCTTAACTTTTAACCGTGAAATCAGTAGATTTGAGGTGTTCTAGGGTGATGTCATCATGGAGTTCTTATGAACTTCATGTTTTGGCTTCAATCCACCAAGAACAACTTAGATCTGGATGATTTCCACATGAATGAACAAAGATCTTGCATAGATCTGAACATATTCATGGTGAAAAGGATTGAAAGGCGGTTTTCTAACTTTCTTTCAACTCTTTTACACTCAATGCAATCAAAACCGATAGAATCGGAGCTTGTTCTGATCTTCTACTCTTTCTTAGTGATGTGATTGGTTCAAGATCTGAATTCTATCTAAGAGACAATCGATTTCGGGTTAAACATGAACCACCGTCTCGAAAAGTCAACTGACCGGACTAGGGTGATTCCTATCCAATCGGATTACTTGAGTTTTGACGAGGGTTCTATTGTTTGGCACGTTATCAAATCATCTCGAATCAAAACTACAAACTATCGAAACAACCAAGTGTCAAGACGATCAGGCCGTGGACGGACAGCCACCCGATCGGATTGCCATCCGATCGGACAGCCATCCGATCGGGTTACACCTTGGTCCCACATTTAAACTTTTGTTGCACCTTTGGAGATCTGAACGTCGAACGGGTTGCCGCCCGATCGGATTGCCATCCGATCGAGCAACCATCTAATCATGTGATGTTTGGGATTTCAACACTTAAACAATTTTCAACATGTTCAATGCATAGACAGTTCCAACGGACTGCCACCCGATCTGTAGACCATCCGATCGAGTGACAACACTGCTGTGAACTTGTTCTCTGAGATATACCTCGCCGAACGGATCGTCGTCCGATCGAACCGCCGTTTGATCGACCGACCGACCTGAACGGTAGAGATACTTCTCTGTATTCAAAATGCTACAACGTAAACTTCAAAAGGTAAACCATCATACACAAACACATCCTCACCAAACGAGGTGTCAATCCAATCGAATACGCCATCCGATCGGATTACCATCCGACACTCATCACTTTGCACCGTTTTACGCGCCGCTTATCGTTTATGCTATCGTTAACTGTTCAGGCTAATCTCTCTCAGCACTCCCTTCAATCCAAGGCAGTGTTTATTAAGTTAAACGCTATCTGTGAGTATACTCAATCCCTTTTTGCTTTATGCACTTTTGGGTGTTACATACGTTATCTATATTCAAATCACAATTGATACACAACGCCAACACTATTTATACGCTAACCCTTATTACATGCTACATGTTATTCGATGAATGCTTGTATGTTATGTTAACACAGTGATTGTTGCCTGACACCTTAGCAACGATAGTACTATAGTTTGGACTCAGCACCTGTCGTGGACAGGGGTTGTTAAGGGCTTTACTTCACGTGTCCCAGTGGGGATATGTGTTGCGCATTCTACAACTCACAGTCACGTCTGTGCATATTTCTATGTCGATAACCTACTTGCCTTCACTTTATACATGTTTCATGCTAGTTATGCGTAAACGATTTCGAATTCTAATATATATCTATCTATCAAACTTGTATGCTCACCTTTACACTATGTGTATTGACCTTTATTTCAACGTATGTGACAGGTGTTTAGGATGCTATCTGCTAGGATGCTTGGTATGTGGAATCACGTTAGGGGTGTAGTAATGTCACGCTTAGATCTGAGTGGTCGAGACAGTATTTGTTTTGAGACAATTATTTGTAATAACTTTTTTATTTGGATATGTCGTGGTATGGGACATGACGTTTTAATATCTGGTAATTAATAGTTGTTATGGATACTCATGGACAATCTGTTTCGCTCAGTGCCGCACCCCGATTTTTCCGCCATTGGTTGGGGTGTGACAGATTGGTATCAGAGCCATAACTATAGGGAATTAGGCATGACTTGACCTAGTCCGGGTCGACGTCTTAGAAACGACCTAGTCTATAGTTAAGTACCAACAGACCGACTTGTGCATACCCTGTAGGGGTTTTGTGCGAGCTTACTTGCTAATTCTCGCTATTCTCGCTTACGCTACACTATCACTGCACTCTACTTTTCAAAAATGAACAAGTGATTAGGCCGAGATTAGGTGTGAAAACCGCAAACTCTCGACCAAATCGCTTGATCGACCCGTATTTTTATCTATAAACGGGAGAAATTGCGTTGAATCAGGAGTGAAATCCGTACTTTAACGCAAAATTTTCTCCTCTATTTTTATCAAAACAGGAATAAAGTTGTTAAGTCAGGGGTGAAAACCGAACACTAATGATTTGTTCCGTTCTTATTCTGGTTTTACAACACTCTCACCAAAGCCTCGACGGACTCCAACGACTTGAAGTCACGCTGTAACTGGAAGGATGCATGCCATTCGCCCAAATTCGAGGCGAGAGCACAGTCCCGAAGGCCAAAGTGTGTACCAGAAGTCCTTGTGAATAGTCGAATCACTTTGGGTAGTCAACGTTTATCAAGCCTTAGACAATCTATTTTCGATTTCAAGCTCGCAATCGCCAATTTTATGTATTTCGATTCTGAGCCCGCAACTGCCGACTCTGATATTTGTCATTTTATGTGGATTTTATGTGTGATTTTACCTGTTTGTGTGTTTCGATTTTTGGTAATTTATACGCCTTTCGCTCCTCGCTTTGATCGACACACACAAATCGCAATGCACATCTATCTCAAAATGCTAACAAATCGTTATTGGTGAACAATTGCATGCTTTGCTACTCGCTGTGTACTCGCTAATCGCAATCGCTATTGTCGCACGCGCGCGGACTTTGAATGATAGGTTTCTGTATTCTGACTGCTTCTATGT
Source organism: Helianthus annuus (assembly GCF_002127325.2). NCBI lineage: Eukaryota > Viridiplantae > Streptophyta > Magnoliopsida > Asterales > Asteraceae > Helianthus > Helianthus annuus. The sequence continues at coordinate 49,436,296 of NC_035445.2, forward strand.
GCTTCTATGTGCCCTATGTGCCTTACGTGTTTATGTGTTCTGTGTTTATGTGCCCATGTGTTTATGTGTTACACGATTGTGTTCCTGAGCTTTAGTCGTATTAGGTGAGTGTGAGGTGAGATTCGATTATACTGTGTTTGAGTCCCGTGGCGATGTCTGTTGCAGACAATGTCGTCATATGGATCCCTTCACTGTCGAACTGCCCACCGAAACCAAAAAGACAAACGCCTTGCTGCTCTCGTGGCTAATCAGATAGCGAAAGTTATCCCTCAGATCGTTAGCGACCTACACGAGAATGCTAGCAAGTCTTCTGAAGAGTCCAGGACTGATTCGCCAAAGTCTGTTTTTAGCTTCAAGCAGTTCAAAGCTTGCGGCCCGAAAGAATTTACTGGCGAAGATGGGCCTACGGCCTTGTTTCAATGGTTTGATTCGATCGAGGTCACCCTGCGCCAGAGTGGCTGTCCTGATGATCTCTGCACTCTGAACGCCACCGGCGTCTTCCAATCCCAAGCTCTAGATTGGTGGACGGCCGAGAGAAACAAACGCGGAAATGATGCAGCTTACGGTTTAACGTGGGATGAGTTGAAGGACGTCATCTTGGAAGAGTTTTGCCCTCCCCATGAGCGCCAAAAGTTGGAGGACGAATTCTGGCATATCAAGCAGAAGGATGGTGACAATGCTGCTGATGTGCGTTAGGTGTAATATATTTTAGGTGTATATTTTAAGCCCTTTTTACACTTTTTAGCCAAGTTTTAAATTTATAAAACGCGATATTTACTAACACTAAACACACATATGGGCAAATGCACCCATCGTGGACGTAGTATAGTGTTGGTAAGATACCGAGGTCGTCCAAGGACACAAGATCTTTTAGTACCGGTTTATCCTCAACGTCTAATCAAATAAAAAAAAGTTAGAAAAAGGTTTAAAACTAGAAAAATAAAACTAACTAAAATGCTGAAAAAGAAAATAAAATAAAAATAAAAACAGATAGACAAGATGAATCACTTGGATCCGACTCGTGTGTAGTGTAACCTTTGATTATTTCCGCACTTTTGCACTTTTTAAGAGATTATCTTAGTTATTGTAGTAGGCCCCTCTTTTGAAGGTGACGTTACCCTCAACCCAGTATTTTGAGTCAGCAAGGATACAATCCTAAAGGGTTGGATTATTGAAAGATAATTAATTAAGTTATTAATGCATAATGTGGTAGGCCCCTCTTTTGAAGGTGACGTTACCCTCGGCTAAGTAGTCTGAGTCAGCTGGGATACAGTCCTAAGTAGCCGGGTTAAAGTTTTAATAGTAGCTTACTTATGAGGGGATCAAAGAGTTTGGACCCCCGCCATCCAATACCGGTGGGTATTGAAGGAGGTCCTACTAAATTTGACCCAGGTCCTTTGTAGGATCTATACACTGAACAATGACAAGACCCTTACCAAACCGTTCCCTTAACCCCCGACCAGGTAGCCAACATATCTCCATATAGACCGTGGAGATATGAATGGTGAAAATCTTTTATTTTATATAGACAGTAAAATAATGCCAAGACACCACAGACAAACGATAAGGAAGAATCACCTTCAACATAAGAAACTAGTTATTAAAGTCATTAATACTGATACATAACCAAATAAAAAGTGCGAAAAAATTAAAAATAAAAAGTATTACACTAAACACTTGTCTTCACCAAGTGATGTAAGAGACTTAGGCAAACATGGCCTTTGATTGTCAAGAACTCTTACGATCAATCTTGGATCCCGAGACGACTCACACATTCTATGATGGACAATGGACGATGGTGGTGGTTGATGGTGTTGTGATGGTGGTGGGTAAAGTGTGAGAGAGGTGGTGTGCCAAGGGATGAGTTGCAAGTGATCCAAGCACTCCTATTTATAGGCTGAACAGAAGCTCGGGCATGGCCCCGTGTCCATTGGGCACAACCCCGTGTCCATCCTTCTTTCTTTCTTCATTAATTGCAGTTTGTCTGCATTAGTTGACCATGCCCCCGTGTCCGCTGAGCACGATCCCGTGTGCAGAAGCGTATCTGTACTATCAAGATTTCCCTAGATCCTGCGAATCTTAGAGTTGACTACGGCCCCGTGTCCGTTAGGCATGCCCCCGTGGTGGGGGATAGAAGCTTCTACAACTTTGTCTTTTCTGCTGACACTTGGGCACGCCCCCGTGCTCGTTGAGCACGGGGCGTGTTCAGCCTTCTGTTCTCTTGTTTTGCTTGGGAAGATGCTGTCGGGGGGGGGGGGGCATGCCACGTTTGTTCCTTTTGTTGTATTTATGTCAGATTTAGCTGCCTTTTTGCTTCTTTTGTTCATTTGAGCTCATTTAATCCTGAAAATACAAAAGGAAGACAAAAACACACTTTTTCCAACATTAGTACTAAAAAGGGTTAGTTTTATGCCACAATTGATGTAATTTATATGTTGTATTTTGTGCACATCAAATACCCCCACACTTGAATCTTTGCTTGTCCTCACGCAAAACTCTTTATAATGTGGCTTTATCACTCCCAAATGGAATGAGTAGAAGAGAAGGTTTTTGGGCTTGTCATAGAGTGTCGGGATTTCCAAGATTCTTTATTAAGTTTTATTTTTATTTATTTATAAACCTATTCGTCATGATTTATTAAAAACGTTACATAAGATAAATTACTTATTAGGGTATAACATGCCTTTTTCTAAAATTCCATTTATATACAAGTTCACATACCTCACGGGGGAATCACTCAACACTCGGCCGAAGATGCATTTTAGTGAATCACTCGAAAGCGGCATGGAACTTACTCCTGCCATAAGCTTGCCAAGCAATCAATCCTCCTCCTTTTTAACTACACACCTTTGTAAATATCAAGAGGACTTTTGGGTGAAGGGTTAGTCTTGGGCTAAGGGTGGGTGGTTGGGTTAGTGGTTAGTAAAAGGGCGAAAAGCGTAAAAAGCGTCGGTTTTTGGAAGACTTTTTATTTTTCATAGCTTTTTATTCTGATGAAGCATTTCTTTCAAACAAAGTTATTTTTGACAAACTTGTTTGTTTATTTCTTTTGCTTCATCTTCTTTTTTTTATTTTTTTAAGAAAGTCATAATTAAGAAAAACCGACCTTTGTTACTAAAATAAAGGGTTTAAAATGAAAAAAGGTTTAGGTGGGTAAAAAGGGTGTTTGGTTTGGGTTAAGAAATGAAAAGGTTTAGGCTCAAAGGGGTTAACTAGGGGGATTTTGGGTAGGTGGTAAAAAAAAAAGAAAAATAATGGTGTAGAAATAAAAAAGGTTAGTCCTAATGCCTCCATCATTTACTTACTCGGGTTTAAGTTGGTAAGGACCGGGAATGTATCGTCGTGGCAAGTTCTAGAGTCGTAAGAACCAAACGGCTATTCACACAAGAAACGAAAAATGAGCATTTAGTTTAAAGATATGTATTTGTATGCTCAATAAAGGCTCAAAACTCACTTTTGTGGGAATGGGTTCTTTTTATGTAATCAAGTATATATAATCAAATTTTATCTAAGCTTGTCATGCCGTTTCATAATTTTCTTATGTTGTTTCTTTTTATCACGACGCTATCGGTTGTAAATTTGTAAAAATATAACCTTTTTAGAATTTGGAATTCCCAAATTAAACCTAGACAAGTAAAAAAAATGAAAATTTTTAAAAAAAATTTGGGGTGATTAGCGATTCCAATAGAGTTTTGTGTAATTCTTGTTAATTAGGACTTGCAAGGTTCATAGTTTTAGCATCCCCCACACTTAAATTACACATTGTCCTCAATGTGTCCCAAAAATAAGTTTTTAGGTTGATTGAATGTGTAAAAAGGTGTGAAAAAGCAAAATTTTATATTACTGGGCATCTGGACACGGCCCCGTGGTGTCCGGGCACGGCCCCGTGTTCAGATCGCCAGTAACAGAAGTTTGTAAAAAGAAACAGAAGCCTGGACACGTGTCACGGCCCCCGACCCGGTTTGACCCGTTTCAGGAGCCGTGGGACAGAAATCCCGCGGTATTTTAATTTAGGCGACAGCGGAAGTCTTTTTAAAACAGGATCTTTAGTAGTAAAACTGCTCATTATATAATTTAGGGATAAAACCCAGTAATTTACAATAATGTGATTTCAATGGAAATCTTTATTTTCCAAAACATGTTTCTTTATTTATTTACACTGAGCCACTTTTCTAAGCTGGTAGTGCTTCCTGGCACTTTTCTTTGCTCACAACAGATTACCTGAAACATGTTTGAAAAAGGTTTTGTCAGCGGGGAAATACTGAGTGAGTTCATTCAGTTTTTAGGAAATGACCCATAGTTATAAATTACAGCATAAGAGCGATTACAATGGTTTACATCTTTATCTTTATCTGGCTTTCTGCCACAATGGTGACAAGTCACAATGGTGACGATGGTCATACCACTATTAGGTTAATGAACTCTAATAGTGACGTTTCTCCCTAGTAGGTCAATGAACCTAACTGAGAGAAATAGTAATGTGCACAATACCCCACTAACCAATAAATCAAGATATCCATGACTTAGTCCCTGTATTTATAACACTTTTGAAAATAATTTGGAGTATTGTAAAACAATTGATAAAAAGAAGAATGACTCACATTGCAGATTTAACGAGCAGTGTATAAGCCTACTGATTAGCCTTGATTATTTCTAATTTAGCAATAATGCACACAAAACAGGATTAGTGATTAATACAGCAGTTACGATAATTCCCCGAGATCAATTTTGACAATGAATGTCCAAGTGCAATACTTCGGCTCATTTATCAAAATGACAAACGATAAAGTATAGTACTTCAACTCGTATATCGAATTATCGACAACGACAAAGTACAATGCTTCGGCTCATTATCGAATTATCGACAACGATAAAGCATAGCCCAATGTGGGCGGCACTTAGACATTCTTTGAATGTATTGATTCCGGAAACTGAATCGTAATAGCGATTGAGTAATTACCCTGTTCTGTGGCAGCAATTCGATAATTGTGTGTGTGTTGGACTGTTTTGCTTATAACTCGACCTATGTAACTCCGCTTTTCGTCGTTTCAGTACCAAAATTCAAGTCCCAACCCCTGCTATTTATACTGAGATTTTGACACCGTCGCGTAGCGCGAGGGGTACCCCCTTAGCCGTCGCGCTACGCGAGTGACCACCCTATTTTCATAGGGTAGCCCTTCGTGCAGGTAGGCTTGCTGTGTTGTCAGTTTCTTAAAATTCGATTTTTATAATTAGTTATGAAGATAATCGTTGGCTAGGGTTTATCCCCCCCTGAGTTTTAGGGGCCCTGATCCTGATTCTGAAAATTCTGAAAATTTTAGGGTTTGTGTAGAATCACTTGGGTGTCTCAATTAGAGTTTCCTTAATAGCTAATTACTATCCTAATTAGGGATTTTAGTGACAGTTGTTACATCCTCCCCACCTTAAGAAAAATCTCGTCCTCGAGATTCACTGAAATAGATGAGAGTATTTTCACTTCATCTCTGATTCCAGTTCCCAAGTGTACTCTTGTTCTCTTCTGGATTCCCATTGGACTTTCACTAACACTAGTTGTTTGTTTTTGAGAAACTTAATCTTCCGATCTTCTATTTGTAGGGGTTTCTCTGTCATTTATCTCTATATCTTGAAGAGGTACTACCAAGGATTCGCCTGATAGAAGTTTCTTAAGATTGGATACATGAAACACATCATGTACTTCAGCTAATTCTTCTGGTAGTTGTAAATGATAAACTACTGGTCCTATGTGTTGGATTACTGGTAATGGTCCTACGTATAAGAGACTTAGCTTCTTCTCTTATCGAATAAATTCCTTTCCAAGGAAATACTTTCAATAGCATTTTTGTCTCCAACTTGGACTTCGACGGCTTTTGTTTATTATTTGTATAGTTCTTCTAACCGTCTTCAGCCTTTCCTTCGTGATACTAAATATCATAGTCGTAGTCATCGAGGATTTCCCTTTTTCCTCATGTTTAATTCTTGTTGCTCAAATATGTATCTTAAAATCTTATGACCCATATGGATAGTAAGCTTGCTTAGATAATATTTCCTAATCTTAAGGATAACTTGTGGTTTCTAATTTTTTAGGCTTACAAGTGGTAAGGCTTTCTTCGTGCTTTTGCAATTACTTTGATGCATACACAATTACCTTTTTGTGTCGCATTACCATATATCCAAATTTTAACTTTGAAACATTACCGTATACTTTAAAATCTTCTGTTCCTTCTGGTAAGGCTAGCTAGAGGCTTCTTTTTTTTGTTTAGGTTCTTATTTAGAATTAACTGTGTTAACTTAGTTAAGGATGTATCTATCTAAAAGAATCCTTAATAAACTGCCTATAGTATCCGGCTAAATTTTACAAAATACTTACTTTCCATTTAAAGATTGCGAACTCTTCCATTGCTATCTTAGCAGAATCTAAGTGAATATCTTCATGATTTATCATGTGACCTTACGTGGTTTATTTCCTATAATCATAAATACTTCTCCGGCGGTTACCTGGATTTTCTATAAAGTTCTTATCATAGAGAATTCGAGTAGGGTTGGCTACTAACTAATCTATTTTTAATACAACATCAAACTCGGCTAATTTCATAGGAATTAGGTTAGCGAAGAATTATATGACCTGAGAGTTATATTTTCCTTTTTGCATGTTTTGACTGTAAAGATTTGTCTTAAGTTGACAGAATGAAGTATTTATAAAACTTTAGTGTGTATCAGAGTCAGTTAATACTTTTTGTGTAAACGTTGTAACCTAGGACGTACCGGCTATTACATCTGGAATGAGCTCTGTTTCCTGAGCAGTCAATTGAAAGGCTCTTGCATTCCTTTTTGCTTCTTCTGCAGGTTTGGCTTTAGTGTCAGATGGTTTGTTCAGTTTTGGACAATTTGGCCTAAGATGTCCAGTTTCTCCACAGTTGTAACAAACTGAAAATTTCTTCCTCCTGCAGTCTTCTTCCTGATGCCCCGGAATTTTGCAAAAATTGCAGTATCCTTTGCATCTTCCAAAATGCTTTCTTTTGCAAAAATTGCAAAATGAACTAGTAGAAGATTGCCCATTCCCTCCTTTCTTAAAATCGTTATGGTTATCCGAACGGATTACCTGGGTAATCTTTTGGGCTACTTCCTTCCTTCTATTTTCTTCTCTTGTCCGTACTAGTTCGTCAGTCAGAGTATTGGCTAAATCTACCGCATCATCAATCGTGCGAGGTTTCGCAGCCTTGACGATGTTACGGATTTCAGAAATCAATCCCCAAATATATCGAGAAATAAGTACTGGCTCTGGCGAAGCCAGGGTTGGTACTACTCGAGCATATTCGAAGAATGTCGTAGTATACTTTCGACAATCTACATCAACCATTCGGTGGGTTAAAAACTTGTTTGTCATTTGTTCTTTTTCATATTCGGGACAGAATTTTCTTTCTACCAAGCTCTTAAATTCTCCCCAGTTCATAGCATACGCCATCCTTCTTCCTTTTGATTGTAACACCGTATTCCACCATTCTAGCGCTCCTTCTTTGAAAAGGTTTGATGCGTACATGACCTGATCATCCTGAGCACATTTACTTATGGCAATTACTGCCTCAGTTTTCTCTAACCAACGTAGTGCCGCAGTCGCTCCTTCGTTGCCTGAAAACTCAGATGGTTTACAAGCAAGAAATTCCTTGTAAGTGCAACCAGGCGTTGCAACTTTCATTTTCTTAGGGAGCGGCGCTGGTTGTGGTTCATTGTCATGATTAACATGATTATTGCCTCCGTTTACGCTATTACTGAAGTTATCTTCAGAAATACGTTTGCTAGGAACGGGTTGTTGTGGTTCTATTGGATTTTTAACAGCAGCAACGATGGCTGGAATAGCGTTGGCTATCCCTTGAGCTATCATTGTTGGAATAGTGTTGGCTATCCCTTGAGCAACGATATTTTCTATATCCTGCCTAGTCATATATTGATCCCCCGGTTGTTGCTCAGAATCATTAACCTCATTAACTGGTTCATTATTAGCGTTTTCCATTTGACAACTAAGTTATAGATAAATAATTAGTATACAAGAAATAATCCAATATCACACTTAATTGCACATAATCATGTATACGAACAAAATTTGTAAATTTTCTAAAATTTCATGCTTCTATATACAACTGTTTTATTATTTATCTTACACATACTGATTTTACTATTATTATTACACAATAACAGTTTCATAAATCCCCTATCCTTTTTGTCAACGATATTCTAGTAACTGTGTTCCCTCTTATCATAGTTCCAGGAGATTTGTCCCCCAATCTCTTGGATCCTATTCCCAGTATCCATTAGTTCTTCACCAAAGCGAAGTTCAGTCTTATTCTTGTTACTCATTGGTGGATTTGGTAAAGGTTCTAGATGGAACTTGAGGAAAAAGCTTATAGGGATAGTTTTGTAACTGTATTTCATTAATTAACCATTCGTCTATTTGCGAGTGGATTGAAAGGTTTGGAATAGATGGTTCTAAGTTCATTGGTAGTGGTGTTTCAAGAGAGCAATTAAAAATATTTTCATTAACAGGCTTAATAGTATTATGGCTTGCCATTATAGAATCTAACTCTTCCTGAGATGGTAACTTTTCAATTTGCCTAGAACTTTCCCCAATTTCTATTTCCTTGGGCTTGGGTTTCTCGAGAGGTAAAGCATCGAACTCTATAGGTTCTTCTATATCTGGTATATACCTATTGAAATCTCTGGAAACTTCTACTCTTACTGGATAGAGATTTAAATTCTGAAGGGCCTCAGACATGTTACTCATGCTGTTTAGCAAAAATAGACATAGTCAGAATTCATAAAATTTATAGAAAACTTTTTAAATATTAGTTCCTACTGGGTATTATTGAAATTTACATCATACGAGGTTTTATTTTGAAAATTTTATGATTTTCTTGATAAGACTTCTAGATTGTAGATAATAAAGGTACTAATACTTGAATCAATTTATTTGACTAACATATAAAGATCTGCTCATACTGTACACAATTAGTCAGATAAATAAACAAATAATCACAAAATAGCAATTTATGGAGATTAAGTATTTTCTAAATACTTAATTGGCTTAAATCAGTGGCTTGAGAAGTGGCTCTGATACCACCTTATTTCTGTCACGGCCCCCGACCCGGTTTGACCCGTTTCAGGAGCCGTGGGACAGAAATCCCGCGGTATTTTAATTTAGGCGACAGCGGAAGTCTTTTTAAAACAGGATCTTTAGTAGTAAAACTGCTCATTATATAATTTAGGGATAAAACCCAGTAATTTACAATAATGTGATTTCAATGGAAATCTTTATTTTCCAAAACATGTTTCTTTATTTATTTACACTGAGCCACTTTTCTAAGCTGGTAGTGCTTCCTGGCACTTTTCTTTGCTCACAACAGATTACCTGAAACATGTTTGAAAAAGGTTTTGTCAGCGGGGAAATACTGAGTGAGTTCATTCAGTTTTTAGGAAATGACCCATAGTTATAAATTACAGCATAAGAGCGATTACAATGGTTTACATCTTTATCTTTATCTGGCTTTCTGCCACAATGGTGACAAGTCACAATGGTGACGATGGTCATACCACTATTAGGTTAATGAACTCTAATAGTGACGTTTCTCCCTAGTAGGTCAATGAACCTAACTGAGAGAAATAGTAATGTGCACAATACCCCACTAACCAATAAATCAAGATATCCATGACTTAGTCCCTGTATTTATAACACTTTTGAAAATAATTTGGAGTATTGTAAAACAATTGATAAAAAGAAGAATGACTCACATTGCAGATTTAACGAGCAGTGTATAAGCCTACTGATTAGCCTTGATTATTTCTAATTTAGCAATAATGCACACAAAACAGGATTAGTGATTAATACAGCAGTTACGATAATTCCCCGAGATCAATTTTGACAATGAATGTCCAAGTGCAATACTTCGGCTCATTTATCAAAATGACAAACGATAAAGTATAGTACTTCAACTCGTATATCGAATTATCGACAACGACAAAGTACAATGCTTCGGCTCATTATCGAATTATCGACAACGATAAAGCATAGCCCAATGTGGGCGGCACTTAGACATTCTTTGAATGTATTGATTCCGGAAACTGAATCGTAATAGCGATTGAGTAATTACCCTGTTCTGTGGCAGCAATTCGATAATTGTGTGTGTGTTGGACTGTTTTGCTTATAACTCGACCTATGTAACTCCGCTTTTCGTCGTTTCAGTACCAAAATTCAAGTCCCAACCCCTGCTATTTATACTGAGATTTTGACACCGTCGCGTAGCGCGAGGGGTACCCCCTTAGCCGTCGCGCTACGCGAGTGACCACCCTATTTTCATAGGGTAGCCCTTCGTGCAGGTAGGCTTGCTGTGTTGTCAGTTTCTTAAAATTCGATTTTTATAATTAGTTATGAAGATAATCGTTGGCTAGGGTTTATCCCCCCCTGAGTTTTAGGGGCCCTGATCCTGATTCTGAAAATTCTGAAAATTTTAGGGTTTGTGTAGAATCACTTGGGTGTCTCAATTAGAGTTTCCTTAATAGCTAATTACTATCCTAATTAGGGATTTTAGTGACAGTTGTTACAACACGGGGGCATGTTCAGTGAGCACGCCCCGTGTCCAGTTACCTGAACTGGGCATTTTCTGCAGATTGTGCAGCACGGGGTCGTGTTGGGCGGGCACGTCCCGTGCTGAACTTGCTGTAATGAAGAAAATTTTGTCGGATGGCCCTGTTTTCGCGCATGGGGTGCTGGTGCAAGTTTCCCTTGTTATCCTTCACCATCCCGAGTGTGTTTTATCCATTACAACATCATCCAAACACCAAATTAACTAAAACCATCATTCATTAAATCATAGAGCGAATTACATAATATTCCTAAAAAGTAAAAACAAAGAAGAAAAATAAAATCTAAACTAAATAGGTCAAGTGACGCATAAAAGATCATTCTAAGGAGTTCTACTTTTACATTAAGAACCAAAATTCCGGAAATAATTTTTCGGTATCTAAAAGCTTGGTAGAACCCCGAGCCGAGGGGTGTTCCCTAGATGTTATTAAAGCCATTCTTCTATCTCTCTCGGGAGGAAGAAGACGGCTTCATTCTCCTCAACATCTCGTGGAGGGGGAGTGACACCAACCGGAACCCCTTGTAGAATATCACGAGGAGGTCCCGGGTGCACGGTGTACCATTCGGCTGGTATGATGACTTCAGGCACCACGTTCCATGCCCTTTGGGTAATGACCGGTACCAAATGAGGATAGGCGAGAATGTTCAACCTTTGGTGCAAAAGGTTGACCTCTCGGAGACACCCTTCTAGTCCCACCGTTAAGTGATTAATACGGTCGACCAACGCTTATTCCACCCCAGTCATTTCGTCAATAGCCTCTCTTAAAGCTAAACATAGTTTACAAGAGAGTCTTCTACCGTTGATGACCTCTTTCCCTGTCGGTTGTTCCTTGACTGCGATGAAGATGTTCCGCTAGTTCTACTCGCCATTCTGAGAAAACAGACCGAAAAGAGTTCAATTTTTATGGAACAGTACCTCGGACATGGCCCCGTGTTCAATGAACATGGCCCTGTTGGTGCATACGTCTGTCGACTTCGTCTTGTTTCGAGTCTAGTATTAGAAGTGTTAGATCAGGGTGCGTTGTACGAGAAAATAAGAAGTTTTACCGCTTGAAGTGGGTTATTCCGCTTGAAAGTGATATGTGCACTTTCAAGCGAAATCACAACATTAGTGATTTCGCTTGAAATGATCACAAGAACTTTCAAGCGGAATCAACCGCCTATATATATGTCCCAAGCGAAATCATTTGTATGGTTCTGAGAATTCCGGTACCGAAGTGCTGCCGACGTGCCGTTCGACTGTAAACTGTTTATAATCAATATACAAGGCATTTTAAAGTGAAACAAGCTGTTTTTCAAGTCCGTTTCTTAGTTTCCGCCTCTAAAACGGATAAGAGCTCTTCTGATTGACTCGTTTGGGTCACGACACGATCCTACAAGTGGTATCAGAGCTTAGGAGGAGGAGTTTTGCAGATATCAGCCTATTTTCATTGTGTTTTCTTACTTCTACATCTTCTTTCATCAATTGAACATGTTTTAACGGTCAAAATGGCCTGAATTTTTCACAGCATATACAAAACTACATTTTAACAAAGCCTTGAAAGAATCAAAACAAAATTCAAATTAAAAATGGCAGAAATGGACCAAACAAGTGATTTCGCTTGAGCGTACACATTCTGATTCCGCTCCAATGTGCCATTCTGCTTGAGATTTTCAAGCAATATTAGTGATTTCACTTGAAAGTTGGTATTCCGCTTGAAACAGTTCAAGCGAAATTTGTGATTTCGCTTCAGTACTAATTCCGCTTGAAAGTTACTTGTGATTTCGCTCCAAATCAGTATTCAACTTGAATTTGTTGTTTGGTGATTCCGTTTGAAAAGAGTTTTTGTTTGAAAGTTTTGATTCCGCTTGAATTGGTATTCCGCTTGAATCTGTGATTTTGTGAAAAATTTTCCAAATCATGGCTGAAGAATTCTACAATGCATTCGCTACACCCGTTGCACCCGTTACAGCTGCTAAAACTGTGTACAATGAAAACGAGACGGGAACTTACCAAAAACCACCAAAGCTAATGTATATTGAAGATTTTAAAGGGTGGCAGAATCGGTTTGAGAATTGGGTACAGGCTTATAAGTTTGATGCATGGTGTGCTCTAAACAAAGACTACGAGAAACCGAAAAATGAGCGTGGGCTTGAAAAGGCTTTTTGTGATTTTTCAGAAACTGATAAATTAAAGTATACAAGCGAGAAAATGATGATTAGTCTTTTACAACAAGCAGTAAAGGAAGACATCTTTGTTTTACTTCAACATGAGGGTACTGCTAGATCAATTTGGAATGACTAATTCAAAAATTCAAAGGAAACCCAAATATGATAAAAAATAAAAGGGCGTTATTAAAGAAATCATTTGATATGTTTGTAGCTTTCGATCATGAATCAACAAAACAGACCATTGACATATATTGTCATCTTGTTTTGGAAATGGGAAGAATGGAAATTGTAAAGGATGATGAAGAATGGGTGGATAAACTTGCTGAAGCACTACCACAGCAAAAGTGGGGAACATATTTGATGATCTTGAAACACATGAGGAAGTCTCAGGATATGAACTTGGCTCAATTTATTCAAAGAATTGAGGAGCATGAGCTGGATATCCAGAAGACGGCTATCATGACAAATCCAAATGCTAAACAGGATGTCAGTTTGTATTACCGAGGGAACAAGTTTGAGGCTACCCCCACTCCCAGTTAAAAAATCCAAACTGGTTTTAGTGCTGATGGATCCTCTAGTCCGAATGTTAGCACTACAACTCACAGTGGTGGATATTCTTCATCATTTTCAAGTTTTGATCCAAATAGCACAACATCAAGCCCTCAACAGCAGAATTCTACAAATCTTCAATGCAATGTGACTTTGAACATTCAGAATGGTCAAAATCTGTCCCCTGAAATTGCTAAGCAACACATGGCATCACTTGTTGTTATGTTGGAATCATATGAGAGTTTGATTGCTGGCAAAATTGGAAATCCGATGCTTACAAAAGAAGATTATGACCAAATTGATGCTGAGGAACTTGAGTTAATGGATGTAAAGTGGTGCATGGCCAGTGCAGTTAGAAGAGCTGAAAAATTTCAGCAAATCACCGGCAGAGATGAGTTTCGGGGATTGGCTACTTCTCCATTAGGTTTTGACAAGTCTAAAGTTACCTGTTTCCGTTGCAAAGGAAAATGACACTTTAAATGAGAGTTTAAAAATCAAGAAGCAACTGGGAATCAAGATAAGAACAATTATTATCAGAAATCAATTTTTCATCAAATTGAGCAACAACCATCATCATCTCGTGCCATTGACGATGGAAAGAAGAAAGCTTTGATTATTCATCAAGATGATGAAAAAGTTGCCGAGGGTTTTAGTTGGGACAAATACATACCTGGAACAGCTCTTGTTGCTAAAATTCTGGGTGAAGAAGAGACTAATCAGAAAAGAATCCAGATTTTTCCAGATCTAGGAAGTGATGCTGATACTGATGATGAGGAAGAATATCTTAACAAATGTAGAAAAAGCATTGATCCTGACAACTTTAATTTTTTCTATGCAGATAAAGTTGAGATGCTGAATCAAAAGAAGATTGACAGATTGAAGAGAGAGCTGGAAGCAGCAAAGTTACTCGCTGATGAAAAGGGAAAGACAGAAGCTGAAGAAACAAAAGTTGAAGCAGTAACTGAGAATGCAATAGAAAAAAATGTTGAAGTGGAGAAAGTGGTAGAGAAAATAGTCGAAATAGAAAAAATTGTTGAAATCGAGAAACTTATTAAAGTTAAAAAGACTGTCGAAGTTGAGAAGATAGTTGAAAAAGTGGTTGAAGTTGAAAAACCATGTTAGAAATGTTTAGTATCTTGTAAAGCTTGTGAGGAGAAAGACAAGAAGATTGATGAATTAGAGAAGATTAAAGAAGATTTACTGTCTGATGTGAAGTATGTGAAGGAGTCGTACGATGTGCTGAACAGGACAGTTGACAGTCTGAAAAAGACGAATTCAGAAATTGAAAAAGCAATGGAAAAAATGAGCGCAACATTAATGACAAAGCAAAGCGTCATCAATGAGTATATTGAAGACTGTGCTAAGCTAAAGAAGGAGTTGGAATTTGAGAAGATTGAGAGTGAAAGGATTAAACGATTACTGTTGAGTTATACTACTTGTGATTATTTGATTGATCGTGTTTATCCTACTGTTGTAGGTCTTAAGGCTTTCAAGAAGGAAAAGACTAAAGATATTGATACTGGTAAGAAATCAAGTGTCAAGTATAACAGATGTCCACCCTAATCTTTGATAGTTATTCTCCCAGAAATCCAAATGAGGAACGAGTTAATAAGGCTCTCAACATCAAGTTAAAGTCTGAAATCATTGATGAATTACCAGACAATATTGATGTCACATTCACAGCGTCTGACACTGATCATGAGTCTGAGTTAGTAAAGAAAGTTGTCGATCAGGTGTTGGATATGGATGAAGAGTCAAAGTCGGAGTCTAAGTCAGATAGTTCGAGTTCATCTGAGAAGAGTCCGAGTTCACCGGTTAAAAGGGTTTACAATAAAGAATTCCTGTTATCAAAATCTAATTTGAATGACGGATCAATCAAAGTAGCATATACATTGAATGACTCAGACAAATTATATTCTGATAAGGAATTTCCAATAAGAAGTGTTAAAACTGAAAAGATCAAACAGGTTTTCAAACTAACAGAAATTAATATTTCTGAAATAAAAGATTTAAATCTTGATGGAAAACCTAACAAATACACTTCTTTAAGAACTCAACAAAGAGTTAACAGGAAGATGGGTTACGGTTGTGGTTATGATTTTCAAAAGAAATCAAACCATAACAGTAATTTCAAAAAGAAAGGTCTTGGTTTAGTACTTCAGAAAATTATAAAAATGAGAAAAATTATAAACCGAAAACAAAATTTGTTGCAGGTGGAAGTTCAGAGGATGAACAGAAGAAACCTTTCTGGAAACAATCAAACCAGGAGTTTCTTGCTGAAGTGAAGAAGAATGTGAAAAAGTTTGCTAAAAGAGTTGACAGAAGAACCTGCTTCAAATGCCAAGAAGTTGGGCATATTGCTTGGAATTGTCCAAAGTCCAACTACAAAGAACAGGGAGTTTCTTCTAACTTTGATTCGAGAAGAAAATTTGTTAATAAGACAGAACTATCTTTGAAAAATGATAAAATGTTTGATAATTTTAGTTCTGAAAAGGGTGAAAGTTCAAAACGATTTTACAAAAGAAAAGGTGATTTGAATAAACAAAAATGGGTGGTTAAATCTGAGAGAAATTCTGACAATGAATCTGATTCCATAAAATCAGAGGAGTCTTTGGTTGAGAAAAAGATTGTGGATTCCGTTCCAGAAGTGAACGATGAGAATTTTCCTCCATTGTCAAAGGAAAATTTGAAGTCAAAAGTTGGAAAGGTTGAGATCTCAAATCAATTCTTCACTGGTAAAGGAGAATTTGATGTTGAGAAGGCTTTCAATGGAAAAGTCAAACATATTTTTGGTAAAATGGTTGACAGAAAAGTAAAAGGTGCAAAAGAGTTTTACAAATCAAAATGTTGGTGGGATAGATGTGTACCAAAATCACCCAAGGATGGTCAGGCTTGGGTGGACATAATGTTTGAGTAAACACCTGACTTGCCGGAGCTTCCAGGTTGGTAAGAGTGGAGCAGGAATCGGCATCTTTCTTCATAACAGTTTTGATTGTGCCTATTTACAAAGTGGTACAGAGTTTTGTTCTGACAAAAGTGATTAATCAAGGTCATTAATTTGAACTTGATGTAATCCTTATGCATGTGATGATATGAACCTCAACCTACAAGTGGTTTCAACACAACTTATTTTCTGGAAAAACCATTTTGATTAAAACAAACTTAAGTGTTTTGAAATCTTAATGGGAAAATAGTTTGTTGTGAGGGGGAGTTCTGACTGTTGATGCCAAGTGGATGGCGAATAGAAGCTTGAAAATCAGTTGTCATGTTACTTGTATAGTTTGTTTTTCGAAATTTGTTTCTACAAAGTGGGTCAAGAGCTCAGTTTGTTTTCAAAATCCAAAAACATTAGAAAATTTGAAAAAGACAAAAACATGATAAAATCAAAAATGAGTTTTTGTGAAAAAGAGGAAATGATAGTACATCAGTGGACTATCACAACACGCCAAAGAAATGGAAAGTTAAAAATGTGATAAACAATCTCACTGTGGATGTGTCAGTAGGTTTTTACACATTCAGTAGATTGTATTCGAGATATAAACCTAAATTTCAAACTTACTTATCTTGTGGGTAACATTTCTTGGATATATGGGTAACCCCCGAAATCTTGTTTGAAAGGTCCCTCTTTCTGAGATACTAGGTCTTTATGCTTAGTGATATCTGGGGTATCCCAGGACTTCTGATTTTGCGGAAGCAATGGCCTAGTCCCCGGAGAATACTTTATGCTTACTTGAAATATAGCCCTCCCTCAGCATAAAAAAATGATGAAACATTGCAAAATGCAAATCATGTGCTGTTGTAGAAAAGATCCTCTAAAGGGGACACACCAAAAGTCGAACCGTCATCTCTCTGCTGAACGGAAGTTCTGACCTGAGCTCTCACGGCCTCACATTCACCCTTTAACAGATATTATCTAGGTATACTCACCTGTAAGACTGAATATTGGGATCTGAATACGGGAGTATATTCAAGTGGTGGGACACGCGAATAAGTTTAAGTCTCTAAAACATTAATTACGTATCTCAAAACAGTTGAACTTTGTGTGAAAATTTAAGTGGATCAGTATACTGACAATCTAAGTGAATTGTTTAGAACTTAAAATGTTTAAAGCTTAACGGTGTTGATGATTTGTCTCATAAAACTGATATGATCCTCTTACACAAACTCACAAAAATATTGTGTATAAATACTTCTTTAATGCATTTCATTTCATATTATATCAAAATCCAAAAAGATTTTCGGTGTGTTTTAGCATAATTTTGAAAAATTCAAAAAGATTTTAGACAACTGATGTTAGAAAGCTAATTTTCAAAATTCCAAGTGCTAAACATGACGAACAGGTTTGGGAGTGTTTGGAAAGAAATTGATATGCATACAAGTGGTTCATCGGAGATTACCATGATAAATCATTATTGATTGATACTTGAAAATGATGTGTTAAATTTGTATCTTCAAGTGATTAACAGGATTTTTAAATTTGCTATATCTTATTTTTATGAAACTTATGTTTTGGGTAGAGAATATGCAGGTGAGCCAGGTTGTGATACCTGAACCTGTGAATATGTGAGCAAAGTTTGAGCCAGACTATGATCCCAGCACAAGTTGAGGGGGAGTCTGTTAGAGAAAGAGAGTCTGAAGATGCAAGAGCTAGGAATTTGATCTTGAAGATGCCAGAGATTGATAGAGCATCATCCGAGGGGGAGATTAGCTGAAGAAAGTATAAGAGAGTGACAAGAGCTAGATAAAGATTCTGGAAGCCCAAAGACTGATAAAGACTGAAGACGTTGAAGACTCGACACTTAAGACTCGTCAACATCCGAGGGGGAGTCTGTTGGTGCATACGTCTGTCGACTTCGTCTTGTTTCGAGTCGAGTATTAGAAGTGTTAGATCAGGGCGCGTTGTACGATAAAATAGGAAGTTTTAGAGTGTAATTGGCCTGATTCCGCTTGAAGTGGGTTATTCCGCTTAAAAGTGATATGTGCACTTTCAAGCGAAATCACAACATTAGTGATTTCGCTTGAAATGATCACAACCACTTTCAAGCGGAATCAACCGCCTATATATATGTCCCAAGCGAAATCATTTGTATGGTTCTGAGAATTCCGGTACCGAAGTGCTGCCGACGTGTCGTTCGATTGTAAACTGTTTATAATCAATATACAAGGCATTTTAAAGTGAAACAAGCTGTTTTTCAAGTCCGTTTCTTAGTTTCCGCCTCTGAAACGGATAAGAGCTCTTCTGATTGACTCGTTTGGGTCACGACACGATCCTACACCCCGTGTTCTGTTGTCTGCAGGTTTTTAGAGCAAGGAATCTTGGAGTTTTAAATTATTTTTCCAATTTATAAGGTACTTTTAAGCATAAATAATTTAAAACAAAGTTGTATAACTCATTTTAAGCAAGATTCCTTGAATAATAACCTTACAAACATTATGATAAAGCTTGGAATCATGGAGATTTCAAGCTTTAATGGAGGTATTGAGTGAAAATTGGAGGAGAAGGCAATGAACAAAAGTGGAAAAGACAAGATGGTTGTTGAGAACCTTCTTTAGAATATAC
The DNA here is from genome assembly GCF_002127325.2 of Helianthus annuus. Lineage (NCBI taxonomy): Eukaryota > Viridiplantae > Streptophyta > Magnoliopsida > Asterales > Asteraceae > Helianthus > Helianthus annuus. The sequence goes on from NC_035445.2 coordinate 49,455,186, forward strand.
CTAGGACGGTGTGAGTGAAGATTTCAGCAGATCTTTATCTTTGGAGTGGTCCAAATGAGCAGGAATCTTGCTGTATTTATAGAAAACGACAGCACGCTGCACACGGCCCCGTGCCGGCTGGACACGACCCCGTGTGCAGACAGAATCCTGACACATTTTGTCCGTATTCTGATAAAAAATCAGAGAGGAATCTTTCGGTGGACACGGGGGCGTGTTGACCTGGACACGACCCCCTGTCTAGAGGCTGTCTTAAGGATTTTCCTATTTCTAAGGAATTTATCCAGATTGGGCGGCTCCTTACTGGATGGGACAACCCCAAAGTGCCTAAGATACCTTAATTGCTCTAGATTAACATGAGAACGTAAGAGGTTGTCGGTGAGGGTGATTCCTATGCTAAATGTAGGTGGACAAGTCCAACCCTTTCCCAGGCTCTCGTTAAAGAATGTGTATGCCGAATCGCTCAGGTCTATGTATGCACCGAACGAAGTCGATGAAGAGTCCTTCACGGCACAGGGACGACTATCACTCAAGTCCTCGTTAGAGTTGGAGGTAATATCAGGAACAACAGAGTTGTTTGAATGCGATCCCAAAAATTCTTCTTGGGTATCGTCTTGAGATGAATTAATAAAATCCATCCTAAGTTCTTTTAACCAATATAAGAATTAGATCTTCTAATTGAAATAGTTCATCAAGAAGCATTTCTCCTAGAAGGTCCGGTTGAGCGCATTCGAGGGAGAGATTGGGATTATTTTTACTTTCGCCCCTCTTAAGGCTATAGGAAAACAATGGGTCTATATAGTGGGGCTTATAGTTTAGAAAATAACATTCTAATTCTTTATGAGAGCCTCCACATATTTGACACCACGTACCATAAGAGTGCCAAAAGTAAAAAGTATCAGTATCACTCATGTTTGTGTCAGAAATTACCAACCGTTGGGATCTTACGGTTATGTTTTCAGTAACTGAACCTTGGGCACGGGGCGTGTTGAGTAGGCATGGCCCCGTGTTCAGCTTACTGTCTGACTTAAAACAGGATTGCCAGTTCCAAAGATTGGGCACGGGCCGTGTTCAGCGGGCACGACCCGTGCTGAGTTATGCAGAAGCTGAAAATTAAGAAAATCCTAAAAAAACAGAAAAATTTAGAAAAAACGATTAGGCCGTTGATTCCTAACTTTCTTAAAATCCTTGTGTCCCCGGCAACGGCGCCAAAAACTTGATGCGCGTTAGATGTAATATATTTTAGGTGTATATTTTAAGCCCTTTTTTTACACTTTTTAGCCAAGTTTTAAATTTATAAAACACGATATTTACTAACACTAAACACACATATGGGCAAGTGCACCCATCGTGGACGTAGTATAGTGTTGGTAAGATACCGAGGTCGTCCAAGGACACAAGAGCTTTTAGTACCGGTTTATCCTCAACGTCTAATCAAATCAAAAAAAGTTAGAAAAAGGTTTTAAACTAGAAAAATAAAACTAACTAAAATGCTGAAAAAGAAAATAAAATAAAAATGAAAACAGATAGACAAGATGAATCACTTGGATCCGACTCGTGTGTAGTGTAACCTTTGATTATTTCCGCACTTTTGCACTTTTTAAGAGATTATCTTAGTTATTGTAGTAGGCCGCTCTTTTGAAGGTGACATTACCCTCAACCCAGTAGTTTGAGTCAGCAAGGATACAATCCTAAAGGGTCGGATTATTGAAAGATAATTAATTAAGTTATTAATGCATAATGTGGTAGGCCCCTCTTTTGAAGGTGACGTTACCCTCGGCTAAGTAGTCTGACTCAGCAGGGATACAGTCCTAAGTAGCCGGGTTAAAGTTTTAATAGTAGCTTACTAATGAGGGGATCAAAGAGTTTGGATCCCCACCATCCTATACCGGTGGGTATTGAAGGAGGTCCTACTAAATTTGACCCAGGTCCTTTGCAGGATCTATACACTGAACAATGGCAAGACTCTTACCAAACCGTTCCCTTATCCCCCGACCAGGTAGCCAACATATCTCCATATAGACGGTGGAGATATGAATGGTGAAAATCTTTTATTTTATATAGACAGTAAAATAATGCAAAGACGCCACGGACAAACGATAAGGAAGAATCACCTTCAACATAAGAAACTAGTTATTAAAGTCATTAATACATAACCAAATAAAAAGTGCGAAAAGATTAAAAATAAAAAGTGTTACACTAAACACTTGTCTTCACCAAGTGACGTAAGAGACTTAGGCAAACATGGCCTTTGATTGTCAAGAACTCTTACGATCAATCTTGGATCCCAAGACGACTCACACATTCTATGATGGACAATGGATGATGGTGGTGGTTGATGGTGTTGTGATGGTGGTGGGTAAAGTGTGAGAGAGGTGGTGTGCCAAGGGATGAGTTGCAAGTGATCCAAGCACTCCTATTTATAGGCTGAACAGAAGCTCAGGCATGGCCCCGTGTCCATTGGGCACATCCCCGTGTCCATCCTTCTCTCTTTCTTCATTAATTGCAGTTTGTCTGCATTAGTTGACCACGCCCCCGTGTCCACTGAGCACGACCCCGTGTGTAGAAGCGTATCTGTACTATCAAGATTTCCATATATCCTACGAATCTTAGGGTTGACCACGGCCTCGTTGAGCACGAGGCGTGTTCAGCCTTCTGTTCTCTTGTTTTGCTTTGGAAGATGCTGTCGGGGGGGGGGGGGGGGGGCGGGCATGCCACATTTGTTCCTTTTCTTGTATTTTTGTCAAATTTAGCTGCCTTTTTGCTTCTTTTGTTCATTTGAGCTCATTTAATCCTGAAAATACAAAAGGAAGACAAAAACACATTTTTTCCAACATTAGTACTAAAAAAGGGTTAGTTTTATGCCACAATTGATGTAATTTATATGTTGCATTTTGTGCACATCAGCTGCTTTAACTGCTCGCTTTAAGCAGCTAAGCATAATTTATCCTGATCAAGTTAAGACTCCAGATGTGACAATCAAGAAATATATCCGAGCTCTGCTGGATTGTGTCGCAGATTTTGTGTAAGCTACAAAACCAGCAACAATCGAGGAAACTTATCTGCTCGCTGCTGAAACCAACGACAAGCAAGTCAAGTCTGGCTACTGGGATAAGGCCACCAAGAATCTGCAGCAAGCTACCACCGCTGCAACCGCTGAAACCGCCGCCGCTCCTCAGTCTTCAAAGTCCTCTCGTCGTAAGAGGAAGAACAACAACAACTCCAGCAACAAGAACTGTGCTGTCACCACTGCTGCCCTGCTCCAAGCTGTACCAGCTCAGCAACAGACTCAACACCGCTAAGTCGTGACACCGGTTACCCAAGCACCGCTGGCAAAGCGTGCTTATACTGGTCCTCACCCGGCCTACCCGACTTGTACCTATCACCACCCAGTGGGAATCGCCTGCAGATTTTGTGTCCATTGCAATATGTACGGCCACTTCACCGCCAACTGCCGTACTGGTCCACGTCAAGCTCCAGCTCCAGCTACTGCTCAACAAGCTCTCCTTCCTGCTCCTCAAGGCCAACAAGCGACTCCTGCACCCACGATCCATGCTAGAGCTTGCTTTGCGTGTGGTGATCCCAACCATTTCGCAAACATGTGCCCGAATCGAGTTGTGAAGCAAGAGCCACAACAGCAGCAGCCCCAGCAGCAACAGCAACAAACAACTCGCGCCCGAACTTTCAACCTCAAAGTGCACCAGGCACAAGCTGACAACAATGTGGTTAATGGTACGTTCCTTGTGAATGGTATTTATGCTTTGTGTTTGTTTGATACTGGAGCCGATAACTGTTTTGTATCGTTTGAATTCGAAAAGCTCCTTAATCGTAAGCGCGCCCATCTTCCCTCGACGTTCGATGTTGAAGTTTCCACCGGAAGAACCGTCGCTGTCAATTCTGTTCTTCGTGATTGTACTCTCGAACTCAACAATCACATCTTTCCTATTGATCTTATTCTGATGCAGCTCGGCAGTTTTGACATCATAGTAGGCATGGACTTTCTTCGCGAAAACCATGCTGAAGTTGTTTGCTTCGATAAGATGATTCGATTCTCGCTCGCGAATGGTGATCAACTGTGTGTGTATGGTGAAACTCCCTCGAAAGGTCTCAAACTCATGTCATGTGTACAAGCTAGCAAGTATCTCCGCAAGGAATACAGAGCTTTCTTGGCTAACATTGTAGTAGCGGAGAAGGAAAAGAAAGAAATGGTGGTAAACCAGGTACCCGTTGTTTGTGAATTCCCTCTCATGTTCCCTAATGATCTCCCAGGGCTACCGCCAAATCGTGATATCGATTTTCGTATCGACCTCATTCCTGTAGCAAATCCTGGTTCTAAAGATCCTTACCAACTCGCTCCGTCCGAAATACGCGAACTCTCGAGTCAGCTCCAGGAATTGCTTGGTAAAGGGTTCATTCGCCCTAACACCTCTCATTGTGGCGCACCATTCCTTTTCGTCAAAAAGAAGGATGGGTCGTTCCGGATGTGCATCGACTATAGGGAGTTGAATAAGCTTACAATCAAGAATCGCTATCCCCTGCCTCGAATCGATGATTTGTTTGATCAGTTACAAGGCGCTACGTGTTTCTCCAAGATCGATCTACGCTCAGGCTATCACCAGTTATGCATTCAAGAGGAGGATATACCCAAAACCGCTTTTCGCACTCGTTATAGCCACTATGAGTTCGTTGTTATGCCTTTTGGTTTAACCAACGCACTCGCGGTTTTTATGGATATGATGATTCGCGTGTGTAAACCATTTCTCGATCGCTTCGTCATCGTGCTCATCGATGATATCCTGATCTATTCCAAGTCGAAAACCAAACATGCGCAACATCTACATTTGGTTCTCGAGCTACTCCAGGGGAACCAACTCTATGCCAAGTTCTCCAAGTGTGAATTTTGGCTAGAGCAGGTTCAATTCCTCGGTCACATCGTCAATAGTCAAGGTATTCACGTCGACCCTGCGAAGATCGAAGTTGATAAGAGTTGGGTTACACCTAAGAACCCGTTCGAAGTCCGTTCTTTCCTCGGACTAGCGGGCTATTATCGTCGATTTTTCGAAAGATTCTCTAAAATCGCCGTGTCGCTTACTTCTCTCAAGCATAAAGATAAGCCTTTTGTTTGGGGAACTGGACAAGAGACTGCCTTTCAAACCCTCAAGCATATGCTTTGCAATGCTCCCGTCCTCGCTTTACCCAACGGAAACGATGATTTCATTGTCTATTGTGATGCCTCGAACCTTTGCCTTGGTTGTGTTCTCATGCAACGAGACAAGGTTATCACTTACGCTTCTCGACAGCTCAAGATCCACGAGAAGAACTATACAACCCACGAACTCGAGCTAGGCGCAGTTGTTCTTGCGTTGAAGATTTGGCAACACTACCTTTATGGTACCAAGTGTACGGTCTTCACCGACCATAGGAGCCTACAACACATCTTCAGCCAAAAAGAACTGAATACGCGTCAACGCCGATGGGTGGAACTTCTCAACGATTACGACTGTGAGATTCGTTATCATCATGGCAAAGCTAATGTCGTTGCCGATGCTTTAAGCCGACGAATAAGGTGTGCAAAATGCAACATATAAATTACATCAAATGTGGCATAAAACTAACCCTTTTTAGTACTAATGTTGGAAAAAGTGTGCTTTTGTCTTTCTTTTGTATTTTCAGGATTAAATGAGCTCAAATGGACAAAAGAAGCAAAAAGGCAGCTAAATCTAACATAAATACAAGAAAAGGAATAAATGTGGCATGCCCGATCCCTCGACAGCATCCTCCCAAGCAAAAACAAGAGAACAGAAGGCTGAATACGCCACGTGCTCAATGAGCACGGGGGCGTGCCCAAGTGTCTGCAGAAAAGACAAAGTTGTAGAAGCTTCTATCACCCACCACGGGGGCGTGTCCAGCGGACACGGGGCCGTGGTCAACTCTAAGATTCACAGAATCTAGGCAAATCTTGATAGTACAGATACGCTTCTGCACATGGGGTCGTTCCCAGCGGACATGGGGGCGTGGTCAACTAATGCAGACAAACTGCAATTAATGAAGAAAGAGAAGATGGGTGGACACGGGGCCGTGCCCAATGGACACGGGGCCGTGTTCGGGCTTCTGTGCAGGCTATAAATAGGGGTGCTTGGCTCACTTGCAAACCATCCCTTGGCAAACCACCTCTCTCACACTTTACCCACCCACCACCACCATCACAACCCACATCCACCACCATCATCCATCATCCATCATAGAGTGTGTGAGTAGTCTCGGGATCCAAGATTGATCGTAAGAGTTCTTGACAATCAAAGGCCATGTTTGCCTAAGTCTCTTACATCACTTGGTGAAGACAAGCATTTAGTGTAATACTTTTTATTTTTAATCTTTTCGCACTTTTTATTTGGTTATGTATTAATGACTTTAATAACTAGTTTCGTATGTTGAAGGTGAATCTTCCTTATCATTTGCCCGTGGTGTCTTGGCATTATTTTACTGTCTATATAAAATAAAAGATTTTCACCATTCATATCTCCACGATCTATATGGAGATATGTTGGCTACCTGGTCGAGGGTTAAGGGAATGGTTTGGTAAGAGTCTTGCCTTGTTCAGTGTATAGATCCTGCAAGGACCTAGGTCAAGTTTAGTAGGACTTCCTTCAATACCCACTGGTATTGGATGGCGGGGGTCCGAACTCCTTGACTCCCTCATATGTAAACTACTATTAAAACTTTAACTTGGCTATTTAGGATTGTATCCTTGCTTACTCAAACTACTTAGCCGAGAGTAACGTCACCTTCAAAAGAGGGGCCTACCACATTACGTATTAATAACTTAATTAATTATCTTTCAATAATCCAACCCTTTAGGATTGTATCCTTGCTGACTCAAACTACTGGGTTGAGGGTAACGTTACCTTCAAAAGAGGGGCCTACTATTATAACTAAGATAATCTCTTAAAAAGTGCAAAAGTGCGAAAATAATCAAAGGTTACACTAAAGGCGAGTCGGATCCAAGTGTTTCATATTGTCTATCTGTTTTTATTTTTGTTTTTCAGCATTTTTAGTTTTTTATTTTCTAGTTTAAAACCTTTTTCTAAAATTTTGATTTGATTAGACGTTGAGGATAAACCGGTACTAAAAGCTCTTGTTTCCTTGGACGACCTCGGTATCTTACCTACACTATACTACGCTCACGATGGGTGCATTTGCCCATATGTGTGTTTGGTGTTAGTAAAATATTGTGTTTTATAAATTTAAAACTTGACTAAAGTGTAAAAAGGGCTAAAAATATACATAAAATAGATAACCACCACACACGCATCAAGTTTTTAGCGCCGCTGCCGGGGACACAAGGATTTTAAGAAAGTTAGGAATCAACGGCCTATTCATTTTTCTTATTTTTCTGTTTTTAGGATTTTTATTTATTTTCAGCTTTTGCAGAACTCAGCATGGGCCGTGCCCGCTGAACGCGCCCCGTGCCCAATCTTTGGTACTGGCAATCCTGTTTTAAGTCAGACAGTAGCTGAACACGGGGCCGTGCCCACTCAACACGCCCCGTGCCCAAGTTTCAGTTACTGAAACAGAACCATAAGATCCCGACGGTTGGTAATTTCTGACACAAACATGAGCGATATTGATTTTTTACTATCGGCCCTCTTATGGTACATGGTTTCAAATATGTGGTGGCAATCATAAAGATTTAGAATGTTATTTTCTAAATTATAAGCCCCATTATATAGACCCATTGTTTTCCTGTAGCCTTAAGATGGGCAAAAGTAAAAAATAATCCTTATCTCTCCCTCGAATGCTCTCAATCGAACCTTCTAGGAGAAATGCTTCTTGATGAACTATTTCAAATGGAAGATCTAATTCTTAATTGGGTAAAGAAACTTGAGATGGATATCCTTAATTCATCTCAAGACGATACCCAAGAAGAATTATTGAGATTGCATTCGGATAAAAATAACTTCGTTGTTCCCGATATCACTTCTAACTCTGGTGAAGACTTGAGTGATAGTCGTCCCTATGTCGATTATGCCGTGAAGGACTCCCCATCAACTTCGTTCGATGCATACATAGACCTGAGTGATTCGGCATACACCTTCTTTAACGAGAGCCCGAAAAAGGGTTGGACTTGTCCACCTACATTTAGCATAGGAATCACCCTTACCGACAACCTCTTGCGTTCTCGTCTAAATCTTGAACAATTAAGGTATCTCAGGCACTTTGGGGTTGTTCCGTCCAGTAAGGAACCACCCGATCTGGATAAATTCCTTAAAAATAGACGAAACTTCATAAACAGCCTCTAGACACAGGGCCGTGTCAAGGTCAGCACGCCCCCGTGTCCACCAAAAGATTCCCGTCTGACTTTTTGTCAAAATACGGACAAAATGTGTCTAGATCTTGTCTGCACACGGGGCCGTGTCCAGCGGACATGGGGCCGTGTGCAGCGTGCTGTCGTTTTCTATAAAGGCAGCAAGATTCCTGCTCATTTGGTCCACTCCAAAGACAAAGATTTGCTGGGATCTTCACACATACCATCCTAGGTATATTCTAAAGAAGGTTCTCAACAACCATCTTGTCTTTTCCACTTTTATCCATTGCCTTCTTCTTCAATTTTTCCTTAATACCTCCATTAGAGCTTGAAACCACCATGATTCCAAGCTTTATTGTGATGTTTGTTAGATTTTTATTCAAGGGATCTTGTTAAAAATAAGTTCTACAACAGTGTTTTAAGATATTTCTGCTTGAAAATGCTTTAAAAATCATGAAAATAATTTGAAACTCCAAGATTCCTTGTTCCAAAAATCTGCAGACACATGAACACGGGGCCGTGCTCAATGAGCACGGGGCCGTGTCCGAGGTACTGTTCCATTAAATTGAACTCTTTTCGGTCTGTTTTCTCAGATTGGCGAGCAGAACTAGTGGAACATCTTCATCGCACTCCAGGAACAACCGACAAGGGAGAAGGTCGTCAACGGTTGAAGACTCTCTTGTAAACTACGTTTACGCTTTAAGAGAGGCCATTAATGAAATGACGGGAGGGGAAGAAGCATTGGTCGACCGTATCAATCATTTGACGGTGGGGCTAGAGGGATGTCTTCGAAAGGTCAACCTTTTGCACCAAAGGTTGAACATTCTCGCTTCTCCTCCTTTGGTACCGATTATCACCCAAAGGGTATGGAATGTGGTACCGGAAGTCATCATACTGGCCGAATGGTACACCATACACCCGGAGCCCCCTCGAGACATATTACAAGGGGTTCCGGTTGGTGTCACTCCCCCTCCGCAAGATGTTGAGGAAAATGAGCCCGCCTTCTTCCTCCCAAGAGAGATAGAAGAATGGCTTTAACAACATCTAGGGAATACCCCTCGGTTTGGAGTTCTACAAAGCCTTTAAAGACCGGAAAGCTATTTCCTGAATTTTGATCGTACAAGTAGAACTCCCTAGGATGATTTTATGTATCACTTGACCTATCTATCTTAGGACTTTTAGTTTTAATTTTTCTGCTTTGTTTTTAAATTTCTAGGACCTATGTAATGTGTTAGTTTTAATGAATGATGGTTTTATAAATTATTTGGTGTTTGGATGATGTTGTAATGGGTAAAACACACTCGGGATGGTGAAGGATACCAAGGGAAACTTGAACCAGCACCCCATGCACAAAAACAGAGACTCCCGCAAAATTTTCTTCATTACAGCAAGTTCGGCACGGGCCGTGTCCAGCCAACACGGCCCCGTGCTGAACCATCTGCAAAAAATCGCCCAGTTCAGGTAATTGGACACGGGGCGTGTTCACTGAACGCGCCCCCATGCCCAGGCTTCTGTTTTTTTTAATGATTTCCGTTACTGGCAACCTGAACACGGGGCCGTGCCCGGACACCACGGGCCCGTGTCCAGATGCCCAGTAACATAAAATTTTTTTTTTAAACACACTTTTACACATTCAATTAACCTAAAAACTTATTTTTGGGACACATTGAGGACAATGTGTAATTTAAGTGTGGGAGGATGCTAAAACCTTGAATTTTGCAAGTCTTAATTACAAGCCTTACACAAAACTCTATTGGAACCGCTAATCACCCAAAATTTTTTCAAAAAAAAATTCAATTTTTTTACTTGTCTTGGTTTAATTCGGGAATTACAAGTTCTAAAAAGGTGATATTTTTACAAATTTACAACCGATAGCGTCGTGATAAAAACAACCAACATAAGAAAATTATGAAACAACATGACAAATCTAGTAAAAATTTGATTATATATACTTGATCACATAAAAACTCATTCCCACAAAAAGTGAGTTTTGAGCCTTTTTTGAGCATACAAATACACATCTTTAAATTAAATGCTCATTTTTCGTTTCTTGTGTGAATAGCCGCTTGGTTCTTACGACTCTAGAACTTGCCATGACGATACATTCCCGGTCCTTATCAACTTAAACCCAAGTAAGTAAATGATGGAGGCATTAGGACTAACCCTTTTTATTTCAACACCATTATTATTATTTTTTTTACCACCTACCCAAAAATCCCCCTAGTTAACCCCTTTGAGCCTAAACCTTTTCATTTCTTAACCCAAAATAAACACCCTTTTTACCCACCAAAACCCTTTTTCATTTTAAACCCTTTATTTTAGTAACAAAGCTCGGTTTTCTTGTGACTTCCTTATAAAAAAATGAATGAAATGATGAAGCCAAGAAATAAAACAAACAAGTTTATCAAAAAAAAAAGGAACCTTTGTTTGAAGAAATGCTTCATTAAAATAAAAAGTTATAAAAATAAAAAAGTCTTACGAAAACCGACGCTTTTTACGCCTTTCGCCCTTTTCTACTAACCACTAACCCAACCACCTACCTTTAACCCAAGCCTAACCCTTCCCCAAAAGTCCTCTTGATATTTACAAAGGTGTATAGTTAAAAAGGAGGGGGATTGATTGCTTGGCAAGCATATGGTAGAAGTAAGTTCCATGCCGCTCTCGAGTGTTTCACAAAAAAACATCTTCGGCTGAGTGTTGAGTGATCTCCCATGAGGTATGTGAACTTGTATATAAATGGAATTTTAAAGAGGCATGTTATCCCCAAATAAGTAATTTATCTTATGTAATGTTTTAAATAAATCATGACGAATAGGATTGTAAATAAAATAAAAATAAAACCTAATAAAGAATCTTGGAATCCCGACACTCTTTGACAAGCCCAAAAACCTTCTCTTCTACCCAATCCATTTGGGAGTGTAAGCCACATTATAAAGAGTTTTGCTTGAGGACAAGCAAAGATTTAAGTGTGGGGATATTTGATGTGTGCAAAATGCAACATATAAATTACATCAAATGTGGCAAAAAACTAACCCTTTTTTAGTACTAATGTTGGAAAAAGTGTGCTTTTGTCTTCCTTTTGTATTTTCAGGATTAAATGAGCTCAAATGGACAAAAGAAGCAAAAAGGCAGCTAAATCTAACATAAATACAAGAAAAGGAATAAATGTGGCATGCCCAACCCCTCGACAGCATCCTTCCAAGCAAAAACAAGAGAACAGAAGGCTGAACACGCCCCGTGCTCAATGAGCACGGGGGCGTGCCCAAGTGTCTGCAGAAAAGACAAAGTTGTAGAAGCTTCTATCACCCACCACGGGGGTGTGTCCAGCAGACACGGGGCCGTGGTCAACTATAAGATTCGCAGAATCTAGGAAAATCTTGATAGTACAGATACGCTTCTGCACACGGGGTCGGGCCCAGCTGATGGGTTGGTAAAATTCCATAGCTTAATGGTTTTAATTTCGGTTAATTACACGAAGTTACTTTCTAGAATACACTACTTTGATATGGTTTGTGTTTTGCAGGCATTGACGGGTTTAAGGTGCATTTTGGATATTTAATGAAGCTTTGGGCGGATGCTAGAGAGAGCATAATTGAAGAAAATGCAAAAAGAGGCAAAACTGAGCTGAACTCTGCGCCAGAAACAGTCCAAACTTCATTTTGGCTTATCCTGAGCTAGAAAATGTGTTTCGGGGCTTATAATAGATGCATTTGGGGTAGCTCGACGAGACGAATCAAAATATAAGGTTTTGAAAGGCCAGAAATTGACGCATTATCTTCTGCACACCGGCTGATTGGTAAAAACGGGATTTTTTTAGAGAAAAAGTCAGTTTTGAAAAAAGGGGGAGTTACACTTGGACTTGAGTTTGAAACCACTTCTTGGAGCCATAACCTATCATCTCTTTCACTCCGAATCAACCATTAACACCTACCTATCTAATCCACCTCTAACACCCACCATCCATCTCCAACATCATCTAACTTACCTCTAACATCAAAACCCTAACCAATTCTCCATAATCTCTAACCTTCAATCATTCCACCATCACCACCATCTTCAACCTTCCATCATCACCTTCAACCCTAACCTCCACCACTCTTGAAGACTCAAGGTCATGGCTCCGTGTTCGTGTTCGTTGGCCGGTGATTGCGTCCACCCAACCATGAGCGGCTAGTCTCTTCGGTTTCACCCCGGTGTAGGTAGTTGTATTTTCTAGGGTTTATGCATTTGTTCTTTGATTCGACTTTGTGACAACTTGTATTGATTTTTGAAACCATTGACAATAGTTTACATTTGTTTCGTATTCGTAAATTGTCGAACGATGTTAAAAGTTATGACTTTGCGAAATGGTTATGTGTAATTATCCGTTGTCGTGGTTAGGATTTACTTGTGTTGATTACAAAGTGCATTCTTGTCCGTTCTTCGGGACGTTGATAGTTATTGGCACCTAAGTCACGGTACACTAAATCCGTTAATCGTTATGCAATTGAGTTGAATTAAAACATGTAGGAACCCTAGGACTTACAATTATCAAACCGGGTGTGAACCTTATTCCCAATCCTTGTTTTCAATTAAGTAATTTAGTTTTGCAATCTTAGTTAGTGAACAAGTGTTTTAGATAATACCCATTTTCGGTTCACTCCGATTTATTTTCAAATTAATTAAACAAATAAAATTAGCAATCTTCATAATCACCTTGTACATTATTTGTAAATAGTCTAACTAATCGAACGGGTCGTGCAATACTGACCACCTGCTCTTCGTGGATTCGATACCCGACTTACCCTAGCTACCTAGGTTTAATTGGGTTTTTGACTGATCGGGACGACACGATCACGTCAAAATGGCGCCGTTGCCGTGGAGCTGGTGCGCTTAGTATTTCATTACTTGTTCAATTTTAGTGTTAGTTTTCTTTCTTGTATATTTGTGATTTTAGTTTGGGTGGTCGAGCTTGTGTGTGCAGGTACATGTTTTGCAGGAATTACTTTTCAATATGAATTGGGTAGATGTTGATCCCTGTGAGTGTTGCGGAAGCAGAGAGCATTATTTAGAGGATTGCTTTATTTTCTACGAAAAAGTTCAAGCAAACAAGGATCGGGAAGACTACCTCAGCGGATTGTATGAATATAGGAGAGCGGATTATGAAGATTTCAATGGTCCATCCTCACACTATCCATACGATAGACCACCACCACCATCAGATTACCAAGAATATTACTATTCGGAGATCATTATGAGCAAGAGCAGGGTTACAACAACTATGAACCCGACTTGCCACATTTCCCGAGTTACCAGGATGAGTATGATGACTATTATCATGACTCCCCTCAGCCGACATACGAGGAGCCTCAAGATTCGTTAAACTCTAAGCTCGATATGATTATGGACATGATGATAGAAATGAAAAAGAAAGACGAGCAGAGAGACAAATCGTTTGAGGCTTTGGTTATTCAGGTTGGTCAACTAACCGAGGAGATGGCCCAACTTAGGCGAGACCAAGAGGTTTTGGCTAATGGCACCCTGGTTGATGGTGATGTGGTGGAAGAGGTTATAGATCTTCCGGAGCAAGAAAATGAATGTTTGAACCGAGTGGAACACATGACACCGCAAGACAAGTCGTATCCGAAAGAAGCTCAAAGTCATATCTCTCCTTCTCCTAAACTTATCACTCCAACCAACAAAGTTGGGGATGCAGGTGCGGGTATAAGGATTCGAAGGGTGGCCTTGCAAGACATTGGACAATTCGTCAAGAAATGACCCCAAAGTAGTTTATGCCGCGTAAAATAAAAAGAGAATGGATCCGACATGCCAACTACCGAGCGTATGTTGGAAACTCGGTAGGCAAATGTGCACTTCGACCACCATGAGAGGCAAATCAGGTATAATTGTCGTAGAGTTTGTATTATTTTCGTTTTATTTTTTTTCCTAGTTAAATGAACGTTGTGGGTGTGTTCCCTATATAACCCTCACGAGAACTACTCGTCCTCCCGAGCTATCGGGAGGTTTAAAAGGGCTTGTTGCATACGCTAAATGCAACCGTGATTCCTACGAAAGTGAGTTAGGCTTGTTATTGTTGTAAATTATTTTTCCACATAAATCAAAGTAAATTAATGTATGACTTGGTAATATTTTCATAAAAGTGGTAGAACTAAGTAGCTAATAAACTTTAATGGTTGTGAGAAGCATGCTTCTACACAAGGGTTAAGATTTGTAGGTACATTATGTTCGTGGGACGACCGCTTTCTTGAAGAGAAGAAGAGCACACGAGGAATGAGCTCAAAAATCAGGTGCATATGTTTCTTTTTACTTTTGATTTTTAGTTAGCAAATAAGTGGATTGTAAATTGTATTTTATTTTCCGGGGTGAAATTTTGGGGAGGTTAGCCGTGTCACATCCCTTGTGCGTTTTAGAAACTCTAGTTCTTACACATTGACGACAATGTTTACCTCAAATGTGGGGATGGGGGAGTAAAAGTTTTCGATTTTTGACCCGTTCATTTAAACACCACACATTGAGGACAATGTTTACCTCAAGTGTGGGGATGGGGGAAAATTTCAAAAATTTTTCAAAATATCTTTGTTTGAAGCGATCTAAAAAGCACAAGTAACTAAGTTAACGAGGGATGCCACAACCCATTTGGTATTTTGTCATGGTCAAGTTCAAGTTAATTAGAATGGCAGGAATAATCCGCCTAAGAAACTAACATATCATGCATGTCACATACCATACCCTTTACACGTGAGGTTTTGAGCCACTTTCACATCATAGATTTACATATATATGTTTCTTTGTTTGAGTGGACCATTAGTCATGTATTGTAGAACTTGCAACTTTTGATACGTTTGAGACCATAGACCGAATACAAGCACGATAATGATTAAGGCATTAGGTGAACCTTTTCCTTTAAAACCAATTATTTATCCTTACCCAAACAAATCCCCTAGTCGCCTACTTTTCGCCTAAACATTTCGTATGACAACTTGTATAGCCCATAACCGTTAAACCTTTTCTTTTAAACCCGTGTGATGAAAATTCGATTGTAGGATTATTTGTTTGTGTAGTTGTGTTTGCAAAAAAAAAAAAAATCAATCAGAAAATGTTGCGAAAAAAAAAGAGTATAGCAAATCGTTGAGAAAATTCAAAAATATGAGTTATTAGTTGTTGAATAAAAGGGCGAAAAAAATCGTTGCCTCGTGATGTGCGATAGGTGTAATATGTTTAGGTATATATTTTAAGCCCTTTTTACACTTTTTTGCCAAGTTTTAAATTTATAAAACACATATTTACTAACACCATAAACACATATGGGCAAGTGCACCCATCGTGGACGTAGTATAGTGTTGGAAAGATACCGAGGTCGTCCAAGGACACAAGAGCTTTTAGTACCGGTTTATCCTCAACGTCTAATCAAATCAAAATGTTAGAAAAGATTTTAAAACTAAGAAAATAAAACTAACTAAATGCTGAAAAATAAAAATAAAAACAGATAGACAAGATGAATCACTTGGATCCGAATCCTGTATAGTGTAACCTTTGATTATTTTTGCACTTTTGCACTTGTTTAAGAGATTATCTTAGTTATTGTAGTAGGCCCCTCTTTTGAAGGTGACGTTACCTTCAACCCAGTAGTTTGAGTCAGCAAGGATACAATTCTAAAAGGTCGGATTATTGAAAGATAATGAATTAAGTTATTAATGCAAATTATGGTAGGCCCCTCTTTTGAAGGTGACGTTACCCTCGACTAGTTAGTCTGAGTCAGCAGGGATACAGTCCTAAGTAGCCGGGTTACAGTATTAATAGTAGTTTAACTTATGAGGGGGTCAAAGAGTTTGGATCCCCGCCATCCAATATCTTTGGGCATTGAAGGAGATCCTACTAAATTTGACCCAGGTCCCTTGCAGGACCTCTAAACGCTGAAAAAGGGCAAGACCCTTACCAAACCGTTCCCTTAACCCCCGACCAGGTAGCCAACATACCTCCATATTGACCGGGGAGATATGAATGGTGAAAATTTTTTATTTTATATAGACAGTAAAATAATGTCAAGACACCACGGACAAACGATAAGGAAGAATCACCTTCAACATAAGAAACTAGTTATTAAAGGTATTAATACAAAACCAAATAAAAAGTGCAAAAGATTAAAAATAAAAAGTATTACACTAGACACTTGTCTTCACCAAGTGATGTAAGAGACTTAGGCAAACATGGCCTTTGATTGTCAAGAACTCGTACGATCAATCTTGGATCCCGAGACGACTCACACACTCTATGATGGACAATGGATGATGGTGGTGGATGATGGTGTTATGGTGGTGGTGGGTCGTGGGTGAAGTGTGAGAGAGGTGGTGTGCCAAGGGATGAGTTGAAATGGCTTCAAGCTCTCCTATTTACAGGCTGAACAGAAGCCTGGGCACGGCCCCGTGCCCGCTGGGCACGGCCCCGTGTCTGTCTGACACTCTCTCTCTTCATTAATTGTAATTCGCAATTACAATTAATGCTCCTGCTATACTCTGACCACGCCCCCGTGTCCACTGGGCACGGCCCCATGGTGGGCAATAGAAGCTTCTATTAGTTTGTCTTTTCTGCTGCTTCTTGGGCACGGCCCCGTGCTCACTGAGCATGGGCGTGTGTTCAGTCTTCTGTCTTCCTTGTTTTTCTTGGGAGGATGCTGTCGAGGGGTCGGGCAATCCACTTTTGTCCCTTTTCTTGTATTTATGTTAGATTTTGCTGTCTTTTTGCTTCTTTTGTTAATTTGAGCTCATTTAATCCTGAAAATACAAAAGGAAGACAAAAGCACACTTTTTCCAACATTAGTACTAAAAAAGGGTTAGTTTTATGCCACAATTGATATAATTTATATGTTGCATTTTGCACGTATCAAATACCCCCACACTTGAATCTTTGCTTGTCCTCAAGCAAAACTCTTTATAACGTGGCTTTATTCACTCCTAAATGGAATGGGTAGAAGAGAATGTTTTTGGGCTTGTCATAGAGTGTCGGGATTTTCCAAGATCGTTTAGGTTTTATTTTTATTTATTTACAATCCTATTCGTCATGATTTATTAAAAACATTTCATAAGATAAATTATTTATTAAGGCATAACATACCTTTTTAAAATTCCATTTATATACAAGTTCACATACCTCACGGGGGAAATCACTCACACTCGGCCGAAGGTGTATTTTTAGTGAATCACTCGAGAGCGGCATGGAACTTATTTCTACCATAAGCTTGCCAAGCAATCAATCCTCCTCCTTTTTAACTTTATACCTTTGTAAATATCAAGAGGACTTTTTGGGTGAAGGGTTAGGCTTGGGCTAAAGGTGGTTGGTTGGGTTAGTGGTTAGTTGAAAACGGCGAAAGGCGTAAAAAGCGTTGGTTTTCGTAAAACATTTTGTTTTTGTGACTTTTTAATGAAGTATTTATTCAAACAAGCTTTTGTTTGAGGAGCTTTGTTTGTTTATTTCCAAATTCATTATCATATATATATATATATATATATACATATATATATATATATATATATATATATATATATATATATATATATATATATATATATTTAGAGTCACACGAAAACCAAGCTTTGTTACTAAAATAAGGGTTTATAAAATGAAAAAGGGGTTTTGGTGGGTAAAAAGGGTTTTGGGGTAAGAAACGAAAAGGTTTAGGCTCAAAGGGATTAACTAGGGGGAATTTTTGGTTAGGTGAAAAGAAAAAATAAAAATAATGGTGTTGAAAGAAAAAGGGTTAGTCCTAATGCCTCCATCATTTACTTACTTGGGTTTAAGTTGGTAAGGACCGGGAATGAATTATCGTGGCAAGTTCTAGAGTCGTATGAACCAAGCGGCTATTCACACAAGAAACGAAAAATGAGCATTTAATTGTAAAGATGTGTATTTGTATGCTCTATAGAGGCTCAAAACTCACTTTTGTGGGAATGGGTTTTTACGTGATCAAGTATATATAATCAAATTTTAACTAAGCTTGTCATGCCGTTTCATAATTTTCTTATGTTGGTTCTTTTTATCACGACGCTATCGGTTGTAAATTTGTAAAAATATAACCTTATTAGAATTAGAATTCCCAACTTAAACTTAGACAAGTAAAAAAAATGAAAATTTTTGAAAAAAATTTGGGGTGATTAGCAATTCCAATAGAGTTTTGTGTAAGGCTTGTTATTAGGACTTGCAAAATTCAAGGTTTTAGCTCCCCCCCCCCCACTTAAATTACACATTGTTCTCAATGTGTCCCAAAAATAAGTTTTTTAGGTTGATTGAATGTGTAAAATGGTGTTAAAATCAAAATTTTATGTTACTGGCAGTCTGGACACGGCCCCGTGGTGACCGGGCACGGCCCCGTGTTCAGGTGCCAGTAACAAAAATTAAAGAAAAGAAACAGAAGCCTGGACACGGAGGCGTGTTCAATGAACACGGCCCATGTCCAGTTACCTGAACTGGGCAATTTTCTGCAGGATGTTCAGCACGGGGCCGTGTTGGCTGGACACGGCCCGTGCTGAGCTTACTGTAATGAAGAAATTGTTGTCGGATGGCTCTGTTTTCTTGCATGGAGCCATTTTTCTCGTTTCTCTTGTTATCCTTGACCATCCCGAGTGTGTTTTATTTATTACAACACCATCCAAACCTTAAAACCAACATTTCATTAAAAACCATAGAGAGATACATTGTCCTAAGATGCTATTAAGTTAGATAAGAAAACACAAGAAGCATAAACCATGGAGTTCTAGCCTACAAGTTATTTTAATTAGCAAAATTTCCAATAAGCTAATAGTCTTGGTTGGTTGTGGCTTTATAGAACTCCTTCTTCCGAGCATGGTCTCCTTATATGTGGGCGAGACACTCCTCTATCTCCCTTGGGAGGAGAAAAGAGGGCTCGTTAGCGTTAGCTTGAGGAGTTGCGACTTCCACCGGGATTTCTTGTGAATGCTCAAGGGGAGGTTCCGCTGGAATATCGTCCCACCCGGTAGGGTTGTTAACTTCAAGCGCTAGGTTCCAATCCTCTTGAGGGAGGACGGGTTCCATCGGAGGTGTTACAAGAATATTTAACCTCTGGTGCAAGAGGTTAATTTCTTGAAAGCTATTCTCCAGCCCTACCGTAAGATAGTTGATACGGTCAATTAGGACCTCCTCTACTGAAGTCATTTCATCGATAGCCTCCCTTAATGCTATGACATAGTGTACAAGTGTAGCCTCAATGGAAGGCCTTCTCCCTCTTCGACTGTTTGATGAATGCACGGAAGATGTCTCGCTGTTTTCACTCGACATTCTACGAAAACAAACTAAAAATAGCTTATTTTGCTGAAACAGTGGTCTGAACACGGCCCCGTGCTTAATGAGCACGGCCCCGTGTTCATCTTTCTGCAAGGTTTTGAAACAAGGGATCTTGAAGTTCTAAGTTATTTTCTGAACTTGTGAGGCCTTTTTGAACATTAGTAACTTAAAACAATGTTATACAACTTATTTTTAACAAGATTCCTTGAACAAAACTCAATAATTCTTGCCATAAAGCTTGATATTTCAAACTTTAATGGAGGTTTTTAAAGAAAGATGAAGAAGAAGGAAATGGATAAAAGAGGAAAGGACAAGATGGGTTGTTGGAACCTTCTTTTAGAACATACCTAGGATAGTTGAGAGAAGATTCCTTCAAATCTCTGTCCCTAGATGGTCCAAATGTGCAGAATTCTTGGCTACATTTATAGAAAACGACAGCATGCTGGACACGGCCCCGTGTGCAGATAGAATTCTTACGCAGTTTGTCCGTATTCTGACGTAAGAGTCAGACGGGAATCTTTTGGTGGACACGGGGGCGTGTTGGCTGGACACGGCCCTGTGTCGAGGGGCTGATTATGAAGTTTGTCTACTTCTTAAGGAACTTATTTGTATCGGGTGGTTCCTTACTGGTTGGGACAACCCCAAAGTGCCTAAGATACCTTAATTGCTCTAGACTAAGACGAGAACGCAAGAGGTTGTCGGTGAGGGTAATTCCTATGTTTATTTTAGGTGGACAAGTCCAACCCTTTCCGGGCTCTCGTTAAAGAAGGTATATGTCGAATCACTCAGGTCTATGTATGCACCGAACGAAGTTGATGGAGAGTCCTTCACGGCACAATCGGCACAGGGACGACTATCGTCCATGTCTTTGCTATATACGAAGGTACGGTTGGAAGCAACGAGGTTGTTTTCATGCGATCCCAACACTTCTTCTTGGTTATCGTCTTGGGATGAATCAATGAAATCCTTCCTAAGCTCTTTTAACCAATTAAGAATTAGATTTTCTAATTGAATTAACTCGTCAAGGAGCATTTCACCTAGAATATCCGATTGGGCGCATTCGAGGGAGAGATAGTGATTATTTTTACTTTCGCCCCTCTTAAAGTTACAGGGAGACGATGGGTCTAAATAGTGGGGCTTATAATTTAGAAAATAACATTCTAATTCTTTATGGTTGCCGCCACATAATCGACACCACGTACCATAAGAGTGCCGAAAGTAAAAAAGAATTACCACCACTCATGTTTGTGTCAGAAATTACCAACCGCCGGGATCTAACGGTTCTTGTTTTCAGTAACTGAATCTTGGGCACGGGGGCGTGTTGAGTGAGCACGGCCCCGTGTTCAGCTTACTGTCTGACTTAAAACAAGATTGCTAGTTCCAATGATTGGGCACGGGGCGTGTTCAGCGGACACGGCCCGTGCTGAGCTCTGCAGAAGCAGAAAAACTAGAAAAATCCTAAAAAAATAAAAAAAAAAATAAAAAGAAAATAAAAAAATTGATTAAGCCGTTGATTCCTAACTTTCTTAAAATCCTTATGTCCCCGGCAACGGCGCCAAAAACTTGATGTGCGATAGGTGTAATATGTTTAGGTATATATTTTAAGCCCTTTTTACACTTTTTTTTTGCCAAGTTTTAAATTTATAAAACACGATATTTACTAACACCAAACACACATATGGGCAAGTGCACCCATCGTGGACGTAGTATAGTGTTGGTAAGATACCGAGGTCGTCCAAGGACACAAGAGCTTTTAGTACCGGTTTATCCTCAACGTCTAATCAAATCAAAATGTTAGAAGAGATTTTAAAACTAAGAAAATAAAACTAACTAAATGCTGAAAAATAAAAATAAAAATAAAAACAGATAGACAAAATGAATCACTTGGATCCGACTCGTGTATAGTGTAACCTTTGATTATTTTTGCACTTTTGCACTTGTTTAAGAGATTATCTTAGTTATTGTAGTAGGCCCCTCTTTTGAAGGTGACGTTACCTTCAACCCAGTAGTTTGAGTCAGCAAGGATACAATCCTAAAGGGTCGGATTATTGAAAGATAATGAATTAAGTTATTAATGCAAATTATGGTAGGCCCCTCTTTTGAAGGTGATGTTACTCTCGACTAAGTAGTCTGAGTCAGCAGGGATACAGTCCTAAGTAGCCGGGTTATAGTATTAATAGTAGTTTAACTTATGAGGGGGTCAAAGAGTTTGGATCCCTGCCATCCAATATCTTTGGGCATTGAAGGAGATCCTACTAAATTTGACCCAGGTCCCTTGCAGGACCTCTAAACGCTGAACAAGGGCAAGACCCCTACCAAACCGTTCCCTTAACCCCCGACTAGGTAGCCAACATACCTCCATATAGACCGTGGAGATATGAATGGTGAAAATCTTTTATTTTATATAGACAGTAAAATAATGTCAAGACACCACAGACAAACGATAAGGAAGAATCACCTCCAACATAAGAAACTAGTTATTAAAGTCATTAATAGAAAACCAAATAAAAAGTGCAAAAGATTAAAAATAAAAAGTATTACACTAGACACTTGTCTTCACCAAGTGATGTAAGAGACTTAGGCAAATATGGCCATTGATTGTCAAGAACTCTTACGATCAATCTTGGATCCCGAGACGACTCACACACTCTATGATGGACAAGGGATGATGGTGGTGGATGATGGTGTTATGGTGGTGGTGGTGGGTGGTGGGTGAAGTGTGAGAGAGGTGGTGTGCCAAGGGATGAGTTGAAATGGCTTCAAGCTCTCCTATTTATAGGCTGAACAGAAGCCTGGGCACAGCCTCGTGCCCGCTGGGCACGGCCCCGTGTCTGTCTGACACTCTCTCTCTTCATTAATTGTAATTCGCAATTACAATTAATGCGCCTGCTATACTCTGACCACGCCCCCGTGTCCACTGGGCACGGCCCCATGGTGGGCAATAGAAGCTTCTATTAGTTTGTCTTTTCTGCTGCTTCTTGGGCACGGCCCCGTGCTCACTGAGCATGGGCGTGTGTTCAGTCTTCTGTCTTCCTTGTTTTTCTTGGGAGGATGCTGTCGAGGGGTCGGGCAATCCACTTTTGTCCCTTTTCTTGTATTTATGTTAGATTTTGCTGTCTTTTTGCTTCTTTTGTTAATTTGAGCTCATTTAATCCTGAAAATACAAAAGGAAGACAAAAGCACACTTTTTCCAACATTAGTACTAAAAAAGGGTTAGTTTTATGCCACAATTGATATAATTTATATGTTGCATTTTGCGCGTATCACCTCATAGTTGATGTCTATAGTTAGTTTTGTTTAGAATAGTTGCTTTGTAATAAAAATCGAGTTTTCATCACCTTAGCCACTTTAAAACATCCTATTTCCTACCCTACGCCTAGCCCCATTATAACCCTTCAAAGACCTTTTAACTTGTGCTTAATATTCGTGTTCGGTGGTGGAGAATGATTGAGTTGCAAGCCTATGCGGGTACGTGTTCTAATCGGTTTTGAGCGATTACTTTTTAAAAGTGCTAATACATCATGAAAATTAGCCAACTTGTAAACCGAGGGGAGTGAACATTGTGAGGGATATGCATGAAATGTGAGTTTCACGGACGGGTTAATCTTGGATAACCACTTTTACATGATTAATCATTTATTGCTAAATACGTGAAAATTGTAAAAAGTTTGAACCGGGTATGACTTTAGACCTTAACTTACGTCTCAAGAATGGGAAGTGTGTTTCTTATTCGACCCACGTGAAAGTGAAAAACAGATTTGCTTGAGGGCAAGCAAAAGACAAGTGTGGGGATGTGATGTGTTGGTAAAATTCCATAGCTTAATGGTTATAATTTTGGTTAATTACACGAAGTTACTTTCTAAAATACACTACTTTGATATGGTTTGTGTTTTGCAGGCATTGACGGATTTAAGGTGCATTTCGGATATTTACTGAAGCTTTGGGCGGATGATAGAGAGAGCATAATGGAAGAAAATGCAAAAAGAGGCAAAACTGAGCTGAACTCTGCGCCAGAAACAGTCCAAACTTCATTTTGGCTTATCCTGAGCTAGAAAATGAGTTTCGGGGCATATAATATATGCATTTGGGGTAGCTCGACGAGACGAATCAAAATATAAGGTTTTGAAAGGCCAGAAATTGACGCATTATCTTCTGCACACCGGCTGATTGGTAAAAACGAGATTTTTAAGAGAAAAAGTCAATTTTGAAAAAAGGGGGAGTTACACTTGGACTTGAGTTTGAAACCACTTCTTGGAGCCATAACCTATCATCTCTTTCACTCCGAATCAACCATCAACACCTACCTATCTAATCCACCTCTAACACCCACCATCCATCTCCAACATCATCTAACTTACCTCTAACATCAAAACCCTAACCAATTCTCCATAACCCTAACCTTCAATCATTCCACCATCACCACCATCTTCAACCTTCCATCATCACCTTCAACCCTAACCTCCACCACTCTTGAAGACTCAAGGTCATGGCTCCGTGTTCATGTTCGTTGGCCGGTGATCGCGTCCACCCAACCATGAGCGGCTAGTCTCTTTGGTTTCACCCCGGTGTAGGTAGTTGTATTTTCTAGGGTTTATGCATTTGTTCTTTGATTCGACTTTGTGACAACTTGTATTGATTTTTGAAACCATTGACAATAGTTTACATTTGTTTCATAATCGTAAATTGTCGAACGATGTTAAAAGTTATGACTTTGCGAAATGGTTATGTGTAATTATGCGTTGTCGTGGTTAGGATTTACTTGTGTTGATTACAAAGTGCATTCTTGTCCGTTCTTCGGGACGTTGATAGTTATTGGCACCTAAGTCACGGTACACTAAATCCGTTAATCGTTATGCAATTGAGTTGAATTAAAACATGTAGGAACCCTAGGACTTACAATTATCGAACCGGGTGTGAACCTTATTCCCAATCCTTGTTTTCAATTAAGTAATTTAGTTTTGCAATCTTAGTTAGTGAACAAGTGTTTTAGATAATACCCATTGTCGGTTCACTCCGATTTATTTTCAAATTAATTAAACAAATAAAATTAGCAATCTTCATAATCACCTTGCACATTATTTGTAAATAGTCTAACTAATCGAACGGGTCGTGCAATACTGACCACCTGCTCTCCGTGGATTCGATACCCGACTTACCCTAGCTACCTAGGTTTAATTGGGTTTTTGACTGATCAGGACGACACAGTCACGTCACCAACGGACACGGGGCGTGGTCAACTAATGCAGACAAACTGCAATTATTGAAGAAAGAGAAGATGAGTGGACACGGGGCCGTGCCCAATGGACACGGGGCCGTGTCCGGGCTTCTGTGCAGGCTATAAATAGGGGTGCTTGGCTCACTTGCAAACCATCCCTTGGCAAACCACCTCTCTCACACTTCACCCACCCACCACCACCATCACAACCCACATCCACCACCATCATCCATCATCCATCATAGAGTGTGTGAGTAGTCTTAGGATCCAAGATTGATCTTAAGAGTTCTTGACAATCAAAGGCCATGTTTGCCTAAGTCTCTCACATCACTTGGTGAAGACAAGCATTTAGTGTAATACTTTTTATTTTTAATCTTTTCGCACTTTTTATTTGGTTATGTATTAGTGACTTTAATAACTAGTTTCTTATGTTGAAGGTGAATTTTCCTTATCATTTGTCCGTGGTGTCTTGGCATTATTTTACTGTCTATATAAAATAAAAGATTTTCACCATTCATATCTCCACGGTCTATATGGAGATATGTTGGCTACCTGGTCGGGGGTTAAGGGAATGGTTTGGTAAGAGTCTTGCCTTGTTCAGTGTATAGATCCTGCAAGGACCTGGGTCAAGTTTAGTAGGACCTCCTTCAATACCCACTGGTATTGGATGGCGGGGGTCCGAACTCCTTGACCCCCTCATATGTAAACTACTATAAAAAATTTAACCCGACTATTTAGGATTGTATCCTTGCTGACTCAAACTACTTAGCCGAGGGTAACGTCACCTTCAAAAGAGGGGCCTACCACATTACGCATTAATAACTTAATTAATTATCTTTCAATAATCCAACCATTTAGGATTGTATCCTTGCTGACTCAAAATACTGGGTTGAGGGTAACGTCACCTTCAAAAGAGGGGCCTACTACTATAACTAAGATAATCTCTTAAAAAGTGCAAAAGTGCAAAAATAATCAAAGGTTACACTAAAGGCGAGTCGGATCCAAGTGATTCATCTTGTCTATCTGTTTTTATTTTTATTTTTATTTTTCAGCATTTTTAGTTTTTTATTTTCTAGTTTAAAACTTTTTCTAAAATTTTGATTTGATTAGACGTTGAGGATAAACCGGTACTAAAAGCTCTTGTGTCCTTGGACAACCTCGGTATCTTACCAACACTATACTACGCTCACGATGGGTGCACTTGCCCATATGTGTGTTTGGTGTTAGTAAAATATCGTGTTTTATAAATTTAAAACTTGACTAAAGTGTAAAGAGGGCTAAAAATATACATAAAATATATAACCACCACACACGCATCAACGAATCTATTTGCATAGCGCTCGAAATGTTCAAGCCCAGCATCATCTCGAAACTCTCATCCGTGAAGCCCAACATGCTTGTTTTACCGAACGCACTCTGAAGAAGGAAAGGATTCTCAACGAGAGAGCCCAGCTAGTGAATAAGTCGAATGAGATATTCCATTATCTGGACCGAATTTGGATCCCTAAACGGACCGATTTACGACAGATTTTGATGGACGAAGCCCACAAGTCATGATATCCTGTTCATACCGATGCCGATAAAATGTACCAGGACCTTCGCTACAAGTACTGGTGGCCGGGTATGAAGAAAGATATCGCTCTCTATGTTTCGAAGTGCCTGACTTGCTCAAAAGTCAAGGCCGAGCATCAAAGACCCTCTGGCTTACTCGTCCAACCCGAGATTCCCATGTGGAAGTGGGAGAGTATAGCTATAGACTTTATAACGAAACTTCCACGCACGCTATCAGGTCACGACAGCGTCTGGTTTGTCGTTGACCGCTTGACTAAATCTGCTCATTTTCTACCGATACCAGAAGACTACAAGGTAGAAAAATTAGCCCGAATCTACACCAAGAAGATCATTTGTCGACATGGGACGCCTCGCGACATCATCTCGGACCGTGATGGTCGGTTTGCCTCGCGTCTGTGGGAAACGTTTCAATCCGCTCTCGGTACTACGCTTAATCTAAGTACCACTTTTCATCCCCAAACCGACGGTCAGACTGAGAGAATGATTCGTACCCTTGAAGACATGCTCCATTCGTGTGTCATAGATTTCGGTGGTATTTAGGATGCATACTTACCTTTAGTCGAATTCTCGTACAATAACAGTGTAGGACCGGTTTTGACGCCGTTCGATTGCGTAACGAACGTTTCACGTGCGGAAACCGTGAACGTGCGTGACCGAACACACAATAACGTACTACTAACGTAAATCTATTGAAAGATGTGACAATTCCGATACAAGATTCACGTTTACAACACTTTCTCTCTCTAGACTTTCTCTCTGTAGAAGTCTTCCAAGTCTTCTCCTCAAAATCTCTCCCAAAAATCTTCTTCACCAAATCTTTTTTTAAAAATCATGACATAACCTCCTATTTATATGGTCAAGGCAACTTAATGAAAGTTCTCATTAATTACAAGTTTGCCACCTTGCCATTTCTAACTAAATATGACATTATGCGCTTGATTTCTTCCGGCTTCTCACTACGACTCGGATTGACGAAGGCGATAGACAATAAATGCATCAACAATCTCCCCCTTGGATATTGCCGTAGTCAATCTCGTAGTGAAACTCGTAGCGACTTTTCTTTCTCTCTCTAAAACTCGAACAAAGATGTAGTCGACAGACAACTGCACTAACAAACTCCCCCTTGGATGTTGACGGAGTCTTTAGTGAGAGTCTTCAAATACTCTTGCTCGAACAGAATCCCGGTGGATCTGTCTTCAGCTTCCGTTGCTCTTTTTCTTCAGACTCTTCAGGCTCCCCCTGTCGTCAAGCTTCCGTGCTTTTGGGATCGACGCCTGGCTTTCCGTATCAACAAATTTTGAAACCTGCACATCTCAACCTCTCTATTATAAACCAATAAAGTTGTGATTCAACTTAATGAATCAACTAAACATTTGAGAATTTACACATTTAAAACTGATAAAATTTGAAACATTCCAATTTCTAATTCAAATTAATGAATCATCTTAAACATTTCAAACCAATTAACCAAACCGTCTGTTCATCATGTTTAGCCTTTGAGATTTTGAATATCAGCTCTCCAACATCAGTTGTCGAAAATCTTTTTGGATTTTTCAAAATAATAAACATGAATACAAAGACAGAAATTAAATGCAGAAATGAAATATGTACAAACATATTTTTGTGAGTTTGTGTAAGAGGATCATATCAGTTTTTTTAGACACATCACACGCACCGTTAAGCTTTTAGACATTTTAAGTTCTAAACGATTCACGTTGATTGACGATATAGTTGTCCTCTTAAATTTTCATACAACTTTCAATCTATTCAGGATACTATTTAAGTGTTTTATGAACTTAGTTCGATTCATGTGTCCCACCTCTTGAATATACTCCCGTATCCATAATCCCAATATTCAGTCTTACAGGCAAGAATACTACAATGATATCTGTACATAAATTAGGGGTTAAATGCGAGAACTGAGGGATCTCATGTCAGAACTTCCGTTCAGCAGAGAGATATCAGCTTCGACTTAGCAGTGTGTCCCCTTTAGAGGATCTTTTTAGCTACAACAGATGATTATCAATTTTATTGTCTAATCAGCTGAGGGCTTTATGCTATGTTTCAAGCATTTTGCGGAAAGTATTAGCCAAGGACTAGGTCAGAACTACCGTTCAGCAGAAGTCCCGGAATAATACCCCAGACATCATAGAGTATAAACACCTAGTATATCAGAATACGAGACCTTTCAAACGAGATTTCAGGGGTTACCTATATATCCAAGTAGTGTTCCCCACGAATTTCACAAGTTTGAAATTTTAGGTTTATATCCCGAATAAATCTACTAAATGTACAAAAACCTATCGTCACATCATCAGTGAGACCGTTTATTACATTTGACATTACATTTCTTTAGCGTGTTATGATAGTCCACTGATTAACAATCATTTCCTCTTTTTCACAACAAAACTCATTTTTAAATTTTTAATGTTTTTGACATTTTCAAATTTTCTAATTTTTTAAAATTTTCTCCCCCTAAAATCAAAATATGTTTCAATTTTGATTTTCTGGGAAAATTTGAAACAAACTGTACAAACTTGACAACTTGATGAGAATCACTTCAATTCTCCATCCACTTGGCGTAAACAATCAGAACTCCCCCTCACAACAAACTATTTTCCCATTATGATTTCAAAACACTTAAGTTTGTTTTAATCAAATGGTTTTTCTGGAAAATTAGTTTTGTGTGACATTTCATAAACACGGGGTTTCATCACTTTGTTTTTCAAATTACCACTTGTAGGAAAGATGAATCAAGTACAACTTAATGTCCCTGATTTATCTTTTGAAAGACGAAAAATCACCAGAGTGAAATTTCTCAAGAAATGTGCCGATTCATGTTCCACGCTTACCAACCTGGGAACTCCGGCAAGTCAGGATTTTCAGTTAAAGAGATTTACCCAAGCCTGACGGTCCTTGGGTGTTTTGAACATACCTTTTTGATTCATAAAATTCTTTAACCCCTTTGACTTTTCCGTCAACCATTTTTTCAAAAATATTTAGAACATTGGGGTTAAAGGTTTTTTCAACATCAAAATCTTTCTTTTCAGAAAAAGATTGATTTGAAATTTCAACTTCGTCAACTTTTTGTTTATAATTTTCAGCTCGCAATGGTGGAAAGTTGATATCATCCATTGGCGGAACTGAATTTTCACTTTTGAGCTCAATTTGTGGCTTCTCTGATTTTGACGAAGCAGAATCATCGCCTGAAGGTGGCTTGTCTGACTTTGACCTATCAGATTCATCGCCGACATGTGGCTCCTTTGTTTCCGAAGAAACAGATTCATCGCCACCAAATGTTACCTTCTTCCTTAACTCCTCTTTTGTCCTCAGATTTGCATCTGACGAATTCGGTTTACTTGACTTTGTTGTCGAGTGAATCGATTCATCAGCACTCTTATTCGATCTGTCGGGTGAACCCGAGGACAAAATCTTCTCCAGATATTCTCTGGCCTTCTTCCTCTTCTTTCTCAGTTTGTCTTTTTGCCCTTGAGAAAGCTTCACTTTCTTTTCTTGAACTTTAGGTTCTTGGACCTTCTGTTCTTTGACATTCTGTTCTGAAACTTTCAGTTTCTTGGGCTTGACAGTGACTTGTTTCTTCGCCAATTTCTGATATACATCCCTCGATCTCCCATTTGATCTCCTTGGGCAATCTCTGGCAATGTGACCTTTGATGTTGCAGTTAAAGCACCTCCTGGTCTCATAACTCCAGTATTGGCAGTTAACAGCAATGTGTCCGTGATATCCGCAGCTGTAACACACTCTGTTATCGTACCGTATACCACCTTCACACCAAACGCTCAGATCATAGCATTGTCTGGCTTGGTGATATTCCTTCCTCAAGTTTGCTGGATTTGGCTTTTGAGCACTGTGGTTCGACCTGCACCACTTATTACCAACATTTTTTGAATTTTCATTTTTTACTTTTTGTAATTTTTCATTTTGATTGGTTGATTGATCTGATGAGCTTTTATTATCTTTTTGAACAATTTTCTCATTTTTAATTTTTTGTTTCTGTTCCGCTTTCTTCTTCAAAGGTTTTTGCTTCGAGCATTCACCCTTTTCAGTTGATTGCAGAACAGTTTTCTGAAACTTTTCCTTTTTATCATCAAATTTTTCACTACAATCTTTAACTTTGACTTTGTCAAAGTTTGTGACATTGTCACTTATTGGGATTGAATTGATTGGTTTTGGACAGGGAAGCTTCAAACTATCTGATGCAGTCACAAAACCTATCAATTTCTTTTCAAGTTCATCAATCTTGATTCTTGAATTCTCAGCTTCTTTTTCAAGCTGAGAAATTCGTTCAAGATGAGACTTGATAGATTTTTCATTCTCATTCTTCATGTTTTCAAGAACAGATTTTTCATTTTCCAAAACTTTTATCTGTTCTTGAAATTTTGTCTTATTTGCTTTCAAATTCTTGTTTTCCAGCTTTATCCAGAAATCGTCATTTTCTGATGATTTCTGTTTGTTTTCAAACTCTTTTTCTTTTTCTTTCAAAACTTTGTTTTCTGATGTCAAACTGTTCAAATTACCCAACAGTTTGTCATTTTCAGTTTTCAACTTCTCACAATTTTCTTTCAGAATAAGAATCTGCTTATCATCAGCCTGCTTTTCATATTTCAACTTCTTGATCTCCAATGCCAAACTTTCCACGTCTCTCACGAGTTTGTCATTGTCAGTCTTAAAGTTGTCACACTTAGAGCACACTGATTCACAACTTGATGATCCAAACTCTGCAGATTCCTTAGCATTTGAAGCTTCTTCTTCATTAGCCCTGAATGTACCTGCACAAAATATTTTAACGAAATCAAGAGGATTTTCATTCTCATCTATATAACAACCTCTATTGATATCGTATTTCATCACATATTTTTCCCTAACACATTCAACAATCCTTTTGATCATCTCCTCAATCACATCTAAACCCAGATTCAACACATGATTTTCCAACACTTTAATCATATCTTTTCTTTTCTTTTTATTTTCAAATTCATGGGTTTTAAGTTTGCTGATGAATTTGTTTAGGTGTAATTTTGAAAAATTTGAACCCTTCCTTAAATTTTCCAAACATTCACTCCATTCAACAGGTAATGCATCTGCAAACTTTTCTATCTTTTCAGCATCTGACAGAACTATCTCATGATTTTTCAAGTAATTAAGTAAAACGCTATATCGGTTTTCTAGATCTTCCAAAGTTTCATCTTTCAAACATACAAAATATTTAAACCTTTTGACCCATCCATCCTTTTTCACATTTTTATAACTCTCATCTATAAATCCTCGATTCCAATCATTAAATCTCTCAAAATAATAATTTTCTTCTTCATCAAACATTTTGATCTCACTTTCTTTGTTAAGTGACTTGATTCAAAAATTTGTTTTTCCTTCAAAATTCACAAATTTTAACTCCTTGATATTTGCACCTTCTAAAAACACTCCGAATCTCCTGCAAACACACAAACAAATGATCAGTTAAAAAAATATCAAACTCTCAAACTGAATCAAATTGTGATTGGGCCTCAAAATGTAATAGGATGATGACTATTTAAAAACGGTGTAGCGACAACAAACTATCACATGGGCCAGTGGCCGGTTTTTAGACAATGGGCGGTGCTTTGGGCTTATTGGGCCAAACTTTGTCTATGGGCGGTGCAAGTGCAGCCAATCAACAACAATCTAAATTGACACTCTCATCAATAATAGTGAATGACTTGGGCGGTGATTAAAAAGCTGGATTGGGCCACATGGGCTGCACAACAACAGCTCAACAATCAACAAATTAGTGGGGCGGTGTTAATGATAACAACTAGCCGACCAATCAATCAATGATAATTGGACGATAAGTGTATTTGGACGGTGACTTTATAAAGATGGCCGACAACTGTTACAATATCAGTCTTTATGAAGAAGACGACTTATGAGCGGACCAACATGTAACAATTATGAGCGAACCATAGACTAACTTATCAGCGGACCTCAATTGAACCTTATAAGCGGACCATCAGTTGTTCAATGAGCGGGCCTCAACTGTTTGAATAAGCGGACCAACAGTTGTTCAATGAGCGGGCCTCAACTGTTTGAATAAGCGGACCAACAGTTGTTCAATGAGCGGCCCATGTCTGATCTGATCGTATGACGCGAAATCGGACCGAAAAATCGCGATTACTCCTAAACGACTTGGAGTTTCGAGCTGAAACTTGGTAGGGTTGTAGATCAGGTCTAGACGCACAACATATCCAAAAATCAGACGAAACGGACCGTATTTACATGTTCAATTTGATGAAAAATGATGAAAAACGTGAAAAGTAGGTAGAAGATGAAGAAATAGGTGAAATCGGATCTGAATCGCCTCTGAAATCGCTGAAATCTGTACGAGAACGATGTGTTTGATCAAGCAATCGAGCTCCTAGCTCTGATACCAATTGTAGGACCGGTTTTGACGCCGTTCGATTGCGTAACGAACGTTTCACGTGCGGAAACCATGAACGTGCGTGACCGAACACACAATAACGTACTACTAACGTAAATCTATTGAAAGATGTGACAATTCCGGTACAAGATTCACGTTTACAACACTTTCTCTCTCTAGACTTTCTCTCTCTAGAAGTCTTCCAAGTCTTCTCCTCAAAATCTCTCCCAAAAATCTTCTTCACCAAATCTTTTTTTAAAAATCATGACATAACCTCCTATTTATATGGTCAAGGCAACTTAAAGAAAGTTCTCATTAATTAAAAGTTTGCCACCTTGCCATTTCTAACTAAATATGACATTATGCGCTTGATTTCTTCCGGCTTCTCACTACGACTCGGATTGACGAAGGCGATAGACAATAAATGCATCAACAAACAGTTATCATTCCAGCATTCAAATGTCACCATTTGAGGCATTATACGGAAGAAGATGTCGATCGCCTATTATGTGGCACGAGATCGGAGACTCGTGTAACACCTCGTAAAAGCACGTCCAACGATATGTTGACACGTGTAATAAACCCTAATAAAGTCAAACCTTGAATTTAAGGGACTAATTTTTCGAAAATTCGAAAAACATTAATTATGAAAGAACTGGAAGTATTAACGTACCTAAAATAAGTTTCTAAATAACCTTCTACGGTTTTATAATCACAAATGAGCCACTTGTTGATCAAGTGTAGCCGTTTGTGTAATTAATAGAAAGTTTGCGCAATAAAGGGTTAAAAGCGTCAACATGTTAATTCTTACCTCTGAGTGACCTTTTAACAAACCGAGAGCTTCATGATATTTAATTATACTCTCGGGAATGCCAATCGTTGGCCGTCCAGGGCTTTTGTGCCTTTAAGTGACGTTACGCGCAACTTTGTTAATATAAGGGGCTAAAAGTGTCAATATGTTTAATTATACCTCTGAATGACCTTAAATTAAGATATGCGCAAAGGTGCAAACTTGTGCACTTTTTGACACTTTTAGTCCCTGCATGACATATGTTTAACCGAAGCATCGTAGTATTTAATAATAAGTCCAAGAAGGCTTAATATGGATTAAATAAGGCTTCGATGCCATTAAATTAAGAGATGCGCAAGTTTGCGCATTAGAGGGACCTAAAGCGTCAACTTTTGAATCTACGCCTTTTTGTGATCATTTAAGCGATCGAAAGCGTAGCAATGATTAAACTCATGCTTGGGAATGATTATTATGGGCCATGGAAGGCTTAGATATCATTAATCGGCATTTCGCGCTACCTTGCGCAATTAAGGGACTAATTGCGTTAAACTGCGAAAGTAGGTCGAATCGTATGGTAACGGACCTTCCGAAATATGTCCATAAGTTAAACATACCCTATTTATCCTTTATTTAGCTTAGATATAGGCTTAGAGGTTTTTGGTGCGCAAAAATAAACTTTTATGTCATGCAGGGACTAAAAGTGTCAAAAAGTGCACAAGTTTGCACCTTTGCGCATATCTCGCATTCTGATTATCCCCGGACACCCAAAAAATTTATGTGTGGCATGATAAAATCCCATTCGTCACGTAGTTTGGATCGTTTTTAGCGTTCGTTCTTGTTTCGTCGTAATTAGACGCACAACGTGACCGTACGGCCAAACGAACCGACATCCGACATGTTTTTGAACATGTTTCATGTCCCCTATGTTTAAACATCATAGTGGAGCCTTGAAATAAGGTTAACGGGCCTTAAACGTGCCTAAAAAGACCTTAAAAGCTCACAGGGACCATTTCTGTCATTATTGCAAAATTGTTACTGAGCTGAGAACCTCAGGCGGCCCGCGTAAGTTCCCTTCGAACCTTACGCGGCCCGCGAGAACCCACCAGAACTGCAAAACCAGTTTTTCAAAACAGCAGCTGGGTTTCCTTGAGTACCAAACAGTTTTTAAGCAATCTATGGGCTATTTGGAGGTGCCCATGGTATTCCAAAACCATGGGTGATACTTGTACGGTCCAGATTGAATCACGGTTTACGAGAAACGATCCTAACGGTTCTCAAAAACCTATAAATACCCCCTTGTTCTTGGCTCATTTCACAC
The DNA here is from genome assembly GCF_002127325.2 of Helianthus annuus. NCBI lineage: Eukaryota > Viridiplantae > Streptophyta > Magnoliopsida > Asterales > Asteraceae > Helianthus > Helianthus annuus. The sequence continues at coordinate 49,490,093 of NC_035445.2, forward strand.
CTCATTCCATTTCTGATAACTCTCTGAGTTTCTAGAGGATCTTGAGCCTTTTTGAGACCTTGAGTCCATTGGACCCTGGTAAGTTCCCTTTCGTGCTTAGTTTAAATTATTTAGCGGTTATAGCCGAAAAGTCAAGCGTTTCGATAAACGCTTTGACTTTTAAAACGGTTGAGCCATTGTTCGCATAAAACATGGCTACGTGACCGTAATTAGGTAGGTGATTAACCCTCAAAAGGGCGCCTCCTAATTACCACAATTACTTAGTTTAATTGTCGGGTCAAATTAAAGTCAAACGGGTTAGTTTTAAATAAAACTCATAACTATTAATATAAAAGTCATAAAATCAGTTTTGCCACTTTAATAACTTGGTAAATATTAGTTGAACATGTCTAAGCATGTTCAACCCGACAATTCTAAGTATAGACCCGGTTCGGAGCCGAAAGTCGCAAAAGTTGACTTTTGCTTTGACTTTCAGTTCTGACCCGAATTAGCTTAGTTTAGATATGCCTTAGGTTTCCTTTAGGACCATGTTATCGGTTAGTATAACCCTCTGAGGTTATACAACTTGGATCCTTAGTTATCATATTCATTTGCAATTATATGCCGAATTGTTGACCGTTATGCCCTTTTGACCTTAAAATGTAATTTTTGAAAAAGTGAAAGAATAGAAACCTTCACTACTGATTTATAAACTTGTCCCTAAAATTTGACATCAGTTTGAGGTCTAGAATAGGAGTTATGCTCATTAGCGTAAATGAGAAGCTTTTTATTAATTAAATGGCGTAATTAACGTATAACCTATCTAAACCCAAATTTTGATATCAAACTTTTTACCTACTGATGTAATATAATATTTTGGGATTTTTGAAGATTTTTATTTATTTTTAAGATGAGCATAACTTAGAACTGTAAGCTTGACTCGGTAATTGCCGGTTTTGCCCTTTTGGGCTATAAAATGAGTTTTATAAATCCTTTTGACCCCAAACCTTTTTCTACTGATCTAATATGATAAATAAAATATTTTGAGCCTTCGATAATAATAAAAATATCAGCTTTCCTATGGAAACCCAGAAATGGCTCCAAATCGCCTTTTTAAGCGTTTTTAACGCATAGTATGCTTTAAAATTATTTTAAACATATAAGGTTTGATACCTACTGATATTTTTAGTAAATATTTGTATTTTAACAGTAAGCAAAAGTTTTAAACTCAGATTCCCAGTTTTGACCTTTTAAGCCTATGTGAAATTACCAAAATGCCCCTAAGGTGCATAGTTTGGTTATAAATGATAAATTTCACATATATGTAATACCCTACTGATATGACTTATTAAATTAAGTATTTTTACTGATCAAATCAGACCTGAACCTCAGATTTATATTTAATCTCTTTTATAACCTTTAAATGACCAAAATACCCCTACGGGGCATAAATTGGTTTTAAATTCATTTCGGGCATAACGGAAGGTATCATACTGATATCACATCATATTTAAGGCATATTAACTTAGGAAACCTGTATATGATCCTTATGGTTACCCGTTACGCATGTTTCGCGTTCGGATCGGTTTATGTAACTAGTTTGCATAAATTAACCGAAACGGGTCAAACCTTATCACTTTCACTTCAAAATCCAGAATGTGTTTAGTTTACTCATATTATACAAGTCTCCAAACTTGTCGGGTCTAAATCACATTCTAATCCGGTCTACGCTTAATCTTGCGTTTTGAACCGTAAACCTTCCCTTAAAACTAACCGGTCTAAGTTTCAGCTTAAACAAGACCCGTTAGGAATCTACTAGGTTAATAAAACCTTCGTTCCAGATTAAGAGCCCCAGTAGAAGTACTTGTGCTTGCTGATTTGATATACGGCTGGGAATGAATTTATATTTAGCTCAGGTAAATACTTTTAACTTATTTTCCCTTATACGGGCTTGGGATACGGTATTATAAAAATACCGCTTGGTCGGCTGTAGAAACCTTTTAATCGGAGATGATTAAATTGCATAATCCCGTTTTAATCTGTATTGCTCGATAACAAATAACATTGGGGGTTAATGACCGTGTCCTGGATATCCTTGGCTCATTTAAAAAGTGAATGGCCACAACGTAAGCACAAGGTGTAGGCATAACACCTCTTGTTGCGTATGTAAAATATGTACTCACTCGTAAGGTGTCTTCTTGTGAGATTATATTTGTGGTGTGTCTATTAATCATGATCGGTTTGTATTATCACCGGCCCTAAATGTTGGAAAAACATGTAAATCAGATACAAGATTTTTATTAATAAAATTGTCCCAAGTTATAAAAGAATTTTTGTGCCTTGTGCATTCAAATTAATTTTCTTAAACATTTTCAAAATGAGTTAGTTAAATTGTATTTACCAGTGTAAAATGACGTATTTTCCAAAAAGGTTAAGTGACAGGTACTGTACGTAATTAGCTGGGAGCTCAGGGCGTGAATAAGGAATCTTGCCAGTTCTAGATGCCTAAAGTCTGTTGAACAGTTTTTCTTTTATTTGATCCGCCTGTGGATCTTTTACATACCGTTTGTAATACTTTGATATTCTCACTCGGTTGTAATATATTTATCTTTTGCTTCCGCTGTGCATTTAAATTATGTTGTTTGACTATGATGATATCACTACGTCACGATACCCCACCGGGCCCACCGGTGACACGTGTAAATATCGGGGTGTGACAGGTTGGTATCAGAGCCAACATTGAGTGAATTAAACACTAGCCTTTTGTGTTTAATCTCAATGGCACAGTAGCACATTCCTTGACCTTCTGAGTCTAGACTTAACATAGGAATACTCTCAATCCTAATCTGGAAATTATTGCTTCCAATTTTTATATATTTTGAATATATCGCCAAGTGAAGAAGCCGTATTAGAAATTCTCCACATCCAGAGCCTTGAAATGCTGAGCTTCGTACCGCTGCTAGGATGAAACGTGCATCCAGAGAGGAAGCAATCAGAAATAAAGTGAAGAAGAAAATTCCTTTTGCTGAAGATCGTTTCCCTAGTAGTCCTTATAAGGACATATTTATCTTTCAGTCCCTTCGAGGACAACATTTTCCTTTCAAGTCCCGTCTAGGGCACACCTGTATTTTTTTAATTTTGTAGTGGAATGATTAAATTTAAATTTTCATTCTAAACATGAATATGAAATAAATGAAAAATAACAATTTCTTTTATAAGATCTACCATTATAATAAAATGGCAAAATCTAAAATGGACAAGACCTAGCCACGTGCCATTTAAGACGGGGCCAAGATGGTAGTTCCTCAATTAGATTCAGATCCTTGTTAACATCTCAATTTAGGATTGTTCTGCGCTTAATATTAAAAAGAATCTCAAAGGTGAAGCCTAGCCTACATGTCATTTCAGACCTGGCCAAGATGGTGAAATCTATTCAAGAGATTCAAATCCTTGTTAACACCTAAGAACGTGTTAGCACTTTTGACAAATGTGATTCGAGAAAGTCACAACAGTCATCCTTATATTGGATTCTCCCAAAATTTTTATCTAGCCTAGTGATTCAGAAATCATGGCTTAAATCATCCTATAAGATGATCATACCGTTAACACCTGAGAACATGTTAGCGCTATTGACAAAAGTGATTCGAGAAAATCACAATAGTCACCCCTATATTGGATTTTTTTTTTTCAAATTTCCTAATTTGGCCTAATGATCCAGAAATCATGGCTTATATCATCCTATAAGATGATCATATTATAAACATCCGTTAGTGGTGAAGTGCCTATGGGCTAAACTTGTTGTCCGATAAGACAACGACAGTGGTGGTCTTTGACCTCCTGTCTAACAATGTTGGACTATGTCCAAGCATAATAGTCGGTATGATCCATACGATCTTGACTAATAGCATCTGAAAAGATGATCATAAACATCCCTCAGAAGGGAAATGCCTACGGGCTATATCTATTGTCCTAAAAGACAAAAGACAGTTGTAGTCTTCGACTCACTGTTAAGAAAAGTAAACAACTATGCTCAAACCTTAAATGCCTTGATCCTAAACGATCATGGCTTATAAATTCAAAACTGTCCTCGTGACAAGGCCTGTTGTGCCACTTTAATATCCTTAATGTTATATATACTAGGATAAATTATAATGAAAATACTAATATAATTAACAAATTAACCCATATGGTTTATATTACCATGGTTAATGAATCATCAAAAATGATAGTTCCATAATAACCTCTGAATAAATCATTGTCAATATTTATGTAGCAATCAAGCTACATGGCTGGATCAGACGAGGTTAACAGCCACCCGAAGGAAAACAATGATACTACCAGAATTAATATAACTGGTGCAGAACTAGGCATTAATAGATGATGCTGTTACCCGATCTCTTGATAGACAATATAATGAATCAAGGGATACACTCTAAGATTCTATCTGTGGCTCGTAGTAAGCCCCCTTCTAAATCACATGAATCAAAGGAAGACGATGTTCATAACTCGTCAAATCAAAAGAGTATTCCATCTAAACAAGTTGTGCTTCATCGAGAGGCATCAGTTAAGGCCTGCTCATATAAATATTTTGTCTCCTGCAAGCCCAGAGACTTTACAGGAGAGAAAGGAGCCATCGATTGCATGACATGGCTCGATGAAATGGACGTTGTTGTTGACATCAGCGGTTGTGCAGAACAAGATGTTGTGAAATTTGTTTCACAATCATTCAAAGGAGAAGCGTTGGCATGGTGGAGATCATTGCTCTAAGCCACGGGAAAGGTCCTACTTTACAACTTATCTTGGGATCAATTTGTGGCATTACTCAAGGAAAACTTTTGCCCTCAGTGGATCTACACGTTCCACTCGAGGATCTACAAGTGGACGAAACATTACACTTCGTGGAGAAGCCTGTCGAGATCATGGACCGCCAAACCAAGCAGCTCAGACGCTCGCGCATTCCCAATGTGAAGGTCCGATAGGAGGGCAAACGAGGCGCCGAGTTCACTTGCGAACTCGAAAGCGCCATGAAGGCGAAGTACCCGCAGTTGTTTGTTACAGCTAAAGCCTAATTTCAGGACGAAATTCCCCTAAGAGGGGGAGGCTGTAACACCCCGTGTTTCGAAAGTCAAAGTCAAAGGAAGAAAATATTGTTAATTGCGATCTGTCACTCCTTGCTCAACTACTGTTTTGACTAATTTGACTTGTAGATAATCTATTTATTTCATCGCCTTAGTTGTATTATGCGGAGTAGTTGTTAATAATCGAGTTTTAATCGCTATTTATCGCATGTTTTATCGCTTATCGCATCGCAATCGCATTCGCAACCCGAATTATGCGTTCTGGATATTGTTTTACGTGTGTGTGCCTTTTATGTGTTACTTGTGCATGTTTATTTATAATTATGATGTGGTGATTAATCGAAATGCAATCGCAACTCTATCGCAATCGAATCGCGAACGCTAAACGCAAGTTATTTATAGTGATTGTATGTTAGATATAGTAGTTGGGATTAGTTGTGTAGCTAATGGCTAATTCTATCGCATCGCAAACTCGATCGAAACGTATCGCCAAACCCAACGCACGAAACAAAACGCCAAAACTTAATCGTCGGAGACACTCGATCGAGTGACCGCTCGATCGGACGGCCAACCGATCGGATTGCCACCCGATCGGACAGTCATCCGATCGGTGACCCACTCGACCTTAGGCACTTTCCTTTTTGGGAAACCCTATAAATACCCTCACATGTCACATCACTTGATGTGACAGCTCCTCACTCGACCTAGCCGCACTTCAGCCTCTTTTCTCTCGATTCCTCATGATTCTTGTAAGTTTTCAACCTAAATCTTGTACTTTTATGATCTACACACACTTCTTCATCATTCTCTCTTTTGAATCTTAACTTTTAACCATGAAATCAGTAGATTTGAGGTGTTCTAGGGTGATGTCATCATGGAGTTCTTATGAACTTCATGTTTTGGCTTCAATCCATCATGAACAACTTAGATCTGGATGATTTCCACATGAATGAACAAAGATCTTGCATAGATCTGAACATATTCATGGTGAAAAGGATTGAAAGATGGTTTTCTAACTTTCTTTCAACTCTTTTACACTCAATGCACTCAAAACCGATAGAATTGGAGCTTGTTCTGATCTTCTACTCTTTCTTAGTGATGTGATTGGTTCAAGATCTGAATTCTATCTAAGAGACAACCGATTTTGGGTTAAACATGAACCACCGTCTCGAACAGTCAACTGATCGGACCAGGGTGATTCCTATCCGATCGGATTACTTGAGTTTTGAAGAGGGTTCTGTTGTTTGGCACGTTATCAAATCGTCTCGAATCAAAACTACAAACTATCGAAACAACCAAGTGTCAAGAAGATCAGGTCGTGGACGGATTGCCGTCCGATCGGCTTGCACCTTGGTCCCACGACGATCAGGACGGATTGCAGGCTGTGAACTTGTTCTCTGAGAAATACCTCGCCGAACGGATCGTCGCCCGATCGAACCGCCATTCGATCGACCGACCTGAACGGTAGAAATACTTCTCTGTATTCAAAATGCTACAACGAAAACTTCAAAAGGCAAACCATCATACACAAACACACCCTCACCAAACGAGGTGTCAATCCAATCGAATGGCCATCCGATCGGATTGCCATCCGATCGGATTACCATCCGACACTCATCACTTTGCACCGTTTTACGCGTCGCTTATCGTTTACGCTATCGTTAACTGTTCAGGCTAATCTCTCTCAGCGCTCCCTTCAATCCAAGGCAGTGTTTATTAAGTTAAGCGCTATCTGTGAGTATACTTGATCTCTTTTTGCTTTATGCACTTTTGGGTGTTACATACGTTATCTATATTCAAATCACAATCGACACACAACGCCAACACTATTTATACGCTAACCGTTATTGCATGCTACGTGTTATTCGATGAATGCTTGTATGTTATGTTAACACAGTGATTGTTGCCTGACACCTTAGCAACGATAGTACTATAGTTTGGACTCAACACCTGTCGTGGACAGGGGTTGTTAAGGGCTTTACTTCATGTGTCCCAGTGGGGATATGTGTTGCGCATTCTATAACTCGCAGTCACGTCTGTGCATATTTCTCTGTCGATAACCTACTTGCCTTCACTTTATACATGTTTCATGCTGGTTATGCGTAAACGATTTCGAACTCTAATATATATCTATCAAACTTGTATGCTCACCTTTACACTATGTGTATTGACCTTTATTTCAACGTATGTGACAGGTGTTTAGGATGCTATCTGCTAGGATGCTTGCTATGTGGAATCACGTTAGGGGTCTAGTAATGTCACGCTTAGATATGAGTGGTCGAGACAATATTTGTTTTGAGATAATTATTTGTAATAACTGTTTTATTTGGATATGTCGTGGTTTGGGACATGACGTTTTAATATCTGATAATTAATAGTTGTTATGGATACTCATGGACAATCTATTTCGCTCAGTGCCGCGCCCCGATGTTGTAACACCTCGTAAAATCACGTCCAATGATGTATTGACACGTGTAATAAACCCTAATGAAGTCAAATAGTAAATTTGAGGGACTAATTTTTCGAAAAATCGAAAAACCTTGATAATAAAAGGACTGGAAGTGTTTGCATACCTAAAATAAGTTTCCAAATAGTCTCTCACGATGTTTATATTCACAAATGTACCACTTGATGAATAAGTGTAGTCGTTTGCGTAATTAATTGAAGGTTTGCGCAATAAAGGGTTAAAAGCGTCAACATGTTAATTCTTACCTCTGAATGACCTTCTAACAAACCGGGAGCTTAATAATATTTAATTATACTCCCGGGAATGCCAAATAATGGCCATCTAAGGTTTTTATGCCTATAAGTAAAGTTACGCGCAACTTTGCAAGTTAGAGGGGCTAAAAGTGTCAATATGTTTAATTATACCTCTGAATGACCTTTTAGCGAATCCGAAGCATCGTGATGTTTAATAATACTATCAAGAATGCCTAATATGGATTAGATGAGGCTTCAATACTATTAAATGATGAGATGCGCAAGTTTGCGCAATAGAGGGGCCTAAAGCGTCAACTTTTGAATCTACGCCTTTCGGTGACCATCTAAGCGAGCGAGAGCGTAGTAATATTTAAGTATATGCTTGGTAATGCCCATTATGGGCCATGGAAGGCTTGGATGTCGTTAAACGGCATTTCGCGCTACTTTGCGCAATTAAAGGGCTATTTGCGTCAAATGGCAAAAGTATGCCGATTCGTTGGGTTTCGAACCTTCCAGAATATAACCATGAGCTAAACATACCCTATTTATCCTTGTTATAACTTAGATATGCGCTTAAAGGTGTTCGGTGCGCAAAAATAAACTTTTATGTCATACAGGGACTAAAAGTGTCAAAAAGTGCACAAGTTTGCGTTTTCGCGCATATCTCACATTCTGTATATCTTCGGACACCCAAAAATTTATGTAAGCACTAAAACATTTTATTTTAGTGATCGCCGTGATAAAATTCCTTTCGTCGCGTCGTTTGGTTCATTTTTAGCGTCCGTCCGTTTTTCGTCGTAATTCGACGCATAACGTGACCGTATGGCCAAACGAACCGACATCCGACATGTTTTTGAACATGTTTCATGTCTCCTAAGTTTAAACATCATAGTGGGGCCTTTATATGAGGTTAACGGGCCTTGAACGTGCTTAAAATAACCTTATATGCTCACAGGGACTGATTCTGTAATTTCAGCAAGCTGTTTTGCTGGTGTGGACCTGCAGGCGGGCCGCGTGAGCCTGCTGAGTTCCATACGCAGGCCGCGTGGGCTGGTCTGACACAGAAATAGCTAGAAATAGGCTGTTTCTTGCTGGACGTTGTTAAATTCTGGTTTCTAACCCACAAAATCGATACTAGGGGCAGCCCATAGAATTTTATAAATGGTTTACCACCTGGCAACATCTAATTCGTTCCAAGGATCCTATAGATACATGTCCTCTTCATTAGTTGCAACATTTTTGCAACTTCAAACATGTTCCAATCCGATTTGCACAACCATCTTGGATCTTTCTGGTGTTCTTTGATCATTCACTCAGTGACTGTAAGTGCTCCTTTATGAATTGATCCTTGTCTTGATTTATTTTAGCCTAGAACACTAATATTTGACTTTTGTTTGACTTCCAGAATTGATCATGAATTGATCAGTTCTAAGTCCAATTGAATCTTGTTAATTGTTGGTATTGATGCTTGTAATGATCCATCGAAATCATGCTTATTGATTTCTACAATTTCAGGTCCATTTGTTAAGTCAAAGTTAGTAACAAGAAAAGTCAAACTGACGAGATTCTTAATTTAATCAAATCTAATATAACAGAGGTTATGAATCAGGTTTTGTCACCTAAATAACTTGGTAATTGTTACAAGAACATGTCAAACTGATCACTTTGGTGTAATTGCTTGTTTTGAATCAAAAGTCTAACAGTTTGACCAATGCTTTGACTCTCAAATCTGACCTGATTAACCTTGTTTTAGAAATGCTATAGAGCTTATTTTGGACCAGGTTTCATATAAGTATAACTCTCTGAGATTATACAATTTGGTTCATTACTTACCCGATTCACATGCATGTTTCCGATTAATGCTTAAATATTGACTATTATGCCCTTTTGACTATAAAACGTGATTTTTGAAAAAGTGAAAGAGTAGAAACCTTAATTACTTATTTATAAACTTGCACCTAAAATTTGACATCAGTTTGAGGTCTAGATTAGAAGTTATGCTCATTAGCGTAATTTGAAAACTTTGTGTTACTTAAACGGCGTAATTAGCATATAACCTATTTAAACCCACTTTTTGATATCAAACTTTTTACCCACTGATGTAATATAATATTTTGGGATTTTTGAAGATTTTTATTTAATTTTTGGCTGAGCATAACATAGGTCTCTAAGCTTAATTCGGTTAATACCGATTATGCCCTTTTAAGCCATAAAATGAGTTTTACAAATCCTTTTGACCCCAAGCCTTTTTCTACTGATTGAACTTGTTAAATAAAATATTTTGAGCCTTCTGGAATTATAAAAATATCAGCTTTCCTTTAAAAACCCGGTAATGGCTCCAAATCGCCTTTTTAAGCGTTTTTAACGCATAGTATGTACTAAAACTATATTAAACATATAAGGTTAATACCTACTGATGTTTTTAGTATATTTTGAGATAATAACAATAAGTAAAAGTTTTTGAACTCAGGTTTCCAGTTTTGACCTTTTAAGCCTAAGTGAAATTACTAAAATACCCCTAAGGTGCATAGTTTGGTTTTAAATGATAAATTTCACATATAGGTTATACCCTACTGTTATAACTTATTAAATTAAGTGTATTTATTGTATAAATCAGACCTGTAACTCAGATTACTAATTAAACTCTTTTATAATCTTTTAATTGACCAAAATGCCCTTATGAGGCATAATTTTGTGTTTGAATCCGTTTGGGCATAATAGAAGATACCTTACTGATATCACAACATATTTAAGGCATGTTAACTCAGGGATCTTACATATGACTCTTATGGTTACTCGTTACGCACTTTTCGCGTTTGGATCGGCGTATGTAACTAGTTTGCACATATTAGCCGAAACGGGTCAAACCATATCGTTTTTGTCTCAAAATTCAGAATTTGTTTAAGTTACCCATATTAAACAAGTATACAAGCTCGTCGGGTCAAAACCACATTCTAAACCGGTCTTCGCTTTATCACGCGTTTGAACCGTGTCTTCCTTTTGAAAGTTAACCGGTCTAAGCTTAGGCTTAATTAAAGACCCGTTAGGAATCTAATAGGTTATTAAAAACCTTTGTTCCAGAATAAGAAGAACCAGTAAAAGCTATCTGTACTTGCTTGGTGGTATACGGCTGAGATTGAATTTATATTTAGCTCAGGTAAATACTTTTAACTTATTTTCCCTATACAGGCTTGGGTTACGGTATATAGAATACCGCTTGATCGAGCATCAAATCTTACATCCTTGGGTGGTTAATTGAATAATTTGATCGGCTCGTTTAAACAATCTTGTTTACTTTAAGCCTTTGGGGGATTAATGACCATGTCCCGGATATCCTTGGCATCATCTTACGAGATGGCCACGACCAGAGCACGAGGTGTAGGCGTACACCTGTCAGTGTATAACTCATTATTGTGGTGTGTCGATTGATCTTTAACCCGGACAAGATCCGGGCTACTGAACGCACAAGTAACATGTAATTTGTTCACAAGATTATAATAAATAATTATCCCAAGTTATAAAAAGGTTTTGTGCCACGTGCATTCAAATCAATTTTTAATCCTTTTCAAAATGAGTCAGTTAAATTGTATTTACCAGTGTAAACTGACGTATTTTCCAAAAGGTTAAGTGCAGGTACTACGAGTAATAGGCTGGCGATCTTCTAGCGTCCACAATAAGTCTCGCAAGCTTGGATGCCTTTAAGTCTGTTGAACAAATGAGTCATTTTTTTTTCCGCCTGTGGATCCTTTACATTCCGTTTGTAATACTTGATATTACTTTATATCGGTTTGTAATATATTTATCTTTTGCTTCCGCTGTGCATTTAAATATTGTGTTGTTTGACTATGATGATATCAACTACGTCACTATACTCCCCACCGGGCCCACCTGTCACACGTGACACGTGGAAAATTGGGGTGTGACAGGTTGGTATCAGAGCCAACATTGAGTGAATTAAACACCAGTTTTTTTTGTGTTTAATCTCAATGACACGATAGCACATTCTTTGATCTTCTGAGTCTAGACTTAACATAGGAATACTCTCGTCTCTTTGGAGGATTATTACTTTCAATTATATATTTTAATATGTCGCCAAGCAAGAAGATGTAATGAAATTCTCCCCATTTGAAGCCTAGGAAAGGCCGAGGTTCGTGTTGCGACTAGGATTAACGTACGACCAAGGAGGGGACATTCAGAACTAAAATGAAGAAGAGACTCCTTTTACTGAAGATCGTTTCCTTAAAAGTCTTTATAACGATATTTATCTTTTGGTCCCTTTGAGGACAACATCATTTCTTTTAAGTCCCTTTTAGGGCAATTCTATACCTCTTTTAAAACCATTGGGATGTTTTACCTAAATTTCAATTATATCATTATATATGAATATAATATATAAAATAAATTAAAATAATATTTCTGTTATAAGATCTACCATTATAATAAAATGGCAAAATCTAAAAAGGGCAAGACCTAGCCTCGTGTCATTATTGAGACCCGGCCAAGACGGCAGATCCTCAATTTAGGTTCAGATCCTTATTAACATCCCGAGTTAGGATTGTTCTGCATTAATTATTAAGAAAGAAATCTTAAGGGTAAACCTAGCCTATATGACGAGGCCAAGATGGTAGGACCTATTCAAGAGATTCAAATCCTTGTTAACATCCGTAACATGTTAACACTCCTAGCAAACGTGGTTCGATAAAATCACTTAAGTCATCCCTAGAATGGGTTATTCCAAACCTTCCTTATTAAAATAATCATCCCTTAAGGATGAAGTGCCACGGGTTATAATACACTGTCCGATTGCGACATCGACAGTTGTGATCTTTTGAGATTCCCCGTCCTAAGGGGGTGAGCTATGCTCAAAGCCCTCTAGACGATAATCTGATCGTCATGTCATTATTATGACCGCTGAACGACAATTGATTTAAATTAAAGTACTAATCCTGTCGTTATGTCATTATTATGACCGCTGAATGACACTTGATTTAAATTAAAGTACTAATCATGTCGTTATGTCATTATTATGACCGCTGAATGACAGTTGATTTAAATTAGGTGCTAATCCTGCCGTCATGTCATTATTATGACCACTGAATGACAGTTGATTAAATTAATGGCACTGATCATGTCGTCATGTCATTACTGTGACCGCTGAACGTATCATCAGTGCAATGACTATATGTCTTAACATCTTACGAGATGTTAATTGATAGGCCCACGGGCCAGAAATTTTAATAAAGACAGTCGTAACCTACAACTCCCTGTCAAGAAAAGGCAAGAACACGTTCAAGCCTAAATACCTTAATTCTACAAAATCAAGGTTGATAATATAAAGTTGTCCCTGTGACTTGGTCTTTTGTGCCATAATTATATTTTTATTAAATTTAGGATAATTATAATGAAAATCCTGAATAAAATAGATATCATTCTTTTTCCTGCCAGTATAAATATTAAAAGAGAATCTTAAAAGGTTTGACCTAGCTTGAATGTCATTGAAGACCTAGCTAAAATGGTAAAACCTGTTTAAAAGAGATTCAGATCCTTATTAAACACTTGAAACGTGTTAACACTCCCGACAACAGTGATACGATAAAATCACGATTGTCATCTTTATATTAGGAGCTTCCAAACCCTTTATTTAGCCTATATAATCAATAGGAATCATGGCTAATAAACGTCGAACATGATGTACACATCTAAACATCCACCTGGGATGTATACCTACGGGCAAAGATGCATACATGAAAACGATAGTTTTATTTCATAACTTCTTGTCAAGACAATGAATTATGAAATTTTCCGATCCAAAGGAATCATTGATTATGTTTTAAAATTTCCATAGTGACAAGGCATCGGTGCCATCGAAAAGTCCTATGGAACAAGCCGTTGTGCTATATAAGATGTCAGTATGACATTGACAGTCGTGACTTATGTCCCCTGTCTAGTAAATATAAAGGATTCTATTCCATTTAAACGCCAAAGATGGTTTATTTAAAAACCTAGGCAAAACATAATCAAATAAATTTAATACTATCTATTCACCTATATGGTTGATCTACACCATGGCTATTTAATCATCAAGTTCGACAAATCAGCAAATTATTACTACATGGTCTGTAGCCTTCAAAGCTTCACCATGGCTGATCCATCTAAAGCTCACACTCATCCAATTGGTCAGAATAATAATGCAAGACTGAGCTTAACAGGCTAAACTGATTGTCCGATAAGACAACGACAGTGGTGGTCTTTGACTCCCTGTCTAAAAATGATGGACTATGTCCAAACATAATAGTCTATATGATCAATGCGATCGTGCCTAATATCGTCTAAAATGATGATCATGCTAATTAGCATCCTCTAGCGATGAAATTCCTACGGGTTATACTCTATTCAATAAGAATTAAGACAAAGTTAGTGGTGGTCTTTAAGATCCCCTGTTCAAGTGGTGTATACCCAACCTTAACAGTCTATATGATCAGAGTAATCGTAACTGAAATCGTCGGATACGATGATCATATTATCTTATAGGATAATTGCAGTACGATCTTAAGTCTTCCTATATTCATAAGTAGGATCTCAAGAAGTACTTTCCGACTAAATGATTATGATTATATGTATCATGACGGTGATTTAGCTAACAAAACTAGAGTAATACAATAAACGCATGGTGGATACGCCGCAGGTACTTCCTATATATAAGTGTGTTTATTGTATTACCCTTCGTGGCGTTATCCTGAATCACCGATAGGGTCTATATCGCCTACGGGTTTTATATTATATTGTCCATTAGAAACATTACTAAATATAACCGTTATGGTACATCATCGGAGGTAATGGGCAATGCCTAAGCCTTATAGTCTCTAAGATCGATAAGATCATGACTGATTTACTCAATGACGATGATAATATATATACATATATATATATATATGTAAGCATCCGCTAATGATGTCCTAGTTTCCGTTAAAATATAAGGACTCAATATAGTGATAAAAATCGATTGGTTGTCTTGAAAATCAAGCCCATATTGTGTATAATAAGAAACAAATAGTTATCAAGACTCCTTATGAGACAACCCTCATAACTACATGTATCCGTACGTTTAAATTAATATTAAACAATATAAAAAATGGTGGAACCGGCCGTCCCCGGAATCGAACCTGGGTCTAGGCCACACCCTTTCGCGCGCCTAGCCCACTGAACTAGGTGCCTAGTTTGTGAAATCTCTATTTTGATTGAATATAAGCACATGTACAATAACTTCCTTACTTCTTATTATAAGTCACCTACTTATCCTCCTTATGTTGACTAAGTATTAGAATCCAAGATTTTACCTCCATGTTTTGGTTACTCTTGGCTTGCTTATGTTGACTAAACAATAGAAAGGATGAAGTAGAAACCATTAAGTATATCAATACTAGAAAGAACATGGTAAGGTATACATCACAATCATTCGATGGTAATACCCTTGATTAGTGAGGACATTAATGAAATCCACAAGAAAGATCCTCTTATACATTATGGGATGGTTCAAGTTTTAAGGACCTTATTAGAAAACCTATTATACGCGTCACAAAATAGGAAAAGATTGAGTAAAAATTTTCCGACTTCCCCATAAGATTTATAAACTATCGGCAGTGTGCTGCAAACCTTGGTTCATTGATGGAAATAGTGCCCTTATTCGGTTAACCTAAAATTTAAGCATAATGTACTATATATATATATTATGATTTAGCATCGGCAATAAGAGGGCACATTAAGATTTCAAAGCCTGCTTATTATGAATCCATTATGGATCCACCTCAACTACTCACGTTTTATAGATTAAGAAATAACCAGTCGAGGCCGAGATTGCCCTACAATTTGTCAAAAGTCTTATAGCTAAGTTTAAAAGGTTTAAGAATGGAGGCGTTTAGCCCTCCTGATGTATGATTAGAGGCAACTCACATTAATAATGACACCAGATAAATCCATTATGGTGATTTTATGGCTAGGAGTTACGTTTGGTTGCAGGTACTGCTAAGTCTCTCATAAAACCATAAGCTTAGCAAACTTTTAATCTTTCCCGTAAGAACCCCAGATAGTAAGTGTAAGGTAAAACATACAGGCAAAATCATAAGAACCATTTCTTCTGTTCCTGTTAGAAATCTCTAATCATGGAATTTTAGAAGTACCCTCTCTCTAGAAGAGGTGCGACAGCATGTATAGTTGATATCTCTTTGATCTCTATCGATTGCGAATACCAGATGGTATGATAAAAGCGCCACACGAGGATTGGTGTATCTTAATATGTTCCATAGATTACTTCCATGCCTGATCAGTATGGAGGTTTAATGCATGGAACCGCAAGGATATTCTAATAGTCATATGGTACTAAAAGTCAACTAATGGTATTCAAGGAAGATATCCAGAATGGAATTGCCAAAGTAAATGTTCCCGATTAAGGAATTCATGGACTTGTGACATAAATGTGTCACTTATCTGACACAGAATATGACAGATGAACTAGAGCCTGAGATTTGGAAAATCTCTGTAACCTCATTGTATCGTGATTACCCTGTTTACCTCCAGAGAGGCAGGTAGAATTAAGATTTATATCCCATTTAGGGTTGTATTCTTATGAAACCTCCAAGACGGCTAGTGCCATTACTGGGAGAATCAAAACCCCAATTAAATAAGTTTTGAAAATAAAGAATTCTTATAGCCTAACCCTATATTCTAAGAATTCGGTATTGTTAATTAAGAAAGACGGTTCATTTTGCTTATGCATTGAATACCGCAACCCAAATTAGGCAACAATTAAGAATTTCCATCAGCTGCCCAGGATCGTTGATTTGTTCGACTAACTGTGAGGATTAACTATCCCTTAAGATTAGTTTTAAGTAATGATTGGAATAACCATTTCACATTGAGATAAGCTTTTCTATAATAGTTGATGTATAAGTATCAAGGCTGCTCATTTGGAGACCTTACTTAGATGGAATGTTGAATACCTATTGTTAAATAGAAGATTGGTACGTCCGATCATCAGGATCTGAAAATTGCCTTGGAAACAACGAATAGGATCATACAAATCCATGATCATCTGTAAGATTTCCAGTTTTGGCAGAAAATCAAAGATTAATGAAAATAGCAACCCTCCTAAGTCCTTGTTAAGGAATAAGGTTCAATAAAGATATCGCCCTGGAAGGGTGTGCCAATTTGTTAATTACCAGACTAGTTAAGCTCTGAATATATAAAATCATTCGAAGGAACCGAATGTATCAAAGATCAAATAGCTTATAAGCTAAAACCTATTTAAGGAGCTTGGCGGAGCATACAATGCATTGTACACTAATGGATTGAGGATGTGTTTCACCAATAAGGCAAGAAGCATTATCACATATTGATATGCAGATCTATGATATCGATTAAGGATCGATATGTTAAGAAGCTCCAAAAGGATACATGTACTAAATATAAAAGTCACTTTGGGAGCTTGGAGAGATTCCAGATATGTTATAGAAGTTGAGTCCATTATGCGACCAAAAGTACTTCCAGCATCTTAGCAAATCTCGAGGTCGAGATTTCTTTTAAGGGGGTGAGGATGTAACACCTCGTAAAATCACGTCCAATGATGTATTGACACGTGTAATAAACCCTAATGAAGTCAAATAGTAAATTTGAGGGACTAAGGTAGCGTTCGTTTCATGGAATGGAATGGAATGGAATTAGGAAGTTTTTCTTTGTAAAATTGATCTTGGTTGGGGGAGGGAGGAATTTGAAATCCCATGAATTTCTTTAATCAACGAAATTTGTGACTATTTCAACATTTCTTAGAAATCCTTCACTATAATGAAGGAATGGAATGGAATGTTGAAATAGTCACAAATTTCATTGATTAAAGAAATTCATGGGATTTCAAATTCCTCCCTCCCCCAACCAAGATCAATTTTACAAAGAAAAACTTCCTAATTCCATTCCATTCCATTCCATGAAACGAACGCTACCTAATTTTTCGAAAAATCGAAAAACCTTGATAATAAAAGGACTGGAAGTGTTTTCATACCTAAAATAAGTTTCCAAATAGTCTCTCACGATGTTTATATTCACAAATGTACCACTTGATGAATAAGTATAGTCGTTTGCGTAATTAATTGAAGGTTTGCGCAATAAAGGGTTAAAAGCGTCAACATGTTAATTCCTACCTCTGAATGACCTTCTAACAAACCGGGAGCTTAATAATATTTAATTATACTCCCGGGAATGCCAAATAATGGCCATCTAAGGTTTTTATGCCTATAAGTAAAGTTACGCGCAACTTTGCAAGTTAGAGGGGCTAAAAGTGTCAATATGTTTAATTATACCTCTGAATGACCTTTTAGCGAATCCGAAGCATCGTGATGTTTAATAATACTATCAAGAATGCCTAATATGGATTAGATGAGGCTTCAATACTATTAAATGATGAGATGCGCAAGTTTGCGCAATAGAGGGGCCTAAAGCGTCAACTTTTGAATCTACGCCTTTCGGTGACCATCTAAGCGAGCGAGAGCGTAGTAATATTTAAGTATATGCTTGGTAATGCCCATTATGGGCCATGGAAGGCTTGGATGTCGTTAAACGGCATTTCGCGCTACTTTGCGCAATTAAAGGGCTATTTGCGTCAAATGGCAAAAGTATGCCGATTCGTTGGGTTTCGAACCTTCCAGAATATAACCATGAGCTAAACATACCCTATTTATCCTTGTTATAACTTAGATATGCGCTTAAAGGTGTTCGGTGCGCAAAAATAAACTTTTATGTCATACAGGGACTAAAAGTGTCAAAAAGTGCACAAGTTTGCGTTTTCGCGCATATCTCACATTCTGTATATCTTCGGACACCCAAAAATTTATGTAAGCACTAAAACATTTTATTTTAGTGATCGCCGTGATAAAATTCCTTTCGTCGCGTCGTTTGGTTCATTTTTAGCGTCCGTCCGTGTTTCGTCGTAATTCGACGCATAACGTGACCGTATGGCCAAACGAACCGACATCCGACATGTTTTTGAACATGTTTCATGTCTCCTAAGTTTAAACATCATAGTGGGGCCTTTATATGAGGTTAACGGGCCTTGAACGTGCTTAAAATAACCTTATATGCTCACATGGACTGATTCTGTAATTTCAGCAAGCTGTTTTGCTGGTGTGGACCTGCAGGCGGGCCGCGTGAGCCTGCTGAGTTCCATACGCGGGCCGCGTGGGCTGGTCTGACGCAGAAATAGCTGGAAACGGGCTATTTCTTGCTGGACGTTGTTAAATTCTGGTTTCTAACCCACAAAATCGATACTAGGGGCAGCCCATAGAATTTTATAAATGGTTTACCACCTGGCAACATCTAATTCGTTCCAAGGATCCTATAGATACATGTCCTCTTCATTAGTTGCAACATTTTTGCAACTTCAAACATGTTCCAATCCGATTTGCACAACCATCTTGGATCTTTCTGGTGTTCTTTGATCATTCACTCAGTGATTGTAAGTGCTCCTTTATGTATTGATCCTTGTCTTGATTTATTTTAGCCTAGAACACTAATATTTGACTTTTGTTTGACTTCCAGAATTGATCACGAATTGATCAGTTCTAAGTCCAATTGAATCTTGTTAATTGTTGGTATTGATGCTTGTAATGATCCATCGAAATCATGCTTATTGATTTCTACAATTTCAGGTCCATTTGTTAAGTCAAAGTTAGTAACAAGAAAAGTCAAACTGACGAGATTCTTAATTTAATCAAATCTAATATAACAGAGGTTATGAATCAGGTTTTGTCACCTAAATAACTTGGTAATTGTTACAAGAACATGTCAAACTGATCACTTTGGTGTAATTGCTTGTTTTGAATCAAAAGTCTAACAGTTTGACCAATGCTTTGACTCTCAAATCTGACCTGATTAACCTTGTTTTAGAAATGCTTTAGAGCTTATTTTGGACCAGGTTTCATATAAGTATAACTCTCTGAGATTATACAATTTGGTTCATTACTTACCCGATTCACATGCATGTTTCCGATTAATGCTTAAATATTGACTATTATGCCCTTTTGACTATAAAACATGATTTTTGAAAAAGTGAAAGAGTAGAAACCTTAATTACTGATTTATAAACTTGCACCTAAAATTTGACATCAGTTTGAGGTCTAGATTAGAAGTTATGCTCATTAGCGTAATTTGAAAGCTTTGTGTTACTTAAACGGCGTAATTAGCATATAACCTATTTAAACCCACTTTTTGATATCAAACTTTTTACCCACTGATGTAATATAATATTTTGGGATTTTTGAAGATTTTTATTTAATTTTTGGCTGAGCATAACATAGGTCTCTAAGCTTAATTCGGTTAATACCGATTATGCCCTTTTAAGCCATAAAATGAGTTTTACAAATCCTTTTGAACCCAAACCTTTTTCTACTGATTGAACTTGTTAAATAAAACATTTTGAGCCTTCTGGAATTATAAAAATATCAGCTTTCCTTTAAAAACCCGGTAATGGCTCCAAATCGCCTTTTTAAGCGTTTTTAACGCATAGTATGTACTAAAACTATATTAAACATATAAGGTTAATACCTACTGATGTTTTTAGTATATTTTGAGATAATAACAGTAAGTAAAAGTTTTTGAACTCAGGTTTCCAGTTTTGACCTTTTAAGCCTAAGTGAAATTACCAAAATACCCCTAAGGTGCATAGTTTGGTTTTAAATGATAAATTTCACATATAGGTCATACCCTACTGTTATAACTTATTAAATTAAGTGTATTTACTGTATAAATCAGACCTGTAACTCAGATTACTAATTAAACTCTTTTATAATCTTTTAATTGACCAAAATGCCCTTATGAGGCATAATTTTGTGTTTGAATCCGTTTGGGCATAATAGAAGATACCTTACTAATATCACAACATAATTAAGGCATGTTAACTCAGGGAACTTACATATGACTCTTATGGTTACTCGTTACGCACTTTTCGCGTTTGGATCGGCGTATGTAACTAGTTTGCACATATTAGCCGAAACGGGTCAAACCATATCGTTTTTGTCTCAAAATTCAGAATGTGTTTAAGTTACCCATATTAAACAAGTATACAAGCTCGTCGGGTCAAAACCACATTCTAAACCGGTCTTCGCTTTATCACGCGTTTGAACCGTGTCTTCCTTTTGAAAGTTAACCGGTCTAAGCTTAGGCTTAATTAAAGACCCGTTAGGAATCTAATAGGTTATTAAAAACCTTTGTTCCAGAATAAGAAGAACCAGTAAAAGCTATCTGTACTTGCTTGGTGGTATACGGCTGAGATTGAATTTATATTTAGCTCAGGTAAATACTTTTAACTTATTTTCCCTATACGGGCTTGGGTTACGGTATATAGAATACCGCTTGATCGAGCATCAAATCTTACATCCTTGGGTGGTTAATTGAATAATTTGATCGGCTCGTTTAAACAGTCTTGTTTACTTTAAGCCTTTGGGGGATTAATGACCATGTCCCGGATATCCTTGGCATCATCTTACGAGATGGCCACGACCAGAGCACGAGGTGTATGCGTACACCTGTCAGTGTATAACTCATTATTGTGGTGTGTCTATTGATCTTTAACCCGGACAAGATCCGGGCTACTGAACGCACAAGTAACATGTAATTCGTTCACAAGATTATAATAAATAATTATCCCAAGTTATAAAAAGGTTTTGTGCCACGTGCATTCAAATCAATTTTTAATCCTTTTCAAAATGAGTCAGTTAAATTGTATTTACCAGTGTAAACTGACGTATTTTCCAAAAGGTTAAGTGCAGGTACTACGCGTAATAGGCTGGCGGTCTTATAGCGTCCACAATAAGTCTCGCAAGCTTGGATGCCTTTAAGTCTGTTGAACAAATGAGTCATTTTTTTTTCCGCCTGTGGATCCTTTACATTCTGTTTGTAATACTTGATATTACTTTATATCGGTTTGTAATATATTTATCTTTTGCTTCCGCTGTGCATTTAAATATTGTGTTGTTTGACTATGATGATATCAACTACGTCACTATACTCCCCACCGGGCCCACCTGTCACACGTGACACGTGGAAAATTGGGGTGTGACAGATGTTTCCGCCATCGGTTGGGGTGTGACAATTTTCTTGTAATAAATAATTTGTTAGGTTAGGTTATGTGGTGTGGTGTGGTGTGGTGTGGTATGGTCATGATCCAAATAACCACCACCATCCTTCAAGTCAGCGCCATGTTTCCCCCATACTTATCCATCAACCTAATCCACCACCCTATGTGGTGTGAACTATGACCCTACTATCATCCTTCACCAATCAAAATCCTCTAATTTATTGAAAAAATGCCATGATTACAATAGATTTAACCATGTGAACCACTATAGTTTGAAAATGGGACCATATACCATGAGAACCATGTCCCACCTGGCAATTCATGATCTGATCGACCACCCCATACCCCATAACCTATAGCCTAAGGGGGCGTTTGGTTCGCAGAATGTTTTGGAATTTGAATTGGAATTTGTATAGGAATTAGAATTTGAAGTAATTGGATTTGGAATTTAAATATTCCAATTGGAATTGGAAATTGTTGGAATTAGAATCTTAATTCCATTTTTGTTGTGTTTGATTGTTAAATGAATTGGAATCCATCACCCCGGCACCAACAACCCCCAGTTCGGGTGGAAACAATACGGGTCAAAACGGTACGGCCAAAACGGTTCTCGTCGAAACGGTTCGTGTCGAAACAGTACGGGTCGAAACGGTACGGGTCAAAATGCTTCGCGTCAAAATGGTACGGGTCGAAACGGTACGGGTCGAAACAGTTAGATTCAAAACGGTTCTCGTCGGAACGCTACGGGACGAAACGGTTCAATTCGAAACGGTACTGGTCGAAACGGTTCGATTCGAAACGGTACTGGTCGAAACGGTTCGGGTCGAAACGATAAGAGTTGAAACGGTGCGGGTTGAAACCGTTCGGGTCAAAATGGTTAAAGATTCCAATGAATTTACTTTAATCCCTTCGCATATAGGAAGGATTTTGAATTCCTTTAGTTCAAGGAATTTGAAGAATTTCATGCTTAATTTCAATTCCAATTCTATTGTCAACTAAACACACAAAAATTTGAATTTAGATTTCAATTCCATCAAATTCTGTGAATAAAAAATCTTAAGATATAGAATTCAGATTCCAATTTCTTTAAGTTCCATTGAATTTCTGCGAACCAAACGCTCCTAACACTTTGATAATCGGTTTTGAAATAAAGTTTTTTGTTACTACAAATAAATTAGAAGTTTCGGATATTAATTCTGGTCAATTTCGGTTTGGATATTAATGGTGGTCCTAATTATACTTAATTAATTAATTTAGATTAAAAAACTAAAATAAATTAGAAGTTACACAACAAACGTAATTAAATACAGCAAACAACGTATCACACGTCAACACGTGTACAGAGAAAACGAAACTTCTGGAAAATGTATTCCTTTGACGTACCTTCTCGTTCATTCTTTTATCTCTCTTCCCTTTTTCATTTTCTTTTCCTCAACTTTCTACATCTTTCTTGGTCCTTACGCGAACATTCTAGAATCCTAACACCTAACGCTCCCGATCTTCATCGTCTACAATCAGATTGATCACATCATTCTCCAACACGTACGTGTATCAATCAATCATCAATTCATTGTTTTCATTACAAAGTTATATGTTTCATACGTTGATTTTTGATATTTTGTTATGGTAGAAAGCTGGTTTAGAGGATATGGCTCCTCCACCGATGGACCGCAGCAGCGGCGGAGAATCATCGGCTGCAGAAACGACTTCCAGATCTCTTCCAACGCCATTTTTGACCAAAACTTATCAGCTTGTTGATGATAAAGCGATCGACGATGTAATCTCCTGGAACGAAGACGGATCTACCTTCATCGTTTGGAATCCTATAGAATTCGCTAAGGATTTCCTCCCGAAATACTTTAAGCATAATAATTTCTCTAGCTTTGTCCGCCAGTTAAACACCTATGTAAATTTCATATCTAGCCAGATCTACAACGTTCCTTATTCGATATACAAATAACAATTGATTCAAAAGTTTTGATGCGAATTAGTATTCATTTTTGTGTAGGGATTCAGAAAGGTTGTGCCGGATCGATGGGAGTTTTCAAACGACTGCTTTCGTAGAGGAGAAAAACGGTTGTTATGCGACATACAACGTCGAAAAATCGGTTCGGTTTCATCAGCACCACCAGCAGTTGCAGCTACTACGGTGGTAACGGTGGCAACAGTGGCAGCGGTATCACCAGCTAAACATACTACGGTTTCTCCTAGCAACTCCGGCGAAGAACAAGTACTATCGTCGAACTCATCTCAAGGCGCTACGACTAATTTATCAACAGCTTGTAACGGATCCGATGCGGAATTGATCGGTGAAAACGAGAGGTTACGAAGAGAAAACCTTCAACTCAACAAAGAGTTAATTCAGATGAAACAGTTATGCAACAGTATATATGTAATGATGTCAAATTATGCAACCAACACAACCAACAGTCCTTCGGATTCCACCTCTGTTAAACCACTCGAACTCCTACCGTTGAAGCGCTCTTCTGAAGACTCCGGTGGCGGTGGAAGTGGAACAACTGAAGAGTTTATAAACCCTAGGTTGTTCGGTGTACCGATAGGTATGAAACGTGTGAGAGAGGACGGCGGTGATGCGGCGGAGCTGCGGTTGGAACCGCCGGGAGACGGTGTTAAACTGGAGCCGTTGGATGATAACGTAAAGTGGAGTGGTGTTGATTTGAAGTAATCCACGTGGATGATAAAAAACCGTCATATGAGTTGGTGTGCAAGAAAAAAAAATCTGGTTGAGATAGTAACGGAATCAACCTGTGGGGACAAGGATAAATTCCTTTTTAACTTTGGAACTTTTTCATGTATTTATTAGATGTTTTTTTTTTAATAGGTTTTAATTTTGATGAAAGTTTTAGTGTATTTTAGATATTTTTTTAAATTTTATTTGCTTTGGTGTTAGGAACTTAGGATTACATGTAGTTGGGATGATTATTACTACATATTCGCTTTTTGGTTTTGATATAAAAGTGATGTCAAAGATGTAAGTTGAATATAGACATTTGATATCGGTTGGTGGTGTGTGTGGATGTGCACTTTTAATAATTTTGTGTTCTTTTGGTGTTTTAAACATTTTTGTGATATTAAAGCACAGTGAGTTGTGTGATGGTACGTGAAGAGTACGTTTATCTCTAGCATGTGCCCTTTGATATGTCGATTTCGTGCTTTAGGGTTTCAGGGTTCTTTTATCTTGTGATGGTAGAGCGTTTACGACACGATTTACAACCCCATGGTACGTTGGTTGATAAATACCTTTCTTGAACCAAGAGAGCCCGACAACCACATTAGCTTGATGTAACAATTACGGAATGAAATAAAATGACTACAAGCCAACCCAAATAGTTAGACATTTCCGTCGTCAACTTCATAATTGTTTTGGTCAATGTAGACAACCATAAACCATTCATGTCATATGCATTAAGATTCTTATCTACACTTTTGTAATTAGGTAGGTTGTAAGTGGTGATTAAGTTCTATTGGGCAACATTCTATACAATCTTAAAAGAGAAAGTCGGTGCAATAGTGCACCGACATAATTACAAAAATGCCCTCCTCCCAAATTACATAATTGCAAACTGCGACGACTGTGGCCTTCGATTCCGACGAAGGTGAAACAAGCGACGATAGAGCGATTGAAACAGTGATGGGAAGGGAGAGAGACTCGGTTGGGCGGATTGCGATGGAGGAGGTGGTCTATGGCATGAGCAGTTGTTGGTTGCAAAAGGCGTCATCGCCTACAACATACAATCGTTCGAACGAATTTTCGTTTCGGGTTTGCAGGTTTTCTTTGTTTTTTTTTTTCTAGGGATTTTGGCGCTTCATTATGTTCATATGGATTCTTCATCAATTGAGATCAAGGTTCGTTTCTTCACGTTTTTTTATTGCTTCAGTTTTGCATCTGCATCTTTCTAATTTGCTCCGATTGTGCTATACTGCTATTATGTCTACCTTTATACTGTTGTCTTCTCTTTCGCTATGTTTTGTGGTGTAACAAGTGAACTGAACTAAGTATAGAACTAATATGGAACTGACATTATAATACTTTGGTATTTTAGGAATTAACCTACATGAAGAGATAGTATGGTTGGTTGTGTGAGAATTGAAATCTTACTTTGTTGGAGCCATAAAAAAGATGGAAAAGAAGACAGAAGAGCCTTGGTCTGAAGTAACATGATAAATGAGGTTTGAAGAAAAAGATAAGGATGGGCATGGTTTATGCGGTATGATGTCACGGTAATTTTGGGATAACTAATTGTGACTTGATTGAACTTATGTGGTTTCAGTTGAGTTGATCACTGAATTCGAACACGAATGTTAATTAGGTTTTGTTGTTGTTTCGTGCAGGAACCGTATAAATCGCAACCAAGGATATGCGGCTCATCAGATTTGCAGAGTATTTTGGTAGAGCATTTGCTTCAGTCAACAATTCTCAACAGTTTTGAGTTTTCGTGGATGAAAACACTCAAGGTCAAGGAAGCTACTATTGAGAAATTAATTGATGTAAGAACTTTTTCTTTTAAGCTGTTTTAAAATTTTAAAGTTTATGATCATGTATCACAGTTAGCTTTTGGGTATTTATTGTTTTTTATGAATTACAAATATCGGTGGCCTTTGTAAACAAGTCGAAAACAGTGTAGAGCACTTTTTAGTCTTTTAGTTGGAACTCCAAGTCGAAACATGATGGAGAATATCATTGACTCCATCATCGGGCAGCGAAGTCGGCATCCGAACCCAGGCAAGCATCTGAGTCCATACCTCCTTAGTCAAGGGGCACGAAACAAGAAAATGCTCAACGTCTTCAACACCCATATTGTAGTTAGGACACAACAACCATGCATAGTGATTACAATTTTCTTTTTCGCCGTTATTTCAATTTAAATTCACGAATTTAAGTTTTTTCGTCTATGTTTTCAATGTGTTCTCTCAGATGTTCCCAAATTCATGGCCTCGGTTTAATCGATCAAATATTTAGGGTTCAGTTTAGTCTTTAAGTATGTTTAGTCGATATGTTCAATATGCTCAATACCAATTACTAACTGATTTCAATTTGCTCCTCTAACACCTCGAATTTTTGTGTCCAATAATGTGTTAACACGTGTCGTTTGTTTACACGTGGCATTGATATTAAATAAATGACTAATATTGACAAACCTTGAAAGTATGTGAATTCGAGGGTTATAAATGTCAAATAAGGGTAGATATACTGTATAGTAACCCTAAATGATGCTTGTACCTTCAAACGAATAAATCATGGATCGTACGGAAGCGAAACGTGGAAGAAAGTGAGAGATTACAAGCTACAGGGGTTAACTGTGTCAACATGTTTAATTATACCTCTGAGTGACCCTTTAACGCTCCCGAGGCTTTGTAACAGTATTATACGCTCACTAGAATATACTGTATAAATTCCGCGAAGTTCCGTTTTAAAACGAGAAAGTTATGATCGAATTCGTATGAGAAGGGTTAAAAGCGTCAACAATGAAAGTTAAGGCTTTCCGAATAATTAATAAACTAACCGGGGACTTAACAATGCGGGTAAATAACTCGAGGCCCTCAGTTGTAAATAATCGAGGGCCAAATCGCAAAGTTACCCCTTCAAAACCGAAAGGTCAGGTTAATAATTACGAAAGATTTCGTTATTAATTACCAGGATTTCGTCATGATTACAAAAGATTTAAAAAACCTGAAAATCTAACCTCTCGCGACCCGCGTTATGTTCTGGGTTAAGTGAAGGCGGGCCGCGAGCCCCCTAAGATACGCGCCTGATTTTTAAACATCAGGCGGCCCGCGTACAAAATGCATGGATCCTCCATGCGGGCCGCGTGGGACGCCCAGATGCAGAAACTTTGGATTTTCATGCCTTTTGAGCTAGTGAACGATCAAACAACCAATAAATGTGGCATGGGCGCCCCCTACTCGACCCATAGCACCATGGGACACCTGCCCATCATCCATGATCAGTGGTAGACCAATGTGTAATGATCCTAAGGCAAATTGAACACTATAAATAGGCATGTTTGGCTCATAACCAACACACACCTCAAACACTCAACTACTGATCATTCTAAGAGCTCTCAATCTTTCTTCTCTTTTCTTAAGTCTTGCCTTAAGCTTCTGTAAGTATACCATACCTTCCATAGTTCTATTTTTGCTTAGTTTAGCTTATAAACCCAACCGTCGTAACTAACGGTTGGCATGGCGATAATTCACGAATGGTCCAGTGAATTGTCGAATCAAAAGTAGTTATGAGTTGGTATTCATGTGGGTAATAAACCTCTAAAAGGGTTTCCCCTGATCACCACTCTAACTATGTCAAATGTCGAGTCAAACGTGCACACAAAAAGTCAACAGAAAGCTATATTAGCGATTCTTGTATAAATTGTAATGCAGATGATATGAAACCTGTTTTGACACTTATAAAACATGATATTAAGTATATAAACTTGTCTACGCTCGTTTGAATCGACCATTTGCTATATTGACCCGGTTCGGAGCCGAATGTCGCAAAAGTTTGACTCTTGCATTGACTTCAGTTCTGACCCGTTTTAGTGAGGTATAGATATGCCTTAGGACTCTCTTAGGACCAGGTTACATGATGGTATAACCCTCTGTGACCGGTTCATTGTTTGTCCGAGTCTTTTACGCATTTCCGTTAATCGCCTAAAAGTTGACCGTAACGGCCTTTTTAAAATAAAACGAGTATTTCGGACGCGTGAACGAACCATAACCTTTCTTACTAAATTATAAGCATGTGCTTAAAGTTTCACGTCAATCCGAGGTTCAGAATGAGAGTTATGCTAAAAAGCGCAATTAAAGTAAACTTTAGTAATAAACGGCGTAATTAGCATAACGCCTATCTAAACCAAGATTTCATCACCAAAACTTTTACCCACTGTTGTAAAATAATATTTTTTGAATTTTAAAGATTTTTAATAATTTTTACCTTGCTCATAACCTGCGGTTATGGCTACGGTTCGGTAAATACCGAATATGCCCTTTTCGGCTAAAACTTGAGTTCTACAAGGTCTTTTGACCCGATTCCAGTTGCTACTGATTTTAAATAATAAATAAAGTATTTTAAACTTTATAAACTGTTCGGGAAACTCAGATTTCCTGTAGAACTCGAAAAGCTCTTTAAAAGTCTTTAAAATGACCGAAAAACCCCTACGGGGCATAATATTAACTTAAACTCGTTACGGGCATCACGGAAGGTATCCTACTGATACCACAACCTCTTTTAGGCATATTAACTTAGGAAACAAGCGTAGGACTCCTACGGTTACCCGTTGCGCCTATTGTGCGCACGATTCGGCTTATGAAACTAGTTTTCATAAATTAGACGATATGGGTCAAACCATATTATTTTGACCCCGAAATCCAGAGTGTGAACCTTAAACCCATATAAAACAAGTCTCTGAACTTGTTGGGTCAGAATCACACTCCATTCTCGGTTTTCGCCTTTTCGTGCGATTAAACCGTATTTATATTTCGGAACCAACCGGTCTAGGCTACGGCCAATATAAAGATGCGTTAGGATTCTAATAGGTTAATTAAAACCTTCGTTCCAGAATAGGAGCCCCAGTAAAAGCTATCTGTGACGTAATCTATTAAGGAATATACTTGCAAAGGTAAATACTTTAACTTATTTTCCCTTATACGGGCTTGGGATACAGTATATTAATACCGCTTGATTGAGCATCATATCTTCCATCGCTTAGGTGGTTAATTGAATAATGTGATCGGCTCATTTAAACAGTCTTGTTACTTAAAAGCCTTTGGGGGGTTAATGACCGTTGTCCCGGATATCCTTGGCATCATTTTACAAAATGGCCACGACCTCGACATCCCGGTGTAGGCGTACACCCGGTATATTATGTCGACATTATTATTATTATTAAAAGACGTAGCCGTTGGTTTTTACACTACGGTTTTACGCAATGTGGTGTGTCTATTAATCTTTAACCCGGACAGGATACGGGCTACTGAACGCATAAAAGGACATGTAATTCGTTCACAAGATTTTAATAATTTTCCCAACTTATAAAAGACTTTGTGCCTCGTGCATTCAAATCAATTTTAATAAACATTTTCAAATGTGTCTGTTGAACGTATTTACCAACGTAAACTGACGTATTTTCCCCCAAAGATTAAGTGCAGGTACTACACGAAATTTGGCTGGTAATAGCTTCCTAGCATCACGAATAGTCTCGCAAACTTGATGTTGTATCTGATTGAACAATACTTTATTTTATTTATGATCCCCTGTGGATACAATTCGACTTCTGTAATACACTTGATATTACATTCAAAAGGTTGAATTATATTTATCTTTATGCTTCCGCTGTGCATTCATATAATTGTGTGGTTTGACTATATTATTGCCAACTACGTCACGGTAATCCCCCACCGGGCCCACCGGTGATACACGTGGAAATCGGGGTGTGACAGGTTGGTATCAGAGCCAACATTGAGTGAATTAAACACTATCCTAACGTGTTTAATCTCAGTGACACAATTGCACATACTTGAGTCTAGACAAGAACTTAGGACAAATTCGAATTGTTATTCCAATTTTGTCTTTTCTTTTATTATTGGTATTTAAAGTTTTATAAAGCAGGAAATATGCCGCCAGTGATATTCCGAGGAAGTGGAAGGGGAAGATGAGGCAGAGGAGAGATCGTTACTCATCACGATCACGAAGCCGAGCCTTCAGGTACGCGAGCTCCTTCGACTACAAGGAGTGAAGAACCGCAGAGGCGAAGAGACCTTTACGAACCTGCGAGGCATTCCACCTCGCACAGCTCGACGCCATCATACTGGCACTCATTCGGGCCAAATTCAGAGAATGATCCCAACAACCCGCAACCCTCCTTCATCCCTCTACAGCGTTCGGTATCGCACCGAAATTTTGACGACCCTACTCCATACTTCAGAGGTCAGTTTAATCCAGCTGACTACATCCAGGAACCTTCAGGTTTTGTTCCACTAGGGCCACAAGATCACTTCTCCGAAGATCATATGGACGAAGATACTGATCCGACAGAACCTGCTCGTGGTATGCCCACGCATCCAATAGAAGTCTCTGATGGGTCATCCTTCCATGGCACACCCTATCAGGGACCTGATAGCTTTCAAGCGTTGTTTGACCGACATGAGTAGTACTACACGCCACCTCAGCAGACATCACAACAACCGCGACATCCACAGGATCCCTCCGAGGATTCACGCTTCGTGGCAGTTACGCCACCACCTCCGCCACCGGTACAGCCAGTAGTGCCTGATCCGCCAAGGCGTAGGAGGACAAATGCTCCTATGTCCACACGAGGAGGAGGGGATTTCCACTTCAGCACCCCTCGACACTCTAGTAGTAGCCACTATCCGCCACTACAAGAAGAAGGACCTTCAAGTCCTATACAGGAGGCGAACTCCGCACCAGCTGCACCAAATTCGCCACCATTTGGGTATGACCAACCCATACCTGCTTACACGGGTCCAACGGCTTACAACCCGTTCGAACCGTCACAAGCACATTACAACTACAATTACGAGCACGACCCATTTGTGGTGTCGGCTAGATATAATGCATGCTATCCTGACGGAGCTCATGGGAACATGGGAGCACCGGACTACTCAGCTCATGGGTATCCAGCACCTCCCAGACCTCCAGTTCCGCAACAAGCGCCACAACCACGTTTCTCTCCTCCTGAGCATGAAGAGATACTCCACCGACTGGATCGTGTGGAGAGAGAGTTCGAGGAAGAGAAAAAGAGCCACCGAGGATTCCTCAAGGGCTTAGCGAACCTACTGAAGGGCAAGAAGAAGAAACGTGACCATTAGCCCTTATGTACGTTCTAATGTAATGTTTATTTTAAAAGAAGTCCCTGCGTGGACATTTATCGTATTTCAGTCCCTACGTGGACTTATCTTTTAGTCCTTGCATGGACACCTATCTTATATTAGTCCCTGCGTGGACTTGTCACTTATTTTAAACCTCTATGTAGGTATGTACTATTTAAAAGTCCCGTTTAGGGCAGTGTGTAATCGTATTAAAATTATGGAATGTTATATTATGAATTTCATTTTGTTATCACTAAATATGAAATAAATCAAAACCATTCCTTTTAATTTGATCTGCCAATATAAAGAATCTTAGAGTGAAACCTAGCCAGGTGTCTTTTAAGATCCGGCCAAGATGGTACGACCAAATTAAAAGATTCAGATTCCCTGTTAACCTCTGCAAGCATGTTGACGATCATGGCAGATGTGATTCGTTAAAATCACACACGTCATTCTTATACAATAATCCTTTAAAGGATTCCAAAGCCCAAATTAATGATATAATAAATCATGGGTCAAATCATCAATAAAGATGATCATTATTAAAACATCCATTTGTGATGTAGTGCCTACGGGCCAACCTTATTAAAACATCCATTTGTGATGTAGTGCCTACGGGCCAACCTTATTAAAACATCCATTTGTGATGTAGTGTCTACGGGCCAACCTTATTAAAACATCCATTAGTGGTGTAGTGCCTATGGACCGTAATAATTGTTTATAAAGGACAAAAGACAGTGGTAGTTTATGACTCCCTGTCAGAAAGGGGTAAAATAACTACGGTTCAAACCTCTATGCCTTTGATTCTCTGAAATCTCGGCTAATATTATAAAACATCCTCGTGATTAGGCTTTATGCCGCCAATATTATTGTTATAGCTAAAATAGGATATATTCAAATCCTAAAACTAAGTGCGTAATAAGTTAATCAGATATAGTCTCTGTTACCATGGTTAACAAATTGTCATAAAAGACAATTCCATAATAAGCTTCTAAATAAAATTATGTTATCTTCTGTAACAGATCCAAGTTACGATGGCAGATCCCAACGGAGAAAACAGCCATACAAACGAAGATGACTACGATAATGCGCAAGTGCATCTGACAGGCGCACAGCTAAAGGCTCTGATTGACAACGCTGTTCAGGCAGCTCTGGATCGTCAATACACTGAGTCTCATAGCAGAACTGTATCAAAACCACCCTCCAAACCAAAGTCACAATCCAAACCACTCTCCAAACCCAAGAAAGATGACGATAATCACTCGTCTGCTGAGAATAGTATTCGTCGTGATCGAGAATATACTGATGCATCCGGTGCCAAGGGTTGCACCTACAAGTACTTCGTGTCTTGTAAACCCCGGGAATTCACAGGGGAAAAGGGTGCTGTTGATTGTATCACCTGGCTGGATGAGATGGACACTATTGTGGACATCAGTGGGTGTGCGGAGAAGGATGTGGTGAAGTTTGTGTCACAATCATTTAAGGGCGAGGCCCTAGCATGGTGGAGAGCGTTGGTACAGGCATCCGGTAAGCCTGCTCTATACAAGATGACATGGGAGGAATTTATTGCTCTCATTAAGGAAAACTACTGTCCTCAGCATGAGGTAGAGAAGATCGAGTCAGATTTTGTGTCACTGGTGATGACAAACCTGGACTGCCAGGCCTATTTGACGAGCGTCAATACGATGTCTCGCCCGGTCCCGTACCTTGTGACACCAGAGTCCAGGAGAATCGCCCGTTTCATTGGGGGCTTAGAGCCTGCGATAAAGGCTAGTGTGAAGGCCTTTCGGCCGACGACCTTCAGGTCAGTAACTGACCTCTCCTTGTCTCTCACTTTAGATGCTGTCCGTCTGAGGACGCTAAGGAGCAAGGAGGCGGAAAAGAGGAAACGTGAGGACGACACCTCACGTAGGTCAGGAAAGAAATACCGTGGAAACGGTGAAGGCAAGAGAGGGACTGAAGCAAAGAAAGATGGGCAAGCTGGAGAAAGGCCCAAATGCAAAATCTGCCAGAAACCCCATTCTGGAAAATGTAGGTTTGGGTCGAATTCACAGTCCCAGCCAAAGTCTTTTGCCTGTGGACTATGCAAGTCCAAGGACCATAAGACGGTGGACTGCAAGAAAATCAAGGATGCAACATGCTATGGTTGCAACGAAAAGGGGCATATCAAGAGTAACTGTCCTAAGAATGCCAGGAAACCGGAAGAGAACAAGAAGACGAATGCGAGAGTCTTCCGTATGGATGCAAAGGAGGTTGTGCTGAACGACAATGTACTTACAGGTACTTTTCTCGTAAATAATATATTTGCAAGAGTACTTTTCGATTCAGGCGCTGATAAATCCTTTGTAGACCAAAAATTTTGCAAACTATTAAATATGCCTATCAGAACCCTAGATGTGAAATACGAGGTAGAGTTAGCAGACGGCACGATAGAAACCGTCTCCACTGTTCTAGAGGGATGTGAAATATCCATTAAGAACCACTCTTTTCCTCTATCTCTACTTCCCTTCAAACTGGCGGGTTTTGACATTGTTCTGGGCATGGACTGGTTATCCCGCAATCAGGCCCAAATCATTTGCAACAGAAGGCATATAGTGCTAAAGACTCCGAGTGGTGAATCGCTTACCATTCGAGGTGACACGCAGTATGGATTACCCGAAGACGTATCTATGCTCAAGGCTTCTAGATGCTTGAACAGAGGTTGTGTCATTTACATGGCTCAGGTGATAATTGAAGAGCCCAAGCCGAAGATAGAAGACCTTCTTGTTATTTCTGAATATTCCGAGGTTTTCCCCGAAGAACTACCTGGTTTACCACCAGATAGACAAGTGGAATTCAGAATAGATATCATACCTGGAGCAGCTCCTATAGCTAGAGCGCCTTACAGGCTTGCTCCGACGGAAATGAAGGAATTAAGGACCCAGTTGGATGAACTGTTGGCAAAAGGTTTTATCAGACCTAGTTCGTCTCCCTGGGAGCACCTGTCCTATTTGTAAAGAAGAAGGACGGATCGATGCGGTTGTGCATCGATTACCGTGAGCTGAACAAAGTTACCATAAAGAATAGATATCCTTTGCCAAGGATCGACGATCTATTCGATCAACTACAAGGAGCGAGCTACTTCTCGAAGATCGACTTAAGGTCGGGCTATCATCAACTAAAGGTCAGAGATGAAGATGTGCATAAGACAACATTTAGGACTCGCTACGGTCACTATGAGTTCCTAGTGATGCCTTTTGGGCTCACAAATGCACCGGCTGCGTTCATGGATCTCATGAATCGCGTCTGCAAGCCGTACTTGCACAAATTAGTCATCGTCTTCATCGACGATATCCTCATATA
Source organism: Helianthus annuus (assembly GCF_002127325.2). Taxonomy (NCBI): domain Eukaryota; kingdom Viridiplantae; phylum Streptophyta; class Magnoliopsida; order Asterales; family Asteraceae; genus Helianthus; species Helianthus annuus. The sequence goes on from NC_035445.2 coordinate 49,525,157, forward strand.
TTCAAAGAACCAAGCTGACCACGAGAAACACCTCCGTTGTATTCTCGAATTGCTACAGCGTGAGAAACTCTACGCCAAATTCTCTAAATGCGAATTCTGGCTACGAGAGGTTCAATTTTTGGGTCACGTTGTAAGTGAGCGTGGTATCCAGGTGGATCCCGCTAAGGTAGAGGCGGTCATGAATTGGCAAGAGCCAAAGACGCCTACCGAAATTCGTAGTTTCCTGGGGTTAGCAGGATACTACAGGAGATTTATTGAGAATTTCTCAAGGATTGCTGCGCCCTTAACTTCCCTAACCAAGAAGAAAGAAACGTTCATTTGGGGCCCAAAGCAGCAAGAGTCCTTCGAAATTCTGAAGCAGAAGCTAAGCAACGCACCTGTGTTGACACTACCGGAAGGTACAGATGAATTCGTAGTTTACTGCGATGCGTCGCACACTGGCATGGGGTGTGTGCTTATGCAGAAAGGCAAGGTGATCGCCTATGCTTCAAGACAATTAAAGGTGCACGAAAAGAATTACACCACCCACGACTTGGAATTGGGTGCCGTTGTATTTGCACTGAAATTGTGGAGGCATTACCTCTATGGTATCAAGTTTGTGATCTATTCTGATCACAAAAGCCTTCAACATCTGTTTAATCAGAAGGAGTTGAACATGAGGCAACGCCGCTGGATGAAAACCCTGAATGATTATGACTGTGAGATCAGGTACCATCCCGGCAAAGCAAATGTAGTCGCTGATGCCCTAAGCAGAAAAGAAAGGGTGAAACCTATTCGAATCAATGCCAAGAGCATTGAAGTCAATAATAATTTGATTGAAAGGATATTAGCTGCACAGCGAGAGGCTGTGTTGGAAGCTAATTATCCTAAGGAAAAGTTAGGAGTAACTGAAGAACAGTGACTCTTAGCAAGGATGGAATCCTTAGATTAAACGGACGAATATGGGTTCCGATTTATGGAGGACTACGGGATGTTATCCTCCAAGAAGCCCATAGTTCCAAATATTCGGTCCATCCGGGAGCAGATAAAATGTATCAAGACTTAAAGGCAAACTATTGGTGGATAGGCTTGAAAAAGTCTGTAGCCGCCCATGTAGCAAAGTGCTTGACTTGTGCTCAAGTCAAAGCCGAGCACCAAAAGCCATCTGGCTTGCTACAACAGCCTGAACTTCCCGAGTGGAAGTGGGAATGCGTAACTATGGATTTCATAACCAAGTTACCCAAAACAAGGAAAGGAAACGACACAATATGGGTCATAGTCGATAGGCTGACTAAATCAGCTCATTTCTTACCCATCAAGGAGACGTATAGATCCGATATGTTAGCCCAACTTTATGTTGATAAGATTGTAGCCTTACATGGCATACCTGTGTCTATTATCTCAGACCGAGATACTCGATACACGTCTCATTTCTGGAAGAGTTTCCAGCAATCTTTGGGCACGCGTTTGAACTTCAGTACGGCTTACCATCCACAGACGGACGGTCAAAGTGAGCGTACCATTCAAACGTTAGCAGACATGCTTCGTGCATGTGCGATCGATTTAGGTGGTAACTAGGATAAGAATCTACCCCTAATCGAATTCTCCTACAATAATAGCTACCATACCAGCATAAAGGCTGCGCCTTTCGAGGCATTATACGGTAGGAAATGTAGATCGCCTGTTTGTTGGGCGGAAGTAGGAGAGGTCCAATTATCAGGACCAGAGATAGTTTTCCAGACAACGGACAAGATTGTCCAGATTCGGGAACGTCTCAAGGCTGCCCGCGATAGGCAGAAGAGCTACGCTGATCCGAAGCGTAAGGATTTTCACTTCGAAGTAGGTGAAAAGGTGTTGCTTAAAGTGTCACCCTGGAAAGGGGTGATGCGTTTCGGCAAGAAGGGCAAGCTGAGTCCGAGATACATAGGACCTTTTGAGGTCATTGAACGTGTCGGATCAGTCGCCTATAAGTTGAACTTGCCTGAAGAGCTCAATGGAATTCACAATGTGTTCCACATCTGCAATCTCAAGAAGTGCTTCGCCGATGAATCATTGGTGATCCCACACACGGATGTGCATATAGATGAGAGCTTAAAGTTTGTAGAGAAGCCTTTGTCGATTGAAGATCGACAGGTGAAAAAGCTTCGAAGAAAACACGTACCGATTGTAAAGGTCAAATGGGATGCTCGTAGAGGTCCCGAATACACGTGGGAAGTCGAAGCCACAATGAAAGAAAAGTACCCTTATTTATTTGAGTAAATCTCGGGTCGAGATTTATTTTAAGGGGGTGAGGATGTAACACCTCGAATTTTTGTGTCCAATAATGTATTAACACGTGTCGTTTGTTTACACATGGCATTGATATTAAATAAAGGACTAATATTGACAAACCTTGAAAGTATGTGAATTCGAGGGTTATAAATGTCAAACAAGGGTAGATATACTGTATAGTAACCCTAAATGATGCTTGTACCTTCAAACGAATAAATCATGGATCGTACTGAAGCGAAACGCGGAAGAAAGTGAGAGATTACAAGCTACAGGGGTTAACTGTGTCAACATGTTTAATTATACCTCTGAGTGACCCTTTAACGCTCCCGAGGCTTTGTAACAGTATTAGACGCTCACTAGAATATACTGTATAAATTCCGCGAAGTTCCGTTTTAAAACGAGAAAGTTATGATCGAATTCATATGAGAAGGGTTAAAAGCGTCAACAATGAAAGTTAAGGCTTTCCGAATAATTAATAAACTAACCGGGGACTTAACAATGCGGGTAAATAACTCGAGGCCCTTAGTTGTAAATAATCGAGGGCCAAATCGCAAAGTTACCCCTTCAAAACCGAAAGGTCAGGTTAATAATTACGAAAGATTTCGTTATTAATTACCAGGATTTCGTCATGATTACAAAAGATTTAAAAAACCTGAAAATCTAACCTCTCGCGACCCGCGTTATGTTCTGGGTTAAGTGAAGGCGGGCCGCGAGCCCCCTAAGATACGCGCCTGATTTTTAAACATCAGGCGGCCCGCGTACAAAATGCATGGATCCTCCATGCGGGCCGCGTGGGACGCCCAGATGCAAAAACTTTAGATTTTCATGCCTTTTGAGCTAGTGAACGATCAAACAACCAATAAATGAGGCATGGGCGCCCCCTACTCGACCCATAGCACCATGGGACACCTGCCCATCATCCATGATCAGTGGTAGACCAATGTGTAATGATCCTAAGGCAAATTGAACATTATAAATAGGCATGTTTGGCTCATAACCAACACACACCTCAAACACTCAACTACTGATCATTCTAAGAGCTCTCAAGCTTTCTTCTCTGTTCTTAAGTCTTGCCTTAAGCTTCTGTAAGTATACCATACCTTCCATAGTTCTATTTTTGCTTAGTTTAGCTTATAAACCCAACCGTCGTAACTAACGGTTGGCATGGCGATAATTCACGAATGGTCCAGTGAATTGTCGAATCAAAAGTAGTTCCGAGTTGGTATTCATGTGGGTAATAAACCCCTAAAAGGGTTTCCCCTGATCACCACTCTAACTATGTCAAATGTCGAGTCAAACGTGCACACAAAAAGTCAACAGAAAGCTATATTAGCGATTCTTGTATAAATTTTAATGCAGATGATATGAAACCTGTTTTGACACTTATAAAACATGATATTATGTATATAAACTTGTCTACACTCGTTTGAATCGACCATTTGCTATATTGACCCGGTTCGGAGCCGAATGTCGCAAAAGTTTGACTTTTGCATTGACTTCAGTTCTGACCCGTTTTAGTGAGGTATAGATATGCCTTAGGACTCTCTTAGGACCAGGTTACATGATGGTATAACCCTCTGTGACCGCTTCATTGTTTGTCCGAGTCTTTTACGCATTTCCGTTAATCGCCTAAAAGTTGACCGTAACGACCTTTTTAAAATAAAACGAGTATTTCGGACGCGTGAACGGACCATAACCTTGCTTACTAAATTATAAGCATGTCCTTAAAGTTTCACGTCAATCCGAGGTTCAGAATGAGAGTTATGCTAAAAAGCGCAATTAAAGTAAACTTTAGTAATAAACGGCGCAATTAGCATAACGCCTATCTAAACCAAGATTTCGTCACCAAAACTTTTACCCACTGTTGTAAAATAATATTTTTGGAATTTTAAAGATTTTTAATAATTTTTACCTTGCTCATAACCTGCGGTTATGGCTACGGTTCGGTAAATACCGAATATGCCCTTTTCGGCCAAAACTTGAGTTCTACAAGGTCTTTTGACCCGATTCCAGTTGCTACTGATTTTAAATAATAAATAAAGTATTTTAAACTTTATAAACTGTTCGGGAAACTCAGATTTCCTGTAGAACTCGAAAAGCTCTTTAAAAGTCTTTAAAATGACCGAAAAACCCCTACGGGGCATAATATTAACTTAAACTCGTTACGGGCATCACGGAAGGTATCCTACTGATACCACAACCTCTTTTAGGCATATTAACTTAGGAAACAAGCGTAGGACTCCTACGGTTACCCGTTGCGCCTATTGCGCGCACGATTCGGCTTATGAAACTAGTTTTCATAAATTAGCCGATATGGGTCAAACCATATTATTTTGACCCCGAAATCCAGAGTGTGAACCTTAAACCCATATAAAACAAGTCTCTGAACTTGTTGGGTCAGAATCACACTCCATTCTCGGTTTTCGCCTTTTCGCGCGATTAAACCGTATTTAAATTTCGGAACCAACCGGTCTAGGCTACGGCCAATATAAAGACCCGTTAGGATTCTAATAGGTTAATTAAAACCTTCGTTCCAGAATAGGAGCCCCAGTAAAAGCTATCTGTGACGTAATCCATTAAGGAATATACTTGCAAAGGTAAATACTTTAACTTATTTTCCCTTATACGGGCTTGGGATACGGTATATTAATACCGCTTGATAGAGCATCATATCTTCCATCGCTTAGGTGGTTAATTGAATAATGTGATCGACTCATTTAAACAGTCTTGTTACTTAAAAGCCTTTGGGGGGTTAATGACCGTTGTCCTGGATATCCTTGGCATCATTTTACGAAATGGCCACGACCTCGATATCCCGGTGTAGGCGTACACTCGGTATATTATGTCGACATTATTATTATTAAAAGACGTAGCCGTTGGTTTTTACACTACGGTTTTACGCAATGTGGTGTGTCTATTAATCTTTAACCCGGACAGGATCCGGGCTACTGAACGCATAAAAGGACATGTAATTCGTTCACAAGATTTTAGTAATTTTCCCAAGTTATAAAAGAGTTTGTGCCTCGTGCATTCAAATCAATTTTAATAAACATTTTCAAATGTGTCAGTTGAACGTATTTACTAGTGTAAACTGACGTATTTTCCCCAAAAGATTAAGTGCAGGTACTACACGAAATTTGGCTGGTAATAGCTTCCTAGCATCACGAATAGTCTCGCAAACTTGATGCTGTATCTGATTGAACAATACTTTATTTTATTTATGATCCCCTATGGATACAATTCGACTTCTGTAATACACTTGATATTACATTCAAAAGGTTGAATTATATTTATCTTTATGCTTCCGCTGTGCATTCATATAATTGTGTGGTTTGACTATATTGTTGCCAACTACGTCACGGTAATCCCCCACCGGGCCCACCGGTGATACACGTGGAAATCGGGGTGTGACAGCTCCCAGGCCTGTGCTCGCAATTTGCTCATTTGCGTCAATTACATGACGATTGTATGTTGATATCAGTTAAGGGTAATGTTTGCAATGTTAAGTCGATATTTGCTGTGTAGGATCGTGCGATTGACCTGAATGAGTCGTTCAGAGAGGTTCTGATCTATTTCAGGTGCGGAAAACAAGAAATAGACTTAGAAGCAGCTAAATCTTCACTTTAACTACTGATTATATTGATAAGATCACAAATACAATCAGTCTTCACACCGGCAGCACTTCGGTATGGAATACAAGGAACTGATACCTGATTTCGCTCATAGTGACCTATTTATAAGGTCCTGATTCCGCTCGTAAGGATTCAATGACAGTTGGAGCGGAATTAGATTGTTGTGATTCCGCTCGAAATTGTCCACATGACATTTCGGGCGGAATTAACCCTCTGGAGCGAAATCAGCCTTTTCAATACTCTAAACATGTTGTTTTCTCGAAAAACGTGCCCTGATCTATACAATCTAGTCTAAGACTCGATACAAGACGAAGTCGACAGATGCATGCACTAACATGCTGCGAATAGTAGGGGTAATCACCTGGTTCGTTTTTGCAGGTTTGTTTTTAGTTTGTGCACCCCTATTGTTTGTTTTATTTCCTTTAGATATGTGTCTAATTTTATATCTTTTTAAGTCGAAGCCCATATTAATTTCATTTGGAATCTACATTTCATAAACCACTGAGCAGTTGGCGATCTTGGAGAAAGCAAGATATTTATAGTTTATGCTACATGTGTATGAACACATCTGTTAATAATGCAAGCACCAAAGAAAGAAGGGGTACAAGCAAGCGCAAGAATCAAAGCAGGGCAGGATCGCCTTCCACCTAAGCTGCGCAGGAAAGGCCAAAGCCAGTGACGGGCGGTGTGTACAGGGCCTGGGTACATATTCACCGCGGCATGCTGATCCTCGGCATGCCTTCCTGTTAGAATAAGCAATAAACAAGAATAATAAAACAACACATATATAATATCAGTTATGAATCATCTTTTTTATGGGATCTTTACAGCATTTGCATACCTCAAGAGCATTACCAATGTAACTAAGAGATGATGTAATCATTCCTAAACCCTTCTGCAAACCATGATTTTCAGGCTTTTGATGATTTTCTGGCACCTGATGCTGGCTAGAGTACTGAAAAAAGATTGAGAATAATAAGAACAATGCTATTAGTTTGTGTGTTCTGTGAATTGTCACAATCACGTTTGATAGTTGTTACATCCACCATACGATTAAGTATGTTTAGACGTGATGAAGGGATGTAAGGAAAGGACATATAGTACATAAGGCATTATTCAAACTTTCAATGGGTGGATGTGGATGGGTTTTTATTTTTACCTTAAATGGGTCAAATGGGTCGAAACGAAGTCACAAAAGTGGCGTTGCCGACGCAACGCGCGGCATGGTAAAAATCTAGTTGTTTATAAAACTTATAAAAACCGATCAATTCAATTATAAGGCTAAGTGTTATGCATTAAGGATGGGTTTGAGATGGGGCCACGTCGGCATAGGACGGCATAGGAGGGGCAGGACCACCACGCCCCTCCCTCATTCCGTTGAAAATCAGGAGGATATCACCCCTATCCTATCCATCATATTCAAACAGGCGTGGAGGTGATATTCAATACTTTAAATCAGAATATGATTAGCAAACGCTTCCTACTTGGAATATTCGAACCTTGGCAAAACTCAATATAATCAATCCTAACAATCACTCAAAGGCAAGTTGCCAAGTTGTTTGCTAGATTTGCTTCCTCGCTAGTGTGAAGTAGGGTTTTCGGTTTTCAAGTCACAAAGACCTAAAAGAATATTATCAAAGATAAAAACTGATCCCGTATGTTGTAGAGGCAAAGTCATCCTTTATGTAAAACCAACCAAGGTTGTGATCCGTGTAAAGATCCCCATCGAGCTTCCAGTCATATTGACTAAGTGTAAAACGCTACACTATGATAACTTGACCAGTGAGGTTGTCATCAACGTTGAAGGCGAATTAGACATCCGAATATGTGATCCAATGGACATGTTTATGCTCTGTACTTTTGATTTGCGGGTTTTGTATGGCACCATGATCCATTATGGAGTCGGTAATGCAAGGAATGAAGAAGCGATGTTGTTTATGCGTGTTGTAACTTGTGCTAGACAAATGCATGAAGAGATGATTGACCATTTCTTGTAATTTAGGCTTTTGGATCATTTTCACCTCAAAGTGTGTTTTTAGAGTGTTTTAGATCTGGAATAGTAATAGCAAACTAGAAAGTTATTGTGAACATCTTTTGGGTTAATCAATGGAAGGTTATGTTTGTTCTTGATTTAGGTTCTCATTTTCATACACTTTTTTTTGGTTCAAACACCAAATCGATTGGTGTTTTGGGCTCGTATTATTGTCAGATTAGCACTAGCACTATTAGATCTTTGATTTCAGACCTTCAATGGTCATAACGAGAAGTGTTTACGATAGGAAGGGTAACGTGGACAGTTAATAACAACAGGTCACTGTCATTAGCCATTTGCTTGACTTGTAACACCTAAATAATTCCAAACATGATAGCATTGGTGTTCCGCCTGCACAGGACTAATTGAATGGCTGGAATTGATGGTGATAAATGTGGTGGTGGTCGCATGGGCCGTCGTGGTAGGCCACTAGCTGATAGTAGATAAACTGATGAGGAGCACAATAGCACACTCAATATGGACAACAAGAATAACCAAACTCCATCAGTGGAGGAACACAATGAATAGCTCAATCTGAAGCCTAATGTTAGAGTCACCATTGCTAGTGTGGTTGCCCAAGTGTTCTTCTCTCTGCTTGTGATCCTCGCAAAGGCTATGAAGGATGCTAGAAAGGGAACTAAAGGTGGTGGCAACTTCAAAGAAGATAAAGATGATGTAAGTGAATTTGAGAAGGAAGGGCCGAGAAATGAAACATAATATAAGATTTTGATTTCCCAAAATGCAACATATCAATTATATCAATCAAGCCATAAAATCAACCATTTATATGTACTAATGTTGGAAAAAGGGCGTTTCTTTGTATACTTTTGATTTTCAGGACTAAATGAGCTTAAACGTACAAAAGGACCAAATTAATGGAAAAAACCAACACAAATACAAGAAAAAGGCGTTGACACACCATGCCTACTCTCCAAGCTACACCCCAAGACCAAAACAACAATCCAGAAGACAAGCACGGGGTCATGCCCCACCACAGAATGTGTTCAAGGCCATGTAGTTCAAGACAAAACAAAGCAGACTGGAGACACGGGGTCGTGTCTCAAGGACACGGGCCGTGGTCAACTCCCAGATATGCAAAATCTCACAATGGGCCCCACAAAGTTGACCACGGGGATGTGCCTATTGTTACACGGGGCCGTGTGTGCATACAATCTGACATTGGGCATTAAATGAAGATAAAGAAAGAAGGGACACAGGGCCGTGTGGAGGGACTGAATTCAACTATAAATAGAGGGGCTTGGTTCACTTCCAACCCATCCCTTGGCAGCCCTCTTTCTCACTTACCACCATTCCAACACCATCATCCACCACATACGTTCACCTTTAGAGTGTGTGTAGTAGTCTCGGGATCCAAGATTGATCGTAAGTGTTCTTGTCAATCAAATGCCATGCTTGGCTAATCTCTTACATCACTTGATGAAGACATATCTTTTATGCATTACTTTTGACTTCCAAGCTTTGGCTACTTTTTATTTGGGTTTGTATTAATGACTTTAATAACTAGTTGTTTACATTGAAAGTGAACTTTGCTCTATCATTTCTTCATGTTTTGTTGATTCACTCATTCGTGTCTTACGGTTTATATAAAGCACGTTAACTGCCTGGAAGGGGGTTAGAAGGGTGGTTTGGGTAAAGTTCTTGCCTTGTTCAGTGTATAGATCCTGCGAGGACTTGAGTCAAGCTTATTAGAACTTCTCTTGAGGCAGATAACATCAAATTGGGGGAAGTAAGAAGAGCTTGAATCCCTTATAAATAAACTACTATTCAAACTTTAACCCAACCTTCCGGGATTGTATCCCTAATGACTCAGACCAATATGGCCGAGGGTAGCATTGCCTCTAAAAGAGGGACATGCCACATTTTGCATTAATAACTTACTTAATTATCTTTCAATAATCCGGCCTTGCGGGACTGTATCCCTGCTGACTCAGACCAATATGGCTGAGGGTAGCGTTGCCTCCAAAATACGGACATGACACAATAACTAAGATAATCTCTTAAAAAGCCCAAAGTGCGGAAATAATCAAAGGATACATAAAAGAGGAGTCGGAAACAAGTGATTCTATCTTGTTTATTGTTTTTACTAACATTTTATTTTATTTTATCTTTTTAAACTTACTAACATCTTTTCCCCAATTTTTGGTTAGATTAGACGTCGACGATATTCCAGTATTAAAAGCTCTTGTGTCCTTGGACGACCTTGGTATCTTACCATCACTATGCTATGCCAACGATGGGTGCACTTACCCTAACGTGTTGTAGAGAGTGATTGTATTGTATCGTGTTCTATAAATTTAAAGCTTGATAATGAGTAAAAAGTGCTAAAAATATACTAAAAATTATACCACACTCGACACACGTCAAGTTTTTGGAGCCGTTGCGTGAGACACAAGGATTTAAGAAAGATGAAAATCAACGGATTAATTATCTTTGTCAGTTTTTCTCTCCAAACCCTTCTTCTTTTTCTTAAAATTTTTCAACTTACAGAAGGGTCACACAGGGCCGTGCCTTATTTGACACGGGGTCGTGTCTGACTCCCTATACCTTAAAATCAAAATTTCTGAAAACAGAACCAGTCACACAGGCCGTGCCTAATCTGACACGGGGCCGTGCTTATCTTCTATTTTCAGAAAAAATGGGAGATTATCACTACTACTACGATGATTATGAGGAAACATATTGTACCATATGCGGTGAATCCCATTCGTTACAAAATTGTTATTTTTTTCAACCATCAACTTCATACACAACATATGAGTAACCAAGGTTTGAGCTCCCAAAATCAAGCTTTGATTGGGACACTCCACCATTTGAAACATACGAGACACCACCCACAATCATCCCTGAAGCCGAAAGCCTCATACAAAGTCTCAAGAACTTAGAACTCTTAATCAAGAGATCTCGTGCAACCAAAGAGACTATTTGCACTGAAGAGGTAATCATAGAAGAGGTAAAGCCTCAAGAGCCAAAAAAGGAGGGGATATTGGCCTCTAATAATCCTAAGTAGACGTCATTGGCCATTGGCAGTCCCACCTTTTTTTATTCCCCCTGGAAATCTCACCTTTCAACTATTTTCCTCCACCGGTCCTCAATTAAAAAAACTTAACGGAGATAAGTTTTTTTTCGAATTACTAACTGATGTTTTAGGGATTTTGATCAGAACAAATATACGAGTCTATTGATGTAAAACTTACCTCGAAACGGTGCTCCAAAGGGTTTCCTTTGTAGGACCCACTTTTTGAACGGGGGGTTTGCTATGACAAATAGCAACTGATCACATGGACTAAAAGTTAACCGTTGTCCACGCTGGCATCCCTGTTCCATTAACCCTATAAAAATCCATGAGAAACAAAGTTTGCTTCTATCCTTGATAAATTCAAAAACATTTCAAACGGGAAAAGTCCGAATTTGATTCCATCAAACTTTGCTTTCAGTCAAAAGATCGTCTGCACAAAAGATTTTCAAAAGATTTAAACAAAAGTTCAGCATGGCCCTCAAATTGAAAACCCCACACAACTATTTACCGCATCTTGTTAAGCATAACAAGAATACAGATTTTCACTCCATCATCGACATCATAAATTCATCAAAATGCCTTTACATCCTCACTTCAAACGCCCCAATCTATTTATCCACCCTTCGAAAATTTTGGGCAAATGCGAAGCTCATACTTCAAAACAAAAATCCCTTTTTGTTAACATCCACCATAAAAAATGAACATGTGGGAATCACTGCAGAATCCATCTCCACTATGTTTCGATTAGAGGATCTGACAGGTGTGGAATCTTACCTTAAAAATGACTTACATGCTGAGTTCATATAAAGGGTGTATGAAGGTCAGACGGTGGGAGAAACACTTTTCAAACCAAAGTCCCACCTGAAATGAAATTCTTTTTCCATACTCTCTTGGTTTACCTATATGCAAAGACCACTGCTTTTAACGAGATACCCCTAAAAACTCAGTACTTGGGGTATGCTATTTTGAGAAATTCAAATCATAAGCTATCCCATATACTCTTTTTGGATTTGGTAGCAAATTTAAGGGTAATCAAGAGAGGAACTGGCAATCCTTTTCTCATATATCCAAGACTGTTAGGCTTCTACCTTTAAAATGTTTTAAGAAAAGAAAATTTTGAACAAAGTGAAGCACTTGAAAGTAACAATCTTAAAAATGAAACTTTTACACACATGATGACCAAAAGCCAGGAAAATGTTGTACAAGAAAACATTTTAGAAAACCAAGCAACTGATGTTACAACATCTGTTGCTGAGCCCACTACTCCTGGTGGCCACATTGCACAACCCAGCATTGTGGAACCCACACCGGACACTCCCATACAAACCACTTCAATTCCCATCCCCATAACCAAAAGAAAAACTAAAAAGAAAGGGTCTATAGAGGTTGAGATGCCAGAGATACCCGCTGTAACATAAATGTAGCAAATGTCTGTTGTTACTTCCTCACAACAGACGCACACATCTCCACCCAACTAAACTCCTCACTCATCCTCACAAAAGGAGAGTGCTGTAAGCATAGTGGATACAAATCAAGGGGGAGATACTTCACTTGAATATCTCTACAAAAGCCCTTCTCTTGGGGCTGCTTCTCTTTCCACACCACCACCTACTATAACATTCCCAACACCCTTACAAAAATTGGTTGACGCAATTGATATATCTGACTTGTATATACCTAGTTCCTCTTAACAACAAATCACAGAGAGTTTGCTTCAACAAGTGACTAGGGTAAGTTAAGGGGTCATTGTTATCCCACAAGTAGAGGAGGCAACACCTCATGTTTCCAAAGATGCACATGTTGGTATTTCAAGTGGGGCAGCTACTACAACTGAAGAGACAATAGTCTCACAGTTAGACAGTGGTTACATCATTAAGACCCCCTTGAAGGTAACAACTGTTGAGGCAACAGTCTCTACCTCAGTTGGAAGTCCCTTGTACCAAGAACAAGGGGCACTTGGTTTAAAATCAAGTTTAACCACCTCTGGTGGAATTTCAGATGATCTTGTTAACTCAGGTGATGAATTAAACAATCAGGAATTGACAGAGAGGGTTGCAAAATTAGAAACATCTGTTAGTGAGATCAAATACATGATGAAAATTTGATCCAAAACTCTAGAAGTCCACCATCAAATGTAGACATTGCAAAAGAAATGTGGGTCCACGTATAACCATACCTACATCTTCAAAAGCAGGCTACAGAATAAAGATATTCCATGCAAATAGAGCTTGTAAGACAAACAAACAGTGTATGCCAAGTACCAAACTACATAGGCAGAAGTTAAAGCCATCAATAACTTTTTCTTCGAAAACACTGGGAAGCTCTTACTCTCCCTAGGTATGATGATGCCAAAAATGGGGAGATAGAAGAATGCATGAGAAGCTCCCACCCCTAGTAAAAAGGCAGGAAAAGGCCTGATATTGCTGCACTAAAAAGGGCAAGAAAGGAAGAAATTGCCAAGTAAGTGGAGAAGCAAAAGAAAAGGGATACAAGGGAAGCCAATATGCAGATTATAGTGCAAGAAATAATTGAAAGAAAACAGATCCAAGATAACCAAGGTTCCTCAACATAGGTTCCAACAGAGGTTAGTCAAAGCACTGCTGCAATTATCCAAACCACTGCCACTCCTATCACCACTCTAACCACTGCCCCTTCTATCCAAACATCTGTTGCCACTACAAAAGTGACAACAGAGGTTACACCTACCCAATCATCACCTTTACCATCTCATAAGTCTCCAAAAGGACTTTTGAAAAGAAAATCCACTACACCACTTCCACTACCACCATCAAAAACACAAAAACCACAAACCAGAACTAGGAGAACCAAATTCATTATCTAAGATGATGATGAAGAAATTCCTGATGCATCTCCTATCCATACTACAACCAGAGCTTCATCACAACCATCCACCACCACAACCTCAACTCCCATACCCACTATCCTTGACCCATTGGAACTAGAAAATGTATCAAAAGACATACAATCTTTCTATTCCACAATTGACATCAACCATCTTACCTTTCTATCCCTCAGAAGATATCAGAAGCCCAAAAATGTACAAGAGTATCCAGAGCTGAAGCTTGTGCAGGTTGAAAAGATAGCTGCTTTCAAAAGCAAGGGAAAAAGTGATAAGGAGGCTCAACAAATCATGTCTGCAGAGTTCACTAAAGTGAATAGACTTGAATATTTTGCTAAAGATGTTAGTCAAAAGGCATCTCATGGACTAGTTAGCAACCCTAACCTCAAAAAGCAGCTAACGTAACACTTTCTGGATTTCATCATGAAGAATAAGCCCTACAGAGCTTCAAGAGCTCAATTCACTGGATGGTCTATAGAGGCCCTTCTAGAAGAATTTTATAGAATCGAGATGCTAAAGCTGAATCCAGATATCAAGGCCACATTTTGCCAACTGGGCTTCAGGAAGAAAACCTATTGGCATGAAAGCAGTTGAGCTCATAAGGATGAAGAAGATGTTGATGCATGGAATGTCTGTTGACTACGTCTGCATTATGTCTTAGGTCAAGATAGATCAACATAGGAGCTTGAAAGTCAAAATTAGGATTTTATGTTGTAGTTTCGCTCATGTGTACATATAGGTTAGTAGTTCCGCTTATATGTCAATAGGGTTTCGCTTTTGTGGTATCAAGATGGTTTCGCTTATTCGGCATGTCGTATAAGCGAAAGCACAGGGATTATATATAGGTAGTTGAAGCGAAACCTGATCATTCATTCGTGTACGTTGGAGCGGAACAGATTCATTGCTGGTGTAACGAAACTTTGTCAAATTTGATTCAGAAAGCAATAAAAGAGAAGGAATTGAATAGGAAAAGTTGTGTAACTTCATTTACGTTGATTCCGCCTTCGTATGTGAAGATGAACGTTCTCAACTGACTGTTTAGGGTCGGAACACCGTCCAACAAGTGGTATCAGAGCTCAGGACGAGGAGTTCATACTACTACATCTTGATTCTACCAAATTCTCTGATTTCTACTCACTTTCTCTCATACTTTTTCGATTTGAACTGGTTCCTACGGTTGAAATGACCTGATTTTTGAGTATAGAGTGCGAAACATTGTAATAACAAACCCTAGAAAGATTCAGGTTAAAACACGGCTTAAAAATGGTAAAATTTGGGTAAAAACATAGTTCCGCTTATTCGGACATCGCAGGTTTCGCTCGTAATACATTAGTTTTGCTCAAAAATAACCTGTTAGTTTCGCTTTTACGGACATAATACTTGCTAGTTTCGCTCATTCGAACATATAGTTTCGCTTATCTGGACATACATCTTTCGCTTATTTGGACAAGTATAGGTTCGCTCATACAATCATATATCACTTTCGCTTATACGGACAAGTTATAGTCTCGCTTATCTGTCAAACAGTACTTTCACTCATTCAGACAAGAGTGGTTTTGCTTATTTAACACTTTCGCTTATCAGTCACAATAGCTGATAGTTTCGCTCATTTGTCATTGTTGCTCAAAATCTTGAAAATTTTTCTAAGTGTTTGCTGATTTTGTAGGTATACTCAAGATGGATGATATATTCTTGAACCCGTTCAGTGAGATGTACGCGTTTGCTAGAAATTCCGGAAACGATGATACTTCATCAAGCAAAGAGAATGAGAATCCGCCAAATGCGAAGAAAAAGTTAACGGAAGCTTGGGAATCGGAAAGTGCCTTCGGAACCTTCAATAAACCTCCAAAGCTAATGGCTATCGAGGAATACAGTCGGTCGTCAAGAAAGTTTGAAGATTCGATGATGGCATTTGCATTTCCTAGCTGGAAGAGTCTGAAAAACGGTTATGAACATGGAAACAAAAATGGTGAAACTTTAACATCTGCTGATGAGATTGAATCGTTTGTAGCTGAGCAGAAATGCGTGGCTTTGTTATTTCAGTCTGTCTGAGAGGATATTATTTCTTTGATCGATTATTCGAACGCAAAAGATCTCTGGAAAAAGATAGAAACGAAATGTCTAGGAAGTGCTGAAATTGTGAAAAGTAAAAAGAAACTTCTTAGGAAAGAATTTGATATGTTTAGCTGTTTAAAGAATGAGTCAGTCTGTAAAATGATAGAAAGGTTTGGTTATCTAAAGCTGGAATTAGCAAGACATGATATCAGATTTCCTGATGAAGAGCTTATCGACAAATTGTTCGATTCGTTACCGGACGAGATGGATTGGAGATATTATGCACTTATGCTGAAAAACACTACCGAGCCTTCAAAGTTGACTGTGGATTTGGTGATTGAGAGACTTGAAAGTCACGAGTTGGAACTGAAGAAGACATACAAAGTCAATCACTCATCCTATCAGCAGAATTTGGATTTGTATTATCCAAAAAGCATGATGCCAAAAGTAACTTCTCCCAAGACTGCGTTTACTGTTGAGAATGTGCCTACATCAAGCAAAGAAAGTCAAAGTGGTCAAAGCAGTGGAAATCACAGTGGTTATCACAGTGGATCTTCATCATCTGCAAGTCATTCTGATGCAAAGAATCGTTTTCAATGCAACATTGCAATAGACTTGAAGAATGCTCAGAATTTTGATGAGGAGTCGGCCAAACAGCAGATGATCTCCCTAGCATCGGTGTTGGAATCGTATGAAGGGTTAGTAGCTGGGAAGATACGCAATACCAACTTAACGAAGGAAGATTATGATCAGATAGATCCTAAAAAAATGGAGCTGATCAATATTCGTTGGGCTATGGCCAGTGCTGTTTGTCGAGCACAGCGTTTCATGGAAATTACCGGCAGGAAGACAATTGGTGGTCCATCTACCAAGCTGGGGTTCGATAAATCCAAAGTGACATGCTTCAAGTGTAAGCAGAAAGGTCACTTCAAGCGAGAATGCAGAAACGCATATGCTGATGAGTCGGAGAACCCTTTCAGAGATGATTACTACAAGAAGGCGATTTATCACCAGAATAAATCCGAGCCACCTAGATTAAAGCAGGTTGAAGACAACAAAGAGAAATCTAGAGCTCTTGCGGTGATTTATGATGATGAGGGGTATGATTGGAGTCAAGAGGTTCTACCAGAGGAAGATGCGGTTGGTTACGCATTCATGGCGAAAACTGAACCTATTTCGTGGAAAGATACTCGTACTGAAGAGCAGAAATATAGATACAGAAAAATGATTGCTGAGAACAGAATCATTAGAATTTCTGGTATCTATCTGGAAGCGAGGAGAGCGAGAAGATGGGATCCGGACAGGGAGTGTTATCTGGATCAGGATGGAAATATTGCGATCGATGACAAAATGCTTGATATCGAAGCCATAATCAAGGAGTTAAAAGAAGAAGATGAGTATTGGCAGAATAAATGGTGGGGAACTGGAGACGAGAAAGAGAAGAAGAGAAAGAGAAAAAGGAGAAAGAAGAGATCGAGAAATCAAACAAGATTGATACTGGAGTTATTGACACAACGCAGGAGTTGACTGCTGAGAACCTGGGAAAAATGGCTGACAAAGTGCTGGCTGCTAAGGAACTTGAGGTAGACTCTAACTCCGTGTTTGAGTCAAAAAGCCAGGTCAGTTCAAACTTGTCAACAAATGCGTCAGGTAAACAAATTGATGGAAATGTTGATTGCAAAAATTGCAACAAAGAGTGCAAATTTTGTAATAGAGTCACGTATCTTAACGGTAAGAAAGTTGAAGATCTGACAGCAAAGGTCAGAAGCGTTGAGAATCAAATTCTTGATCGTGACAAAACAGTTAAAGCTTCAACTGAACGGATAAGAGAATTAACTAGCCAAATTGAAAATGATAAAATTGATCATGAAAAAGTTAAAAAGGAAAATGAAAAGTTAATTCTTGAAAATCGTCAGATTTCTGAAAAATTTGAAAAACTCAAAAGCACAATGAAAGATTGTGATGATCGAAATGGTAAAACTCATAAAGAAAACGTTCATTTAAAAGCAGTGCTGAGAGTTAAAGAAGAATCAATCAATCAACAACTGGATGAAATCGCTAAACTAAAACTTAAATTTCAAGAGGCTGAAATTGAAAACAAGTGAATCCAGTTGAAGCTTAACAGTTACAGCTCCGCAAGCTTTGTTTTGCAACATATTGTTCCCAAACCCATCGAAAAAACAAAGCTGGCGAAGACGTGTATTCTGATGGAACCGGGGTGGGTTTTCATAGAGTTCCACCACCGATTTTGGATAATTACACGAAAAAGCAAGCTGGGTTGGTTGAAATCGAGGAAGAAAGTGAAGTTAAACTTTCGTAAACATTGATGTCACGTTCACATCTTCCAATGACGATAGTGTTCAAAATGATATTATAAAAGGTGTTGTTGAAAATGTGCTAAAAACAGATAACGACACTACTGAGGAAGATGGGTGTTTCTTGGACAAATACATTCCGAAACAAAAGTCCAAGAATAACTTAAATGATGAACCTACTCTTGTCATGTACAAGATGTCGGGATCTGATAAGTTGTTTTCGGATTCAGAGTTTCTGATAGAGAATGTTAACATGAACAAATTGACAAATGTTTTCAAGTTGGTCGAAGTTGAGTTGTCAGAAGTGAACAATTTGAGTAAATCAAAGAGAAAAATGAGTTTTGAGAAAAATAAAGCTTTCAACAAGAAATCTGTTAATCCACCGTATTTTTACAATAACAACAGAAACAACTGGTTGGGTGGTTTTCAGGGAGGCAAGCTGTATCAGAAAAGAAATGTTCCAAACAAAAGGTTTGTTGAGAAGAAAAAGTTTGTGAACAGTTCGAGTTCACTTGCTGATGAAGAAAAAGAAATTTTTTCAAAATTAAATAAAGAGTTCTTTGAGAAACGAGCTTCACAGGCTCAGTCTGAAGGCACAAGTCTAGTTGTTGATACTCGAACATGCTTCAGTTGTAATCAAGTTGGTCACATTGCACGAAAGTGTACCAACGTGAAGCCTAAGACTGAAACTGTGAAGGTTCAACAGAAGAAAGTTGATGTTAAGGGTAAAGCACCAATCATTGTTGAGAAAAAGAGTGTGAAAATTGATAACATCAAAGTGAAAAATGAACCTGTAAAGAAGTCGGTAACTAAAAATGACAAATTTTATAAACGGGTTGCGTTATCTCAACAAGTTTGGAAACCGAAAACAGAGAAAAAGGTTTCACCTTCTGAGGATTCAATTCAAGTTGATTATGATGCAAATTTTCCACCTCTGAAGGCTGAAAACTTTAAAATTCAAGTTGCGAGGGTTAAAACAGTCAAGGTTACACCTAAGGCTGATGAGGCCTGGGTGGACACCATGTTTGACTAAGCAGTTTGAATTGCCGGAGCTTCCTTGATCGCGAAGCAGGAATCGGCATCTTTATTGAAGTTGGTTAAGTCATAGTTTGTTATGTGCAGGATCTTCCAAAACTTGTATCCAGATGGATCATGAATAGTGGAGCTTCACGACATATGACAGGGAAGACCGCGTTGCTGTATAATGTCAGAAACATAAATGGAGCATACGTAGGTTTTGCGGGTAATCAAGGAGGAAGGATTATTGGTGAAGGAACGTTATCCAATGGGATTGTGACATTTGAGAGAGTTAACTACATTGCTGAGCTGGAGAACAATTTGCTGAGTATCTCGCAGATTTGTGACAGGATGTATACCACTCACTTCACTGATAAAGAATGTTTGATCTTGAAACCAGGATTTGTTATCCCTGAGGAATGGATTATCATGCGGGCACCACGAGTTAATGATCTGTACGTGTTGGATATGAGCGTAGCTACTACAACCACGGGTCATGTCACACCCCGATTTCCACGTGTTTCACCGGTGGGCCCGATGGGGGATTACCGTGACGTAGTTGGCAACAATATAGTCAAACCACAATATTTGAATATGCACAGCGGAAGGATAAAGATAGATTATATTTCAACCATTGTTTGTAATATCTAAGTATTACGAATAGTCGAAACAAATCCACAGGGGATCAAAATAAAATATAAATATTGTTCAACAGATATGGAATCCCAAGCTTGCAAGACTCTATCGATGCTTAAGGAGTGGCCAGCCTATTTCGTACAGAACTTGCATTTAATCTTTTGGGGAAAATACGTCAGTTTACACTGGTAAATACATTCAACTGACACTTTGTACAATGTTTAATAAAAATTGATTTGAATGCACAAGGCACAAACTCTTTATAACTTGGGATAATTTATCAATCAAATCTTGTAAAAGAATTACATGTTCACTGTGCGTTCGGTTGCCCGGGTCGTGTCGGGTTTAAGATTAATAGACACGCCATAAAGCATAAAGCCGTGGCGGGAAAACCAACGGTTATACCTTTATAATTATAGACACCTTGTCGGGTGTACGCCTACACCCGCGTGTCGAGGTCGTGGCCATTTCGTAAAATGATGCCAAGGATATCCGGGACATGGTCATTAAGCTCCCAAAGGCATAAAGCCAACAAAACCAATTTTTAAACAGGTCACATTGATAATACCCAACTACAAATGAGTTGGGGTCAATTGCCCGACCAAGCGGTATTTTAAATACCGTAACCCAAGCCCGTATAACGGAAAATAAGTTAAAAGTATTTACCTGAGCAAGTAATATCCTTAATAAACAATGCAAGTTTCTTTTACTGGTCTCCTATTCTGGAACGAAGGTTTAAACAACCTATTAGAATCCTAACGGGTCTTTAATTCAGCCTTAGCTTAGACCGGTCAGTTTCAAAGGATAATTACGGGTTAATCACGTGAAAGGCGAAAACCGGGAATGAAATGTGGTTTGGACCCAACAAGTTTGAAGACCTGTTTTATATAGGTATAATAACCACACTCTGGATTTTGAAGTGAAAACGATAAGGTTTGACCTTTTTCGGCTAGTTTATGTAAACTAGTTACATAAACCGGACCGTGCGCGCAAAAGGCGTAACGGGTAACCGTATGAGTCCTACACAGGCTTCCTAAGTTAGTATGCTTTAAATAGTTCGTGGTATCAGTAGGATACCTTCCATTATACCCGTAACGAGTTAAATCCCAATATACGCCCCGTAGGGGTATTTTGGTCATTTTAAAGATTATAAAAGAGGTTTCCGAGTTCTACAGGAAATCTGAGTTTTCCGAACAGTTTATAAATTCCAAAAGACTCCATTCATTATTTAAAATCAGTAGCAACTGGAATCGGGTCAAATTACCATGTAGAAATCAAGTTATGTCCAAAAAGGGTATATTCGGTAATTACCGAACCGATGCCATAACCGCAGGTTAAAAATAATTAAAAATCTTTAAAAATCTCAAAATATTATTTTACATCAGTGTGTAAAAGGTTTGGTGTCGAAATTTGGGTTTAGATAAGCTTTATGCTAAATGCGCCGTTTAATTACTAAAGTTTCCGTAATTGCGCTATTTAGCATAACTCCTATTCTAAACCTCGGATCGACGTGAAATTTTAGGGATATGCTTAGAAATCAGTAACTAAGGTTATGGTCCTTTCACATGTCCAAAATTCTCGTTTTGAAGTAAAAAGGGCGTTACGGTCAACTTTTAAGCATTTAACGGAATATGCTAAAGACTCAGACAAACAACGAACCGGCCACAGAGGGTTATACCATCATGTAACCTGGTCCTCAGAGAGTCCTAAGGCATATATAATACGTACCATAACGGGTCAGAACTGAAGTCAAAGCAAAAGTCAAAGTTTTGCGACTTTCGGTTCCGAACCGGGTCTAAACAGTAAATGGTCGGATCAAACAAGCTTAGACTAGTTAATATACTTATTATCATGTTATATGAGTGTTAAAACAGGTTACACGCCATCTACGTTACTGATTATGCATCAAATCGCAAAATAGCATTCTGTTGACTTTTTCTAAGCAAGTTTGACTCGACATTCGGACTAGTTAGAGTGGGAATCAGAGGGTGCCCTTTTAGGGGTTTAATGCCCACATAATTACCAACATATAACTACCTTTGATTCGACAAACCACTGGACCACCTGTGATTTATCGTTAAGTCAACCGTTAATTACGACGGATTGACTTTTAAGCTAAAACTAAGCAAAACTTAACCAAGAAAGATCAAACACACTTACTGAAGTATTAGTGAATGACCAGGGATGCTTAGACAGGGCTCTTGTGATCCAGAAAGCTCCAGGAGTGAAGAAATGAGGTGTGGACAATTGTTACAACATGAATGGCCTTTTATAGCACTCTTGGATGAATTAGATCATGACAACTAGGTCTATGATTGTGTCCAGATCATTTACAAGTGTTTACTAGTGCCTACTAACTGTTAGGGGTCGCCCATGCTGCTGAAAATATCTTGGTAAGTCGGTTTAACGTTTGTAACAGCCAACAGCCAAGCTGCTGTCGCTGGGCACCCCTTACGGACCGTAAGGCAGGACCCTTGCGGTCCGTAAGCCTTTGACAGAAAAATGTTTTACCCTTTCGCACCTTACGGACCGTAAGGCAGGACCCTTGCGGTCCGTAAGCCCTTTTCAGAGGCAAAAAAAATAACCTTTCAGGATTTGAATGGACAACTTGCAACGCATGATTTCTGGTTTAATTTTCAGCATTTTTTTTTTTTTTTTTTTTTTTGCCTTTAACCCATGCTTGTACCAGTTATGTCTACTCCATCATGTATCATTTGTTTGAATAATGGTAAAATTCATGAATGAAGTTTTAATGTACATTATTTCCATAGGATCCATACTTACAAATTTGGCATCCATCATTTTTAGTAATCACCGGATTAAGGTATATTAGATGTTTATTAATCATGTTAGGGTCTTGGGATTTATAATGAAGTCGTTCAGAGGTTTAAATTAACATGTCGACACGTTCAAAAATCCTACCGTACATCTTTAATTAAATCCGGGTTTACCATACTTTTGTCGTAAGTGACACGTGTCGTTTATTTATTGGACACAAATTTTCGAGGTGTTACATCCTCACCCCCTTAAAATAAATCTCGACCTCGAGATTCATTGAAATAAATAAGGGTACTTTTCTTTCATCATGGACTCTACCTCCCACATGTACTCGGGACCTCTACGGGCATCCCATTTTACCTTCACTATAGGTATATACTTCCTGCGAAGTTTCTTAACCTGTCGATCCTCGATCGACACGGGTTTTTCAATGAACTTTAAGCTCTCGTCGATGTGTACATCTGTATGCGGTATAACCAGTGATTCATCGGTGAAACACTTCTTCAAGTTACAGATGTGAAACACGTTGTGGATACCACTGAGCTCCTCCGGTAAGTTTGATTTGTAGGCAACCGATCCGACACGTTCGATTACCTCGAAAGGTCCAATATATCTCGGGCTTAACTTTCCTTTCTTACCGAATCGCATCACCCCTTCCAGGGTGATACCTTAAGCAAAACCTTGTCGCCTACTTCGAAATTGAAAGGCTTACGCTTCAGATCTGCGTAGCTTTTCTGCCTGTCCCGGGCAGCTTTCAATCGATCGCGAATTTGGACAATCTTGTCCGTTGTTTCAAATATTATATCAGGTCCTGTCATTTGGACATCCCCAACTTCTGCCCAACAAACGGGCGTTCTACACTTTCTACCATATAGAGCTTCAAAAGGTGCAGCCTTAATGCTCGTATGGTAACTGTTGTTATAGGAGAATTCGACTAATGGTAGGTGGTTATCCCAACTGCCACCTAAGTCGATCGCACATGCACGAAGCATGTCTTCTAACGTTTGGATCGTACGCTCACTCTGTCCATCTGTCTGAGGGTGGTAAGCCGTACTAAAGTTCAAATGTGTGCCCAAGGATTGTTAGAAGCTTTTTCAAAAGTGTGACGTGTATCTGGTATCTCTATCGGAGATGATAGACACAGGCACGCCATGAAGGGCTACAATCTTGTCTACAAACAACTGGGCTAATATATCGGAGCTATGCGTCTCCTTTATGGGTAGGAAATGTGCTGACTTAGTCAGTCTATCAACTATTACCCATATTGTATCGTTTCCCTTCTTTGTCTTTGGCAACATGGTTATGAAATCCATCGTCACCATCTCCCATTTCCACTCGGGAAGTTCAGGCTGTTGTAGCAAGCCTGACGGCTTTTGATGCTCAGCTTTCACTTGTGCACAAGTCAAGCACTTTGCTACGTAGGTGGCTATAGACTTTTTCAAGCCTATCCACCAAAAGTTCGCCTTTAAATCCTGATACATTTTATCAGCACCAGGATGAACGGAATATCGGGAACTGTGGGCTTCCTGAAGGATAACGTTACGAAGACCTCCATAAACAGGAACCCATATCCTTCCATTCAATCTCAGAATTCCGTCTTTGCCATAAGATAACTGCTCTTCAGTTACTCCTAGGTTTTCGTTTGGATAGTTAGCTTCTAACACAGCCTCTTTCTGTGCAGCTAACAATCTCTCATTCAGACTGTTCTTGATTTCAATGCTCTTGGCATTGATCCTTATTGGTTTCACTCTTTCTTTCCTGCTCAAGGCATCTGCAACTACATTGGCCTTGCCTGGATGGTATCTTATTTCACAGTCATAGTCGTTCAGAGTTTCCATCCAACGTCGCTGCCTCATATTCAGATCTTTCTGATTGAACAGATGCTGAAGGCTTTTGTAATCAGAATAGATCACAAATTTAATGCCATAAAGGTAATGCCTCCAAAGCTTTAGTGCAAATACAACGGCACCCAACTCCAAGTCATGGGTGGTGTAGTTCTTTTCATGCACTTTCAATTGTCGCGAAGCATAGGCAATCACCTTGCCCCTCTGCATAAGCACACAACCCATACCGGTGTGCGATGCATCGCAATATACGACAAATTCTTCCATTCCTTCCGGCAATGTCAACACTGGAGCATTGCTCAGCTTTTGTTTGAGGATATCAAAAGCTTCTTGCTGCTTAGGGCCCCAATTGAACTTTATACTCTTTCTAGTTAGAGAAGTTAGGGGTGCAGCAATTCTTGAGAAATTTTCGATGAAGCGTCTGTAGTATCCTGCTAGACCTAGGAAACTGCGAATCTCTGTAGGCGTCTTTGGCTCCTGCCAATTCATGACGGCTTCAACCTTGGTGGGATCCACTTGGATGCCACGCTCACTCACCACATGTCCAATGAACTGGACTTCTCGTAGCCAAAATTCACATTTAGAGAATTTGGCGTAAAGCTTTTCTTGATGAAGCAATTTGAGAATACATCGAAGATGCTTTTCGTGGTTATCTTGACTCTTTGAGTAGATGAGGATGTCATCGATAAAAACAATGACAAATTTATCCAAATAAGGCTTACAAACGCGATTCATGAGATCCATGAATGCGGCAGGTGCATTAGTGAGCCCAAAAGGCATCACTAGGAACTCGAAATGACCATAACGAGTCCTAAATGCAGTTTTGTGCACATCTTCATCCTTGACCTTCAATTGATGGTACCCTGACCTCAGGTCAATCTTGGAAAAGTAGCTCGCTCCTTGTAACTGATCGAACAGATCGTCGATCCTAGGCAAAGGATACCTATTCTTGATTGTAACTTTATTTAGCTCACGGTAATCGATGCATAGACGCATCGAACCATCTTTCTTCTTGACGAACAGGATTGGTGCTCCCCAAGGAGATGAACTTGGTCTAACAAAACCCTTGGCTAGCAGATCATCTAGCTGCGTCCTCAATTCTTTCATTTCTGTGGGTGCCAATCTATAAGGTGCTCTCGCAATAGGCGCGGCTCCTGGAATGATTTCGATACTGAATTCTACTTGCCTGTCTGGTGGCAAACCAGGCAGTTCTTCCGGGAATACTTCGGGATAGTCAGAGATGACTGGAATGTCTTCAATTCTGGGTTTCTCCTCATCGATAGTCACCTGTGCCATATAAATGACACATCCTTTCTTCAAACATCTGGATACCTTTAGCATAGATACATGTACAGGCAATCCATGTCGAGTATCTCCTTAGATGGTAAGTGGTTCTCCAGACGGAGTCTTGATTACCACTTGCTTCTGGTTGCACACGATTTGGGCTTGGTTATGTGATAACCAATCCATACCCAATACTACGTCGAAACCAGCTAATTTAAAGGGCAACAGGGATAAAGGAAATGAGTGATTCCTAATGGATATAACACATCCATCTAAAACAGTTGAGACAGTTCCCATAGTCCCATCAGCTAGTTCTACTTCATATTTCACATTCAAGGCATTAACAGGCAATTTTAACAATTCACAGAACTTATCATCCACAAAGGATTTATCTGCTCCAGAATCAAACAATACTCTTGCGAATACATCGTTGATAAGAAACGTACCGGTTATGACGTTGTCGTTCTGGATAGCCTCTTTAACATCCATCTGAAAGACCCTCGCATTGGTCTTTTTACCTTCTTCAGCCTTCTTCACTATCTTTGGGCAGTTAGTCTTGATGCGCCCTTTCTCGTTGCAACTATAGCAAGTTGCATCCTTGAGTTTCTTGCACTCAAGAGTCCTATGCTCAGAGGACTTGCATATCCCACACGCCTTCGGTTGGGATTTCTTTTCAAACCTGCACCTTCCAAAATGGTGCTTCTGACAGATCTTGCACATGGGCTTATCGCCCGACTGTCGATCATTCTTTTTGTTCTCTGACCCCCTCTTGTGGTCACGATTTCCCCGGTGCTTCTTGTTGGATCTTCGTGAATCATCGTCTTCACGCTTCCTCTTCTCACTGTCGACATTTCTCAAAGATCTCTGTCTCACTGCATCTAGTGTGAGAGACAGAGATATATCTGCCACGGATCTGAAGGTAGCAGGCCTAGAAGCCTTCACGCTAGCTTTTATTTCTGGGGCCAAACCCCCAATGAAGCGCGCGATCCGTTTGGGTTCCGGTGTTACAAGATACGGAACCAATCTTGACAGAGTGTTGAAAGTCGTGAGATATGCCTGGCAATCCAGGTTCTTCATGACCAACGATAAGAAGTCAGACTCTATCTTCTCAACCTCGTGCTGAGGGCAGTAGTTTTCTTTGATGAGAGCAATAAATTCCTCCCATGTCATGCTATACAAAACATCCTTCCCAGAGGCTTGAACCAGAGATCTCCACCACGCTAGGGCTTCACCCTTGAACGACTGGGATACAAACTTCACCACGTCTCTCTCAGCACAACCACTGATGTCCACAATAGTGTCCATTTCGTCTAACCAGGTAATACAATCCACCGCGCCCTTCTCCCCAGTAAAATCTCTTGGCTTGCAGGAGACAAAGTACTTATACGTGCAACCTTTGGCGCGAGGTGCGTTATCGACCACTTTCTTCTTAGGGTGGACGCTATTCTCATTGGATGAGTGCCTATCGTCATCCTTCTTAGGCTTAGACGGAGTCGAGGGTGGTTTGCTGTGAGATTTAGAGTGGGTTTTTGGCTTTGAGTGTGGAGTAGATAAGGTTCTGCTTCGAGACTCGGTGTATTCTTCGTACTGACGGTCTAAGGCCGTCTTCACAGCGTTGTCTACTAAAGCGTTCAATTCAGTGCCCGTTATATGAATCTGGGCGTTATTATTATCATCCTCCTTTGATTGACTATTAACTCCACTTGGGTCAGCCATTGCAACTTGAATCTGCTACAGAAGATAATGACAATGTTTTATTTAGGAGTTTATTATGGAATTGTCTTTTATGGCAATTCATTAACCATGGTAAACGTAGACCATATTTGGTTAATTTGTTACTCACTTTTATTTAGGATTTGAATATAACTTATCCTATTTACAATATATTGTTAGTGGCACATAAGCCTAGTCACAAAGACGTTTTTATAATATAAGCCGAGATTACAGAGAATCAAGGCATGAAGGTTTGAACTATAGTTCTTTTACCTTTTCTGACAGGGAGTCATAGACTACGGCTGCCTTTTGTCTTATATGACAATAAGTATGGCTCGTAGGCACTACATCACTAATGGATGTTTTAACCCAATGATCTATATCTCATTAATTCAGGTTTTGGAATCCTTTACAAGATTCTTATAAGAATGACGCATGTGATTATAACGAATCACATCTGCCAAGAACGTTAACATGTTTACAGGGGCTAACAGGAATCTGAATCTTTTAATCAGACCTTACCATCTTGGCCGGGTCTTATAATGACACCAGGCTAGGTTTCACCATTAAGATTCTTTATTTAGTAGGCAGACTAATTCAAAAGGAATGATTTTTGATTTATTTATTTCATATAATAATGTATAAAATGACAAAAATGAAATTTATAACTTAACATTCCACTAATCGTAATAATGATTACACACTGTCCTTATACTGGACTTTTTAAATAGACAAAATACCCACGCAGAGGTTTACGGAAAACAAGTCCACGCAAGGACCAAATACAAGGATAGGTGTCCGCACAGGGACAAAGAGATAAGTCCACGCAGGGACTGAAAGGCAATTGTCCACGCAGGGACTAAACATAATAAAGGTCCACATAGGGACTAAAACAAACAGATGTCCACACAGGGACTTGATTTAAAATAGAAATTACATTAGAACATATAAAGACTAATGATCTCGCTTCTTCTTCCCCTTTAATAGGTTTGCTAGGCCTTTAAGGAATCCACGATTGTTCTTGCGTTCTTGCTCAAAGTCTCGTTCCACTCGGTTTAGACGGTGGAGGATTTCTTCTTGCTCCGGTGGAGAAAAACGTGGCTGCTGCGACGGCTGCTGGACCGGAGGTCTAGGAGGTGCTGGATACCCATGAGCTGCGTATCCTAACCCTCAAGGATCCCCATAAAGTCTATCGGGATGGAGGGCGTTGTAATTTGCCGCTACCACGTATGGGTCGACATCATAATTATAGTTGTTGTGCATGTGAGTCGGCTGCTCAAACGGGTTGTACGCGGTGGAACCGGCGTATGCTGGTATCGGATTGTCATAGCCGAATGGTGGCGGAGGTGGTGCAACTGGTGCAGAATTCACCTCTGTAGGGTGACCCGAAGGTTCACCCATTTGGGGTTCTTCAGGCACTGGCGGAAAGTGACTTGCACTCGAGTGGCGAGGGGTGCTAAAATGGAATTCCCCTCCTCGGGTGGACATCCGCGCGCCTGATCTTCTTTGCCTTGGCGGATCTGGAGGTGCTTGCTGAACTGGTGGCGGTGGAGGCGGTGGCGTAACTGCCACGAAACGCGAATCCTCGGAAGGATCCTGTTGCTGTTGCTGTTGCTGCTGGTGAGGTGAAGAATGGTGAGAGGGTGTAAAGTACCGCTCGCACTGGTTAAACCTCGCCTGAAAACTGTCGGGACCTTGATAGGGCGTTCCATGGAAGGATGACCCATCAGAGATCTCGATAGGGTGATTGGGAGTACCCCTTGCAGGCTCGACGGGATCTGTATCCTCGTCCATATCCATCGCGTTGTCTTTGGAAAAGTGATCCTCTGGTCCTAAAGGGTTATAACCTATTGGTTCTTGGACATAATCAGCCGGGTTAAATCGGCCTTGAAAGAAAGGAGTAGGATCGCCATAGGAACGGTGCGAAGCAGATCGCTGGAGAGCTATAAACGAAGGTTGAGGGTTACTAGGCTCATTCTCCGAATTTGGTCCAAAAGAGTGACGCTATGAAGGTGTCGAACTGTGTGAGGTAGACCGTCTTGCTGGCTCAAAGAGGTTTCTTCTACGTCTCTGAGGTTCTTCACTCCTCGTGCTGGAAGGAGCTCGCATGTTCGAAGGTCCGGCCTCGTGATCATTATGAGTAGTGATCGGCCCTTTGCCTCTTCCTCCTCTTCTAATTGCTGGTGGCATAATTCCTGCTTAACAGATCTTTAAATCACAATAAACAATAAAAGACAAACTAGAATGACAATTCGAATTTGTCCTATGTTCTTGTCTAGACTCAAGTATGTGCAATTGTGTCATTGAGATTAAACACATAAGGATAGTGTTTAATTCACTCAACGTTGGCTCTGATACCAACCTGTCACACCCTGATTTCCACGTGTTTCACCGGTGGGCCCGGTGGGGGATTACCGTGACGTAGTTGGCAACAATATAGTCAAACCACAATATTTAAATGCACAACGGAAGCATAAAGATAGATTATATTTCAACCATTGTTTGTAATATCTAAGTATTACGAATAGTCGAAACAAATCCACAGGGGATCAAAATAAAATATAAATATTGTTCAACAGATATGGCATCCCAAGCTTGCGAGACTTTATCGACGCTTAAGGAGTGGCCAGCCTATTTCGTACAGAACTTGCATTTAATCTTTTGGGGAAAATACGTCAGTTTACACTGGTAAATACATTCAACCGACACTTTGTAAAATGTTTAATAAAAATTGATTTGAATGCACAAGGCACAAACTCTTTATAACTTGGGATAATTTATCAATCAAATCTTGTAAAAGAATTACATGTTCACTATGCGTTCGGTTGCCCGGGTCGTGCCGGGTTTAAGATTAATAGACACGCCACAAAGCATAAAGCCGTGGCGGGAAAACCAACGGTTATACCTTTATAATTATAGACACCTTGTCGGGTGTACGCCTACACCCGCGTGTCGCGGTCGTGGCCATTTCGTAAAATGATGCCAAGGATATCCGGGACATGGTCATTAAGCTCCCAAAGGCGTAAAGCCAACAAAACCAATTTTTAAACGGGTCACATTGATAATACCCAACTACAAATGAGTTGGGGTCAATTGCCCGACCAAGCGGTATTTTAAATACTGTAACCCAAGCCCGTATAACGGAAAATAAGTTAAAAGTATTTACCTGAGCAAGTAATATCCTTAATAAACAATGCAAGTTTCTTTTACTGGTCTCCTATTCTGGAACGAAGGTTTAAACAACCTATTAGAATCTTAACGGGTCTTTAATTCAGCCTTAGCTTAGACCGGTCGGTTTCAAAGGATAATTACGGTTTAATCGCGTGAAAGGCGAAAACCGGGAATGGAATGTGGTTTGGACCCAACAAGTTTGAAGACCTGTTTTATATAGGTATAATAACCACACTCTGGATTTTAAAGTGAAAACGATAAGGTTTGACCCGTTTCGGCTAGTTTATGTAAACTAGTTACATAAACCGGACCGTGCGCGCAAAAGGCGTAACGGGTAACCGTAAGAGTCCTACACAGGCTTCCTAAGTTAGTATGCTTTAAATAGGTCGTGGTATCAGTAGGATACCTTCCATTATACCCGTAACGAGTTAAATCCCAATATACGCCCCGTAGGGGTATTTTGGTCATTTTAAAGATTATAAAAGAGGTTTCCGAGTTCTATAGGAAATCTGAGTTTTCCAAACAGTTTATAAAGTCCAAAAGACTCCATTCATTATTTAAAATCAGTAGCAACTGGAATCGGGTCAAAATACCATGTAGAAATCAAGTTATGTCCAAAAAAGGTATATTCGGTAATTACCGAACCGATGCCATAACCGCAGGTTATGAGCAGGTTAAAAATAATTAAAAATCTTTAAAAATCTCAAAATATTATTTTACATCAGTGTGTAAAAGGTTTGGTGTCGAAATTTGGGTTTAGATAAGCTTTATGCTAAATGCGCCATTTAATTACTAAAGTTTCCGTAATTGAGCTATTTAGCATAACTCTATTCTAAACCTCGGATCGACGTGAAATCTTAGGGACATGCTTAGAAATCAATAACTAAGGTTATGGTCCTTTCACATGTCCAAAATTCTCGTTTTGAAGTAAAAAGGGCGTTACGGTCAACTTTTAAGCATTTAACGGAATGTGCTAAAGACTCAGACAAACAACGAACCGGCCACAGAGGGTTATACCATCATGTAACCTGGTCCTCAGAGAGTCCTAAGGCATATATAATATGTACCATAACGGGTCAGAACTGAAGTCAAAGCAAAAGTCAAAGTTTTGCGACTTTCGGTTCCGAACCGGGTCTAAACAGTAAATGGTCGGATCAAACAAGCTTAGACTAGTTAATAAACTTATTATCATGTTATATGAGTGTTAAAACAGGTTACACACCATCTACATTACTGATTATGCATAAAATCGCAAAATAGCATTCTGTTGACTTTTTCTAAGCAAGTTTGACTCGACATTCGGACTAGTTAGAGTGGGAATCAGAGGGTGCCCTTTTAGGGGTTTAATGCCCACATAATTACCAACATATAACTACCTTGATTCGAAAAACCACTGGACCACTTGTGATTTATCGTTAAGTCAACCGTTAATTACGACGGATTGACTTTTAAGCTAAAACTAAGCAAAACTTAACCAAGAAAGATCAAACACACTTACTGAAGTATTAGTGAATGACCAGGGATGCTTAGAGAGGGATCTTGTGATCCAGAAAGCTCCAGGAGTGAAGAAATGAGGTGTTGACAATTGTTACAACATGAATGGCCTTTTATAGCACTCTTGGATGAATTAGATCATGACAACTAGGTCTATGATTGTGTCCAGATCATTTACAAGTGTTTACTAGTGCCTACTAACTGTTAGGGGTCGCCCATGCTGCTGAAAATATCTTGGTAAGTCGGTTTAACGTTTGTAACAGCCAACAGCCAAGCTGCTCTCGCTGGGCACCCCTTACGGACCGTAAGGCAGGACCCTTGCAGTCCGTAAGCCTTTGACAGAAAAATGTTTTACCCTTTCGCACCTTACGGACCGTAAGGCAGGACCATTGCGGTCCGTAAGCCCTTGTCAGAGGAAAAAAATAACCTTTCAGGATTTGAATGGACAACTTGCAACACATGATTTCGGGTTTAATTTTCAGCACAATGCCTTTAACCCATGCTTGTACCAGTTATGTCTACTCCATCATGTATCATTTGTTTGAATAATGGTAAAGATTCATGAATGAAGTTTTAATGTACATTATTTCCATAGGATCCATACTTACAAATTTGGCATCCATCATTTTTAGTAATCACCGGATTAAGGTATATTAGATGTTTATTAATCATGTTAGGGTCTTGGGATTTATAATGAAATCGTTCAGAGGTTTAAATTAACATGTCGACACGTTCAAAAATCCTACCGTACATCTTTAATTAAATCCGGGTTTACCATACTTTTGTCGTAAGTGACACGTGTCGTTTATTTATTGGACACAAATTTTCGAGGTGTTACAGGTCAGGCTCATTGTTTTGTGTCCAGAGCAACTGAGAAAGAATCGAGATTGTGGCACCGAAAGATGGGGCATATACATCTTAGAAAAATGAATCATTTGGTGCATAACGATTTGGTTACAGGAGTTCATGTCAAAGGTTTTCATCTGGAAGGGGAGTGCATTAGCTGTGTAAAAGGCAAGCAGAAGAAAAAGTCACACCCTTCAAAGCAAGTCAAGTCAGTCTCAAGACCTCTGGAGAGACTTCACATGGATTTGTTTGGTCCGGTGAATGTCAAGAGCATTACAGGAGATAAATATTGTCTTGTGGTTACTGATGATTATCCCAGATTTTCGTGGGTCTCTTTCCTGAAGACAAAAGACGAAACGTTTGACAGTTTAATGGCATTGTTCAAGAAGATAGAGAATCTGTACCAGAGGCGTATCAAAAGAATTCGAAGTGATAATGGTACTGAATTCAAGAACAGCAGAATGGAAGAATTTTGTGATGAAAGAGGTATTTTGCATGAGTTTAGTGCTCCGTACACTCCGCAGCAGAATGGAGTTGCAGAACGCAAAAACCGGACACTAATTGACACGGCTAGAGCTATGCTCGCAGATTCAAAATTACCGATTAATTTTTGGGCTGAAGCTATTTCCGCTGCATGCTATACGCTCAACAGGGTTCTCACTGTCAAGAAATTCAACACAACATGCTTTGAGCTGATCAATAATCGCAAACCAAATTTGAAGTATCTAGAACCGTTCGGGTCACCCTGTACAGTTATAGAGCCTTATGGAAAGTTTGGTCCGAAGTGCATTGAGGGTATATTTGTTGGATATTCAAGTCCTACACGACGTGTCTTCGTTCCAGGTGAGAAGCGGATTATTGAAGCTGCAAATGTTGAATGTCAAGGTTATACTATGCCGCCACAAAGTCCAGGAGATTAATGGCGATATCATTACGACAAGTTCTGGGAATCGTTTGACATGATGGAAAAAGAAGAAGAAGAAGAAGATTTCTTTGATGAGTTGGATATTTTGCGTGAATATTGTGACAACTCGAGTTTCTGACTTTCACTTTCGCATTAAATGCGCGTTGACTTTGACTGTTTAGTTGTTTGGATTGTGGACTTGAAATTGTACGCGTTGTGTTTTAATGAAACGTATTGTCGTTTTGCCTATATGTGATTACTGGCTGTGGTAGAAAATAATATTAGAATTATTATTAAAACACTTAGTCTAGATCACGAAGCATGACATACAGTTCGAAGGATCTCGAAACATATCCTTCGACCAAGGACTCTATCCTTCGACATCTTTCGGCCCAGTCTTTCTGATGGGCTTGGCCCATTCCTGTGATACGATTTAAATACGTGAATGCATGTAAGTCGACAGTTAGTTTCAAAAACCCTAGTTTCCTCTTGTGCGACGGCAGCAAGCTTCAAGACCTTTTTCCCTTCTCTTTGGAATCCGATTCAGTATTGGATTGTGGTTAGTGATTCTAGTTCCGATTGGTGCATTAGTATATGATTGATCTTGGTTAATTGTGTGTGTGATAAAACATGTACGTGTGTCTAATTCTGAATAGTCGGTGAAATAGTGTCCTACGATTTTGATGATCTTGTCGTGTTAATTGATTTAACTAATAATCGAACACATGATTACACGATTTCATTGTTAACCGATCTTGTTGCTAGTTGATCGCATGTGGGCCGATTTAATTGCATATGTATATACCTGATGATTGATAGCATTTGTATGTGCGATAGATATTGTTCATCTGAATCGGATTGTTCATATTGTAATCGGTTGGTATGTATGTTTTGGAAAATATTTATGTTAATCGGATTGTTACGCCATGGGTTCGAGTATTGATCTTGATTAGTTATGAACTTGTCGTGTTTTAAAGTTAACCTGATTGAATGTAAATAGGTTGTGTTCATGTATGGTTCGATTAGGGTTCTTGAGAAACAATTGAAATCTGCCTGTTTGATCGATGACGTACTGAAACTGTTAGGAATTGATAGTTGACCGAAAGATAGTGTGTTGACCGAAACATAATCTGTGTGTCGAAGGATAACTATGTCGAAACATAGTTGATGTGTCGAAAGATGTTAGTTATTCGAAACATAGTTGTGACCGAAAGATACTTATCCTTCGAACCATAGTAGTGTTGACCGAAGGATAGCATTGACCGAAACATAATTAGGTTGACCGAAAGATGACAGTTGGTCGAAAGATGACATTAGGTTCGAAACATAACATTTGGTCCGAAAGATAACTGTGATAACTGTGTATCGAAAGACGTGTCGAAACATAATTGTGATAATTGTGATAATTGTTAGACCGAAGGATGAGCAATGTATCGAAGGATGGGTAATGTGAATCGAATGATAGTTGATGATTAAATGTGAAATGATACGTGTTGTGCCGATATGCAAACTGACTGTTATGTGATACATGATTGATGCATGATATTGGCTATCAAGCACTATGTGACATTACATTGCATGCGTATCATTGTGAACATGAACTGATTTGTTATACGTGCATACAATAGGACGTGATTAATTACTTGTGAGTGCATAACCTAGCATACCGAGCAAACCAAGGTGAGTTCACACTCCTACTAAGGCATGGGATTCCCGGGTCGTGGGAATGGGTTAAAGGTTTCAATTGACTTATAACGTACAAACGCTTTTCCTAGACTATCACCTATCATGGTCCTCGGATGTCAGGACGGTTCCGTAGGTTGGGATAACACCTACGTGGTTCCGTAGGTTGGATAACACCTACGTGGTCATATGCCATTACTGCCTCGGATGTCAGGCACGCACGTAAAACCTACGTGTACGCATTACTTACTTCTTCCGTAGGTCGGGATAACACCTACGTGGTCATATACTAATTACTATCCTCGATACAAAGGATACGTGCGTAAAACCTACGCACACCTCATACGCGCTACTGTTCTCGGACGAAGAACAGGGATAATACGAATAGTCTAGTGGTCACATAACATGGGAAGCCCCCACCTGTATAATTTACTATTGGCCATGTAGAGCCACCCGTTACTTACTGTTACGCATTTACTTACTGTGAACTCGCTCAACTAGTTTGTTGATCATTCTGTTACATGCCTTGCAGATCGTTAGGTACTTGGAGCTTGCACTGGAGGAGCGGGTCGTTGTGGGCAAGGATCGTGGTTTCTACGTTGAACTATTATGACATTTAAAACTATTAACTATTGTTGGTTTATTTACTATGCTTCCGCTACACTTTGAAACTATGGTTATGTTTTGAACACCCATCGTATGGAATGGATGGTTTACATTTATTTTACTTAATATTAATTACATGTTCAATATGATTGGTGGCTTGATCCTGGTCAGTCACGCTCCCAAGCGGTGATACTCCGCGTGTGGATTTTGGGGGTGTGACAGATTGGTATCAGAGCCATTGGTTATAGAGAACTTGGTTTTAATATGGAAAAACGTTTTTATTAAAACCAGACTATAACCAGAACAGTGCTCTCAACGATCCACAACGACGCTTCGCTCCACGTGCAAGACTCAACTTCCTAGGTAATAAGGTTTATGTTTATTGCCTACATGCTAGAATTTGCATAGAACTTTGCTCGTAGTATGCTTACATTACCTTGCTCACAACTTGTCATTGCATGAGAATACTTATGTGCTTACACTCTTCTGTCATCGCACTATTCGCGAACCTTTCTCACTTATGTTGCCTTTGATGTGAAGATCAATGGCCGCACGAATTAACATGACTCAAGCCCAGCTAGAGGCTCTCATTGCTGCGGCAGTTGCAGCCGCCCAAGCAGGTAGTATACCCTGCAGTATAGACACTAGGATCTTTAGATCCTACATTAATTCTCGTACTTAACTTTGCCCTATTCGTACACAATAGGTCAGCCCGCTCAGCAACAACCTGGGTGCACCTTCAAGAATTTCATGGATTGTCGTCCTAGCTCGTTCAGTGGCACGGAGGGAGCAGTTGGACTCCTCCACTGGTTTGAAAAGCTCGAGTCGGTTTTCGAAATGTGTGAATGCCCTGAGGCTCGCAGGGTGAAGTTCGCCACTGGCACACTTGAAGGGATTGCGCTCACTTGGTGGAACGCACAAGTGCAGATCTTAGGGTTGGCAGCTGCTAACGCCACACCCTGGAATGATTTCAAAGAACTGATCAAGAGGGAATACTGCACTAGAGAAGACATTCACAAGTTGGAGGACGAGTTGTATAACTTGAAAATGGTTGGTTCGGAAATCGAAGCTTACACTAAGAGATCAAATGAGTTGGCTGTGTTATGTCCAACTATGGTGGACCCTCCATACAAGCGTATTGAGTTGTATCTCAAAGGTTTGGCACCAGAAATACAGAGCCACGTTACCTCGGCTAACCTCAACAACATCCAGGAAATCCAGCGTCTCGCTCATCGCATCACCGATCAGGTAGTGGAACAGAATAAACTGCCTAAGCGTGTCAGTGCTACTGCTACCGCTACTGCTTCTACTACACTTGCTACTCCCAGTGAAAGTAAGAGAAAATGGGATGGGGATTCTAGCAAGGGGTCAGCTTCAGTTCAGTCACAAGCTCAGCAACGAAAGACAGACAGTTACCAGAGTCCCAGTCAGCACTCCTCAGGCAGCCACAGACAGGGAGGGTATCGAGGAAACCTTCCAAAGTGTAACACCTGCAACAAACATCACAGTGGCCAGTGTAATAAGGTTCGTTGTCAAAGATGCCTCAAGATGGGTCATGAGGCCAAAGATTGTAGAAGCGCTCGACCTGCGAACCAGAACCAGCAGCAGCCACCGGTACAGCAGAATCAGCAACAGGGCAACAAGGGGTGTTATAATTGTGGTGCTGAAGGTCACATCAAGAGACACTGCCCCCAGCTAAACAGGAACCGGAACAACAACAACAATCAGGGCAACGGGAACAATAACAACAACAACGGGGGAAACAACAACAACAACGGCAATGAAGCTCGTGGTCGTGCTTTTGTGTTGGGTCGAGGAGACGCAGTGAATGATCCCAATGTGGTTATGGGTAAGTTTCTTCTCGACGATATTTATGTTACTGTCTTATTTGATTCGGGTGCTGATACAAGCTATATGTCATTGAAAATGAGTAAAATATTAAAACGTACACCAACACCCCTAGACACCAAACACGTCGTAGAACTAGCCAATGGTAAAAGTGTAGAAGCCGCACAGGTAGTCAAGGGTTGTAGTATTGTTCTAGCGGGTCAGACTTTCTCGATTGATCTCATACCCATAGTTTTGGGTAGTTTCGACGTCGTCATCGGTATGGATTGGTTATCCCAACATCACGCGGAGATCTTATGCAAAGAAAAAGTTATTCGTATTCCTCGCTCCAGTCAAGAACCTCTCGAAGTACAAGGTGACAAGAGTGGTGCTGTGGTTGGCATCATCTCATTCTTAAAGGCGCAGAAATGTTTACGAAAGGGGCATACTGCCATTCTGGCACTTGTCACTGACGCATCAGCAAAGGAAAAGAAGCTGGAGGATATACCAGTTGTGCGTGATTTTCCTCAAGTGTTTCCTGAAGATTTACCTGGTTTACCTCCTCATCGTCAAGTCGAGTTTCAGGTTGAGTTAGCTCCTGGAGCAGCACCAATAGCCCGCGCACCGTATCGTTTAGCTCCAACCGAACTGGAAGAACTGTCGAAGCAGCTACAAGAGCTCTTGGAAAAGGGCTTTATTCGTCCAAGCTCTTCGCCTTGGGGAGCTCCAGTGTTATTTGTGAAGAAGAAAGACGGTACGTTCAGGATGTGCATCGACTACCGCGAACTCAATAAGGTGACGGTGAAGAACCGTTATCCTCTTCCGCGCATAGATGACCTATTCGACCAGTTGCAAGGGTCGTGTTACTATTCCAAGATTGATTTAAGGTCAGGGTATCATCAGCTGAGAGTCCGGGATGAGGACGTCTCCAAAACCGCTTTCAGAACTCGCTACGGTCATTACGAGTTTCTTGTCATGCCATTCGGGCTTACGAACGCGCCTGCAGTCTTCATGGATCTTATGAACAGGGTGTGCAAACCTTATCTTGATAAGTTTGTTATCGTTTTCATCGACGACATTTTGATTTACTCCAAGAGTCAGGAGGAGCACGAGCAGCACTTACGTCTTATCTTGGAACTTCTTCGAAAAGAGCAACTATACGCAAAGTTTTCAAAATGCGACTTCTGGCTTCGTGAAGTCCACTTCTTAGGCCATGTGGTAAACAAGGATGGGATTCATGTCGATCCATCCAAGGTTGATTCGATCAGAAACTGGCCAGCACCACGTACACCGACTGAAATACGCCAATTCTTGGGTTTGGCGGGTTACTACAGGCGATTTATTAAAGACTTCTCCAAGATCGCGCAACCACTTACTATGCTAACACAGAAAGGTGTCGTTTACAGATGGGGTAATACGCAAGAGACCGCTTTTCAGTACTTAAAGGATAGGCTTTGCAGCGCACCTATTCTCTCATTGCCAGAGGGCACAGATGACTTCGTGGTATACTGTGATGCATCCATCCAGGGTCTTGGATGTGTGTTGATGCAACGTGATAAAGTGATAGCCTACGCTTCTCGGCAACTCAAGGTTCATGAACGGAACTACACGACGCACGATTTAGAGCTGGGAGCTGTTGTTTTCGCGCTTAAGATATGGCGACACTACCTGTACGGTACCAGGTGCACGATTTACACCGATCACAGGAGTCTCGAGTATATTCTTAAGCAAAAGGATTTGAATATGCGTCAACGGAGATGGGTTGAACTTCTAAACGACTATGAATGCGCCATCAAGTATCATCCAGGCAAGGCCAATGTTGTGGCTGATGCCCTTAGCCGAAAAGACACTCTACCTAAGCGCGTGCGAGCGCTACAGCTTACGATTCAGTCCAGTCTTCCTGCACAAATACGAGCTGCTCAGTTAGAAGCACTGAAACCCGAAAACGTCAAAGCTGAAGCCTTACGCGGCTCAAGGCAACGCATGGAACAAAAGGAAGACGGCGCCTACTATGTAACGGGGCGTATTTGGGTCCCACTTTATGGCGGTTTACGCGAACTTGTAATGGATGAAGCTCACAAGTCTCGCTATTCGGTACATCCAGGGTCGGATAAAATGTACCACGACATCAACACTACTTATTGGTGGCCTAGTATGAAGGCTCACATCGCTACGTACGTTGGAAAATGCTTAACCTGTGCGAGAGTCAAGGTTGAATATCAGAAACCATCTGGTCTGCTTCAGCAGCCTAAGATACCGCAATGGAAATGGGAAGAAATTTCCATGGATTTTGTTACAGGTCTACCTAGATCTCAGCGTGGGAACGATACAATATGGGTCATAGTTGATCGACTCACCAAGTCTGCACACTTCCTGCCGATCAAGGAAACGGACAAGTTCTCCACTCTCGCAGACGTCTATCTTAAAGAAGTTGTTTCGAGGCACGGAGTGCCCACCTCTATTATTTCGGATCGCGATGCACGATTCACGTCAGAGCTATGGCAAGCAATGCATAAATCTTTCGGCTCACGATTAGACATGAGCACAGCATATCATCCTCAGACGGATGGGCAGTCTGAACGAACGATCCAAACTCTTGAAGACATGCTTCGGGCATGCGTTATAGACTTCGGCAACGGCTGGGAAAAACACCTCCCTTTAGTGGAGTTTTCATACAATAACAGCTATCATACCAGCATTCAAGCCGCTCCATTCGAGGCATTGTACGGACGTAAATGCCGGTCACCTCTCTGTTGGGCAGAGGTGGGGGATAGTCAAATTACGGGTCCAGAGATTGTAGTGGACGCCACAGAAAAGATTTCGCAGATACGACAACGCATGGCGGCAGCACGCGACCGTCAGAAAGCCTACGCGGATAAGCGTAGAAAACCTTTGGAATTTGAGGTCGGAGACCGGGTTTTATTGAAAGTTTCACCCTGGAAGGGTGTGGTTCGATTTGGTAAACGAGGCAAACTGAATCCGCGGTACGTCGGACCATTCGAAATCTTAGAAAAGATTGGCAAAGTAGCCTACAAGTTAAACCTACCTCCTGAACTCGGTGCAGTTCACAATGTATTTCACGTGTCGAATCTGAAGAAATGCCTATCAGATGAGACCCTCATAGTTCCTTTTAAGGAACTCACTATCGACGAGCGGTTGCAGTTCGTCGAGGAACCAGTTGAAATCACGGACCGGGATGTTAAGGTCCTCAAACACAAGAGAATCCCTCTTGTTCGAGTTCGTTGGAACTCCCAGCGTGGTCCAGAGTATACTTGGGAACGCGAAGATCAGATGAAAGAAAAGTACCCCCAGCTATTCGAAATCAATGCATCCACTTCTGAGGCTGAAGCTACTACTACTGAATTTCGGGACGAAATTCCAAATCAACGGGGGGATGATGTGACACCCCAGGAAAACCAGTGAACGATGTAACTTACCTAGCTTCCTCAGTGAGTGCGTACCAAATTTCGGGACGAAATTTCTTTTAAGTTGGGGATAATGTGACAACTCGAGTTTCTGACTTTCACTTTCGCATTAAATGCGCGTTGACTTTGACTGTTTAGTTGTTTGGATTGTGGACTTGAAATTGTACGCGTTGTGTTTTAATGAAACGTATTGTCGTTTTGCCTATATGTGATTACTGGCTGTGGTAGAAAATAATATTAGAATTATTATTAAAACACTTAGTCTAGATCACGAAGCATGACATACAGTTCGAAGGATCTCGAAACATATCCTTCGACCAAGGACTCTATCCTTCGACATCTTTCGGCCCAGTCTTTCTGATGGGCTTGGCCCATTCCTGTGATACGATTTAAATACGTGAATGCATGTAAGTCGACAGTTAGTTTCAAAAACCCTAGTTTCCTCTTGTGCGACGGCAGCAAGCTTCAAGACCTTTTTCCCTTCTCTTTGGAATCCGATTCAGTATTGGATTGTGGTTAGTGATTCTAGTTCCGATTGGTGCATTAGTATATGATTGATCTTGGTTAATTGTGTGTGTGATAAAACATGTACGTGTGTCTAATTCTGAATAGTCGGTGAAATAGTGTCCTACGATTTTGATGATCTTGTCGTGTTAATTGATTTAACTAATAATCGAACACATGATTACACGATTTCATTGTTAACCGATCTTGTTGCTAGTTGATCGCATGTGGGCCGATTTAATTGCATATGTATATACCTGATGATTGATAGCATTTGTATGTGCGATAGATATTGTTCATCTGAATCGGATTGTTCATATTGTAATCGGTTGGTATGTATGTTTTGGAAAATATTTATGTTAATCGGATTGTTACGCCATGGGTTCGAGTATTGATCTTGATTAGTTATGAACTTGTCGTGTTTTAAAGTTAACCTGATTGAATGTAAATAGGTTGTGTTCATGTATGGTTCGATTAGGGTTCTTGAGAAACAATTGAAATCTGCCTGTTTGATCGATGACGTACTGAAACTGTTAGGAATTGATAGTTGACCGAAAGATAGTGTGTTGACCGAAACATAATCTGTGTGTCGAAGGATAACTATGTCGAAACATAGTTGATGTGTCGAAAGATGTTAG
Organism: Helianthus annuus; assembly: GCF_002127325.2. Taxonomy (NCBI): domain Eukaryota; kingdom Viridiplantae; phylum Streptophyta; class Magnoliopsida; order Asterales; family Asteraceae; genus Helianthus; species Helianthus annuus. The sequence goes on from NC_035445.2 coordinate 49,567,708, forward strand.
TTATTCGAAACATAGTTGTGACCGAAAGATACTTATCCTTCGAACCATAGTAGTGTTGACCGAAGGATAGCATTGACCGAAACATAATTAGGTTGACCGAAAGATGACAGTTGGTCGAAAGATGACATTAGGTTCGAAACATAACATTTGGTCCGAAAGATAACTGTGATAACTGTGTATCGAAAGACGTGTCGAAACATAATTGTGATAATTGTGATAATTGTTAGACCGAAGGATGAGCAATGTATCGAAGGATGGGTAATGTGAATCGAATGATAGTTGATGATTAAATGTGAAATGATACGTGTTGTGCCGATATGCAAACTGACTGTTATGTGATACATGATTGATGCATGATATTGGCTATCAAGCACTATGTGACATTACATTGCATGCGTATCATTGTGAACATGAACTGATTTGTTATACGTGCATACAATAGGACGTGATTAATTACTTGTGAGTGCATAACCTAGCATACCGAGCAAACCAAGGTGAGTTCACACTCCTACTAAGGCATGGGATTCCCGGGTCGTGGGAATGGGTTAAAGGTTTCAATTGACTTATAACGTACAAACGCTTTTCCTAGACTATCACCTATCATGGTCCTCGGATGTCAGGACGGTTCCGTAGGTTGGGATAACACCTACGTGGTTCCGTAGGTTGGATAACACCTACGTGGTCATATGCCATTACTGCCTCGGATGTCAGGCACGCACGTAAAACCTACGTGTACGCATTACTTACTTCTTCCGTAGGTCGGGATAACACCTACGTGGTCATATACTAATTACTATCCTCGATACAAAGGATACGTGCGTAAAACCTACGCACACCTCATACGCGCTACTGTTCTCGGACGAAGAACAGGGATAATACGAATAGTCTAGTGGTCACATAACATGGGAAGCCCCCACCTGTATAATTTACTATTGGCCCTGTAGAGCCACCCGTTACTTACTGTTACGCATTTACTTACTGTGAACTCGCTCAACTAGTTTGTTGATCATTCTGTTACATGCCTTGCAGATCGTTAGGTACTTGGAGCTTGCACTGGAGGAGCGGGTCGTTGTGGGCAAGGATCGTGGTTTCTACGTTGAACTATTATGACATTTAAAACTATTAACTATTGTTGGTTTATTTACTATGCTTCCGCTACACTTTGAAACTATGGTTATGTTTTGAACACCCATCGTATGGAATGGATGGTTTACATTTATTTTACTTAATATTAATTACATGTTCAATATGATTGGTGGCTTGATCCTGGTCAGTCACGCTCCCAAGCGGTGATACTCCGCGTGTGGATTTTGGGGGTGTGACAAATATGAGTCACAGCAAAGGTTCCCAGCTGAGTATTCAAGACGACCACGGGAAACTTCAAATGATGATGAAGCAGGTCCGAGTAATGCTGGTGAACACGATGATGTCCAACAGAATCAGTCAGATCAGAATGATAATCAAGAATCAGAGAACATGCCGATCTTTGATCATGGAGATTCAGATTCTGAGGGGGAGCAGATTCAGGATTCAAGTCAAATAAACCAAGTTGGTGAACAAAGTGCAAATCAAAATGTTACTAATCTGGAAGGTGATGTGGATGTTCCAAGCGAAGTGATGCCACGAACTCTTTCTTATCATCCAGAGGAGTTGATCATAGGAGAATTGCATTCAGGCGTTCGTACAAGACGTCAAATAGACCAGGGCTTAACATGTTTTTATTCTACAGTAGCACCTTTACAAACTGAATTTTCAATAAGTTGTTTCATTTCGCAGATCGAACCGAGAACGTATAAAGAGGCGCTTACTGAAGACTCTTGGGTCATTGCGATGCAAGATGAGTTAAGTCAGTTTGAAAAGTTGGGAGTATGGAAGTTAGTGGATTTACCGGATGGTCAAAGGAAAATCAATACAAAATGGGTATTCAAGTGTAAGAGAGACGACAGAGGAGTTGTTGTAAGGAACAAAGCTCGACTCGTTGTTCAGGGCTTTATTCAACAGGAAGGGATTGATTTTACAGAAGTCTATGCTCCTGTGGCACGACTAGAGGCAATCAGAATTTTCCTAGAATTTGCGTCTTGGAAGAACTTCAAAGTTTATCAGTTGGATGCCACTCTCTTCACTAAAGAGGTCGACGGACATCTTCTGATAGTTCAGATTTATGTAGAAGATATAATTTTTGGGTCGACGAATGAGAAATTATGCAAAGATTTCGAACAGGTGATGAAGCAAAAATTCGAAATGTCATCAATAGGGGAGATGAAATTCTTTCTGGGACTTCAAGTTGAACAACTACCTGAGGGAATTTTCATTCATCAGACGAAGTACGTGCATGATATTCTAGAGAAATTTGGAATGTCAAGTTCTACTCCAGCTGCTACCCCACTTGCAACAAATCATGGGATTCACCCAGATCTCACCAGAGATAGGGCTGATGAAACGTTCTACCGTTCCATGATAGGTACTTTGATGTATCTAACTGCTTCACGTCCTGATATCATGTACCCAACGTGCCTCGCAGCAAGATATCAATCTAACCCGAGAGCTTCGCACATGATTATTGTGAAGAGGATATTACGCTACTTGAAAGGAACTCCTACATTGGGGTTGTGGTATCCTAGAAAAGGCGATTTTACGCTCGAAGGGTATTCCGATTCGGATTTCGGATGCTGCAAAGTCAATACCAAATCAACAACTGCAGGATGCCAGTTCTTTGGACCTAGATTGGTTACCTGGCAGTGTAAGAAACAAACGTCTGTGGCGTTATCTACATGTGAAGCAGAGTACGTTTCTGCTAGCAGTTGCTGCTCTCAGATCCTGTGGATACAACAACAGATGCACGACTACGGTTTGCAGTTTCTTAACACACCTCTTTTTGTTGATAATGAGGCCGCAATAAATATAACAAAGAATCCAATACATCACGCTAAAACTAAACATATAGACTTCGTCATCACTTTATTCGCGATTGTTTCGAGAAAAAGTTGATACGAATTGAGAAAATCCACACTGATGAACAGAAAGCTGATTTACATACCAAAGCTTTTGATAAAAATCGGTTTTAAATATTTGTTAAAACTGAATGGTATGAAGCTACTTTTGGTGTCAGATGGCATAATTGGCGTTGATGAGAGTACTGTTGCGGATGAAGATGAGAAACAATCTGCAATGGTTTGTCGATTTTTTACTTGTTTTGGTATTTAGGGGGAGTAGATAGATGTATATAGTTTTTCTTTCAGAAAATACAAAAACAATAAAAAATGCAAAAATTCAAAAACATGATAAAACTGAAAAAGAGCTTGTGTATAAAGGGAAAATGATAGTACATCGGCTAGACAATTACAGTATGCTAAAGAATTGTAAAGTCTAAAAGAGTTAAAAAATCTCACTAATGATGTGTCGATAGGTTTTCGCACATTTAGTAGTTTTATTCGGGATATAAACCTAAAATTTCAAACTTGTGAAATTCGTGGGGAACACTACTTGGATATATAGGTAACCCCTGAAATCTCGTTTGAAAGGTCCCATATTCTGAGATACTAGGTCTTTATACTCAGTGATATCTGGGGTATTATTCCGGGACTTTTGCTGTATGGAAGTACTGACCTAGTCCCCGAATAATACTTTCTGCAAATGCTTGAAACATAGCATCACCCTCAGCAAGCTGATGAAACAAAAAAATTGATAGTCGCTGCTGTTGTAATTAAAAGATCCTCTAAAGGGGACACACCAGAAAGTCGAAGCCGTCATCTCTCTGCGTATACGGAAGTATCGACCTGAGCTCTCACGGCCCTCGCATTTAACCCCTTACAGATATCATTTGTGGTATACTCACCTGTAAGACTGAATATATGGGATTCTGGATACGGGAGTATATTCAAGAGGTGGGACACATGAATGAGCTAAGTTCATAAGAGATCTAAATCGTATCCTGAATAGATTGAAAACTGTGTGAGAATTTAAGATGGATCAGTATATCGACAATCGAGGTGAATTGTTTAAATCTGAGTATGTAATGAAGCTTAACGGTACTAGTAATTTGTCTGAAAAGCTGATATGATTCCTGACACGCTCGCCAAAAATAATTTTGTATATAATTTACTTTGTTTACTTTCTGCAATTTAAGTTTTCTGCATTTTATTTCTTAGTTTAGAACACTTTATTAAAATCCAAAAAGATTTTATTTCTGCTTTATTTTTGATATACCAAAGTGGAGAGTTAATCGTTGGATTCTTGAAGATTGAAGCAGATGCAGGAAAGTTCTGAGCTGAAGAATGAGGAGAGCTTACTTTGTTGGAGTTTGAAGATGTTTTCAAAGATAAAACAAGTTCATTAGTTTGATGCTTGTTACATTTATCAAAAATGTTTGAAGATGTTTTTATAAAATCAGTCTGTATTGTCAAAAGATCAACCAAGGTCATTAAGTTAGACTTGGTAGATTAATTGAGTAATCAGGGTCATTAGCTTGGACCTGAGTACTTAAGTGGATTTCTAAAGCTGATTAAGTTTGTGATTTATTGTTGAAAAGATAGTTTGTAATGTTATTGGTTGAGTAACAGGTTTTTGGACTTCATTATTCCCAACGGAAGCTATTTGTCAAAGCTTGAACCAGATATCTCAGATTCTAGCATACCGAGAGGGGGAGTCTGTGAAAGGGGGAGTCTGGATCAACAGTCCAAAGGGGGTTTGAAGATAGAGTCAGGATGTGATTCTGAAACCTGTGAAGATAGAGTACTTATGATGTGAAGACAGAGAGTTGGAGGAAAGACCAAGACTGAAGACTCAGAGCTGAAGACTACGTCAACATCCAAGGGGGAGTCTGTTGATGCATGGAATGTCTGTTGACTACGTCTGCATTATGTCTTAGGTCAAGATAGGTCAACATAGGAGCTTGAAAGTCAAAATTAGGATTTTATGTTGTAGTTTCGCTCATGTGTACATATAGGTTAGTAGTTCCGCTTTTATGTCAATAGGGTTTCGCTTTTGTGGTATCAAGATGGTTTCGCTTATTCGGCATGTCGTATAAGCGAAAGTACAGGGATTATATATAGGTAGTTGAAGAGAAACCTGATCATTCATTCGTGTACGTTGGAGTGGAACAGATTCATTGTTGGTGTAACGAAACTTTGTCAAATTTGATTTAGAAAGCAATAAAAGAGAAGGAATGGAATAGGAAAAGCTGTGTAACTTCATTTACGTTGATTCCGCCTTCGTATGTGAAGATCAACGTTCTCAACTGACTGTTTAGGGTCGGAACACGGTCCAACAGAAAAGATGGTTACTGCCAAATATGGCATAATGCAATCCATGGCTAGGTGGGATGAGTCAACAATCAGGGCAACTTACAAGAAACTAGAAGCTTTAAGAGCCAAAGATCCCTCAGTCCCCAGAAAGCCTAACTACGAAGAATTACCTATTAGATCTAAGGCTATCACATCTAAACTTCCATCTGCAAGACAAGCCTCTTCATTGGTAAAAGCTATCTCAAAAGATATGTCTGCAGAGGATGTAAAAAGATTTGAAGATGATATTATGAAGGAAGGTATAAAAATATGATTATGTATTAACATCATGCTACCAATCCAGCAGATCTATTAGGGCAAGTCTAGGGAATGCAGATTCCTTCACCTCTTCCAATAACATCACTCCCAGAAACCCTTGCTGCCTCTAAAATTCAAAAGTGGTCCTCAGACAAGCCAACCACGAATTAACAATTGTCAGGGTGAATGGGGAAGTGCAAAAGACTTCAATAAATAGTGTAATGAGCTTAAAAATTGAAGATCTGCACGATTTACTGGATGTCCCACTCGAAAGGAAGCTAATGACTCACTCTCTGAAAGATTTGAAAAGCAATTCAAAGCACAAATCAGGAGTAAGTTGAAGAGGAAAAAAAATTAATCCAATAAACATTTGTTTTGGCATCATCTGTTTTAGGGAGAGATTATTGGAGCTACAAAAGAACATATATAAGAGGTTGAATTGTATCGATACATTTTGTTATAGATTTTTTTTTTAAATATTGACTATGTTTTATTTTGCTTAATATTTTTCGCATTATTTAGACTTGGATGGTATCTTTGGTTTTTTTGTTAAGTTGTAATCTTTATTATATTATAGATAAATTTTACCTTTTTTTACATTTACTAGTTTATAATATCCATACAAGCCAAGACAGTTTGGAAAGCTAATTTATATCTATTAATAAGGCAACCCAAATGAATAGTGATGCCAGCTGGTGTCACTCTTTAATTGGAGCGCCTTTTTAAAAGCCAGATATAAGGCTTCTGTCAACAGAAAATTGCCACGCACCAAAAACCCACCGCGTAGGAGAGAGAGACCCAGGAAAAACCCACTAAAAGAGTAAAATCGACTGCGTAGGAGAGAGACCCAGGAGAGAGCGCGCACATGAAGGTACAAGTGTCACACCCCAACCGATGGCGGAAACATCGGGGTGCGAGCACTAAGCATTCAAATTGCTCATGAGGTTCCATAACACTGAATGGTTTCGATAGAAATTAGATTCATTTCGTACACATGTCTAAAACAACATCAACCACCAGAACATAGTCTCAAACCAAACAATCATAATCATTGTTTTCAAGTTTCTATTTTTAGCTACGTGGAGTATCTAAGCTTTATCCTAGCTTGTTTCATGAATCCTAGCATCCTGTTAGCCTGCAACATGTATTAAAATAGAGTCAGTACAAAATTGTACTGGCGAGTATACAAGTTTGAATAATAAAATAATAGATTAAAACAACTCATATCCATATGTATATGATAATATAGTTTCAGCCGTGCTAGTGTTCGTAGTCCAACAAGTGATAGCCTAAGTATCCCGATGCTTAGTGTTTTCCCAAGTCTCAAGGAAAACTAGAATCATCCTAACAATACCCCCGAGACTAATGGGGAGGTGCATCTCCTATAACGCTACTATTGTTAAGGCGGAACTACACACCCTGGATTAAACGTCCACATAACACAAATGGAATACAAGAATCACAAGTTTCACATACACATAGGATAGAGTTTAGTTTCCAAAAGTCTCAAGTGTCATAGTTTAACAGAATACATGTTACATCCCAAGGTTTAAAAAAAGGGATCGAGTATACTCACAGTGATTGCTTAACAGTTTAACTGTTATTGGATCAAAGGGAGCTCTTTAGGTTTAGCCTGGTTAGATTACAATAGATAAGTGTCGGACAAAATAACGAGATTGCACAAGTGTCAGACCAGTCACTGGATCGGATGGTTGTCCGATCGGATGGCTATCCTGTAACACCCCGTGTTTTCGAATGTCAAAGTCAAAGTCAAAGTCCAAGTCAACTTTGACTTCTTTGACTATAATTAGTCTATTCTATGTTTTATTTGTATTATGTGGAGTAAGTGTTGTTAATCAGAGAAATCGAAGTAATCGAATGTTTAATCGACGCGAAACGATTTACGACTATGAATAGTAGGAAGTAACAATGCGATAAAATTAATCAATCAATAATCAAGCTAATCGAATCATCAATCGAACTCGAAACTCGAACTATGCGAATTTGGTGTTATATTACGTGTATGTGTGCCTTATGTGTTACCTGTGCGTGTTTACTTTATGTTTTGTATGGAAATCAATCGAAACTCGAATCGAAACTCGAAACTCAATCGAATGCAATCGAAATCTAATTATGATGAATGGTAGCATAAGGATAGTGTGAAATATAGATGCTTGTATGTAGATAGAGTGGTTGGGACTAAAAGTAATTTGAATAGGAAACTCTATCGTACTCATATCGTCTTCAATCGAAATCGAAATATCAGAAATCGTCGCACCGAACACTCAAAGCAGGCTGTGGATCGATCAGGCTGTCAGCCGATCGAACAGCCTAGCCGATCAGACGGATTGTCCGATCGAGCAGGCTGTCCGATCGGGATACCTGGCCGATCGGCCAGCTCTTTCCCCTTTTGGAAGCCTATAAGTAGGCCTGTCATTGTCATTCTTTCCACTTTTGGAAACTCTCTATTCGACCAGCTCGTGCTCCTCCTCTTTTCTCAAGATTTCTCTCGATTCCGGTAAGTTTTCATCCTAAATCTTGTACTTTCTTGATCAATACACAATCCTACACCTTTCTACCTTTCAAATCTTGATTCAGACCGTGAAATCATCAAGATCTAAGCATTCTAGGATGATGTCATCATGGTGTTCTTCAAGAACTTCATGTTTTGGCCTCATTCCACTAAGAATCACTTGGATCTAGCCGATTTCCACATAAACAAACTAAGATCTATCACAGATCTGAACATTTACATGGTGTGAAGGATTGAAAGAAGGATTTCCAACTTTCTTTCAACTCTTTTACACTCAATGCCTTCAAACCGGTAGAAACGAAGCTTGAGCTAACTCACCAATCATTCTAATGGTCGTGTGGTTCAAGATTCGGATTCTATCTACGAGGTTCACCGATTCCGGGTTAAACGCTAAACTACCGTTCCGAACCGTTCACCGGCCGGACTTGGGTGATTCCTGTCCGAGCAGGGGAAACAAGTAAGAACAAAGGTTCCATGGTTCAGCTCGTTGTCAAAATACCTCGATATATCGTCAAAACAATCAGGACAGCCAAGTGTTAGACGAACAGGCCGACCAGGTAAGAATGCTGACCGATCGAACAGGCTGTTCGAATGAACAGCCCAGCCGATCGGACATGTCAGCCGATCGACCTGGCCAGCCGATCGGCTAGCATATGGCCCCACACTTTGACAATTTCATGAAGTATAGTATTGAACGAAGTAATGTTCGATCGAACGACTGTTTGGCAACATTACTCTTCGGATCATGAGATACTATGCTTCAACCCTTAATCGATTTTCAACTCGTTCGACGTATTAGAGTGCCACCCGATCGAACATGTCGTCCGATCAGGTGACATCCTGCTGAGGACTTATTACTGAAGTACCTAACCGATCGGTTAAGCCAGCTGAGCGAACGACCCGTTCAATCGATTGACCTGAAAGGTAAGAACACTTCAAAGTTCTCAAATACTCCAACGAAAACTTCGAAAGGACAAGCTATCATACACAAACAAATTCTACTCAGAGGAAGAAACAATCCACTCGAACAGACTAACCGATCGAGCCTACCGGCCGATCGAACAGGCTGTCCGAACGGACTGTCTAACCGAACGAACAACCCGTTCGATCGAACCTGCTGTTCGATCGACCAGGCAGTTCGACCCATCATCACTTGTTTCCATTTTACGTGTACTCATCGTTATGCTATCGAACTATTCAGGCTAACCCTACTCTCAAGCGCTCCCTTCAATCCACCAATCAATCGCTGTGAGTATACTCGAACCCTTTTTGCTTCAGCACTTTTGGGTGTTACATACGTTACTTATCTAAATCACAATCGATCACACTACTCTATTATTTGAACGGTAACCGATTCGCATGTATTACGTGACTAAATGAATGCTTGTTGTTATGTTTACACGTGGAATGTTGTCTACCTGCCTTAACGACGTAGTACTATAGTTTGGACTCAGCACCCGTTCACACGGGGGTTGTTAAGGACAATTACTTGCATGGATTGCGGTGGTAATCATGTATTGTGAACTGTCTTGGACAGTTAACCCGCAGTCATTGGTATCGATAGATCCATGTCGATAATTAACATGCTTCGTTTTCCACTGTGTACGTGCTGGTTATGCGTAAACTATTTCGAACTCTATATGCTATATCAAACTTGTATGCTCACCTTTACATTTTATGTATTGACTTTATTTTAACGTATGTGACAGACAATTAGGATGCTTATCTGCTAGGAAGGCGAGCTAGGAATAAGCATCTAGAGCATAGTTGTCTGTAGATCTTGCAGATCGAGTCTTTAGAAGCATTTGAACAATACTTATATTTTTATTTAAATCTGAGTTGTCGGAACATAATATTTGACTAGATGCTTATCTGTATTAACTTGTTTTATTATTTGGGATACGGTATGGGACGTATTATTTAAACTAAACAGTAAGATAGTTGTTGTGGAAACTTCTGGACAATCTGTTTCGCTCAGTGCCATGCCCCGATGATTCCGCCATCGGTTGGGGTGTGACAGATTGGTATCAGAGCCATAACTATAGGGAATTAGGCAAGACACGACCTAGTCCGGGTCGCTGTCTTAGAGACCTAGACTATAGTTAGGAACCAACAGACCAAGCTTATGTGCTATATCCTGTTACTCTTCACTATCACTGCACTCGAATTTTCAAATAGAATCAAGCGATTTAGTCTGGATTAGGTGTGAAAACCGCAAACTCCTGACTAAATTACTTGACTAATGTTGATTTTATCAATTTATCAATGATTTCCTTACTATTTCGATAACGAACAAGGAGAATTATACCAAATTAGGAGTGAAATCCATATTTTGATGAACAATCTCCTCAATTTTACCAAAACAAGGAAGAAGTTGCTAAGCTAGGGGTGAAACCCTAACCTTGACAACTTGTTCCGGATTTTTATTTATCTCACCAAAGCCTCGATGGACTCCAATGACCTGAACTCACAAGTATGACCTAGGGAATACATGTTGAATGCCCAAGAATCGAGGCAGCAACGTAAGCCCGGAAGTTGAAAAGTGACGACAAGTCTATTTTGAATAGTCGAATCGCTTTGGGTAGTCAATGTCTAGTACCCGCAGACGATCTAATTCTCGATTTCATGTGTTTATGAGGTTTATGTTTACTTGTTACCGTTTTGAGGTACTATTGGTTTTGATTTAACGCCTTTTTGTTTCCGCCAATCACTCAACGCACTACACATCGGTAATAAATCGCTACAAATCTAGACAAAGTTATGCTACAATATACGCTTATACTATACCACTCGGCATGCTATACAATCATACTACACTACTCGATATACTATACGAAGGACACGCGAGCTTGAATGATAGGTTTCTGTATTCTGACTGCATCTGCGATGGAATGTGTATGTGCTTCTGTGTTTATGTGTCTTTGTGCTCTACGTGCCTACGTGCTTATGTGCTTCTGTGATTACGTGAATCCGTGGTTATGTGCCTATGTGTTTATGTGATACGTGTTTCGACGTGTTCCTAAGCTTTAGTAAGTAGTAGATGTATGAGGTGAGATTCGATTTGTTGTGTCACACCCTGACTTTTGCGGAAGTGTGATTATGGTGTGACTTACTTGTTATCATTGCATTCAACCATATCAAACAACTATATGATAAAATCAAAGATTTGTCATCCATAAAATGAGTTTAAAACATAATAACATTGTCTAAAACGTAGACTTCAAATTCAAGTTTTACAAACCGTATGAATTGTGTAAAAGTTCGCTAAGGACTCGTCAAAAGATAATAGTTGAAATCAAAGTTTGGAAGACGTGTCTCGTCCAGGATTAAGACACGCTGGCCAAACCCAAGAACCATGGATGACATCTTTATACTTAACATGACTTGGAACTCCAACGCCCGCCAGATCTATACTTAATTTCCTGAAATACATGTAGTTTGAAAAACATCAACAAAAGTTGAGCGAGTTCATGTGTATGTGAGTTTGTACAAATCGTTAATATATGTCTGCATAAATTGTTAAAATGTGTCTGTATGTCCTTGGTATGTAGCAATAAGGAAAGAAAAAGAAAGATCAATCAATGTGTAGCTAATACATTAATAAGTGACATGGTCTAGGAAGCACTCAAACCTGTAACGCGTATTTCATACCGGTCCTTCCGGCGGAACGACATAGTCACCACATGCAGCCACACGCTGGCCCATGTGTGGGGCTCGCAACACCCAATAGATCTATCACTCATGTCCCTCGGTCCTTATACAAGGATTAATGGTCTTACGATAATAGCCTATCCATTCACGTGATCTAGCAGTAAATTCCTTAGCTAATCATACCATGTATAAAAGGGTCTGTAAATGTTTGTAAATGTCTGTAATAATTGTAACATGTATTTCACCCCCGAAGTATAAAACTGAAAATAGTTAAGAGAAAAGGGGGACATGAACTCACAGTATTGCGTCTTCGGTACTCGTAACCCAAATCTCCTCAGCAAACACGACTACCTACAATGGTCTAACGTCTATTAGACGAACGGGTCGTGCCTTGTCTTAGTATTGATTAGTGCCTTTGAGTTACGTTTTAAAGTGTCTTTAATATTTTAGTAATAATACTTCTCATGCTTGTGTATTCGTATTTCCTTCCCAAGGATGGGATATTTTATATGTGTCTGTTCATATTGGGATTATATTTTTAAGTCCCATTTTAGAGAATACATATTTAACCATATTCCTGTATAAAACCAACCCTCGATATTCCGTATTTCATTATAAAAATTATGGCGAGTTTTATGCTTGAAAAACATAGTCTAGAATATACTAGTAATGCTTGTCCTGAAAATATTTACTAAGTGTTAGGATTTTTGGAAAATTTCGCCATAGTATCCTTTGTAAATAGAGGTGTCCATGCTTAATAGCATATCATTTTCTTTTACATATATCTCGTAGATTGTTCCCACATAGCCAACCCGACAATCATGCATGCAATACACTACTTATGTCATTTCAGCTTTATTAAACAAAACTAGACTGTTTTAGAGTATTTTAATAAAATAGTTAACCTTTTCCAAAAATTCCCAAATTTTTACAAAATGTCATAAACGTTCCAAATTTTATTGTGTAAAAAAATCGGGGTTCGGTTCGTTACCAATATTATATAAAAATTTATTTACCCGACTGCAATCAGATTTGTTACTTTCTGATTGCAGTCTACGGAAAAATTCACTAAAAATTGATCGTAAGTCCGATCGACAAAATTCCAGTTGGAGGATCACGGAAACAGCAGTGACCATCTACAGTAAAAATCCCATGAGCTGATTCTACTCAGGTTTCGAGTTTTGACTCTGAATACGACACACTTTTTCAGCAGGAAAATTTCAGCTTGAGCTGCTGTCTTAAAACAATTCTTTAAAAATAGTAAACGACCTCGAAAAATTACGATTCCAGTGCCATTTGTTCGGTTATTCAAAAATACATAATTTAGACTAAATTTAGTTTTTCTGTTTTAAATGACCCAGTTACAGCCTGTTGAAGTTGGCTGGAAATTCCAATCAGCATGTTTCTTGTTCATATATCTTGTTTAAACTTTCTAGTGTTCTTGTAAATTTCATCATACTACATATCTTGACTAAGAACAAAAATGAAGCAAAGTGTAAGACTTACTACTAGCTTAAAGCTAGGGTAGAAATTCTATTGTGAAGATGATGGGAAGCTTGAATCACTTGAGAACACCTTGGAACCACCTTAGATCTTCACACTAACTTGAAGGTTGCTAGGAAGGGACATGAACATGAAGAACAATACATGGAGATATGAAGAAGATGAAGATGGAGGAGAGAGAGAGAGAGATGGGACGGTTTGGGTGACGGAGAGAGAAGAGGATTTTGAGTGATGATGATTCTTGGAATTGGAAGATTATGTAGAGATTTAAGGAGATATGGGGCTAGCATGCATGGACACTTGTCCATAAAAGTCTTACATGATATTTTGCAAGATTTACAAAAATTTTGGTGGGGCCACACTAGATATGACCTGAAAATATCAAGGGGGTGGGGTCAAGGTGTGAATTTTTATATAAACATACCCTATGTAGGCTAAAACGGGTGTTTAACTGGATACCGGGTATTTTCTAGAATAGTGGGTGTATGTCATGTTTCTATGGTGTGTGGGGATTTTTGTGACCATGATTATTTAGAAATAATAAAATAATGTTTCTGACAAAATTTTGGTGTCCCGGGTAATGTCCGGTTGTTCGGTTAAGTATCGTTCCGTTAAAGTGTTAAATTTTATCGTATAGTGTCTTTTATGCATCTTTTTGTAACGAAATTAATTCCAACACTTAGGAAAGCGTTCAGGACCATTTAGTCAATTCTCTGTATAATACGAGTACGTTAAAAGCGGCATCGTTGTTGAAGATGCAGAATTCTGCACTAAAAATGAGTTTTAGGCACTTCCCGACACTATAACTATCACTTAGTGACATAGTCTTATGGTCCTCACTTCCCTACACTCCATACTAGTGTAGTATCCTGTCCCTGGCTCATACTGGCCACAATATAGTGTCTGTCTATGTGCTGGCGTTGTCAGCATGTGTCTGAGGTATCCGCTCACTGTGCTAACTGTGCTTTGTGCATCAGGTCTGTCACTAAGAGTCTGTATGAAATAAATGGAGCGACTGTATGTAAAGTGATGCACATGTATGTATGTAACATAAATCAGTAAGTAGTTTAAAGTGTCAGTTGTTATCAAGCACAGTTATTAAGCACGTAATTAAAATTAATTAATTGTACAGTACCTGAAATTTCGAGGGTTGTCACATTCTCCCCCCGTTAAGAAAATTTCGTCCTCGAAATTTGTACTACCTTAACTCCTTTTGGGTTACGTCACACGTGTATGTATATGAATAATATTGAGGTAGATAATCACCAAACCGAATCAAACCATACTCACCTCAGGTGAGTCCAAGAATATATATATATATCACAAATCCAATAGTTAAAAGGTATGTGCTTTTAGCATTTGGTGTCGAGGGTACAAGACGTATCAACGTGTAGTCTAGTGCAATCCGGTTAACAAAGGTTCCACAAAAGAGGAGTCTTGTCTATTAGGATACTTAGATAGTCGGTCACAATATGCCAACGAGTTTTCACAACCGTAGCATCAGCTATATGAACTCAAAATCAATAACCCAAATGTAGTAGTAAAGTGATCTGTAAATCTCCCGACTAAATGAACGGAAAGGTTTAGTGTGTTGGCACTCTTAAGTTTCGAAGGTACACCGAACGGAATATAAGCGAAGTTGGTGTATCCCGGTCTTGATTCGTAGTTGCATCAGAAATGTTTTAAGGACAAGTCAACAAAAGTATATGTAGTTTGGGTGAAACAGTTGACCATGGTTAGCACAAGATAATGACACCACAAGGTGTCGAAATGACGAGATTCAATAATAATGGTGACTAAACAAGTTTACCGTGCCTGAAATTTAATGAAAAGTGTACAAAGGCAACCCGAAGATATGTCGTAAAGTTTCTAGTTGAACAAAGAATATCAAAGAGCCATTGTTTTTGATCGAAGGTGAAAAAGTATTAAATACCGCAAGGTATTCGATAGACAATGAAAGAATCGTTAAGAGGTACATTGTACTTATGAAATGAATATATGTACCATTGCCTTAACACACAATTGTGTTGAGACCGCTTTGATCGTGAAGATCCAAAATGGATTGTTAATAACTAAATAGTGAATTGTATCCGCGTACGAAGGGAGTAACCAAATTAGCGCAGGCTTCAATTTTGTGAAAATATCACCGCAAGGTATCGAAACAAATCAAACGTTCTAGTGGAGTCGTAGACCAACCAAATCTACTACGACTCGAAATGAAAGAATGTCTGCAAAAATAGTTGAATATGATGCTCCCAATACATCATATAGCATTTCAAGTTAGACCTGTGAATTGGATAAGTCCAAGCAATTGAACTTGGTTTCAACGTAACCCGACAATGTATGTATCAACAAGGAATTCTCGGCATGGTAGCAAAATAAACCATGAATGTAATTTGAAAGAAAGCGGTTTCAAGAAAAATGTGTTGGCTTGGTAACAAAAGAGCCAACAATAACAATAATGTAGGTTACTCGAATCAGGAATCAGCAATTAGGTTTAGCAAAATAATATGTAAATTCCAATGAAGTGTTTGTTCAAAATGAAATCACATGCGTAGCAAATGATGCATGTATGTCAGGTAAGTTTCCAAGAAAAGGATCAACGAGTATCTGCTAAAGTGAAGAAATGACCAGATATCGAAGCAAATGTGTGTTCGCTCTCAGCGAGAAAATTATTGTGATGCAACTACCATTAAGGGGAGTAGAGATGCAAACATCTACTTGCCAGAAGTAAAAGAAATCCAAGTACTCTCTGTTTGGTCAATGCTCGAGTCTGCTTTGCATGTGGTGACCCAAACCACTTTGCAAACATGTGCCCGAACAGGGTTGTGAAACAAGAGCCCCAGCAGCAGCAGCAGCCTCAGCAGCAGCAACAAGCAGCCCATGCCAGAACCTTCAACATCAACGCCCGTCAAGCTCAGGCTAACAACAACGTGGTTAATGGTACGTTCCTTGTGAATGGTATATATGCATCGTGTTTGTTTGATACTGGAGCCGATAACTGCTTTGTGTCGTTTGAATTCGAGAAGCTCCTTAGTCGTAAGCGTTCTTATCTTCCCTCGTCATTCGAAGTTGAAGTCGCTACAGGAAGAATTGTCGCTGTTAACTCTGTTCTCCGTGAATGTACTCTCGAGCTCAACAATCACATCTTCCCAATCGATCTTATTCCGATGCAGCTCGGAAGTTTCGACGTCATAGTAGGCATGGACTTTCTTTGTGAAAACCATGCTGAAGTTGTGTGTTTTGATAAGATGATTCGATTCTCGCTCGCAAATGGTGATCTATTATGTGTGTACGGTGAAACAGCTTCGAAAGGTCTCAAGCTCATGTCATGCGTCCAAGCTAGCAAGTATCTCCGCAAGGAATACAACGCTTTCTTGGCCAACATTGTAGTAGCGAAGAAGGAAAAGGAAAAGGAGGCCGAAGTCAAAGACGTTCAAGTGGTTCGTGAATTTCCTCAGGTGTTCCCTGATGATCTTCCCGGACTACCGCCAAGTCGTGATATCGACTTTCGTATCGACCTTATTCCTGGAGCTAACCCTGTTGCTAAAGCCCCTTATCGACTCGTGCCATCCGAAATGAGGGAACTCTCAAACCAACTCCAGGAGTTACTTGAAAAAGGCTTTATTCGCCCGAGCACCTCTCCTTGGGGTGCACCAGTCCTTTTCGTCAAAAAGAAGGATGGGTCGTTCAGGATGTGCATCGACTATCGGGAATTGAATAAGCTAACCATCAAGAACCGTTATCCTCTACGTCGAATCGACAATTTGTTTGATCAGCTACAAGGTGCATCGTGTTTCTCGAAGATCGATTTACGCTCAGGTTATCACCAGTTACGCATACAAGAGGAAGATATACCCAAAACCGCCTTTCAAACCCGATACAGCCATTATGAATTCGTTGTTATGCCTTTTGGTCTAACCAACGCACCCGCGGTTTTTATAGATCTGATGAATCGCGTGTGTAAGCCTTATCTTGACCGTTTCGTCATCGTATTCATCGACGATGTCTTGATTTATTCCAAATCGAAAGCCGAACACGCGCAACATCTACGTTTGGTTCTCGAGTTACTCCAGGGGAACCAACTCTACGCCAAGTTCTCCAAGTGTGAATTCTGGTTGGAGGAGGTTCAGTTTCTGGGTCACATCGTGAATAGTCAAGGTATTCATGTCGATCCCGCGAAGATTGAAGCAGTTAAGAGCTGGATTACGCCTAAGAACCCGTCCGAAGTTCATTCTTTTCTCGGCCTAGCGGGTTATTATCGACGACTTATCGAAGGATTCTCTAAGATCGTTGTGCCGCTTACCGCTCTTACCCGTAAAGACAGGTCTTTTGTTTGGGGAACTGAACAAGAATCTGCTTTTCCAACCCTTAAGCATATGCTTTGCAACGCTCCTGTTCTCACGTTGCCAGACGGAAACAACGATTTCGTTGTCTATTGTGATGCTTCCAACCTTGGTCTTGGCTGTGTTCTCATGCAACGGGACAAGGTTATAGCTTACGCATCTCGTCAGCTCAAAATCCACGAGAAGAACTATACAACCCATTATCTCGAGCTAGGCGCAGTTGTTTTTGCATTAAAGATTTGGCGATACTACCTGTATGGTACCAAGTGTACGATCTTCACCGATCACATGAGTTTACAACACATCTTTAATCAGAAAGAACTTAACATGTGTCAACGCCGATGGGTAGAACTTCTTAACGATTACGACTGTGAGATTCGTTATCACCCAGGCAAGGCAAATGTTGTTGCCGACGCGCTCAGCAGACGGAGTTATTTGCTCAGTATTCGCGATACCCAAGCCCAGCACGATCTCGAAACCCTCATCCGCGAAGCCCGACATGCTTGTTTTAATGAACGCACCCTGAAGAAAGAGAGGATTTATCACGATGGAGCTCAGCTTGTAAGCAAAGCAAATGGGATCTTCTGTTATCTGGACCGAATTTGGATCCCTAAGCGGACCGATTTGCGAAAGATTATAATGGACGAAGCCCACAAATCCCGATATTCTATTCATCCCGGTGCCGATAAAATGTACCAGGATCTTCGTTACAAGTACTGGTGGCCGGGCATGAAACGGGATATCGCTCTCTATGTTGGAAGTTGCCTAACTTGTGCAAGAGTTAAGGCCGAACATCAGCGACCTTCTGGCTTTCTCGAACAACCTCCTATCCCTATATGGAAGTGGGAAAGTATAGCTATGGACTTCATAACCAAACTTCCGCCTACGCCATCAGGTCACGACAACATTTGGGTTATAGTTGATCGTCTGACCAAATCAGCCCACTTTTTGCCAATACGGGAAGACTACAAGGTAGAACGACTAGCCCGAATCTACACCAACGAGATCATTTGTAATCATGGTACGCCACGTGACATCATCTCAGACCGTGATGCTCGGTTTACTTCGCGATTGTGGGAAACGTTTCAAGCAGCTCTTGGTACGACGCTTAACTTAAGTACCGCATTCCATCCCCAAACCGACGGACAGACTGAAAGAGCGATCCGTACTCTTAAAGACATGCTCCGTGCGTGTGTCATAGACTTCGGTGGTAGTTGGAACAAATACCTACCGTTAGTCGAATTCTCGTACAACAACAGCTATCATGCCAGCATACAAATGGCACCATTCGAAGCTTTATATAGAAGAAGATATCGATCGCCCATTGTGTGGCACGAGATCGGTCACTCGCAATTAACCGGTCCCGAGTTACTGCAAGAAACGACTGACAAAATCCTCCAAATTCGAGACAACTTGTCGAAAGCCAGGGATAGACAGAAGAGTTACGCCGATAGAAGACGCAAACCCCTTGAATTTGACGTTGGCGACTACGTACTCCTAAAGGTATCACCTTGGAAGGGTGTGGTCAGATTCGACAAGAAAGGGAAACTAGCGCCTCGATATGTTGGACCTTTTAAGATTCTGGAAAGGATCGGAAAAGTCGCCTACAGACTCGAACTACCGGAGGAACTTAGTAACGTCCACCCGACTTTCCATGTGTCAAACCTCCGAAAATGCCTAGCTAAGCATGATCTGATTGTACCTCTCGACGACCTTCAGGTCAACGAAACGCTACACTTTGTGGAAAAGCCTGTAGAAATCATGGATCGCCAAACCAAGCAACTCAGACGCTCGCACATCCCTATTGTGAAAGTCCGATGGGAAGGCAAACGAGGCGCAGAGTTTACTTGGGAACTCGAAAGCGACATGAAGGCTAAGTACCCGCAGTTGTTTAAATGAAGACCTGAGGCTGTAACACCCCGTGTTTTCGAATGTCAAAGTCAAAGTCCAAGTCAACTTTGACTTCTTTGACTATAATTAGTCTATTCTATGTTTTATTTGTATTATGTGGAGTAAGTGTTGTTAATCAGAGAAATCGAAGTAATCGAATGTTTAATCAACGCGAAACGATTTACGACTGTGAATAGTAGGAAGTAACAATGCGATAAAATTAATCAATCAATAATCAAGCTAATCGAATCATCAATCGAACTCGAAACTCGAACTGTGTGAATTTGGTGTTATATTACGTGTGTGTGTGCCTTATGTGTTACCGGTGCGTGTTTAATTTATGTTTTGTATGGAAATCAATCAAAACTCGAATCGAAACTCGAAACTCAATCGAATGCAATCAAAATCGAATTATGATGAATGGTAGCATAAGGATAGTGTGAAATATAGATGCTTGTATGTAGATATAGTGGTTGGGACTAAAAGTAATTTGAATAGGAAACTCTATCGTACTCGTATCGTCTTCAATCGAAATCGAAATATGAGAAATCGTCGCACCGAACACTCAAAGCAGGCCGTGGATCGATTAGGTTGTCAGCCGATCGAACAGCCCAGCCGATCGGACGGATTGTCCGATCGAGCAGGCTGTCCGATCGGGATACCTGGCCGATCGGCCAGCTCTTTCCCCTTTTGGAAGCCTATAAATAGGCATGTCATTGTCATTCTTTCCACTTTTGGAAACTCTCTGTTCGACCAGCTCGTGCTCCTCCTCTTTTCTCAAGATTTCTCTCGATTCCGGTAAGTTTTCATCCTAAATCTTGTACTTTCTTGATCGATACACACTCCTACACCTTTCTATCTTTCAAATCTTGATTTCTGACCGTGAAATCATCAAGATCTAAGCATTCTAGGATGATGTCATCATGGTGTTCTTCAAGAACTTCATGTTTTGGCCTCATTCCACCAAGAATCACTTGGATCTAGCCGATTTCCACATAAACAAACTAAGAGGAAGAAACAATCCACTCGAACAGACTAACCGATCGAGCCTACCGGCCAATCGAACAGGCTGTCCGAACGGACTGTCTAACCGAACGAACAACCCGTTCGATCGAACCTGCTGTTCGATCGACCAGGCTGTTCGACCCATCATCATTTGTTTCCATTTTACGTGTACTCATCGTTATGCTATCGAACTATTCAGGCTTACCCTACTCTCAAGCGTTCCCTTCAATCCACCAATCAATCGCTGTGAGTATACTCGAACCCTTTTTGCTTTAGCACTTTTGGGTGTTACATACGTTACTTATCTAAATCACAATCGATCACACTACTCAATTATTTGAACGCTAACCGATTCGCATGTATTACGTGACTAAATGAATGCTTGTTGTTATGTTTACACGTGGAATGCTGTCTACCTGCCTTAACGACGTAGTACTATAGTTTGGACACAGCACCCGTTCACACGGGGGTTGTTAAGGACAATTACTTACATGGATTACGGTGGTAATCATGTATTGCGAACTGTCTCGGACAGTCAACCCGCAGTCATTGGTATCGATAGATCCATGTCGGTAATTAACATGCTTCGTTTTCCTCTGTGTACGTGCTGGTTATGCGTAAACTATTTCGAACTCTATATGATATATCAAACTTGTATACTCACCTTTACATTTTATGTATTGACTTTATTTTAACGTATGTGACAGGCAATTAGGATGCTTATCTGCTAGGAAGGCGAGCTAGGAATAAGCGTCTAGAGCATAGTTGTCTGTAGATCTTGCAGATCGAGTCTCTAGAAGCATTTGAACAATACTTATATTTTTATTTAAATCTGAGTTGTCGGAACAGAATATTTGACTAGATGCTTATCTGTAATAACTTGTTTTATTATTTGGGATACGGTATGGAACGTATTATTTAAACTAAATAGTAATGATAGTTGTTGTAGAAACTTCTGGACAATCTGTTTCGCTCAGTGCCTTGCCCCGATGATTCCGCCATCGGTTGGGGTGTGATATATCCGATCGGATTGCCATTCGATTAATGTGGCTGTTGTGAGTGTAAGACGGATTGGCATCCGATCGGATGGTCATGCGTTCGGATGGCCACTCGATCAAATGGTCGTTCGATTCAAGGGTCATGATTCCAAATTGATACCAAGTGTCCATGTATCTAAAAAAGTTTCCAAGTGTTGAAAGATTCCAGGAGACATGTTACCTTGATCGGATGGTTGTTCGATCGGATGGCTATCCGATCTGATTGCCATTCGATGATCAAGAGTTTAAAGTAACAACGTGTTTAGGGTTAAAAGGCAAGTGTCACCTGATAGAACGGCTGTTCGATCGGATGGCTATCCGATCGGATTGCCACTCGATCGGGTTGTCCTTGTCCCGTTCCTAAACTTGTAAAAAGGCTAAGTTTCTGTTTAAACAACGACGACATGGAACGCACTGAGACAACGGTAAACCCATCAGTGTACAACCGATCTGAACGGGTGGGAATCACCCCAGTCCATTCAGTCGTCAGTTCGTGACGGTGCTTATGTCAGAATTCATACTCCGATCATCTTCTCCGGCAACGATCCTTCTCCAAACCAACTCCAAACTAATCATCAAGTCTACAGTCCGTTTAAATCCAGATCTCACCGTTTTTGGTAAAAGTTTTAAGAAAAGATGCAGATAAACATAGTTTTAGTTGAAAAGTCTAGATTTAGTAAAGATTTAGTGTAAAACACATTAAATTCCTTAGATCTGAGCTAGATCTTGGCAGGAATGACATCACACCATAGTTTGTACAAACCACCATGATGATGTCACCTTCAATAGCTCAAATCTTCGAGATTTCACGGTGAAAAGTGAGATTTCAAAGGAGAATCATGTAGAGAATGATGTGTAGATCAAGGATGTACAAGAATCTAGTGTGAAACGTATCGAAATCGCCGAGAAATGGAGGAAAAGAGGAGTGCGTGCATCTGGATCGAGTGAGGCTGTCACATCAGTGAAAATGGTGATGTGACAGGCCTATTTATAGTGTTAGAGTGAGTTAAGGCAGTGTACAACGGGTCAGATGGCACCTCGGTCGAATGGCCATCCGATCAGTTGGTCATCCGATCGGATTGCCATTCTGCCAATCCTATCCTTTCCGCGTTCCCGTCTTTGAGTCGATTTGCGAGTTAGATTAAGCGTTGCGTATTATTGGGTAATAGTATAACTAGATTATGGCATTAACACAAAAGTTTCCATAGTTTTCCATAGTTTCATAGTTTCCGCAAGTGACAAGACTCCAGTCCCTCGTTCAACCAAGTCTCAAGTTTCACGAGCCTCAAGAGTCAAGCACCAAAGTATCAAGAGTCAAGAATCTTGCTTCCAAGTATATAGAATCAAGTCTCATAGAATCATAGTTTCCATAGCGTCATAGTATCAACTCTCCAAGTATCAAGCATCATAGTATCCATAGTTTCAAGTATCAAGGGTCATAGCTTCCTTAGTTTCATAGCATAAGATTCAAATAGTATCAAGTATTACATAGTTTAGGGGCTAAAAGTGAAAAAAGCTAAAAGTCTAGGGACGGCGTTACAGTCTCCCCTTCTTTAGGAGATTTCATCCCCGAAATCTAAGAAGAAGACTGCTCGAAGAGCTGCGGATACTTGGCCTTCATCTAACTTTTCAGTTCCCAAGTGAATTCGGCGCCACGCTTTCCTTCCCATCGAACCTTGACTATGGGAATTTTGCTGCGCCTGAGTCGCTTGACGCCCTGATCCATGATTTCGACCAGTTTCTCCACAAAGCGTACGGCTTCATTTATTTGCAAGTCTTCAAGGGGAACATGTAGTTCCTCATCGGCTAGGCATTTATGTAGGTTTGACACGTGGAAAACTGGATGTACGTAGTTTAGTTCTTGTGGCAGATCGAGTCTGTACGCCACCTTGCCAATCCTTTCGAGTATCTTGAAAGGACCAACATAGCGAGGAGCGAGCTTTCCTTTCTTACCAAAACGAACTACTCCCTTCCAGGGAGATACCTTGAGAAGAACTCCGTCACCAACATCAAATTCCAGAGGCCTACGCCTATTATCAGTATAGCTCTTTTGTCTGCTCCTGGCCTTGATCAAGTTATCACGGATTTGAAGAATCTTATCCGTTGTCTCTTGAATGATTTCAGGGCCAGTAAACTGCTTGTCACCAATCTCATGCCAGCTGAGAGGAGATCAGCACTTGCGGCCATACAAAGCTTCGAAAGGAGCCATCTGAATACTGGAATGATAGCTGATGTTGTACGAGAACTCAATCAATGGTAAATGTACATCTCAGTTACCACCAAAGTCGATGACACAAGAACGGAGCATATCCTCTAGGGTCCGAATAGTTCGCTCGGTCTGTCCATCCGTCTGAGGGTGGAAGGCTGTGCTAAAATTCAAATGAGAACCCATAGCGGATTGAAAAGTTTGCCAAAGACATGAAGTAAAACGGCCATCAAGGTCGGAGATTATGTCGAGAGGTATGCCATGACGGCATATAATCTCATCAGTATAGACTCGAGCAAGTTTCTCCACTTTATAATCTTCACGAATAGGAAGAAAGTAGGCTGATTTGGTCAAACGATCAACAATCACCCGATACTATCATGACCAAACGGTGTACAGGGCAGTTTAGTAATAAAGTCCATAGCAATGTTGTCCCATTTCCACACTGGGATTTCGGGTTGTTCTAAGAGTCCAGAAGGACGCTGATGTTCGGCCTTGACCTTTGAGCAAGTAAGGCATTTAGAAACATATACAGCAATGTCCTTCTTCATACCAGGCCAACAATAAGTCACACGCAGATCATGGTACATCTTATTGGCACCTGGATGAATAGAGTAACTAGATTTGTGCGCCTCATTCGTGATGAGCTCACGAAGATTATCGTGATCCGGTACCCAGATGCGATTGAGATAGTATTAAAGACCATCAGATTTAGTTTCGAGTTGATTCCCGTTAGCACCAAGAACTTCAACAGATAGGCTACCTTCATTAGCTGACGAATACTGAGCTTCACGAATACAAGCATGCAGGTCATTAGAGATACGAATAGCCTTAAAATGAGTTTTATGACTAAGAGCATCAGCCACTACATTCCCCTTGCCAGGATGATAGCGAATTTCGCAGTCGTAGTCGTTAAGTAGTTCCACCCAGCTTCTCTGTCTCATGCTCAGTTCCTTTTGGTCAAAGATATGTTGAAGGCTCTTATGGTCGGTGAAAACCACACACTTTGTACCATATAGGTAGTGTTGCCAGATCTTTAACGCAAATACAACTGCACCAAGCTCCAGATCGTGAGTAGTGTAGTTTTTCTCATGTACCTTGAGTTGACACGAGGCATAAGCAATAACCTTGTCCCGCTGCATGAGCACACAGCCCAATCCACGGTTCGAGGCATCGTAATGTACTACGAAATCGTCATTCCCATCGGGTAGGGTTAGAACAGGAGCGTTACACAAAAGGGTCTTAAGAGTCAGAAAAGATTCCTCTTTCTCGGGAGCCCAAGCAAAAGGTCTCTCTTTTTTAGTCAACAAGTAAGAGGAACAGCGATCTTAGAAAAGTCCGAAATGAACTGGCGATAATAACCCGCCAATCCTAGAAAGGAACGAATATCAGATGCAGATTTTGGCATACTCCAATTCTTCACGGCTTCGATTTTAGATGGGTCAACATGAATACCTTTCTTACTAACGACATGACCAAGAAATTGCCCTTCATCAATCCAAAACTCACATTTAGATTAAGCGTTGCGTATTATAGGGTAATAGTATAACTAGATTATGGCATTAACACAAAAGTTTCCATAGTTTTCCATAGTTTCATAGTTTCCGCCAGTGACAAGACTCCAATCCCTCGTTCAACCAAGTCTCAAGTTTCACGAGCCTCAAAAGTCAAGCACCAAAGTATCAAAAGTCAAGAATCTAGCTTCCAAGTATATAGAATCAAGTCTCATAGAATCATAGTTTCCATAGTGTCATAGTATCATAGTCTCCAAGTATCAAGCATCATAGTATCTATAGTTTCAAGTATCAAGAGTGATAGCTTCCTTAGTTTCATAGCATAAGATTCAAATAGTATCAAGTATCACATAGTTTAGGGGCTAAAAGTGACAAAAGCTAAAAGTCTAGGGATGCAGGCGTTACAACAAGCCAGATGCTACTGATAACGACGATAGTGGATCCAAGGTAACGGTGGAAGTATATAACTGAGACAAACCCACGAGAGGTACAGACACAGTTCTGGGAAGCCGGAAACGAGGGAGATAACTGGCGGTCTAGAGTTTTGCCGCTGGTTGCCACATGTGAGATAGCCACGCAATTTCAGGTAAGTTTTTGGTTTTCTCCATTTTCGACCAAAATTTAGCAATCAAATAATAATAATTGACGTTCTTCGCAGGTAACCACAACCCAACATTTGCTGCTTCAATCGCATGCCTGATTAGGGCTCCAATCGAAGGTAGGCGTCTGATTAGGGATCCAATTTCAGTTCAAAACGACCAGGTAACAGTTATAATTTCTTGATTTTGATATGTGAAACGGGTTGGTTCTTTTTTATGGGGTTGGCTTGTGTAAGCAAGGTATTCGATGAAAGTCCCGATTGAGGAGTTTAAGAAATCATTAAAAAAGGATTATCTTTTTTGATATTCATCTTCATGGTTTTACTATGTGTTTTCTGGGGAGATTTCTTGCTTTTTATTCTTATAAATTGAATCTTGGGGTTTGATAGCTTAGTTTTCTATGAACTGTTTGATGCATTTACATATGGGTATGGTTAAGAAAAGCTTCAAGATCAACATAATATTTGAGCAATATCTTAATTTGACAGACTTTTAGTAACCCAAGGGTTTTATTTGGTTTATCTTTCTATTACTTGGTAAGACCAAACGCATTACCTTTATGCACAGTAACTTTTTGTAAACACTGACAGTTTATCCAAATATCCATAGATTATAGTGGCTGTATGGAAACAACAGTAACTCCTGTTTTCACCAGATTATGCAGAAGGTTAAGGATGGTGGCAATTGAAGACGAAAGGTAAATAAACTACATAATTGAACTCTTTATGAGTTATGGCTCCGCTAAATGTTATATTTACCAACCGATAGCATTGAGATAACAGTCTGAACCTCTCAAGTTGATTATTATGGACCGGGATTGTAAGATGCTAAACCTCTCAAGTTACCAACTAAGCCTCCTAAACCTTCTCAAGAGTACATTAGGGCACCCTAAAGGCTGTTATAGTCACCGGTAAATTAGACTCTTTGTCAGGACCTCTAATGATTTATGAAAGTACCCTACAAGACTCTCTCCGTTTCGGGACTCAAGTCAAGGATAAATTTGGGTTCTTAACTAGACTTGTTAGACAACAGCTAATAGGTTTACTTCATAAGAAGGACCCACCTTACGGTTTAATCGCTTAGACCTAACAATAACCTCACACCTTTCAGCTATTGAGGGTTAGTAGAACACTTGATTTTATAAGATTACCAAATATTGCTTTTAAGGTCTATTACGTATTCAACCCTAAAGATTCACGATTTATTATGTGATATAGAAACTCACCAAAATCTAGAACCTAACACAACTCTATTATGTGATAAAGACCGTCACCAAGAATTATGGAAAGCAATATCTTGTCTAGGTAGTTAAAGAAATCTAGCCAAGAAACATAATCTTAGAAACAATCAAACAAGGTTTAGAATAAGAATTCATTAGAATAAAACAAGAAGACTAGAAAATAAAAGAAATCGTGAGGTAGAACCCGTAAATTCCTTGATCTCCAAGCTTCCCACTTGACTCCAATGATTCCCGACCTTCAACTCTTGCTAAAACCCACCTCTAAAATTCTGTCCACTGCCGTGATGATCCCTCGTGTGTTTTATATTGCAGCCGTCAATATGTTCCAGAAAATAATCATAAATCTTTTCGTCCAAGTGATATGTATATATGTATGTGTGGTCAAATAATTAACGTCTACTGTTGCTTTATGTATGGACCAATTAAATTAAAATCTATAAATAAGCAACAACTTTAAGCATAGGTTGTTTGTACCCTTAGCTTTAGGTGTTTTTCAAAAATAAATTAGGTGCTTTTCAAGTCGCTGTTATGTGCTTTCTGAGAAATAAAGATAGAGAGGTGCCAATAAGAGAGAAAGGGAGATTCGGAAGAAAGAAAGAGAGAGAGAGAGAGAGAGAGAGAGAGAGAGAGAGAGAGAGAGAGAGAGAAAGAGAGAGAGAGAGGTGTCTCCGGCGGCAGGTCCCCGGCACGTGTAGATGGTGGCGGCTCAAGGGTTTTTAGTGGTGTAGTTCTGACCTAGCGAGTCTCCGGCGACCGGTTTCCAACATCCTAGTGTTTCCTCACTTACATGTTCCACCCATTTGATAGATCGGTCGCGGAAGTTCTAAAAAGTCGACCACAATTACACACCCACCAGGTAAAAGGAGTGTATATCTGACATCATTAACGTCATCTCCTGTCATTCTGTTATCGTAATTTTATAGACATAACTAGCTGGTTTAATTAAGTACTAAAATTATACAAATTATACATTTTCTAAAAAACCTAAATGTTTCGACCCGTTACATAACCAATATACATTGAGTTGTGTAAATAGTGACTGTGTATGTAGGTGTTTTGGCATGACTTAACTTTTTTCAAATTATTAGGTTATAACAACTGTTAACTAACACTTAACAATGCTTTATTATATATAAAATATAATTGACTAACTGTAGCTACAACTAGAGTTAATTTGCAAGCTAGAGGGGTCAATGATAGCACATGGAGTGAAAATCATTTTTCTACACATATTATGTCTATGCATGTTATGTTTAATTGGTGTTCTTACTATGATTTTGTTTGTATAAGTTTGCTATCTTGTAGATCCAGCTCAACTAGAAGGAGGCGAGTCTAAATCTGAGGGCCAGAAGGTATCTTTTATACAACTTTTAGGAGTTTTTCATTTCACGAATGTAGGTCACTAACCTAATATTGTGCAGGATACAGAAGGCACCAAGCGCACGACTTCCAGTAGCAGTGCGATAAAATCTACAAATGATAGTGCTTTATCATCGAATTTGACTATAGTTGTTCCTGTTGGTCTTAGCTTAGGAGCGAACTGTATGTTGGTTTCCGCAAGTTTCCTGGAATGTACGACAAACCTTCATGGTTGCACTGGAATCGATTCTCATATTTTCAGCTTGGATATCTTGGATTTCTGTCTTTCCGTACTTATTATTTCGTACAACAGCTTTGTGTTTGCACTGGAATCGATTCTCATATTGTCAGCTTTTACAGTTTGTTGAAGATGGTGGATTAAAGAGGTTTTGCTGCCACTGACTTACCAGCTGTCCTTTTACCTGAGGAAACTTTTTCTTTAGCTTTTGTTCTCTCAGCTGATGTAATATTTTTTAGGCTTCAACTTTGGTTTCGGTGGATTTAGATGCGTTGTTGCTTTCCAGTGGCCTGTTTCAAGTGGTCAGTTATTTTATATGCATTATGCATGACTCACCCATCTTATTTGTGAGGTTAAACTGAACACGGACTAAATCTTTGGTGTAGGAACATGTGTCATATCTTAGGTTATCTTAGGTTGATATTTTAGGTTGATAATGTAAGATTAAATATATTATGTTTAATATTTAATCTATAGCCATCTTAATCATTTACATTATAGAGATCAAAATATATTAGAACCTATTATTTAATTAGTTGGTAATTGTTGATGGACCATATTACCCTTAGTAACTAATTAGGTTTCCTCCTGGGTGCTTATATAAGGAGAGTTATGTGGAGGTTTAAGGGTTACTCAGTTTCACAATTCACACCCCATTAGATCATAACATCATTAGTTTCGGCCTCCTCTCCAAAGCCGATATCCCTTTTCGGTTTCTTAGCACCATCATCAGTTAGCATCCTAAGGAGGAACCAAATCAAGATGACAGGCATGTCGAACTCCCTCACTGGATTCTCCTCTGCACTATCTGCTGTGACAGGTATGATTTATTTGTTTTCCTTCATACACAAACAGAACTGAACCAACATGTGGTATCAGAGCATATGTTGATTAGTCAGTTCTGTTTTCGTATCCATAATTCTGGGATTGAAACTTGGAAAACGGAATTTTTGAAACCGTATGAACATGACAGCCGATTTCGAGTTCATCAAGTTTGCGACTCGAGATCTCTGATTTTCGATGAAAGGATTAATTGTTTGTTCACCGAATTAACTGGATCATGTTTTAGCCGAAATCTGTTTAGTAAAATTATTAAAAATTCAGGTTTTGGGTTCCAGAATTTTATTTTTTATGATTAGGGTTCATCATGTTCATGTGAAAATTCGAATATTCTGTTATGTTTTGGAATATGATTTGGATTATTAAGTGTTTTTCCTGATTTTGATCTAATTTTGTCCTCTAATTTTTTACAAAAACTGTTAAAAGATAAGCAGATTATAATTTCGAAATCTGTTAACAAAATTAGATCAGCTTAAACAAGAAAGGATATCTCTTAATCCCTTAGATTTCGAATTTTCGGTTATGATATCACAATTACAGCTGTTAACGAGGTTGCTACTCGCAACCATGAGGTTGCTACTCGCAACCATAACGTCATTAGTCGCAATCACGAGGTTGCTACTCGCAACCATAACGTCATTAGTCGCAATCACGAGGTTGCTACTCGCAACCATAACGTCATTAGTCGCAATCATGAGGTTGCTACTCGCAACCATAACGTCATCACTCGCAACCATGAGGTTGCTACTCGCAACCATGAGGTTGCTACTCGCAACCGTAGTTGCGACTCGCAACCATAACGTGATTAGTCGAAACCGTAGTTGCGACTCGCAACCATAACGTGATTAGTCGAGACCGTAGTTGCGACTCGCAACCATAACATCATTAGTCGAGATCGTGGTTGCGACTCGCAATCTCATTATTTAAGCTGTTTAAATGTGACTCGCAACCATAACATCATTAGTCGAGTTCGATCCGCGCTAACGGGTGGTTTGCTATTAAATAAATGGTTTTGTAATTTACTTAGTTAATTAATCAGAATCAGATAATGTAATGTTTTACAAAACCAGAATAGCTTAACTTGAATGAGCTTTTGATATATCATTTCTGGCCAAAGCTGACTTGATACATCTACTTATCGTTCAAGTATTACGAAAGCTATGCTAAATGTGCATCATAAGCATGAATGTTTTAATATCTGGCCAAAGCTGATTTAATTCTTTCATAGATGGCATACTTAGCAAGTGCATAACTAAAGTGATTGTTTCAATTTCTGGCCAAAGCTGATTTGTTACAACCACTTTGCACATATGCTTAAATGATTACACTTCTGGCCAAAGCTGTTTTGTTTTCGTTTAAGTAGAATTTTTTAGTTAAGTCTATTATTTTGATGTTAGTAATAGACATTATCACAGCTTCATTATGTAAAATGGTCATTATTTTGCCTGCCTTAGTTTAACTTGCCCATAGATCACATTAGTTTTTCTTCCTTAGTATCATAACTTGCTCATCTTATTTCCACTATCAGCACCCAACTGCGGGATTCCACCTTTAACTGGTGATAACTTTGCTGCATGGAAGGATGCTCTCATGCTTACTCTCGGATTGCTTGATTTCGATTATGCTCTAAGAGAGAAAAAACCAGCGGACCTTACCACTCAAAGCACTGCTGCTGAGCAGTTAACTCATGAAAAGTGGACTAGGTGTAACCGCATGTCTCTCATGTTTATGAAGCAATCCATAAGCAATGCAATCAGGGGAGCTATTCCTGATTCTGAAGATGCTAAAACCTACTTGGAACATGTGGAGGCTCAGTTCAAAGGGACGTCTAAGGCGCACGCTAGTACTCTTATTCTCAAGCTTGTGACAACTAAGTATGATGGGAGGAGCGGCATTCGCGAGCACATCATGATGATGAACGACATGGCCAATAAGCTGAAGGGGCTGGAAATGGAAATCAGTGATGGTTTCCTTGTTCATTTCATCATTACTTCGCTTCCTTCTTCTTTTGAAGCATTCAAGATCAATTACAACACTCAGAAGGAAAAATGGACGATGAGTGAGTTGGTCGCTATGTGCGTACAGGAGGAGGAGCGCATGAGGATGGATCGCACTACTGATGTTGCCAATTTCACTACCTCCAATCCTAAGAAAAGGAAGCACAATTATCAGAGGAAGGATGCTTCTAAAGTCCATAAGTCTAATCCTAACACTAATGCAAGTGCACCTTCCAGCTCTAAGAACTCCTTAGGCAGTATCCGCTGCAAGTTCTGTAAAAAGACAGGACACATGCAGAAGGAATGCCCTGACTTTAAGGAGTGGCTGGCTAAGAAAGGTAACGATTATTTTATGATACTTGAGTCCTATAATTTAAGTGTTCCTGCTAATTCTTGGTGGTTTGATTCTGGTTCTATGGTTCATGTTACCAATTCTACTCAGGGATTCCTTTCAATCCGGAAGCTGGAAAGAAACCAAAGAACGCTTAAGGTTGGGGATGATCGAGAATTAGAAGTGAAGGCCATAGGAACATTACAATTAGTTATGAAAACTGGTTTATGTATTAAACTTTATGATACCTTATATGTTCCTGAGGTAACTCGGAACCTTGTATCAGGACCAAAGTTAGACATGGACGGTTTTATTGTTTCCCATGGTCATCGCCAACTCTCTATCCATTATGATTCTGTTCTTTATGGTACTGGTGTTCTGGATGGAGGTCTCTATAGATTAGAACTAGATGATGGCTTTTCCAAATCTTTGTTGTCATATAACATTAATGAATCACTCACAAAGATGGAAGAGAAACGAGACTTAGAGACTTCATCCATGTTGTGGCATCAGCGTTTAGGCCACATTTCAAAATAGCGATTAAATCGTCTCGTGAAGGATGAAGTCTTACCTCCTCTCGATTTCTCTGACTTTGGAACATGTGTCAAATGTCTTAAAGGTAAAATGACATTAGCGAATAAGAAAGGTGCCACTAGGAGTTCTAATTTATTAGAACTCATTCACACTGACATTAGTGGCCCCTACCAAATCGCTGGCATAACAGGACATACTTCATTTATCACTTTTATTGACGATTATTCTCGTTACATGTACTTGTATCTTATTAAGGAGAAATCTGAATCTCTAACAACTTTTAAAGATTATAAGGCTGAAGTTGAAAAGCAATTAGATCGTCAGATTAAAGTTGTGAGATCAGATAGAGGCGGTGAGTATTATGGAAGACATACTGATGTGGGTCAAGCTCCTGGTCCATTTTATGAGTTTTGTAAGGGCCAGGGGATTGTGAACCAATACACCATGCCTGGTACACCTCAGCAGAACGGTGTCGCTGAAAGAAGAAACCGTACCCTTATGAACATGGTGCGCAGTATGTTAGCCAACACTAACTTACCATTATTCCTCTGGACTGAAGCGTTAAAAGCAGCTGTTCATATACTCAATAGAGTTCCTTCTAAGTCTGTCCCTAAAACTCCTTATGAACTTTGGACAGGAAGGAAACCGAGTCTTAAATATATGAAAGTATGGGGCTGCATTGCTGAAGCAAAACTTTACAATCCTTTCCTAAGGAAACTTGACCCTAAGACAGTTACCTGTTTCTTTATCGGGTACCCTGAGAACTCTAAGGGTTATCGTTTCTATTGTCCTTCCCATGTCACCCGTATTGTTGAAACCAAGCGTGCCGCGTTCCTGGAGGATTTCAAGGTCAGTGGGAGCAGTACCAACCCTTACGAAGAATTGCAAGAAGTACAAGACGCGGGGGGGAGAGACTCGTCGCTTAACATTACTCCGATTACTCCTCTTGTACCCAATGCAATTATTACACCTGAAGCTACTGCACCAACTCCAAATTCACCTCTACAATCAGAACCCATTATACCTCATGACGAAGGCACATCAAACGCTCAAAACCAAGACAACGCTGAACCCGATAATCTACTCAGGAGGTCATCCAGGCAAAGAAGGCCTCCTAATTGGGATGATTATGTTACCTACCTGACTGAAATGGATCCCGGAAAGCTCAATGATCCTATCTCTTACAATGAAGCCATTAGCAGTGATCAGTCTTCTGAATGGAATAAAGCAATGATTGATGAGCTTGATTCCATGAAGAAAAATGACGTTTGGGATTTGGTAGAATTACCCAACGGAGTCAAACCCGTAGGATGCAAATGGGTGTTCAAAACAAAACTGGATCCGAATGGGAACGTTGAACGCTACAAAGCGAGATTGGTTGCAAAGGGCTACACTCAGAAAGAGGGAATTGATTATCAAGAGACGTTTTCACCTGTCTCTCGTAAAGATTCATTAAGGATCGTCATGGCCCTAGTAGCTCATTTCGACTTAGAGCTGCATCAGATGGACGTTAAAACCGCTTTCCTTAACGGAGACTTGGACGAAGATGTTTACATGAAGCAACCTGAAGGCTTTGAGCCTGAAGGTCAGGAGCATCTAGTCTGTAAGCTGAAGAAATCCATTTACGGGTTAAAACAAGCATCACGTCAGTGGTACCTCAAGTTTGATGAAGTCATGAAGAAGCAAGGTTTTATGAAGAATCAAGTGGATCAATGCACCTACCTCAAGATGAGTGGGAGCAACTTTACTATACTTGTCCTTTACGTTGACGACATTCTATTGGCAAGTAATAGTTTAGACATGTTGCATGAGTCGAAGCGGTTACTCTCGCATAACTTCGACATGAAGGATCTCGGAGATGCATCTTACGTCATTGGCATCGAAATTCACCGAGATAGAAACAAAGGGATCTTAGGATTGTCCCAAAGGGCCTACATAGATCGTGTCCTTACACGGTATAACATGCAACAGTGCAAACCCTCCGTCGCTCCAGTAGTTAAGGGAGATGTTTTCGGTTCGTTTCAGTGTCCGACAACAGAGGTTGAGAAGGAGCAAATGAGCCAGATACCTTATGCATCAGTAGTCGGGAGCTTGATGTATGCTCAAGTCTGTACTCGTCCAGATATCGCTTATATTGCTGGAATGCTAGGCCGTTATCAGACTAACCCTGGCCTAGATCACTGGAAAGCAGCTAAGAAGGTACTTCGATATCTGCAAGGGACGAAAGACTATAAGCTGACTTATAGAAGAAGTGATCATTTAGAAGTGGTGGGCTATTCTGATTCTGACTTTGCCAAATGCAAAGATGACAAGAAATCCACTTCGGGCTATATCTTTATGTTAGCAGGCGGCCCTATCTCTTGGAAGAGTCATAAACAACAGTTGACAACAACTTCCACAATGATGGCAGAGTACATTGCTGTTTATAACGCAACCTGTCATGGAATGTTGATTAGAAATCTGGTCACTGGACTCAAAATCGTTAATTCCATTTCTAGACCATTGAAGCTTTACTGTGATAATTCAGCTGCCGTTAGTTTCTCGAACAGTAACAGTTCGACTGGAGCTGGTTTATATCTCGATACGAAATATCTATTTGTACGTGAACGTGTTGAGGAAAATAATCTTTGTATCGAGTATATTAGTACTAAGGATATGCTTGCGGATCCGATGACTAAAGGTCTCCCTCCTAAGGTTTACGAAGAACATGTTCGGAATATGGGATTATGTAAAGACCTTATTTGAGCATATTGTACTAGCTTATGTTTTATGTTTAATGAAATTTCCTCAAGTTTGATTTTGTATGTCTATTAGAATATGTTCAACCGGTATAATGGCATATAGACAAATAAATAAAAGTTACAAATCAAACAAAGGGCTTACGTGTATTTTGATCATGATGATTAGGTTTTAAATTAAGGCTATAGTATGATTAATGGGGGTCCTGAGTCGCATAATGATTCAACGGCTGTATTTCTCTGCTATAGTACTTGTTTAAGGCTAAAATGAGTGTTAACTCCTGATCAGGCTTAGCTAATACTCATAGTAAATGATTACTCGGCTAAGTGGGAGAATGTAAGATTAAATATATTATGTTTAATATTTAATCTATAGCCATCTTAATCATTTACATTATAGAGATCAAAATATATTAGAACCTATTATTTAATTAGTTGGTAATTGTTGATGGACCATATTACCCTTAGTAACTAATTAGGTTTCCTCCTGGGTGCTTATATAAGGAGAGTTATGTGGAGGTTTAAGGGTTACTCAGTTTCACAATTCACACCCCATTAGATCATAACATCATTAGTTTCGGCCTCCTCTCCAAAGCCGATATCCCTTTTCGGTTTCTTAGCACCATCATCAGTTAGCATCCTAAGGAGGAACCAAATCAAGATGACAGGCATGTCGAACTCCCTCACTGGATTCTCCTCTGCACTATCTGCTGTGACAGGTATGATTTATTTGTTTTCCTTCATACACAAACAGAACTGAACCAACAGATAACTGCCAAGGAGATATTGAGATTAGGTGCTGGATAACATCTGTCATGCTTTAAGCATGTGGTGTACATAATAATTCTTGCTGATTTTTATTCATCAAGTCACGGCAAATGAAAATGTAGCGGCGAGTTTCATTAGTGTATGCTGTTTAGTTATATATATATAGATGATCCTCAGACTATATTTCTGCTACATGAAAGGTGGAATGTAGTAAACCACTACAAAAAAAAATGTTTTTTTTTTTTTTTTTTTTTTTTTGTAACTTTGTTTTACTTGAATGAGGTAGATAGATTATAAGGAGGGTGACATGGCTAAAAAAAGTTGAGCTCATTTCATAATCTAGGGACAAACATTTTATATTATGGACATCTTTATTTTAGTTTAATGAGGTAGTCACAACGTCCTTACAATCTACTATCTACTCATTTCATGGTCTGTGGACAAACATTTCATATTGTAGACATCTTTGTTTTAATTTAATGAGGTAGTCACAACATACCTTACGATGTGCTTATTTCAGAATCTCAAGCTGCTCGGTTTAGCACGCCGCAACGCACGCGATGTTAAAATCTAGTTGGAATGAATTAGGATTTTGTTATTATATTATAACATTATTTAAATAATGTTTCAAATCCCAAGATCCCATATTCACTTTTTGGATGAAATCGCTGGGCTGATACTATGGCAGCCTCTTTTCTTTTTTTGTCAAATCCAACAACATCCAATATCTTTAATTTGGAGCAGCCCTTCTTGATAATAATAATAATACCAATATGCAGGCTTCTTTTCTAATCCGGGATGTATCTTGGCAGCCCAAATTTCATGCGCCCCAACATCAATAAATTAGATGAACTCAAATTATAAAATTATATCTTGATGTAGGCATTTCCTTTTCTCTCGATCCAGTTATATATATATATATATATATATATATATATATATATATATATATATATATATATAGGGGAGGTTCATTTGAGAAGAAAAATAAATTGAGAAGAAAAAGAACAAAGGGTACAATTGTAAAACATTAAATAGTTTTCTTTTATCTCATTTATTATTCTTTTTGACTAATTAATTAGTCATAAAGATTATCATCTTACACACAAAAATTTTGGCTTAGAAACATCAAAATTTATCCTACACATTTTTGAAATTTATCCTACACATATTGAAATTTATCCTACACAACGCGTAATTCATCCTACACACCTCATAACTTATCCTACACCTTAAATTAATTTTTTTTCTTCTTTGAAAATAATTTTTTTTTTGGAAAATAAGTTACAAATTTAAATAATTAGCTATTAAAAAGGAAGACTAACAATTAATGATCTATCTAATTTTACCAATATACCCTTACACCCATATTAAATACAAAAATTAAATGAAATAAAATAAAATATTCTTATTGGTTGAAGTTTGTTCTTTTTTATTCTTACAAAAATTTTCTTCTCATTTGAACCCTCCACTATATATATATATATATATATATATATATATATATATATATATATATATATATATATATATATATTTTGTGGCAGCCCTCTAACTTATAAAATAGAGATAATGGCCCCGGCCCACTCACGGAAAATAGCTGCAATTTTACTTCGGTCCCTGGCACCCCACTCTGCTCAACTAGCTGATTACTTAATTATTACTCTTTTTTACTCCATTTGCACCGGGACCTGACCCAACACAAAATAATATAATATAATACTAAAAACTAAAAAAAATAAATAAGAACTAAACAAAAACTATACAATTTACGCGGGACAAATATGTGTATTTTACCCTACATCAGTATATAACCCTTTTCGCATCTTGGTTTAACCGCATCTAAGCTCATACATATTGAGCATGTGCATGGTTGATGGTACGCGATTAGCTTATGGATTTTTGATTTAATATATTTTTTTAAGTGGATGTTATCTGATATTAAGAATCTATGAAACCATTACCAGTAATGGACTTCAAACTCATCTCCGAGATCTAAAGTACTTCAGATTATTCTTAAGTGTGTGTATTTGTGGGTATGTCTATTTTAAGTACTTCCATTAACTTTTGTTTCACACATAGTTTCTTTACCATAGTTTCTTTACCATGATGAAGTTAATTTTCTCTGGTTTTCTGTAGGTGAAGAAGGGAATATGGGCTTCTTTTATAAACTTTTCTGTTGTTGTACCATGATAATGTGTAAAGGTATCTATATTATACTATTTTGTGTTGATGTTTAATTGTTTATAGGTGTTTTTGTGTTGTTTTCTGCCGATTTTTAATGAAAAGAAATTGAAAAGTGTTTTTTTTTTTATAATTTAGAGTTTATTTCTTCATTAATATGACTATTTGACATCTTCCCATTTTACGATCTAAATATGAAAAAAAAAATGTGTTTTTTTCTTCCCATTTTGTATTTAAGCTCACACACTGTCATGGTTTATATAGTTCTAGAAGGCAAAATCATGATTTTTTGGAAAGGCGAGGATTTTAAGCTTACACCCTTTTATGTTGAAATTTAGATGTTTACTCAGTATTGTTTTAGTTAGAGCCAGAGCCACATTAAATACTGTTTTGCGATACTTCATGAACATAATAGAAGTTTAGTTGCTCTTTAGATTCCGGTTGAATATTGAAAATTGATGATTTTAAACAAAATCATACATGGGGCACATCAGTGGGAAAAAAATATCAAAAATTTCTAAGTGTCACATGTTTATTCACTAAGAAGCGCGTTGATTGTGATAGTCAAAGGATGCTAACAAATTTAAAAAATTTCTATCGATATTCAGTTTTTAAACCACTGATTTTGACTTTCAATTATACATGTACAGGTTTGTGGATCAATGATGACAAAAGAGCAGCCACATGCAATGCTGATACCCATTGGATATTTTCTAATATGGACTTTATAAGCCGAGCCTGTTCACTGGCCAGCCGTAGAAGCCCAGCCCATCATCGATTGCCCTAGAATAAATAATGATTCTGAAACCCGAAAAGAAACAAGAACAACCCATGAAGCCCAAAAAAGGTCCCCAAATGGAACGAGTATCAAGTGTTGGGCTTAGAAATGATTCAATCTTACAAATAAAAATTGGGTCTCTGAAGGAATTTCTCACTTTGGGGAAGAAATTAGGCCAAGTGCAATTTCGTACAACTTTTATTTGTATAGAAAAGTCAACCGGTCAATTATATGCTTGCAAATCGATTACAAAAAGAGTTGACCGAAGAAGATCAAATAATGCATCATTTGGTGGATCACCCGAATGTTATAACAACGAAAGGGGCTTATGAGGATGCAATCGCGGTTCATGTTAGGAATTATGTGTGGGTGGCGAGCTTTTTGATAGAGGTATTCAAATTGGACATTATACTGAAAAAAGGCGTCTGAGCTTACAAGAACGATTGTTGGTGTTGTGGAAGCATGTCATTCTTTAGGTGTTATGCTTACGGATTTAAAGCCTGAAAAATTCTTGCTTGTGGATAAAAAAGAATGGATTGCCGATGCAAGAAAAAATGTTTGTTCTTTTTGTTTTTAAGATTGAAGACCAGCGACAACCACTCTTAAGATAGCAACACTCCAACGGCTAGATACGGGAAATAAGAGGTTAGAAAGAGAAAAAAAGCTGATAGAATAAGGAAGCTAGAGATGAAGAGGAACATGTTTGTATTAATGCACAAGTAATCGAAGCACAAACG
Organism: Helianthus annuus; assembly: GCF_002127325.2. Taxonomy (NCBI): domain Eukaryota; kingdom Viridiplantae; phylum Streptophyta; class Magnoliopsida; order Asterales; family Asteraceae; genus Helianthus; species Helianthus annuus. The sequence goes on from NC_035445.2 coordinate 49,607,276, forward strand.
AACGTGTTATCAAACCATGAACGATTCGGTTTTGTGCACGGGCATTGTGTTATCAAACCATTCAATTCGGCTTTGCGTACCGCAACGCGTGCAAAGAAAATATCTAGTTAGATTAGATTAGGTAGGTTGAAAAGTTATTAGATAGGTTACAAAATGTTTTATCTTGCTGAACCTGTGTATCACACGGGCCCTAAACCTAGTCTTATATATATTGAAATGTTGGGACTAAAACACTTAACATAACTTGTTTATTGATTTTGTATAACTAAAAAAGTTTGTAATTTTATTTAGTCACTTTCTTTGGTTATCATATGAGAAAAAAAATGAGTTAGAAAGCGAGTGTCACCTTTACTTTTTTCTTTTTTACAATAATTTCTAGATTTTCTAGAATAAATACGTCACAACCTACATTTATAGAATTTAAACACCCAACCCCTTGAGGACTTTTAATTTTACCTTTTAAAGTGTCGAAAACCACTCCCCTGTAAATACACCTTACACGATCTATTTGTACAACTAGTGAAGAAATCCAAATGTATCATACTGGGTATATCTTATGTATTGAGAGACTGAATTATAATTGTTGTCCTTTATGTTTGACCTAATTATGATCTGGGTCATTAAAGAACTTTTACGCACTGTCCTTTATTTGAAAACTTCCCTCGTTTTATGTTCTTTACATTGAACCCCATTCAATTTCTCAGTTAAGACATGACATGTGCTAGTCATGTGAGGACATTTTGGTAATTTCCCTTACTTCTTTACTCGCTCACAAATCCTAAAACTTGCAACTATCACCACCACTTCTACATTGCTACCCGTCGATATTCAACAACCCAAAGAATCCCCCAGTCCCTCCTTTGTGAAAGAGAGGTGGTGATGATTATATTTGTAGGTTGTGGAAGAAATGGTAACGATAGACGAGTCAAAGTTCAACCCGATTTACCATCATTCTTTCTACTTAGAAGTGAAAAAAATAACCAAAAACTATTTATGTCTTGCCGTTCTGGGACTAGGATTCTGTGGGTCAGGTTTTCATATTCCAAGTCTCATACCTGATTGTAAAACCATATCCTATGCCCGACCTCATACCCGTCAGGTATAAGTATCGCCATTATTTAAAAAAATTACATGCCTATCATCATTACCATAAAATGCCTTAGTTATTATGATACAAATCTCAAAAGTTAATCTCGTATATCATAGCATACAAAACAATTGCATATTTCCCCTTAAAAAGCTACTTAATTGCGTATTTACCCAACTTAAAATTAAAATTGCATATCCCCTTCCTTAACTATTAAAATTGTATATATCTCCTTCCTTAACTAATATAATTGCAAATTTACCCATTTTGATTTATTTCATTAAAAACAAGTTATATAATGACTTTTTTACCTTTTTTTTTACTAAAACTTAAAAAAATACAAATTTATACATTTTCACTAGTCTTTGTGGATTTTTCACAAAATTTTTTAAAAAATACATATTTATTCATTTTTATTATTTTTACTAAAACTTAAACACTGAAATAAACCGCTAAACTAGTAAAAATCTACAAAACCGGCTTACATTTGTAGGTTAGGGGTTCATTTCCTTTTGATAATGATCATTATATGGACTTACATTTGTAGGTTTTATATTTTGTAGGTCCTAGATATTTCTTTGAGTCATGTTGGATACTTTCAAATTAAAATATTTTGATTGTATTCATTAATTCAATCACATAATCTAAAGATTAACACAGTAACAAATATACATATAATGTTAGGAAAATTTGTATTGAATTAATGACGTCTTTACATAGGGGACGAACCATCACAACACATCAGTTGGTTCTACTAAGTTATAACAATATTTATTCTATTTTTTATATTTAATATTTAATAAATCCAGTTCTATTTAAATAATCTTTATGTCATTAAAATCAACAACAAAGTTTACTATTTAATATGTATTTTTTTAAGTTTTAGTAAAAATAATGGTAAAAAAGTCATTATATAACTTGTTTTTAATGAAATAAATCAAAATGGGTAAATTTGCAATTTTATTAGTTAAGGAAGGGGATATATGCAATTTTAATTTTAAGTTGGGTAAATACACAATTAAAAAGTTTTTTAAGGGGAAATATGCAATTGTCCCTAAATAATATCATAAAAATTAATATATAAAACTAGTAAGTATTACATGTAATGAAGCTATTAGAATTGAAAATAAAAATAAAAATATTTTTTTTGAGCTTATAATTCGGGCATATAGTTCGGGTAAACGAGTATATACTGTAACACCTCGTGTTTCGAAAGTCAAAGTCAAAATCAAGATTGAAGACAAAGGAAGAAAAGATTGTTAATTGCGATCTGTCACTCCTTGCTCAACTACTGTTTGGACTTCATTGACTTGTAGATAATCTATTTATTTATTTGCTTTAGTTGTATTATGTGGAGTACTTATTAATAATCGAGGTTTATCGTTGTTTATCACGTGTTTTATCGCCTTATCGCTTGTTGGTGCATCCGTCTGTCGTCTACGTCTTGTATCGAGTCTAGATTAGAGTGTGTGAGAATAGGGCACGGAATCCAAAATAATGTTTTTAGAAGTGATTCCGCTCCAAATGACATCTTGTCATTTGGAGCGAAACCACTTATATACTGATTCCGCCCTTAATGATTAGTCCTGATTTCGCTCATGCTGAAAGGTGGTGATTCCGCTCGTATATGTTCGAGCGGAATTAGATCAACTATATATAGGTTGTCAGTTGGAGCGAAATTACATAGTTGTTAGGGTGATTATCTTCCGGTGAGCCACGAAGTGCTGCCGAAGTGTTGAGTCGATTGTAAACGTCATCCAGATCAATAGAATCAACGGTTTGAAGTGAATATTCGGTGAATTGAACCTGATTTGTCTGTTTCTGCCGTTCAAATCAGGAATAGTTCTTCTGATAGACTCAATTGGGTCCGAATACGATCCTACATGTGGTATCAGAGCTAAGGAGGAAGAGCTTTTGCCAATTCAGCCGAAAATTCTGTTTTTCTACACCTTCTACACCGTCTTTTGCAAATTGACCGGGAAAAGTTGATCGAATTGTTCTGATTTTTACACAGTGTGCTCGGAATTAGTATCTAACAAAGTCTTGAAAGCATCAGCAGTTAATTCGAACTAAAACTGAGCAATTTGATAATTCCGCTTGAAACGAGTTCGAGAAAAACATGACGTCACAGTGATTTCGCCCGGAATTGTGGTTTGATTTCGCTCAGAAACGTGATTCCGCTCCAAAGTTACATTGTGATTCCACTCCTGATTACATTGTGATTCCGCTCCTGATTACATTGTGATTTCGCTTCTGATTACATTGTGATTTCACTCCTGGTTACTTTGAGACTTCGCTCCTGATTACTTTGTGATTCCGCTCCAGGTTGAACTTGTTGATTTCGCTCCAAACAGTGATCCCACTTAAATTGTTAATTTCACTTGAACAAAGGCTGTTTTGTGAAATTTTTGAAATTTGAAAAATGGACGAAGAATTCTACAATACATTCGCTACTCCGGTTACCCCGATTAGTTTGGTACAGAACACAACGCTAGAAAACGAAACGGGTACTATGCAGAAACCGCCCAAACTCATGAACAATGAAGAATATAAGGGTTGGGAAGGTCGTTTCGAAAACTGGGTACAAGCTAATTACCTAGACACTTGGGAGTGTGTTGAGACGAAGTATGTGAGACCGTTAAATGACGATGAAGAGGAAGTTGCGATCAAGGATATGAGTTTAGATGACAAAAAGAAATACAAAAATGAGAAGATGATGTTAAGTCTGCTACAACAAGCTGTGAAAGAGGATATTATGGTCTTATTACAGCATAACGGAAGTTCTTATTCTATCTGGAAAGCTCTTAGATCAAAGTTTGTTGGTAGTCAGGAAATGATCAAAAACAAGAAGTCACTCTTGAAGAAGGAATTTGATTTGTTTCGTGGACTGAAGAACGAGAGTACAAAGCAGATTATAGAAAGATACTGTAATTTGTTAGTAAACATGAGGAGAGTCAGTATCAACAAAGACAATGAAGAACTGATAGAGAAGCTTGCAGATGCATTACCTCATGAGACTTAGGGAACATATCTGATGATGCTTAGAAACAAGAAAGGATTCAACACGCTCACATTGAGTAAATTCATTGAGAAGCTAGAAGCTCAAGAGATGGAGCAAAGAAAGATTGTTCGAATGAAAGATTTTGATGGTGAACAGGATATAGGGTTGTACTACAAAGCAGGGTTAAATGAGAAAACAACCAACTTGTCTCCAAAAGTAGAAACTGCTTACAATGCCAAAAATTCAACCGGGAGTTCATCAAAAGGATCAAGTAGCAACATAAGTTTCTCATCATTTCCATCATTTAATCCGAACATTTCAGCAACAAAAAATGGGAGAAAACTTCAGTGCAATATTGTTTTAAATCTTGAAAATGATCAAGATTATTTAGATGAAGTTGCTAAAAATCAAATGTCTTTATTGGGAATGATTTTAGAATCTTACAGTAGTTTTGTTGCAGGTCATATCGGGAATCCAATGCTAACAAAGGAAGATTACGACCAGATAGATGCTGAAGAGATGGAGCTGATGGACATAAAATGGTGTTTGGCCAGCGTGTTAAGGAGAGCTGAGAAATTCAAGCAAATTACGGGGAGAGATGATCTTCGTGAGGCTAATATTTCTACTTTGGGTTTTGACAAATCTAAAGTCACTTGTTTTCGTTGCAGGGAGAAAGGTCACTTCAAGAGGGAGTGCACCAACCGCGAAGCAAGTGGAGCTCAGAATCCTTTCAACAACAACAATGATTACTACCAAAAAGCCATCTACCATCAAGTTGCTCAACAACCATCTCAACAACATCAACATCAAGCTCAAACTGCACATGGAAGAAATGTGATTGAAGATTCTGGAAAGAGAGCTTGTGTGGTTAATCAAAATGAAAAGAAACCATTCAACTGGGATAACTATATATCAGTTGATGGAAAAGCTTGTGTGATTGATCAAGATGATGAGAAGCTACCCGAGGGGTTTAGCTGGGAGAATTTTACTTGGGATGATTATATTCCTGACAAAGCTCCAGTTCACAAATCTTTTGTTGCCAGAATAGAAAAGGAGAGTGATGATGATAGTACTGAGTATTATGCTAAACAAATGAGAGATCATTTGAAGATGTTGGCAGAAAGTGATAGCGAGGATGAAAAAGTTAAGCAAAAAAAGAAAAAGGTAAAGACACCGGTTAGCAGTGATGATGAAGATGTACCGGTAGTGAGAAGAAAAGTAAAAGAATTTCCAAAGTTCATAGTTGATGAAAAAGTTGATGCTAGAGAAATGAAAGTGAATTGTGAAACTTGTGTAATTCTAAAAAAGAAAAACAGTGAAATGCTTAACAACATGAACAGATTGAAAGAGTCGTATAACGTGTTGAACAAATCAATGAACATGTACAATGACACAAGTGAAGAGCAGGCAACAGCGATGAAGACACTTCAAGGAGCGTTCATGGTCAAGCAAAAAGTTGTGAACAATTATATCGAGAAGTGTGATGCTCTTGAACAGAAACTGGAACTTCAGAGGATTGAAACTGAAAGAGTAAATCGTTTGTTGAAAAGTTACTCATGTTCATCTTATGTTATTGACAGGATTTATCCGACGGCTGAAAGCTTGAAGGCATTTGAGGACAATGATGTAACCGAAGAAAAGAAAGTTTCAGAAGAAAAGATTGAAGAAAAGACTCCAGTGAAAAAGACTAAAAAGAAGAAAGACACTGAAGAGACAGCATCTAGTAAGAAACATCAGTTACAGCAAGTGTCCACCCCCGCTGGAAAATGGATATTTGGCTAGAAATCCAAATGATGAAAGAGTCAAAAAGGCAACAAATTTACAGTGGGAGTCAGAGTCTTCAGTCAATCTACCAGAAAACATTGATGTCGTTTATACATCGTCTGACACTGATCAACAGTCTCAATTGATGAAGAAAGTCGTGGATCATGTGTTAGATAATGATGAGACAGAAGAGTCAAAGTCGGAGTCTAGTTCAGAGTCAAAGTCTGAGTCAAGCACTCCGAGTCAAACAGAAAAATAGGGCAAAATAGTTTATGAAAAAGAATTCCTGTTATCAAAATCTAATTTGGATGATGAACCGTTTAAAGTTGCTTACACTTTGAATGATTCTAACAAATTATATTCTGATGAGGAATTTCCAATAAGAGGTGTCAAAACTGAATTGATTAAAAAGGTTTTCAAACTAACAGAAATTAAAATTTCTGAAATAAAAGATTTACATCTTATTGAAAAACCTAAAAAATACACCTCAAGAGTTCAACAAAGACTAAACAAGAAAAAGGGTTACAGTTCTGGTTCTAGTTTCCAAAAGAAATCGAACCATAACAGTAATTTCAAAAAGAAAGGTCTTGGTTTTACTCCAACTGAAAAACAGAAAAATGAAAAATATGTTCAAGATTTTAAATCAAATGTGACAACTCGAACTTTAGACATGCTTTGATGTAACGTTACGTGCTCATGAGAACTGAATTATATGATTTTAAATGAATAATTGTTTACGTGTGTTGTGTATGTATGAATGTTATGTGTTGCACGAGCCCAAACTACACAAACCGGCCACACAAAGCCCTTTGGGCCACTCCTTGGGCACGCGGACCATTAGACAACCAAGTGGGCTCGGCCCACTCCCCACTCGCAACACACACAAAACCGAGTTAGGGGTTTTGTTTTACCACTTTTGCAAATCACAAACACACACACAAACCCTAGAAGTTTTGCTCTCTCTCTCTCTCGTTTACTTGGAACCCGACGGCGAACAACACTTCTCGGCTCACCCTCTCTTTGATTCCAACCGGTTAGTGTACATTGTTATTTGATTTTATGTGATGATATTGTGATCTATGCGTTTACATGATGATTTTATATGATTCTTGAAGATTACATGATGTAATTCGGATGATGCTAGTATGGTTGATTGTGATAGAACCGGTTTACATGTGTGCTTTGTTATAAATCAAATGTTAATATGTGTTTCGGATTGTTAACATGTTCATACGGATCGGATGAAACTCGATGAAATCTGTTATTATGCTATAGGATTCGGATGTTAACTTGTGGATATGCTAAGTTTTGGGCTAGGTAATTAGTCACGGTTACATGTTCATAGAAATAGATTGTTGTTCATATGAATGCAGTTCACGTTGATTCGATGTTCTTGAATGGTTATGAATATGCATGAAATCTAAATCAACTGTTGATGAATTTCTGTGATTGATCTGATTTCGAAACTGCCGTAGATGTTTGCTAGAATCACGGGATAGTCAATGCAGGAATTATGGAAACCAGTTACACACGCGGTTGCGACTCGGCATCACTCGTTGCGAGTCGGAACCCCACTCGAGACCACAAACAGCACCAGCCGAAACAACGGTTGCGAGTCCCGTTGCGACTCGTAACCAGACCATGATGAACCGAGATCTCTATTGCGACTCGCAACCAGCCGTTGCGACTCGTAATCTCCGGTTGCGACTCGAGATCTCCGTTGCGACTCGAGATCTCCATTTACACGCACACTGTTGGGCCTTCACTGTCACGGGCCCAATGATTTGAAATTGTGGACTGTTTGTTAATGGACTTGTATGTGTTTGCTATTTGGGGCCGATTGAGAATCTGGACTGTTTTGTTATTGGGCTGCTTATGTCATTGGGCCGGGTATGATTGGACTTAGAACAATTGGATCCTCACATGCTATGTCTTATCTGCTTACGTGCGTACATGTTTGCCATGTCTATACGTGATTACTATATACGTGCTATATACGAACCTGACTCGTATAATAACCGTGATAGGACGTGAGTGATCATTTACTTGCTACTTGTACTTTCTGTGTATCTGCCGAGCAAACCAAGGTGAGTTCACACAGCCAAGGCATGGGATTCCCGGGTTGGGAATTGGGTTGGATATGATGGATATGGAATGATTACTCGTACTTACGCATATACCAGACTATAGACCATCGTCCTCAGGTTAGTCAGGACACGTTGCGTAAAGCCTACGCAACCCAGTATACTTGCCATATGTCTCCCGGGTCGGGAAGGACACGTTACGTAAAGCCTACGTAACCCTATACCATTCACTGGCTTCCAGGACGGAAGGCCACGCTGCGTAAAGCCTACGTAGCCCCCACGCGTACCACTGTCCTCGGGGAAGGGCACGTCACGTAAAGCCTACGTGACCCTGTACGTTTTCCTGTTCTCGGTAAAGAAGAACACATGGTCGGAAGTTAGTCTAGTAAGTACCGTTAATGAGAAGCCCTCATTAGCCAGGATGAACATGGGAAACCCCCACTTTTAGTACACACTAGTATGGGAAGCCCCCACTAGCTATACTTATGCATGTTATGAACTTACTTTCTGTGAACTCGCTCAACTAGTTTGTTGATTATTTGCTGCATGCCTTGCAGGACCTTAGGTACTTTATGGAGCTTGCACAGGGAGGAGCAGGTCGTTGTGGGATTTGGATTCATGAACGTTAATCGAACTTATATTTATTTTGAGATTTCATACTATGCTTCCGCTACTTAAACGATGTCGGTTTTTGAAACATCAATCATGTCATGATGATTTACGTTATTTACTTTTATATTAAATGCTATGTTTGATATGATTGATGGCTTGATCCTGGTCAGTCACGCCTCCAAGCGGCGGTACTCCGCGGGTGGATTTTGGGGGTGTGACAGATTGGTATCAGAGCCATTGGTTATAGAGAACTTGGTTTTAATATGGGAAAACGTTTTTATTAAAACCGGACTATAACCAGTACAGTGCTCTCAACAATCCACAACGACGCTTCGCTCCACGTGCAAGACTCGACATCCTAGGTAATAAGGTTTATGTTTATTGCCTGTTTGCTAGAACTGCTTAGAACTTTGCTCGCATTACGCTTAGATACACATGCTTTGATTTCATGAGAACACCTATACGCCTACGCTTTTCTGTCATCGCCCTACTCGCGAACCATTCTTATGTATGCTACTTGTTACTATGAAGATCATGTCTGGAAGAATCAACATGACACAAGCCCAGCTAGAGGCTCTCGTTCAAGCCCAAGTCACAGCGGCATTTGCGGCTGCTCAAGCAGGTAGGATAACCTGTAGTTATAACTTACGCTAGGATCTTTAGATCCTACACTCCTAAACTAGCTTTTGGTATTTAAACTTTGCCCTACTCGTACACAATAGGTCAACACGCGCAGCAGCCTGTCTGCACTTTCAAGAACTTCATGGACTGTCGTCCAAACTCTTTCAGCGGCACAGAGGGGGCAGTGGGACTCCTCCACTGGTTCGAGAAGCTAGAATCAGTATTCGAAATGTGCGAGTGCCCTGAGGCTCGCAAGGTCAAGTTTGCTACCGGTACTTTGGAAGGAATAGCGTTAACTTGGTGGAACGCCCAAGTTCAGATCTTAGGGTTGGCAGCTGCTAACGCCACCCCATGGAACGATTTTAAGGAACTCATCAAGCGTGAGTATTGCACGCGGGAAGATATTCACAAGCTGGAAGACGAGCTTTATAACTTGAAGATGGTTGGATCGGAAATCGAAGCATATACCAAACGGTCTAACGAGCTGGCCGTTCTGTGTCCTACTATGGTGGACCCTCCCTACAAGCGCATTGAGTTGTACCTCAAGGGATTGGCGCCAGAAATTCAGAGCCACGTGACGTCGGCTAATCTTGAAAACATCCAGGAAATCCAGCGTCTTGCTCACCGTATCACTGACCAGGCAGTGGATCAGAATAGACTGCCCAAGCGTGTTAATGCTACTGCTAATGTCACCACCTCAGTTACTCCTGCTACATCTGGTGACAGTAAAAGAAAATGGGATGGGGATTCCAGCAAAGGTTCAGCATCTGTTCAGCCACAATCTCAGCAGCAGAAGATTGACCACTATCAGAGTCCCAGTCAGCAATCCTCTAGTAGTCACAGACAGAGGAGATATCAGGGTAGTCAACCCAGGTGCCACAATTGCAACAGGCATCACCACGGCCCATGTAACAAGGGTCGTTGTCAAAGGTGTCTTAAGATGGGTCACGAGGCCAAAGACTGTAGGAGTCCACGGCCTGCGAATCAGAATCAGCAGCCTCAGCAACCAGCTCCACAGAACCAGCAGCAGCAGCAGCAGCCACAGCGTGGAAACCGGGGATGTTTCCAGTGTGGGGCTGAAGGTCACTTCAAACGCGATTGCCCTCAGTTGAACCAGAACCGCAACAACAATAACAACCAGGGCAACGGTAACAATAACGGCGGGAACAACAACAACAACGGCAATGAAGCTCGTGGTCGTGCTTTTGTGCTAGGTCGAGGCGACGCAGTGAACGATCCCAACGTTGTTATGGGTAAGTTTCTCCTCGACAATATTTACGTTACTGTTTTATTTGATTCGGGTGCGGATACAAGCTATATGTCTGTGAAAATGTGTCAACTACTAAAACGTGCACCAACACTTTTACCCACCAAACATGTAGTCGAGTTAGCTAACGGTAAAAGTCTAGAAGCCACGCACGTAGTTCAGGGTTGTACTCTTATCTTAGCTGGTCAAGCCTTCTCTATTGATCTCATTCCCATAGTTTTGGGTAGTTTCGACGTCGTGATTGGGATGGATTGGTTATCCCAACACCAGGCAGAAATCTTATGCAGCGAAAAGGTTATTCGCATTCCTCGTTCGGGTCAGGAACCTCTAGAAGTTCAAGGCGACAAGAGTGGTGCTGTGGTTGGCATCATCTCTTTCTTGAAGGCTCAGAAATGTTTACGAAAGGGGCATACTGCCATTCTGGCACTCGTTACAGACGCATCAGCAAAGGAAAAGAAATTGGAGGATATTCCGATTGTACGTGATTACCCTCAGGTGTTTCCTGAAGATTTGCCTGGCTTACCGCCTCATCGTCAGGTCGAATTTCAGATCGAGCTCGCTCCAGGAGCAGCACCCATAGCTCGCGCACCATATCGTCTAGCTCCATCAGAATTGGAGGAATTGTCAAAGCAACTGCAGGAACTCTTGGAAAAGGGTTTCATACGTCCAAGCTCTTCGCCTTGGGGAGCTCCAGTGCTTTTCGTGAAGAAGAAAGACGGTACGTTCAGGATGTGTATAGATTACAGGGAACTGAACAAGGTGACGGTGAAGAACCGTTATCCTCTTCCACGCATAGACGACTTATTCGACCAGTTGCAAGGGTCGTGCTACTATTCGAAGATAGATTTAAGGTCAGGGTACCATCAGCTGAGAGTCCGGGATGAGGACGTCTCCAAGACAGCCTTCAGAACTCGTTACGGTCACTACGAGTTTCTCGTCATGCCATTCGGGTTAACGAACGCGCCTGCTGTATTTATGGATCTTATGAACAGGGTGTGCAAACCCTACCTTGACAAGTTCGTCATTGTTTTCATCGACGACATTCTGATTTACTCCAAGAGTCGGGAGGAACACGAGCAGCATCTTCGCCTTATTTTGGAACTCCTTCGAAAGGAGCAGCTGTACGCTAAACTTTCTAAATGCGACTTCTGGCTTCGTGAAGTCCACTTCTTAGGCCACGTGGTGAACAAGGATGGGATCCATGTTGATCCATCCAAGGTAGATTCGATCAGAAACTGGCCTGCACCGCGTACACCAACAGAAATACGCCAATTCTTGGGTCTGGCAGGTTACTACAGACGGTTTATCAAGGATTTCTCGAAGATTGCTCAGCCGCTTACGTTACTGACACAGAAGGGTGTTACCTACCGCTGGGGAGAGCCCCAGGAGACTGCTTTTCAGCACCTAAAGGATAGACTTTGCAGTGCACCTATCCTCTCATTGCCAGAGGGCACAGACGACTTCGTGGTTTATTGTGACGCATCCATTCGGGGACTGGGATGTGTGTTAATGCAGCGCGACAAGGTTATCGCTTACGCCTCTCGTCAACTCAAAGTTCATGAACGCAACTACACGACGCACGATTTAGAGCTGGGAGCTGTTGTTTTCGCACTTAAGATATGGCGACACTACCTGTACGGTACCAGGTGCACGATTTACACCGATCACAGGAGTCTCGAGCATATCCTTAAGCAGAAGGATTTGAATATGCGTCAACGACGATGGGTCGAGTTACTTAATGACTACGAATGCGCTATCAAGTACCATCCAGGCAAAGCCAATGTTGTGGCTGACGCCCTTAGTCGAAAGGACACCTTACCGAAGCGCGTGCGAGCGCTACAGCTTACGATTCAGTCTAGCCTTCCAGCACAGATACGAGCTGCTCAGACAGAAGCACTGAAGCCCGAAAACGTCAAGGCTGAAGCCTTACGCGGCTCACGACAACAGATGGAACAGAAGGCAGACGGTGCCTATTATGTAACGGGCCGGATTTGGGTCCCTCTTTATGGCGGCCTACGCGAACTTGTAATGGACGAAGCACACAAGTCTCGCTACTCGGTACATCCAGGGTCGGATAAAATGTACCACGATATCAGCACTACTTATTGGTGGCCTAGTATGAAGGCCCACATCGCTACATACGTTGGAAAGTGCTTGACCTGTGCAAGAGTCAAGGTCGAATATCAGAAACCAGCTGGCCTACTGCAACAGCCTAAGATACCTCAGTGGAAATGGGAAGAAATTTCCATGGATTTCGTTACAGGCTTACCTAGATCTCAGCGTGGGAACGACACAATATGGGTCATAGTTGATCGACTCACCAAGTCTGCACACTTCCTACCTATAAAGGAAACAGATAAGTTCTCCACTCTCGCAGACGTATATCTTAAAGAAGTTGTCTCGAGGCACGGGGTGCCCACATCTATCATTTCGGATCGCGATGCACGATTCACGTCAGAACTTTGGCAAGCAATGCATAAATCCTTTGGCTCACGATTAGACATGAGCACAGCATATCACCCTCAGACGGATGGGCAGTCTGAGCGTACGATCCAAACACTTGAAGACATGCTCCGGGCATGCGTCATCGATTTCGGCAACGGCTGGGAAAAGCATCTCCCTTTAGTGGAGTTCTCATACAATAACAGTTACCACACCAGCATTCAAGCCGCTCCATTCGAGGCATTGTACGGGCGTAAATGCCGGTCACCTCTCTGTTGGGCAGAGGTGGGAGATAGTCAGATCACGGGTCCAGAGATTGTTGTGGACGCCACAGAAAAGATTGCACAGATACGACAACGCATGGCGGCAGCACGCGACCGTCAGAAAGCCTACGCGGACAAGCGTAGAAAGCCATTAGAATTTGAGGTCGGGGACCGGGTTTTATTGAAAGTTTCACCCTGGAAGGGTGTGGTTCGTTTTGGCAAACGGGGTAAACTGAATCCGCGATACGTCGGACCCTTCGAAATCATAGAAAAGATTGGCAAGGTAGCCTACAAGTTGAACCTACCAGCTGAACTCGGGGCAGTTCACAATGTCTTTCATGTATCGAACTTAAAGAAGTGCCTATCAGATGAAAACCTCATCATTCCTTTCAAAGAACTCACTATCGACGAGCGGTTGCAGTTCGTCGAGGAACCAGTAGAAATCACGGACCGGGATGTGAAGGTCCTCAAACACAAGAGAATCCCTCTTGTTCGAGTTCGTTGGAACTCCAAACGTGGCCCAGAGTACACCTGGGAACGCGAAGACAGGATGACAGAAAAGTACCCCCAGTTATTCGGGAACAAGGCAACCACTACTGAGGCTGAAGCTACTACTTCGGAATTTCGGGACGAAATTCCAGATCAACGGGGGGAGGATGTGACACCCCAGGAAAACCAGTGAACAGTACAGTTTACCTAGCTTCCTCAGTGAGTGCATACCAAATTTCGGGACGAAATTTCCAATTAGTTGGGGATAATGTGACAACTCGAACTTTAGACATGCTTTGATGTAACGTTACGTGCTCATGAGAACTGAATTATATGATTTTAAATGAATAATTGTTTACGTGTGTTGTGTATGTATGAATGTTATGTGTTGCACGAGCCCAAACTACACAAACCGGCCACACAAAGCCCTTTGGGCCACTCCTTGGGCACGCGGACCATTAGACAACCAAGTGGGCTCGGCCCACTCCCCACTCGCAACACACACAAAACCGAGTTAGGGGTTTTGTTTTACCACTTTTGCAAATCACAAACACACACACAAACCCTAGAAGTTTTGCTCTCTCTCTCTCTCGTTTACTTGGAACCCGACGGCGAACAACACTTCTCGGCTCACCCTCTCTTTGATTCCAACCGGTTAGTGTACATTGTTATTTGATTTTATGTGATGATATTGTGATCTATGCGTTTACATGATGATTTTATATGATTCTTGAAGATTACATGATGTAATTCGGATGATGCTAGTATGGTTGATTGTGATAGAACCGGTTTACATGTGTGCTTTGTTATAAATCAAATGTTAATATGTGTTTCGGATTGTTAACATGTTCATACGGATCGGATGAAACTCGATGAAATCTGTTATTATGCTATAGGATTCGGATGTTAACTTGTGGATATGCTAAGTTTTGGGCTAGGTAATTAGTCACGGTTACATGTTCATAGAAATAGATTGTTGTTCATATGAATGCAGTTCACGTTGATTCGATGTTCTTGAATGGTTATGAATATGCATGAAATCTAAATCAACTGTTGATGAATTTCTGTGATTGATCTGATTTCGAAACTGCCGTAGATGTTTGCTAGAATCACGGGATAGTCAATGCAGGAATTATGGAAACCAGTTACACACGCGGTTGCGACTCGGCATCACTCGTTGCGAGTCGGAACCCCACTCGAGACCACAAACAGCACCAGCCGAAACAACGGTTGCGAGTCCCGTTGCGACTCGTAACCAGACCATGATGAACCGAGATCTCTATTGCGACTCGCAACCAGCCGTTGCGACTCGTAATCTCCGGTTGCGACTCGAGATCTCCGTTGCGACTCGAGATCTCCATTTACACGCACACTGTTGGGCCTTCACTGTCACGGGCCCAATGATTTGAAATTGTGGACTGTTTGTTAATGGACTTGTATGTGTTTGCTATTTGGGCCGATTGAGAATCTGGACTGTTTTGTTATTGGGCTGCTTATGTCATTGGGCCGGGTATGATTGGACTTAGAACAATTGGATCCTCACATGCTATGTCTTATCTGCTTACGTGCGTACATGTTTGCCATGTCTATACGTGATTACTATATACGTGCTATATACGAACCTGACTCGTATAATAACCGTGATAGGACGTGAGTGATCATTTACTTGCTACTTGTACTTTCTGTGTATCTGCCGAGCAAACCAAGGTGAGTTCACACAGCCAAGGCATGGGATTCCCGGGTTGGGAATTGGGTTGGATATGATGGATATGGAATGATTACTCGTACTTACGCATATACCAGACTATAGACCATCGTCCTCAGGTTAGTCAGGACACGTTGCGTAAAGCCTACGCAACCCAGTATACTTGCCATATGTCTCCCGGGTCGGGAAGGACACGTTACGTAAAGCCTACGTAACCCTATACCATTCACTGGCTTCCAGGACGGAAGGCCACGCTGCGTAAAGCCTACGTAGCCCCCACGCGTACCACTGTCCTCGGGGAAGGGCACGTCACGTAAAGCCTACGTGACCCTGTACGTTTTCCTGTTTTCGGTAAAGAAGAACACATGGTCGGAAGTTAGTCTAGTAAGTACCGTTAATGAGAAGCCCTCATTAGCCAGGATGAACATGGGAAACCCCCACTTTTAGTACACACTAGTATGGGAAGCCCCCACTAGCTATACTTATGCATGTTATGAACTTACTTTCTGTGAACTCGCTCAACTAGTTTGTTGATTATTTGCTGCATGCCTTGCAGGACCTTAGGTACTTTATGGAGCTTGCACAGGGAGGAGCAGGTCGTTGTGGGATTTGGATTCATGAACGTTAATCGAACTTATATTTATTTTGAGATTTCATACTATGCTTCCGCTACTTAAACGATGTCGGTTTTTGAAACATCAATCATGTCATGATGATTTACGTTATTTACTTTTATATTAAATGCTATGTTTGATATGATTGATGGCTTGATCCTGGTCAGTCACGCCTCCAAGCGGCGGTACTCCGCGGGTGGATTTTGGGGGTGTGACATCAAAGATGACATTTGTTTCAGGTACATCAGCTGAAGAAGAAGAAAAGAAAGAATTTTGGAGGCAGTCAAACAGTGAGTTCCTTGCAAAGAAGCAAGATGAAATGAAGAAGATGACTGAGAAGAAGAAAGATATAAGAACCTGTTTCCAATTCAACAGAGTTGGACATATTGCCAGGGAGTGTTCTAAGGCAATACAATCAAAACAGGGAGTTTCTCGTAAACTGAAAGAGAAAGTGGTTGAGTTTGAACCACCAGTTGATAGAACTAAACTGTTTAAAAATTCTATTTTTGAAATTGGTGAATGTTCAAACAAGTTTTATCAGAAGAAAGCTAAATCTGACAACCAGAAATGGGTTGTTAAGAAAGTTGTTGAAAGCTCTAGCGATGATTCTGATAGGTCAAAATCAGAGGAGCTATCTTCTGGCGATGAATCTGATTCCACAAAATCAGAGGAGCCACAGGTTGAGGTTAATGGTGATAAATCAGTTCTGACTGTGGATGATGAGCATTTTCCATTACTTCGGGCTGAAAATTATAAGAAGAAAATTGGTAAAGTTGAAATTTCTAACCAATTTTATTCTGACAAACAGGATTTTGATGCTGAGAAGGTCTTTAACCCCAAGGTAAAACATACTTTTGGTAAGATGATTGATCGAAAAGTCAAAGGGGTTAAAGAGTTTTATGAGAAGAAGAGAGGAGGTAAGAAACCGAGTGATGGTGACTCGGTGACACCCAAGGCTGGTCAGGCTTGGGTGGATATTTTCTTTGAATAGAAAAACCTGACTTGCCGGAGATCCCAAGTTTGTAATCGTGGATCAGGTATCGGCATCTTTCTTGAGAAGATTTATTCGGTAATGTCATCGTACAAACGGAAAAAAGGTTTGTTTGTGTTTTACTTACAAATGGTAAGAAGATTTGATTGTGCATACTTGCATATGGTAAATCAAGGACATTAATTTGTACTTGCATTTTCCTACTATTGATTGAAAGACAATATGATGAACCACATCCCCGAATTTACAAATAGTATACCTACAAGTGGTAAAATCAACTAAACTTATTTTCCGGAAAAACCATTTTGATTAAAACAAACTTAAGTGTTTTGAAATCTAAATGGCAAAATAGTTTGTTGATAGGGGGAGTTCTGATTGTTTATGCCTAGTGGATGGAGAATTGATGTGATTTGATATCGGTTGTCAACTTTATTTGTATAGTTTGTTTTCAATTTTCTTTAATGTGTTTGTATTTTAGGGGGAGTAGAAAATTTCAGAAAATCCAAAAACATTAGAAAATTTGAAAAAGACAAAAACATGATAAAACAAAAATGAGTTTTGTTGTATAAAAGAGGAAATGATAGTACATCAGTGGACTGTCACAACATGCTAAAGAATTGGAAAGTAAAAATGTGATAAACAATCTCACTGTGGATATGCCAGTAGGTTTTTGCACATTTAGTAGATTGTGATGAGATATAAACCTAAATTTCAAACTTGCTTAGTTCGTGGGGAACAACTTCTTGAATATATGGGTAACCCCCGAAATCTTGTTTGAAAGACCCCCCTTTCTGAGATACTAGGTCTTTATGCTTAGTGATATCTGGGGTATTATCCCGGGACTTCTGCTGTATGGAAATACTGACCTAGTCCCCGTATAATACTTTCCGCAAATGCTTGAAAAAGCGCAGCCCTCAGCAAATTGATGAAACAATAAAATTGATAGTCATTGCTGTTGAAACAAAATATCCTCTAAAGGGGACACACCTAAAGTCGAACCGTCATCTCTCTGCTGAACGGAAGTTCTGACCTGAGCTCTCACGGTTTCGCATCTAGCCCCTTACAGATATCATCTAGGTATACTCACCTGTAAGACTGAATATTGGGATCTGGATACGGGAGTATATTCAAGTAGCGGGACACACGGATAAGTTTAAGTTCTTAAGACATTAATATCGTATCTCGGATCAGTTGAATTTTGTGTGAAAATTTAAGTGGATCAATATACTGACATCTAAGTGAATTGTTTAGAACTTAATATGAAATGAAGCTTAACGGTGTTGGTGACTTGTCTCATAAACTGATATGATCCTCTTACACAAACTCGCAAAAATATTGTTTGTAAATATTTCTTTACTGCATTTCATTTTGATTATATCACAAAATTCCAAAAAGTTTTTCGACAACTGATATTGAAAAGCTGATTTTCAAAATCCCAAGTGCTAAACATGATGACATTTGATTTGGGAGAGTGTGTTTTAAGAGTTTATATCATACAAGTGGTCATCAAAAGACTTAAATATATTTCTCCTGCAAGTGGTTCATCAGAAACTAATTGATAGATCAGTTTGTGATAGGATCTACAAGTGGTGTCTGAATGCTTAAATGTTTATCATAAAACTTATGTATTGGGTAGAGTTTTGCAGGATAAGAGCTAGGAAAAGATCCAGAATTTGTGATTTCCAGACTACGATCCCAGCTGATTGAGAGGGGGAGTCTAAGTTGCAAAGAGTCAGGTTCTGATCCTGAGATTTATTTTACTGATGAAGATTGAAGAGATCAACATCCGAGGGAAAGAGTTTGTTGAAGATGAAAGAGAAAAGATAGAGATTGAGGATACTTACAGCGTCAAATACTTCAAAGAGAAGCCCAGAGACTGATAAAGACTGAAGATGCGAAGACTCGACACTGAATACTCCGTCAACATCCGAGGGGGAGTTTTTTGGTGCATCCGTCTGTCGTCTACGTCTTGTATCGAGTCTAGATTAGAGTGTGTGAGAACAGGGCACGGAATCCAAAATAATGTTTTTAGAAGTGATTCCGCTCCAAATGACATCTTGTCATTTGGAGCGAAACCACTTATATACTGATTCCGCCCGAAATGATTAGTCCTGATTTCGCTCATGCTGAAAGGTGGTGATTCCGCTCGTATATGTTCGAGCGGAATTAGATCAACTATATATAGGTTGTCAGTTGGAGCGAAATTACATAGTTGTTAGGGTGATTGTCTTCCGGTGAGCCACGAAGTGCTGCCGAAGTGTTGAGTCGATTGTAAACGTCATCCAGATCAATAGAATCAACAGTTTGAAGTGAATATTCGGTGAATTGAACCTGATTTGTCTGTTTCCGCCATTCAAATTAGGAATAGTTCTTCTGATAGACTCAATTGGGTCCGAATACGATCCTACATCGCTTATCGCATCGCAATCGCATTCGCGGCTCGAATTATGCGTTCTGGATATTGTTTTACATGTGTGTGTTATTTATGTGTTACTTGTACATGTTTATTTATGTTTATGTTATGGTAATTAATCGAAACGCAAGCGCAACGCTATCGCAATCAAATTGCAGACGCTAAACGCAAGTTAATTAGGATGATTGTATGTTAGATATATAGTTGGGATTAATGAGAAACTCTATCGCATCGCAAAACTCAATGCATGAATCGAAACGACAAAACTCAAACACGTCGGACGCCGGATCGAGTGGCCACCCGATCGAGTGACCACCCGATCGGATTGTCATCCGATCGGATTGCCACCCGATCGGACAGCCATCTGATCGGTGGCTCATCCGATCCGTGCACACTTTCCTTTTTGGGAAACCCTTAAATACCTTACTTGTCACATCATTTGATGTGACAGCTCCTCTCACTCAACCCAGCCGCTCTCAATCTTCTTTCTCTCGATTTCTCGCGATTCTTGTAAGTTTTCAACCTAAATCTTATACTTCTTCACCTTTCTATCTTTTGAATCTTAACTTTTAACCGTGAAGTCACTAGATCTAAGGTGTTCTAGGATGATGTCATCATGGGGTTCTTAGGAACTTCCATGTTTTGGCTTCAATCCACCAAGAATAACTTAGATCTGAATGATTTCCACATGAATAAACAAAGATCTTGCATAGATCTGAGCATATTCAAGGTGAAAAGGATTGAAAGATGGTTTTCTAACTTTCTTTCAACTCTTTTACACCCAATGCACTCAAAACCGATAGAATCGGAGCTGGTTCTGATCTTCTACTCCTTTTTAGTGATGTGTTGGTTCAAGATCTGGATTCTATCCAAGAGATTATTGATTTCGGGGTAAACATGAAACACTGTCTCGAACAGTTAAACTGGTCAGATTAGGGTGGTTCCTGTCCGATCGGGTCACTGAGTCGTGACGAGGTTTCTGTTGTTTGGCACGTTATCGTACCGTCTCGAGAAAACCGCAAAACTATCAAAACAACCAAGTAACAAGACGATTAGGCCACCGGGACGGATTGCTGTCCGATGAGATTGTCTTCCGATTAGATTGCCACCTGATCAGACAGCCATTCGATTGGCTTGCACCTTGGTCCCACACTTAACTTTTATTTTAACTTTTGAGGTTTTGAACGTCGAACGGATTGCCGTCCGATCGGATTGCCACCCGATCAAACGACCACCCGACCATGTGATGTTTGGAACTTCAACACTTATCAATTTTTCAACATGTTCAATGCATGAACAGTGATCAACGGATTGCCACCCGATCGGATTGCTATCCAATCGAGTGACAAACTGCTATGAACTTGTTCTCACTAAGTGCCCTACTAATCGGATCGTCACCCGATCGAGCCGCCGTTTGATCGACCGACCTGAAAGGTATAGATACTTCTCTGTTTTCAAAATGCTACAACGAAATCTTCAAAAGGGCAAACCATCATACACAAACACCTCCTTACCAAACACGGTGATAATCCAATCGAATGGCCATCCGATCGGATGACCATCCGATCGGATTGCCATCCGATCGGATTGCCATCCGACACTTGGTACTTTTGCACCGTTTTACGTGCCGCTTATCGCTTATGCTATCGTTAACTGTTCAGGATAATCTCTCTCAACGCTCTTTCAATCCAAGAGCGTGTTTACTTGTTAAACACAATCTGTGAGTATACTCGATCCCTTTTTGCTTTACGCACTTTTGGGTGTTACATACGTTATCTATATTCAAATCACAACTATCACACAACACAAACACTATTTATACGCTAACCGCTATTGCATGTTATACATGACTCGATGAATGCCTGTTAGTTATGTTAACACATTGATTGATGTCTACCTGCCTTAGCAACGATAGTACTATAGTTTGGACTCAGCACCTGTCGTGGACAGGGGTTGTTAAGGATATTACTTCACGTGTTCACAGTAGTGAGCATGTGTTGCGCACTCGTTACTCGTAGTCAAATCGCAGTCATTGGTATTGATAGTATCTTTGTCGATAACTTACATGCTTCACATTATACATTGTACATGCTGGTTATGCGTAAACGATTTCGAACTCTATTATGCTATATTAAACTTGTATGCTCACCTTTACACTATGTGTATTGACCCGTACTTTAACGTATGTGACAGGTGTTTAGGATGCTATCTGCTAAGATGCTTGTTAAGTGGAACCGAGTTAGGAAGAGTCGAGAAACAAACAAACAATTCATTTTATTTGAATCTGAGTTGTCGAAACAAAACTACTTGTCTTGATTTTTATCTGTAATAACTATGCTACTTATTATGTCATGGTATGGGACATGATGCTTTAAATAATTGGTAACTGTAGTTGTTATGGAAACTTCTGGACAATCTGTTTCGCTCAGTGCCATGCCCCGATGTTTCCGTCATCGGTTGGGGTGTGACAGATTGGTATCAGAGCCATAACTATAGGGAATTAGGCAAGACTAGACCTAGTCCGGGTCGATGTCTTAGAAACGACCTAGTCTATAGTTAAGAACCAATAGACCAACTTGTGCATACCCTTAGGGGGTTTTCACGAGCTTATTTGCTATATCTCGCTTGCACAACACTATCACTGCACTCTAATTTTCAAAAATGAACGAGTGATTAGGTCGAGATTAGGTGTGGAAACCGCAAACTCTCGACTAAATTGCTTGTTCGACCCGCAATTTTCATCCATAAACACGAGAATTTGCGTTGAATCAGGAGTGAATCTGTACTTTAACGCAAATTTTCTTCTCTATTTTGTCAAAATAGGAACGAAGTTGTTAAGTCAGGGGTGAAACCCGAACCTTGACGACTTGTTCCGTTCTTATTTTTGGTTTTATAAAACTCTCACCAAAGTCTCGACGGACTCCAACGACTTGAAGTCACACTTTAACTGGAAGGATGCGTGCCATTCGCCTAAATTCGAGGCGATTGTACAGTCCCGAAGGCAAAAGTATGCACCACAAGTCCTTGAGAATAGTCGAACCACTTTGGGTAGTCAACGTCTATCAGCCGCAGACAATCTATTCTCGATTTTTATGTGTTTCGATTCTGAGCTCGCAACTGCCGACTCTGATAATTCGTCGCTTTTGTGTGGATTTTATGTGTTTTATGGGGTTTTATCTGTTTATGTGTTTCGATTTTTGTGATTTATTCACTTTTCACTTTCGCTTTGATCGACACACACAAATTGCACTGCACATCTATCACAATATGCTAACAAATTGCTACAACTTGGGGAATCACTGGATGCTATGTTGCTCGCTGTGTCCTCGCTAATCGCAATCGCTATTCCCGAACGCGCGCGGACTTTGAATGATAGGTTTCTGTATTTTGACTGCTTCTATGTGCTTCTATGTGCCCTATGTGCCTTACGTGTTTATGTGTTCTGTGATTATGTGCTTATGTGCCTATGTGTTTATGTGTTACATGATGGTGTTCCTGAGGTTTAGTAGTATTAGGTGTGTGAGGTGAGATTCGATTTTATTGTGTTTGAGTCCTATGGCGATGTCTGTTGCAAACAATGTCGTCATCTGGATCCCTTCACTCTCGAACTGCTCGCCAAAACCAGAAAGACAAACGCCTTGCTGCTCTCGTCGCTAAACAGATATATATTAATATCGAGACGGAAATTTGAGTCCGGTGCTTCCATTTCGTCGTTGATTGTCGGCGCGTTAATGTTACCGCATTTTTCATTCATGTTTGCGCTTTCGTTCGAAAGGATAATATTTTGGAAAACCGCATTCATAACTATAATTTATACGTATCAACTTCGTATTTGTCGGCGTTGTCAGTAGTTTGTACGATTTCAATTCGTTATCGTTTAACGTTTAGCAGATTTTCCGCAAATCACCATTCATGCACTGTAAAGCCGAATAGACGCTCGTAGGCACTCCAAAGGCCTAATTAAGTTAATCTATGTCTTAAACACTACTTGTTATCGCCTAAACGTTTGTTAATCGCGTAATTAGAAGGCCGTTAATTACAGGTTGTCACATCACGGTCAAGAAATCCGGTGATATATGCAAGATATTTGCCATGTTCTCATCTCTCGTAGTAAATACGGTAAACGAAGTGAGTGGGTTAACAAAAGAGAAGAATTGGGGTTAAACGAGAAATGAAGATTGCCGAGTCTGTGTTCGGTAGATGATGAATTCAAGGAAAATTATTTGAATTCATATTCCGAAACATTAAAGGTTTCGAATGATAGTGAGAATGACTGGACTCGAATGATCATAAGGGCACTTGAATTTCATGAATTTACTGATTGTAAAGCACTGCATGATGATCGAGATTTCATATTTAAATACAAATATGATCTTGAAATAAAGTTTGAAGATATGGTGGTTGGTTTCTGAAAGAAAAGATGGGAATATCATCAAGATCGATTCCCCCACTGTTGTCTAATGGAAGAAAGATAAACTTGCTTGGCTTGTATGTAATGGTGGAAAGAGATGGAGGCTACCTAAGTGTTACCGTTGATAAGTTATGGTCGGCAATAGCGAAGGATTTAGGCTTTGAATATCAAGACGGTGACTTCATCAGAGTCATTTATGCCATGTATTCGGATGTTTTGATTTACTACTACAGGTTTAAATCCACTCAAGAGAAAGTGCAGGACAAAGAGATGATGGAAGAAGGAGAAACCTCAATGGCCGGCAATGAACAAGGAAGAAGTAAGAGTGCGGATCCGGTACCGGAGGATGCTGCATCGGAGCATTACGCTCTTTATGCCGGAAATAGCTGGGAAGGTTCATGGAATCTGCACAAGAAGCGCCACCGATTCAATTTCAACGAAGCTCGGAAAGCCATAGATGAAGCCAATCATAGTGTTATGGTGAACTACCGAAAAACATAATCGAATTTAAGGGGGGATATGTTAGAACAAAGTTAAATTCTATTATGTTTACGTTTTATATATGTGATATGTACTCGATTTAGACATGATAACTTATGTATTTTAGTTGATAAGTGGGTTAATATTTAAACAACTGCCGGAGCAGTTTTCCCGCCATATCAACCGCCAAAACTATCCATGTATATATATACCAAGTTCTCCAAGTGTGAATTTTGGCTAGATGAGGTTCAATTCCTCGGTCATATTGTCAATAGTCAAGGTATTCATGTCGATCCAGCGAAGATTGAGGCTGTTAATGTGACAACTGGCACAAAATCGGTAATTTCCGTACAATATAATTAATACTTAATAACTGCAATTATGTGCTTAAATGTCAACATTGTCTGATTTCATGCTATACTTGTGAATTCATGCACGTTTTATAATACAAATATTGCTTTATGCATTAATGATAGCGTTGCGTCAGAGATACCACTAAACTCACCGGTAAGACACACTGTGTCAACAATTCTGCAGAAAGCAGTCAGACAATAGAATTGGGGCCTAGGAGTAGGTCCAAAGTCTAAAATACATTAAAACCCAAGAATGTGTACAAGGGTTAACATATAAACTTTCCGGAAGCTAGAATACGCACTGAAAAACACCCGAAACACACTTTAAATGCTGAATTTCATATATTTCAGCAAAATTCAACATTGTAATGAGTTAGTGACATGTAAAAATATGACTAAATGGTCCTGAATACTTTCCTAAGTGTCGGTAATTGAAAGTGTCACAAAAGGGTACATAAAGGACACTAAACGGTGCAATTTAGCAATTTAACGAACCGGTATCTAACCGAACAACCGGACACTATCCGAAACACCAAAATATTACTAGAAGCATTGTTTTAATGTTTCTGAGCTAGTTATGATTCCCGAACACCATAACGCCTCTTATAACAAAATAACACATCAAGTCCCTAATCAAGACACTTGAAACTTAACTTATTTATGAAATTAGTGGTTGAAAGTTACACTTTACCCCCCCCCCCTTGGTAGTGGACGGTCACCTTATGTGACCCCACCATAATCTTTTCAAGATCCTACAAAATCCTACTTGATCTTTTCGAGATTTCTTTTGATTCACTTGATCTTCCTTGGATTCATTATGATATGGTGAAGATCTTGCATGTACTATAAGATAACATAAGCCCTCATTCTTCACTTCAGACAACTCACCTTCTTCCTCTCCTCCCCACTTTCGGCCGATCCAAGCTCACCACACCACCACCACTTTCATCCATTATTCAATCATTCCAAGTTCTTCACAAGGTGCTAGAAGGTGTTTAAGGAGGGTTAGAGCTTGTGGATCTTGAAGGACCTTCTTCATTTGCTATTATCCAACCCATTTATCATCTTCAGCATCAAGTGTTCTTCCCTAGCCTTGTGCTAGTAGTAAGATCCTCATAACCCTTTGTTACTTCATATTTTGGTGAATAAAAGATGATGAATGTTGTTAATCACAAGAACACTAAAGAACATGATCATGATACTTTAACATAAGCATATTAACATATGAAATCTTGTTGATTTGTGATGATTTGTTTCTTGTTGAATGATTTGTGTTAGTGATGTTAGACATCATAATAAACCTACTAGATTGTGATTAAACACATGATCTAGTAAGTTAAAGTGGTGATCTTGTGAAAGACCAAGATCATCATGCTTTATGTCTTCATGAACTTGAATGATGAAATTGGTTTTCATATGTAAAGGTGATTTAAACAAAATACAAATCTTGTAAATAGATGGTTACAAAAATAATTTTCTCAAGAAACCAAGTTTATTTATGAGATTTACAAAGTCATGGTTTCTAAGTAAACTAATCATATTTTTAGTGTTTAAACAAGACTAGGAACATGATTGTAACAAGAAAAATACAAAAGAAATATTTTTAGAAAAATCATCATACAAGTTGTAAATGACTAAATCTTTTAATACAGTGATTTACAAACAAATAACCATGTTTTTAAGGGTAACTAAACCTACTAAATAACATGGTAAGTTACTACAAGTTTTTACAAAAACTTCAAGTTCATGATTTACTTGATTTTGACACTCGGTAAGTGTTAAATGAGTTGATGATTGTTTGTGATGATTTTAAAAGAAAATAAACACATGTTTTGAAAACATGGGAAACCTCCATTTTAGGGGAAACTATGTCAAAACTTCTATAAAATTTTGACACTTAGAAAATAAAAGTTTTGGTGAAACTTATTCCCTAAAAATTCACCTAAAAATATTTACCAAGGTTTCCCTAATTTTTATGTAAACTCCAAGTTAAGAAATGATGGTTTCTTCAAGATAAAAAGTGATATTAAGTATGTATATTTTTGAGGAAAATATATATATTTACTGATCACCAAATTTTGTGCTAAGTGTATGTAATATGTATTGTATGCAATAGTGTATCAGGACTTGAAAATACACTAAATACTCCTAAGGAGTGAAGGTACAAAAATACACATACAACATGCATAGACAAATACAAGAGAATATATTTATGAAAATATATTTCTTAATAGATTATGTGACTTGGACAAGTTACGAACTTAAAGCATCCATTGGACAAAATATATAACTCGGGTGAGAAATACAAGATACTTATATTTATTTTTGAGAAAATGATATAAGTAAGATACATAGTTAAAAATATAATTATTTTTAACAACCAAGAACACATACATAAAAGATGGTGACTTGTACTTGTGCGATACAAGTCTAGTGACTAACGTTAATAAAACATGTATAGGTCACGACGCTATATAAGCAAACCCGGTGAAGTTTACGGCGCAGGAAACGCAAAGTTGTGAGTTCATGCTCCACATTTTTCTTTAACTGTTTTCGGTTTTATAACTTCAGAGGTGAAGTACATGTTACAAATTGTTTACAAACGTTTATGTGAGTTCATGTCCCCAATTTTAATCTTTTACATGCCTTTTAAACTTGGGGAAAATACATGTGTTATGGTATGTTGGATACAAAAACTAAGGAATGATACTTTAGATCATGTCACGAATAGGGTACCAGAAGCACCATTAATCATGTACATACTAAGACCGCAGAACAAAAGGTTAGATCTAATGGGTTTTCGGGCAGCCACACTCTTGGTGATAACTAGTACCAAGTGGTGCTTTTGTGTCTCAGTCGTGAATCGACTACTTGAAAAACGCCTATGGTTTGGATGCTTCCTATGTCGTGTCACATGTTAATGGCCTTGCAAACCATTAGAGATCTCGATTTCCTTATACTTACAGAAATACTTGATTTATAAAAATTACATACCATGTTTTCATACAAAGTATAGAAACGTTCAATACAAAAACTGCATGAATTCACACCAACATTATGTTGACGATTTTCCAAAAACTCACATGTATTTTAGGTAACTAAAGTGGATGTGCGCGCGGTCATACCCTTGCTCTTGGATGTTGTTTATGTTTTAACTCTCTTGTGTCAAGACTCCGATGTCGGTTTTTGTGGGAATTGGTTAGTATATTTCATTTTATGTGGGATATAAGAACTAAGTCCTCGATGTTCGTCTTTTAAATAAGTTGTATACTTATCAAATAATATGTTGTCTTGTGATGTAAACATTAAACGTTATGTTATGTTCTGGGATTTGGAGTTATTTTACAAGCATGTAGTATGTTTACCTTTCGTATGCAATGAGAACCTTTCAAAATCACACCTCATGCTTCCGCCTTAGAAAGGGGTGTGACAGTTTGGTATCAGAGCTGCGATTGTAGTGAACCAGGATTCCTTCTCAAGTCTAGACTACAATCTTTAGGATCCTTTCACGAAAACAATTTTTCAAAAAGTTTTCGTTGCATAAAACTTTCCGCGACATCCACTACCTGAAACTGTTTACAAAGAGTCAAGAAAAGACACTACGAGACTTAGGGTGCACTGGAGTAGCACTTGTCGTTGACTAGAAATTACTTGCAACTATGTGTGATAATTAATATATACATATACTAGAAATACAATGTCTCAGGTACTCGTGACTTTATCTGATAGCAGTGGCCTATCTGAAGGAAGTAATCCGAACATGAAACGAACTATGCGGACTGTGCAAGGACTTACGTAATTATGGATGCATACATAATTATGAAATTCAGTGCACAGAAATGACAGCAAGTCTTGTCATGTGTCAAGCGGGATTCCTTCAATGCAAGAGAAGGTCAAACCTGAACACCCTTCCCCCCAGCCTATTAACTACTCCATTGGAGTAATGTTTTAGGGTATAAAGACAAGAACCGCCAATGTGAAGAAAGATATTTGTCCTTTACATATATTAAACTTGTACTATGGGGTGATGTAACCCTTATGCATTTTGTTTACTTCACAAACGATGATGTAACAAGTTGTCCTAATATGTATAGAGACTCGATGAATATCTTATGACACATCTATATTTATCTATTTATGCATGCCTGTTGCTGTATGAATTGATTTATATGTTTGGCGGATTGTTTGATGTCACTTATGTGGGTATATGCTTGTGTATATATACTACTGTCTCGTATGACGATATCAAACAAAAGTCTAACCCTGTTGTGTTGTGTTCTGGCAGAACATGGCACACAGGAGAGCTGTGAACAACCGAGATTCTGATCAACCTCCTCCTCCCCCACTACCAAGGACTGCTGAAGAACTGAACTCCCTGCTGGAAGAAAGGATCTCCGCAGCTATCGCCCAGTACGAGGAGAACCGCACTGAGCACAGTGGAGGACCAAGCAATGCTCGACGTAATGGGAATGGAGACTCATCTGGAGGAAACGCAGCTCAAGGTTGCACTTTCAAGCAGTTTCTCGACTGCAAGCCACTGAATTATGATGGCACTGGAGGTGCAGTGGCTTTTGTACGCTGGACAGAGAAGACTGATTCCACTATCCGTATGAGCAAGTGCACCGCAGACCAGTAAGTCACTTTTATTACTGGGTTGTTTGTTGATGAAGCATTGACTTGGTGGAATTTACAAGTCCAAACCCTAGGAGATGATGCAGCGTATGGCATGTCTAGGGACGAGTTGAAAGAAAGGATGAAAGAGAAGTATTGCTCTCATGCTGAGCTCCAAAGGTTGGAGACGGAGTTCTGGCACTTGACCATGGAAGGTGCAGACATTACTGGTTATACCCGAAGGTTCCATGATTTGTCAAGAGTGATCCCCTATATGGTGACTCCCAAATTTAAGCGTGTTGAGCGCTACATCTGGGGATTGGCTCCCGAATTTCGCAGCTTGGTAACTTTGGCAAAACTTGAAACGATCACTCAGGCGCTAACTCTGGCTGTCAGCCTTACTAAAGATGTTGTCCGAATGAAGAAGTTATCGCTGAACCCTACTGAGAAGATCGAGACGCATGCTGAGTCATCTGGTGACAAGAAAAGGAAGCATGCGAACCTGAATCAAGCGACTCGTAACAACAAGGGTTCCAACAATAAGAAACGAGACCCCAACCCGCCTCAGGAGGCGAAAACTCTTGCAACCGTGAATGACGCTCCTGCCAAAAGATACCTGGGCACTCTGCCCATTTGCAACCAGTGCAAGCGTCATCACGAAGGAGTTTGTCACATTCCAAAATGCGACAAGTGTGGAAAACTGGGTCACCATACTGAGGACTGTTGGGGAAAAGGAAATAGGAACGGGAATGGAAACCGCAACGGTGCTGGTAATAGAAACGGTGGTGGAAATGGCAATGGTAACCGGAATGGTGATGGAGCTGGGCAGAACCAAGGATACTTTGGTTGTGGAAGCAAGGATCATTTCATAAAAGATTGCCCAAGGGGGAACAATGCTCAAGCTCGAGCATTTGTGATTGGAGCAAGGAACGCACGCGAGGACCCTAATGTGGTCACTGGTATGTTTCTCGTTAATAATCACTTTGCATCCATATTATTTGACACTGGTGCCGATTATAGCTTCATGTCTGTGGAATTTAAACGTATGCTTGGAATAGAATCTAGTAGATTAGATACTCCTTATTCCATAGAACTAGCCAATGGTAAACTCGTTGAATCGGGCGAAGTTGTTAGGGGTTGCACATTAGAACTTGGTGAGCGAAGATTTAGCATCGACCTCTTACCTATTCAATTGGGTAGCTTCGATGTAGTGGTTGGAATGGACTGGCTGTCCAAGAAGAAGGTTGGAGTTGTTTGTCACGAGAAAATCATTCGCATCCCTCTGGCGAATGATGAAACTCTCATCGTGCATGGAGAAAAACGAGACGCGCCTCTGCGAATCATCAGTTGTATGAAGGCGCAGAAGTGTTTAAGGAAAGGATGTGTTGCCTTCCTGGTACACGTTGTAGATAAGAAGGCTGAGGAGCCGAAACTCGAAGACATTCCTGTGGTGAAGGAATTCCCTGATGTTTTTCCCGAAGATCTGCCAGGACTACCTCCGCAATGACAAGTCGAATTCCATATAGACTTGGTTCCAGGAGCCGCTCCTGTAGCCTAGGCACCATATCGGCTTGCACATCCGAAATGCAAGAATTATCTACACAACCTCAGGAGTTGTTGGATAAAGGATTCATAAGGCCAAGCTTCTCGCCTTGGGGAGGTCCAGTATTGTTCGTGAAGAAGAAGGACAGAACACTGCGGATGTGTATCGATTACAGAGAACTGAATAAGCTCACTGTCAAGAATCGGTACCCACTACCGAGGATTGATGACTTATTTGATCAGTTGCAAGGATCAAGCTACAATTCCAAGATCGACCTTCGATCTGGGTACCATCAGTTAAGAATCCAAGAGGAGAGCGTACCAAAGACTGCATTCAGAACACACTATGGGCATTACGAGTTCCTTGTGATGCCATTCGGACTGTCGAACGCGCCAGCGGTATTTATGGATGTGATAAACCGTGTATGCAAACCATATCTCGATAAATTCGTGATTGTATTTATCGATGATATCCTTATTTACTCACGAACAAGAGAAGAGCATGAGCAACATCTCAGAACCATTTTGGAACTACTGAAGAAAGAGAAACTTTATGCAAAATTCTCCAAGTGCGAATTTTGGATTCGCGAAGTACAGTTCCTTGGTCACGTTGTGAACGAGAAGGGCATTCATGTAGACCCATCCAAGATTGAAGCAATAAAGAATTGGGAAGCTCCCAAAACCCCGACTGAAGTTCGACAATTTTTGGGCTTAGCGGGCTATTACCGACGGTTTATCGAGAATTTCTCCAAGATAGCTCAACCGCTGACGACCCTTACGTAGAAAGACAAGAAGTACGACTGGGTGATAAGCAGGAAGAAGCCTTCCAACTGCTCAAAAACAAGTTATGTGATGCATCGATACTATCCTTACCCGAAGGAACAGGAGACTTCGGGGTATATTGCGACGCTTCGCGTCAAGGTTTGGGTTGCGTGCTCATGCAACGCCAAAAAGTCATCGCTTACGCTTCAAGACAGTTGAAGGTGCACGAAAGAAATTACACCACGCATGACTTGGAGCTAGGCGCGGTGGTATTCCCCTTGAAGATCTGGCGACACTATTTATATGGTACTCGATGTACAATCTTCACAGATCACAAAAGCCTACAACACATATTTGATCAGAAGGAATTAAACATGTGTCAGCGACGATGGGTTGAGTTGCTGAACGATTATAACTGTGAGATTAAGTTCCATCCTGGAAAGGCAAACGTTGTAGCAGACGCATTAAGTCGAAAAGAAAGGGTTAAGACCCTAAGGGTTCGAGCATTGTAAATGACTATTCGAACGAACCTCACTACACGCACTCGTGACGCACAACAAGAAGCCCTTAAAGGAGAAAATCGTAGAGCTGAATACCTCTGGGGTATGCTAAAGAATTTGGTGCCAACAAAGAGGGAACCTTATACTTTAAAGGGCGTATCTGGGTTCCGCTCTATAGCGGTAATCGAGAAGTCATCCTTAATGAAGCTCACAAGTCGAGATACTCGATCCATCCAGGATCAGACAAAATGTATCAAGATTTGAAGGATTACTATTGGTGGCCGAGGCTTAAAAGCGATGTTGCTATCTATGTTGGAAAGTGCCTAACCTGTGCTAAGGTTAAGGCTGAATATCAGAAGCTATCTGGGCTACTGCAACAACCAAAGATACCCATGTGGAAGTGGGAGCAAATCTCGATGGACTTCATAACGAAATTACCCAGGACCCCTACGGGGCACGATATGATATGGGTGATAGTTGATCGATTGATGAAATCTGCGCATTTCCTACCGATCCGAGAGAAAGACAGCACTGGAAAGCTTGCTGAGTTGTACTTGAAGGAAATCCTGGCACGTCATGGAGTGCCTATCTCAATTATTTTAGAAAGAGATGGACGTTTTGTCTCGAGGATCTGGCAATCCTTCCAGGAGGCCTTTGGATCTCAACTAGATCTAAGCACGGCCTTCCATCCGCAAACAGACGACCAGAGTGAACGAACCATACTGTTGGGATTGAACCCTACCAGAGGAACAGATAATGTAAAGCCAAAACCTGATCACAACAGTGGATTCAAAATAAGCAGATGCTTACACTAAGCTCTCCCCTTGACAGTGGTTACCTATCTGCTGATACACTCTAAACACTGCTCAGAAGAACAACTGATGAACTAAACACTGATGAAACAACTAAAGACTGCTAAAAGGCAAACGTTGAGCTCTATCTACTGTTGTCTCTTAAGTACTGCTGAAGATCCAAGCACTGCTCATTCAAAGACTGATCACCTTTTGAAGAAAGCACTGACGTTCAAGGAATCAGTGCTTAGGCTACAACAGTGGAACGTGAACAGTGTTAGACTTGATTTATATTGTATTATCAATCAGTTGTTAGACTTCAGTAGTTTTGTATAGATCAGTGTTTATAAGTTGTTAGGCTGTTAGATGTCACTATCATGGTGACGTCAGCTGAGGTACATCAGTAGTTTGGTTTGCCGATAAATATGACAGTACTCTGTACTGTTATATTTGATTCGTTTTGAGTGAGTTCTTCTCCTCAATTCAATCCTTTCATCTTGTGCAACCGACCCTGGAGTATCTGGCTGAGGGGGAGTTTAGTCTGTAAGCTTGCGTTGTAACCTTTTGCTTTTAATGTAATCTTTTGACTCTATGAAAAAGCAATTGATTATCAAACTATATTCTCCCTTGATTGTGTTTAACAAAGTTTGTATTTATTTCCGCTGCAATTTACATCATTTCATATACTCTGAATGTTCAATTCATACAAACAAGCACAATCATGAGCGCCTCAGATCCTAACACATACAAACGCTGGAAGATATGCTTCGCGCATGTGTTATGGACTTAGGCGGCAGCCGGGATACTCATCTACCCTTAGTTGAGTTTTCCTACAATAATAGTTATCATACGAGCATAAAAGCTGCACCGTTCGAAGCTCTGTATGGCCGCAAGTGCCGCTCGCCATTATGTTGGGCAGACGCTGGAGACAAACGAATGGTTGGACCTGAACTTTTGCAAGAGACAACCGAAAAAATAATACAGATCCGAGAGCGCATTAAGGCGGTTTGAGATCGACAAAAGAGCTACGCTGATGGAAGACGAAAACCATTAGAATTCGAGGTGGGAGACAAAGTTTTGTTAAAGGTCTCACCTTGGAAGGGCGTAGTAAGATTCGGAAAACGTGGAAATCTGAATCCACGATACTTCGGACCATTCAAGATCTTGGAAAGAATTGGTACCGTGGCATACAAGTTGGAATTACCGGAAGAACTTAACGGAGTACATGATACGTTTCATGTATCCAACCTCAAGAAGAGTCCAACCCAAGAAACAGTGATCATCCCTGCGGATGAAGTGCATATTGACGACACCCTCCGATTTACAGCACAACCCGTTGAGGTTACAGACTGGAAAGTCAACAAGACTCGAAGGAGTAGTGTCAAACTTGTCAAAGTACGTTGGAACTCTAAGCACGGACCCGAGTACACGTGGGAACGTAAAGACCAGTTTAAGGAAAAGTACCCCCACCTGTTCAAGAAAACTCCTGCGAGAGATAGATCAGCCTGAATTTCGGGACGAAATTCTTTTAACGGGGGGAGACTGTAACAACTGGCACAAAACCGGTAATTTCCGTACAATTTAATTAATACTTAATAACTGCAATTATGTGCTTAAATGTCAACATTGTCTGATTTCATGCTATACTTGTGAATTCATGCACGTTTTATAATACAAATATTGCTTTATGCATTAATGATAGCGTTGCGTCAGAGATACCACTAAACTCACCGGTAAGACACACTATGTCAACAATTCTGCAGAAAGCAGTCAGACAATAGAATTGGGGGCTAGGAGTAGGTCCAAAGTCTAAAATACATTAAAACCCAAGAATGTATACAAGGGTTAACATATAGACTTTCCGGAAGCTAGAATACGCACTGAAAAGCACCCGAAACACACTTTAAATGCTGAATTTCATATATTTCAGCAAAATTCAGCATTGTAACGAGTTAGTGACATGTAAAAATATGACTAAATGGTCCTGAATACTTTCCTAAGTGTCGGGAATTGAAAGTGTCACAAAAGGGTACATAAAGGACACTAAACGGTGCAATTTAGCACTTTAACGAACCGGTATCTAACCGAACAACCGGACACTACCCGAAACACCAAAATATTACTAGAAGCATTGTTTTAATGTTTCTGAGCTAGTTATGATTCCCGAACACCATAACACCTCTTATAACAAAATAACACATCAAGTCCCTAATCAAGACACTTGAAACTTAACTTATTTATGAAATTAGTGGTTGAAAGTTACACGTTACCCCCCCCTGGTAGTGGACGGTCACCTTATGTGACCCCACCATAATCTTTTCAAGATCCTACAAAATCCTACTTGATCTTTTTGAGATTTCTTTTGATTCACTTGATCTTCCTTGGATTCATTATGATATCGTGAAGATCTTGCATGTACTATAAGATAGCATAAGCCCTCATTCATCACTTGACACAACTCACCTTCTTCCTCTCCTCCCCACTTTCGGCCGATCCTAGCTCACCACACCACCACCACTTTCATCCATTATTCAATCATTCCAAGTTCTTCACAAGGTGCTAGAAGGTGTTTAAGGAGGTTTAGAGCTTGTAGATCTTGAAGGACCTTCTTCATTTGCTATTATCCAACCCATTTATCATCTTCAACATCAAGTGTTCTTCCCTAGCCTTGTGCTAGTAGTAAGACCCTCATAACCCTTTGTTACTTCATATTTTGTTGAATAAAAGATGATGAATGTTGTTAATCACAAGAACACTAAAGAACATGATCATGATACTTTAACATAAGCATATTAACATATGAAATCTTGTTAATTTGTGATGATTTGTTTCTTGTTGATTGATGATTTGTGTTAGTGATGTTAGACATCATAAGAAACCTACTAGATTGTGATTAAACACATGATCTAGTAAGTTAAAGTGGTGATCTTGTGAAAGATCAAGATCATCATGCTTTATGTCTTCATGAACTTGAATGATGAAATTGGTTTTCATATGTAAAGGTGATTTAAACAAAATACAAATCTTGTAAATAGATGGTTACAAAAATAATTTTCTCAAGAAACCAAGTTTATTTATGAGATTTACAAAGTCATGGTTTCTAAGTAAACTAATCATATTTTTAGTGTTTAAACAAGACTCGGAACATGATTGTAACAAGAAAAATACAAAAGAAATATTTTTAAAAAAATCATCTTACAAGTGGTAAATGACTTAAATCTTTTAATATAGTGATTTACAAACAAATAACCATGTTTTTAAGGGTAACTAAACCTACTAAATAACATGGTAAGTTACTACAAGTTTTTACAAAAACTTCAAGTTCATGATTTACTTGATTTTGACACTCGGTAAGTGTTAAATGAGTTGATGATTGTTTGTGATGATTTTAAAAGAAAATAAACACATGTTTTGAAAACATGGGAAATCTCCATTTTAGGGGAGACTATGTCAAAATTTCTATAAAATTTTGACACTTAGAAAATAAAATTTTTGGTGAAACTTATTCCCTAAAAATTCACCTAAAAATATTTAGCAAGGTTTCCCTAATTTTTATGTAAACTCCAAGTTAAGAAATGATGGTTTCTTCAAGATAAAAAGTGATATTAAGTATGTATATTTTTGAGGAAAATATATATATTTACTGATGTTGGTGCAGTTGTCTGTCGACTACATCTTCGTTCGAGTCTTAGGGTAGAGCAGATCGTATTGTGCACGAAATACGAGAAAATGTGAAATTGTATAGAATTAGGCTTGTTGGACCGCTCATTAGTCCATTAGGATTAGGACCGCTCGAATGGCAGTTTGGCAGGACCGCTCGAACGAGAATGTCATGGACCGCTTATTAGGTCGGGTGGCTGGTTCGCTTATTTGGTCTTGTTTCTGGTTCGCTCTTATGTCCGTTCGGATGAGCGAACCGGATGGTCTATTAATAGACGTCCGGATGAGCGATCCAAGTGTGTGTTTTTCAAGGTGTAACGGCGAAGCTCTGCCCGTTTGTCTCCAAAAACTTGTAATTTGACAGTTAATCAATAAAGGAGACGTTAAGTAGTGAAATCAAGCTTTACGAAGACTAATTCAATGAATTCCGCCTCTGAATTAGTCTAAGTGCTCTTCTGAACGACTCGTCAGGTCGGAAAACGTTCCTACAAGTGGTATCAGAGCTCAGGAGGAAGAGTTCTTACCGTTTAGCTCGATTTTCGCTCAATATTCTGACTTTTACACCTTCTTTTCTTCATTCGGAAAGATTTATCGGTCGGAATCGTCTCAAAATCTCAAGGATTGTGGGCAACCACACAGAGACAAACCCTAGAAAGTTTCGGATCAAAATTTGAAGTTTAAGTGGGTCAAAATTGAAGTTGAATTTGGATCGCTCAATCGAACAGGTTCTGGATCGCTTATTCGGACGAGTTGTGGATCGCTCGATCGAACAGGTTCTGGATCGCTTATTTGGACAAGTTGTAAACCGCTCGATCGGACATCGCTTGAACCGCTCGAACGGACAATTCTTGGTCCGCTCGTTCGAACATCCTCTGGTCCGCTCCAAGGATTTTCATTGGATCGCTTTTAGTGACATCTCCTGGTTCGCTCGAACAGACTCTGTCTGGACCACTTATTCGACAATTCATTGAACCGCTTATTTGGTTGTTGTCCGGATTCACTGCAAAGGTTTTGTCTGGTCCGCTTTTGCGTCAAATTGCTGTTCTGATCCGTTGTGAGTCAACACGTATTGGGATTTTGTGAAAAATGACGATGTTATTTGATGAACAAGAAAACAATAAGCTTGAGGATTTTAATAATTGGTATATGAGAAATATGGATACCGATTATAGAAATGTGAGCTTGGATATTAGGACTGAAAGTTTTGAACTATTCATATGTCAAAAGGAGGAAACGTTGAAAGAAATAGAAAACTGGTTTAAAATTTTAACGGACAATATGTGGTGTAGGGGTATTAAGCTGTCAAATGATGAATATCTATCAAAATTGACAACTGCATTACCTGCTAAATGGGATGAGTTTATGGTTGAGCTAAAACAGAGAGATTTCTTTCCAGGACTTTTTCCATATCAGTTCTTTAATGAAGTTAGAGCAGAGTTTTATAAAGAAGAAAAGAAAAGGAGGGATTTTTTGGCTAAGATGGAAAATAATTTGGATAAATTGGAGCTGGATGTACTCATTGAAGTTGATAGAAGAATTTGTGGTTTTCTTGCAACAAAGAGTACTCTGAAATATGATATCAAAAGGAAATGTTATATTGATGATAATATGAATCCTTTTGATTTTGTTAAACTCTTTCGTGCAGGAATAGACAGGATGGAAACGAAGGATGCTCCAAAAGACGAGGAATCTGTAGAGTGTGGATCTTCAAGTTCTGCATCAGAATGCTCAAAATGTGACAGCTTCAAGACTGATAATGGCAAACTCTTGAAGGATGCGGAAAGTTTGGCATTGGAGATCAAGAAGTTGAAAGATGAGAAGCAGACTGATGATAATCAGATTCTTATTTTGAAGGAAAATTGTGAGAAGTTGAAAGCTGACAATGACAAACTGTTAAGTAATTTGAACAGTTTGACATTTGAAAACAAGAAGTTGAAGGACAAAGAAAAGGTTTTTGAATAGAAAATTAAGTATTTTGAAATTGAAAAATCAAAAAGTGAAAATGAATTTCAAAATCAACTGAAAATCCTTGAAGATGGGAGAAATGTTTTTAGCCAAAATAACATTGAAAAGCAAAAATTGATCAATTCACATCTTCAGAAAATAGTTAAACTTGAGAAAGAATGTGAATATGCTCGAAAGAAAATAGAAGAGTTGGAAAAAGAGTTTGAAAGCAAAAAGAAATCTTCAGAAGATGAGGATTTCTGGATTAAGCTGGAAAACAAGAATCTGAAAGCGAATGAATCAAAATTTCAGGAACAGATAAAAGTTTTGATGAATGAAAAATCTGTTCTTGAAAATTTGAAGAATGAGAATGAGAAAATAATCAAGTCTCATCTTGAAAGAATATCTCAGTTTGAAAAAGAAGCTGAGAATTCCAGAAGCAAGATTGATGAACTTGAAAAGAAATTGATAGGTTTTGTGACTGCATCAGATAGTTTGAAGTTTCCCTGTCCAAAACCAATCAATTCTGTTCCAATAAGTGAATAAGTGACAATGTCACAAACTTTGATAATGTCAAAGTTAAAGATTGTGGTGTGAAATCTGATGTTGAAAATAAAAAATCTGAAAAACAAAAATTATTTTTTTTTTTTTTTGAAATCAAAAGAAAAATTTTAGAAAACTGTTCTGCAATCGACTGAAAAGGGAGAATGCTCTAAGCAAAAACCTTTGAAGAAGAAAGTGGAACAGAAACAAAAAGATAATAAAAGTCCATCAGATCGATCATCCAATCAAAAAGAAAAATTACAAAAAGTAAAAAATGAAAACTCAAAAATTGTTGGTAATAAGTGGTGCAGGTTGAACCACAGTGCTCAAAAGCCAAATCCAGCAAACTTGAGGAAAGAATATCATCAAGCCAAACAATGCTTTGATCTGAGCGTTTGGACTCAAAATGGTGATCGGTATGATAACAGAGTGTGTTACCGATGCGGTTATCAAGGACACATTGCTGTTAACTGCCGGAATTGGAGTTATGAGACCAGGAGGTGCTTTAACTGCAATATCAAAGGTCACGTTGCCCGAGATTGCCCAAGGAAATCAAGTGAAAGATTGAGGGTTAATTCTCAGAAAGTGGCAAAGATTCCAGTCAAAGTCAAGCCCCAGGAACAGAAGGTTCTGAAACCTAAAGTTCAAGAACAGTCATTTCAAGAAAAGAAAGTTAAACTTTCACAGGGGCAGAAAGACAGACTGAGGAAGAAAAGAAAGAAAGCAAGAGAATATCTGGAGAAGATATTGTCCTCGGGTTCACAGGACAAGAAGAATAAAAGTTCTGATGAATCAACTCCCTCAATTGCAAAGTCTAGCAAGACAGATTCATCAGATACAAATCTGAGGACGAAAGAGGAAGAGAAAAAGAAGAAAATGGTCGGCGATGAATCTGACAGATCAAAGTCAGACAAGCCACCTGCAGGCAATGATTCTGGTTTATCAAAATCAGAGGAGCCATTGGTTGAGGTAAAAAAGGAGAATTCAAGTTTAATAATGGATGATACAAACTTTCCACCATTGTTGAACAAGAATTCGAAATCACCCAAGGACCGTCAGGCTTGGGTGAATCTGTTTAAATGAAAAACCTGACATGCCGGAGATCCCAAGATGGTATTGTGGATCATGAATCGACATCTTTCTAAATCTGTGTTTAAGGTTTTTGCAGGACTTGCCGGAACTCCCAGGTATGTAAGCGAGGAGTAGGAATCGGCATCTTGAAAATTCAACCAAAATGGTAATTGGTTGAAAAACAGGTTTGAAAAGCTTAATTGCTAAATCTACAAGTGGTTGTATGTTTGTGGATGTTATAAGTGGTTCAAAATGAGAACCAGTTGATTTTACAAGTGGTTAAATCAAGGTCATTAAATTGAACTTGAGTTAACTATCATTTATGAAATTGGTATACAATGTGATGATTTTGCCCCATTTTACAAAAGGTAAAAACAACGAAACTTATTTTCCGGAAAAACCATTCTGATTAAAACAAACTTAAGTGTTTTGAAATCATTATGGGAAAATAGTTTGTTGTGAGGGGGAGTTCTGAATGTTTATGCCAAATGGATGGAGAATTGAAGTGATTCTCATCATGTTGTCATATTTGTACAGTTTGTTTCAAATTTTCCCAGAAAATCAAAATTGAAACATATTTTGATTTTAGGGGGAGAAAAATTTTAAAAATTTAAAAAAAAAATCAGAAAATTTGAAAATGTCAAAAACATTGAAAAATTAAAACTGAGTTGTGTTGCGAAATAAGAGGAAATGATAGTAAATCAGTAGACTATCACAGCAAGCTAAAGAAATGTAATGTCAAATGTGATAAACGGTCTCACTGATGATGTGATGATAGGTTTTTGTACATTTAGTAGATTTATTCGGGATATAAACCTAAAATTTCAAACTTGTTAAATTTGTGGGGAACACTACTTGGATATATAAGTAAAACCTGAAATCTCGTTTGAAAGGTCTCGTATTCTGATATACTAGGTGTTTATACTCTATGATGTCTGGGGTATTATTCCGGGACTTCTGCTGAACGGTAGTTCTGACCTAGTCCTTGGCTAATACTTTCCACAAAATGCTTGAAACATAGCATAAAGCCCTCAGTTGATTAGACAATAAAATTGACAATCATCTGTTGTAGCTAAAAAGATCCTCTAAAGGGGACACACTGCTAAGTCGAAGCTGATATCTCTCTGCTGAACGAAAGTTCTGACCTGAGATCCCTCAGTTCTCGCATCTTTCCCCTAATTTATGTACAGACATCATTGTAGTATTCATACCTGTAAGACTGAATATTGGGATTCTGGATACGGGAGTATATTCAAGAGGTGGGACACATGAATTGAACTAAGTTCATAAAACACCTAAATAGTATCCTGACTAGATTGAAAATTGTATGAAAATTTAAGAGGACTATTATATCGTCAATCTATGTGAATCGTTTAGAACTTAAAACGATTAGAAGCTTAACGGTGCTTGTGATGTGTCTCAAAAAACTGATATGATCCTCTTGCACAAACTCACAAAAATATGTTTGTTCTGCGTTTAAATTCTTGTTTGTACATTTACGTTTCATATGTTGAAAAATCCAAAAAGATTTTTGACAACTGATGTTGAAGAGCTGATTTTCAAAATCTCAAAGGCTAAACTTGATGAACAGACAGGTTGGTTAAGTAGTTTGAAATGTTTAAAATGATTCATTAGGTTGAATCAGAAATTGGAATGTTTCAAATTTGTGATCAGTGTTTAATTTTAAAAAGTATCAAATGATTAGTTGATTCATTAAGTTGAATCACAATTGTGTTGTATTCTGATAGTGTGTCTGAGTCTTGCAGGTTTCTGATCCTGTTGCTACAGATAGCCAGGAGACACATCAGAACCAGAGAAGAGCTTAAACAGAGAAAGCCAGGAGTTGATTTCAATGGTAATAACGATTTCCAGACAAAGATCCTAGCATGATGATAGGGGGAGTCTGATGAAAGTTATAGCCATAGAAAGATTCAGGCATATATTTCCAGGGAGAAGTTCCTGTAGAAGATTTGATTCCAGGCAGAGTTCCTGAAGAAGATCGAACAAGATTGAAGAGCTGAGAATGATTGAAGACTCTCACTGAAGATTCCGTCAACATTCAAGGGGGAGTCTGTTGGTGCAGTTGCCTGTCGACTACATCTTCGTTCGAGTCTTAGGGTAGGGCAGATCGTATTGTGCACGAAATACGAGAAAATGTGAAATTGTATAGAATTAGGCTTGTTGGACCGCTCATTAGTCCATTAGGATTAGGACCGCTCGAACGGCAGTTTGGCAGGACCGCTCGAACGACAATGTCATGGACCGCTTATTAGGTCGGGTGGCTGGTTCGCTTATTTGGTCTTGTTTCTGGTTCGCTCTTATGTCCGTTCGGATGAGCAAACCGGATGGTCTATAAATAGACGTCCGGATGAGCGATCCAAGTGTGTGTTTTTCAAGGTGTAACGGCGAAGCTCTGCCCTTTTGTCTCCAAAAACTTGTAATTTGACAGTTAATCAATAAAGGAGACGTTAAGTAGTGAAATCAAGCTTTACGAAGACTAATTCAATGAATTCCGCCTCTGAATTAGTCTAAGTGCTCTTCTGAACGACTCGTCAGGTCGGAAAACGTTCCTATAACTGATCACCAAATTTTGTGCTAAGTATATGTAATATGTATTGTATGCAATAGTGTATTAGGACTTGAAAATACACTAAATACTCCTAAGGAGTGAAGGTACAAAAATACACATACAACATGCATAGACAAATACAAGAGAATATATTTATGAAAATATATTTCTTAATAGATTATGTGACTTGGACAAGTTACGAACTTAAAGCGTCCATTGGACAAAATATATAACTTGGGTGAGAAATACAAGATACTTATATTTATTTTTGAGAAAATGATATAAGTAAGATACATAGTTAAAAATATAATTATTTTTAACAACAAAGAACCCATACATAAAAGATGGTGACTTGTACTTGTGCGATACAAGTCTAGTGACTAACGTTAATAAAACACGTATAGGTCACGACGCTATATAAGCAAACCCGGTGAAGTTTACGGCGCAGGAAACGCAAAGTTGTGAGTTCATGCTCCCCATTTTCTTTAACTGTTTTCGGTTTTATAACTTCGGGGGTGAAGTACATGTTACAAACTGTTTACAAACGTTTATGTGAGGTCATGTCCCCACTTTTAATCTTTTACATGCCTTTTATACTTGGGGAAAATACATGTGTTATGGTATGTTGGATACAAAAACTAAGGAATGATACTTTAGATCATGTCACGAATAGGGTACCAGAAGCACCATTAATCGTGTACATACTAAGACCGCAGAACAAAAGGTTAGATCTAATGGGTTTTCGGGCAGCCACACTCTTGATGATAACTAGTACCAAGTGGTGCTTTTGTGTCTCAGTCGTGAATCGACTACTTGAAAAATGCCTATGGTTTGGATGCTTCCTATGTCGTGTCACATGTTAATGGCCTTGCAAACCATTAGCGATCTCGATTTCCTTATACTTACAGAAATACTTGATTTATACAAATTACATACCATATTTTCATACAAAGTATAGAAATGTTCAATACAAAAACTGCATGAATTCACACCAACATTATGTTGACGATTTTCCAAAAACTCACATGTATTTTAGGTAACTAAAGTGGATGTGCGCGCGGTCATACCCTTGCTCTTGGATGTTGTTTATGTTTTAACTATCTTGTGTCAAGACTCCGATGCCGGTTTTTGTGGGAATTGGTTATTATATTTCATTTTACGTGGGATATAAGAACTAAATCCTCAATGTT
Source organism: Helianthus annuus (assembly GCF_002127325.2). NCBI lineage: Eukaryota > Viridiplantae > Streptophyta > Magnoliopsida > Asterales > Asteraceae > Helianthus > Helianthus annuus. Next base: position 49,651,056 of record NC_035445.2, read on the forward strand.
CGTCTTTTAAATAAGTTGTAAACTTATCAAACAATATGTTGTCTTGTGATGTAAACATTAAACTTTATGTTATGTAATGGCATTTGGAGTTATTTTACAAGCATGTAGCATGTTTACCTTTCGTATGCAATGAGAACCTTTCAAGATCACACCTCGTGCTTCCGCCTTAGAAAGGGGTGTGACAGATTGGTATTAGAGCTGCGATTGTAGTGAACCAGGATTCCTTCTCGATTCTAGACTACAATCTTTAGGATCCTTTCATGAAAATAATTTTTTAAAAAGTTTTCATTTCATAAAACTTTCCGCGACATCCACTACGTGAAACTGTTTACAAAGAGTCAAGAAAAGACACTACGAGACTTAGGGTGCACTAGAGTAGCACTTGTCGTTGACTAGAAATTACTTGCAACTATGTGTGATAATTAATATATACATATACTAGAAATAGAATGTCTCAGGTACTCGTGACTTTACCTAAAAGCAGTGGCCTATCTGAAGGAAGTAATCCGACGATGAAACAAACTGTGCGGACTGTGCAAGGACTTACGTAATTATGGATGCATACATAATTATGGAATTCAGTGCACAGAAACCACAGCAAGTCTGTCATGTGTCAAGCGGGATTCCTTCAATGCAAGAGAAGGTCAAACCTGAACACCCTTCCCCCCCAGCCTATTAACTACTCCATTGGAGTAATGTTTTAGGGTATAAAGACAAGAACCGCTAATGTGAAGAAAGATATTTTGTACTTTACATATATTAAAGTTGTACTATGGGGTGATGTAACCCTTATGCATTTTGTTTACTTCGCAAACGATGATGTAACAAGTTGTCCTAATATGTATAGAGACTCGGTGAATATCTTATGACACATCAATATTTATCTATTTATGAATGCCTGTTGCTGTATGAATTGATCTATATGTTTGGTGGATTGTTTGATGTCACTTATGTGGGTATATGCTTGTGTATATATACTACTACTGTCTCGTATGACGATATCAAACAAAAGTCTAACCCTGTTGTGTTGTGTTCTAGCAGAACATGGCACCCAGGAGAGCTGTGAACAACCAAGATTCTGATCAACCTCCTCCTCCCCCACTGCCAAGGACTGCTGAAGAACTGAACTCACTGCTGGAAGAAAGGATCTCCGCAGCTATCGCCCAGTACGAGGCGAACCGCACTGAGCACAGTGGAGGACCAAGCAATGCTAGACGTAATGGGAATGGAGACTCATCTAGAGGAAATGCAGCTCAAGGTCTCACTTTCAAGCAGTTTCTCGACTGCAAGCCACTGAATTATGATGGCACCAGAGGTGTAGTGGCTTTTGTACGCTGGACAGAGAAGATTACGACTGTGAGATTCGTTATCATCCTAGCAAAGCAAATGTCGTTGCCGACGCACTCAGCAGACGAAGCTACTTGCATAGTGTTCGTAATGTTCAAGACCAACATCATCTTGAAACTCTGATCCGCGAAGCCCAACATGCTTGCTTTACCGAGCGTACTTTGAAGAAGGAAAGGATTCTCAACGATGGAGCCCAGCTTGTGAACAAGTCCAATGGGATATTCCATTATCTGGACCGAATTTGGATCCCTAAGCGGACCGATTTGCGACAGATTCTGATGGATGAAGCCCACAAATCTTGGTATTCTATTCATCCCGGTGCCGATAAAATGTACCAGGACCTTCGCTACAAGTACTGGTGGCCGGGCATGAAGAGAGATATCACTCTCTATGTTTCGAAGTGCCTGACTTGCTCGAAAGTCAAGGCCGAGCATCAAAGACCCTCTGGGTTGCTCGTCCAGCCCAAGATTCCCATGTGGAAATGGGAGAGTATTGCCATGGACTTCATAACAAAACTTCCGCGCATGCCACCAGGTCACGACAGCATCTGGGTTGTCATTGACCGCTTGACCAAATCTGCTCATTTTTTGCGGATACAAGAAGACTACAGGGTAGACAAATTAGCCCGAATCTACACCAATGAGATCATTTGTTGACATGGGACGCCTCGCGACATCATCTCTGACCGCGATGGTCGGTTTACCTCGCGTCTTTGGGAAAAGTTTCAATCCGCTCTCGGTACTATGCTTAATCTAAGTACCGCTTTTCATCCCCAACCCGACGGTCAGACTGAAAGAACGATTCGTACCCTTGAAGACATGCTCCGTTCGTGTGTCATAGATTTAGGTGGTAATTGGGATGCATACTTACCCTTAGTCGAATTCTCGTACAATAACAGTTATCATTCCAGCATTCTAATGGCACCATTTGAGGCATTATATGGAAGAAGATGTCGGTCACCTATTGTGTGGCACGAGATCGGGCACTCACAATTAACCGGTCCCGAGCTATTGCAAGAAACAACTGACAAAATCCTCCAAATTCGAGCCAATCTGCTGAAAGCTCAGAGTCTTCAGAAAAGTTACGCCGATAGACGATGCAAGCCCCTTGAATTTGACGTTGGCGACCATGTACTCCTAAAGGTATCACCTTGGAAGGGTGTGGTCAGATTCGGCAAGAAAGGGAAACTCGCGCCTCGATATGTTGGACCCTTTAAGATTCTAGAAAGGATCGGAAAAGTGGCCTACAGACTCGAACTACCGGAGGAACTTAGCAACGTCCACCGGACTTTCCATGTATCGAACCTCAGAAAGTGCCTGGCTGAGCATGATTTGTACGTAACGCTAGAAGACCTCCAAGCGAACGAAACACTACACTTCGTGGAGAATCCTGTCGAGATCATGGACCGACAAACCAAGCCGCTCAGACGCTCGCACATTCCCATTGTGAAGGTTCGATGGGAAGGCAAACGGGGCGCAGAGTTCACTTGGGAATTCGAAAGCGACATGAAGGCGAAGTACCGGCAGTTGTTTGTTACAGCTAAAGCCTAATTTCAGGACGAAATTCCCTTAAGTAGGGGAGGCTGTAACACCCCGTGTTTCGAAAGTCAAAGTCAAAGTCAAGATTGAAGACAAAGGAAGAAAAGATTGCTAATTGCGATCTGTCACTCCTCTCTCAACTACTGTTTTGACTTCTTTGACTTGTAAATAATCTATTTATTTATTTACTTTAGTTGTATTATGTGGAGTACTTATTAATAATTGAGGTTTATCGCTGTTTATCACGTGTTTTATCTCCTTATCGCTTATCGCATCGCAATCGCATTCGCAGCTCGAATTATGCGTTCTGGATATTGTTTTACGTGTGTGTATTATTTATGTGTTACTTGTGCATGTTTATTTATGTTTATGTTATGGTGATTAATCGAAACGAAAGCACGAACGCTATCGCAATCGAATCGCAGACGCTAAACGCAAGTTAATTAGGATGATTGTATGTTAAATATAGTAGTTGGGATTAATGAGAAACTCTAACGCATCGCAAAACTCAACGCACGAATCGAAACGACAAAACTCAAACACGCCAGACACCGGATCGAGTGGCCACCCGATTGGTGGCCCATCCAATCCGTGCACACTTTCCTTTTTGGGAAACCCTATAAATACCTCACTTGTCACATCATTTGATGTGACAGCTCCTCTCACTCGACCCAACCGCTCTCAAGCTTCTTTCTCTCAATTTCTCGTGATTCTTGTAAGTTTTTGTCACACCCCCAAATTACCACCTAGGGTATGTCCCTATTGGAGGTGCAACGATCCAACAAAGAGCCACCAATCACATCAAACACAAGTCATAATGTATTGAAATACCCAATTGAAATAAATATAACGTTTGAAAAGTTTAACCAAAGCTAAAGTATTGAGCGGAAGCATAAAAGCATAAATGTATAAATGTGTCGAAACCCAATCAATATAAATGTTTATCATGACCATAACCACTCCAGCAGCATCAGACAGCAAGTTCCCAAGTTCCTCCAGTAATTACCTACAAGCATGCAAACAAGTGTGTCAGACTACGCTGGTGAGTTCAAAGTGTTGCTTACGTGTTGTGTTACCAGTTATATGTTAATGCGATTCAATGGTGCGTTACGATGTTGCTCAAGTTAGTTACCCTAGGGACTACGCCCTTACGTAACCGAGGAGTGTGCCTCTTAGCAACCCACTATGTTGTCCAGTTAGTTACCCTAGGGGAACCGCCCTTACGTAACCGAGGAGTGTGCCTCTAAACAACCATAGTGAAACCCAGATAATTAGTACCTAACAGCGCTATCAACTAATCACCCCCATTGCCCTCCAGGCAATAACCAAAACCGATTAAGTTGTTTACCCAATGTTTCCCTTCCAAATGTTTACCCGTTGTCCCAAACCACCGGGACGCATGCTTGAGAAAAGTGCAGTGAACTCACCTTTGGTTTGCTCGGTAAGGTTAATTACTTGTTAATAGTTGGACACCCGGATCCTAATATAGTTTCAATGCCAGTCAGTTACATACACACATAAATCACATATTCTTATTATACAAGTAATGAACAAGCATGGCACATATTATCACTCGTGTTACAACCCGTGTTCGAGCCGTAAATATACCCACATCTCATAATCGTATCTCCCCACGTCGTGCATTCAAACAGTTCAGTTTACTTTCAAGCAACATACAAGTTCACATAATACATTATAAGCATTCAGATCATAAATGATTTCATATCACAAACATTACCTACCCAACAACACTTGGTAGCACATTGCACTAATTGAATTAAGGTGCGGCCCACTATACTTAACCGATGTACGCGGCCCATAAACAATCTGTTAGCCCATAACAGCATGCGGCCCTCTAAACATAATTCAAATCAAGTGTTATGGCCCATAGTCATATGCGTAACCCACATGATCAGAACTATCATTACAAAATCCACATCTCATAGTTGGCATTAATTATAATCCATCAACAACAGACATGATGCAAACTAATAAACACATCACGTGAAGGTTAACTTAGCATTTATGACTTGCATACATGTGGGACTTTGATTGGACCTCCAACACAAGTGGTGGACATGGGGGCTTGGTTTAGAAATTAACTTGTGAAGGGCGGCCGACATACCAGGGGTTTTCAGAATGCATCATCCCACAACATCAACCTTCACACACTTCAAGAGGTACATGCAAGTCAACTCACAAACAACCACACCAATTCCTATGTTTAATTCAAGTCAACAAATATATATATATATATTCTGTGAATTCCATGAATCGTGCCAGCATGTGTAACCCAATTGATTTGATCAATTTATTCGGTTCACATACATCACATGCAAAAGGCATATAAGATTCGATCCACCCTATCCTTTACTCTTAGATTATCACCACATAAAATCACAGTTCCTAACAGTCCTATACATCGGGTAACATCACAATCTAAATCAAGCACTACATTGATTATTCCATGCAATTAATCAGAATCATACGTTGCAATACATAATCAGAATCATACAATCAGTTTCGGTTCATGCTAATCCATCTATCGTTATTCCATGCAATTAAGTGTTATCTTATTCTTACAATAGTTCAAGCATTAAAAGATAGCAACAAGCAGATTACATGAATTAAATAACATACTAACCAAGGTGTAGGAGATACGGAAATCAGACCTTGATGACGAGGAGGGGAGGGGTTTCCTGCTGCCGTAGGTAGGTTTGAGAGAGAGAGAGAGATATGGAGTTTGTTATAGTTTTAAACTAGATTGAATTTGATTTAGATTACAATTCGTATGAGATGTTGGGCCGGTTCACCAAGTAATAAAGATGTTGGGTCAGTTAACAAATTAACAAGGATGTTGGGCCGGCTCGCTAATTTACAAGGAGGTTGGGGCCGGTTGGTCATTTAGTCGGTCATGGGCTCAAGCCCAAGTATATATATATATATATGCGATACATGGGCCGATACATTAAATAAACATAATCATGTGAGCTGAATCAAGCAACACCTACACAAATGGGCCGATCGTTTGTTGCCAAGTCGTGTGGGCCGAAGATAAGCCCAAACCACGTATATGATTTGATTCGTATGGGCCGGACTAGGTTACATGTTTAACCCGTTTAGCAAAGCAAAGATCATGAAAGAGAAATAGCGCGGAATCGAGATTACAAACTAACCTCGGAAGTTCGGGTTGTCACATCATCCCCAACTTGAAGGAAATTTCGTCCCGAAATTGGCAAGCGTCAAGTGTGAGAGAAACGAAGTGAGAAGTCAGAGTTGTTGCGGGTTTTGCTCAGTTGTGGCATCATCCCCAACTTGAAGAGGGATCTCGCCCCGAAATTTAGCAAACAGTCACTGAGGAAGCTAGTTTCGTTAAGCGTTTTCGCGGGGTGTCACATCATCCCCAACTTGAAAGAATTTTCGTCCCGAAAATTGATCTGAAACAATGGCTTGAAGTGAGTTCCGACGAACTCGATCTATAGATACTTTACAACGCCTGGGGGCTAATCTTGTGATCGATGGAAATCATGGTATGGTTGCTAGCATTTTGTTACATCAGTCTGCGGATCAAAGAAATAGGGAATTAATGAGGTTCGTCACATTGCGGTCGCGCGAGTGTATCATTTGTCCAAAACAGAGTTTGGTGGGTGAAGGTTAGTGTTGCAAAACGACATACGCGTGTAACTGTGACTGCCTCACTTCTAGCGTGGGTATAGTTCTTCTAATCCCGTGTTCGTTCGGAAGTTCCATTCTAGCGATGCCTTCACGTGGTTAGCTCTATTGAAACAAGGGTGCACTGGAGGCCCTTGTGATCGGTCTAATTGGTGCCCTCGGTACCGTCCAAGAAATGCCTCCCACTTAAATCCAATGACCACGGTTCCCACCGGAGGTTGTAGGTCGTGCAGTTCCTCTCCGTAACACCATCATGGTATATCGCTGGATTATTGGCACCTTCGGATAGAAGCGATGCTTCGCGTGTTGTAGGGTTGGGTTTCAAAAGCTGTAAGGACGTTCTCCGATTTTATTACTCAGGGATTCACAGCTCCCCGCTATGCTAAGGAGGTTGAAGTTGCGAAACCTTCGAAAATCCTATGATGAAGCTGTGATAGTATCTAGCGAACCTAAGGGATTTCTGTTTATTATACCAAGCATACGATCTTAACATCCAGTATCAAAACAACTATCTTATAATTCACGAACCAAACTTAAGATCACCATTTACTTTCGCATATATTCTAACCGGTTTCTCACAAGACCAGTTACACCAATTCCATACACATGACACATTAGATCAGTCATCATATCACATAAGATCACCTTATAAATTCCTCATGGCTGTGGGTGGTTTCAAAGCACATATACAACAAAATCATGCAAGGGTTACCGGAACATGATATGCATATAAAGCAAGATCAAGAAATCAGATTATTAACCACGACAACTAACCCTATTCAATCAATGCATAAGGATTCACATATTATGACACGATTAATCAATCATATATGAAAATCACACCTTCAATATCACATATGAACAATACCATACGACAACGAATATTGCAGGCAAGAATCAAGAATTACTAACCAAAACCAGTCACACGATAACATTTTATAATTACTGAGTTCTATGCCCTAAAACATCATGGTTCTCATTCATCAAGCGACATACTCACATGATAACAGAACACAAATCACGCATACACCATGTATAACACAATTAAATACACATATCATGCGTCAATCAATAATAGTTAACTATGATGGAACACTAACCCGACAAACAACACACGGCGACCCGTTAACACGCAAGAAAGGGTTGCGACTAGGCTGGCTTTTCTTGATGTTGTCGTCGACCTCAGGGGGGGTTTCGAGAGAGATGAGGCTACCGTCCAAGATTGAGAAAGATAGGGTTTGTTTTGGTAAATTAGGGATTATTAAATATCAATACATAATTAGTATACGTATGCAAAAAGGTTTAATGTTGGGCCAGGCTAATGAAAGGGTGATGGGTGGGCCGAAGGGTAATGGATAGCATGCATAAATAACCTGGGCTGGATCATTAATGTGTGGTGGCCCCAAATATATTAACATGTAACGTTTAACAAAAGTTACGTTTAACAAAGGTTCATACTTAATAAGGTTAACACACGTTTAGGTTTAAGTTCAAACTAATCTGAAATTGCATAAGGTCAATCTGAAATTCCGCCTAACGGTGTGGAAGTAAACCAGCTCACTTCTCAGAAGGCATGTCGGAAAATTCACGGATAAGTGGAAGACACTCGATCTTCCTTTCTTAAAGTGGCGAATCGGTGACAAGAGCTAGTATGGCAGGGTAGCCCTTCCATAGACACTTCCGGGCTTTCATGACTGTGACAATGCCAACAACGGCACCACTACGGTGATCTTAAACTGATAAGGATTCCCCACTGGGGAGAGGGATACGCATGATTTTTCTCTTTACAGAGAATTTTCGCTCAACGACTACGTCAAAACTTACAAGAGTATTGGGAAGTAGGTCAATGTCGAACACTTGACCCACGAGATTAAGTTTACAACCAAAAAGAACATGAGAAGCTTAAGGGTCGAGATGAGGTAAAAGTCGAGTATCACATTGAAATCTACAAACTACCAAGTTTACACACAATAGGGCAGAACCCTTCCCACGCTCGTTAAGCCTCACTGGGACTTGCATGCACCTCGCGTTATTATTATGTGTGCACCCATAATAATAAGACGATTTGCATGCTTATCTCAGTGCCTCTTAACTTGCGCTAAAAGGTTCCCCACATTCAAATAGCAAGCGTAAGGTTTTATAGGATCAAGAATCACAATAGTCGAAGGGTAGTGTCACACTAACAGTTCACATAACAGGGGTTGGTAACATAAGGGCTCATACTGCTGTGCCAAGTGTGCATTCACGTTGGTAACATAAAGGCTCATACTTCTGTGTCAAGGGTGCATTCATGTGTAATGCTATACATAAGTGTACACTAGATATACTATGCAATAGTAGATGAGAAACGAACCTTGCAGTCTGGAGCTGAGTGTCATGGTCGATTTCGGTACTGTTCGGTTATAGTCTGGTTTTATGAAAACGTTTTTAAAACCGAGTTCTCTATAACCAGTGGCTCTGATACCAAACTGTCACACCCCCAAATTACCACCTAGGGTATGTCCCTATTGGAGGTGCAACGATCCAACAAAGAGCCACCAATCACATCAAACACAAGTCATAATGTATTGAAATACCCAATTGAAATAAATATAACGTTTGAAAAGTTTAACCAAAGCTAAAGTATTGAGCGGAAGCATAAAAGCATAAATGTATAAATGTGTCGAAACCCAATCAATATAAATGTTTATCATGACCATAACCACTCCAGCAGCATCAGACAGCAAGTTCCCAAGTTCCTCCAGTAATTACCTACAAGCATGCAAACAAGTGTGTCAGACTACGCTGGTGAGTTCAAAGTGTTGCTTACGTGTTGTGTTACCAGTTATATGTTAATGCGATTCAATGGTGCGTTACGATGTTGCTCAAGTTAGTTACCCTAGGGACTACGCCCTTACGTAACCGAGGAGTGTGCCTCTTAGCAACCCACTATGTTGTCCAGTTAGTTACCCTAGGGGAACCGCCCTTACGTAACCGAGGAGTGTGCCTCTAAACAACCATAGTGAAACCCAGATAATTAGTACCTAACAGCGCTATCAACTAATCACCCCCATTGCCCTCCAGGCAATAACCAAAACCGATTAAGTTGTTTACCCAATGTTTCCCTTCCAAATGTTTACCCGTTGTCCCAAACCACCGGGACGCACGCTTGAGAAAAGTGCAGTGAACTCACCTTTGGTTTGCTCGGTAAGGTTAATTACTTGTTAATAGTTGGACACCCGGATCCTAATATAGTTTCAATGCCAGTCAGTTACATACACACATAAATCACATATTCTTATTATACAAGTAATGAACAAGCATGGCACATATTATCACTCGTGTTACAACCCGTGTTCGAGCCGTAAATATACCCACATCTCATAATCGTATCTCCCCACGTCGTGCATTCAAACAGTTCAGTTTACTTTCAAGCAACATACAAGTTCACATAATACATTATAAGCATTCAGATCATAAATGATTTCATATCACAAACATTACCTACCCAACAACACTTGGTAGCACATTGCACTAATTGAATTAAGGTGCGGCCCACTATACTTAACCGATGTACGCGGCCCATAAACAATCTGTTAGCCCATAACAGCATGCGGCCCTCTAAACATAATTCAAATCAAGTGTTATGGCCCATAGTCATATGCGTAACCCACATGATCAGAACTATCATTACAAAATCCACATCTCATAGTTGGCATTAATTATAATCCATCAACAACAGACATGATGCAAACTAATAAACACATCACGTGAAGGTTAACTTAGCATTTATGACTTGCATACATGTGGGACTTTGATTGGACCTCCAACACAAGTGGTGGACATGGGGGCTTGGTTTAGAAATTAACTTGTGAAGGGCGGCCGACATACCAGGGGTTTTCAGAATGCATCATCCCACAACATCAACCTTCACACACTTCAAGAGGTACATGCAAGTCAACTCACAAACAACCACACCAATTCCTATGTTTAATTCAAGTCAACAAATATATATATATATATTCTGTGAATTCCATGAATCGTGCCAGCATGTGTAACCCAATTGATTTGATCAATTTATTCGGTTCACATACATCACATGCAAAAGGCATATAAGATTCGATCCACCCTATCCTTTACTCTTAGATTATCACCACATAAAATCACAGTTCCTAACAGTCCTATACATCGGGTAACATCACAATCTAAATCAAGCACTACATTGATTATTCCATGCAATTAATCAGAATCATACGTTGCAATACATAATCAGAATCATACAATCAGTTTCGGTTCATGCTAATCCATCTATCGTTATTCCATGCAATTAAGTGTTATCTTATTCTTACAATAGTTCAAGCATTAAAAGATAGCAACAAGCAGATTACATGAATTAAATAACATACTAACCAAGGTGTAGGAGATACGGAAATCAGACCTTGATGACGAGGAGGGGAGGGGTTTCCTGCTGCCGTAGGTAGGTTTGAGAGAGAGAGAGATATGGAGTTTGTTATAGTTTTAAACTAGATTGAATTTGATTTAGATTACAATTCGTATGAGATGTTGGGCCGGTTCACCAAGTAATAAAGATGTTGGGTCAGTTAACAAATTAACAAGGATGTTGGGCCGGCTCGCTAATTTACAAGGAGGTTGGGGCCGGTTGGTCATTTAGTCGGTCATGGGCTCAAGCCCAAGTATATATATATATATATATATGCGATACATGGGCCGATACATTAAATAAACATAATCATGTGAGCTGAATCAAGCAACACCTACACAAATGGGCCGATCGTTTGTTGCCAAGTCGTGTGGGCCGAAGATAAGCCCAAACCACGTATATGATTTGATTCGTATGGGCCGGACTAGGTTACATGTTTAACCCGTTTAGCAAAGCAAAGATCATGAAAGAGAAATAGCGCGGAATCGAGATTACAAACTAACCTCGGAAGTTCGGGTTGTCACATCATCCCCAACTTGAAGGAAATTTCGTCCCGAAATTGGCAAGCGTCAAGTGTGAGAGAAACGAAGTGAGAAGTCAGAGTTGTTGCGGGTTTTGCTCAGTTGTGGCATCATCCCCAACTTGAAGAGGGATCTCGCCCCGAAATTTAGCAAACAGTCACTGAGGAAGCTAGTTTCGTTAAGCGTTTTCGCGGGGTGTCACAGTTTTCAACCTAAATCTTGTACTTTCTTGATCTACACGCACTCCTTCACTTTCTATCTTTTGAATCTTAACTTTTAACCGTGAAATCACTAGATCTAAGGTGTTCTAGGATGATCTCATCATGGGGTTCTTATGAACTTCATGTTTTGGCTTCAATCCACCAAGAATAACTTAGATCTGAACGATTTCCACATGAATAAACAAAGATCTTGCATAGATCTGAACATATTCAAGGTGAAAAGGATTGAAAGATGGTTTTCTAACTTTTCTTTCAACTCTTTTACACTCAATGCACTCAAAACTGATAGAATCGGAGCTGGTTCTGATCATCTACTCCTTCTTAGTGATGTATTGGTTCAAGATCTGGATTCTATCCAAAAGATTACTAATTTCGGGTTAAACATGAACACCGTCTCGAACAGTTAAACTGGTCGGACTAGGGTGGTTCCTGTCCGATCGGGTCACTGAGTCGTGATGAGGTTTCTGTTGTTTAGCACATTATCGTACCGTTTCGAGAAAACCGCAAAACTATCAAAACAACCAAGTAACAAGATGATCAGGCCGCCGGGACGGATTGCCATCCGATCGGATGCCATACGATCGGATTGCCACCCGATCGGACAACCATCCGATCAGCTTGCACCTTGGTCCCACACTTAACTTTTATTTTAACTTGTGAGGTTTTGAACATCGAATGGATTGTCGTCCGATCGGATTGCCACCCGATCGAACGACCACCCAACCATGTGATGTTTGGAACTTCAACACTTATCAATTTTTCAACATGTTCAATGCATGAACAGTGATCAATGAATTGCCACCCGATCGGATTGCTATCCGATCGAGTGACAAACTGCTATGAACTTGTTCTCACTAAGTGTCCTACTAATCGGATCGTCACCCGATCGAGTCGCCTTTCAATCGACCGACCTGAAAGGTAGAGATACTTCTCTATTTTGAAAATGCTACAATGAAAACTTCAAAAGGGCAAACCATCATACACAAACACCTCCTTACCAAACAAGGTGACAATCCAATCGAATGTCCATCCGATCGGATGACCATCCGAACGGATTGCCACCCGATCGACTGGCCATCCGATCAGATTACCGTCCGACACTTGGTACTTTTGCACCGTTTTACGCGCCGCTTATCGCTTATGCTATCGTTAACTGTTCAGGCTAATCTATCTCAGCGCTTCCTTCAATCCAAGAGCGTGTTTACTTGTTAAACACAATCTGTGACTATACTCGATCTCTTTTTGCTTTACGCACTTTTGGGTGTTACATACGTTATCTATATTCAAATCACAACTATCACACAACGCAAACACTATTTATACGCTAACCGCTATTGCATGTTATACGTGACTCGATGAATGCCTGTTAGTTATGTTAACACATTGATTGCTGTCTACCTACCTTAGCAACGATAGTACTATAGTTTGGACTCAACACCTGTCGTGGACAGGGGTTGTTAAGGATATTACTTCACGTGTTCGCAGTGGTGAACGTGTGTTGCGCACTTGTTACTCGCAGTCAAATCGCAGTCATTGGTATTGATAGTATCTTTGTCGATAACTTACATGCTTCACATTATACGTTGTACATGTTGGTTATGCGTAAACGATTTCGAACTCTATTATGCTATATTAAACTTGTATGCTCACCTTTACACTATGTGTATTGACCCGTACTTTAACGTATGTGACAGGTGTTTAGGATGCTATCTGCTAGGATGCTTGTTAAGTGGAACCGAGTTAGGAAGAGTCTAGAAACAAACAAACAATCATTTTATTTGAATCTGAGTTGTCGAAACACAACTACTTGTCTTGATTTTTTTCTATAATAACTATACTACTTATCATGTCATGGTATGGGACGTGATGCTTTAAATAATTGGTAACCGTAGTTGTTATGGAAACTTCTGGACAATCTGTTTCTCTCAGTGTCATGCCCCGATGTTTCCGTCATCGGTTGGGGTGTGACATATACTTCAAGTAATCGAGCTTGGGATCACTCAATCCTACACCCAAATAACGTCCCGAATGGTTTGGATTTCGGATAATCCGTCAGAGAACTTTTTTTCCATGTCTATTTGGGACTTCGATGAGTCCAATGATCTCTAGATCAAGTGGTGGGAGGCTTGCATTTCTCATTAGAGATGCAAGATCAACTCTCACTTGGTGCAGAGTGAGGCATTGGTGGGCAATGATAAGAGACGCAGAGAAACCTGGGTTCGATTTTTGAGCCAAACGGGTTTTACCGGTAATTTTACTGTCGTGCCTACAGGCGGATGAGTTACCGGGTTTTCCCCGGAATTGGTGGTGGACTCGGGTTAGTCTCGGAGTACTCTGTTTGGTCCAGTAGGTGTCCCGAGAGTACTCGGGATTAATTCTGTTGGCCATTAAAAAAATATGGGCTACTAAAATTACTTGTATTGGGTGAACGTTTTTATTCATATGGGCTACTAAAAATACTTATATTGGGTGAACGTTTTTATTCATTTTCATTTTAATCTACGTGGGATGTTAAAAGAGGAAGTGTTGAATTTGGATTATGGAGTGGACCCAGTAGTTGAAATAAAAGCCAAAGAAAAGAAATAATAAAACGAGCATAGGGTTTTGCCGGCAGTAGCTCTTGGCCGCTGATTGCACGATGATCAAGGCAAAGAACACAACAAAAAAAATTGACTTAGACTACTGAGATACTCATGTTCTAGTTCTAGTAATTAGACACAAAATGAGCAGCTCCAGTAGAAATGTCTTCATCATCTGGGATGCTAAACCATTGTCTAAAATAATAGACATTTGGCAAAACCTTGAACAAAATTCCATGTAGATAACTGCTGGCAATTTAATCTTGATAATTTACATCTAAAATGTATTTTGTTAAGAATAGCATCTCAAATGCTCAACAGATGTTAGATAAGATACTGTGCCTTCACAAAGCAAAATCAAGTTCTACATCTGAACAAGCAGATGCTAACTTTGTTTGTCAAAAGTTGAAATACTGCTGCACTATCAGTTGTTGAACAATTTTATTTTCTACCACCGTTGTTCCTAAAATGCTGTTGTGCCTTAACATCTGCTCTCTAAAGTCTGTCCACTGCTAAAGTGTCAACCTCTGCTTCTCCAAAACACTGATGTTTAAAATCTTTGTTTCATCCACTGATACATCCACTGTTTCATTTCATTACCGTTGTAACTACTGATGATTGTTCCATCAGTAGTTGTCAAAACAACTGTCTTCCATCATTTACCATTTCATCAGATGTTTGACACGTGGTCAGTTTTTAGCCTTCCGATCAAAATAACCACTGCCACATCAGCAATCACTTTTTCCCTAAATAAAACCCTGATTAAATCCAAACAGAGGATTACACTGTCGAATTGAATTCCAAACATTCTCTTCACAAAGCAGTTTCCCTCTCATAACTCCAAAAAATATTCTTCGATCTTCTTCATCAAAAATGACGAAACCAAAATCGAAAAAAAATCAAAACCATCATCTTCTTCCACAACAGCAGAGGCCACTGAAATGGCTGCTGTAACCACGGAGATTCGTTACAAAGCTCCACACAACTATGTAGGTATTCTCACAAAACCTACCGATAACCACACCTTCGACTCCATCCTTGACATCCTTTCTGCATCAAAGTACAAAACTTTGATAACAGCAGACGCTCCTATTTACCTTGATACCCAGAGAGAGTTCTGGAAAAATGCCACCCTTGAAAAACAAGGAGATATCATCGCCGCCATCAACTCCTCGATACAGGGTAAGAAGATACAAATCTCACCAAAATCCATCTCTGAAACCTTTAAACTCGATGATTTGAAAGGAAAAACCTCATTTACTAAAGACGAGTTGATAAAGGATTTCATGAACAGGGGCTATGCAGAACAACCAAATAGGGATACCCTACAAAAGGGTTACTTCCCTTCTGCACCCAGATTTTTATTCCACACACTGCTCATGTGTGTTTCTAATAAAACAACGTCTTTTAATGAGATACCAACAAAAATCCAATGCCTAGGGTATGCAATTTTAAATGATAAAACTATAACTACTCCCAGGAAATATTTGATGATTTGGTAAATAACGTTGATAATAAAGCATTTCTGCTCTTTCAAGATTTCTAAGCTACTATTTTGAACAAAAATTTGTAGAGAAAGATGCAGAATTGCCCAAACAAGGTGTCTCATTCAAAATAAACTGTTTAACAATTGAAACATTTTCAAGAATGATGGCACCAATAAAATTAAAAACAAAGGAGGCTGAGTAGGTTCTAGAAACTGCTACTGATCCTCAAGCAACCACTGCTGAGCCCACTGCTCCAGGTGATCAAAGTAGCACACCCACTGCTTTGAAACCAACACCTGCCACCAAAAGGACCAAAAGAAAAACATCCAGAAAACCCACCAAACCCACACCAAAGGCAACTCTGGAAGATGAGATCCCAGAGTCAATGCCAGTGACAACACAAAAGTCACATGAAACCACTGCTGCTACTTCCTCACAGCAGTTGGAAGAAAGATCTCAACCCCAACCTAAAACTCCTCCTGCATCCTCACAAAAGGATCAGGTTGTAAGCACAGGGACACCAAATTATGAAGCTCTGTATCCACTCGGATCCATCTTCCACAGTCCTGATCCCAAGGACATGTCTCTTTCAACACCTATACCCTCACCAATCATATTGCCACAATCAATAATACCCCTGTTGCATGCAGTTGATATGGCACAGACACAAACCAGATCTTCTCTATCACCTATTACTGAGAGTATACCTCCACAAGTGACTGGGTCTGATGCTCATGCCTCTGCTAACCCAGCAACAGCTGAGGAGGTTACACCCCCTGAGTTACAAGTAACTCTCGGTGGTAGTTCAAGTGGAGCAGCAACTACAACTGATGGATCAACAGATCTTCAGTTGGACAGTTGTTACATTACTAAGACTCCCTTGAAGGAAATTTCTTCCATGGCAACATCGGTAACCACCAGTGAGTTATCTTTGACTGCTGGTAACATCAAAGGATTATCGAGTGCTGAAGAAAGAAGTCCCCAGTACCAAGAAAAAGGGGCATCAATGGATGACTTTTGGGCCACAGTTCCTAAGTCACACATTGATACAACCACTGCTGGTGGGGATTCAGATGATCCTGTTAATTCAGGTGATGATTCAAAATACAATGAATTGACGGCCAGAGTTGAAAATCTGGAATCTTCTGTTGCCGAGATAAAAGATATGGTGCAGCAGCTGTTAGAAGCTCAAAAAGCCCAATCAACTGTTCCTCCTGCTCAAGCACCTGCTCCACAAGCATTTGCTGCAAATGAGCTTTGGAATATCTTCCAGCCCATGCTTGAACAACAACAACAAATGGCTGCTAAAAAGCATGCTAATCAAGTACAAATGCTGACCAACATGGTGGAATCTCGGTTCAAAGACACTCAAGCAGACATCGAGGCTATAAAAGCTAGCATACAAAAGACTGCTCAGAGTGAGAAAGTTCCATCTGCCATCTTCTTCATGGATACACCCCTTGCAGATAATGCCAAAAAGGGGGAGAAAATCAAGCTGAAAAAGAAAGGTATAGAAGATGGGATATACAGTGAACCAGAAAAACCCAAAACCTCAAAAACTTCAACTCAAACAGCTGATACAACAGCAGTTACAAAAACTACTGTCTGTAGCCAAACAGCTGCCATCTCATCAACACACACACCTCCAACACACACCACCTCAGCACAAATCATCACAACTACTGTTCCACCACCACCTGTGTCCACAACACAAAAACCACCATCAAAATCAAAAACCACCAAACCATCATCACCCCCTGCTAAAAGGCAGAAGACAACAGATGTTACAACATCTGTTGTAATGGCAACAGTGGTTGAAACACAAGTTGTTTCAACTACTGCTAGTCAACCACTGATCACCACCCAAACAACTGCCACAATAACCCCTGCTCAAAAGCAGAAGACATCTGCTGATACATCAGCAGTT
The DNA here is from genome assembly GCF_002127325.2 of Helianthus annuus. Lineage (NCBI taxonomy): Eukaryota > Viridiplantae > Streptophyta > Magnoliopsida > Asterales > Asteraceae > Helianthus > Helianthus annuus. Next base: position 49,668,768 of record NC_035445.2, read on the forward strand.
GTTACGACAACAGCAGTTGAGACACCAGTTGTTTCAACAGTTGTTAGTCAATCATCCACCACTGCTCTATCTTTTCATATATCTCAACCTAAGCTCTTTAGCAGAAAAAGAAAGCCAATTACTGCCGATGAAGGGATACATGATCCAAATGCTGAAAAGTATCCACTAGAGCTTGAAGCCATCAAAAATGAGATGAGGCAGTTTTATACAGAACCAGATCCCTCAAAAAGAAAATTCTCCTCACTCATAGGCTATATAGCTCCAGAAGATATAAATGATTATCTCAAGATAAAAGCAAGGCAAGCTAAAGTTAAAGCTAAGATTGACAGTGAAAATGAAAGGCTAAGCGAAGAAGGCATTGCTAATAGACTGGAGTTCTACCTTGCAAAGGTTAAGCAGATAGAAGAATTTGCACAAGAGCTAGACAAAGAAAAGGCTGATCAAAAGAAGAAGTTGAGAGAACAACTTCTAGCCTTCATCATGAAAGAAAAGTTCTATCCTGCTGAAGAACAACAGTTTAAAGAATGGCCTTTAGTAGCTTTAAAGCATGAGGCTGAAAGGATCCAAAGAATCAAGAATGATCCTTCAAAGAAAAAGAATGCTCCAAACTGGAGTAAGTACAAAAAGCTCATTGCTGACCTCACTGCTGAATATAAAGGAAAGAAAAAGGAGCTAGTGGATGCTAAGGTGGACACTGCTGAAGCCATATCAAAATGGTCTAGGCAGCAAACTGATGAAGCCTATGAGAGGTTGAAGAAAAGGAAGAAAAGAGAACAAATGATGAAGCTGGAACAACAAATTGAAAGCCTGAAAACAATGCTAAAATCAGCAGACAACCTTACTCTTGTGACAAACCCAAAAAGGTAAACAGCTGTCTGACAAGGAGGTCAAAGAAAAGGAAGCAGAGTATCTCAAAGACACCATCATGAAAATGGGTCTAAAAGAAGATAGCTCAGCAAGAACTCAAAACCTTTTTAAGAAGGTATTAAACAGTCCTGCATCCCCAAACACTGCAACAGGCATGATAGAAAAAGAAAAACAAGAGCTTACTGGACAAGAAACTGCAGAAGACACAGCTGCAGCAAACAAAGTCATTGAAGAAGCTTTCAAAAGAATGTCTGAGAGTTTGCATGTGTTTTCAAGGCCATCATCCCTCAACTCATCTGATAATAAATCTCTCCCAAGAAACCCATTGGATTCAAAAATACTAAAGTGGAAGTCTGATCAAAAGACCCACGTATTGACTTTGCTCAGATCCAATGGTGAGGTGAAGCACATATCAAGGAAAGAAGCACTAGGCCTTAGTGTTGAAGATTTGCAGGATCTCCTTGAGCTTTCACTGTGCAGGGATGAAGATGACCAGAGTGCCAAAGAATTTGAAGCTGAATTTAAGGAACAAGCTAAGGCACTCTTGATGAGTAATAAAGGTCCTGAATAATGAAGGGTTTTGGCATTATCTGTTCCAGGGGGAGATTGTTGGGATTGAACCCTACCAGAGGAACAGATAATGTAAAGCCAAAACCGGATCACATCAGTAGACTATCAATAAGCAGCAGTTTACACTTTGCTCTCCCCTTGACAGTGGTTATCTAACAGTTGATGGATCTTAAGTGCTGCTCAACTACAACAACTGATAAACCAAACTCTGGTGATTATCCAACGACTGCTGAAGACAAACACTGATGCTCTATCTACTGCTGTTTCCTAAGTACTGCTGAAGACTCAAGCACTGCTCTCTCAAAGACTGATCACCTTTGAAGAATGCACTGAAGATTCAACATCTGTGCTCAGGCTACAACAGTGGAACGTGAAGCAGTAGTTTTTCTTAGTTTTGCATTTTACTACTTATCAGATATTACATGTCAGTAGTTTGTATAGAACAGTGTTTATAGTTTGTTAGGTCGTTAGATGTCACTATCATGGTGACGTCAGCTGAAGCTCATCAGTAGTTTGGTTTGCCTATAAATATGACAGTATTCTGTACTGTTATACTCGATCGTTTTGAGTGAGTTCTTCTCCTCAATTCAATCCTTTCATCTTGTGCAACCAGCTCTGGTGTATCAGGCTGAGGGGGAGTTTAGATTGTAAGCTTGCATTGTAATCTTTTGCTTTTATTTAAATTTTTTGACTCAATGAAAAGCAATTGTTTATCAATCTATACTTTCCTTTGATTGTGTTTACAAAGTTTGCTACTCATTTCCGCTGCACTTAGTATTCGTTTTATGCAAACAAACACAATCATGACGGCCCCAGATCCTAACAGTCACTTGTATTTGGGTTAGAGCAATATGGTGGAACATATTTGTGTGGGTTAGTCCCAATGCCGAACAATGTCGATACGGTTTCAGGTCTCATGGATGCTTTGGAGAATACCCGGGGGTAAAAACGTGGAAGAAGTTGGTGAACACAATTATGAAGGCAACTTTTTGGAGAATATGGTTTACGAGGAACCAAAAGGTTTTTGAAGGAAAATTTATTCGGGTCAATTTAAGTGGAGCAAAGATTCTTACTTGTGGATTGTACATCGTTCCAAGCTTCCTAGTTTGTCGTGGGAAAAATGGTTAGTTTTTGATGTTTCGAGTCTTTTGTAATTCGTTTTTGTCGTTTTTTCTTTGTGTAATATTTTCCAGCAGCTTGCTTTCTCTTTATATACAGATATAAAGTGGTTTGTGGATAAAAAAATAAGAATACAAATAGAAAAAAGGAAAACTAAAAATAGCATCGGTAATCTATCACTAATTTTATTGATTTGTTTATCTTCTTACATCATGTAGACGCTGGAGTATTTAGGGTATTATCAACATTAATGGAACATTTTTGTTTTAGCTACAATATAACCTCCATAAATGAGAATAACTTCGCCAAACGAATATTTTCCTTGTGTCCCAAGTTATTATAACTGATAACTTTTTTTAATGGCATATTTGGATCACTGACGAACCACTAGAGTATTATCGTGTCACCAGCAGAATCACCGGATCATATCCATCTCCACTGTTATAAGTGATAAATAAACTCACTAAAAGAATTTCATTTATCCATATTTTGCTGTACTTTCTATTCAGTAAATCTATTCAGCACGTTATATGTATAAACTACATCATGTCTTTACTAAAAAGTTATTCCAAACCTTTTCGGCTGCCAAACTATCGTTATGTTATATTATATTATATTATTAAGATTTAAAGCAACCTCCAGATAAAAAGTAATTGGCACGACTAATGGATGTGAACTATTGGGAACATTTTTTTAGCTAGAAACACATGTGGGTCTACCTAGAATGCTCGATAGGTTTTTTTTTTTTTTTAAATGGAAAGCATAAGTTGAAAGTTTGGATGCAACAACTATTTACGGACACCAATATCTGAACATCATCTAAAGTGTTTTTTTCTCCTTTTAGGGTTATAAAAATGAAAAAAATTCTCATTTGCCTGCAACAATATGGATTATTCTAAGGAGGAAAGTGGGAAAGAGAAGAAAAAAAGCAATCTTTATTCTTAATTTGAGTCGTATATTGAGTAACCAATATGCTTTAGACATTGATAACTTCCTAATATAGAAAGAAGGGTTTGATTAAAGAACTTTGAACATGATCACTTTCTAGAAGTATTTATAGAGCACTTTCCAAATTTGGTAAAACTTTATGCTGCTGAATCTTCTTAATCATTTTAAGCCCTCCACACATTTGTTATCAACATCTCTAAAAAGAATTAATACAACAAGTCAGTTTTAAACACATTAAAAAAGAAAAATTATAATTAGACATAGTGCTTTGAGTTGCAAAGTATCTATATGCTAGTCGTCAAAATAGATATAAGCCAAAATAGATTTATTTCTATTTTCTAAATCACTATACGTGTCTTTAAGTTTTTCTTCCTCATCACTAGCATTCTCACAGTCATAGGTACCAACTTCGATAACATCCTTTGTGACAAGACGAACAAGTTCTCGTTTAATGCTGCACTACAATATATGTTAAGAAACTTTTATGTAAGTATTGAAGAAAAAGATAATCAACCTGATCATATGCTGAAGATAGTCAAGAAAGATCAATAAAAATGTGCCAACAAGATAAGAGGACAAGAAGAAAAGAGAGACACATCTTCAACTAATATCAAGAAGTGATCAAGTCAAAGAAGGCAATCAGAAAAGACCATTCTGATAAGTCTGATGATAAATCTGGTATTTATCATCAGAATCTGGCAACTCTGCTCAATTCTGGTAAGCTGGTCATCAGAATTTCTGATGAACCAACTTGTCTTGAAGATAAGCCCTGACACAATTTGGAAAGTAGCAAGTTGACATCAACAGATTCAATGAATATGCCAAAAAGCAACTTTGTGCAGAGCAAGTGCATGGATAAATTCATGATCCAGACTATCTATAAATAGAGATGTCAACCCCGAAGGTTAAATGAGTTGAGCTAAGCATTTAATACACACACCACAAACTCCATTGCCTTTCACACATAATTCTTTAAGAATTCATTTGTAACAGTCAATAACTTTGTTTTTCAAAGTGATCAATATACTTGAAAATTCTGTAAGTTGTTGTTTCTTGAACGTTTGATTTCTAATTCCGCACAATATTTTCCTACTTGTTGAAATTTATTTGCCATACTTAGTCTTTGAGCATCTTATCTGGGATCAACAATATCAACATCCACGACTTCACTAACTCATTCTACTAGCTTATATGTTCTCCCTAGCCTCCCCTTGACAACATCCCACCTATCTTTCATTTACTTTGTCACTAAAGGATATAATTTTGTAATGCAATTGCTTTGCTTTCGATCCTAGGATGAACAATTTACGCTTTCGTATCATAGACTAGAATTTGATATCTACCAAATTATGTTTGGGTCAAATCTAACCTCATCTAACATCAAAGTGTTTACACCTGAAGATTATATGTTCTCCCTAGCTTCCTCTTGACAACATCCCACATATCTTTCATATACTTTGTCACTAAAGGATACAATTTGTAATGCACTTGTTCTGCTTTTGATGCTAGGATGAACAAGTTTAAGCTTTAATGTCATACACTTGAATTTGATATCTACCACATCACGTTTGGGTCGACTCTAACCTCATCTAACAAATTGTGTACGCCTGACGACTACAATAATGCAATGACTTATACTATAATATTCCACCTCTAGTCTCTCATCGAGCAATTCATAATAGTCAGACTCGGACACTGTTAAGTGTGACTCGCCTAATAACATGAGTTGAGTTTGGACGTTTTAGCCTTTTACACAACATACCCCTCTTGCGTCTAAACATAATGATGTTGTTCTATGCAAGGACTTTCAAGTCTTCTTTTGATTCGTCTTCCTGAAATTGACCTAGAATGCAGAAAATGATAATATGAAATGCATACAAATTAGTTAAAATGATTTTCAAATTAGCATACTTGTTGCAACTAGGGAGTGAAAGTTTCTCTTTGGCTATATCTAGTGCAACATTACCAGTGTGTGTATCTATTAGCCTAGCCATCCTTTAAGGGTTCAAAAAGTTTGAACTTATTGAAAGTTAAATAAGATATATGTGTGAATTTTGTGAAACTAAGGATCAACTGGCATCCTTTATATCCCGTTCTTAGCATATAATCTACGAGACCGCACCTTGAATATACTTTGTCAATCACCTGTACCCGAATAAGTAGGAATATTTATGCGAAAATTTCTTGATATACAATTATGTTAGAATTCTACATGTGGATAAGATTACATCAATGGTTGGATAATTCACTCACCAAATATGACACAACTATACACACTTTAAACCTTGTTTTTTACCATTCTCCCCACTAACTCAACCTTCCTAATCAAGTGTATCAACAAGTGTTCCATTGAATTAAATAAATTAGGTTGAAAGGCCACTTAAAACTTTCAAAATTGTTACAAATTAATAATGTATCTATTATTGCATTGAACATGTTACACAAAAAAGCACACAATTTCATTATAGTACCACATGTCGGAGTTGGACTCATCTCCGAAAGATAATAAGGAGCAACCCTTGCATAAACACGTGTAAACCATGAATCTTCAAGCTATAGAAGCAAAAATATTTAAGTCTTAGGCACACCTATATTTTATGCACACCAGCCTAGTAATGTCAACTTCCTCAACTAGTCATGAATGAATTTCACTTGCCATTTTCTCAATGTATACATAACTTTAAATTTTACTAGTTTGTTGCCATTAGTAAAAAGGTGCGAATCCAGGAACTCACATATCTGTTATTCGTTGTCTAGGTGGAGACTTCCCATGAGGTTACCCACCTTAGGACTACTCCCACATAACATGCTTAAGTGTGGAGTTTTCATCTACTCCAAAACCAATGCAACCAAAACGCATTGGTGATATTTGAGAGTGGACATTCGCTATGAACCAAGAATCTTTCGTACCCATGAACAATGTGGGATTATGAACCACGAATCTCCCATCTACACCTAATAACAGTTGAATTTGTGGGTCAGGGAACAAGATCCCAAGTTTTTTTAGAGTTTCCATTTCCTTATGCATGACTTTAACCCTCTTTGTATGCTTGGAGGATAATATATAACCCTTCTGGTTAGTTAATGTAAAAAGGGCCAAGTGAATAGGGCTTATAGATAGGAAGTGAGGTTAGCAAAATGTAGATGTTTGAAAGTGCTAACACTGGATCTAGTAATCATGTTATGAATTAAAGCAGTGGATGGAGAACTAACAAGAGTGTTGATAGTGGTTGTGGTGGTGGAAATTGTCCGTTTTATCACCGATAGGTTGCCAGTCCAGGAACTCACGAATTTGTTTTTAGTTGCCCGGGTGGAGACTTCCCTGGAGGTTACCCATTCTAGCATTACTCCCACCTAAGTGTCACACCCCAACCGATGGTGGAAACATCGGAGTGAGACGATAACATGATTGCTCATAGCTTCATAACACTAAATCGTGACAATAATTAATTAATTAAAATTTCATAAATGCTAAATGTCAAACATCGTTCAACCAAGACAAAACATGATCAAATTGTAGCATCAAATACACAAATCTTAAATAATCGTTTATTCATTTAGGTGTGTATCTAAGTCCACCATAAACTTGTTTTCCTTCGTTCATCATCTATCAACCTGCAACATGTATTAAAATATGATCAACAAATACGTTGGCGAGTATACAAGTTTGAATACATAGCATAATATGAAAAATGTTTTAATTGTACTCATATCCAACATGATAAATTTATACAAGTTACTAACATGCTGTACGGGTGTAAGCTATATCTCAAACCAGAGTTTAACGCAATCGTGTTTACCCAACCTCGTCGAAACGAAAAGGGTGTAATGTGTTTTACTTAACAATACCACAAGTATACGGGCGGGGCGTTAATCCTATAGCGCTAAAATTGTTTAGGTAGGCTTGCAAAGTTAATGAGCATATAGACACAATGTAAACATAGCATATGAGTTTAACAAGTATAACAAGTTTCATGTTTAATGGTGGATAGAGTGTGATTGATAAACATGTTTAATTGTGACTGCGTGTTTTGTATATATGTACATGTTGCACCCAAAGTGTTTAAAAATGAAAAAAGGATCAAGTATACTCACGGTTTTGCAAGTGGTTTCCACAAACGTTAGATGATTGTCTTGCGAGGTTGAAGCACCAAATTATCCTAACAAGGATGAACAAGGTGTGTAAGTACAAAGATTTAGAAGTTGGAATGTAAATGGGATTTGAATAAGAAATAAATAAATAATAATAATAATAATAATATATGAAAACACATAAAAATATTATCTTGACTAAACACTCACTTTGGACACTATTAATTTATGTGTATTTTGTGGGTACTATTTCACCCACTAGAAGTCCAAGTGTGAGGAATTTAGTCAAAGATAAATATTTACCTTTGTACACAACTTTTCTCCATAAATTGGTTGGTGTCATAGCTAGGTTTAATATTATATATCTTTAGTACATAATAATAAATAATGGATTGACAATGATAATTAACTTGCAAAACTAAATAAGTAAATAACAAATATTAAAGGAGTTAGTACTTTTATATAATTAATGAATTGGTAATAATGATCTAATTGTAAGACTAAATTAGTAAATGACAAAATTAAAAGAGTTAGTAGTTGTAAAAATTAATGAATTGATAACAATGATGTAATTGTAAAACTAAATAAGCAAATGAAAAAATTAAAAATATAAGTAGTATGATTATAAGAGTTAGTAGTTAGTAGCATGATTAAAGAGTTAGTATGGGTTTGTAATTGTAAGTAGCATGATTAAAGAGTTAGTATGGGTTAGTAATGTAATGACCATGTTATAGAGGTAGGATAAATGTCACCCATTGTACCCATTTATTACACCAAGAATCATCAACTTAGGTGATGATCTTGGTTGGTCATGTATAAAATATAAATGACATACAATAATGAAATGTTGAAAGTCATAAAATAAAACCCAAGATTGGTCCTTATTTTGGTGATACACAATCTTTGTTTATCATGGTAAACATTTAGTGAAATTCCATAAGGATTTCTCCAATATGGGGAAGTATGAAAACACAAAGAAAATAAGAAGAAGGTGAAAGGAGATGGAACTCACTTTCAAGATGGGAGAAGAATTCTTTGCGAAATGGAAAAGAAAAGTGGTGGAATGGGTGTGGTATTTATAGGTGAGAGATTAGGGTTTAAGGTGGTGAAAGAAATATGGAAAGTTGAAAATTGGCCCATTTATATATATATATTTATTTTTGGGCCTAATGTCATGGGCTTGTTTGTTTTATGCATTTTTTTTTGTTATTTGTATAGATTTGAGTTTCTAACATAATTTATAAACATAGTATGACCAATAGTTGATTGATTGTGTAACATCCTAATTTTGTAATTGACTAAAGTCGCAGCGGAAACACGTACCATAAAATTTCTTTCCTTATAATTACCTTGACTTACTTAAAACTTCATTTTAATACAACTTTTTTTTACATGAAGTCATCAATTGACTCATTTACAATTAAATACATGACATGGGTTTTCTAAATTTCAACACCAACGTTCCCGTACAATCTGTCTTGTGACTCGATCCTCGATCTCTAATCCTTGAAGATCCTCGTGACTCATACAACCTGCACTCACCACATTCATTCATACATTAGCACACATTATATAAACAAGATTCATTCACGAACACTTCACTATTCGTCATTTTTCAAACTTTAAGCATTACATCTGCGTATCCATTTCCTGGTGAGGCTTCAGTAATGTACCTGCATTACTTTTCATTCTCAAGGTACACCATTAAAACGTTAACACTCAACGTGTCTAAATCATGCTTACATACATACTTACATACATACTTACATACAAACATACATTCACATCTACATACATACATATCTTTCCTACAACTTTACATACATGCATACACTCATACATGTCTTTACACATACATACATACACAATTACATACATACATACATACATACATACATACATACATACATACATACATACATACATACATACATACATACATACATACCTTTCCTACATCTTTACATACATGCATACACTCATACATATCTTTATACATACATACATACACATCTACATACGTACATACCTTTCTTACATCTTTACATACATGCATACACTCATACATACCTTTATACATACATACATACACATCTACATACGTACATACCTTTCCTACATCTTCACATACACCCATATCCACATCATCACGCACACTCGTGACATTATACATCTATACATGCATACATCCCTACTTGTACACCTTTCAAACTCATACATGTCTACTCTCATACATACCGTCATATAACCACGTACTTGCTCACATACTTATAAACATACATCCATACATAACTACACATGTTCATACACTTAAACTTATAAAAACGTGGGTTTAATTAGTCGTACGTAACTTGAAACGCGTTTAAAACGAGTTCACAATACAAAACAGAGCAAACGAACAGTTTTCGCCAATCAGCCACCCACCTATATATTTACCTATGCCTTTCTACTTATATCGCTCCATGTATATATACATACACGCTTATCGCATCCCATAAACATTCTATAATAAGTTTAGAATACGATTCGGGACTCCTTTTCGGTTACGGGACTGTTCTGTACGAATTCTGCACATTATACTGAACTGGCAGCTGATGCACGGCCATGCGTCCAACCGCACGACCGTGCAGTGGCAACTGATGCACGGCCATGCATCCAACCGCACGACCATGCAGTTCCTACGACGATGGGGGGCACTGGCAGTGCACAAGCTAGTGCAATGATTTGCTCGAAATTGCACGACCATGCGGCCAAGCGCACGACCATGCGGCCAAGCGCACGACCATGCGGCCAGGAGCATGACCATGCGCCATTTCGCTGCAGATCCGTTTCAATGTCCGAAAATGCTAAAACTTGCATAACTTTCGAACTGTTTACCCGTTGAACCTCCCGTTTCTTCCCACATGCTTGTAAATTCACATTCTACCATATGGACTTAAAATCTTACCTCCGGATTACGGAAATTCTTAACTTACATACATTCGACTTAACTATTTTCTAACTATTTGACCCGTTAAGGGTATTCGCGCATTAATTGGTCTATGACTGACCAAACCATCATCCCCACTTCCATACTTGTCCAAAACATTACTCTAATCGAATAACTTGCTTCTAAACCACTTTTAAGTTCGTTTACCCCAAAATACCCATCAAGGGCATTTTGGTCAACCTTAAACCCATCATTTACGACGAAAGACTTTAACACATATTTGACCTCAAACATCATATTTAATTCATTACAACACTTTATTACTTACTTGTACTACGAAGTGATTACGGAAATCACTTACCTTATGCGTCCGTGCTCGTATCCGAGTTCTCGCCTTTTCTTGACCCGTTATCCTTTCATGCTTGAGTCCGTCTTGACATGATTCCTATACTCTCTTTTCATCAAAATCACGCTCCTATTAGCATATGCATTCGTACATGATAACAATCATATCAATCACATATTTCACACTTAACCTTCATTAATCATTTTTAACAAACATAACTCATATAATCATACCCGTATACGTTTAAACTCATGTAACTCATCATGTCATTACATTTAACACGGATTGCTATAACATGTACCATACGACTTCCCATCAACCTACATTTACGACAACGAGTCAAATCATGTTTCTTATACTTAATTGACTTTCAAAAGTCAACTATTAACCATACTTAACTATCGACTTATCATCATATACCCGTAACATCACAATAGCTTATACGGACAACACTATATGCATTTCATCATACACTTGATGTGCGTGTACCACCTTTTAAGCATAACGTACAACTAATTCATACATGCATCTTCTAATTTCATACATAACCCATCAAAACCTACTACTAATCATCATGTTTCCTTTCCAATTAAACATCAAACATAGCAACATCATATTTCTCCTAATTCATCTAACAAGCTTTCATCATACCCACATAATACATCATTCTTTCAACAAGAATTAAACATAAATGGTGATTCAAGTCATCATCCTCACCATAGCAAATGGGTTTCACATCTAAACTTCAAATTAACACAAACCTTACATAACCCATGTTCTATATGATGTTTCTAACCCTTATACATGATCAATTTCATATTATCTCACGGATTAGAGGATAACCCACTTCACCCATGATCACAAATCTTAGATTTAAGACATACCTTATGATCCCCTCGTGTTGGTGATCATTAATCCATGCTCGGTTATGAGTTTAAGCATCATTTAGCCTTCCAATTTGATGAAAATGATGAAGTTAGGGTTCTTGACTCCATGGGAGTCTCCTGCTCGATCAAGAACACACGCGAAGTGTGTGTTTGTGTGTGTGTTTTGTTATTTAGTAACCCAACTTTCATTATATCCCATTTAACCCCTCCATGTTTGCCATTAAAACATAATTGGCACAACTTTCATCTTTTAAATAGTTTTTATCATACAATTTACTAGGTTAAATAGCCTAGTCATTTATTTCATGATATGTCATATAGGAACATACGACAAATATAAGCATTCGGGTTTTGGGGTGTTACAGATTGGGTCTCGAATATCGAATTTTACACAACATAAGTCGGTTTTCAAATGATTTAAACTTGTCTTGATAATTATATGAATAACACCTATGTTTGATTGAACAATTATTGAGAGAAAAAAATAAAATGAATTCCATTGTGATCATAAGTCTCAGATTACAATGGTTGAATACGAAAACACAAAAATGAATAATACAATTATTGCGGAATGTTACACTAAGCATGCTTAATTGTGGAGTTTTCATGTTCTCCACACTAATTGCGTTGGTGATTTTAAAGGCATGTCATTCCTTATGAACCAATAATCTATCATGGCCACAACCGATGTGGGATTTGTCTAGGGTGTTACCATGACCCATGTTAATCTTTTCGGTATTGTTACAATCACCCCTTTAAGGACTCATCGTTCTCGATAAGGTTTGCCCCACCATATCTAATGGCACAAGAGTGGCTCTTTGTAAAATCACGCATTTCGTACCACCAATATTGCCCGCTTTGCCCCATATGGGTTGCCCATCCAGGAACTTGCGGATTTGTTTTTGGTTGCCCCAACGGAGACTTCCCATGAGGTCACCCATCTTAATACTACTCCCACTTGAGCACGCTTAACTGTGAGTTTTCATATCAATGAACCCAAAACGCATCGGTGATTTAAGAGGGAGGACATTCCTTATGAACCAAGAATCTCTCCTAGCCACGGCCGATGTGAGATTTTCCTAGGGTGTTAGATGGTCCCTGTTTGTCTTTTCGGTATAGTTACAAATCTAATGTAGTGTGCCATGTGATATAAACCTGTTTAGTTAACGGGTTTAAGAAACAATACCCCTTGTACCATGGGCTATTACCAATAAAAATACATGGGTCACTTCTTGGGTGAGAGCTTACGTGGTGCATAATATGTGAGATATGGGAATACTTGACACCTAAAAATTCAAAGATTTCTATAGGATGGAATTTGGTGAAAAATAAGCTCAAAAAGCGACTTATTTCAGAGCACCATAGACGGTAGACGGTTGATAATATAAGTAGATGAGACAAACACATCCACCCATAAGCTATAAGCTAACGGGTGCATTAACATTAAAAATCATATCAAGACCCATCTTGGTAAGGTGATGATGTTTGTGTTCGACACGTCCATTTTGTTCTGGTGACGAGGACATAAAATCCTATGGTGAATGCCATGTTTAATTAATAGCATATTGTACACGATTGTTTATATATTCCATTCCATCATTGCTCTGAATGGTGTTAACTTTGCACAAAAATTGTGTATGAACAAATGATAAGAAAACTAGCAACTCAGTATCAAAATTTGACTTGGCCTTAAGTGGATTAAACTAAGAACACCCTGAGTAATTGATGTGCCATCAATTATACATATTTTTAATGCATAATTCCCCCCCAAATTCTAAGTACTTTTATGAATCTATAGTTGGAAATGCTACCCAAATCATTCCTATTTGAAAAATGAAGGTTTCTAAGGTCTTGGGATGAAAAGAAGTGAAAAATGAGTATAAATGAGGCGGAAATTCAAGGAAATCACCAAGTTACTAGATTGGCATGGCCATTCCAGCTTAAGCATGGTCGTGCACACCTAGGCACGCCCGTGCTCAGCTAAAAGACAAACCATGGAAGCTTCGAGAACAGACAAGAAGTATTGTAGCAGGTCATGCACGCCCGTGCATCTAAAAAGACAAAATTGGAGAAGCTTCTAGATCTGACAAGAATGACACCTGTGCAAGCTCTGTCGAGACACCTATCCATGCACGCCTGTACCCATAGCGGAATCTCAACTGAATATTCCGAGAAAAGATAAAAAGGACAACCAGCTATCGGGGCCAAGTACTAGGCACGACCATCCCACCTTAGGCACGCTCGTACTCCCCTGCACCTAAACAACCTATAAATAGAGGCCCCAAGTCTTCATTCCAAATTGTGCCATTTCTTAAGAGGCTTCCTAGGTCCAACCAGAACTCTTCCTGGAGGATTTTAGTGCCTCTCCTTTCTATCTTTCTTTCCAAAATAAGGCACCAAGTATGTTAGTCCACTAGAAATGTATTAATGAGAGATGGGAGACGCTTTGTTGCACACATATTTGCGCTTGCACTTGAGCTAGAGTTTGAAGATCGTGAAAAGTGGTAATCACCATTGGTGAAAGCGTTAAGATCTTTATATGGTTGTAATCTCTATGTCTTCTCATACTTTTGGATTAGTTAATCTTATTAATCTAGCACTTTATTCTATTTAAAGAGTTTATCTTTTACTAATATTTGGTTTATTATCTTTTATGATAGTATTGCATGACCCATTTGAAACTAAATTAACTTAACCCCTTAATTTAACCATATTAATTTAACCTAACTTAACTTGACTAAGGTGTATGTATGGCTTATGGTACCCTTAATCAGATCTAGTGTTCTTGATAACCTTGGGAAGTGAAGCTTATTAGTACACTCATGGTGTGTAACAACCCATATACTAATAAGGAAAATCCGAACTTGGCGTATCAAGACTATTATTATGTAGACTTCTGGTATTGAACCGGATTTGGGTGACAAGCTTTTGGTATCAAACCGGATCTTAGGGTAATAAAAGGCTTCTGATATTACATCAAGTTCCTTTAGGAAGGCTTCTGGTAATGCACCAAGATCTGATTGGGGGGGGGGGTAAAAATTAAGATAATAAATTAATTTGGGAATAAGGTAATCCAGTGGAATAGAAGATAACTAGTGAATTGGGACCGATTTTGCTTATTCGGTAACTTAATTAATTTGATGACTAAATCGATTCGGTAATTTAAAAGATCCCTAAACATGATCCCATTTGTTAAGCTTGAAATGAAGGACTAATTAATTAAGTTATAAAAAGATAATTTAACCAAAATGGCTTTAAACCATTCTTGTTCTGGCATATCTTTTACTAGTCAAAAGGCTAAGGAAGGTTCATTATGCACATATTTCCAGACCGGTCTATCGATATGTCCTGACAAGATTGTGGGATGTTGGCGACCGGACCAAAGAAGCCACTTCTAATTTATATAAAAGATAAAAGCGAAGACTTAACCATTTTCCTCATTTTATAAAATAAACTATATTGATTACAAAAGACTTATACAAAGTCCTATATTACTATTTTAGTCTACTAAACTAACTATAAATAAGGATGGTCATAATAATAATAAATGGTTGAATAGGGGAAGTGTATCCTTGGACGATACTTGGTTTTTATCTCAAACTATACTATACGCGATGGGTTCTTTGCCCGTTGTGTGTATTTAGTTTAAAAAATCATTTTTATAAATTTAAATCTAGATAATGGTGTTTCCAAGTTATTAAATTAACGCACTTAAGTGTTCTCAATATTATTAAATTAATACACTTAATTCACACGCCACTAGTAATCGTCAATAAAAATGACATAATATAAATAACCATCCGTTCACATGATAGGTGCTAGTCCCATAAGTCACAACGAATTAAATCCAACCCATTTGATGATCGCTTAGGATTATTTTGAAAATTGTAAGCGATGAGCTTTAGACATTTGACATGACTTACAAATACTAGGTTTTTGGCAATAAAGAAGTTACTAACAAATGTCCTAACCTATTTAATAACGAAATAGTAGTAAATGAAAGGGGGCATAAATGATCGTGCAGACGCTCATAAGACCATGTGTAGTGGTTTAGCTCAATAATGCCCCCACCATGGGGCGTTTTGCGACACGTGGCAGTCCAGTCAACATGGAGCATTATTGGGGGTTATTACAAAAGTTTCGTAGTGGGAATAATGCCCAATAACGCCCCTTCCAATTATTAAACAAATATTTTTTTAATTAAAAACTTTAAATACTTCATTAAATTAAAAAAAAATACAATACTAGAAATAAAAAAATAAAATCCGACTAAATTAAAAAAAACACTAGTTTTCGTCTTCGCTTTCTTCACCCTCGCCAACTTCGTCTTCATCGTCCTCCGTTTCTTCCTCACCCTCAGGTAGTACATACCGAACCGACCATGCGTGTTGTACCAAATCAACCATTAACTCGGAATGATACGGTTCGTAACGCAACTCTCGCGCATTATTCACTCTTTCTTCCATTGACGCCTGTGGATGCTCCTCTTGAACGGCTTCTGGCACATAATTCTGGCATATCGCCTTTCCTTCGTCTTCCAAAATCATGTTGTGCATGATTATACAAGCGTACATAGCATCTCTCATTTTTTTCTTGCTCCTTGCACGACAAGGATTTTTCAAATATTGTCAGCTTGTTTAAGAACCCCAAAGCATCTCTCAATGTCTTTTCATGAAGACTCTTGAACCTTTTTAAAGTATGCTCTTTTTTCATCAATAGGATCACTAAACGTCTTCACGAAAATCGAATACCTAGGATAAATTCCGTCGCTCAAATAATATCCATGAGGGTAGTAGTTTCCATTTGCGTAAAACGACGCTTTTGGAGCTTTGCCAAAAATCCACTCCTCTAACAATGGAGATTGTTCAAAAACATTTATATCATTGCATGACCCGACCACGCCGAAGTAAGTCGACCAAACCCAAAGGTCCTGTGAAGCAACCGCCTGAAGAATAACAGTGGGTCCTTTTTGGTCACCCCGTGTGTGTTGGCCTCGCCATGCGGTCGGGCAGTTATCCCAACGCCAATGCATGCAATCTATGCTCCCGATCATACAGGCAAACCATGCGCACCATACACATCAATAATACCTTTATAAAAAAACATACACAAACATAAGCTTCAAAAAAAAATTGTAAACATTACAGTAAAGTATAGGAACTCTACCGCGACAAAAATGCTCCAAGGTGTCTCGCGTTGTTTTCTCGCCCATTTTTAGATACTCGTCGTTGATGTCGGTTGTGTTTCCATAAGCAAGGATTCGTAACGCCGACGTACACTTTTGGATACCGGTAAATCCAAGTGCCCCTCTCGCATCCGCTTTTTGTTTAAAATAATCGTAGTTGGCTTCCAAGTCGTCGACTATGCGTAGAAACAACCGCTTACTCATTCGGAAATGACGCCTAAACATTTGGTTCGAAAATGTCGGCGCCTCATCAAAATAATCTTTCATCAAACGCTCGTGTGCCGCGCGTCGGTCTCGTTCAATATAACCTCTTTTATTTTTTTCTAGTTAGGGGCAACCACAATGCTTCACATATCTCACCGCTAGTTGACAAGCACTCGTAACCGCCTCTTGCTCGACCTCCTCATCGGTGGAATGATCGCCATCCGCAAAAAAAACTCTTTGTAGTAAAAATTTACCATGGATGAAGAATTAGGGGAATCCATCAAGTTTTTTTATAAAATGGTAGTGTTTTTGAGAGAGTTTTGGTTAATTTTGAATGCGTTTATATATATATATATAGGAAATGTTTAAAAAAAAAAAGAAAAAGAACTAGCCGTTGCTAGTTTATGATTGGCCGGTCAAATTGTTCAAAGGGTGGCTTAAAAAACGCTGAATCAATTTTTTTTTTTAAAAAAAAAACGCTAAAAAACACCCTGTGTAATGGGTTCTGGGCGTTTTTAGGCGTTATTTTTTAAATTAAAAAAAAAAACGCCCCACTACGGGGGTCTAAGAAGCACACAAATGATAAGATTGTGCAAAAGCCATGAATGCATTTTTGCCTTATTCATAAAGCCTGTCCCCATATTTGCCCCTTGCTAAAATTTCCGGTGTCTTTCAATCCTAAATATTTAAGAAAGAACGAGATAACAAAATATCAAAAGGCGAGTCTGTTGTTAGTTTACTAATACAAAGTATATTATTTTTTAGATGAAGAACCATAAGGACATCTAGAAGATACAAGTTGTTTGCAATTGTAGAGGTCCCAATACGAGAAATAGGTAAACAATTATCATTAACAAAAATAACACAATCAATACCCAAGTAAACTGGTGAAGTGTCTAGAAATTCGGGTAAGATTTGCGTCTGTAGTGCAACCACAAGAGAAAACGGGCAAGATCGAGACGACCGGATACATAATGTCCTTCCTTCCTACATAGTTGGCAATGAGGAAGACGACGTGTGCCACCATGTCCACCACTGTTAGAACCTAAACATCCACGATATCATGAACAAACACCAGTTCTCTTATTGATAAAGGGTTGTACGGTTGGGACCGAGCAATAAAAAAACAGCTTGTGGAGGTGTAGAACCGTGAAAGGGAACTCAGAAAGATTTCGTGACTCTTAACTTGAGAATAAAGATGGGGTTGAAAAACATGTTGGGCAATGGAAAAAGTCTAAAAGCCGGAGCTGAATCCAAATAGAAATCAATGGGTCTTGTCAATTTTAGCCACTAGATGTCTAATCATAGCTAAATGATCACATAGATATTATAACTTTCTTCCAAACACAACAAAAGAGGAAGAAGCCTTCTACAATAGGCAAGGAGCATCAAATAAAATGTGCATTTGTTCCATAGCATCACGACGATAGGCAGATTCAAGAGTGAGACAAATGTTACAAGACATAAGAGACCTAAAACCTCTGCCATAGCCTCCTCAGTTAGTGATGATCGAAGCAAAAGGAGAAGACGTTCATTCGTTTTTTTTTCTGGTTACATATTCCGGATTTGGAAATGTATTTTCATCAGTAGTGATCGTTTCAGGCGGTATGACTTTTAAACCATCAACACGCAACAAAGTTTTTGATGCGAAAGAAGAAGGGTGATTTGGTTTCCCCGTCAAAAGGTAATTAGAGGAGTAGAGCTTGATGGTGATCATGTGTAATATGGTTTGAAAGGGAATAAAAAAGGGATCTATGGAGGAGCTAGAACCACCGACCATGGCAGACAAGAGAGGGTTCAGTGATTGAGAAGGGGCCTAAAAGTTAGGCTAATACTAGGGGTGAGAAGAAAACCGAAATAGCCGAAATAACCGAAAAAATCTGGACCGAAAAAACCGAACCGAAACAAAAACTGACGATTCGATTTTCAGAATTTTAATAACCAAAAATTTTGGTTTGGTTTTTGGATAATCGTTTCCAATAACCGAACCGATAAGTTATAATTGTATGCCAAATCTATATATTTTTATGTTTAAGTGTTTAACCCATGCTACAAAGAATTATTAATTTTATTCTTGTTTTTTAAATATTTATAATAAGAACATTAACATGTTTATTTATCATTAAAATGATATATTCATTGTTTATAAGAAATAACAAAATTTAACATAATGAAATGGTTTCAAAGTATTATAAAAGAAAACGTCTTAACAAAAACTTTGAGAAACATTAAAATAAATTAGAAGGTTAGGTTTATGTGAACAATATTAATTAAGAAGACTAAATATATGAACTTAAATGTAAACATTTAAAAAAGATTCTTGAACTTTGAATTATACTTTGAATTTTTGAATCTTACCTAATTTGTTTCAAAAATCCGAAAAACTGAATCGAACCGTGGCTAAAACCGAAAAAACCGAAACTGAACGGTTTTCAAAAACCGAAAACCAAACTTTCGGCTACAATTTTGGTCTTATCCAAAAACCAAACCATACACACCTCTAGCTAATACTATGTGAAAGTGAGAAAATCACTATATTGAATTTGAATGAGAATTACAAATATAAATACAAGAATTCTCCGAATCTAGGGGTGATAAATCAAGGAACTTACAACAATAAAATATTCTATACATTTAAACTTATTTAATCGGTAATCTTTATCTCTATAAATTATAAATAAAAATAACTTGAGGACACTTGCCATCATATTGAGACATTTAACTTTTGGTTTTCCTGCCTCTATCTCATGTTAAGTAATAATGATATTAAAATAATATAATATTTAATAGAAATTTTATAATTACGAATACCTATAATTTAATTATGATTAGTTATTTAAGTATCCAACCCATAACTTTGTGGTTTAGTAGTATGATGTCTTCTTCTATTTAAGGAGTGGATGGTTTAAATTCTGCAAAATGCAGTTTTTAATTGCAGTTTAAGTTAATGTGTTTTAGAAAAACCAAGTACACTTTAGTTGAATTTGTATTAATCAATTATATATATAACTTATCCAAAGATGAAAGACATATATTATAATGTAAGAATATATTTATATATTTAATATATTATGTGGCCATTATTATCATTTATCAAATATTGATCATTGACCTCGTGTTACATACCCGTTATTGGGTGACCCAAAACCCGACCCAAATCCAAGCCAAAACCAGACCAGCTGCCTATTCAATTAATTTAGAAAAAAAAAATAGCGGGAACAGTTTCAAAAGTGGTTTTCTAGCAGTTAATTAACTTCTGTTTCTTTTATGTTAAATAGGGCAGATTAGATCATCTTTCTTTATGTTGGATGTTTATTATATAAAAATTAGGGTTTTTTACCTTTAAAATTGGAGACATAATCCTTCTCGAATTGGATTACTATCTATGAATTCCATTGTTCATTTATTTTGATTTTCTGGGTTCTATCAATCGTTCCATTGCCGGTAAATCGAATGGTATCCTCGACCTGGAACAATCCAAATGGAGGCGGAGTGAATTCAGAGTCTACTGGAGTTCAATTAGCAGCAATCACTGCTGAACTTGAGTCTCTCAAAGAAGAGGTTGCACCGCTCAAATCACACGTCCTCTCTAAAGAAAAGAGCAGTGGTTTTGGCCTTGCAAAATTCCAAAATCCGGACGAATATTTGTGCAGCATCAGGCAAACCGGTACTGTACATGAGTACCGTCAGGAATTTGCAAAGAGGTCGGAACAGGTATTCGATTGGCCAGACAATTGCTTGCTGGGTGTATTTTTAAATGGGCTAAAAGATGAATTAAAGGCTGGAGTTTGAATCCACAAACCCAGGACAGTTTGTGAAGCCATAAATCGTGCAGTTGATTTGAAGCATAGGTGAGTTCTCTTCGGAGCAGGAGGGCTAAAGTCAAATAAACTTTCAAGCTATTTGAAGCTTCCGAGGAGACAGTTGAGCAGGTTCAACAGGAAACCTTAGAGCCTGTTACTAACCAGGAAGAGAGGATAGTTGAAATCAGCTTACATGTGATTCTTGACGAGGCAGAAGATCAGACCCATCCGGAAGACGAAGAACATGAGAATCACGGGGTTGAATTGGAAGCAATCAGTTTGCAAGCAATTACAAATGATTTATCAATTATCTGTGGCAGGTCTAGTGGAGCCATTGCAAGGCCATCATCAAAGGTACCCGCCACGCCTATGGTTACGGTTATTAAAAGTTGGGAAAACAACCTGCAACGACATTCTGTCTTAGCTCGTATATGGATCCATGAAGCTGGTCAGCCTACAATTGAATGGATGATCGCTTGGCACAACTATCAGATTTTCGACTTGAGAACAAGTCGTTTGTCCGGGTCGGATGTATTGTTACATACCCGTTATTAGGTGACCTAAAACCCGACCCAAATCCAAGCCAAAACCAGACCAGCTGCCTATTCAATTAATTTAGAAAAAAAAATGGCGGGAACAGTTTCAAAAGTGGTTTTCTAGCAGTTAATTAACTTCTGTTTCTTTTATGTTAAATAGGGCAGATTAGGTCATCTTTCTTTATGTTGGATGTCTATTATATAAAAATTAGGGTTTTTTACCTTTAAAATTGGAGACATAATCATTCTCGAATTGGATTACTATCTATGAATTCCATTGTTCATTTATTTTGATTTTCTGGGTTCTATCACCTAATTACTCCTATATCATTAATTGGTAAATATTTGATGGACGTATCTACCCTTAGTAGATAAACATAGGGTTTCCCCTTGGGTGTATATAAATAGAGATTACTAGAGAGGGTTTATGCTAAGACAATTATAATAACATCATCACTATCAATTCGTCACCCCTCTCTCTCATAACTGTGTTCATCAAGAACACCTAAACCCATCAGAATTGTACACCCTAAAAGGGAACTCGACCAATCTGACGAACACAACGTCTACGTCATTCTCAT
Organism: Helianthus annuus; assembly: GCF_002127325.2. Lineage (NCBI taxonomy): Eukaryota > Viridiplantae > Streptophyta > Magnoliopsida > Asterales > Asteraceae > Helianthus > Helianthus annuus. The sequence continues at coordinate 49,690,835 of NC_035445.2, forward strand.
TCTCTGATGCGATTACTAGCTAACCAGGTACACATGTGTTTTATTATTCATGATTGAATTTATTTAATTAGGGTTTATGTTTTACCCATGTTCTTATAATATAATCAACATTTAAAACATAACATAATTTATAACTGTCACGTCAAAGTTTTAGCTAATACAAAACTGAGATTTAGACACAATGAATTTGCTTTTTAGACACGATTTTGAACCAGGCAACAAACAGGACGTCCCAAAAGGGGTTGTTCCTCAAATGCAGTTTAAAGGAAACCCCATTAAAAAATCAACAGGACAATCAAAAAAAGATGCGTTAAAAAATTACGCTCAGGCATCTCGCTGGAGCACCTTCAACTCACAAAATAAAAAAATGAAGGAAATAAACAAGATCAAAATGAGATTAATCAAACAAAACTTCCGGTAGATCCACACAACAAAACACACAACTAGTTGTGTTATGTTGTGTATGGCGAACAAGATCATAAGTGCACACGCCACGTCATTAAGTGCAACCCTCCTAAAGGAAGCATTGGAGGCAGTCTGATAGTGGTGGCTAGTAACGAAGATGATGGCAGAGGGGTTGGTGGGTGTAGGAGGGAAAATGACAAGTTGTTTTGCTTTAATTGTTAACTTATGGTTTTTAGACACGGTGAGTTTGCAGACCTGCATAAAAAACAACATGGAGATTTAGGAAAGTGGGGAAAGTGACAAGGTATATTGTTTTACTGGATTTTAGACGTGGTGGGTTTTTAGACCCGCATAAAACATACCCAACTATGTCTAATAATCATAAGTACTAGTGTTTATTTTTTTAAATACATATGTTGACGATTGTTTGTGTTAATTGATTACATTATAGTTTATTTAACACGTGCAAACACCTATGTTTTTTTAATATATCACATTCATGAAATTGTAACTAAGATTATATTTATTCAACCCGTGTAATAAATAAGATACTAGTCTAGTATCGAATATGGTTTAAATTGGCACTAGTGATGGATGGGAAATATTGGGAACATTCTCTACCTAGAAAACACCTTCTAGAATGCCCAAAACTATTGATAAATTTCCTTAAATGCAAAACATAAGAAAAATCCTGCAACATGATGGATTATTCTATGATAGAAGTGGAAAAAAGAAGAAAAAAGCAATCTATATTCTTGATTTATGATAACAACGTGAGTAATCAATAAGCTTTTGACATGTATAACTTCCTACAAAAGAAATAAGGTATGATCAAAGAACTTTGAATAGGATCTCTTTTACAAGCACTTTCAGAAAATTTTCCAAATTTAGCAAAACTTTATGCTTCTGAATCTCTAAACATTTTTAAAGTCAACATATTTTAATGTCTATTTAACATTTCTTTCTCTATAAAAAGGCTGTTAAGCATCAAATACTGTTGGAAATTTGTGAAAATAGCACTTTTCATAAATATAGGAAAATGATTTTTTCCTATTTTGTACTAGAAATAAATATAAGAAAATGAGCGGGTTTTATATATTTATTTGTGGGTTTGTGTTCTATGTTGGAAGAGCTTCGCAACGAAGTAAACCAAGTCCAAAACGGAGCTAAGAAGAATGAGATATCGATGCTGAAAGTTTGGTGTTTGAAACTTGAATGCTGAAAAAAGTGGGAAAGTGGAACCTTGTCCCACATAGGAGGAGAGATGAAACTTAAATGGGTATTTAAGTGGGAACTCTCCATCCTTATTGTTTCATGGAAGCACACACTAAGTGTACTCACGAAGGGTCCGCACCCTAATTCGCACTCGCACACGCGCACGCATGGCGTGGGCGATGAGGCGCAATGTGGCGCTTTGATGGCGCACTTCGCACTTCGCACGCTCGCATCGCCCCGCTTGAGAGCCGCCTTTGTATTTTTGACCGCTTTCGCGTGGTGGAGTACAAGGGTTGCAAGAACCAAGTGGTTGGTGACGTGGCACGCAGGCGCATGACCCTGGTGGGTCCGCGCGGAGTGGCGCATGACGTGGCAGGTAGGCACGTGGTTGCGCGCATGGAGCATGGGCACTGATGTGACGTGCGCGGCGCACCAAAGTGAGCCAATACGGCGCGACTGTGTGGCGTGCTCGTATAGGCTCACATGTGACGTGGCGCACGCGTGCATGGAATTGAGCCAGTATGGCGCACGCGCGCATGGAAGTGAGCCAAAATGGCGCACGCACGCATGAGCGTGCAGACTTGCGCGCGCAAGGGCGCGCACGCAGGAGCTTCTAGCAGTTAATTCCAGTGCTGTTACATTTCAGCCTTTGAAACTGACGAGTCAATGCTTTTGACTGAGAATTAAATGACGAATTAAAGTGCATTGAAGACGTTTAATACAGTTTAATTTTCCCATTTAATTCGTTTTTCAGTTTCGACTTTACATCTCCAATATAAATAGAGGACCCAGCTGTAGAACCAAACACACCGAAAATTCCTAGCAAACAACTTTCTCTCTATTGAATTCTTCTTCATCTTCAAGCAGCAAGGTACACCTTCGGGTTGGAGTCAACACCGGCAGTGCAACTGCTTCAGGCTGTTGTATCCTGGAAACTAACGTGTTCTCTTGGGAGACACGAAATTTGTTTTACGGGACCCGTGTCTAACACGATCCTCAACCACGAACCGGTTTTTTTTGTTCTGAAATTCTGTTCTTGTTTTTCCTTTTATTTTTCAGTTGTAATTGTATGGTTTCAGTTTATTCTGTTATTGTTCTATAATTCAAGTTAATAAAAGTTTTTATTTAATTTTGTACGAATGGATTCCTACAAATACAACTCACACTGTCACACATCTTCACGTAGCTAGTGTTTTAAGAACTCCATCAATCTCTACCCCTCTCTCTCTCTCTCTCTCTCCACATCATCACTATGTCAAGAATGATTGAACCACTTGCACTAGGAAGAGTGATAGGAGAGGTGGTGGACATATTTACACCATGTGTCAAGTTGAATGTGACCTACAATCTCAATAAGACTGTCTCTAATGGCCATGAGCTCATGCCTAATCTCATTACCTCTAAACCGCTTGTTAATATCGGTGGTGAAGACATGAGATCTGCTTATACACTTGTAACCATCTTGATCTTTAGTTCACATAATTCATGTTTATATTCTTACTAGTTTAAGAACCCGCGAGGTTCGCGGGTGGACTAAAACACAAATGAATAAGTTTAATTTATTGAAGTAATCGTTATTACCCGTGAATACTCACAACGTAATGATTTAATTAAAGAAATGAAAATACTTTTAATTGTTCAAAATTAAAAATAATTTTCAAATATAGAAACAATGTAATGATTTAATTAAAATGTACGATGTGGGGGAAAATAATTATATTTATAAATTAAAGAAATACTAACTATTGAAATGTTAATATTAATATTATCATGTTATAAAAGAAAACGATATAATTCATAAATTTATAAAGATTTATAGTTTAAGTCGAATAAATAACATATGTTATTGACCAGTGTACTTCATTGGTGTGTACTACATTGGCTGAATCACAATTCTAATGTCAAATAAAAAAATGTTCATGTTATGGTCTAACTTTCGTCCCTTTCATTGTTGAATATTTATCTAATATTACCAATTTAACATGTTAAAATAGAGCATAATCCAATCAAACACAATAAAAACAGGTCAAACTACCACCTCTAGATGTATCTATTATTACCCGGTCCACTCATGTATTTTCGCCCACGTGTTGTTGCACATTAAATGACATAGCTGGTTAATTTTGCATGACGTGTTCGGACGCTTCAAAAGATTATATTTTTGTTATAAAGTTCATCAAATAAATACAAATATAAAACTTGGTATATGTTTCACTATCAAATATACATGTATAATAGATAATAGATCTCAAAATCTATTCCACTAATCAATGCTTAGTATCGAATTTTAAGGTCACATGGTTACCAGTCTTCACATGTATTAATGCTAACACCTTGTCCATGTGTCAATATCAGCTATAGCCAATGGCAACTGCAACAATTAAAAGTAATGAGAGATTAAAAGTATGCATATTAATGTAACTAAAGCGACTTTTAAAAAGAAATTGAAAGGCGATTTTATTAAAATCATACAGTACCCAGGTACATAGTCTTGGAATTTCTCCTCAACACTTGTACTTAAACACTATATGATTTCTCTAAGTACTTCATTTTCCAATACTCGATCATAACCGAAAGAATGACACAAATTGAAGAATCATATATACCGCCACTACCGATTACTTTTGGTAGAAAAGTTTTATGTTATTTATCGTAAACGAACTGTACGCATGAACTTATTATAGCAATCTGAATTTAAAGATTCAAAAAAACGAAGCATCGTAGTACAAACATAACAAAAGGGAATTGAAAAGTAAATGTAAGAAATACGGTTTTCGGGTTTTAAATATAAACTGAAACTCTATTATTCTAACACTTCTGCTTGCTGGAGTTTCGTAACCAATAACCTCGAATTCGTTTTATACCAGTTGAAAAAACAATCATCACCTAATGAAATAACCTTCAAAGACGTAACATAATACGCTCATAAATGCGAAGATTTTAAGAAACAAAGATTGTGTTCTATGACCGCATACTAAGATATTGCTTTCTGAAATGAAAATACCTTAGTTGTCGCGCTAATAGATATAAAAACTCAAGTTTTTTGAACGCATACAAATCATTAGGTTTGAGCATTAGGTTTGACTTTGACCAAATGACTTCATTATTTTATAAATTAAGAAGTCAAAAACACCGACCTATTGACCATATGCATTCCGATATATCCTGAAGCCACATTTCCACTACCATAAACCAAAGAAACATTATTCACACCACAAAAATATTTAGTCTAAATGTCTATTGTGAGGAAATTTGTAATAATAGCCATTATTTCCACTACAAAAGGATAACAGTTTCATGCAATAAGTTGATTCACTTCAAGATCCCACTCAACTCTATCGTCACGAATCTGCGATAGAAAAATAACCTGTATTTTTTTACCATGTCTCTTCACGAATCATATGTTTAACGCTATTAAATAATATCACAAAAAATGAATACCTGCTTCTGAGAGCCAATAGAATATTTACCATTTGGATGGAAAATATATATGCTCCAGATGCCTAACACAAATAAATACACCCTAATGAGGGGGCTCATTTTTTAACATGTACAAATATACAATTGTTAGGTAATATAACAAAAAGATAACGAAATGAAATGCTATAATAATAGTTATAATAAAGTTACATGTAGCCCTGGAATTCCATCAAATGCAGCATAAAAGGCATATGATTGCTTCAAAGAGGCATCAATCTTTCATAATAAAGCATTAGTCTGGTAAGATACACAATAAATTATCAAACTCAACCATGTTTATACATGTCCTAATATTATAATTTGGTGTAAATGAGCATAACAGTTTAATGAACCATGTGTTTTCTTTTTGTTTTATCGAAAAGTACCCGCATATCAATCATAGCTATGTATCTTTGCAAACGAACCTCATATTGACAGACCAGTTGCATCACCTTCTTCTCCTAATTTCCATGATCAACAAATAACCGTGTACGCCCCTTTCGTGTTCTGCCCTCTGCTTGATTCAACCTGTAACAATACACCAACACACTTCAACAATTTTTAATAAACACATGTGTCTCAGATGCTTTGAAACACGATCAACAGATATTAGTGTACGAAAACTGAAAAGCGAGTATGGTGAACGGTGGCTTGCAAATAATCTGATCGTTGGCATAACACCCGTCTCATCAGCCATTGAAGGTTCTATACCATCATCCAGAATGGAACTAAGAATATCATATCCCTACGTCAATATTGGGTCATAATTTATCAACCTCACTAATGATCTCCTCCTTCATCTATATTGGGACGAAAACATACAAAATATAATCCAAGTTACTATATTGTGTTATCATATTGGGATGAAATCTAAATCCCTAAATATAGTCGTTGGCAATGATTATACAAACGGACACGAAATATAGAAAATTAATATTAAATTATAGCTAATCAAGCAAAACAAAGCTCTTGATTGAAGCAACACCCACAAATTTAACCCTCTATACAAAGATAAAACTAAAAATAACTCAAGTAAAACTCAATAAATCATAATATTAACTTCTGCAACTTCAGTTTTAAACATATGGTGATATCAATTTACCTTGATCCATAGATTTTTCATGTGAATTAGGTAATTGATGGCATCGAAAAAAAGAGTAGGAATTCCCTGTGAATGATACCCACATCTCTCCGATAGTGTTGCTTGAACCACACCTGATCTTCTACTCGACTATTCGTAAAAAATCAAAGCTAATTAAAATCCATGTTTTATTCATCAAAAAGTCATGAGAAAACAGGAACAACGAAGTTCTTATAATATAACCAAATAGGTACACAAAAATTTAGTTAAAAAATATGTATTAAAAGTTCCCAAAACAATTGATGATGTGACAAACGTATTTTTTTGTAAACCATCGATATTAGATTGCCATTAACGTTTACCTCAACTACCGTCATCGATCACCAATGGCAGCGGTGGTGTCAATACTGAGGAAGTCTTGAGTACATTGGAGACTTGAAATTACCAAACTCCTGCTGGTATAGTTAATATTTTAAAACATAAATCTATAAAGTTAATGTATTGTCCCCAAAAAAAAGTTATTAAAACTCTCATTTTTACCAAGAATGTTGCTGATAGTCCCCGTGGGAAGTCAAACTCGCTCGAACAAAATCGACAATAGTGAGAACCACCTATGTAAGAATAAAAACAACCATCTCATTGCATATTTTTAATTCGTTGATTAACATGCAATTATGTACTAAAGTTACAAAATAAGACATTTAAAAACCAACCTATATATATACAATGTAAACACTGGTTGTTGATGTTAACCATTAATGGGTTTTTTTTTATATTTCAAGAGGATCAAATGTAAGAGCTGCTAATAATAAGAGTTCTGCAAACAAAATGGAGATGGTATAGTCAACAAACTGACATTGAATCAAAAGAAAATTCAAAAAAATATAAAATATTAACGGGTCATGACGTGTTACCCGACCCGCTCAGTTTATCTTATCTCATTTTTATGTCAGCTATAACACAATATGTATCCGAACACTCAGAATGGCCTGAATTAGAGGTGGTGGCTAATACGAACTGGAATCAAACAACCTCAAAAAACATAACAAACACAAATAAAAATAAAAATGCAGACATAAAAATCAAAAGATGAAAACATACCTGCATAACAATACGACAAACGCTGAGTTGAATGCAGAAACTACAGCTAAAAAGACAACGACACGCCAATCAAACCTCAATCGCAAAGCAATAACCCAAACCCCCAAATCCCCAACGAAAATGCTGAACCAAAACCTTAGTTCACAACACGTACCTATTAACCTGTAAGACCAAATATCCAAGTATGGATCCAAGTATCCAACACGTGTAAGAAAGGAATTTCCTCATTAGTTTGATTACTATGCCTTTTATCATTCTTGTTAATTTCCTCATTAGTTTAACTTGAGTTGCTTCTTAATAGTTCATTATTCTCAGATTGCATTTCAATTGAATAAAGCCTGTTAAATCGTTTTTTTATCAAATCCATTATTCAACGTATGAAGAATTAACAGTTGTCCCAAAAAATTGAAATTTCTCTCAGACATTTCATCAAACAGTTGCAGTGCATCTAACACCTTTCCATCTTACAATTCACATTACAAAACAATACCGGTAAGATAAGAACAATTAAGGTTGAAAATCAAACATTTTACAACCATGAGAAACATTTTATAGATCTTTCCACTACATTCTTACTTTTCCATACCTGAAAAAAACGTGATCTCCAAAACACCCTTTCATAAGGCTTCAATATGCGTTTCCAGTTGGATCCTAAACGATATGCAAAACAGATTTACAAATCGAAAAACAAAAGATGAAAATCTTACCAGTTGGATCCTAAACGAATGTTTATTCAAGAAATCGTATGAAATTGAACCTGCATTATATGAAATCGAACCCAAAACACATGGTAAAATATGAAATCATACGAAATCGAACCCTAAATTATACGAAGATACTAATTGAAACCCTAAAAATCACCTTGAACACCCTTAAACTCAAAGAATTATCCGTCAATTTCGATAGAATGTTGTCGCCGATGGTACTGAGAGAGAGACGCAGAGGATTCTTATTCAACAGAGAGAGATTAGGGTTTTCTAGTAGATGAGGAACGATTAATGAGAGAGAGAGAGAGTATAATTGAAGTGTACATGAGGTATATTGCCGCTCAAATCACAATTGTGAGGAGTATTAAGTTGCCAGGTGGCAATTAGTGGATTAAATTTATGCCAAGTGGCACTAAAATGTTTTGTTTTAATATAGATAATAGATATTCTTGTATTGACTTGGTCTTATTTTGAGTTGAAGATCATGACCGATCTAGATGTTCCAGGCCATAGTGATCCTTACTTAAGAGAACATCTCCACTGGTCAGCTTAGTTGATTTTGGTTATTTTGTATTGTATGGTTATCATATTATTTAAGTACCATATAATAACTATAATTAAAAGCGAACATATTTTGGACCCCTTTTATGTTACAGGATTGTTACAGATATTCATGGTACCACTAATGCTTCCTTTGGTACGTATGCATTTCCTTTACTCATATGCAACCATATTATATATTTTTTCTTTTAATTATGCATCCCATGCATCTACTGAATTGCTCATAATCCAAGAAGGGAGATTATGAGCTATGAGACGCCGAAGCCGCTAATAGGGATTCATCGATATGTGTTCTTACTCTTTAAGCAGAAAACAAGAAAATCTGTGAGTCCACCGACTTCCAGAGACCGTTTCAACACTCGTAACTTCAGTCAGCAACATGGGTTAGGGTTACCGGTTGCTGTGGTATATTTCAATGCTCAAAGAGAAAATGCCACCCATCGAAGATGATTAAACATATGATGCATTGTGTATATGTAATGTATTTGGGGTATCTCAAACGATATTTATCGAATGAAATGTCTCAAATATTATTATGCATATATGCAACTTCAATAATAAAGAAGAAAGGAAGGGATAATGTTGAATGTAACAATAAAACCTTGATTTATTTTATGTATCTTAATCACATTTGAAGTATGTGTATTATTGTTGCAACTCCAATAAGAAATGCAATATTCTAGTGATAGTTGGGTGGCTTAAACAAATTTTTGTTCTATTTACGTTTTAGTCATTAGCATATGGTAAATAATGGGTGTTAACTAATGTATGAAATATAAATAAAGGAGAATGTGAAATTATTATGGGTGAGGGTATTTGGCATCCCTCAAAATTAGATGGACATTCCCCTATGTAACAACCCGACTTTTAAAGTCAAAGTACAAGTCAAAGTCAAAGTCAAAGGAAGAAAAGATTGCTTATCAGATCTGTCATTTCTGACTTAATTATTTCTTGTACTCTTCGACCTCGATAGATCGATACTTTAGTTGACGCTATATTATTTTACGATTTATAATATGTAAAGTAACAATGTGATAAACGCAATTAAACACTATCTACTTAACGCTATCACATCGCTATCTCATCGCAACTCGAATCGTAGTTGTTGGTATTGCTTTATGTCTGTGTGTGCTATTATGTGCTTTACTTTTGAATGCTTATATTTGTTTGAGGTGATATTCGCAAACGCAACTCTATCACAACGCTATCTAATCGCAAACGCTAAACGCATATTTACTTACTTATATGTTGTTATGTGTTAGTTATGTTATTTATGTAACTATTGTTTAATACTATCGCATCGCTTACTCGCAACTCGCTCCAACGCAACGCAACGCTCAACGCACGAAACAAGTCGAAAACTAACTCACACGCGTCGTCCGATCGAACGACCGCTCGATCGAATGGTCATCTGACCGGATGGCCATCAAATCGAAAGGCCATCCTTTCTGTCCAACTTTGCACCGCCTTTCACCTCTCCCCCTATAAATACTCAGCAGTCACATCAACAGTTCACTTGATGTGACAGCTCCCTCTGACCCAGCACTCTCAAGCCACTTTTCTCTCGATTCCTCGCAATTCTTGTAAGTTTCCACTCTAAATCTTGTACTTCCTTGATCATTACACACTTTCTCATCATCTTCTCTAATAAATCACAACTTTTCACAATGAAATCACTGGATTGGGCTGTTCTAGGGTGACGTCATCATGGAGTTCATATGAACATTGAAGTATGACCTCATCTAACCAAGAACAACTCCGATCTAAAGGATTTCTACAATTTTTAAACAGTGATTTCACCTAAATCTAAACATTTTTCAAGAGATTCAAATTTTTCTTCAAACATTCTTCACTTTTACTCAAAACCGATATAATCTGAGCTCGTTCGGGCCTCTATTCTTTCTATAGTGGAGAACCGGACTGAGAATGGATTCCTATCGGAGAAGACGACCGATCCACGGGTTGAACATGAAATTTCACCTTGAACAGTTAAGTCTGACCGAATGAGGTGATTCCCGTCCGAACGGATGAGCTAAACTTGGTGTGGTTTCCATTGTTTAACACGTCGTCATACCGTCTCGGTTAAACCGCAAAACTTTTAACTTAACTTATTTTACAAGATTTCAAACGAAACAGTTGCTCGATCGAATAGCCATCTGATCGGACGACCATCCGATCGAACGGCTATTCGACCAGGTGATTGGTGAACTTCAACACTTAAACAATTTTCCAAAACTTCAAAGAACATCAGTTCCAAACGAATCACCATTTGAGCGGACGACTATCCGTCCGGATGACCTTCCGACCGGATGGCTGGACAGATAGAGACACTTCTCATTTTAAAAAATGCTACAACGAAAACTTCAAAGTTCAAACATTTCACAAACACATTCTTTCCAACGAATGACCCTCCGACCGAATGGTCATTCGTCTGGACGGTTGATGTGTGTAAAATGCAACATATAAATTACATCAATTCAGGCATAAAACTAACCCTTTTTTAGTGCTAATGTTGGAAAAAGTGTGCTTTTGTCTTCCTTTTGTATTTTTAGGACCAAACGAGCTTAAATGAACAAAAGGAACAAATATGCAGCAAAAACTAACATAAATACAAAGAAAAGGAATAAACATGGCATGCCCGACCCCTCGACTGCATCCCCCCAAGCAAAAACAAGAAATAGGAGGCTGACCACGGCCCGGGCCCAGCGGACACGGGGGCATGGTCAGGTGTCTGCAGAAATGGACAAAGTTGTGGACGCTTCTATTCCCGACACGGGGGCGTGCCCAGATCATCACGGGGCGTGGTCAACGCTAAGATTTACAGAATCTTGCAAATCTTGATAGTACAGATACACTTCTGCACACGGGGCCATGCCCAGCGAACACGGGGCCGTGTGGAGCCTAATGCAGGTGGAGGTTACCAAGGGAAACAATAACCCACACCCCATGCACAAAAACAGAGCCTCCTGACAATTTTCCTTCATTACAGCAAGTTCAGCACAGGGCCGTGCTCAGCCCAACACGCCCCCGTGCCCAATGATCTGCAGAAAATGCCCAGTACAGGTAACTGGACACGAGGCCGTGCTCACTGAACACGCCCCCGTGCCCAGCCTTCTGTTTAACATGATACTGGCGATCTGAGCACGGGGCCGTGCCGGGACCAACACGGGCCCGTGCCCAGTTGCCCAGTAACATAAATTTTGTTTTTAAACACTTTTTACACATTCAGTCAACCTAAAAACTTATTTTTTGGACACATTGAGGACAATGTGTAATTTAAGTGTGGGGGGATGCTAAAACCTTGAATTTTTCAAGTCCTAATAACAAGCCTTACACAAAACTCTATTGGAACCGCTAATCACCCCAATTTTTTTTTCAAAAACTTTTCATTTTTTCTTTACTTGTCTTGGTTTAATTTGGGAATAACAAGTTCTAAAAGGTTATATTTTTACAAATTTACAACCGATAGCGTCGTGATAAAAAGAACCAACATAAGAAAATTATGAAACGGCATGACAAATCTAGTTAAAATTTGATTATATATACTTGATCACATTATAAACCCATTCCCACAACAAGTGAGTTTTGAGCCTTTATTGAGCATACAAATATACATCTTTAAACTAAATGCTCATTTTCCGTTTCTTGTGTGAATAGCCGCTTGGTTCTTACGACTCTAGAACTTGCCACGACGATACATTTCCGGTCCTTACCAACTTAAATCCAAGTAAGTAAATGATGGAGGCATTAGGACTAACTCATTTTCTTTTCAAAACCATTATTTTTCATTTTCTTTATCACCTACCCAAAATCTCCCCTAGTTAACCCTTTTGAGCCTAAACCTTTTCGTTTCTGAACCCACAAAAACAAACACCCTTTACCCACCAAAACATTTTTCTTTTCAACCCTTTATTTTAGTAAAAAGCTCGGTTCTCTTGTGACGTTTCTTTATAAAAAATAAATAAATAAATAAATAAATTGAAGTCTAGCAATAAACAGACAAAGTCCTCAAAGAAACTTTGTTTGAAAATTCTTAGTTTGAATAAAAATCACAAAAACAAAAAGTTTTACGACGACCGACACTTTTTACGCTTTTAGCCCTTTTTACTAACCACTAACCCAAAACCACCTACCTTTAACTCAATCCTAACCTTTCCCCAAGTCCTCTTGATATTAACAAAGGTTTATAGTAAAAAGGATGAGGATTGATTGCTTGGCAAGCATATGGTAGAAGTAAGTTTCATGCCGGTCTCGAGTGTTTCACAAAAATACATCTTCGGCCGAGTGTTGAGTGATCTCCCGTGAGGTATGTGAACTTGTATATAAATGAAATTTTAAAGAGGCATGTTATGCCCAAATAAGTAATTTCCCTTATGAAATGTTCTAAATAAATCATAACGAATAGGATTGTAAATAGTATAAAAATAAAACCCAATAAAGATCTTGGATTCCCGACACTCAAGACAAGCCCAAAACTTCTCTTCTACCCATTCCATTTGGGTGTGTAAGCCACAAAATAAAGAGTTTTGCTTGAGGACAAGCAAAGATTCAAGCGTGGGGGTATTTGATGTGTGTAAAATGCAACATATAAATTACATCAATTGAGGCATAAAACTAACCCTTTTTAGTGCTAATGTTGGAAAAAGTGTGCTTTTGTCTTCCGTTTGTATATTCAGGACCAAACGAGCTTAAATGAACAAAAGGAACAAATATGCAGCAAAAACTAACATAAATACAAAGAAAAGGAATAAACGTGGCATGCCCGACCCCTATACAACATCTCCCCAAGCAAAAACAAGAAACAGGAGACTGACCACGGCCCGTGCCCAGCGGACACAGGGGCGTGGTCAGGTGTCTGCAGAAATGGACAAAGTTGTGGAAGCTTCTATTCTCGATACGGGGGCGTGCCCAGCTTAGCACGGGGCATGGTCAACGCTAAGATTTGCAGAAACTTGTAAATCTTGATAGTAAAGATACGCTTCTGCACACGGGGCCGTGCCCAGCGAACACGGGGTCGTGTGGAGACTAATGCAGACAAGAGCAATTAATAAAGTAAGAGAAAGAGGATGGCCACGGGGGCGTGTCCAGCGGACACGAGGCCGTGGCCGGGCTTCTATTCAGGCTATAAATAGGGGTGCTTGGTTCACTTCAAAAGCATCCCTTGGCAAACCACCTCTCTCCCACTTTGCCACCACTCCACCACCACTACAACACCCACATCCACCACCATCATCCATCATCCACCTTAGAGTGTTTGTAGTAGTCTCGGGATCCAAGATTGATCGTAAGAGTTCTTGTCAATCAAAGGCCATGTTTGGCTAAGTCTCTTACATCACTTGGTGAAGACAAGCATTTAATGTAATACTTTTGATTTTTAATCTTTTCGCACTTTTTATTTGGTTTTGTATTAATGACTTTAATAACTAGTTTCTTATGTTGATGGTGAAACTTCTTTATCATTTGTCTGTGGTGTCTTGGCATTACTTTACTGTCTATATAAAGTAAAAGATTTTCACCATTCATATCTCTACGGTCTATATAGAGATATGTTGGCTACCTGGTCGGGGTTTAAGGAAATGGTTTAGTAAGGTTCTTGCCTCGTTCAGTGTATAGATCCTGCAAGGACCTGGGTCAAGCTTACTTGGACCTCCTTCAATACCCATTGGTATTAGATGGCGGGGGTGCGAATGGCTTGATCCCCTCATATGTAAACTACTATTAATACATTAAACCTGCTACTTGGGATTGTATCCCTGCTGACTCAAACCACTTAGCCGAGGGTAACGTCGCCTTCAAAAGAGGGGCCTACCACTTTACGCATTAATAACTTAATTAATTATCTTTCAATATTCCGATCCTTTGGGATTGTATCCTTGCTGACTCAAACCACTGGGTTGAGGGTAACGTCACCTTCAAAAGAGAGAGCTACTACTATAACTAAGATTTACTTACTTGTATGTTGTTATGTGTTAGTTATGTTATTTGTGTAACTATTGTTTAATACTATCGCATCGCTTACTCGCAACTCGCTCCAACGTAACACAACACTCAAAACACCAAACGGAAGTCGGAAACTAACTCACACGCATCGTCCGATCGAATGACCGTTCGATCGAATGGTCATCCGACTGGATGACCATCTGATTGGATGGCCATCAGATCCGTCCAACCTTGCACCGCCTTTCACCTCTCCCCCTATAAATACTCAGCAGTCACATCAACTGTTCACTTGATGTGACAGCTCCCTCCGACCCACGCACTCTCAGGCCACTTTTCTCTCGATTCCTCGCTCTTGTAAGTTTCCACTCTAAATCTTGTACTTCCTTGATCATTACACACTTTCTCATCATCTTCTCCAACAAATGACAACTTTTCACCATGAAATCACTGGATTGGGCTGTTCTAGTGTGACGTCATCATGGAGTTCATGTGAACATTGAAGTATGACCTCATCTAACCAAGAATAACTCCGATCTAAAGGATTTCTACAATGTTTAAACACTGATTTCACCTAAATCTAAACATTTTTCAAGAGATTCAAATTTTTCTTCAAACATTCTTCACTTTTACTCAAAACCGATAGAATCTGAGCTCGTTTGGGCCTCTACTCTTTCTATAGTGGAGAACCGAACTGAGAATGGATTCCTATCGGAGAAGACGACCGATCCACGGGCTGAACATGAAACTTCACCTTGAACAGTTAAATCTGACCGAATGAGGTGATTCCCGTCCGAACGGATGAGCTAAACTTTGTGTGGTTTCCATTGTTTAACACGTCGTCATACCGTCTCGGTTAAACCGCAAAACTTTTAACTTAACTGATTTTACAAGATTTTAAACGAAACAATTTCTCGATCGAATAGCCATCCGATCGGACGACCATCCGATCGAACGGCTATTCGACCAGGTGATTGGTGAACTTCAACACTTAAACAATTTTGCAAAAGTTCAAAGAATATCAGTTCCAAACGAATCACCATCCGACCAGATGGCTGGACAGATAGAGACATTTCTCATTTTACAATATGCTACAACGAAAACTTCAAAGTTCAAACATTTAACAAACACAATCTTTCCAACGAATGACCCTCCGACCGAATAGTCATCCGTCCGGACGGTCATCCGATCGGATCACTATCCGTCCCTCATCTCACTCGACGCACCGTTTTATGCACTGTTCAATGCTTATACTGTTGTACTGTGATCAGGCTAACTCTCCAGCGCTCCCTTTAATCCAAGACTGTGTTTATTTATTAAACACGACCTGTGAGTATACTCGATCCCTTTTTGCTTAACACACTTTTGGGTGTTACATACGTTACTTATATCAAATCACATCGATCACACAACGCAAACACTTTTTATATGCTAACCGCTCTCGCATGTTATACGCGTTATTCGATGAATGCTTGTATGTTATGTTTACACAGTGATTGTTGCCTGACACCTTAGCAATGATAGTACTATAGTTTGGACTCAGCACCTATCGTGGACATGGATTGTTAAGGGTATTACTTCACGTGTCACAGTGGTGATATGTGTTGCATATTCTACAACTCGCAGTCATGTCTGTGCATATTTCATTGTCGATAGCTTACATGCTTCACATTTCTACGTGTTACATGCTGGTTATGCGTAAATCGCTTTCGCTACTATTATACTATTAAACTTGTATGCTCACCTTTACACTATGTGTATTGACTTTATTTTAATGTATGTGACAGGTGTTTAGGATGCTTTGCTTTGCTTGCTTTTGTGGAATCAAGCTAGGGGAGCCTAGAAACAAACTAAACAATTTATGAGTTGTCGGAAGAATATTTGTCTTTGAGAACACTATGTCTGTAATAACTGTTTTACTTTAGATGTTATGGTATGGCACATGACGTTAAATATTTGGTAATTATAGTTGTTATGGATTCTCCTGGACAATCTGTTTCGCTCAATGCCGCACCCCGATGTTTCAGCCATCGGTTGGGGTGTGACAAATTGGTATCAGAGCCATAACTATAGGGAATTAGGCAGGACTCGACCTAGTCCGGGTCGATGTCTTAGAATTAACCTAGTCTATAGTCTAAGTACCAACAGACCGACTTGTGCAACCCAATAGGGGTTTGTACCAGCTTACTAATACTTCCGCTCGAACTCACGAAAACTACACAGCTTTTCCTAAAGATGACACTACACACACACAATTTTCATAACACAAACGAGTGGTTGGATCGAGATTAGGTGTGAAAACAGCAAACTCTGGATCAGATCGCTCGCCCGACGCGCATTTTTACAATAAACACGAGAATTTACGTTGAATCAGGAGTGAAATCCATACTTCAACGAAGATTCTCCCTATATCTCTCGTGATTCTATCACACAAACAGGAATGAAGTTGTTAAGTTTGGGGTGAAACCCGAATCTTGATAACTTGTTGCGCTCTCTATTTTGGTTTTACAAAACTCTCACCAAGGTCTCGATGGATTCCAACGACTCGATTCACGCAAAAGACGAAAGGATGCGTGCCATTCACCGTAATACGGTGACAGAGCAGAGTCTGTTAGGTCGAAACGTGTACTCGAAGTCCTTGAGAATAGTCGAATCACTTTGGGTAGTCGATGTCTACACACCCGAGACAAACTATTTTCAATTTCAAACCCGCAATCGCTGATTTTATGTGTTTATGTGTTTCGATTCTAAGCACGCAGCCGCTGGTTCTTCAATTTTTTTATTTTTATGTGGTTATATGTTTAATTTGTTAGCGTGTTGAGATATATTGATGGTTTCGATTTAACGCTTCTTGCTCTGCAAAACACACACAACTCACAACACCACACTAACAAATCGCATTCTATGTTACTCGCTTATGCTACTCGCTATTCGCACTCACTACTCTCGATCGCTTTACATAGCTGTGAAAGATAGATGAATACGTGCAAAATATAGTTGAAGATATGCTTATGTGGACTACGTGCTTCTGTGCTTACGTGCTTATGTGATCTATGTGCCTTTGTGATTATATGCCTAAGTGTGAACGTGTTCCTGAGCTTTATCTAGTAATAATAAGTAGATTGGTATGGAGAGATTTGATTATATCGCATATGAATCCTATGACGATGTCTGTTGCAGACAATGTCGTCATTTGGATCTCATACTTCTCGCGCTGCCCGCCGCAACCACGCTGACAAACGCATCGCCTCGCTAGTCACAAAGGAAATGGCTAAGGTCATTCCGTAAATCATCAGCGAAATCAACGAAATCGGTAGCAAGTCCTCTGAGGAATCTAGGACTGACTCGCCCCACGCTACTTTTAGCTTCAAGCAGTAAAAGGCCTGCGGCCCCAAAGACTTCACTGGTGAAGACGGGCCCAGCGCCATGTTTCAATGGTTCGACTCGATTGAAGTCACTCTTCGCCAAAGCGGATGTCCCGATAACCTCCGCACTGTGAATGCAACTGGCGTTTTCCAGTCCAGGGCTCTGGACTGGTGGACTGCCGACAGAAACAGGCGGGGAAACGACACAGCCTATGGGCTTTCTTGGGAGGAATTGAAGGAAATCATGATGAAAGAATTCTGCCCTCCCCATGAGCTTCAGAAGCTGGAGGACGAGTTTTGGAACATCAAGCAAGAAGGTGGCAACAATGCCGGTCTAACTGCTCGCTTTAAGCAGCTAAGCATCATTTGTCCCGGCCAAGTCTCATCTCTCGACATCACAATCAAGAAATATAACCGCGCTTTACCTGATTGTGTCGCTGATTTTGTGCAAGCTGCCAAGACGACCACCATCGAAGAGACTTATCTACTCGCTGCAGAAATCAATGATAAGCGAGTTAGGGCTGGTTACTTCAAGAACACCACCAAAAGTCACCACCAAGTCACCACTACACTCGCTTCTGAACCCGCCGCACCTCAAGCTTCCAAGTCTTCACGTCGCAAACGCAAGAACAACAACAACAAGAACTGTGTTGTCACTACCACTCCTCTCAACACTGCTCCTACCCAACCTCAGAACCAGAACCGCCAAGTAGTAACACCCGTGACCAATGCACCTCCTGCAAAACGTGCACATACTGGTCTACACCCTCTGTGCCCTACTTGTACTTACCATCATCCTGTTGGGATCGCATGTCGATTTTGTGTCCACTGTAATCTTTATGTACACTTTACCGCCAACTGCCATACTGGTCCCCGTCAGGCTCATGTTCAAGCTCCTGCACTGCCAGCTCCTCTTCCCGCTCCTCAGGGACAACAAGCAGATCCTGCTCCCGCTGCTCACGCAAGAGCCTGCTATGCTTGTGGTGATCCTAACCACTTTGCAAATGTCTGCCCAAACAGATTGGTGAAGCAAGAGCCTCAGCAGTAAGCAGCGCAGCAACAACACCAACAGCAGCAGTCGTAGCAGCAGCAGCAGCCAGCTCAACACGCAGCTCGCGGAAGAGCCTTCAACCTCAATACTCGCCAGGCTCAAGCTGACAACAATGTTGTCAATGGTACGTTTCTTGTCAATGGAATTTATGCTTCGTGTTTATTTGATACTAGAGCCGATAACTGTTTTGTAGCGTTAGAATTCGAAAAGCTCCTAAAACGTAAACGCGCTAACCTCCTAACGACGTTCGACGTAGAAATTGCCACTGGAAGAACCGTCACTATTAGTTTTGTTCTCCATGATTGTACGCTTGAACTCAACAATCACGTCTTCCCAATTGATCTTATTCCAATGCAGCTTGGTAGCTTTGACATCATAGTAGGCATGGATTTTCTTCGTGAAAATCGTGCTGAAGTCGTTTGTTTTGATAAGATGATTCATTTCTCATGTCGTGCATACAAGCAAGCAAGTATCTCCGAAAGGAATACAAAGCTTTCTTAGCGCACATCGTAGTAGCGGAGGAAAAGGAAAAGAAGGCAATGGATAAGGTGCCTGTGGTTCGTGATTTTCCTGCTGTCTTTCCTGATGATTTACTTGGTCTACCCCCGAGTCGTGATATTGATTTCCGTATCGACCTCATTACTGGAGCTAACCCTGTTGCTAAATCTCCCTATCGCCTCGCTCCATTTGAAATGCGCGAACTTTCGAGTCAACTCCAGGAATTTCTTGATAAAGGCTTCATTCACCCTAGCACCTCTCCTTGGGGCGCACCTGTCCTTTTCGTCAAAAAGAAGGACGGATCGTTCCAGATGTGCATCGATTACAGGGAAATGAATAAGCTTACTATCAAGAATTGCTATCCCTTGCCCCGAATCGACGATTTGATTGATCAATTACAAGGCGCTACGTGTTTCTTGAAGATAGATTTACGCTCAGGCTACCATCTGTTACGAATCCAGGAGGAAGATATACCTAAAACCGCGTTTCGAACTCGTTATGGCCACTATGAATTTCTTTGTTATGCCCTTTGGTTTAACCAACGCACTCGCGGTTTTCATGGATTTGATGAATCGCGTGTGTAAACCCTTTCTCGACCGCTTCGTCATCGTGTTTATCGATGATATCCTTATCTATTTGAAATCAAAAGTCGAACATGCGCAACATCTATGTTTTGTTCTCAAATTACTCCAAGGGAATCGACTTTATGCCAAGTTCTACAAGTCTGAATTTTGGCTAGAGGAGGTTCAATTCCTCTGTCACATCGTCAATAGTCAAGGTATACACGTCGACCCCACGAAGATTGAAGCTGTCAAGAGTTAAATTACACCAAAATCACCGTACGAAGTTCGTTCGTTCCTCGGATTGGCGGGCTATTACCGTCGATTCATCACAAATTTCTCTAAAATCGCCGCCCCGCTTACCTCTCTTACGCATAAGGACAAACCTTTTGTTTGGAGAACTGAACAAGAGACTGCCTTTCAGACTCTCAAGCGTATGCTCTGCAATGCTCCTATCCTCGCGTTACTCGATGGAAGCGACGACTTCGTAGTCTATTGCGATGCCTCTAACATCTGTCTCGGTTGTGTCCTGATGCAACGGGACAAGGTTATCGCGTATACCTCTCGTCAGCTCAAGATCCACGAGAAGAACTATACAACCCACGATCTCGAGCTTGGTGCAGTTGTTTTTGCGTTAAAGATTTGGCGACACTACCTTTACGGTACCAAGTGTATGGTTTTCAACGACCATAAGAGCCTACAACATATCTTGAGCCAAAAGGAATTGAATATGCGCCAACGCCGATGGGTTGAACTTCTCAACGATTACGACTGTGAGATTTGTTATCACCCAGGCAAAGCAAATGTCATTGCCGACGCTCTCAGCAGACGAAGCTATTTGCATAACGTTCGTAATAAGCAAGCCCAGCACAACCTCGAATGTAACAACCGTAAATAAAACTCGTAATTAGAATAATAATTATCCAATAAGAAAACCCTAATTGAGACACCCAAGTAATTTGGCATAAACCCTGAAATTTCTGGAACAATCGGAATCAGGATCAGGGCCCCCTAAAACTCGAGGGGGGCAAACCCTAATTGATAATTATCTAATTAACACCGTTGCTAGATGCTGATTGGTTAAAATTATTGATTCACCAAGGCTACAACCGAACTCAGCTAGGCTAGGAAGTAGGCTGCACCCTTTACGGACCGTAAAGGTTAAGCCTTACTGACCGTAAGCCTACCGGTCAGCCTTACGGACCGTAAGGGTTAGGTCATACGGTCCGTAAGCGATACGAAATTTTTACTAGCCGACCTTGGCACTTGCACAGAGGTGTTAAAACGTTGCACAAATAGTCTGTGTACGTTGGGTTAGATCGATTACAGTCCATAACACACACACACGATCACGAGACGCTGCCGCAATCAGGGTAATAACTCGATCGCTATTACGATTCAACGTCCGATCGATTATAACTATCCAACAATAATCCGGGTGCTGCTCAATTGAGCTTGTACTTTGATTATTCGTCGTGATTTCGACTTGAATATTAGAGTGTTGTTCGAATTCGGACTATGCTCTATTATTCGTTGTGAATCCGATTGAATTATCGAGTATTGCACTGATTAATCGTTGTGAAGGTTTAATCTCGTGAATTGACGTAACTGCTGTATTAGTTACTAACCTGCCTGTGTGTGCATTATGTTAAATTAGGTTTAATCAAGGCTAATCAGTAGGCTTATCTATTGCTCGTTAATCTGCAAAGTGAGTCATTCTTCTTTTAAACTGTTTTCTCACAGTTTGTGAGCAAGTTTACAAAACTCCAAGTTATTTTCAAAGGTTATAATTACAGGGATTAAGTCTATGTAATCACCATATTACAGCCGGTATGTGGGGTTTTGTATACATTACTTGTTTCCCGTCACACTTGGACAAACGGGTGGCCAAGGGGTGATCTGACCACAGTCACAGACACCATTGGACAAATGGGCTAGCCAATGGTTGGTCGAGTGACAAATACTGTGGGTAGTTGGTTTGATATCAGAAACATTGTAATTCCCCTTAATACTGTAATTTATAACTAACGGGTCGTTTTAGAAAACGGAATGATTGACTCAGTATTTCCCCACTGACAAAACCTTTTTCAAACATGTTTCAGGTGATCTGTGTGATTCAGGAAAAGTGCAGTAAAGCACTACCAGCTCAGAGAAGTGGCTCATTGTGAATAAATAAATAAAACATGTTTTGGAAAATAATGATTTCTGTGTGAAATCAACTTATTGTAAATTATGGGATATTATCCTTAAAAACTTTGTGTAATATATTAAACGAGCATTTTACGGTGAAAAGATCCTGTAATAAAAGACTTCCGCTGCCGCATAAATCAGATACCACGGGTACCACTGTACTGCTCGCGGCCCCCGATTCCGTCCAGGGTGGGTCGGGGGGCGCGACAGAAGGTGGTATCAGAGCTAATAATTAATAACTACTGAGCCACTGATCGAGCCACTGATTTAAGCCTATTACGGAATTAAGTATTTGACAAAATACTTAATCCTACTATTCATCATTCTGTGATTATTTGTTGTATTAACTGATTATTTGTTAGTTACAGTATGGGTAAACAAAAGCTGTCTGCTATCTACCACAAATTAGATATTGCATCTTCTTCTAAAAACCCAGTAAACCTAGAAGAAGGAATCTTTGTCCGCAAGGCAAACTATGAGAATCCTCTTTCCCCAGAGAAAAGGGATTCAATACTTAAAAAGAGTCAGGAGAAAAAGAAACCCCGAACCAAGAGAGTTAGGTTTAACCCAGAAGTCCAAGAGTTGGGTAATAATACACCTTGGGAAGATAAAATAGACAAGAAATGGGCAAATCTCTATATGCTAGCTACTGTAGCAGAAAATGCCAACCTCTAAATATCCGATAAGTTGGGTCTAGTAAGAGAAATCACAATCCAGTAAATAAATAAAATCCCAGTGTGTTTATTTCTGTTGTCCTCTGTATAAATTAGTATGCAATAGAACTTTAGTGTTTGTTTGTTAAACTTTGTTCCAAAGTTTTAACATTGCATTCTTGTATTTTGCATATATACTATGCAGCATGAATGAGATATCGGAAGCATTTCAGAATCTCAATCTATATCCAGTGCCTATCGAAGTCTCTTACGACTTTACTGGTTACATTGCTGACATAGAAGAACCTGTGGAATTCAAAGCTCCACCGCTGGAAAAAGCCAAACCTAAAAAGAAGAGAAGATACGTAGGGTGGAGGAAAGTACGCCGTAGGAAACCAACCACTAGGAGACTTCCTAAAATAGAAAATCCTGTGAGCATGAGCAAGGGAAAGGAAATAGAAACTGGAGAAAGTTCGAAACCACCAGAAAAGGAAATAGGAATAGATCTTAAACAAAAGGGAATAGAGATCAGAGAAAGCTCTAAACAGTCTGAGGAAATCACGTTCCAGGACGAAATAGACCGCCTACTGGATAATTGTGATGTCCTAGAGCCTATCAACGATAATCTCTTCTCTTATCCTGTTACAGCCCAATTCCCACTAAACCTAGGACCAGCTATTCCAGACCCACTAGTTCACACCAGACCATTAGGCCAAATGGAGGAATGGTGGACTAATGACTGGCAATTCCAAAATATCGTTAATAGTCCTTATAGTTTTCTCCCACAGTTCGATCCAGAACCAATCCCCAATCCTCCCATGAATAATGAAAACCTAGCTGAACTTCATCAGTTCGGTGAAGAACTGATAGGTACCGGGAATAGGATCCGGGAAATGGGGGAGCAGATCTCTTGGAAGTACGACGAGAGGGAGCGTCGTTACTGAAACTGCCAGTGGACCAAAAGATAGGAAGGGCTGGAAAAAGTTTGTCTGTATTATAACTAATATAGTAAAACTGATTCTGTAAAATGGGCAATAAAACTTTGTAAGATATGGTGTGTACGGATGCATATACAATATACCATAACAAAATGAAAGTCGAGAAATCGACAATTTTGGTTATGTTTGTATGTTGTAGTAATTTATGTGTTCATATGTGCTAAATTTGTTACTAATAAGTTAGACACTAATAAATTCCTACTAATTAGCAGATGGAAAACGCTAACAATGAACCAATTAATGAAGTAAATCAGTCTGAGCAAGAACCGGAAGATCAATATATAACCCGACAAGATATTGAGCACTTTATCGCCCAAGGGATAGCCAATGCTATTCCAGAAATTGTGGCTGCTATTCAAAAACCTGCCGAACCACAACAATTACATCCTAGTAAACGTACTCTGGAAGATAACGGCAGTAACAACATAAATGGAGGCGGCAATCATAACGATCATGATCCGCAACAAGTCCCACTTCTAAAAAGAATAAAAGCTGCAACACCTGGTTGCACTTACAAAGAATTCTTGCTTGCAAACCCACTGAATTTGCAGGTAACGAAGGGGCAACTGCAACACTGCGCTGGTTAGAGAAAACCGAAGCAGTAATTGCAATAAGCAAATGTGCCGAAGAGGATCAAGTGATGTATGCATCAAATCTGTTCAAAGAAGGAGCACTAGAATGGTGGAACACGGTCCTCCAGGAAAAAGGAAGAAGGATAGCCTATGCCATGAGTTGGGAAGAATTTAAGAATCTTGTAGAAAGAAAATTCTGTCCCGAATATGAAAAAGATCAAATGGCAAACAAATTCCTCAGTCACCGCATGACAGGGGTAGATTGCCGGGGCTATACTTCGACATTCTTCGAATATGCGAGAATGGTACCTTCCCTGTCTTCGCCAGAACCAGTACTTATTTCCTGTTATATTTGGGGATTAATTAGTGAAATCCGAAACATCGTTAAAGCTGCGAGACCACGTACGATTGACGATGCGGTAGAATTAGCTAACACCCTAACAGATGAATTGGTGCGCACAAGAGAAGAAGACCGGAAGAAGGAAATAGCTCAAAAGATTACCCAAGGGTTTCGTATGGGTAATACCAAGAAAAGAGGAACAGGGCAATCCTCATCACCTCCTTTCTGCAGAAATTGCAAAAAGAAGCATTATGGACAATGCAATATAGTTTGCAATTTTTGCAAGGCAAAAGGACATCGTGAGGAAGACTGCAGGAAGAAAACAAGAATTTGTTATAACTGCAGAGAAAGGGGACATTTTCAATCCGAATGTCCTAAGCTAGCTAAACCAGTAGAGAACAAAGCTAAAACAGCTAAAGGAGCAACCAAGAAGAATGTACGCGCATTCCAGCTGACCACTCAAGAGGCCGAACTCATTCCAGATGTGATAGCTGGTACGTACCTAGTACATGACGTATTTGCAAAAGTATTATTTGACTCTGGTGCGAACCAAAGTTTTATTAATACTTCATTTTGTCAAGCTCTCAAGTTACCTTTAACCACTCTTACGCAAATTTTCACAGTTGAAAACGCAGAAGGAAATTCTGTGAAAATAGATAAAGTCTGGCAAGAAGGAAAAATAGAACTGTTAGGCCATAAATTTTCTGCAAATCTGTTACCAATGAATTTAGCAGGATTCGATGTAGTATTAGGAATGGATTGGTTAATAGCCAACCATGCACGAATCCTATGTGATAAAAATGCAGTAGAAATTCAAACCCCTTCAGGAGAGGTAATTGTAATTACTGGAAATAAACCTCGAAAGCCACTGAAATTTATTTCAGTAATGAAATTGGCAAGCTATTCGAGAAAGCAGGAAATGGTGTATATGATTTCAGTAATCATTGACACTAAAGATAAGGAACTTCAGGATATTCCAATAGTCTCAGAATACCCAGACGTTTTTCCAGAAGAATTATCTGGATTACCACCTGATAGAGAAGTAGAATTTAGAATTCATTTAATTCCAGGTACTGCACCAATAGCCAAAGCACCATATAGATTAGCACCTACCGAAATGCTAGAATTGAAAAAGCAATTAGATGAATTATTAAGCAAAGGATTCATACAACCGAGTTCATCCCCTTGGGGTGCACCAGTATTGTTTGTGAAAAAGAAAGATGGATCGATGAGAATGTGTATCGATTATAGAGAATTGAATAAGGTTACGATTAAGAATCGATACCCACTACCTAGGATTGATGATCTTTTTGATCAATTGCAAGGAGCTAGGTATTTCTCTAAGATAGATTTAAGATTCGGATATCATCAGTTGAAAGTACAAGAAGAAGACATACCTAAAACTGCTTTCAGAACTAGGTATGGTCATTATGAGTTTACAGTCATGCCCTTTGGATTAACAAATGCCCCAGCAGCATTCATGGACATGATGAATCGAATCTGTAAACCATACTTGGATAAATTTGTGATCGTTTTCATCGACGACATACTTATTTATTCCAAAAGCCAAAAAGAACATTGTGAACACTTACACGTTCTCTTAACTTTGTTAAGAAAAGAAAGGCTTTATGCCAAATTCTCGAAGTGTGAATTCTGGCTACAAGAAGTACAATTCTTAGGTCATGTGGTAAATCATGAAGGTATCCATGTAGATCCTGCTAAGATAGAAGCTATTACAAAGTGGAAAGTCCCACAAACAGCTATGGAGATAAGAAGTTTTCTAGGCTTAGCTGGATACTATAGACGATTTATCAAAGATTTCTCTAAGATAGCCGTACCTTTAACTAAGTTAACCTGTAAAGCTACTAAGTTTGAATGGGGACCTAGGCAAGAAGAAGCTTTTAAGATTTTAAAGCATCGATTGACGAATGCACCAATCCTAGCTTTACCAGAAGGAACCGAAGATTTTGAAGTATATTGTGATGCTTCAAAATTAGGATACGGATGTGTGTTAATGCAACGCAAGAAGGTAATTGCGTATGCTTCTAGACAATTGAAAAAGCACGAAGAAAATTATATGACTCATGATCTAGAACTAGGAGCCATAATTTGGAAATTCCATAAGAAACGAATTTGGGTACCTAAGCGAGGAGAGTTAAGAAATAAGATTTTAGAAGAAGCTCATAAATCTAGGTATACCATGCACCCAGGAAACAATAAAATGTACCAACATTTAAGGAATAATTTCTGGTGGATAGGAATGAAAAAGGATATAGCCGAATACGTATCCAAGTGTTTAACTTGTTCACAAGTTAAAGCCGAACATCAGAAACCTTCAGGACTACTACAACAGTTAGAAATGCCTGTATGGAAATGGGAACTCATAACAATGGATTTTGTTACCAAGTTACCCAAAACCAAAAGAGGTAATGATGCTATTTGGGTAATTGTCGATCGATTAACCAAATCAGCTCATTTTCTACCAATAAAGGAAACCTTTAGCATGGAAAGGTTAGCCAAGTTGTATGTAGATGAAGTAGTATCCTTACATGGAGTCCCACTCTCCATTGTATCGGATAGAGATAGTCGTTTTACTTCCCGTTTATGGACAAGTTTCCAAGAAGCAATGGGAACTCGACTTAATTTGAGTACTGCTTATCATCCACAAACGGACGGACAAAGTGAAAGGACGATACAAACCCTGGAAGACATGCTCCGAGCATGTGTAATTAACTTTGGTGGTAATTGGGATAGCCATTTGCCATTAATCGAATTCTCCTATAACAATAGTTATCATTCAAGCATCTAAGCTGCACCATTCGAAGCACTGTACGGACGTAAGTGCAGAACTCCAGTATGTTGGGCAGAAATCGGAGAAAGCCAATTATCAGGTCCTGAAATTGTACAAGAAACTACTGACAAGATAACTCAGATTAAGGAAAGATTGAAAACGGCTCGAGATCGTCAGAAGAGCTATGCAGACAATCGTCGTAAGCCTTTAGAATTCCAAGTAGGAGATAAAGTACTTTTAAAAGTCTCTCCTTGGAAAGGAGTAGTACGATTCGGTAAGAAAGGAAAGCTAAGTCCCAGGTACGTTGGACCATTCCCCGTGATTCAACGAATAGGACCAGTAGCTTATCGTTTACAACTACCAGAAGAATTAGCTGGAGTACATGATGTATTTCATGTATCCAATCTCAAGAAATGTTTATCAGACGAATCCCTGGTAGTCCCTCTTCAAGATGTAGAAGTAAATGAAAAGTTGAAATTCGTAAAGAGACCATTAGAAATCGAAGATCAAAAAGTCAAATTTCTCAAACATAAACGACTGGTGTTGGTCAAAGTCAAATGGAATTCAAGGAGAGGGCCAGAATGCACTTGGGAGCTGGAATCAGAAATGAAGCGAAAATATCCTCATCTATTTCAGTAAATCTCGAGGACGAGATTTTTCTTAAGGTGGGGAGGATGTAACAACCGTCAATAAAACTCGTAATTAGAATAATAATTATCCAATAAGAAAACCCTAATTGAGACACCCAAGTAATTTGGCATAAACCCTGAAATTTCCGGAACAATCGGAATCAGGATCAGGGCCCCTAAAACTCGAGGGGGGCAAACCCTAATTGATAATTATCTAATTAACACCGTTGCTAGATGCTGATTGGTTAAAATTATTGATTCACCAAGGCTACAACCGAACTCAGCTAGGCTAGGAAGTAGGCTGCACCCTTTACGGACCGTAAAGGTTAAGCCTTACGGACCGTAAGCCTACCGGTCAGCCTTACGGACCGTAAGGGTTAGGTCATACGGTCCGTAAGCGATGCGAAATTTTTACTATAAATAGCCGACCTTGGCACTTGCACAGAGGTGTTAAAACATTGCACAAATAGTCTGTGTACGTTGAGTTAGATCGATTACAGTCCATAACACACACACACGATCACAAGACGCTGCCGCAATCAGGGCAATAACTCGCTCGCTATTACGATTCAACGTCCGATCGATTATAACTATCCAACAATAATCCGCGTGCTGCTCAATTGAGCTTGTACTTTGATTATTCGTCGTGATTTCGACTTGAATATTAGAGTGCTGTTCGAATTCGGACTATGCTCTGTTATTCGTTGTGAATCCGATTGAATTATCGAGTATTGCACTGATTAATCGTTGTGAAAGTTTAATCTCGTGAATTGACGTAACTGCTGTATTAGTTACTAACCTGCCTGTGTGTGCATTATGTTAAATTAGGTTTAATCAAGGCTAATCAGTAGGCTTATCTATTGCTCGTTAATCTGCAAAGTGAGTCATTCTTCTTTTAAACTGTTTTCTCACAGTTTGTGAGCAAGTTTACAAAACTCCAAGTTATTTTCAAAGGTTATAATTACAGGGATTAAGTCTATGTAATCACCATATTACAGCCGGTATGTGGGGTTTTGTATACATTACTTGTTTCCCGTCACACTTGGACAAACGGGTGGCCAAGGGGTGATCTGACCATAGTCACAGACCCCATTGGACAAATGGGCTAGCCAATGGTTGGTCGAGTGACAAATACTGTGGGTAGTTGGTTTGATATCAGAAACATTGTAATTCCCCTTAATACTGTAATTTATAACTAACGGGTCGTTTTAGAAAACGTAATGATTCACTCAGTATTTCCCCGCTGACAAAACCTTTTTCAAACATGTTTCAGGTGATCTGTGTGATCCAGGAAAAGTGCAGTAAAGCACTACCAGCTCAGAGAAGTGGCTCATTGTGAATAAATAAATAAAACATGTTTTGGAAAATAATGATTTCTGTGTGAAATCAACTTATTGTAAATTATGGGATATTATCCTTAAAAACTTTGTGTAATATATTAAACGAGCATTTTACGGTGAAAAGATCCTGTAATAAAAGACTTCCGCTGCCGCATAAATCAGATACCACGGGTACCACTGGACTGCTCGCGGCCCCCGATTCCGTCCAGGGTGGGTCGGGGGGCGCGACATCGAAGCTCTAATCCATGACGCTCAGCACGCCTGGTTCATTGAGAACACCTTGCAAGAGGAAATGAAGAAGTGCGGTGCAGAAACTCAACTTGTCACCAAATCAAATGGTATCTATTACTATCTCGATCGCATCTGGATTCCAAGTCGCAATAACCTTCGGGAGATATTGTTGACTGAAGCCTGCAAATCTTGATATTCCATTCATCCCGGTGCCGACAAGATGTACCATGACCTTCGTCTTCGGTATTTGTGACAACTCGTAACTTCAGGTTAATGCTTTAACTTAACACAATTAAGTTGGTCTCACAATCTTTAGCATTGCATGGAACTATGCATTACTTTGTGCATTATTTGACTTACATGAGAACTTTGTGCCTTGACTGTAAATTATATGTTGTGTGTGTGTTTTATGCAAAAGATGATACTTAAGGGTGAGTAGAGTAGTTAGTGAAACCTTAATAACTCCTAACCCTAACCCCTCTCACAAAATCATTATACGTATTGTCAATCTTCCTCTACAATCATCTCCTGCAATCATCTTTTCATCATTCTTGGTGGCACAAGCCCTCATCGCAACGTACGTCGGCAAATGTTTGACTTGTCCGAGAGTCAAAGTTGAATATCAGAAACCATCAGGCCTACTTCAGCAACCCAAGATACCGCAATGGAAATGGGAGGAAATTTCCATGGATTTTGTCACTGGCCTACCTAGATCTTAGTGTGGGAACGATACCATTTGGGTGATCGTGGATCGACTCACAAAGTCTGCACACTTCCTGGCTATTAAGGAAACGGATAAGTTCTCCACTCTCACAGACGTGTATCTTAAGGAAGTTGTTTCAAGGCACGGAGTGCCAACCCGCATTTTTTTGTATAAGTATTTCAGATTTACGATGAAATTTCTGAAGATTGTTCTATTATCTCTGATCGTGATGCACGATTCACTTCAGAACTATGGCAAGCAATGCACAAAGCTTTCAGCTCACGGCTAGACATGAGCACAGCTTATCACCCTCAGACGGATGGGCAGTCTGAGCGCACGATTCAAACCCTAGAAGACATGCTTCGGGCATGTGTTATTGATTTTGGCAACAGCTGGGAAAAGCATCTCCCTCTAGTGGAGTTTTCATACAATAACAGTTACCACACCAGCATTCAAGCCGCTCCATTCGAGGCATTGTACGGGCGTAAATGCCGGTCACCTCTCTGTTGGGCAGAGGTGGGGGATAGTCAAATCACAGGTCCAAAACTTGTAGTTGATGCTACTGAACGAATTGCACAGATACGACAACGCATGGCGGCAGCTCGCGACCGTCAGAAAATTTACGCTGATAAGCGCAGGAAACCACTCGAGTTTCAAGTTGGGGATCGAGTGCTACTCAAAGTCTCACCCTGGAAGGGTGTGGTTCGTTTTGGCAAACGAGGCAAACTCAATCCACGGTATGTCGGACCGTTCGAAATCACTGAAAGAATAGACAAAGTAGCCTACAGACTAAACCTACCAGCTGAACTCGGTGCAGTTCACAACGTATTCCACGTGTCGGATCTGAAGAAGTGTCTGTCAGATGAGACCCTCAAAGTTCCTTTGAAGGAGCTCACTATCGACGAGCAGTTGCGATTCGTCGAGGAACCAGTAGAAATCACGGACCGGGATGTTAAGGTCCTCAAGCACACTAGAATACCACTTGTTCGAGTTCGTTGGAACTCCCGTCGTGGCCCAGAGTTCACCTGGGAACGAGAAGACCAAATGAAACTCAAGTATCCCCAGTTATTCGGAAACCATGCAACCACTACTGAGGCTGAAGCTACTACAGAATTTCGGGACGAAATTCCAAATCAATGGGGGGATGATGTGACACCCCAGGGAAACCAGTAAACGATACAACTCAACTAGCTTCCTCAGTAACCGCATGCTAAATTTCGGGACGAAATTTCTTTCAAGTTGGGGATAATGTGACAACTCGTAACTTCAGGTTAAGGCTTTAACTTAACACAATTAAGTTGGTCTCACAATCTTTAGCATTGCATGGAACTATGCATTACTGTGTGCATTATTTGACTTACATGAGAACTTTGTGCCTTGACTGTAAATTATATGTGGTGTGTGTGTTTTATGCAAAAGATGACACTTAAGGGTGAGTAGAGTAGTTAGTGAAACCTTAATAACTCCTAACCCTAACCCCTCTCACAAAATCATTATACGTATTGTCAATCTTCCTCTACAATCATCTTTTCATCATTCTTGGTGGTACAAACCCTCAATCATCACTTTTGATCTCTCTCTTCGTCTAGAATCAATCTAAGGTCGTGTGTAACGGACCTAACCATTAATTGACACTAGAAGCACAATAACAAACCGAGCAAACCAAGGTGAGTTCACACTCTTACCAAGGCATGGGATTCCCGGTGGGTAGGGAATGGAATTAAAGGAAAAAGGATTGATGAATTATTTGGATTTACACTGTTACTAGACTATCTACCATCGTCCTCGGTTGCGAAGGACCCTTACGTAAAACCTACGTAATACTTGTGCTTACTACTGTCCTCAGGGTTCGAGGGATACTTACGTAAAACTTACGTAAACTCACACATACTACTGTCCTAGGGTTATGAAGGACACTTACGTAAAACCTACGTAAACCCCCGCGTACCACTGTCCTCGGGATAAGAAGGACACTTACGTAAAACCTACGTAAACCTCATACATACTACTGTTCTCGGGTTAAGAAGAACACTTATGGTTACCTCTAGTCTAGTACATACGGATATGGGAAGCCCCCACTAAATGAACATACAATTGACGTAGTTAATACCGCATGGTGATGCAACGAACTTACTATTGCAAACATACTTACTGTGAACTCGCTCAACTAGTTGTTGACTTTCTGTTACATGCCTTGCAGGACCATAGGTACTCATGGAGCTTGCACGGGAGGTGCGGTCGTTGTGGGCACAGATTGTGGATGTTATGATAAACACTTTAATGACATTTCAACTTAATACTATGTTGGGTTTTACATTATTGCTTCCGCTACATGTTTGATTTTGTTTGGTTTTGAAAACGCCTTTCATATTAATGAATGACATTTACTATTTATTTACATGTTCAATATGATTGGTGGCTTGATCCTGGTCAGTCACGCCTCCAAGCGGTGGTACTCTGCGCTTGGATTTTGGGGGTGTGACAGTATTGGTGGCCTGGAAGGAAGAAGGATATCGCTATCTATGTTTCGAAGTGCCTGACTTGTTCGAAAGTCAAGGCTGAGCAACAAAGGCCCTCTGGCTTACTCGTGCAACCTGAGATCCCTATGTGGAAATGGGAGAGTATAGCTATGGATTTCATAACGAAACTTCCGCGCACGCCATCAGGTAACGATAGCATCTGGGTTATCGTTGATCGTCTTAAAAAATCTGCTCATTTTCTGCCTATAGGAGAAGACTTCAAGGTAGAACGATTAGCACGAATCTATACCGACGAAGTCATTTTTCGACATGGGACACCCCGTGATATCATCTCTGACCGCGATGGTCGGTTTACCTTGCGCCTTTGGAAAACGTTTCAATCTGCTCTCGGTACTACTCTTAATCTAAGTACAGCTTTCCATCCTCAAACCGACGGTCAGACTGAACGCACGATTCGCACCCTTGAAGACATGCTTCGCTCGTGTGTCATAGATTTTGGTGGTAATTGAGATTCGCATTTACCTTTAGTCGAATTCTCGTACAACAACAGTTATCATTCTAGCATTCAAATGGCACCATTTGAGGCATTGTATGGAAGAAAATGTCGATCGCCTATTGTATGGCAGGAGATCGGGGTTGCGCAAATTTCCAGTCCTGAGTTATTGCTAGAAACGACTGACAAGATCCTCCAGATCCGAGACAATCTATTGAAAGCTCGGAGTCGTCAAAAGAGTTACGCCGATAAACGTCGCAAGCCCCTTGAATTTGACGTTGGCGATCACGTACTCCTAAAGGTTTCACCTTGGAATGGGGTGATCCGATTCAGCAAGAAAGGAAAGCTCGCGCCTCGATATGTTGGACCCTTTAAGATTCTGGAAAGAATTGGCAAGGTGGCCTACAGAATCGAATTACCGGAGGAGCTCAGCAATGTCCATCCGACTTCCCATGTCTCAAACCTCAAAAAGTGTCTAGCCGAGCAGAATTTACATGTACCTCTTGAGGATCTACAAGTGGACGAAACATTACACTTCGTGGAAAAGCCAGTCGAGATCATGGATTGAGAGATCAAGAAGCTCCGACACTCACGCATTCCCATAATGAAGGTTTGCTAGGAAGGCAAACGCGGCGCCGAGTTCACCTGGGAGCTCGAAAGTGATATGAAGGCTAAATACCCACACCTTTTCGTTACGCTTGCGCCTTAATTTCGGGACAAAATTCCCTAAAGTTGGGGAGGCTGTAACAACCCGACTTTTAAAGTCAAAGTCAAAGTCAAAGAAAGAAAAGATTGCTAATCAGATCTGTCATTTTTGACTTAATTATTTCTTGTATTCTTCGACCTCGATAAATCGATACTTTAGTTGACGCTATATTGTTTTACGATTAGTAATATGTGAAGTAACAATGCGATAAACGCAATTAAAGGCTATTCTACTTAACGCTATCACATCGTTATTGCATCGCAACTCGAATCGCAGTTGTTGGTATTGTTTTATGTGTGTGTGTGTGTGTGTGTGTGTGCTATTATGTGCTTTACTTGTGCATGTGATGTGCGTGAAGTGTGTTATATTTTAGATATGTATTTTAAGCCCTTTTACACTTTTTAGCCAAGTTTTAAATTTATAAAACACGATATTTACTAACACTAAACACACATATGGGCAAGTGCACCCATCGTGGACGTAGTATAGTGTTGGTAAGATACCGAGGTCGTCCAAGGACACAAGAGCTTTTAGTACCGGTTTATCCTCAACGTCTAATCAAAATAAAATGTTAGAAAAAGATTTAAACTAAGAAAATAAAACTAACTAAAATGCTGAAAATAAAAATAAAATAAAAACAGATAGACAAGATGAATCACTTGGATCCTACTCGTGTGTTAGTGTAACCTTTGATTATTTTCGCACTTTTGCACTTAATTAAGAGATTATCTTAGTTATTGTAGTAGGCCCCTCTTTTGAAGGCGACGTTACCCTCAACCCAGTAGTTTGAGTCAACAAGGATACAATCCTAAAGGGTCGGATTATTGAAAGATAATTAATTAAGTTATTAATGCATAATGTGGTAGGCCCCTCTTTTGAAGGTGACGTTACCCTCAGCTAAGTAGTCTGAGTCAGCAGGGATACAGTCCTAAGTAGCTGGGTTAAAGTTTTAATAGTAGTTAACTTATGAGGGGATCAAAGAGTTTGGACCCCCGCCATCCAATACCTTTGGGTATTGAAGGAGGTCCTACTAAATTTGACCCAGGTCCCTTGCAGGATCTCTAAACGCTGAACAATGGCAAGACTCTTACCAAACCGTTCCCTTAACCCGCGACCAGGTAGCCAACATACCTCCATATAGACCGTGGAGATATGAATGGTGAAAATCTTTTATTTTATATAGACAGTAAAATAATGTCAAGACACCACGGACAAACGATAAGGAAGAATCACCTTCAACATAAGAAACTAGTTATTAAAGTCATTAATACATAACCAATTAAAAAGTGCAAAAGATTAAAAATAAAAAGTATTATACTAAACACTTGTCTTCACCAAGTGATGTAAGAGACTTAGGCAAACATGGCCTTTGATTGTCAAGAACTCTTACGATCAATCTTGGATCCCGAGACGACTCACACACTCTATGATGGACAATGGATGATGGTGGTGGATGATGGTGTTATGGTGGTGGTGGGTGGTGGGTGAAGTGTGAAGTGTGAGAGAGGTGGTGTGCCAAGGGATGAGTTGAAATGTCTCCAAGCACTCCTATTTATAGGCTGAACAGAAGCTCGGGCACAGCCCCGTGTCCATCCTTGTCTCTCTCCTCATTAATTGTAATTCACAATTACAATAAATGCGCCTGCAGGAGTCTGACCACGTCCCCGTGTCCACTGGGCACGGCCCCGTGGTGGGCAATAGAAGCTTCTAAAGGTTTGTCTTTTCTGCTGCTTCTTGGGTACGGCCCCGTGCTCGCTGAGCACGGGGCGTGTTCAGTCTTCTGTTTTCTTGGTTTTGCTTGGGAAGATGCTGTTGAGGGGTCGGGCATTCCACTTTAGCTCCTTTTCTTGTATTTACGTTAGATTTTGCTGTCTTTTTGCTTCTTTTGTTAATTTGAGCTCATTATATCCTGAAAATACAAAAGGAAGACAAAAACACACTTTTTCCGACATTACTACTAAAAAGGGTTAGTTTTATGCCACATTTGATATAATTTATATGTTGCATTTTGCGCATATCAAATACCCCCACACTTGAATCTTTGCTTGTCCTTAAGCAAAACTCTTTATAATGTGGCTTTATTCACTCCCAAATGGAATGGGTAGAAGAGAAGGTTTTTTTTGGGCTTGTCATAGAGTGTCGGGATTTCCAAGATTCTCTATTGAGGTTTTATTTTTATTTATTTACAATCCTATTCGGCATGATTTATTAAGAACAGTACTTAAGATAAATTACTTATTTGGGCACAACGTACCTTTTTAAAATCTTATTTATATACAAGTTCATATACCTCACGGGAGATCACTCAACACTCGGCTGAAGGTGTATTTTTAGCGAATCACTCGAGAGCGGCATGGAACTTACTTCTACCATAAGCTTGCCAAGCAATCAACCCTCCTCCTTTTTAACTATATACCTTTGTAAATATCAAGAGGACTTTATGGGTTTTTTTGGCTTGGGTTAAAGGTGGGTAGTTGGGTTAGTGGTTAGTAAAAAAAAGCGAAAGGCGTAACAAACGTCGAGTTGAAAGACTTTTTATTTTTCATATTTTTATTTTATTTCGATGGATTGTTCAAACAAAGAGATTTGATAAACTTTGTTTGTTTGTTTGGCTTCATTGAAGTATACATATTATATATATATATATATATATATATATATATTGAAAGTCATAAGAGAACCGAACGTTGTTACTAAAAAAAATAAATGAAAAAGGTTTAGGTGGGTAAAAATGGTTGTTTTGGGTTGAGAAATGAAAAGGTTTAGGCTCAAAGGGGTTAACTATGGGGATTTTGGGTAAGTGGTAAAAAAATAATAATGGTATAGAATGAAAAAGGGTTAGTCCTAATGCCTCCATCATTTACTTACTCGGGTTTAAGTTGGTAAGGACCGGGAATGTACTGTTGTGGCAAGTTCTAGAGTCGTATGAACCAGGCGGCTATTCACACAAGAAATGAAAAATGAGCATTTAGTGTAAAGATATATATATTTGTATGCTCGTTAAAGGCTCAAAACTCACTTTTGTGGGAAAATGGCTTTTTATGTGATCAAGTATATAATCAAATTTTAACTAAGTTTGTCATGCCTTTTCATAATTTTCTTATGTTGGTTCTTTTTTTATCACGACGCTATCGGTTGTAAATTTGTAAAAATATACCCTTGTTGAGTCTTGAATTCCCAACTTAAACTTAGACAAGTAAAAAAATGAAAATTTTTGGAAAAAATTTGGGGTGATTAGCGGTTCCAATAGAGTTTTGTGTAAGGCTTGTTATTAGGACT
Source organism: Helianthus annuus (assembly GCF_002127325.2). NCBI lineage: Eukaryota > Viridiplantae > Streptophyta > Magnoliopsida > Asterales > Asteraceae > Helianthus > Helianthus annuus. The sequence continues at coordinate 49,728,180 of NC_035445.2, forward strand.
TGCAAAATTCAAGGTTTTAGCATCCCCCCACACTTAAATTACACATTGTCCTCAATGTGTCCCAAAAATAAGTTTTTAGGTTGATTGAATGTGTAAAATGGTGTTTAAAGCAAAATTTTATGTTACTGGCAGTCTGGACACGGCCCCGTGGGGACCGGGCACGACCCCGTGTTCAGGTGCCAGTGACAAAATTTTTAAGAAAAGAAACAGAAGCCTGGGCACGGGGGCGTGTCCAGTGAACACGGCCCCGTGTCCAGTTACCTGAACTGTGCGATTTGCTGCAGATTGTTCAGCACGGGGCCGTGTTGGGTGGACACGGCCCGTGCTGAGCCTACTGTAATGGGAGATCGTTGTCGGATTGCTCTGTTTTAGTGCATGGGGCGATATTTCTTGTTTCCCTTGTTATCCTTCACCATCCAGAGTGTGTTTTATTTCTTATAACACCATTCAAACCTTAAAACCATTCATTCATTAAAAACCATAGAGAGGATTACATAGTCCTAAAAATTACTAAGTTAGATAAATAAGCACAAGAAGCATAAACCATGGAGTTCTAGCCTACAAGTTATTTTAATTAGCAAAATTTCCAAGAAGTTAATAGTCTTGGTTGGTTGTGGCTTCATAGAACTCCTTCTTCCGGACATGGACTCCTCATATGTCGGCGAGCCACTCCTCTATCTCCCTTGGGAGGAGAAAAGAGGGCTCGTTAGCGTCGGTTTGAGGAGGTGCGACTTCCACCGGGACTTCTTGTAGATCTTCAAGGGGAGGTTCCGCTGGAATGTCATCCCATCCAGTCGGGTTGTTGATTCCAAGTGCTAGGTTCCAATCCTCTTGAGGGAGGACGGGTTCCATTGGAGGTGTTACAAGAATGTTTAACCTTTGGTGCAATAGGTTAATTTCTTGAAAACTATTTTCCAGCCCCACCATAAGATAGTTTATACGGTCAATTAGGATTTCCTCAACCGAAGTCATCTCATCAAGAGCTTCTCGAAGTGCCATCACGTAATGTACAAGGGTAGCTTCAATGGAAGGCCTCCTTCCTCTTCTATTGTTTGTTGAATGCGCGGAAGACGTTCCACTGTTTTCACTTGACATTCCACGAAAATAAACCGAAAACAGCTTATTTTTATGAAACAGTATCTTGGACACGGCCCCGTGCTCATTGAGCACGGCCCCGTGTTCATCTTTCTGCAGAGTTTTGTAACAAGAAATTTTGAGGTTTTAAGTTATTCTTCTAACTTATGAAGCTTGTTTTAGCAGTATTAACTTAAAACCATGTTGTTAAACTTGTTTTTAACCAGATTTCTTGAACAAAACTCAATAATTCCTTCATTAAAGCTTGAAACCTTAAGCTTTAATGGAGGTTTATGAAGAAAGATGAAGAAGAAGGAAGTGGATAAAAGAGGAAAGGACAAGAGGGTTGTTGGAACCTTCTTTTAGAATATACATAGGATGGTAGGAGAGAAGATCCCATCAAATCTATGTCCCTAGATAGTCCAAATGTGCAGGATTCTTGGCAGCATTTATAGAAAACGACAGCGTGCTGGACAAGGCCCCGTGTTGGCTGGACACGGCCCCGTGTGCAGGTAGAATCCTGACACAATTTGTCCGTATTCTGACGTAAAAGTCAGAAGGGAATCTTTTGGTGGACACGGGGGCGTGTTGGCTGAAACACCCCAAAATTTTTAAAAAGTCATAATATAATGTTTTGTTGTTAATGCTTTATAAAAGAAAGTGGTAAATGTAAGTTTTACCATATGAAAGTGAATAAGGTACTAGTAATTTAAGTATTGACAAATAAATCATCGAAAGTAACCAAGTTAGTGTGTGGGCCATTACATGACAAAATAATGAGTTTAATCTCATTTATAAGAAATTAGAAACTTGAGGGACTATTTTGGGCATTATGAAAGATGAAATGAATAAATAAAAATTAAAACACAAAACTCACACACTGATGTGTGTGAGTGTGTCGCCCAGACAAAGAAGAACAAGGGGAAACCCTAGTTCATCATGAACCAGCCAAATGATAAGGAAATCGAAGATGAATAGGATGCATGTGTCAAGATTTTCGTTCTCCTATGTGTTCCTCATAAGCAAGTAAGTTAAATTTTATGATTTGATAATCTTGAATAAAGTGGGTTATGATTTATCTAGGAAATTTCATGAAATTAGCTATGAACATATGTTAGAATCATCACATGAAAGACGAATTGTGCAAGACTTTGAGTAAATTGATGAATTAGGATGAAACCCACTCGTTCAATGTAGTATGATGATATATGATGATCTTGTAAGAGTGAAGCTTGTGTAAATGAGATGATCTAGTAGATGTGGGATGCGTAGTTATAGGTTAGATTGAAGGACGGTATGAAATTTATGTAATTCTTAGTGGTGGTGATGAATGAAAGTAAGATATAGCAATGAGAGCATGATTTGGTTGTACATTGTGCATCAAACGGTGTACGCACACCAAGGTTTGATGAAATGCCTAAGAGAGCAAATATGTTGAATTGAATGCAAGTTGTAGGTTTATATGTATGGAAAGTGATCGTGATGAATTTAGTAGTTTACTAACTTGAAAAATGTGCCTTAGATGGAACTTGTATGAGAATTCGGGTTGAATGTATGTGTTGGTCAAGTTTATGCATTAGGAGCTTGTACATTGTCTTTGAACGGGTGAGGTTTGCTATGTGGTCTACTAATCCCTTTGATTTCGGCTAAAAGTGAACGTGTATTGAATGAATAGCATATAACTTTACTAGTAAAGGATGATGTTATGAATATGTTAAGTTGATTCTTAAAGGGTGTGGTTGTCGAATATAGAATTATGAAAACATAAGTATGTTTGAATTGATTATGTGTATGTTGTGTATGTGACTAGGTGGTCATGTAGTTGTATGTGTCATACAACATTATGTATGAAATGAATATGATGCCACTAATATGGTCTACTATATCAATATGAATGCGTGTTCAAAAGTTAGAAGTTATATGCTAGAAGGTTGACTTTCTGAAAGTCAACCAAGAATTTATAGCATGGATAGGCATTTTTGACACAAATATAGGAATCGAGAGATCATGGAATATGTGTTAGACCAATTATGTGTTATGCGTGATAACGAATTTGGATTTTGAAGATATTGAACAATGTGGTTGACAAATCATGACGTATGCGTGTTAGTAAAAGTCAATGTGGATAAGAGTTGAAAAATGTGTATTAATATGAATGAGCATGAATGCTAACATTATTATGGCATGACGACATGAAAGAATAGGAACCACACTAGCATGGACTAAGCATGGAAGGCTAACGGGTCAAGATGAGGCAAGGAAGCGGTTACGAGCACGGATGCACAAGGTAAGTAATTTCTATAATTACTTCTTAGTTGTTTATGTAAAGTTATGTGCAATCTAATTAGTATGATAATTGAGGTCAAAGAGGAATGAATTTGTATGATATCAATGAAGTATTAAACGGATCTTAGCTTTGATCCGAGTATGGTATGTATGATTAAGAATTATAGCTAAGTAGTAGGATTGGTTACTTAGGCAAGGAAGTCCTTTGTTGTTAAGGATAGGGCTAAATTGACAAAAACGCCCTTGATGGGTATTTCGGCCAAATGACCTTAAAAGTCGTTTGGAAACGAACTATTTGATTAGAGTAATGTCTTGGTCAAGTATAAAAGCGAAGTATAGAGTTTTATATGTCATAGACCATTTAATGCGCAAATACCCATAACGGGTCAAAATAAGCCTTTGAGCGAAAATGGGTTAAGAGGATGCAAGGCAACCGAGAATTTAACCTTTCATGATAGTCGAAAATAAAATTATTAAGTTCATATGGCATTAGGGTCAAATAATCAGATTATGTTGGTAAAAGCACGAACGGGTCAAATAGTTAGAAAAAGAATAATAAGCCGGAAGCGTGTATGATAGGAATTTCCTTAAATCGGATATGGGATTCCAAGTCCATATGATAGAATGTGAAATTAGAAGCATGTAGGAAGAAACGGGAGGTTAAACGGATAAACGGATCAAAAGTTACGCAAGTTTTAGTGCGTACGATCGACGAAAACAACACAGCAAGAAAATGGCAAAACTAGAGGCCGTCGCCGACGCCTCATGGAAAATGCAGTTTTGTCGACGCCTTATTTTGCTGTCTACGGAGAGTTTGGGCTACGCGTAAAACCAAGGGCCGTCACCGACGCCCCCTAGGGCCGTCGCCGACACCCTCACCATGTCCAAAATGCTGAAATTTGTTATTTAAGTCAATTTTTGGAACGTAGGTTTCGGTATGTTAACCGTGGACTACGGTGGATCTCCCAAACATGGTTTTGATCGTGCCTTTAATGTTTTTGGGCTATAAATCTAAGTTTAGGTCCCATGTGATTAATATATGTGTATGTAGTGATATGTAAGATCTTGAATGTGTATGTAGGGATGTAGGTACGAATGTGAAGGTGTATATATGTATGTATAAAGGTGCGTATAAGTGTACGTATGTATGTAGAAATATAGGTAGGTGTGTATGTACATAGATGTGTATGTATGCATATAGGAATATATGTAGCCATGAATTAGATGTGTTAAGTAATAACATTATTAACAGCGTGCCTTGAGAATGAAAAGCATTGCAGGTACATTATTGAAGCCTCACTTGGTAATGCATACGCGTATGGAATGTTTAAAGTCAAGAAGATAGCAAAATGGGAAGCGTACGAGAATGAATCTTGTTTATATAATGCGTGCTAATGTTATAAATGTATGTGTGAATGCAGGTTGTATGAGTCACAGAGGATTACTGAGTAGTGAAGATTGAAGACCGAGTCTTAAGTTATATTGTACGGGAGTGTTTGAAAAAGTAATGTCATAAATATAATTTATGTTTCTATTTGTAAATAAGTTCGATGGGAGTATTCAGTGTAACAGTGTTACTTTAAAATTTAACTTCAAGTAAGTCAAGACGTTTAAAATGAAAGAAATTTTATGGTATGAAATTTCCGCTGCGACTTTTTGTCAAAAATGTATTAGGGCGTAACAAGTTGGTATCAGAGCCCTGGTTTGAGAGAATCAAGTAACAGGAGGTAAATACTTGAACTCAAACCGGTGTGCTCCCGTGACCAAGAACCCGTACAATCCAAGACTCGTTCGAGGCCTAAAAGCAGAGGCGAATGTAAGTATGTATTAGATTATGTAATTAAAGGAAACTAATAGTATGTTATGTGAAGGGTGAGCGCAATTGTTGGAAGAGATGATCCGTGAATGCGGTCTAGGACCGGCATCAAGGCAAGTAATGAGACGAATTGACCCCAAGTACGTAAACCTAACGTATGGGCGTATGAAATGGTATAGTTAAGCAAGTGAAAGAAAACCTTTAAACAAATTATAATAATGACATGGTAAATAAGTTTTGAAAATGTTAGACGTGCCGAAACTAAATTCTTCGGACGTAAGGTGGCGATTACGCGAAGACACGAAACTAGTATGTGGAATGTGTACCTGGCCAGTACACAAGAAACGTAGGACGTTCGTGAGACCGTGATAATTATTACAGGTATGTCCGATAGAGTTTAGTAGCAGCTAGGCGTGTGGGTGAAATGGGTAGTAAGACTCTCGGAAGATTGAGGTACTATGTAAGAGTGAAGGGTGTGAGTGATAAGAATGAAATTTTGAATCCATAAGAAAGTATGAATCGACAATGTATGAATGCAATGCTTGAATCCGCGAGACGGATTCAAGGAATGAAAGATGTGAATGCAATGCTTGAATCCGCGAGACGGATTCAAGGAATGAAAGATGTGAATGCAATGCTTGAATCCGCGAGACGGATTCAATGAATGAAAGATGTGAATGCAATGCTTGAATCCGCGAGACGGATTCAAGGAAAGAAAGATATGAATGCAATACTTGAATCCGCGAGACGGATTCAAGGAATGAAAGGCATGAATGCAATGTTTGAACCCGTGAGACGGGCTCAAAACATAAAAGTAATGGAATGTATGAATGATATGTTTGAACCCGCGAGACGGATTCAAAAACATAAAAGTAATGGAATGTATGAATGATATGTTTGAACCCGCAAGACGGATTCAAACATAAAAGTAATGGAGTGTATGAATAATGTGTATGAATCCGTGAGACGTATTTAAGGACGAAAGAATGACCATAAATGACATGCGAACTTAAAATTTACTTAAGGAAAGAAAATTTTGATTAAGCCATATGTTAGAAACGTTGGTAAATGACTCGTGGGAGTCAGAATGAATGACGGGCTACAACCCGAACAATAACTTAAGTATGGACGGGAAGGGGAAGTTTTGCAAAAAGGTTAATGAAATAGTTATAAGAATGAAAGAATTGTGAGCATGTAAAACCCCGAGTAAAATAAGTATGGAGAAAAAGTAATAATGACAATTACCGATGGAAAATGCTAATTTTGATGTTGGGCTTGTTGGCCATGTTCATTCGAACAAGATGTTGTTGAAAGGATGTGCATAGGCGGATGCTCAACAAATCAATGGAAGCAATCAATGTAGGTATTGCATGAACTCATGAAGAAACGGGCCGACTCGGGCCACAAACAGTTGGGATACACAACGAAATCAAGGTTAGTAAGATGTTTAGCTTGTGATTATGTGTAAGTATTAATACAATTAAATGTTTATAGTATGCCTATGATGATATGTTGACCTCTCATATGAACATGAAGATAATTAGAAGTAACATTAGTAATGGGATGTTAAGGATGACTCAAAGCGAATAAAATGAAAGATCGTATATGATGTATGAGTAGAATGAAATAAATCGATTTAGTTCGATTAGTAAATGTATGAATGTATTATGCTTAATTAGAAAGGTGGAAACAAGCCGCACACTTAGGTTTGTAAGATTAATAATTGTATACAATTGGAATAAATTCGATGAATGAAACGCTAGTGATGATATGTGCTAAGAGCTAGTATTATAAAGTAAAAGACACTAATAAGAGCTCCGGAGCAGAATCTAACATTAGTATTGTGGATGAACAACCCGAAAGGGGTAAGAGTAGAATTGGTTTGGTTCGAATGAGAAAGGTTTCGGGGACGAAACCTTCTTTAAGGGGGGTAGACTTGTAACACCCCAAAATTTTTAAAAAGTCATAATATAATGTTTTGTTGTTAATGCTTTATAAAAGAAAGTGGTAAATGTAAGTTTTACCATATGAAAGTAAATAAGGTACTAGTAATTTAAGTATTGACAAATAAATCATCGAAAGTAACCAAGTTAGTGTGTGGGCCATTACATGACAAAATAATGAGTTTAATCTCATTTATAAGAAATTAGAAACTTGAGGGACTATTTTGGGCATTATGAAAGATGAAATGAATAAATAAAAATTAAAACACAAAACTCACACACTGATGTGTGTGAGTGTGTCGCCCAGACAAAGAAGAACAAGGGCAAACCCTAGTTCATCATGAACCAGGCAAATGATAAAGAAATCGAAGATGAATAGGATGCATGTGTCAAGATTTTCGTTCTCCTATGTGTTCCTCACAAGCAAGTAAGTTAAATTTTATGATTTGATAATCTTGAATAAAGTGGGTTATGATTTATCTAGGAAATTTCATGAAATTAGCTATGAACATATGTTAGAATCATCACATGAAAGACGAATTGTGCAAGACTTTGAGTAAATTGATGAATTAGGATGAAACCCACTCGTTCAATGTAGTATGATGATATATGATGATCTTGTAAGAGTGAAGCTTGTGTAAATGAGATGATCTAGTAGATGTGGGATGCGTAGTTATAGGTTAGATTGAAGGACGGTATGAAATTTATGTAATTCTTAGTGGTGGTGATGAATGAAAGTAAGATATAGCAATGAGAGCCTGATTTGGTTGTACATTGTGCATCAAACGGTGTACGCACACCAAGTGTTTGATGAAATGCCTAAGAGAGCAAATATGTTGAATTGAATGCAAGTTGTAGGTTTATATGTATGGAAAGTGATCGTGATGAATTTAGTAGTTTACTAACTTGAAAAATGTGCCTTAGATTGAGGGTACTATGTAAGAGTGAAGGGTGTGAGTGATAAGAATGAAATTTTGAATCCATTAGAAAGTATGAATCGACAATGTATGAATGCAATGCTTGAATCCGCGAGACGGATTCAAGGAATGAAAGATGTGAATGCAATGCTTGAATCCGCGAGACAGATTCAAGGAATGAAAGATGTGAACACACTTTTTCCAACATTAGTACTAAAAAAGGGTTAGTTTTATGCCACATTTGATATAATTTATATGTCGCATTTTGCGCATATCAGCATGCTTATATTTGTTTGAGTTGATATTCGCAAATGCAATCGCAACTCTATCACAACGCTATCTAATCGCAAACGCCAAACGCAGATTTACTTACTTGTATGTTGTTCTGTGTTAGTTATGTTATTTGTGTAACTATTGTTTAATACTATCGCATCGCTTACTCGCAACTCGCTCCAACGTAACACAACACTCAAAACACCAAACGGAAGTCGGAAACTAACTCACACGCATCGTCCGATCGAATGACCGTTCGATCGAATGGTCATCCGACTGGATGACCATCTGATTGGATGGCCATCAGATCGAAAGGCCATCAGATCCGTCCAACCTTGCACCGCCTTTCACCTCTCCCCCTATAAATACTCAGCAGTCACATCAACTGTTCACTTGATGTGACAGCTCCCTCCGACCCACGCACTCTCAGGACACTTTTCTCTCGATTCCTCGCTCTTGTAAGTTTCCACTCTAAATCTTGTACTTCCTTGATCATTACACACTTTCTCATCATCTTCTCCAACAAATGACAACTTTTCACCATGAAATCACTGGATTGGGCTGTTCTAGTGTGACGTCATCATGGAGTTCATGTGAACATTGAAGTATGACCTCATCTAACCAAGAATAACTCCGATCTAAAGGATTTCTACAATGTTTAAACACTGATTTCACCTAAATCTAAACATTTTTCAAGAGATTCAAATTTTTCTTCAAACATTCTTCACTTTTACTCAAAACCGATAGAATCTGAGCTCGTTTGGGCCTCTACTCTTTCTATAGTGGAGAACCGAACTGAGAATGGATTCCTATCGGAGAAGACGACCGATCCACGGGCTGAACATGAAACTTCACCTTGAACAGTTAAATCTGACCGAATGAGGTGATTCCCGTCCGAACGGATGAGCTAAACTTTGTGTGGTTTCCATTGTTTAACACGTCGTCATACCGTCTCGGTTAAACCGCAAAACTTTTAACTTAACTGATTTTACAAGATTTCAAACGAAACAATTTCTCGATCGAATAGCCATCCGATCGGACGACCATCCGATCGAACGGCTATTCGACCAGGTGATTGGTGAACTTCAACACTTAAACAATTTTGCAAAACTTCAAAGAATATCAGTTCCAAACGAATCACCATCCGACCAGATGGCTGGACAGATAGAGACATTTCTCATTTTACAATATGCTACAACGAAAACTTCAAAGTTCAAACATTTAACAAACACAATCTTTCCAACGAATGACCCTCCGACCGAATAGTCATCCGTCCGGACGGTCATCCGATCGGATCACTATCCGTCCCTCATCTCACTCGACGCACCGTTTTATGCACTGTTCAATGCTTATACTGTTGTACTGTGATCAGGCTAACTCTCCAGCGCTCCCTTTAATCCAAGACTGTGTTTATTTATTAAACACGACCTGTGAGTATACTCGATCCCTTTTTGCTTAACACACTTTTGGGTGTTACATACGTTACTTATATCAAATCACATCGATCACACAACGCAAACACTTTTTATATGCTAACCGCTCTCGCATGTTATACGCGTTATTCGATGAATGCTTGTATGTTATGTTTACACAGTGATTGTTGCCTGACACCTTAGCAATGATAGTACTATAGTTTGGACTCAGCACCTATCGTGGACATGGATTGTTAAGGGTATTACTTCACGTGTCACAGTGGTGATATGTGTTGCATATTCTACAACTCGCAGTCATGTCTGTGCATATTTCATTGTCGATAGCTTACATGCTTCACATTTCTACGTGTTACATGCTGGTTATGCGTAAATCGCTTTCGCTACTATTATACTATGTGTATTGACTTTATTTTAATGTATGTGACAGGTGTTTAGGATGCTTTGCTTTGCTCGCTTTTATGGAATCAAGCTAGGGGAGTCTAGAAACAAACTAAACAATTTATGAGTTGTCGGAAGAATATTTGTCTTTCAGAACACTATGTTTGTAATAACTGTTTTACTTTATATGTTATGGTATGGGACATGACGTTAAATATTTGATAATTATAGTTGTTATGGATTCTCCTTGACAATCTGTTTCGCCCAGTGCCGCGCCCTGATGTTTCCGCCATCGGTTGGGGTGTGACACCCTATACGTGTCATATAGGGTTTCAGTGCATTAAATGCATGAGAAAAAGTAAAGTTATATGATGTGTATATGTAGTATAGGACTGTGGTAGTTGAAACATTAAACCCTATATGACGTGTATAGTGTTATACGTGTCGTATAGGTACGATGTACGAAGATGTTAAGGTTTATTACTGATTCTGCAGTGAATTCAGATTGAAAAGTCTGAAAAAGTGCCACTATACAACGCATATGGGGCTATACGCATCATATAGGGTTCTGGTTGTTGAAACATTAAAACATATACGCGGCGTATAGTTCCAAAAAATTGTTATAAAGACAAGCATTGGGGGACCATTTGATTCAAACGAAAATTTACAAACAAAACATCCCGATCAAATCATTCATGTCACGATGTCGTCTTGGAACATTAATTATGTTTTTAGCGAAGATTTAAACCAAACATACGTCTCCGAAATCGTTTTCGAACTCGGCATTGAACAAGTGAGGAGGAGGTTGTGTTCGTGCTTCGTTTTGATGATGAGAGAGTGCAGCCCGTGTTTCCCGATTTGAACCATGTAAAAAATCTATATAAGATGTGATGTCGTTTTGGTTACCAAAGTCTCGCCATTAAATTGTTTCAGGAGTTCGTAGATAAAGCTAAACCATCTTACGTGGCACAAAGCTATCCGCAGCACGCATACAGCACTTACATTTCACATGTGGAAAAACAACACAATTACGAGTATGAGGAAGGTGCTAAGGACTTCAAGGAAAGCGCTAAGCACTTCGAAGAAGGTGTAACGATGAAGACGAAGGTGCTGACGACGAGGAAGGTGCTAACGACCAGAAAGAACCTGACCCGAATGTTTCTTTTGAATCTCAAAAGGTATGACATTCCTATCACTTACGTGTTATTCGATATATAACAATAATTAATAGAAGGAACATTTTATAAGGTTGCGAGGTATGATTAGAGCCCCCTAGGGGCTCTATTGTGACACGTAGGCGTCACGTAGGAGAAGAGGCTCCATTGTCTATTCTCAATAGATAACATGGTTTAGGATAGAGCCCTCTCTTTCTTTTCCTCTACAATAGTGCCCCCCCCCCCCCCATATTATACCTCTCACACACACAAGAGCTCGCTATTGCTTGCCATTGCGTTTACATTTCATCAATAGCGCCCCGTATGGGACCCAAGGTATGGAGTGAGGGGCGCTATTGTTCAAAAAATGGTGAGGTGGCATAGGGATAGTGCCCCATATCGCACAACCTAATAACTCTTAAGAAAAGAAAAAAAAAAAGCATTTTATAAAAAAAGCTGAATTTTATAAAATATTTCTGAGATTTTTTTTTATTTTTTTTTATTTTCCAAATTTAACAAGATTTTATAATAATAGTTAACCAAAGAATAAATATTATAAAAAATAGCCTGTACTTATAAGTATAGTTGGAAGTTAAAAACCATAAGATTTTACTCTTTTTGCTAACAAAACAGTATTGTCATATGGTTTGCTGTTTGAGAATCCCTGAAACTTGGAACCATGTCCTTTGGTCCAACCACATTGTTGCTAGACGCCGAGTCATTAGGTTCTGAGACATATAACGCGTAAGCCTTGGAATGATCACATGTCCAATGAAGATACAATCCATACTTCCCTCACCTACGGTTTTACTTTTGGGTTTTGTGAGCCACAGTCACACTATTGCTCTAGAACTCCAAACTCGTAAGTAACTCAATCTTGGTGGCTTTTGTACCAAGTCTATATGGAGTGAGTTTGTTCCTTTTATTAGGAAGCCTATTTAGCAAATAACATGTTGTAAGCATTGTTTCACCCCAAAACTCCTTACTTAAAAACCCAATAAGATAAAATGGAGTTAACCAATTTCTTTATATCCTTGTACTTTGTTTCAACAACACCAATTTTATTGTGGTGTATAAGGGGTTATGTCATGCATAATTCCTATCATTCGAAAAAAGGTGGGATCATAATATCCGGAAAAGTGGGATCATAATATTAGGAATAAGTGGGATTGTCTACAAATGTAAGGTCTTAGTAACTCATATTTAGGCAACTAAACCTTATTTTTTTTATATCATAAATTTATCTAAAGCTTCCTGTTTATAATAGCTAGGGGCCTCTGTTCGAGCTTGAAAAAATGTGTCATTCCGTAATGTTTTATTATTGTTATTTAATTTTAAAATGAGTTAATTACTGTTTTCGTCCCTATGGTTTGTCAAAAATCACTATTTCAGTCCATTAGTTTAAAAGTTGCGATTTCAGTCCCTGTGGTTTCACTTTCGTAACTATTTCAGTCCACCTCCGTTAACCCCATCCATTTATTCTGTTAAGTACATGTGAATTGACCATAATGCCCTTATTAATTAAAAACTAAAATATATCTAAATGAGTTAATTACTATTTTCGTCCATGTGGCTTGTCAAAAATCACTATTTCAGTCCCTGTGGTTTCATTTTCGTAACCATTTCAGTCCAGTCTCCTAACACCGTCTATTTTACCGTTAAGTTTTTAATGAAATACCTAAATTACCCTTGTGTTAATTAAATATGGACTTATATGATTTTATTATTGGAATTATATGATTTTATTGTTGTATGACATATGGACTTAAATTGGATTGTAGGTTTCGACCCACCATGGCTTTAGTAGAAGTAGAAGTCTGGCATTATTTTTACATATATGGTTCTAAAATTTTAATTTTGGATTTTAGAATGAGAAAATGTCCAGGTAAGCATTATTTTTCAAAGTTTTTATGTTAATTGATGCTGCTAGGAAGATATTAATTGGGGTGGGGCAATGGGTCACCGGACATTAAGAGGGTGGGGTTGTGATGCCGGAGACTGGACTGAAATGGTTACGAAAGTGAAACCACAGGGACTGAAATCGCAATTTTTAAACTAATGGACCGAAATAGTGATTTTTGACAAACCACAGGGACAAAAACAGTAATTAACTCATTTAGATATCTTTTTGTTTTTTTATTAACAAGGGCATTATGGTCAATTCACATGTACTTAACAGAATAAATGGATGAGGTTAACGGAGGTGGATTGAAATGGTTACGAAAGTGAAACACATGGACTGAAATCGCAATTTTTAAACTAATGGACTGAAATAGTGATTTTTGACAAACCACAGGGACGAAAACAGTAATTAACTCTTTTAAAATCAAATGGGTATTGAGCTCACTAAAGCTAATGTCAATGGGCTAACTTCCAAACCATAAAAATTGTTTTGTAAATGGGCCTGTCTTGGAGTTGGTATAAGTATACTATTTAAAAAAAATTAACATATATATATCGGATTTTTTATAAAAAAAAAAAAAACACGTACCCCTCGAAATCACGGGCCCTGTGCGGTAGTCCTCCCCGCACACCCTCATCACCACCCATGGGCATCGTCTACAAATGTAATGACACGCGTGTTCTTTCCTATATAGATGATGTTGCATGGAAGTCACATAGGTTCACCATTTATGAGATCTAGTAACTTAGATTCTTTTTAATTCCTTTAAAAGCATGGCTAGTTAATTTACTCAACATGCATGTTTACACTTCTCATTGTTTTACTGTCAAAGACCATTATTAGACTACTCTTAGGCATTTTCAATAATCTTTTATAGTGTATATGGTAGGGCTGTTCATGAGTCGAGCCGAGCCGAGCCAGGCCAAGCTCGGGCTCGGCTCGATTATAAACCGAGCTGGCTCAGCTCGGCTCGGATTTGAAACCGAGCTGAAAATCTAAGCTCGGGCTCGGCTTGGTTTTAAACCGAGCTAGCTCGGCTCGACTTGGTTTGGCTCGATTTTATAAAAAAAAAAACTAATATATACCTCTTAAAATTTAATAGCCTAAAATATTATTCAATAATTTAAAAAAATATATTCAAAATAAGTTCAACCTAATACAATTCAAACCAAAATCAAGTTTAACAACGCAAAATAAGTTTTAATTTCAATAAAATACAATATTAGTTCATTAGTATGTTAATCAATATTTAAATATGCCATAAATATCAAATTACAAACCTATATACATGTAAATAATAATCAGTTTTTTTGTAATATATTATAATGTATATAAAATTAAAACTTATTATAAGTAAAATAATTCGAGCTAAACCGAGCCGAGCTACAAAGCGAGCCGAACCGAGCCAGCTCGGCTCGTTACGAGCCGAGCCGAGCGAGGCTCACTTTCTAACCGAGCCGAGCCGGCGAGGCTCACTTTTAAACCGAGCCAAATCGAGCGAGCTTTTTCCGAGCTAAATCCGAGCGAGCTCCGAGCCGCGAGTTTTTTGATCAGCCCTAGTATATGGCATGATATTGCATGCTATATAAACATCTTGTTGCCTGTGTATCTGAATTCAACAAAAGACCACATCGAGATAAGATATACTTAAAACAATTCCCTAAACTAAACAGAAGCTTCACTTATCAAAGAAAGTTTGGTTGTTGTTGAAATGATATGTTTATGGGCTCTCATTCTATTGGGTTCAGCCATATATTTTGGGCCTCTTGTTACTAATTTGTTTCATATTGCTAGTTTGTTGCAACAGTTTTTTATGTGCTGGATATTTTGGAGGGTGTAAAGTGGAAGTATCAGGGGTTGAAATGGGCATCTTCCAATTCTTATGGTTCTTTGTGTAACCTTTCAAGTGCAGCCATATATAAGAGTTCTCTCTCTCATTCGGTTATTAATTCACTACAGAAATCATTATCTTCTATATATTAAATCTAGGGTTTCATTATCCTTCATCTGGTTTTGTATGCGTATCGGTCCATATGATGAGTTGATCTCTTTCAAGTTTGGTTGAAGCTACTGAATCGTTTTGGAGTCACTGTGCATCAGAGTTTCTACAAGTCTTTCAGGAGATTAGTTCTTTCTACTCTGTTATTTATTAGTATCCTTTGTATTGTAGTTGTTGTTGTTAGATCTTTGATAGATCTGGTGATCGATTGTGATCATTGTTCCTGAACATTATCTGATTGTTTGTATCAGATGTTTATTGTTCTGTATTCTGTTAACAGATCTTACTATTTGTAAGATCTAGGGTTTTGGGGGGTGTTTTTCGGTTTGGGTAAATAATAAAGTTTTGTCACCGTTTTTGTCGCTTCTTTGTTGTTCAGTATTGATTGAATGTTTGGATTGTTGTTTTCTCATACCATTTTTGACATGGTATCAGAGCCTAGGCTCCGATCTATGGTCGATATTGATTCTGGTGTTCTTCCGCTGTAATTTTTTGACGATTTTTTTTTGTTTGTAGATCTGAATCCCTTGGTTGCTTATTCTCTATTTCTTGACAGTTTTTTTTTGTGTTCATTGTGAGCTCTTGCATGATACTTTTCTTTTTAATGATTACGGCAGTTATTGTGTTGTTAATCTGCAGCTAGAGTTGTGAGAGTTTTTTTTCTTTGTATTTGGTTCATAGATCTGTTGATCTTAAGTGTTGATTGTCAAGGTTTTGAGTATATAGGATAGTTTCTCGTTATTGGTCTTTAAGTTTAAGAGATTTAAGTGCTACGGATTAGGGTCTTGTATTTTGTGTTCTCGTGTTTTGGGTCTGAATCTATTTTTTTATTAAGTGTTGTTCTGTTTTGATCCTTTGCTTGAAGTGTGCAGATTGGATTTGGTTAGATCTATTTGATTATTGACTGTAGCTAATCTGATCTTTTGTTTGGAGTTAGGATTTCTGTTCTTAGAAACCGGTTGGGTTATTGTACGTGTGATACTGAAGTTGTAACCCTAGATCAAGGGTTTGGTGTGCGGCTGAAGGTTTGTTGCGGTTAAAAGTGCTGTGAAGACTCTGCGTTGGTCTTTATAATCGCTTGTTGATTATAGGGCAAACTGACCAGAGGTTGGTATATTTCTTGCTGATATGTGATATTGTAATCCTAGAAGATTACATACTCAGATTCTTTTGAAGGAAGTTATAAGCACCCACTGTAAGATCGTTCCTACCCTCTCCTTTTGTTCCTGTTGTTGATTAGTTGAAGTCGGGGTAGTGAGGACTGGCATTATTATTTGTTGGTTATAGTTGATTATATAACTATTCTGTGTTTCTTGTGTTTTTTTTTCTTTTGTTATGTGTCTTAGGTTTTGGCTCCTGTATTAAGACCTGTCCAGGCACTATAAGTGATGAATCTGGAATCTGGAAACTGATACAGCTTCGCCTTAGTTTTTTTTACATCTAGTTGATTATTGTCTGTTAGAGGTTTTTTGTTTCTTGGTTGTCTTTATTTCTTGTCTTAGTTTTACAGTTTTTTACATGTTAATATTTGTAAAAAGGTGTTTGTCATATGGGTTGTGTGTGAGTGTTCCCTCTGTTTGTGTGGTTTGTGGTAAAGAGGTTGTTTAAAATTCTTTCATTATATGACTATTGAAATTGCTGAATGGAACTTTGTTTTAATATCATAAAAGGTTTATAACAGAGTTTTATTTTTAAATTTAATGGTCATCTAGGGTCTTAAAATTGTGTTATAAGAGCTGTGTTTTTTTTGCATGATTGGTCGCTTGATTTTCATGATAGAGGCTGTTGTCTAAGTAAAAAAATTGGTTCCTAACTCTGTCATACGTTGTCTAGTCTATAAGTTTGTCTCTGATTGTTGAATCATGTGGTTCATTGTATTGGTTCAAGATAGTTTCTTGTTTGTTATTATGGTCGTGTTTGTGGGATATTAAGTCACTTGTTTTTTTGTATGTTATTGTTTGTTTAGGCTGTAATTGTTGTTTGGTATTGAAGTGTGTACTTCTTGTTGTTATTGATCTTGGTTCTTGAATCTTGTTTCTCTCTATAACTTGTTGCTTCTCTGTACTCATCATAGACTTGGATTTTTTTTTAGTTAGAATTCTGTTTATTTTGAGTAGAGTTGCTCTGTATCATGTTAGAGATTCGTATTGTTTGTTCCCGAGAGTATCTACTGTTTCTTGGATTTGCTTGATTCTTGTAGATTTTGTATAGGTTATTGTGCAGTAATCAGTAGGGTTGTCTTGTGAGAGTTTATTGCTGCTTCTAGTTAAAGTTGGTTATTGTTGGTTGATACTCATGTTTACAAGTCTTGTCTTTGTCATGAAAGTAGTGTGATTTTATGTTTTTCAGATGTGTCTGTGTCTGACTCTAATATGCTTGATCTGGTTCATATATGGTGTTGTCTACATTTTCCACAAGATGTAGTATGATTTATACAAATGAACTTCATTGTCTTGGTAAGATAAAGTGTTTTTTAAGGAACAAGTGTGTAACTAGGATCCTGTCTATTGATTATGTTGTTCTGAAGTCAGGTTTGTTTGAATTGTTTTTTTTTTTGGGTATGCTAAATAAGATTAGCATATGTTTGTTATGTGTGGTTCAAACTTCAATTTTTTTTTGGAATATTCAATAAATTTGTACGTGTTTTCTTGTTTTTATTGAACCTTGTGTCTATATGTCTTGATAATAGAATATTGTATGTTCATTGTATGGTTCAGTATTTTCAGTCATGTTTAATAGGTTGTTTCTCATGAAAAATTCTATTTCTGTGGTTATATGGTCTTCTACTTTCATTAAGTTTAAACCTGGAAATGTTGTTGGTTTGTTCAAGGTTATACTGGATATTATGAGCTTAGTTATGTGTTCTATGTATACTGAGCTTTGTTCTTGATTAAAGTTGCTAGTTGTGATAATCTCAAGATTTTAATATTGTTCTCTAACCTCTGTCTTGAGTTATGCAATTCATCTTGTCTCGAACAATGGTAAAATGTTTTTCCGACTATAACTGTTTTTTGATGGTTCTTAGTTCTTTAAAACCGCATCAGGATGGTTTGTTTGACCGTGTCTTCATGATCTTGAATGTTTTTACAGCCTTGTATCTTTTCTCGTGTGTGAGATGTTTTTTTATTGTAAAGTCATGTGACATTATTTCTAAAGAGTTGGTTTTGGCTGTTATGTGTATGTGTCTGATTTGGATCATGTGATCCTCAGTTAAATCAGGTTTGTTGTTGGGTCTTGTGATTCAATCGTAATGGTGTAGATGTTTTCTTTGTTCTGAATCGTGTGATTCAACTCTGTTGTTTGGACCGTTGTAGTGTTTTCTGAATATAGTCCGTATGTCTTATTGTTTTAGTGTGGTATGATTAGTCGAACCTTGTGGTTTGAGTGTTCTTTAATCTGTTGATCTGTCAAGATTGTTCTTGATGTCTATGTCTGCCTTGCTTGAGGTCTATATGTTGAGAATCTTTGTCTTGAATGTTGTTAAAATGTCTTTGGTTTGCAGTCACTATGTCTGCTTGTCTATAGTTTTGTTTGTATGGTTAGTTGAGCTGTGTGGTTCATGTTTAACCAAAGTTTTGACAAGATTATTTTGTGTATGTGACAGCCTTGTATGTTTTCTCTTGTGAGAAATATTGTTCTGGTTGCAAATTGTATAACTTTGTGATTAATCAGGATTTGTATGGCTGTGTCTTATAGTCTTGTGTATGTCTTGATATTCTCAGTCTTGTTACTTGTATGTATGTGATGTTAGCCTTGTATATTTCTCTTATGTAAGAGATATTTTTTGTTGGTTATAAAAGCATGTGACTGTGCATTTTGCCAGAGTTTGTGTAGGCTATCATTGTTGTCTAGTGTTCTTAGTTAGAACTGTTTCTCTGTCTTGTTGACTGTTTTTTATAGAGAATTCTTTGATTTGTTGTTAGTGTTTGTGTTTTCTTCAAAGGATCTCTTGTCTCGTATTGTAATTGTCTGGATTCCTTGTATATCTGAGTTGGAATATTGTTTCTTGAAATTCTATTTTCTTGGTTTATTTCTCTAGGTTGTTGTGAATATGACTGTTACAGGTGGATCAGTTAGTATTCTGTGTTATATAGTTCTTTGATAAAAACTTGCTGATAACTTTGTTTTACCTGTTAAAGCTTAGTAAAAATATCATATCAATTTGTATGTATCCTAATTTCATGAGAGGTCTTCTCACTTTGAAATAAATATGCATATTCTGTGAAAAGGTTTTTTGCTAGTATTATTGAACTTGAAAAGGTTCATATAGATGTTCAGGTTGCGTAGAAAGTGAGTGTTAACTGATGAAAGGAACTTGGTATTTTTAGACATGTTTGCCACCTGGATGAAGGGGGCATGTTAAAAATGTTGTAAATGATATTTTCAGGCTGTCATTCAGGTTGCAAAATGGGTATTATTAACATGTATAGTATATGAATGTTGGGTATGTTTGATTTGTTTAGACCCAATTGAATGAAGGGGGAATGTTGAAATGATATGTTTATGGGCTCTCATTCTATTGGGTTCAGCCATATATTTTGGGCCTCTTGTTACTAATTTGTTTCATATTGCTAGTTTGTTGCAACAGTTTTTTATGTGCTGGATATTTTGGAGGGTGTAAAGTGGAAGTATCAGGGGTTGAAATGGGCATCTTCCAATTCTTATGGTTCTTTGTGTAACCTTTCAAGTGCAGCCATATATAAGAGTTCTCTCTCTCATTCGGTTATTAATTCACTACAGAAATCATTATCTTCTATATATTAAATCTAGGGTTTCATTATCCTTCATCTGGTTTTGTATGCGTATCGGTCCATATGATGAGTTGATCTCTTTCAAGTTTGGTTGAAGCTACTGAATCGTTTTGGAGTCACTGTGCATCAGAGTTTCTACAAGTCTTTCAGGAGATTAGTTCTTTCTACTCTGTTATTTATTAGTATCCTTTGTATTGTAGTTGTTGTTGTTAGATCTTTGATAGATCTGGTGATCGATTGTGATCATTGTTCCTGAACATTATCTGATTGTTTGTATCAGATGTTTATTGTTCTGTATTCTGTTAACAGATCTTACTATTTGTAAGATCTAGGGTTTTGGGGGGTGTTTTTCGGTTTGGGTAAATAATAAAGTTTTGTCACCGTTTTTGTCGCTTCTTTGTTGTTCAGTATTGATTGAATGTTTGGATTGTTGTTTTCTCATACCATTTTTGACAGTTGTTTTGTTATTATATATGTTGCTAATCTACAACATGGATCCGTTGTCGATTGGTTTTAAAAACGCTGAACCATCATTTTTTATTGTACATGTGACCAGGGGCGGGGATCTATAGAGGACCAAGGGGTAGCCTCCGCTACCGCTTGGTCGGAAAATTTTTGACGTTTTTAGTGTAAATTTTGGAAAAATTTGACGTTTTTTCGATTTCGTTACCGCCTATTTATAAAACGTTTCCGCTTGATCGGAATCCTAGATCCGCCACTGCATGTGACTAAGGGCTTGCAAATAATTAAACTCATCACATAACTTCATCATCCTTCATGTAAAAAAACCACAGAATTTAGTAGCACATCACTATTAGTTATGTACCCAATTATTAGTTTGTTATATATAACGTGACCTTGTTGCGTGTTTAAGTCGGTGTATCCACAAAACTCATGTATTTTTTCTTACCAACCCTACACTTCTTGTTAAAGTGACCTTGTTTACCATATTTCCAACATGCTAGTTTAGCCGAGGATGATCCTGCCATGTTTTTGTATTTTGGCCACTTCCCTTTTTGAGCCCTAAAACCATGGGGAGTGGTCACTGAATTTCCATTGTCACATAAGTTTCCACTAATCTACACTTAGTGGGTGGGTGGTGGTTATAACCTCAAGTAGCAATCTCAGTAGCAACCTCAGTAGCATTGTAGCAATCTCTGAATCTCAACTCAAATCTCAGTAGCAACTTCAGTAGCAACCTCTAGAACTCGAAACCTATAAAACAAGTTTGTTAGAGATAAAATCCAAATCCCGAAAAATCAGGATTTTAAAATCCAAATGATTTCGAGAAATCTTCTGAAAATCTTCAATGATAATTTCCGTGATTCTTGCAAACACTTTTCTGGAAGATCACCACTCCAAATCAACTTAATTTCTTGAATAATACGATGAACAAATAATGAACAGAACGATGAACATGAACTCGAAAACTCCCAAATCAGCAAACTATTGAACAACACTCGAAACGGCCAATAACTTGAAAACAACCAATAACTTGAGCCGATTTTCTTGAATTCGTGTATCAATCTCGAACCAACAATAAGAGCAAAAGCTCTTATATCAATTGTAGGTCCCTATCCCTTGGATCGTTACAAGATTGATAATCAATCAAGGGTGTGGAATCCTCTTGAGAGATCGATGAACACAGAAACAAGAAACTACGATGAAGAACATGATGCACAATACTTTCAATCAGGTCTTCTATTGATTATCCAACACGATGTTTATAATCAATTTAAGACCCACAAGAAATCTCCTAGCCACTCTCTGTAGATTTCTCACTAAGGTGGTGTTTGTTTTTTAAGAAAAGTACTTCACAACCTCTTTTGTCTTCCCCATGCAGACCACGCGCAGACGTAGCGGTCTGCAGCGTGTTTGTTTTTTAGAAGAAAAATCACTCAAAAAGCTCTGTCTGACCACTTTTTGGTGCAGACATGGACTACCATCTTCTCAACTCTTCTAACCTCTTCACAAAACACACAGAACCCTACCCCCTCCTCCACCTCCCTTCTTCTTCCCTGCCACCGCCACCACCTCTCCTCCCACATCACCGCTGCCAGCCTGCCACTACCTCTCCTCCCACAGCCCCGTCGTGCTACCGCCACCACCACTCCTCCCCCAAACCGCCGCCGCCACCACCTCTCCTCCCACATCCCCGTCGCGCCGCCGTTCGTCTCCTCCTACAGGCCGCCGCCACCACCACCTCTCCTCTCCATAGATATCTTGCACCGGACAGTTGGCACAATCTTCACTTCTGCCATGATGTGGAGCACAGACTCTTGCCAATTTGAAAGAAAACCTAAACAAAATTGCCTTAGAAGTTCACGACGACGATGATGACAGAGATGATTACCACATGCCATCGGATCTCTCCGATTCTGACCGGAGATTCTCTCTCAATCGTCGTCGTTCCGCTTCACCAGTCGCCAATGGTCTCGATTCGACTTATTCTTCTTCAGAGGTAATCACGATTATTGTTGATTTGTTTAGCTATTTTGGAGTTGGTTAATTGCTGATTTAGTTCGAATTTGGTCACTGTATATTGTAATTTTGAAAA
The DNA here is from genome assembly GCF_002127325.2 of Helianthus annuus. Classification (NCBI taxonomy): domain Eukaryota; kingdom Viridiplantae; phylum Streptophyta; class Magnoliopsida; order Asterales; family Asteraceae; genus Helianthus; species Helianthus annuus. The sequence continues at coordinate 49,750,664 of NC_035445.2, forward strand.
TGTTCAGTTGGGGTTGTTGAGAGGTTAGGTATAGGCATTATGGTGAATGGAAGATTAAGGAGGGATTTGGATAGGGCAAACTTAACATTCATGCGATTAGAGCAGTTTGTTAGTTGATCATGCTTTATCATTTTTATTATTTGTGCCTATTATGTTCAGTTTATTTAGATTTCGGTTTATTTCAGCAACTTGCAAAAGTTAAAAAACAAGCAGTCTTCTTCTTGCAGACTACAGAGGTTTGGTCCACCTCTTCTGCTAAAGATGTATGTAGATGTGGTCCGCAGACTGCAGACATTTCCCCTCTGAAAAAACAAAACAGCACCTAAATCTTTCTGACCATCTTCACCCATAAACCCTAATGCATAACATGTTTAGATTCCTATGTTTGCATCTGGGCTTTGGACTGGGCTAGGCCATTCTTCAAGCCCATTACAATAATTAACTTACTAACCAATAATCCTAAGCTCAATACAAAATATCTAAAGACTAAAAAATCAAAGTATTCAGATGTTGTCACAGAATACGCACCAACAGTTATTAATTGTATCATTACAATCACCTCCTTAGGGACTTACCATTCTCGATGAGTGTTTTCCCACCATCCGGAATGACACAGGTGTCTCTCTGATACCATTTGTAACATCCGGCCTCTCGTACCACCAACATTGTCTGCTTTGCCCCTAATAGGTTGCCTATCCAGGAGCTTACAGATTTGTTTTTGATTGCCTTGGTGGAGAGACAGAAATTGGCACTAATGAAGGATGGGAAGTTACCTATCCTAGTACCACTTCCATATGAGCACGTTTAACTGTGGAGTTTCATATAGTCCGCAACCAATGCGCCCAAAATGCATTTTGTTAGAAAAGGTTTCGACCCCTTATAAAGAAGGTCACGTTCTCCGGCTCTGCCTATGTGGGACTTACATATATTTAGTCCTAATTATATAACAAATACCACAAATATAAGTAAATCAAACCAATAAAAATTGTTTCGTTTGCTAAAGTCAAATAACTAAACCAAATGGGTCAAAAGGGACATCATTCAAGATCTCCGTCTTTTGTTCCTGGTTTTCTTTTTGTTTCTTGATCTTCAAATCTTGTCTTCTCTTGTTTAACAACTTATTTTATTACATTGGGCTTCCAAACAGTTAATAAATACAAAATATTGAACCATTATATAAGACCAAAGATAAAACACCACCATGCAATCTTTTGAAAACAAAGGTTTTGAAAAAGAATGAAAAAACACAATTTTTTATCTATTGCGTTTTACAAAAGAATGAAAAAACGCATTTTTATGTGTTATTTGGTCCATTGCGTTTTAGGTAAAACACATTTTCATGTGTTTTTAGTCCATTGCTTTTTACAAAAGAATAAGAAAACACATTTTTTTTTTGTTTTTGGTCCATTGCGTTTTAGGAAAAAAACACATTTTTTTTTGTGTTTTTAGTCCATTACGTTTCAGGTAAAACACATTTTTTTGTGTTTTTGGTCCATTGGTTTTAGAAAACTGACATTTTAGCCGTTTTCCGTCCATTGCGTTTTAGAAATAAGACGTGTGTTTGTGTTTTTGATGCATTGTGTTTTAGGTAAAACACATTTTTATGTGTTTTCAGTCCATTGCGTTTTATAAACTACACTTTCTTTTGAGTTTTTAGGCTATTGCGTTTTAGAATTAAGACATTTCTTTATGTTTTCTGGCCATTGCGTTTTACAAATAAGACATTTCTTTGTGTTTTTTGTGCATTGCGTTTTAGAAAAATGTCATTTTTAGGTTTTTTTTCATTGCGTTTTACGCAACTGGGTTTTCAAAAAAAAATTCGAAAATATAGTAATAGTATACTCGTTTTAAAGATAAAAAACCGCTCGATTTTTTGGTGTAATTTTTATAAAAAAATAATGTCGTATGAAAGAGTTATGAACATTTAAAAAATGGGGGGAATTAGAGGAGAGAGAAACTATTGCCTTAGATTGACTAGAATACTTCTAAACAAACTCACGCGCCTCTTTTCTTCCCTTCAATTTCCCTGATTTAATCTTAGCCATTGATTAACTAAATGGATGGTCAAGATCACTTCCTAGCCTTCTTAGCCAAATAAAATTCCTATTGTATCTCCACCCTTTGTTATATTTGTATTTTTCTAAAAAAAATATTTATTTGTATATTAATTTAATTTAATGTTATATATTAATACTGATTTTACATATTATACTTGATAGGGTTTAACAACTACTAGAGAGTTCAAATGAGAAGATTTTTGTTGTAAGAAGAAAAAATGATGAAGTTTCAACCAATAAGAATACTTCATTTTACTTCATTTAATTTTAATACAATGGTATATTTGTAAACTTACATAGATCATTAATTTGTAGTCTTCCTCTTTAATAGCTAACTACATTAAATTTGTAACTTATTTTTCAAAATATATATTTTTTCAAAAAATAAAAAAATTGATTTAGAGTGTAGAATAAATTACTAAGTGTGTAAGATAAATTATGAGTTGTGTAGGATAAATTTCGAAATATGTAGGATAACTTTTTATGTGTGTAGGCAAAAAAATATTAGTTTAGAGAATGATAATCTTTATGAGTAATTAATTACTTAAAGATGGTAATAAATAAGATGAATGAAGAACTACTTAACATTTTACAATTGTACAATTTATTCTTTTTCTTCTCAAATGAATCTTCTCCTTAACAACTATGTATGATATATGTGAAAATCAATATACATAAGTTAAAAGAGATGATGGATGACATCTTATGCGAATCTCACATGTTTATCTCTCCACACGAGTGATATTGTGTCACCACATGGGAAATCTTCACTCTACACAAAATAAATCCGTAAACTCTAATGGTAAAAGCAGATAATTTGGTTTGAAGGCGAGATGTTACAAATGGTATAAGAGATAGCGCTCTTGTAAGGTTTAAGTATTGATTGCATTGTCATGTGTTCTTTGGTGGCTTAGCAGCACCGATCAAAGGGTAATTTCTTGTTCTGGTACTTTGTATTTTGTACTTTTATTCTATAAATTGTGTCACATGTCAAATACTTTGTTTGTTAATAACGCACCACGTTAAAAGTTATGCCCATGCCTTTTGACATGCCATACATCAATACATAATTAAGGTTTAAATTAAGCAGCCTCCAGAGAAACAGAAATTGGCACTAATGAGGGATGGGAAACATTGGGAAGATTCTCTAGCTAGAAAACACATCCTAGCATGCCCAAATGATCGATTGTATTTCCTTAAATGCAAAGCATATATAAACTATCCCCTGCAACATGCATTAATGGATATTTTAAGAAGATAAGTGGAAATTAGGGAAGAAAAAAGCAATCTTTATTCTCTATTTACTATCGATTCTTGAGTAACCAATAAGCTTTAGACATGTATAACTTCCTAAGGTAGAAAGAAGGGTTTGATTAAAGAACATTGAATAGGATCTCTTTAATAGCACTTCTAGAAAACTTTCCAAATTTGGTAAAACTTTATGCTGCGGAGTCTCTTCAATCTGTTTAAAGTCTCCTTATGTGAGTCTCCATTTAACATTTCTTTCTCTATAAAAAGGCTCTTAAGCATCAAATGCAACTCACACATTTCACATAGCTAGCTAGTGTTTCAAGAACTCCATCAAGCTCCATCACTCTATCTATCTCTACATCAGACCATTGTTATCATCATGTCAAGAATGATAGAACCACTTGCACTAGGAAGAGTGATAGGAGAGGTGGTGGACACATTTACACCAAGTGTCAAGTTGAATGTGACCTACAATCCCAATAAGACCGTCTCGAATGGCCATGAGCTCATGCCTAATCTCATTATCACCAAACCTCATGTCGATATCGGTGGTGAAGACATGAGATCTGCTTATACACTTGTAACCATCTTGATCTCTACCTAGTTTACATTATTACATACATACATACATCTTTATATTCTTATATTCGTGTGTTAATTGACTTTGTCTTATTTTGAGTTGAAGATCATGACCGATCCAGATGTTCCAGGCCCTAGTGATCCTTACTTAAGAGAACATCTCCACTGGTAAGATTGAAAGATTTTGTTTTGGTTTACATTTTTTATTTGTATGGTTATTATATTATTTAACTACTATAATTGAGTACCAACAAATTATGGACCCGTTTTTATGTTACAGGATCGTTACAGACATTCCTGGTACCACTGACACTTCCTTTGGTATGTACACTTTTCTTTTAATCATATGCAACCAAATTTTATATTTTTCTTTTATGCATCCCATGCATCACCAACTGAATTTCTCATAATGCAGGAAGGGAAATTGTAAGCTATGAGACACCGAAGCCGGTAATAGGGATTCACCGATATGTATTCTTATTGTTCAAGCAGAAAACAAGAAAATCGGTGAGTCCACCGGCTTCCAGGGACCGCTTCAATACTCGTAGCTTCAGTCAAGAACATGGATTAGGGTTGCCGGTTGCTGCTGTATATTTCAATGCTCAAAGAGAAAATGCTGCTCGCAGAAGATGATTACACATATATATGATTCCTATGTTTGAGGTATCTCAAACGATGTTCATCATATGAATTGGCTTGAAATAATTATGCATATATGCAAACATGAATAATACAGAAGAAAGGATGGGAAGTAAACCAATAAAAACTGTGATTTAATGTATGTATCTGATTCACAATTGAAGTATTTGTATTACGGTTGAAACTCAAATAAACAATGCAATATTCTAGTGATATGTTAACTGGCTTAAGCATATGTCTATTTTGTGTTTGTTTTGGTCATTAGAATATGGTAATAAATTAGTGCTTGTAACCTAGCATCCTTAGAATATGGTAATAAATTAGTGCTTGTAACCTAGCATCCTTAGAATATGGTAATAAATTAGTGCTTGTAACCTAGCATACTAAGGTGTGATGGAAAGGTATCCCTCCTTTTCATAAGGTATAGATTAGAGGGTCTATGGGTTAGCAAGTAAAAAAGAAAAATACGGTTATTGATGGGAAGCATGAAAAAGAAATAGAGATAACTCCAAATAAAATAAAGAATGATCATATATTGAAGGGTCGGCCTGTTAGGCTTCCCACTCTAGTCACGGGTTTAGGGCTACCAAAGAACAAGGGCCTCTATTTTTTTAATAAGTTATTATATACATAGTATGTGTGTTAAGGCCCAAATTAACAAACTAATTGTAAAATAAAACTAGTTTTCTATTTTAAATAACGGCCCACTTTTTAATTAAAAACTCCAACTAAGCTAGGGGTGAGCAAGTTTAGGTCCGGACCGAAAATAACCGAGAACCGAACCGAAAATATACCCAACCTGACCCGAACCCAAGTACCTAGGTATTTAGATCGGTTCCAATTTTTCATATAAAATAGGGTCGGGTCGGGTCGGTTCTCGGTTCTTTTCACGGTGAAACCCGACTTGGACCTATGGACCGAAACCTACCCTATATTTAGGGTAGTGAATCGGTTCTGTATTTTATGTTTGATCGGTCCTCAGGTCGGGTCGGGTCAGGTTTTTCCTTTTGCTCACCCCTAAACTAAGCTAATTACATAATTGCATACATCGACGTATTAGTTATACATTATAAAATCTCTCAATTAGAGCCGCCATTATCGTTCTTATTTCGCATCTGGCTGCTAGCAAATCACTAATTGTTACGACTTATGGTGATTTTACTTTATATTCTTATATTCATGTTCTTTTTTTGTGAAATTATACGAATTTAAAGGCCCAAACTTTATATTTTGGTTAGGGCCTTCAAAAACGTTGGAACGGCCTTGATCGAGAGAAATGATGGTTTTTTTTTTTAATTTATAGGTGGTTTGGAGTTTAAGGAAGTATTTCTAAGCAATTTATTTAAAGTTATTGTACATCTAGGCAGGGGTAGCGAACTCATGCAAGTCTAGCCAAGGTTCCAAGCAAACTTCTTGAATTTATTGTTGAGACAAGCAAACTTGATTTGATTTCGCTACTCAAAGGAGCATCCTTTATTCCATCCAAAATCATGAGAACTACGGTTAGCTTAAGTTTGTTGCTTTTGGTTTTATACAACTTCGCTTGTCAACCTAACTTAGTCAGATTTAGTTAAGTTCACTACGACAATACCCCAAGGAAACTGCCAAAATGTGTGAAAACTTTCAAAAAGCAATGCCTAGAAATTACACTTACCCAAATTAACTTCAAACCACCTATAAATAAAAAAAATATTCAAGAAATGATATACTAAGTTGTTGAAATAATAAAAGGTTCAGTTGCATGTATTATATATATATATATGTGTGTGTGTATGTGTGTTAGGTATTATAAATAAGTTTCTAAAAAATGTATTGTTTGTGTTTAGAGCTGGACCAGTTGGGCCTGGATACCGAGAAGCTTGCTGGGCTTTGCTGAGTTGAAATGTTTTGTGAGAGGATTGGGCTTATTGGGCTTGCCGCTGCTGGGCTGCTGTTTAGAGGTTGCAGAATGGGCTTTTGATGCTGAGGCGGTGTAGATGCATATAAAAGATGCTGTGTTCATTTGTCTGAGATTATTATTCGTTCAGTACATCAAGATCCTATCTTTTTCGTATCATCTGAGATATTTCACTTTGTATTAAGATCTTGTTGAGAATCAATTGAGAGTTGTGTGAGTGTTTACACGAATTAGATCATTCATATCAGCGTCTTTTTTCTTTCTTGGAGTTTTATGTTGAAACTTTAATTTAAGATTTTTTGATCTTGTTTTTTATCAGATCAGTTTGTTAGCTTTTGAGTCTTGATCCTTGAAATTTGACATGGTATCAGAGCAATAGGTTTGGATCTATTGTCTCTTTCGCTAATTTTTCCGTTTTGTGATTTTGGGTTTTCATTCCAAACCCGAAATCTACTACGAAGGTGATTCTGTTGGTTTTGATAAAAGATTTGGAGGGTCTGGTATCTTCTTTCGAAGTAATTTTTGGGCAGAAATTAAAACCCTAAAATTTGGGTTTCGTGGTGCTGTTACGTCCCTCTAAGTGTTTACTTCAGTTGGATCTGTGTAGGCGTTCCGGACTTCTGATTCAGAGCATAAGGCTCTGATTCTTTGTTCTTACGCTGTTGATATGATCTGATTTAGATCAGATCTGAAGTATTCATGGATTTTATTCAAGAGTGCATCGAAGAGGCCACTGGCATAATTTAGGGTTTCGATCTAACCATCGTGTTCTTTCTGTTCTTGTCCTCGATTCTGGTATTGTATTATTCTGCGATGTATTCTTTCAGAGCCATGTGCGTGACGCTCTTTGGATTATTGCTTCCGTAGTTCGATCTAGTCTTTGTAGATCTTGAAATTAGGGTTTCAGCAATTGGGGTTTTTTATAAATCTGTTGTGCTCATGGTAAGATCTGACCGGATCTGTACTGTTGCTATGCGGGTTGAACAGTTGGTCAGAAGGTTTGAGTGTTGTTGCTCGATTTTTCGGAACTGAATGATTTGTAGATGGTACTGTTGCGTACTGAGAGATGCCATTAGAATCTGGATTGTGAGACTTAGTGTTTTGGGTTACCAATAATTTCACATTCAGCTGAGTGACGAGCCTTGCTTGCTGAGTGGAAGTAGTATCGGAGAGGAGTAAACGATAGCGTTACTGTGAAGAGCCGATGGGTTTGATGTCTAATACCTGTAGCAGCGGCTTCGAGTTCATGTCGTCGGAGAGAATCAGCGGAGTCACGTTCAGATCTCATTTGGAAGCTGCTGTTTCTTGTTTCCAGGTTCAATCAACTGGAGAAAACTCTTTTCTAGGGTTTTGCTATTCTGGTGAGATCTTTCCTTTATATTACTTTCGTTTATTTCAGTTCTTGCATACTTAGGCATACCGTTGCCGGGGTAGTGTGGACCGGTTTGATTGATTGGGACACAGGACGGGTCATCTCCTGTTGCATTTACTCTGTGTGTTTTGGTTTCTTGTTGATTACTGATTTGATTGAATCTTGTTTGTTGACTGGTATTTTGTATTATCTGCGTTGATTTCTGATTTGGTTGAATCATGTTTGCTACCTTTTTTCACTGTGGTTATTGTAGTTGTTTAAATCGACTAGCATAATAGCTTCTGTGCAAAGACTTGGGTAGGCACCTATTGAGTGATGATCCTACCATCTGGACACTGGCACAGTTTCGCTAAGTTTGTGATTGTTGTCTGATCTTTTGTTTCTATACTTCGTGTATAGAACTTGTTGTAGTCTTTTGTGTATATTGCTTCCATTGCATGGTTAGATTTTAGGGAACAAGCCATTAGTAAAGTTTTCTTGGCTAGACTTGAGTTTTTTTTTGGAACGTCCATAACGCTGTAAGTCTTCTCTGTTCCTAATCTTGTTAAATTTTTAGTATCACCACAACATAGACACGTATGCTAGGCGTGTGATTGATGGGACGCTACAACCTGTAATGTGTTATATGTGCATTTGGGTTAGGGATTTTTTTTATCGTTGTTTCTTATATGTTAGTTGTGAAGGCTCTTGAGTGTGTTTTTTTTTAAATGTAGAAAATTCTTTTGTTCATTTTAGTAACTTGAAAATTGGTTCACAAAAATAATGGTTCAGTCTAATATTGGATTCTGTTGTGTTGATGAGATTAGTCTTTGATATGCGGAACAATCTTCTTATTGATTTGTTTGTATTTTGTATTTGTTTCATCACATAGGTGAATTATGCATTTGTTCCTTACTCTTTTGGTAGTATGGTGTTGTTTAACTGTGTTTATGGTTTTGTCTAGTCTAGAATTGGTGTGAGTCTGGTTGTGTGTCTTGAACTTTGTTTTCAATCTTTGTTTTGGATTGGATTGTGTAATTCAATTTTTCTCGAGCAAAGATAGAAATGCCTTCCAATTTTGACCGTGTCTGGGTGTGCTTTTATAAAATCATATCTTTGTGGTTTATCGGACCCATATGTCTAAAATCTGTCTGGTTAGTCGAACCGTGTGGTTTATGTACTGCTTAACCAGTAGTGTCACGTTTAAGATTGTTTCTTGAATGATTATGACAGCCTTGTTTGCTCTTTTATGAGATGTTGTTTCTAACTGCAAAATCGTATGAGTTATTGTTACAGTTAAAATGTGTTTTAGCTGTTAACTGTTGTCTGGTAGAATTGTGTAATTCTCATTATATAGATTTGTTTTGAATCATGTGATTCAGTTTTGTGGTTCAAATGATGTGAAGTTGAAAAAGTTATTTGATAAAGTCAAATAAGTCTTGATGTTCTTCACACTGTTTTGCTTATTTTAGAGGTTCTAAAATTTTTGAAGTCGTGTGACTTTGTTGTATTAGATATGTATCTAATATTGGGTTTTTGAAATTTCTGATTTTTGTATGATGTTACAGGAAGTCAATGTGTTTTGAAACTTGTTTAGTATCTTGATAGTGGATTTAAAGTCCGTTTGCTAGTTTAAGGTCATGTGACTTTATGTTTTGTCAGATGTTGGGTATCTGATAATTGTTTTACAGTAGTATATTTCTATGTTAATTGAATATGTTGTTTGACTGTTCTATTCTCTGTTGATTATTGAAATGATGTGCCTAATGGCGGTTTTTTTTTGCCTATATTTTGTCAAAGGTGAATCTAAGATCAGTGTTATTTCAGCATATATTAGGATGACTTATGTTGGGAGAAATTCTAATATTTGGAGTTTAAATGTTTGTATTATATTATGGCGTTTTTTTCATAACTATTAGTTGTCTTACTAGTTGTTTTCCTATGAGAAGTGCAAGTTGTGTAAGATCACTTTACTAACACCAAGCTGTAATTTCAAATATATCGTCATATGTTTAGTAAAATTCTCTCTAACGTTGTTCATGTCCTTTATGTCTTGAAAGATGTGGTTCTTTATTCTTTGTTATATCAGTATGCTTGATAGTTGTTTGGGATTGTGTTATTCCTTGTTTTATATGGTTTAGAAGTTTTATGTAGTTATACAATCTTGATTCTAGTTTCTTGTTAGTTCCATGGTATGGTTCTGATGTGATTACTAAATTGTGTGATTTAATGTGTTATGAGAAAGTGTTCTATGATTTGTTTTGTCTTGTTATAGATACTTGTTTTATATCTTGTGACATGTGAAATTCTGTCTAAATCTGTGGTTGTACTTACTTGTCTTGTGACATTTTTTTAGTCTTAAAGCTGTGTGGCTTTTTGGTGTTATCAGATGTATATCTGATGATTCTTGAACAATCATGTATTCCTTTGGTTATTGGAATCACCGTGTGATTGTTTTTCTTGTAAAGGTTATGCTATCTTGAAGATGTATTCTTCGATAGTGTTTGTCTTTATTTCACTGGTCTAGGATTCTTCATGTTTTGAGTCCGATCGTAGTGCGGTTTGTGTAGGATTATCATGTTGGTGATCTTGTTTGTTTCATGTTCGTCTCTTTGAGACTTATCGCCGATCGTAGTGATGTTAGTTCACTGGTCTAGGTGATGCTTGTTTTTTTTCACACTGTTCTAGGGTCGTTTATAGGTTCTTCGTGTTGTTGAATCTTGTCCCATTAGATCGTAGTGTTGGTTTCAATCAGTTCTTCGTGTTGTAGATCTGATTTTATACAGACTTGTTCTGTAGTTGCACTGGTTTAGAGTTGTCATTAGATTCTTGTATTGATCGAATCTAAGTTCTTAAGATCGTTGTGCCAATCTGTATCAGACTTACTGTCACATGTTTCTATGATTGTTTTTGATATCTTTATTGAATCATGTGATTCAAATTTTCAGATGATGTTGTTCTGTTGTTCTGAGGTTTTATAGTCTGTTGACTATTGATTTTATGAGATGTGTTTCTCATAGTTATTGAATCGAGTGATTCATTGTTACTCATAATGTTTTGTTAAGGGTTGTTGTGTTTCCGGGGTTGTACCGGAAGTTGGTATATGCCTATGACATTTATTTTCTTTGGTTTTGAAGTTAAAATTCATTATCCAATTAGGAAAAAAATGTATATTTTATTGGTAGTTGTGATTAGTATTCTAGTACACATCATAGTTTTTTAACTGGTTATTAACCTAATTTTGTGAAGGCTTTAATGGCTTGGTTCAAATTGACAGGTTAAACCATTTTTTGAACAAAATCTACATACTATGTCATAATATGCATAAGCTTCCAATATCTGTGTATTGTCTTTTATTTTTCCGAGTGACAAAACACTTGAACCTCTCATAAGCAAGAAGAAGTGATGTGTTAATTAACTTGTTAAGTGAATTGCAAATAACTTCAAGTACTCTTGTTTTTCTATACTGTGACAATACAACTTTAATATCTATTGCAACTAATCCAGTTTTTACAACTAAACCTAGCACCTTGGGCTTGGTCTAGTTTTCTTGAGAGATCAAATTCCAAAAAGAAGTATGAAACTGTTGGTCTTGAATCAAAATCAAACCGCAGACATTTTCCCCGATGGTTTGGTTGTAAATCAATATGTTCAGTTGTGTAAGTTGATTAACGTGTTTGATGTTTTGGTGTTGCAACTGAGGGGGGGTGTTGAAATAATAAAAGGTTCAGTTGCATGTATTATATATATATATATATGTGTGTGTGTATGTGTGTTAGGTATTATAAATAAGTTTCTAAAAAATGTATTGTTTGTGTTTAGAGCTGGACCAGTTGGGCCTGGATACCGAGAAGCTTGCTGGGCTTTGCTGAGTTGAAATGTTTTGTGAGAGGATTGGGCTTATTGGGCTTGCCGCTGCTGGGCTGCTGTTTAGAGGTTGCAGAATGGGTTTTGATGCTGAGGCGGTGTAGATGCATATAAAAGATGCTGTGTTCATTTGTCTGAGATTATTATTCGTTCAGTACATCAAGATCCTATCTTTTTCGTATCATCTGAGATATTTCACTTTGTATTAAGATCTTGTTGAGAATCAATTGAGAGTTGTGTGAGTGTTTACACGAATTAGATCATTCATATCAGCGTCTTTTTTCTTTCTTGGAGTTTTATGTTGAAACTTTAATTTAAGATTTTTTGATCTTGTTTTTTATCAGATCAGTTTGTTAGCTTTTGAGTCTTGATCCTTGAAATTTGACATAAGTGAAATCAAATTTCCAAATATCACATTCAAATACAAATATATGTCAAATTCAAAGCAAGTTCCAGATATCACATTCAAAACGCCTATAAACATTTATGAATGCATGTTAGATTCAAAGAAGAACGCATGCAAATGAAACAATTTTGATGCATTAGTCTTCCTTTTTTGTCCATTGCATGTATGATTAAGGCTTGTAATTAGTTAAACAAATTCATTTCGGGTATGGGTATCTGTCTGAATTTAAAGAACAAGCTTTCATTTGGACTGCATATTACATGTGTGCTTGAAACAATGAACAAACATGATTGTTAAGGCAATCCTGTATGGGTGTGAATTAAATGAACAATCTTTTTTTGCAAAACATAAACAAAATATAATTTTTTTTTTATGGTATATAAGTTTTTGAAGCCTCTCATTTTCTCTTTGACGGTATGTAAGGTTTCGAAAGATATAAAGATTGGGATCCTCAAGGACCCTTTACCCCAAAAAAAACCCTTGAAAAAACTCATTATACATAAGCTAAAAAAACAAAGTTTTATTGCATGAAGCTCATCCATTTCTTTCCAAATGCAAGGGAAAAGTGTGTTTGAAAATATTAGAGAACAAAAATCTTGAAACGTGTGTGATTGTGAATTAGGGTTGGCAACGTATATTAATCTATACGAAGTTAACAGGTATTGTGTATGTCTTTAACAGGTAATAGGTACTAAATAGGTAGACACGAAAATACCTGTAGGTCCACTTGGAGGATCAAGATTAGGGATGTTCAAAAAACTCGTGGCTCGCAGCTCACTCGAAACTCGCTCGAAAAAAGCTCGAAGAAAGCTCGGCACGAAAGTGGCTCGGTTGTAAACGAGCCAGCTCGGCTCGGCTCGATTTGTAAACGAGTCGAGCTCGAGCTTGGCCTGGCTCGGCTCGTGAGCTCGTGAGCTGGCTCGATAAGGTTTACATCCTTTATTTTTTGTCCCACATCGCTTAGAAAACAAAAAGTAAGGGAGTATCTCCCCTATAAAAGTATGTAAAGACAATGGAGAAAGTGAATTAACTATTTATACTTGCATATTTAGCCATATGGTTAAATTAAATGGCAATTATGGCCCTTAGGCCAATTATGGCCCTTAGGCTTTTTAAGTAATAAATTTTGCGGTTCTTTGTTAGTTCGAGCTAGATCGAGCCGAACCGAGCTAGCTCGAATTCTAATCGAGCCGAGCTTGAGCCTCAAATCTCAGGTCGATTTGAAATTCGAGCTCGAGCCGAGCCAACTCGAATCGAGTTTGAGCCGAGCTCGAGCTAGGCTAGCTCGGCTCGGCTCGTTTACAGCCCTAATCAAGATTAAACCTACTTCCTTGTTGTCTAACACACAAACGAGTGCGGAATCCACTCATGTATGCAAACCAAAGCAAATAAAAACAAACACAAAGTAACCAAAAATTCACTATCTTGATTAACTAAAGAGAACAAGTACAAACACATACACATAATGTTCATACAGACTCAAAGCGCTCTCTTGCTAAACTGTGAACTTCAATTGTCTATTTATAGCCCAACACCCAGTAACATCATGTAGGATGTTACTGGGCCACGAAAGATTGCCAGGCTCACGAAGAAGGGGTCCTTCGTGGACCTTTCCAATGAAGAACTATGGTCATGAGGTATGGTTCTTCGTGACTACCAAAAGGCGAAACACTTATCTTTCGTGAAAAGGTGACTCCCACGAAGAAGTGGGTTCTTCGTGGGAAGGCTGCAAACAGACATAAACTTACAGTAATTAAACAGCAAGAAACAACAAACACCAAAAAAACTAACAGTCTTCACATATGCAGCTGTTTTACAACCATTACAAAGGAAACGTTGTACCAAGTCAAGATAGGAGGATATCTTGACTTGGTCGACTCGACCAAAACTATACAGACGCGTTAAATAAAGACTGTACAATTACAGACTAAATAAAAACAAGCGACAGACACAAAAGTGCACCAACAAACTCCCCCTTGGCTGTTGCTTGGTCTTCCGTCTTCATCTCTAACGATCTGCTTTGGACCATGAGCTACCGGCGTGAATTCCTTGATAGTAGCAAAAACAAGCGACGCCTTGGAACAATAAGGCTTGGTGAGCGTCCTTGTCTTCGTAGAAGATGTCGTGTTGAAGTAGCTTCTTGATGTCGGCAGCGGACATGTTCACGATCCGCATCGGATCAAGCATACGGAAGTTGTCTTCGTCGTTCTTGAAGAAGATCACTGCTTCATGGGTGTCCGAGTCGTAACACCATACAACCATGTTTCCAAAAAAATCTTGCTTCATCGGCATGAGCGGTATTTTATCCATAACCTTCACCGGCTTGTAAACAAGCTTGTAACGAGTGGTGTTGGTTTCTGGATCTAACTTGTACTTGATCTGCTCGTGCATTGGAAACTGAGGCTTGTACAACTCATCTTTCCAACTCTTTCGACATTCCATCCTTAGCTTGCGAGCAAATAGCAAAACACCTTCAAAATTTGATCGGTTAATCACATTCATCTTCGCTAAAGCTGCAACATCATAAAATGGTAAAGTTAGTATGCTAAGGGGCGACTTGAAGTACTGGATCCCATGCTCGCGTTTCACGGCCATGCAGTGTATTTCTTTCACAAACATCCCGTTGAGAATTCTTCCACGAGGTCGATCTTTCTCATACTTCATGTAGTCAACTTGAGCTAGAGGAGGAGCTGGCCTTGGAATCTTAGCCAAGAACTTCTTTCTCCATTCGTCAAAAGTGTCGGTTGGAACATCCGATGTATCATGACTCTTTAACTTTTCGTTGATCTCATCCACATTATCCCTTAACCAATCGGCATCAAACGGATTGAACTCCGTACCGTCTTCGCGCACATACTATTTTTCCGCTTCACCTTCAAACACAATCTCCTCGAGATCATTCAAGTTTGCTACCTCTGGTTCGCTCGGTATCTCGTCGATAGTAGCATCGTCTACTACCTTCATTTCATTCAGAGCCAAAATCTGTTCATTTGAGAGTTCAGACACAAACTCTCCTTCTTCTAACTCTTCACCGGTTACAGGATGACACGCCTGTAATGCTAAAACATATGATCTTAACACCACATCATCACCTACTGTTGAACTTTCACCAACCTGACCACTCATGCTCTTAACCAAATCCGACTGAAAACCCATGTCTTCAATATTCTCCAACATGTCCAACCTTTCCAGTTCCTCTTGAGATCCACCTGAGGTGACTGGATCGGCCACGATCTGCTCTGAGCGATAAACTACAATTTGAGTTGATGCAGAAGCTTTTGGTTGTTCAAATGAAGCTGGTGCATCAGGATTTCTCGGGTCTTCACTGTCGTGATCACGCTTGCGTAGTACTTCTGGTGCCTTGCACCTTTCTGAGCATAACGTGTTAACCCGCTTCCTACTCATCTCGAAAGCATCTTTGATGGTATTAAAACCATCTACCAGTGTGGTATTTCTTTCGTTGTACCATTTCCTCATGTCATCATGATTTGCAGCAAGTGTCTTTGCAGATCATTTTACTGTTGCACTTCGTTCCTTCAACCTGTTCATCTCAATACCACGAGCATTATCAGCCGCTCGCATCTGTTGCAATTGAGCTGCTCTTTCAGCATTAGCAGCCTTCAACCATTCATTCTCAGCTCGTAACTGTGTAATCTCAGCTTGTTGCTTTCCAACAGTTTCCTGCAATGCATTGATCTCTAACTATTGTTTAATCACAGTGTTTCTCGTTCAAGACATGAACTCTGAATGTCGATTTATCTAATTTGCTGCAGCTTGTAATTATGAAAACAGAAAATCCACCTTTTCACCCTGATCCATTTCTGAGAACATTCTACTACGTCGCTCTGTGCTTTGTCGGTGAGTTGTGGATCGGTATTGTTGAATGGAAGATGTAGCATGTTGTGGTTGAGCTTGGGTTGTCATAACAAGAGGTGTTTCAACTACAGTTGTAGTTACAGGAGGTGGTTCAGATGTTGTTGTGGGGGAAGTCATCAATGCTTCAGTTTCATCCGCTATGAAGGCAAACTTAGGATTGACTTCGGCTTCATGTACTGGTTCTGTTATGGTTTCAGGTTGTGTGGCTGTGGGCTCTGCTGATGATGCTGCAATCGTTTTCCTACTCTTTTTCTTTCTAAGAACTGCATCTTTCTTCTTTCGCAGTCGTTCTGATTCTGTATCAGATGGAACATAATCTGCATCTGGATCTGTACGAATACGTCGAACCTGTCTAACACCATGCTCATCAAAGAGTTCATATCCAGGTTCAAGCGGATTATCGTCTGAATCTGATTCATCATCATCTCCTGGTTGTTTACCTTTGTGACTACATGAGTACTTGTACCACTCGCACCACCATCACCACCTTCGTCATCACCGTCGTCGTCATCACTTTCGTTATCACTATCATTTTCACCTTTAACTTTCCTTTTCTTTCGACCATATTTGTCTTCGATCATTTTCTTCAAGGTTAGTTCCTCATCGTCAGACTGACTGTCACTATGACGCCACTTGTCATTTTCCGGAGCAACATATGCTGAATTTTCTAAAGCACCAAACATCTTCTGTGGAGGTGTACTTTCCTTGTAATGTTTAAAAGCCACACCCTTAAATATCTTCAACGAATGCTCCATCATAACATCAATCTTTAGAATGCCGTTGTCGTTCTTCGGAAGATTTTGATTTTGCACATTCATGATTATTTGAAGAAACCTTGGATACATCCAAAACTTGCTGCTACCAACACCCGTTCTTCCCAAATTCTCCTTCATGTTTGCAAAAATATATTTTGAAATACTGAACGGTTTGTTCAATATCAAAGCAACCATCGGTCCGACTAGGTCATTATTCGCCATGTCATAACCACTCCGCCTATTGCTCAAACATTGGATAAGAATGTGTAACAAGAACTTGTATCGAAGCGGTAACCAAGCTTTGTTAATCTGACCTCCCAAGATATCGTGCATACCCTTCATGCGCAATACACATCCACGTTGGCATTTTAGCAGAACTGAATACGGAGCATCGGGGTCATCGCCAAGTTGTAAAACGGTGTTGAGAATTTCAACAGAAACATCCACATCCAAATCATTCACTTTTCCGCGGATTACTTCTTTTCCGTCGACTTCTATAACATTTGCCGAATCCCAAAATGCTTTTATTAACGTCTTGTACACAGGCGTTTGATGTGTAATTGCATCCTTAATTCTTGGCTCGCGCAAAAACTTTGTTATCTCGTTGAATTTAGCTAGCTTGTCATCCGGATCCAAATAAGCAACCATGTTGTGTCGTGGTTCAGACATGATTTCAACCTCCGTTTTGTCGGTTTTCTTCGTAGCTGGTTTTCGTTTCTTCTCATTAGGTGCCATCCTATACACAAATGTAACCAAAATGAGAAGAATTAAAAAAACACTTGGTAGCATACTTAGAAATGTTTACTATGATCATTCTGTAAGTATGAGCCTTCCCACGAAGAACCACCTGTGTTTTAACAAGTATCATTTTACGAAGAACTGTTTTGGACGAAAAACCTGTAACCACGAAGAAGGGTTCTTGGTGACACTCCAATGAAGAAGGGTTCTTCGTCCAACGAAGAAGGGTTATTTGTGACACTCCAATGAAGAAGGGTTCTTCGTCCAACGAAGAAGGGTTCTTCATCCCTAAACCCAGTTCTTCGTCTGATTCATTAAAACTCAAACTGATGAAAGATCCAAAACCCAGTTTATTGAAACATAATACTAAAACCCATCAAGATCAGTTAAAACACATCCAAGAATCCGGTTATATATCAATATTTCAATCCAACAACAAAAACCAAACAAATACACAGTTTGGGTTCCGATTTTCATCAAGAACAAAAATTTTAAACACAAACCGATTACACATAGATTATTACATGAATAGTGGGTTTGATTATGGTTTCGATTTTTTATCAATGACTTAGGTTGATTCGACTAAGGTATCGATGGACTACAAACACGATATACAACATCATCGATTTTACCTTAGTGTAACACTAGCAACACAATGTGGTGTTTGTTTTTTGTTCGATCGGTTGAGGTTTCTTCAACAAGAAGAAGATGAACAGTGGAAGAAGAGATGAAAAAGTGAAAAGGTGATTTTTAAAAAGTAGATAAGATCTACTGAAAAACCATCCCTTATATACCGCCCCCACCCACGAAAAACCTATGTTCACGAAGAACCATGATGGTCCACGAAGAACCTTTTTGGGCTAAAAGCATGTTAGCCCATAAAGCCAGTCCACGAAGAACTAGGTCTTTCGTAGAAGTCCAATTCAACGAAAGATATGATACGAAGAACTGTTCTTCGTGGCCTATTCTTTGTTGACTAGGATAGTTCTTCGTTGACTTCCACACACAAAATCACCAGACTTTATGAAGATTATCATACAACAGATTTGGCTCTTGCTTTAGGTTTACCAAAATACAAAAAGATCCTTATGAAGTAGTGACATTAAAACAAGTTGATTTTGGACTTTTCCAGGTAGAAATCATTTAAGTTTCAACTTCCGCTAATCAAAAACAAATTAAAATAAGGTCAACTTAAAATGAGCAATAACTAACATTAAATGACTGTACACTAAACTGCCAAACTTTTTCGAGTTTCAAGGTAAGAGAATCATACTAGCTTACGGTCTTGTCAAAAACGATTTTTTTTTTGTTTCTGGTTAATATTTAGATAAGTATCCTACCACAATTACCGGTATTGTTGTCCACATAAGCTCAACTTATCAGATGTAATCACGATTAGGAGATACGATTTAATGTTTGATTTATACTAACTAGCTGGTGTTCATCCACTCACGACACATTACCGTATCAAGACATGCATGAGAGTTCAACTTACCGGTGAGGATACCGCTTATCATATGTTTGAACGTATAGATTGTGAGATACTCACTTATTTTTGGTTGAAAACAAGCCCTATGTGATAAAATCAATTATTGATGAGGAACTTGATTTTCAGATGCATGCAGGTCACAAGAGCAAGTTCGTGAATAGGTTAGTACCAACGTACCGACAAAGAGATGAACTTGACTCCCGCATAAAAGCTGTGATATTTAATCACTTATTCATTTGGTGGATGTGATATGTTTATCACTTATTGATGCTCGTATGCAATATTTACATGTATGTATGGTATCATGGAAGTTCTAGACTTGTGCCCCCATTACTTTTCACTAAAAGATTCAACCATGATACCCAGATGATAAAACAACATAAATACCGCATATCTCAGAACCTCGGCATACTATCAAACAAAATTTCGGTACCAAGACTATATGCCAATGAATGGTTCCCACCTGGCTTGTAGTTCGTTATGTTTATATCATCCTGCACATTTTAATCTGATTGTGAGCCTACCGATACATCATTAGTAGAGCTACTTATCATTTTTTATTTTATATTTTTTACCGTATTTGATAGACCACTGGTGTATCATCATTTTCTCTTATCTTTCCAAGAAACTCATTTTTGGTTTTTGGGTTTTTTTTTTTGTATTTTTCTGAATTTCTCCCCCTTAAATGCATAAAGTAAATAAATAAAAGACATATTTTTGTATTTTTGAATTTTTCTCATGTTTTTGTATTTTCTTAAGATTTCTCCCCCTAAAATGCAAAAAGTAAACAAATTGAAAATCTTTTTGTATTTTTTAGATTTTAAGAAAATATTTACAAAAACGATTTTCCGAAGATGATTTACTCGGGGTTCACCTTGATGCCGTTGACCAAACGAAGAAAATCATAACGTGATTTATCAAAAGCTTTTATAAACAGGTCAGCACGTTGGTGATCCGTTCGGATTTTAACAACATCGATAAGTTTCTTTTCATAACAATCTCGTATGAAATGATACTTAATCTCGATGTGTTTGATCTTTGAGTGCTGTACAGGATTACGAGTGATCTATAAGGCAGCTTCATTATCAACATAAATAGGAGTAGTTAGAAATTCAAAACCGTAGTCGTGCATCTGCTGTTGGATCCATAAAACCTCGGAGCAGCAACTAGAAGCCGAAATGTACTCAGCTTCACATGTTGAAGTGGCTACATAGGTCTGCTTTTTGCACTGCCACGTGACTAGGTGATTTTCCAAAAACTGACATCCCGCTGATGTTGACTTTGCATCGATCTTGCAGCCACCATGATTAGAATCACTTAATGCTATCAAAGACCGGTGTCTGGGCAACCCTTCAAATAACAAAAAATCCTTTTTACAGCCATCAAATGAGAAACTTTTGGATTTGACTGGTAACGAGCTAGAAGACATGTTGGATACATAATGTCGGGCCTTGAAGCCATAAGATACATGAGAGATCCGATCATAGCACGATAAAGAGATGGTTCCACATGTTCACCCATTCCGTCAGGAGTAATCCCATGATTTTGAGCCAGAGAAGTCCCCGAAGGCTTCGAATCTTCCATCTGAAATCATTTCAGGATATCCCCAACATACTTGGTCTGATGAATGAAAATCCCTTCTTTAGATTGATGAACCTGCAAACCTAAAAAGAAAGTCATTTCTCCCATTGCGCTCATCTCGAACTTCTCTTGCATCACCCGCTCGAATTCCTTGTACATTGCATCATTTGTAGACCCGAAAATGATATCATCAACATACACTTGAACCAACAACAAATCCTCATTCTTTTCTTTGATGAAGAGAATATAGTTGATCAACCCACGTCGAAAACCATTCTGCAACAGATAGGAAGACAGCATTTCATACCAAGCCCTTGGAGCTTGATGAAGACCATACAGTGCCTTGTTTAGAAGCCAAACTCTGTCAGGATGAATTGGATCTTCAAAACCAGGCAGTTGCTCAACATATACTTCTTCTTCGACCACACCATTAAGAAATGCACTTTTCACATCCATTTGATAAACAGTGAACTTCTGGTAGGACGCATAAGCCAAGAAATACTTATCACCTCAAGACGTGCCACTGGTGCATAAACTTCATTATAATCAATACATTCTACCTGATTAAAGCCCTGGACAACCAATCTTGCTTTGTCTCTCACAACAACACCTCGGTCATCCTTCTTGCATTTGTAAACCCATCTAGTACCAATCTTCTTGTAGTTCGGAGGTCTGTCAACCAATTTCCGCACGCCTAATTTCTGAAATTGTTGAAGTTCTTCTTGCATTGCTTCAACCCATGAATCATCTTTCATTGCTTCATTCCAAGAGTTTGGCTCAACTTGCCAAACATAGCAGGCGAAAGACCAATCATTCTGTTCCCCAGATTCTCTGATTGGCGTATACAAACCAGCATTCTGGTTGTTCTTTAGCTGATTACGTGTCAACACACCACTCTGGACATCTCTTATAATATTCTCCTGAGGGTGGGTATCATGAACTCGAATTTCAGGAACATCAGGAACACGAGCATTAATACCCAAATTTTTGATATTTAGATAAAAACCAAATCGATGGTTGGAATCGATGTGGATGTGGATGCATTGCCTTCAGTAGTGCCTTGATTCTGCACATGAGAAGTTGCTTAAGAAACACCATGAACAGGAGCTGAAGTGGCTTCGTTAGCATCATGGAACTCATCATCTTCCGACGAAACATTATAATCAGCAGCAACTTCAAACTCCTCATTTTGAACAACATTATTAACCGAAGTAGACACTTGTTGGTTAACAATAATCGGTCGCACTAACGATGAGTCAACTGCAGTATCAATTTCAAGTAACATTTGAGCTGCTACAGACGAGTCATCAAAAGTTGGCAGATTAAAGGAGTCAAACAGTCCATCATTATTAAACATCCAATGAGCACCCGGAGCTCTCACACATTCAGTGTACCTTTGAACCCTAACTTCACCCCATTCTTCAATCTTTTTAGTTGTTAAATTCCACACTCTGAAATTTGGTGTAGCATATCCAAGAAAGAAACCTTCGATAGCCTGTGGACCAAACTTACCATGCGGGTCAATCATAGTGCATGGAGCTCTAAAAGGTTCTAAGTAAGACACATTCGGTTCCTTTTATGTAAACAATTCAAAACATGTTTTCTCATGCCTTTTCATAGTAAGAACTCTGTTCAAGGTATAACAAGCAGTAGCCACAGCCTCCCCCCAAAACTGAACTGGAAGCTCCGACTCTACTAACATAGTTCTTGCAGTCTCGATAAGCGTTCTATTCTTCTTCTCAGTGACACCATTTTGTTGTGGAGTATAACGAGAAATTTATTCATGCAAAATTCCCTTAGAAGTACAGAACTCATCCATAACTTGATTCTTGAATTCAGTGCCATTGTCGCTTCTGATTCTCTTTACTTTCAAAGTGTACAAATTTTCAAGTAATGTGAGAAGATTCTTGAGGATTTCCGGAGTCTCACTCTTGTGTGCCATCACAGCTACCCATGAAAATCTTGAATAGTCATCAGTAACAACTAAACAATAAGCATCTCCAAAAGTATTGTGTTTCATAGGTCCAAAGAGGTCCATATGAAGACGTTCAAGAGGCGTCTTGACGGTGTTGACTTTCTTGACTGGATGGGACTTCTTTGCTTGTTTTCCCTTTTGGCACGATACACAGACATCTTGTAAATGAAAATTCTTGACCGGCACACCATTCACAAGATTATTTTTCACCAAATGGTTCACTTTTCTCAAGTGAATGTGTCCCATACGTCTGTGCCAAGATATAGACTACTTTTCAGTGGCCTTTGAGATAAAACATGTAACTTGTGCAGACGTAGTAATAGCTTGGCTCATGTCAAGAATATACAAATCATTAATTCTTGGAGCCGACAACAGAATCCGTTCTTTGGGAATTTTAAAACCAGGTTTCAGCACATAACAACTTGCATCATTAACATGAACCGTGAACTTCTTGTCACAGATTTGCGAAACACTAAGAAGATTGTGATCAATTTGACAAACATAATTGATCTTGTCAAAACTAACAACACCATTTGAAATTATTCTTTCTCCAGTGATTTAACCGCCTTTATCTCCAGCAAAAGCAACATAACCTCCCCTAATGATTTTCACATCATAAAGGAGCCTCAAGTCGCCTGTCATGTGCCGGGATGCTCCACTGTCAACAATCCAATGACTATTCACAGTTCCTCCTGGAACACCCTGCACATTACATTACACGACCAGTTTGAGATGGGGACCCAAGCCTTAGTGGTCTTGGGTCGACCCTTATCATCAAGAAATGTGATTTCTATTTCTTGATGATTTGGAAATGGTGTGCCTCCCCCTGAAACAGTACCGGTTTTTGGTTTCCACGATTGTTGACATTGACCAGACTGATTATTATTTACAGATTTAGACATTTCTGGTTTTAACGAGCGTGACGAACTTGGTTCCTTTTGTACAACATCCGGTTTTAAAGCCTTCTCGATTACCTTGATATTTTTACATCTTTGTTTTACTTCTTGTTCCTTAACAGTACGTTTGTCTTGTTTAGGTGACACAGAACGACGTTGGTAATCCTTTTCAGGAGGAGCATTTTCAACAAACTTTGGTTTTGGAGAGTTTGTACAATTTTTTATTATGTGACTAAACTCTCAACATTCAAAACATGATCTCCTCTCAACGAATTTAGGAGATTCGGTTTGATGACTCGATGTTGAACTTGTTGGCCTTGAGGTACTTGGTCCAACATCACACCCGTTCGTGTGTTGAGTGTAATTGTTTTGACTGTTTCATTTCAAAATCTTGACTTGTTTGACAAAATATGTATTTGATGTGCTTTCAAAAGTCTCAGTTTTATCCGTACCATTTGAGGCTACAAATTTAACATCCTTTCCCTTTTTCTTGTTACGAGCTCCTTTTGCTTCAACCTTTGGTTGTGTAACCTTAGGTTTTTGAGCTTGTTTTTCTTGTTGTGTACTTTTAGAAGCGATTGGTTGTTGTGGTTTGATTGGTAATTTTTCACATTGTGTTACAATCACGTTTGGATTTTTTTTCCCAAAAATTTATTTGTTGATTTTTCAAAAACTTGATCAATTGAAGCTGGATTAACATTTTTTATTAGAAAGTCCATGTTCGAGTAAATTTTCTTATCACCAATCAAGGTATACAACACATTATCTCCTTTAAATGTAGAAACAAGTGCCTCGAGAGATTTGATCCGATCGATCTCTTATTTTGCAACTGATTGCACAACATGAGTAGGAGGATCACATAAAATATGATTCTCAATTGGAACTTCTACTCCTTTCTTTTTGTCAAGAGATTGATCCTGATCAGTTACATTTGATTCATCGTATGACGAAACATCATCCTCAATTATTGGAGGACTTTGTTCCGTAACAAATGACGAATTTTCTGTCTTTTCAGATTCCTCTGAGGAATTGTCTAGTTTGAACCCTAATCCTGCTGCAAACTCTTCGGGATTAAGAGGTACAGATGGTTCAAAGCGTGGCATTTCCTCCTCGTCAGGCAATTTGGTATAAATGTGTCTCAACGGTGGTGGACACGATTTATACCCAATGCATTTGACATCCCCCTTGAGTTTTTTAACTTCGATGATGTGATCTAGCACATATCGAGAGTTAGAATAACTCTCCAATTTGAGCTTGATTGCATCATGCTCGCATTTGGCAATGGCTAACTCATTTTTCGTTTCCTCAATGATATTAATGTAATTATTAATGCCCTTTTGTTTGTTCAAAATTGTTTTTGTTAACTCAGACACACTTTTCTTAAGAGTTTCAATTACAGATTTGAATTTCTTTTCATTTCGAGTTAAAGCCATATTTTCCTCCTTGCATTTAGAAAGTTCAACTACCAAGCTTTGATTGTGGCTATTAGTTATTTCAAATTTATGTTTTAAATCTGCACAATCATTGCATATACTAGGAGTGTCAGTTTGTACCTGACTTGTCGAAGCTGCAACATTAGCCATAAAGGCAGTTTGATAAGAAAAAGATCCATCCTCAGTAAAGAACTTTTCCATTTCCTTGGATGCAACTTCAACTTTCATTATCAACACAGATTTCTTGCTTTTCGGCTCCCCAGCTTCTTTCAGCAAACTACCAACCTCAGCATCAGTTTCTTCTTGACATACGAAACTGAATCCGAAACATAACCACCCACACTTGAGCTTTCCTCATCAGAACTATGGTTATACCCAGAACTATCATCATCTTCAGAAAATTCCTCTCTATGGACATGTTTGATATGATTGATGATCTTAGCATAACAAGCAGTTCCTCCTTGCCTTCCATTTCCCAATTGAACTGACCAATCACATCCTTCATCTGCTTGAACTACTAAAGCTCTGTTTGTGTTTGAAGGCCCAGACTGGTTTTAGTTGTTTGGGTTGTTAACTGCTACTATACTCCATTCGTTATTAAGTTGGTTTGTGTTGGATGTGCTTGATTAATTTCGGAAAGGATTGCGGTTTCCTTGTTTGCTAGGTCAAGTGCACTCACGTTTGAAATGACCTTTCTTACCATAGTTGAAGCATGTAATGGCATCTTTATCAAAACCATACTTAGTATCCCGTTTACTCTCCAAGCTTGTTTTCCCAGTTCTACTCATATAATCTTTTGCTCTTCTCACCGCACTTGCAAACGCCCATTTGATATCCATTAGCTCCATTTCATCCTTGTCTATTTGTTGCTAGTCTTTATTACTCAAATTAATGTTTCCAATTTGACCGGCAACTAATCCACAATAAGCACTAACCATTCTGTTTAGAAGTTCCATAAGTTCCCGGGAAACTTCTGTGACAAATGGCAAATAACTGTTCATTCCGTACAGTCTAATCACTACTTTTTTTAGTCTATAATCTCATGCAATTAGCGTAATTTAATTACGTAACTGTGTCGTTTATTAGATAATAGTGTTAGGACAAGAAAACAAAGCTAAAACATATGTTGGTTTTCGTCGTAATGCAAAACGAAACAAACAATGTCCTAAAAGTGTTGGTAGAAAATGATGCGTGCACTATTCACGGTTACACTATTCATGCCAGCAAACCGTAAAATCAAAACCGAAACACTGAAAAACGACACTCGGATAACATAACTGAGTCCATTTATATACAAAAACATCATCTTGCAAACAAGACTTTCCGGTATAACGCCCTCATTGCAAAAATGCCCGTTTTGGCTTAAAATTTAGTATTATTAACTCGTCCGAACCTATAACAAAGTATTTCCGGGACTTCAGAATAATGTCAATTGATGAAAAACATACTAAAATAATAAGATGATATCAACAGAATGCTCATAATCACAAGTTTCCGGTATTACATCGCTTTGCGCTAAAATAGTTCGTTAGCAAACCGAAGAACTAGTAGGCGACATTTTTGTCACGAAACAAGCAAACGAAGAATCTAGCGAACTAGTTAAGCTAAATTTGGGACTCGGAATCACTTCATACAACTTTCGGATGCAAGAAAACAACTTACGGAAAATTCTCATCGGTACGACATAAAAGCATCGTAGGTGAACTGGCGCTTAACCGGGAACCGTTTAAACTAGTTAAACACTATTTTAACTAGTCTAGTGAACTAGTTAATGATAATTAAAGTCCCAATCCCTAATTACCCCACTAATGGTGTACATTAAACTCTAACCACTATGATTAATTTAATGACCAAAATATCTCTTATTTTAACTAAGTTTTAACCATTTTTTTATAAAAATTTACAAAATACCCACCCCCCCCCCCATTATCATCATGGCCGAAATCAAGGGGGCCCACTCCTTTGATTTTGCTTGAACTTGTGAAAGATTAGAGTATGGTCTAGAGGAAGTTGTTGTTGAAAATTGATACCACATCTTATCATATATATCATTATCTATTGTTCTTATCATTTTAAAGACTTATCAACTTCAAAAATCACTCCCAACACCCTCAAAAATTACGGCAGCCAACACCCCCTATTAACCCACTTTCAAACCTTCAATTACTTCATATTTCCACCATATTATAGCCTTTACAAGATCATCTACACTTGGTGCATGCATGGAGAACACTTAGGAGCTTGGTTGGAGCTTATTTTCTTCTATTCTTCTTGTTTAATCACTTGCAAGATTGTGAGTCTTCTAAACATAATATTTATGTTGTATTTTACTAGTTAATCATAGAAGTACAAGTTGTTGATCTTGAAATTAAAGCCTAACATAAACAAAAACCCTAAACACAAAGCTAATAAATACTAAATATGAATATATTATGTGTTGATTTATGTTGTTTAGTGTTAATATGTTCATGTGATCTTGTTGATTATGTTATTTTTGTTGAGATTAGTAGCTTAAAGTTTGTATTTATGATGATCATGTTGTTAGCTTCATGTAGTATTTTATATTTGTGTTCATCTTATCATGATGAACATAAATATGTGATTTAAACATGGTTATGTTTAAATCAAGAAAGATCATCATACTCATTTCATGAACTAATCATATAATTTTTGGATTACATAAAGAAACAAGTGTTTAAATGGGTTTAAAGCTTAATCTTGGGAAGTTCAGTGAACTTTGTTTTTACAAGATAAATTAAACAACTTGTTTATTATGAAAAATTATCTTAAAAAGTCTAACTTTTTTTGTATAAAAAGTGTATTATGAAAGTTCATGAAATGTGGAAGTATGTTAACATATAAACATGTTTAAAAGAAAACTTGGTGAATAATGGTGATTAGTTGAATTGATTATTGATTTAAACGCGTTTTTGTAACGTGGGGAACGTCATAGTTTAGGGGAAACTATGGCGAATTTTTCTAAAAATCTAATCGCGATTAAAGAGGGGATTAAAGGGTGATTAACAATGTTAAACGCGATTAGTGGTCTTAAACGTCATTATGGAAACTTTGATGGGAATATTTAAGGTCTAAATATTCAAGAAGTTCTTATGAACTTAAACTTATAATTTTACAAAAATAAATGGGTAAAAATATAACAATGTATAAATATAATTTTTGGTAAGAAAAATTAGATATTTTCGGAAACTTTCTAAGTGCTTGCAATGTGTGCTATATATGTGTATGTAGTAGATACCTAAAGGGTGATCAAAATAAATACACATACATGTTCCTACATGGTCCAAGAAATGCTAGTAAAATCGGACAATTAAATAAAATGGCCGAAATGGAAATACATAACACTTGATGACGACAATTTGGGTGTATCGACACCGTAAATAAGTTACTACAAAATCGAGTCTAAAATAACATATTTTGGACGTTTAAACAAGCACATATGTAAGTGACCTATAACAAGAATCTAGAAAGTCGAAAACTATAAAAATTACCAAGTATTTTTCATTGGAAAAATGAACTTATTTAAGTTTGCTACTTGGTAACATTTTGGTAAAAATTGCAAGATTATGTTAATGGACTCATAAAGTTAGAATTGGGCCTATCAAAGTTGGTAATGGGCTTGGCCCAATAACATTAAAACATGGTTAGATACGATAACATAGATGACATGGGCTCGGCCCAATGACATGGGCTCGGCCCAATGACATGAGCAAAGGCTCAATGACATGCGTGCATTGCACAAGGACGTGTGAAGAACGAAGTCGATCACACATAAGTTAATACACATACAATACATGAATACGCTTATGAATTCAATACGAATAGAATACATGTATACACATAACAATCGAGCGAGTAAACTATCAACACTCTAAAATACTAAGTTGTTCCAAAAATGACAAACGAGAACATAATAAAGAATTCAAGATGAACAACTTGTACGGGGTCCGAAAGACCTAGTGTCTAACGAGATTAGTACACATGTAGGTTATTGATACGTACGGGCGCTCACTTCGATATCATAATTCACGGAACGCAAACTTGTGAGTTCATGTCCCTCCTTTCACTGTTTTCAATGTTTTGTTTTCAAAAACATCGAGGGGAAATACATGCTAAAACTATTGGTATGTTAGTTACGGAGTAGTAGATAACATGATCAATGTGCATAAGTAGGGAGATAACATTAGTAACCATTAATCACTTAGTGACCAAGGTGCAAAAGGTGTAGATCTATTGGGCTTGAGGCACGCCCCACTCCTGGTTGGTATACCCTGGAGTGCTTTTGTGATCCCAAATGATGACAAAGTGTTCTCGGTTTGGTTATTTACTTATGGTACATTATGTCAGGGGGCTCGCTACCCACTGATAGATCCTTAACAGACTCCATGAATGAATCAGAACATACCATGATTACAAGATAACATTTACGAGATTTCATATGATAACAAATCTTGCACGAACTCGCTCAACTTTTTGTTGACTTTTTAAAAGTACATGTATTTCAGGAAATAGGTCTTGAGCCGGTGATTCACTTTGGGATTCGGGAAAACAAATGACAACGATGGCCACTTTTGGAGGGTTTGCCTTTTATATCCCAACTTCATATGGGTATATAGGGGACAAAACCTCACTATGTTTTATGTCAAAAACTATCTTTTATTATGTGTAAAATAACTTAGAACTATGCTATGTCAAACGTTGTTGAAACTTGGAAACTATGTTGAAAACTTGTACTCTTTTGTTGAAAACTATATATCTATGGCATCGTTGTTGGTTCATGTTGTTAATACATTTGGATGCAATGATTACCTTTCTTACGTCACACACAATACGCTTCCGCTACTAGCAGGGTGTGACAGATTGGTATTAGAGCTCCGATTGTAGTGAACCGGGGAAAAACTTTTACAAAGTTTGGTCTACAATCACCGAAGGGCTCACACATGAAAACAAAGTCAATAACATTACAAAAGTGATTTCAAAAGTATGACAAAAATGACAAAAGGTTTTCATTGTGTCACGATAACATGAGGATCTATCACGCGGGCTCAGTCATAAGTAACGGATAAGGATCAATGCATGGTTAGTCTATAAGGATTAGACTTGAAACATTAGAAATTACATGTGAAACATGAGAACAAAAACAGCATGAGATTTAGTGATTATATATATAATGTATTTATATATGTGTTGTACGGAATATTTTGCCATGAACGAAAATACCTTTGACTACGAATTCTATTATTACACTTGACTCACGTGATGAGAATGACGACCTCGCGTCTATTATGAAGCTTATGGCGGACGTGGTCCCTAAGTGAGACCCTAAAGCATTGATCCCTTGGGAGATGGTTGCTTCCCCTTGGATGGTATATGTCTAGCTTCGGTAGTGATGACGAGGTGGAGGTGGCAGCCTTGGACAACAACTCTATTAGTGGGACGAGGTCCCTGAGATTCATATCAGTCATGCTCGATTACATTCATGTCCAGACAAGGAAGATGAAGTACTCATCCTGAAGATGCCCCTCCAGTTGTTATTATTACGAATTCTTTTATTTCAATTTCGGCTAATGTTGTGCCCTTTCACGAATAATGACAACGGGCGTTAGCACGTGGACCATGACGAAGGTCCCTCCTATGTTGAAGGTATCTAGACAATAGTGTCCTCTCTTTGACTGATCGTCTGCTTTGAATGAGAGAATGCTAGGGTGACCATGCAAGACAATTTATTATTACGGGAGCTCACGTAATAACAACTTGTAGTGTATGGGAATCCTGTTGGGCTCTGCGGGTCAAGCTAACGATCACTATCCATTCGAAATTCTTAAGTTATTCAAGTTTCTACTTTGTATAACGCTAACCGGAATGGTTACTATAACACTCTATGGTACAGGAAGACCACACGTACTATTCGAACCTAACATTAGATCTATAACACAAGTCATTTGAGACTAGTCGTCAAAAGCAAACAAAACTTGTTGGCCACTCATGGAGGATTTTCCTCAACATTCTCGGAATTCTTGTACATGGACTGGTTCTTTGGTGTCTATGACACCTTACCTTATCTTAGTTATCGGAAATGATTACATTAAACTCCATCGTTTGACATTTGTCTTATTCTAAGGGATGATGTGGCACTAGCCATGCTACAACCCCTTCCTTGCATTTTATCCGACATCTATGGAAATCATAATAATTTTGTTAGAGCTCGTGGAGCTCAAGGGATATCAATGTATTCATCACCCGGCTTAGTGCGACGAAGGATTTTCCTACGTGGGATGGTCGAGGTCCACAAGGTAGGAAATACATACTGTAAGGATGGAGACGACCGTTTGGTTTCTCCTCCTCACCGAATTACATCTTTTCCCACTTAGGTATATGGCCAATACGCGAGGGGTACTACGCATTCCGTATTACAATTATTCAGGACATCATTATTTCAAAACATGTATGAACAATGTGACCTTGAGGTTTACATGATCAATTGCATTCTAAATTCTTAGACACATGGTAGGCTATATCTGTCCGAATACAAGTCTAGACCCTTTGATACTATGTATCCGAAATAACATGGCGTCAAAAAGAAAATCTACGCCCAAAAAGGGGCAGTTAATCAGCACCCTACTATTAAGGTAGGACTAGAATCTTTATGGAACAACGTGAGGTTGTGGGAATTGCACAACATGAGGTTGTTGAGTCGACACTAGTGATGGTACTGATGGTACCGGTAGTTCAAGTGGTTCAAATCCCGATGGGATGAGAACGAGTGGCAATGCCACACTTGGTGATGCAATCACAACCGATTTTAATTCTAAGGCTTTTCTAGATTATGAGCCGCGGACCTCATCGATACGAGAGGTACGGTAAGTTATGTCCGCTAAATAAAGACAATGAAGTCAGTTAACCATGCTAGTAAATGTACTCCTAAGTAAACGATTTGGTAAACGAATAGTCAGCTGTTGAGGGAGACGATAACTTGGTGGAATCTCCAAGTGTAAACTATAGGGAGTAATACAACAAAGAGGTTATTGTGGGAAGAACTCAAGGATCTTACGCGAGAATAGTATTGCTCACTAATGGTAAATTCCAAGGTTGGGAACCGAACTCTAGAACTCGATTATGATTAGAGCGAACGTGGCTGGTTACCCCCGACACCTCTACCATCTCTAAAAGATTGTTGCATACTGTATAACACCCGAATCCAAACGCACTGAGCACTACATTTGGGGTTTAGCCTGAGATACGAATCTAATATCAAGGAGTATGCTAATAACTTGCCAAAAATTCTGAGTGGGATAATTGAAACTCTCACCATGAGGGCACTTGCAAAAGTGCCAAGAGTAACAGTGTGGTAAGACTGAGCACAAAACGGAAACTAATGAGTTAGATATACTCAAGAAAGAACCATGAGATTTTAACGGTGACAAAGAGATCACTTCAAGCATGGATGTTTAATGACGAATCAAGCAAGCGAATAAGTAAGTGTATGAATAGAACTATGAATACTCCCCAAAATCCCATTGTTGGCATGGGTACGTTCTACTCTACAACCAGTATGTATCAATTCTTTGGATACCAACGTCGACTTAACTTAGTGTCTTTAGCTACAAAGCATATACACGAAATAGAGTCACGTAGGTTAGACATGTCTTACTACATCAAGTTAGCTAACGGGGAATTAACAGGGTCATGTGATGTCATTAAGGGTCACTGGTACATTTCCTGTTAACCAACTCATTGCATTCGTTTTGTTCGATACCAGTGTCAATATTAGTTTCATCCCCCTAGAATTCAAACTATACTTGGTCTAGAGTTAGGTAAGCTAGACGTCCCCTCACTCCATAGGATTAGCTGACGATAAATTAGTTGAGTCTGGAGAAGACATTAACGGTTGCACACTCAAACTTCGAGCATGAAAATCTAATATCGACCTTTCACACCTTCAATTGGGTTGTTGTGACGTAGTTTTTGACATAGACTAGTTCTCCGACAATCGAGCCGAAATTACATGTCACGAGAAGATCATTCACATCCCTCTGTCTGACGAGAGAATATCTTTTAGTACACAGGGAGAAACAAGACACACCATTACGAATCATCAGTTGCATGAAAGCTCAAAAATGTTTGAGAAAAGGATGCATCGCCTTTCTTGCTCATGTCGTTGACAAGAAGGCCGAGGAGCGCAAGTGTAACACCTCGAATTTTTGTGTCCAATAATGTATTGACACGTGTCTTAAGTTACACGTGGCATATTATAATCAATAAAGGGCTAATGTTGACAAACCTTGAAAGTATATAAATTCGAGGGTTATAAATGTCAAACAAGGGTAAGTATATTGTATAGTAACCCTAAATGGTGCTCGTACCTTCAAACGAATAAATCATGGATCGTACGGAAGCGAAACGCGGAAGAAAGTGAGAGATTACAAGCTGTGGGGGTTAACTGTGTCAACATGTTTAATTATACCTCTGAGTGACCCTTTGGCGTACCCGAGGCTTTGTAACAGTAAAATACGCTCACTAGAATATACTGTATAAATTCCGCGAAGTTCCGTTTTAAAACGAGAAAGTTATGATCAAATTCGTACGAGAAGGGTTAAAAGCGTCAACACTGAAAGTTAAGGCTTTCCAAATAATTAATAAACTAACCGGGGACTTAACAATGCGGGTAAATAACATGGGGCCCTTAATTGTAAATAATCGAGGGCCAAACCGCAAAGTTACCCCTTCAAACCCGAAAGGTCAGGTTAATAATTACGAAAGATTTCGTTATTAATTACCAGATTCTGATCATGATTACAAAAGATTTAAAAATCTGAAAATCTTGACCTCTCGCGGGCCGCATAAGCTTTTAGAGTAAGTTGAGGCGGGCCGCGAGCCACCTCTTTAACCACGTCTGATTTTAAACTTCAGGCGGCCCGCGTTAAAGTTTGCCTAATCTCCCATGCGGGCCGCGTGGGACGCCCAGATGCAGAAACTTTGAACTTGCATGCCTTTTGAGCTTGTGAAGGATCAAATGGGCAATAAGTGAGGCATGGGCACCCCCTACTCGACCCATAACACCTAGAGACACCTGCCCATCATCCATGATCACTTATAGACCAATGTGTAATGATCTAAGGGCTTGTCTTGCACTATAAATAAGCATTCATAGTTCACAACTCAAAACACCTTCTCTGGTCATTTCTGAAGCTCCCAAGTCTTCTTCTAGCATTCCAAATCATGCTCAAGCTTCTGTAAGTTGTTTAGAGCATTTATGGTCTTGTTTGCTTAGTAATATAGCTAGAAATCAAACCGTCGTAACTACGGTTTGACTTCAAGATAAATCCTTAATGGCTCAGTCTTATGTCGAATCAAAGGTAGTTATTTGTTGGTGTTTATGTGGGTAATAAACCTCTGAAAGGGTTCCCCATGATCACCACTCTAACTATGTCAAATGTCGAGTCAAACGTGCACCTAAAAAGTCAACAGAAAGCTATTTTTTGCGATTCTTGCATAATCTGTAATACAAATGATATACAACCTGTTTTGACACTTATAAAACATGATGTTAAGTATATAAACTTGTCTAAACTCGTTTGAATCGACCATTTGCTATATTGACCCGGTTCGGAGCCGAATGTCGCAAAAGTTTGACTTTTGCTTTGACTTCAGTTCTGACCCGTTTTAGTACAATGTAGATATGCCTTAGGACTCTCTTAGGACCAGATCACGTGATGGTATCACCCTCTGTGACCGGTTCGTTGTTTATCCGAGTCTTTTATGCATTTCCGTTAATTACTTAAAAGTTGACCATAACGCCCTTTTTACAATAAAACGAGTATTTCGGAAACGTGAAGGGACCATAACCTTGCTTACTAAATTCTAAGCATGTCCCTAAAGTTTCACGCCAATCCGAGGTCTAGAATGGGAGTTATGCTAAATAGCGCACTTATAAGAAAACTTTTGTAATAAACGGCGCAATTAGCATAACGCCTACCTAAACCAAGATTTCGTCACCAAAACTTTTACCCACTGTATTAAAATAATATTTTGGGATTTTTAAAGATTTTTAATTAATTTTAACCTGCTCATAACCTGCGGTTATGGCTACGGTTCGGTAAATA
The DNA here is from genome assembly GCF_002127325.2 of Helianthus annuus. Taxonomy (NCBI): domain Eukaryota; kingdom Viridiplantae; phylum Streptophyta; class Magnoliopsida; order Asterales; family Asteraceae; genus Helianthus; species Helianthus annuus. The sequence goes on from NC_035445.2 coordinate 49,785,575, forward strand.
CCGAATATGCCATTTTCGGCTAAAACTTGAGTTCTACAAGGTCTTTTGACCCGATTCCAGTTGCTACTGATTTTAAATAATAAATAAGGTATTTTAGACTTATCAAACTGATCGGGAAACTCAGGTTTCCTGTAGAACTCAGAAATCCCTTTTAAAAGTCTTTAAAATGACCGGAAAACCCCTACGGGGCGTATAATGAACTAAAACTCGTTACGGGCATTATGGAAGGTATCCTACTGATACCACAACCTCTTTAAAGTATATTGACTTAGGAAAACAGTGTAGGACTCCTACGGTTACCCGTTGCGCCTATTGCGCGCACGGTTCGGCTTATGTAACTAGTTTACATAAATTAGCCGATATGGGTCAAACCATATCATTTTGACCCCAAGATCCAGAGTGTGAACATTAAATCCATATAAAACAAGTCTCCGAAATTGTTGGGTCAGAATCACATTCCATTCTCGGTTTTCTCCTTTCACGCGATTAAACCGTATCTATCCCTCGAAACTAACCGGTCTAGGCTACGGCTAATATAAAGACCCGTTAGGATTCTAATAGGTTATTTTAACCTTCGTTCCAGAATAGGAGCCCCAGTAAAAGATATCGGTGATTTAATTGATTAAGGAATATACATTGCAAAGGTAAATATTTTTAACTTATTTTCCCTTATACGGGCTTGGGTTACGGTATATAAAATACCGCTTGATTGAGCATCAAATAATTCCATCGCTTAGGTGGTTAATTGAATAGTTTGATCGGCTCATTTAAACAGTCTTGTTACTTAAAAGCCTTTGGGGGGTTAATGACCATGTCCCGGATATCCTTGGCATCATTTTACGAAATGGCCACGACCTCGACACCCGGGTGTAGGCGTACACCCGGTTGATGTCTATACTATTAAAAAGACGTAGCCGATGGTTTACCCGCCTCGGTTTTACGCAAATGTGGTGTGTCTATTGATCTTTAACCCGGCACGATCCGGGCTACTGAACGCAAAGAAGGAACATGTAATTCGTTCACAAGATTATAATTTTAAATAATTCTCCCAAGTTAAACAAATATGTTTATGCCATGTGCATCCAAACCAATTTTCAATCATTTTACAAAATGAGTCAGTTGATTGTATTTACCAGTGTAAACTGATGTATTTTCCCAAAAAGATTAAGTGCAGGTACTACACGTAATTGGCTGGCATTAGCTCCATAGCATCATTAAGAAGTCTCGCAAGCTTGATGTCTTATCTGTTGAACGACATTTTATTTTATTTTGATCCATCCTGTGGATAATATTCAACTACTTGTGATACATTTGATATTACAGTAAATGGTTGAATTATATTTATCTTTATGCTTCCGTTGTGCATTCATATATTGTGGTTTGACTATATTGTTGCCAACTACGTCACGGTAATCCCCCACCGGGCCCACCGGTGATACACGTGGAAAATCGGGGTGTGACAGCAAGGTGGAAGACATCCCTGTGGTAAGGGAATATCCAAAAGTCTTTCCAGAAGACTTGCAGGGATTGCTACCACAACGACAGGTGGAATTCCGTATCGATCTGGTGCCAAGAGCTGCACCGGTGGTGAAAGCTCCATATAGACTAGCGCCCTCGGAGATGCAGGAATTATCTACTCAGCTTCAGGAATTGCTTGACAAGGGATTCATTAGATCGAGTTTCTCGCCTTGGGGAGCTCTAGTGCTATTTGTTAAGACAAAGGACGGAACCTTGCGGATGTGCATTGACTACAGAGAATTATACAAACTAACTATCAAGAATAGGTATCCTTTACCGAGGATCGACGACTTGTTCGATCAGTTGCAAGGTTCCACCTTCTATTCCAAGATCGATTTGAGATCCGGATACCATCAGCTGAGGATTCAAGAGGAAAGCATTCCTAAGACAATGTTTAGGACTCGTTATGGGCATTACGAGTTCCTTGTTATGCCTTTTGGCTTAACAAACGCTCCCGCCATATTCATGGATTTGATGAATCGAGTATGTAAGCCATATCTTGACAAGTTCGTGATCGTATTCATTGACGACATTTTGATATACTCACGGACAGAGGCGGAACACGAACAACACTTGAGAACTATTTTGGAGTTGCTTAAGAAAGAACAATTGTATGCCAAGTTCTCAAAATGCGAATTTTGGATTCGCGAGGTGCAATTTCTCGGTCATGTGGTGAACGAGAACGGAATACATGTTGACCCAGATAAGATAGAAGCGAAAAAAAACTGGAATGCCCCAAAGACCCCAATGGAGGTACGACAATTTCTAGGCTTAGCGGGATACTATCGAAGATTCATTGGGAATTTTTCAAAAATTTCTCAGCCGCTAACCTCTCTCACTCAAAAGGATAAAAAGTTTGATTAGGGTGAAAAACAAGAAATGGCATTTCAAACACTCAAGGATAGGTTATGCCAAGCGCCAATCTTATCACTCCCGGACGACACCGATGACTTTGTGGTGTATTGTGATGCATCGCACCAGGGCTTGGGTTGCGTGTTAGTGAAACGTGAAAAAGTCATCGCGTACGGGTCGCGACAGTTAAAAGTCCATGAAAAGAATTATACCACTCACGACCTAGAATTAGGCGCGGTGGTATTCACTTTAAAGATTTGGTGTCACTATCTTTATGGTACCAAGTGTACCATATTCACCGATCACAAGAGTCTTCAACAAATATTCAATCAAAAGGAAGTAAACATGCGCCAACATCGTTGGGTGGAATTGTTGAAGGACTATGACTATGAAATCAAGTACCATCCGAGCAAAGCAAACCTTGTGGCAGATGCTTTGAGTAGGAAAGAATAAGTCAAAACATTACGAGTACGAGCCTTAGAGTTGACAATTCAAACGAACTTCACTACTCGGATTCACGATGCACAACAAGAAGCTCTAAAACCGGAAAACATTCAAGCAGAATCCTTACGGGGATTGGAGAGAAAAATGGAAGAGGACAAAGATGACACTTTATATTTCATGGGAAGGGTCTAGATCCCATATCTTGGCGGTCTAGGAGAATTAGTGTTGGGTACAGCACCCAAGCCAAAATATTCAATACATCCAGGATCCGGATGAAAAGCATCTAGACTTAAAAGAACGTTACTGGCGGCCTAATCTCAAGAGAGATATTGCGACCTATGTTGGGAATTGCCTAACTTGTGCAAAGGTTAAGGCCGAATATCAAAAGTCGTCTGGCTTATTACAGCAACCCGAGATTCCCGTTAGGAAATGAGAACAGATATCAATGGATTTCATTACAGGACTCCCACAGATCTCTCGAGGTCATGACATGATTTGGGTTATCGTTGATCGATTAACCAAGTGTGCTCACTTATTACTGATTCGTGAGAAAGACAGTACAGAGTAGTTATCTGAGCTATATCTCAAAGAGATTGTGGCACTTTATAGAGTGCATGTTTCAATAATCTCTGATAGGGATGGCCGCTTTGTGTCGCGGGTATGGCAGTCATTTCAAGCCTCTTTTGGATCTCGATAAGATCTAATCACGGCATTTCATCCGCAGACTGATGACCAAAGCGAACGGACCATCTAAACCTAGGAAGACATGCTTCGTGCCTGTGTGATGGATTTAGATGAAAACTAGGATACTCATTTACCATTGGTAGAGTTTTCCTACAATAACAGTTATCACACAAGTATAAAGGCCGTGCCATTCGAAGCACTTTATAGACAGAAGTGCCGATCTCCACTATGCTGGGCGGAAGTCGGAGACAAACGACTCATTGGCTCGGAACTAGTCCGAGAGACTACTGACAAGATATCAAAGATACGAGACCGTATCAAAGTGGCTCGTGATAGACAAAAGAGCTATGCGGACAAAAGACGTAAACCATTATCCTTCGAGGTCGAAGACAAAGTTTTACTAAAAGTCTCGCCTTGGAAAGGCGTAGCTAGATTCGGGAAATGCGGAAAACTAAACCCGAGATACATTGGACCATTTGAAATTCTGGAAAAGATCGGTACCGTCGCGTACAAGTTAAAACTACCAGAAGAACTCAATATTGTACACGACACATATCATGTGTCGAACCTCAAGAAAAGTCCGACCATCGAGACAGTTATCATCCCAGCGGATGAAATTCATGTAGACGACACACTCCAGTTTACCGAAGAACCCGTTGAGGTTATGGACTGGAAAGTCCACAAGACAAGGAGAAGTCGTATTAAACTAGTAAAGGTCCGCTGAAACTCAAGTCAAGGACTCGAATATACATGGGAAAGTGAAGTTCAGATCAAGACAAAGTACCCCCACCTGTTTGAGAAGACTCCTTTAAAGGATAACTCAACGTGAATTTCGGGACGAAATTCTTTTTAACAGGGGGAGAATGTGACAAATGGCAAATAACCGATCATTCCGTACAGTCTAATCACTATTTTTTTTAGTCTATAATCTCATGCAATTAGCGTAATTTAATTACGTAACTGTGTCGTTTATTAGATAACAGTGTTAGGACAAGAAAATAAAGCTAAAACATATGTTGGTTTTCGTCGTAATGCAAAACGAAACAAACAATGCCCTAAAAGTGTTGGTAGAAAGTGCTGCGTGTACTATTCACTGTTACACTATTCATGCCAGCAAACCGTGAAATCAGACCGAAACACTGAAAAACGACACTCGGATAACATAACTGAGTCCATTTATATACAAAAACATTATTATGAAAACACATCTTGCAAACAAGACGTTCCGGTATAACGCCCTCATTGCAAAAATGCCCGTTTTGGCTTAAGATATAGTATTTTTAACTCGTCCGAACCTATAACAAAGCATTTCCGGGACTTCGGAATAATGTCAATTGATGAAAAACATACTAAAATAATAAGATGATATCAACGGAATGTTCATAATCACAAGTTTCCGGTATTACATCGCTTTGCGCTAAAATAGTTCGTTAGTGAACCGAAGAACAAGTAGGCGACATTTTTGTCATGAAACAAGCAAACGAAGAATCTAGCGAACTAGTCAAGCTAAATTTGGGACTCGGAATCACTTCATACAACTTTCGGATGGAAGAAAACAACTTACGGAAAGTCCTTATCGGTACGACATAAAAGCATCGTATGTGAACCGGCGCTTAACCGGGAACCCTTTAAACTAGTTAAACATTATTTTAACTAGTCTAGTGAACTAGTTAATGATAATTAAAGTCCCAATCCCTAATTACCCCACTAATGGTGTACATTAAACTCTAACCACTATGATTAATTTAATGACCAAAATATCTCTTATTTTAACTAAGTTTTAACCATTTTTTTATAAAAATTTACAAAATACCCCCCCCCCATTATCATCATGGCCGAAATCAAGGGGGGCCCACTCCTTTGATTTTGCTTGAACTTGTGAAAGATTAGAGTATGGTCTAGAGGAAGTTGTTGTTGAAAATTGGTACCACATCTTATCATATATATCATTACCTATTGTTCTTATCATTTTCAAGACTTATCAACTTCAAAAATCACTCCCAACACCCTCAAAAATTACGGCAGCCAACACCCCCTATTAACCCACTTTCAAACCTTCAATTACTTCATATTTCCACCATATTATAGCCTTTACAAGATCATCTACACTTGGTGCATGCATGGAGAACACTTAGGAGCTTGGTTGGAGCTTATTTTCTTCTATTCTTCTTGTTTAATCACTTGCAAGATTGTGAGTCTTCTAAACATAATATTTATGCTTTATTTTACTAGTTAATCATAGAAGTACAAGTTGTTGATCTTGAAATTAAAGCCTAACATAAACAAAAACCCTAAACACAAAGCTAATAAACACTAAATATGAATATATTATGTGTTGATTTATGTTGTTTAGTGCTAATATGTTCATGTGATCTTGTTGATTATGTTATTTTTGTTGAGATTAGTATCTTAAAGTTTGTATTTATGATGATCATGCTGTTAGCTTCATGTAGTATTTTATATTTGTGTTCATCTTATCATGATGAACATAAATATGTGATTTAAACATGGTTATGTTTAAATCAAGAAAGATCATCATACTCATTTCATGAACTAATCATATAATTTTTGGATTACATAAAGAAACAAGTGTTTAAATGGGTTTAAAGCTTAATCTTGGGAAGTTTAGTGAACTTTGTTTTTACAAGATAAATTAAACAACTTGTTTATTATGAAAAATTACCATAAAAAGTCTAACTTTTTATGTATAAAAAGTGTATTATGAAAGTTCATGAAATGTGGAGGTATGTTAACATGTTTAAAAGAAAACTTGGTGAATAATGGTGATTTAGTGAATTGATTGTTGATTTAAATGCATTTTTGTAACGTGGGAAACGTCATAGTTTAGGGGAAACTATGGCGAATTTTTCTAAAAATCTAATCGCGATTAAAGAGGGGATTAAAGGGTGATTAACAATGTTAAACGCGATTAGTGGTCTTAAACGTCATTATGGAAACTTTGATGGGAATATTTAAGGTTTAAATATTCAAGAAGTTTTTATAAACTTAAACTTATATTTTTACAAAAATAAATTGGTAAAAATATAACAATGTATAAATATTTTGGTAAGAAAAATTACATATTTTCGAAAACTTTCCAAGTGTCTGCAATGTGTGCTATATATGTGTATGTAGTAGATACCTAAAGGGTGATCAAAATAAATACACATACATGTTCCTACATGGTCCAAGAAATGCTAGTAAAATCGGACAATTAAATAAAATGGCCGAAATGGAAATACATAACACTTGATGACGACAATTTGGGCGTATCGACACCGTAAACAAGTTACTACAAAGTCGAGTCTAAAATAACATATTTTGGACGTTTAAATGAGCACATATGTAAGTGACCTATAACAAGAATCCAGAAAGTCGAAAACTATAAAAATTGCCAAGTATTTTTCATAGGAAAAATGAACTTATTTAAGTTTGCTACTTGGTAACATTTTGGTAAAAATTGCAAGATTATGTTAATGGACTCATAAAGTTAGAATTGGGCTTATCAAAGTTGGTAATGGGCTTGGCTCAATAACATTAAAACATGGTTAGATTCGATAACGTAGATAACATGGGCTCGGCCCAATGACATGAGCAAAGGCTTGCGTGCATTGCACAAGGACGTGTGAAGAACGAAGCCGATCACACAAAAGTCAATACACATAGAATACATGAATACGCTTATGAATTCAATACGAATAGAATACATGTATACACATAACAATCGAGCGAGTAAACTATCAACACTCTAAAATACAAAGTTGTTCCAAAAATGACAAACGAGAGCATAATAAAGAATTCAAGATGAACAACTTGTACGGGGTCCGAAAGACCTAGTGTCTAACGAGATTAGTACACATGTAGGTTATTGATACGTATGGGCGCTCACTTCAATATCAAAATTCACGGAACGCAAACTTGTGAGTTCATGTCCCTCCTTTCACTGTTTTCAATGTTTTGTTTACAAAACATCGAGGGGAAATACATGCTAAAACTATTGGTATGTTAGTTACGGAGTAGTAGATAACATGATCAATGTGCATAAGTAGGGAGATAACATTAGTAACCATTAACCACTTAGTGACAAAGGTGTAAAAGGTGTAGATCTATTGGGCTTGAGGCACGCCCCACTCCTGGTTGGTATACCCTGGAGTGGTTTTGTGATCCCAAATGATGACAAAGTGTTCTCGGTTTGGTTATGTACTTATGGTACATTTTGTTAGGGGGCTCGCTACCCACTGATAGATCCTTAACCGACTCCATGAATGAATCAGAACATACCATGATTACAAGATAACATTTACGAGATTTCATATGATTAGAAATACTGCATGAACTCGCTCAACTTTTTGTTGACTTTTTAAAACTACATGTATTTCAGGAAACAGGTCTTGAGCCGGTGATTCACTATGGGATTCGGGAAAACAAATGACAACGATGGCCACTTTTGGAGGGTTTGTCTTTTATATCCCAACTTCGTATGGGTATATAGGGGACAAAACCTCACTATGTATGTCAAAAACTATCTTTTGTTATGTGTAAAATAACTTAGAACTATGATATGTTAAACGTTGTTGAAACTTGGAAACTATGTTGAAAACTTGTACTCTTTTGTTGAAAACTATATATCTATGGCATCGTTGTTGGTTCATGTTGTTAATACATTTGGATGCAATGATTACCTTTCTTACGTCACACACAATACGCTTCCGCTACTAGCAGGGTATGACAACTTCCACACTGACTTTAGTAAGGTTTGAGGTATCAAGTCTAACGGTGTTAGGGTTTGAAGGTTGAAAGTTGTTACCATAACAAGCTTGTTGAGAAGCTTGTTGTTGGGTTTGTGGTGTAACAACTTGTGGTTGAGGAAGAAAGGCTTTTGGATCAAATGCTTGGCCATAGGTCTGAGCACTTGAACCAACTGATTAATCTGGTTTAGCTGGTGGTAGAAAAGGGTTTGCATTTGACACAAATGTTGTTTGAAACTCCGGTTGCTGATTGGCACTAACAGCAGTGTTAATACCTCCAAAGTACATCTCAGGGTTTATGTGGAACTGGAATTCGTTTTGCTTTTCGAAATTCTTCTTCATTTTTGTTCACAAGCTTCTGAACGAATTCATAAATACTGAGCCCATCTAAAACACCGATATGCTTTAGCAAGTCAATGAATTGACTCCACTTAGGTGGTGAAGCATCAGCAAAACGCATAACAATCTCTTGTGGAGATGCGTTGACCTTGTAAGAGTACATTTCACTAAGCAAGTGATAGAAACGAGTTGTCATATCGCTTAGTGTTTCATTCTCCATAAACAGAAACCCTTCAAACTCTTTCTTTAAAAGTTCATGGTGGATCTTTCTTGTTGCTGCATTTCCTTCCCCTCTAGCTTCCAAGGTGTCCCACAAATTCTTCGTAGTGGTACAATACATGAATTGATGATAAATATCCTTATGAAGTGCTTGTGTAAGGATAGCAAAGGCCTTCTTCTCAAGATCATAAGCCTTCTTATCAGTTTCGACCATTTCTGCCAAAGAGGTTGGATTAGAACCTGCTTCTTCGAGAGCTTCATTGTACGGTGTGGTAAAGCATGTCCACAACTTGGCATTTTGACCTAGAACATATGTATGAAAACAACCTTTCCATGAAGGATAATCGTTCATGTGATTCAACTTTGGTGGACGGTTGTTACTTCTGGTTTCACTCTCGCTAATGAGAAGAGTTTGAATGCTCTGATTTTGATTTGCAACATATGCCCATTGATTAGCGGTAATCATGGCTGTTTGTTGAGTCATTAATGATTTTACCCATGAGGTTGCGGAGCTAGATTGTGATGGATCTTGGCTTGTACTCGAGCTACTACCCCAATCCCAAGGATTTGTACCCATTTTAGATGTTTGATTAAGAACAATTGCTTGTAAACTCAAATTAGAGAAGTTTAATATGAATTGAAAACTTTCTGTGAAAAACAACAACCTACAAAGCCACAAAATACTTCTTCCTATGAAACACTAGTGTCACAAAGAAAGGACGTCCACAAAGAACAACTAGTGTCCACGAAGAACTAGCTCTTTCGTAGAAGACCAATTCAACGAAGAACTAGATCTTTCGTAGAAGACCAATTCAACGAAAGATAAGGTTATTCGTTGACTTTAGTTCTTCGCATATATGAATCTTCGTGCACAGGTTCTTCGTGAAATGGTTGGTGAAATGTTTCCTTTTACAACAGAATCTTGTTTCTGAATTTTAGAAAGTTGGTAGCTGGGTATCAAGATTTGGTTAAACAACAAACATTCGAAAATTCACTTTTCAGTCAAATCGTTTATCTCACCAACAAGATTCCGGTGACTTTTTTGGCCAAAACACTTCACCGGAAAAGATGTCGAACTCAAATTTTGCTAGAAATTTCAAGAAAAACGTATTTTAACATGTCTCCATGTGTTTTAACAAGGTTTTTGTAAAAATTATCTGCAAACAACAAGGTTTTCCTAAGTTTTGACCCATTTTACTAGTAAAAACTTAAGTTTCTTGTTTTAAGCTCAAGAACACTTCCAGGAAGCTTCACAACTTGCTCAAACACAACACTATGCTTGGTTTTAAACAAGGAAAAGAGCCAAAGCTCTGATACCACTTGTAGGTCCACTTGGAGGATCAAGATTAAACCTGCTTCCTTGTTGTCTAACACACAAACGAGAGCGAAATCCACGTAAGTATGCAAACCAAACCAAAGAAAAGAAAAACAAACATAAAGTAACCAAAGATTTGGTATTAGAGCAAAGAAAAACAAACACAAAGATTTGATACCAAATCTTTGGTTACTTTGTGTTTGTTTTTCTTTGCTTTGGTTTGCATACATACGTGGATTCCGCACTCGTTTGTGTGTTAGACAACAAGGAAGTAGGTTTAATCTTGATCCTCCAAGTTGACCTACAAGCCTCCAAGTGGACCTACAATACCTGTTAATTTTCGTGTCTAAACAGGTAAAATACATGTTTACCTGTTTAGTACCTGTTAATACATGTTAACAATTTTAATATAATTTAGTGGAACCATGTGATTTGAAAACCCAATCTTATTACTTATCTCTCTAGTTTCCCTAACCCTTCCGGCTCGTTCCCATTCCAATGGACATATTAAAAAAACCCTAATTCTTCCCTTCTCCAGCCCCACTCCCAGCGACACCACCCCAACCATCGGCCGTCAAGAAAAAAGACCCATGTGAACTTTGAATTGAAGATTTGAGAAGAAAGACTCGTGTGAACTTGCATTTATGCATTATTTAAGCCTGTTGTGAACTTTTGGCAACTTTTGATTCACTAAACAGGTTCCTAACTATGTAATTATTGAAACGTTCGTAAACAGGTATTAACAGGTAATTATCGTGTATACATGTTAAAAATATTTCATGTTCGTGTATGGAAAACTGGACACGAAACCTTATCGTGTCGTGTTCGTGTATAGGATTTCGTGTATCGTGTATTATCGTGTTCGTGTATTATCCTCTACAGGTATATACGATATGCCAGCCCTATTGTGAATCAAACGCGTTATTAGAAACTATATTGCTACATGGCTACGAATGTCTAGATCCTATAATCGATCACCATTATATTGCTAGACATATTCAATCTCTAAAAAATAACTTTCCTTTTCATTCTCTTCTCAATCTGTTCCACTAAGTCCTTCATCAAACATATACACTATACACTTCCGTTTTTGATTTTCCAATACCGCATGATGACATTCCTAGCTATCCATCTCTTCTACACACCAAAAACTCCTAAATCTCAAATTGTTTCTCTTCCTTCTACTTCTTCATCCAACTCATAATCTCCTCCGCCTAATATCCTTATTCTCGTTAACGGCATCGCAACCTTCGATAAAATCCAAAATCTCATGGTTCATATATAGCTTATTTACTAGTCATGCCTCTGTGTCTTCACAAATCCTTGTCGAACCCACTTCCCTTACCATTTTAAACCAATATCTAGAGTGATGTCAAGCCATGGCCGAGGAATTTACAGCTTTTCTCAAAAATGGTACTTGAACTCTCTTCCATCCTATTCCTAAAACTAACGTTATTGATTGCTAGTGGGTTTATATGATAGAGACAGATCAACATGGCATTGTTACATGTTACAAATCTCTCGTTGTGGCTAAAGGGTTTCGGCAACAACCTTTAGTCATGTTGTCAAGTTTACCATTCGAGTGGTTCTCTCTTGTTGTTACAAAGCAATGGCCGCTTCATCAACTTGATGTTCAAAATGCATTGTTACAAGTTTACCTAAATAGTCATAAGGCTCCGTTAATCCCAAAATCTAGATCATGTCTATCGATTATGCAAGTTGTTATACAGCCTCAAACAAGCTTAACGGGGTTGCTCTCATCGTCTTTCAGGGGCTCTTCAAAATCTGGGGTTTCATGGTTACAAAAATGGGAAACCCTTCTACACAATCTTGATTAAGTGGATAACCTCATTGCCACCGATAAAAACACCACTTCTGTCCATCGCGTCATTCAATTTCTCAAAAAAAATCCTTTGATGTCAAAGATCTTAGTACACCAGTTTTGCCAACTGTAACCAATATCATCTCTTATGAGCACCTCACAGTCCTAGTCTCTTGGAGATAGTCATCCTTTCCCGGATCCAATCAAATACCGTAAACTGGTATAGGCTCTAAAATATGTCACATTATCTAGACCTGACATCATTGCCAATAGATGTATGCTCCTTCAAAAAATCATTGGTCTGCTACCAAATGCATACTCTAGTACTTAAAGGACATAATCAATCATGGGTTGCTTATTTGTCACAACTCGGGCTACCAAATGCATACTCTGGAATTTAAAGGACATAATCGATCATGAGTTGCATATTCGTCACAACTCGGGCTCCCAACTTACATGCTCACTAGTAGGGATCATCTTTCCTTTATGTCTTCTTGGATGCTAATTGGGTTGGGTATCCTGATGACCATGGATCCACGTAGGGGATTGCTCTAAACATGGGTTCCAACCTCATTTCCTGGATCCCACAAAAACAAAAACAAAAACGGTATCTCGATCATCTATAGAAACAAAGTAGAAAGCTCTAGTTGATATTCTAGCTGAATTAACTTGGTTAGAGGCTTTATTGATGGAATTTGGGGTAGACACAACTTCTGCTCTAACTCTCTTGTGTGATAATCTTGATGCAAGCTATCTTACTGCTAATCCAATTTTTCATACATGAACAAACATGTTGAAGTTGACTTTCATTTTGTTCGTGAAAAGGTTCCTTAAAGAAAACTACATGTGCAATTTATATCTACGCGAAATCAAATCACAAACATATTCACCAAGCGATTGCCAACACAAAGATTTCTATGTGTACTTTCCAAGCTGAAGGTCGCTCATCAGCCCCCCAAGTCAGAGGTGTTTAGGATGTAAGCTCAAATGCTTCTGACTTTTACACATTATTTTTTATTGCTTAAAGGCTTCAGGGCTTTAAGGCGTTTGAGTTTTGAGATTTAAATTTCGGAATGATAGTAGGCTTCAAGGTTTCAAGGCTTGAAGGCTTAAAGGCTTCAACTGTCTCACTCAAGAGGTAGTTGAGGATCGACCTAAAGTTTAATCCAGTGGCTCTGGGTTTTGGCAAATCGATCGGTTAGTGTCCCGTTGGTTCGATTGCTCTTTATTGCTGAGTTTTCCAACTTGTGTCATCCGTTTTCGGTCTTTATTCTGAATGTTTTAGAGTATTATCGTGTGTCGTTTGGTCAGTTACACCCTTAAGGTCTTGCTAGGGTTTTACACTTTGATGTTTTGTGTCCAGCGATAGGGTATGACCCATTGTTGTTGTTGTTCTGCCATTTCTTCCAGTTAGCCAAGAAATGCGATTGTTTTGCCTTTGAAACATCTCAGGTTGATGTGTGTTTAATTTCGTCTATGGTTACTACCCTTGGTTCTTGGAAGGACTGATTTTCCTGGATTTCTGAGTCCATTGTTCCTTTCAAGCTTGTTTGGAGGCACCCTTATGCTGTTTTGAATGAGCTTGAACCTTTCAAACACGAGATAGATGGTTGTTGAAGTTTATTAGGAGGTGTCCTTCTAGGCTTTGTCCCTTTCCCGAACATCTTTTAGTGCTGATGGATGTTAGCAGGTTGTGGGACAAGCCGGATCGTGACACCTGTGCTCGTGAGAGATGATCAAGGTATGATATTTTGTATTTTCTGCTTATGTTATATTTTATTTGTTGCAGTTATGTTTGCCTTAGACTTTATCAAGAGCGATGACACATCTGATGTTGTGTTTGGAGATGTCGAGGCTACATCCGGCGAAGATGTTGTTGTTAGGGGCACTGAACATAGGTTCGAGGGTTCAGGCTATGTGAACATTCCCAATGTCAAGGGTTTCACCAAAGTTGTTGCATCCAAAGTCTCTACTCGTCGTTCGAGCTATTGTTTGATAAAGACTACTGACCAACCATCGGCTTCTGAGCCGGTGGAACTAAGTAATGACATAGAGGCTTCAGATGATTTAGAAGTTGGGGTTGGGGAAAATCAAAAAAGGACAAGGGACGGCCCTTGGTGGTTTGGCGGGTAAAAAGGTTGTGAGCTTGAAGGGTTCCGGGAAGGGTGGTGAAGGTTCCACCAATGTTAATCCAGAGGAGGTTTATGTGCCGGATTAGAAGGTCACAGTTGGTAACAGCTTCAAGCCTTCATCCATTTGTGAGGATGTTCTTACCCACTTTGATTCTCCTGTTGTTCGAGGTTCTTGCTCATCTATGGGTGATGACCTGATGATTTCGAAAAATGGTAATGGGTGCTTGTAACCTTGTTGCCTTGCTTCCAGAGGGTGTATCCCAATTTCGCAAGAGGATGCGAGAATATGATGTCTTCTCGAAGAAGAGGGATGAGATGAAGGCTTCACTAGCTACTCTAAAGAAGGAGGCAGAGGGTTATGCTGGGAGGGAGAAAAGCTGATGTTGAGTATTGATGAGCTTTCTTCCCAGCACAAGACTGAGGTGGTTGAATTGGAAAAACGCTTGGAAGCTGACAGGGTTTAAGTCAGGATCGATAAGGCTGCCTTGGAGGTTCAGAAAAAGGCCTTATTAGAGGAGAAAGAAGGGTTAAAGGCTTCACTTGCCCAGGCAGCTAGTGATAATAAATGGCTCATTGAGTATGGATTCCAGCAAGTGGTTAAGTATCTTCTCCATTCATCGGAGTTCAAAACGGTCTTGGGTGATGTGTACACCGAGCTTCTTGCTCATGGGAGACACCAAGGTTTGTTTGCTGGTTACAAAGCTTTGTTAGCCTGGGGAGCCTCAGGAAAAGTCTTCTCTTTTTCAACCCAAAGCCTTCGAAGCCTTCAAGGAAACTATTTTGAAGGTAGGGCATATTATTTACCCTTATGTGGGTGAAGTCTCCAAGTGTTTTGGTAAACCTTTGCCTGTCTTGTAGGAGCTAAAACCCAAGGGCCTTAATGAGGCTGTTTGTAACAAAGTGTTGAAGTCCCTCTCGAAGAAACGTCCTTGCTCTGGAGATAGCGAGGAAACATGTTCTGAAGGTGGTGAGGGCTCAAAGGGTTCAAGCCTTGAAGCCTCCGAGACAACGGGTGTCGTAGGGAGGAAAAAAAGGATGGCTAAAAACACCCAATATGATGGGGTTTCGAATAAGGATGATGCAGCAAAGTCTACCATCTCTGATGCTGACAAGTGAAGAAGAAACTTTGATTTGTAGTATTCTTAGCATGTCGAACAATGTTATGGATTGTTGTTTGAACATCCTTTTATTTTAAGGGAACTGTTTAGGTCCCTTGGTGGTTAAAGCCTGGTAGGCTTGTGGACAATGTTTTATGTTTGATGGCCAGTATGGCCCTTGCTATCTTTAACTTATCTTGTTATGTCTATTGTGTTGTTCTGTTTACTCCCTTGTGTTTTTATTGGTTTTGTATGTTGTCTTTGTTTTGGGCGGTGCATCTTATGTTACTTATACCTTAAAGGGTTCAGTGCTGCAGTCACTTAGCCTTAGGATATTTTTAACTAGAAGATACAACCTCTATCCTATGTATGACATTCACTTAGAGTCTTTTTGGTTCGTAAGCCAATGTTGGGGCTTAAGGAACATTTGGTGTAGGTTGTTAAAACCCGTCTATGAGACATGTTTTTCAAGATTTCTATGAGTCTCATGGAGTTGTATTGATTTAGGAACTCACCCCTTATATAGGTCCATTCATCCCTTGAACCTATTGAGCGATGTGGCCTGGGAGCTCATCCCCTTACATGGCCCTTAGCATGGAGTTTCTTGCTAGGTTCTCAACCTGATTATAGGATAGAAAGACAAATTTTGATTCATCGTTCATTCATTTCAAAGTATTTTGATTACTAGGGGAATAGAACAACTTTTGGGAACTATCTGTAATACGTTTTGGTTAAACATGGAACCTTTTAAGGTTTTTGCCATTCTAATGGCGGGGAATCTTTTTGCCTTGCGGACCTGCCAGCTTGTATGATCCCCCTTTGTGGGCTTTAAGGATAGTGTATGGCCCTTCCTACTTAGGGCCGGGCTTTCCTTGGCTTTCTTTCTTGCAGGCCTCATTATTTCGAAGCACAAGGTCCCCAGGCTTGAAGTGTTCATGCTTCACCCGTGTATTGTAATGAAATTCCATGTTTTGCTTGTACCTTGCTTTTTGTATGGCTGCTTAATCACGAGCCTATTCGAGTTGTTCCAAATTCAACATCGTCTCTTTCTTATTTGGCTCGAGGTCGATGTTAAATGTTCTTTGTGTTGTTACTCCGATTTCAGCTAGGATTACAGCCTCTGATCCAAACACTAGGTTGTAAGGTGTTTTCTTGTGGCTCGTTTTCTTGGTTGTTCGAATTTCCAATAGCACATTGGGAAGCTATTCGAGCCAGTTGTCGTCGTATCTTTCCAATCTAGATTTAATCCTTTCAACAATGTTGTTGTTTATCCTATTAACTTGGCCGTTGGATTGTGGGTGAGCTACCGAGCTGAATAATTGGGTTATTCTGAACTCTTTACACCAGGAGCTAGAAGGCTTCTCGGCAAACTACTTCCCGTTATCCGTGACTAGTACCCCTGGATCCCAAAACGACAGATTATGTTTTCGTAAACGAAATCAACGACCTGTTTCCCTGAGATTTTTGCCAATAGTTTTACTTTTGGCCACTTGGTGAAGTAGTTCACGGCTACCAATAAGAGCTTGACTCCTCATTTGGCTAGTGGGGATGGACCAACGATGTTTATTCCCTACTTGTGAAATAGCCAAGCCGAGGAGATGGGAACGGGGTCATGTTTGAGGCTTTTGGGTACCGGAGCATGTAACTGACAAGCTTCATACTTTCGCAGTTGTTCGGAGGTATCTCGATGCATGGAAGGCCAAAAGTGTTCGAGGTTCATCAACTTTGACACTACCGATTTTGGGCTACAATGAGCTCCACATATCCCTTCGTGAACCTCTTTGATCAGATATTGGCTTTGTTCTGGGCCAACGCATTGAAGTAGTGGTGCAAGGTATCCTTTTTGTAAAGGATATTTCCTTGTAACACATATTGCCTTGACTTGATACGAACCCTTTTAGCCTCAGTCTGGTCATTAGGTAATTTACCATTTTGAGGAACCTTTCAATGGGAGTCATCCAATTTGGCCCTGAACCTCAAGTCTTTGGATGGATGAGGTTTTTAACACCTCAATTAGTACCTTCTTGGTGAGGTGGGCAAAACGTAGGAGATACAAGTTTGCTTAGTGCATTAGTTCTCTTGTTTTGAGATCTTGGAACTTTTTTGATGGAAAATGTTTGAAATGTGTTCATCAATTCCTTTGATTTCTCTCGGTACTAATACATGTTGGGTTCTTTTGCTATGTAACTGTTATTGTCTTAGCTTGAGAGAGTCTGTGAGGACTTGAAGCTTTTGAACCCCCATTTCTTTGGCTGTGTAGTTGTCACTTATTTGGTTTGAAACAAGCAACGAGTCTGTGAAGACTTGAAGCCTTTTGACACCCATATTTTTGCAAGCTTGAGCCCAGCAATCAATGCTTCATACTCAGCTTTGTTGTTTGTAGTCTGAAATTCAAGACGAAGGGCATACGTGAATTCCAATTCATTAGGATCAATTAGAACTAGCCCTGCTCCTGACCCTTCGATGGTTGAAGCTTCGTCGGTAAAGAGCTTCCAGGTATGAGGGTCAGAGGGTTCAGTGGAGGTTGTATTGACTTCCGTTGTGACTTTTTAGGGACTTCTATGATGAAGTCAGCTGAGACTTGGGCTTTGACAGCTTTTTTCGGGACATAGGTGATTTTTAAGCACATTCTTAATAGGTTAGTCAGTGACCACTTGTATCGGGTGTGACTGAAAGTACCTTCGAAGCCTTCTAGTCGTTTGGACTAGGGCTAGAGCAAGTTTTTTCGAAGAAGAATATTTGATTTCTGCTAATTTTGAAGTTTTGAAAAAGTCAATGGGTATCTGAACTTTATTTCGTTCAATGATTAGAGTCGTATTATGGTTTTTTCAGCAATCGAAAGGTGGACAGAGATCGTTCCTCCTGTTTCCGGAGCTGAAATGTTTGGGAGTGAAGCCAAGTGTTGCTTCATTTGGTTGAAGGCTTCCTTTTGAGGTAAAACGCTTCAAAGCTGTAAGCTTTCCATCGAAAGCCTTTCTTGTTAGCATATCCCTTGAGGGTTAGCTTTTATGCTTTGTTTCCCAATGATATGCCCTACAAACGAGCACTTGATTGGATTAAGCCTCATGTTGATCTTTCCCGAGTTTTGGAAGGTTTCTTGTATGTTATCGAGCATTTGGTATTCCGTTTTGCTCTTGATCACCAAATCGTCAAAATAAGCTTTAATGTTTTTGCCGATTTGTCTAGCAAACGCTTTGTCAACTAGACGTTGATAAGTGGCACGTGCATCTATTAAACCAAAAGATATTTTTTGATAGCAAGATATACCTTCATCAGTGTGAAATGTGGTTTTTTCTTCATCTTTTTTTTCATTATTAGGACCTGATGGTAACCCTTTTAGGCGTCAAGAAAACACTTGAATGGGAAGCCTGTGAGCGAGTTATCCTTGAGGTCTATCTCGGGTAGCGGGTAGCAATCCTTTGGGCGTGCTTTGTTCAAGTCTTTAAGATCGATACACATTCTCCCAGACTTATCGGATTTTTGAACCATTACCGGATTGGCTACCCATGATTGATACTTGACCTCTCGAAGGATTCCGGCTAGAACAAGCTTTTCCATCTCTTGGCGTTATACAAGGCTTCTGTTAGGGGCTTGACTCCGTTTCTTTTGTATAATGGGCTTAACATCAGGTGAGATCCATAACTTCATGTTTCAACAGTGCTACGAGGGATGCCGGTCATATCTTTCGGGCACCAAGCAAAGACATAGTGCAAGAGCAGCTTTTTAAGGTATGAGATGGTTTCTTTGGAAAGGTTAATGTTTACCCTTATCCCCTGTTGAGGATATTTTGGGTTTATGTCCAACCCTTGTTCATCGTCTTCGTCCTTTCTTGAGCTTATCCCTTCAACCACAAAAGCTTCTTGGGTAGGTTGAAGGGTTGTTATCCCTTTTTTAGTGGGAAACATCACAGTGTCTTGACCAACTGAAACTGCCATTCCGAACATACTTTGACCTGGCCTTCCTGTGATGATATCATAGTTGGAAGGGATATTGATCACCGCAAAAGTGAGTTGTTCGGTTCGTCCCTTTGTTCTCTCGTTGAACAAACATTATGGGTTATTTGGCCTAAAGGCTTGATAGCTATGTCTGCGATACCTTCGATGGAGGATTCAGACTGTTGAAACTTTGAACGTTCATCGTCGCTGAGAGGGTAAAGCATTTCTCAAACATGATTATGGTGGTTGCACCGGTGTCAATGTAAGCCTTTTGTGTCTTGATGGTTCCTATGTTGGATTCCATCACCAGAGGGTTTGAAAGCAACTCTCCTTATGTTGATGTTCCCATGCCTCGAAATGATGGCGTTTGTGGGAAGCTTTGTTTTCAAGGTCGACCATGTTCACTATTATTATTATTATTTTTTTAAACCATCTTGTCCTTGACCCCTTTAACCAAGTGAGCCAGTTCGGACTTGACGGCTTCTTCGATCCTATTTTTGGGTTGGAAGAAATCAGTGGTATGGTGACCTTTCTATTCGTGAAACTCACTATATTGGCTTGATTTTTTCGATCTTTTGTTTTTGGCAAAGGTTGAGGAGGGTGGAAGCTGTGTTTTACCTCTTCGGTTGCCAAGATCTCTTGCGGAGTATTGGTTAAGGCTGTAAAGTTTATGGTTTTTTCTCTGCTTGGAGGGTTCCGGCCTTCAGGCCTTCTGGAATCCGATCCTTTGAACCGTTCGTCATAAGAGCCATACTGGAAGCTCCGGTTAAGAGTTTATTTTTTTTATTTTTTTTATTTTTTTTATTTTTTTTATTTTTGTTCTTTGATGTCTACAGCTTATTCTCCTCGAATGTGGGCCTCAGCCCTTTTGAGTGTTTCTTCAAGGTTTTTGGACAGGCATTTATTAAAGTCTCTTGTGAGACATTTGAAATTTATAGCATTCATGAACCCTGTAACCCTAATCTTTTCATTGGCGTAAGTTAAACCTTCCTTCTGGTACCTTTCGGTGAAGTCTCTGAGACTTTCATCGTCATGTTGTTATGGGAAACCTTTGCTAAAATCGTCAAAGGTCTGAATGCTTTGTTCAGGAAGGTCATTAAACCATATGCGTGGAGACCCTTCAAGGGTTCGTATGAACATGAGACAACATCCGGGGTTGGGCCATTTTTCAATTCTTGTTGCCCCGACGAAGATTTGGAGGTGGTTTTCAGCACCGTAATAGTATCTTTATCTGGGTTTGAAACTCGTACTCAACAATTTGTTTGGGAGAAGCAAGACAAGTTGTTGGGCTTGTAAGGTTTTGAGAGGTATTTTACTACCCTTGAAGCTGGGTTACCGCTTGAGGTACCCTGGTAAGTGGTTGGCACTTGGTTGATGAAATTAAGGTTAAAGCCTTGAAGGCTTTCTGTGTCATCAACCAACTTTCACGTGCTGCAAAGGAAATTGTGCCATCATTTGTGTCATCAGCTAGGGCATAAGGTTAAATCCTTAAAGGCTTTCTGATGGTACTAATAAAAGATGCCATTATCTGTGTCATAAGGTTAAAGCCTTAAAGGCTTACTGTATAAGGCATTCCCATGGATGTGCTCATGACCGCACCTCGAACCAAAGGCGGGGTGACCATGGCTTGTTTTCACGAAGTAACAATGGGAGGGGGAACACTTGAAGCTGGTGACTGCCATAATTGATCAAGAGTGATTTTATGCCCCATAGGTGCACCGGTTGTAACGGGTTGGGAGGTAAATAAGGGAAAAACGGTTGGACTTGGCCTCCCCAAAAGCTAAAGGGCTTGAGTGGTTGGTCTGTCACACTAGGACCAGCTTCAAGGTAAGATGTGGCTGAACGTGAGCTGCTAAAAGGAAGAGATGGAGGGCCATGTGATAATGAGGGTTCAGACTCCTCATAATTTAGTCTTATTCTCACCCTTTTTTTTCCTTTTCTAAGCTCACATGATAGTTGAGAAGAAATCTTAGTTGTAAGAAATTTCTAGCTAGTCACTCGGGTGTTAGATCTATGCGTTCCGGTGTATGCATTACATCGATTTGAGTAGGTGCAACCCCTGACCGAGATGGGTTTGTGTTTGAAAAGAAGTGAACTCCAGGAACATATCCCGGTGGAGTACTTCCGGGAGTAGAAAGAGGTGTCGATAAGACCGGTGAGATCCGACCCGAATTTGGTGTTAATTCGGTGTTGTTAGGCACCTAATTTACCTGACCGAGAGACTCGCTTTCAGACATGATGTAAAGAGAAAATGGAGCTACACAACTGGTCTTTAAGATAAAGTAAGCGGCGTAGCCCCACGGTGGGCGCCAACTTGTTGATGCAACAAATAATAGACCAAGGCCTGTAGCGATATCTCCGGGTAAAAGGGTTCAAGGGTTTCGATTAGCCTAACACAGGTTGTGGGGTCCCCCCACGTTTGCAAGACGTGGAGAGAGGTTCATTAATGTTATTGTTGTTCTTCTTGAATTCTAGACTGATATGAAACCAGCCCAGAACGTAATCGTTGGAGAAGATAAATTATTTGGTGTGAAGAAGAGAAGCATAAAGCTACTTCTCATGGGAGAAGAAGAAGAAGAGAAGCAAGCATGAAGCTTGTTCTTGAGAGGGAGAAGGAGAATCAGAGAGTTAAGATAGTTTTCAGCTGATTCTGGAGTGTTTCATATGTTTGGCATGGGCTACAATTTATAGGGGAAGAGGTTTCTCAAAGGAGAAACCTTTAACTAATGAACCTGGCTTGCAGTGAGGGAGTTACCCTTTTAGGGGTTGAACGGTTTGGACCTGCGGACAAAAGGGTGTTCTCTGTGCACATGTTCTGTATGTGCAGAAATGGTTCACACGTTAAGTGTTGATGTGACCGGACACTGTGCTTGTCCTTTTTACTGTTCATCTGAGTTTGCGCGTATTGAACCTCTCAACCTTTTAACCTTTTAAGTTGTTATGTATATTAGTCATTTTATTGAGATTTGGGCTACCACGTCATCACTAATCATCATACAATCAATCATTTTCACAAAACATTATTTTTCATTTCCTAATTCTCATTATCTTTACATAACACACAAATTAAGGCGCATATTTGTTTTCGAAAATTTTGAAGTGTAATATAACTCTTGATGCATGGGCCATGTCTTTTTTTCTTTCGGTTTGCATGTGACAAGTCACAAGTGTATTTGAAAAGGTAAAAAGACGTACACGAATCTTGAAGCAACCCTTAAGACTATGAATCAATAGAAACAATCTTATGCAAAACATGCCAGGACCCATCCATTCATTTTGTTCTAAAGTATAACAAAAACCGACAAGCCTTGATGCTTAAAGTTCCTCTTTTTCTTTCCAATTGCATTTGACAGGTTTCTTTAAAAGGCGAAGTAACGTGAATTTTGAAAGTAAGAGCATAAATCAAAGAAAGCAGTTTTGTTGTTAAAAAAATAATAATAAAAACAATAATAAAAAATAGAGTTAAATGTCATTTTAATACTTGTGCTTTGGGTCATTTGTCAGTTTAGTTTAAAGGTTTTATTTTTCGCATGTGGGTCCAAAAAGGTTTCACCATTGCCATTTTAGTCAACTGGGTTAATTCATCCATTTTTTCTGTCAATGAGAAGAACAATTCGGTCATATAAAATGACGGAATTGCTCTTTTCGTTAACAGAAAAAATGGATGAAGTTGGGCCAGTGGACTAAAATGGTAACGTTGAAACCTTTTGGACTCATAGGCGAAAAATGAAACCTTTGGACTAAACTGGCAAAATGACTAAAACCGCAGGGACTAAAATGGCATTTAACTCTAAAAAATAAACCCTATAATTTTTGTTACGAATATAATAATAAAACCAACTAATGATCTCTAAATCAAGTGGTGGAAGGTTTGAATTTCTGTTGGGATATGCAGGTTCAACTCGTACTTGATGCAAAGTGAGGCACTGGCAGGCAATGATAAGAGACCCAGGGAAACTTGGGTTCAATCCTTGAGCCAAACGGGTTTTACCGGTAATTTCACCGTCATGCCTGCGGGTGGGTTACCGGGTTTCCCCGGAATTGTTGGTGGACTCGTGTTACTCTCGGAGTACTCCGTTTGGTCCGTTGGGTGTCTCAAGAATGCTCAGGATGATTCTGTTGACCGTTAAAAAAATATAATAATTAAACCTAGAAGTTTTGATACAATAACTAGTTTTGAAATTTGAAATTCATGTGAGAAATGTGTTCGAAAGTACGTGAGAGATACCATGGCATGGCATGTGTTGGATGGGCAGGATGTTTGGCTGATTTCGGAGTTTGATGACAAACTTCTTATGTTCTTTCTGTCACTTCTTTTTTTTTTATTTTTTAACACCAACTTGTTACTTCATTTTTTTAGGTTACCGTGTTAAACATCACTTTAAAGTTTAAACTCTGATCAAACCAGAAATTTTATACTGTCACTCCTACAAGAGTGACATTGTATTAATAGAAAATTTAGCTTGTCAGAAAGCCATATATCCCTCCGAACCTTTTCTGGTTCTTCTCCCCATCAAAATTGTTGATCCGCTTGATTTCATGGTTGGTTTTCTGTTTTTTAAAAAAAAAAACTTTGGTTGGTCCTTTTAAGAAATTTCAAACCACATCAAACGATTTGATTTACAATTTATACCTGAAATGGTCAGTCCTGAGATTTTTAGAAGATTGTTTTTTTATATAAACTCGAAATAAAAGGATCTTCAAAAATAATCGAAAGGATTACAAATTTTTAAAGTATAGGCATTAGCAAAACTCTAAAACAAAATTAAATTTGATTTCTTATAGTCATTTTTAAAGTATAGGCATTAGCAAAACTCTAAAACCGTCTTTTCATGCTTGTGATGTTATTAAAACCCTAATAAAATCCCAGAACGTCAACAAGCTCATCTGAATTTGGTCTTCAATCGATAATCCCATCATAACGATTAATCCTACAATTCAATTCCACAAAACGCCCAATAGTTACAGGGTATTTTATTAGGGTTTTAATAACATCACAAGCATTAAAAGACGGCTTTACCCTCACATGCTATGCATGTGAGGCCATTTAACATGGATTAGTAACTAGGTTAGTGATAAAGGATGAAACCTGCAATAAAATTAATCTTAAAGGCTGGTTTTGACAACTTTTAAAGATTAAGGCTGAAACCATCAAGATTGATGAAACTTAAGGGACGTTTTGTACAATTTACTCCAAAATTAATAAGGACTTATTACACATACAATTACCACAATAAATTTCAATATAAAACAATACTTTATTATTATTTGTATGTTATAAAATTAAAAACTTTGATTCGGCACATGTATGAGTTTTTAATAAATGCATAAATTTGTCGTCTATAAGGCAAAAAAAAAGGACCAAAATTTCGTCTGATACAAGGTAATTTCGATGATATATTCAGTTTAATCCAAATAGAGATAATCTAATACAGTATAATATTATTAATAAATTAAGAAAATATAAGTGGGTAAAGTTTATAATAATATTATAAGTAGATAAATAATTTTTACAGTTAAGTGAACTTAAAACTAAAATTGTTGGAATTTTTAGATACGGAAGATGTACGATTTCTTGGATACTTTGGAAGACAAACTTCAACCCCACTTTTGTACCAGATCATACGTGTCTACAAATGAACTGGACTGGTACAATGGGCCCATATTAAATATCCGTCCAACCTCGTAGAAAAGGTTTTGCTATAAAAAATTATAAAAAAAAAAGAGATTTGGGATCCTTTCATAAAACCCTTTGTTATTTAATTTTATTTATACCATTTCATTTCAATCGGATTTACTCAATACCAAATAAGACACTGGAATAAAAAAAAAATGATTCGGGAGGTGAGGAGGTTTAACGTACACACGCTCTATCAAGATTATTTGAATTTTAAACATCAAGAAACCTTAATGATTGTTAAGGGCAAATCCCCTAAACCAAGTAGGTTTTAAGAGGGCACCACCGTGGCTGGGTTCTCATCAAAATTGAAAGTGCTTCGAATTTGCATGGATTGGTAAAGTTGTAAGAAAAAGAAGGTCGTTGTGAATTGAGATTAGTGGCAACTAATGATCATTAGCAAGTTAAACGGGTCAACACGTCAAGTTGACATGAACCCCTGAAATCAACCCGAACCTATTTAGATCCAAACCTGCGAATTTCGTGTTAAGTTTGTGTCATGTCAGAATTTCACACCCTTAATTAAACCCGTCAAAATCCATGTTAATTAATGGGAGGGGAGAATGGTTCTGGTGGTCCTAGTGATCACAGTGGTCGACGATGGTTAGACGGGGTGGTGGTAAGGGTGTTTAGTTTTTTTAATCGGACTTGAAAAACTCGAATTTTAATTCGATTTGAAATCGAACCTCATATTTGAACTCGTATATTGAAGATTCAAACTCTCTTTAAATTCAATTCGAATTCAGTAATCGGATATGCATTCGTATTTTTCAATTCGATTTAGAATTCAAATTCAAACTATGCGTTTAATTTTTATTTCTACACACAAGTTAAACAGGTCAACCCGTCAAGTTGACATGAACACTTATTTAGACTAAACCAAAACCGGCGGATTTCGTGTTAAGTTGGTGTTGTGTCAGAATTTCACACCGTTAATGAAACCCTCCAAAATCCACATGAATTAATGAGGGAGAGAATGGTTCTGATGGTCGTAGTCATTGCGCTGGTCGATGATGGTTAGACGTGGTGGTGGTAAGGGTATTATGTTTTTTAATCGGAGTCGAAAAACTCGAAATTTAATTCGATTTGAAATCGAATCTCATATTTGAACTCAGATATTGAAGATTAATTCCTCTTTAAATTTGATTTGAATTCAGTAATCGAATACGAATTTATATTTTTAGATTCAATTCAGAATTCAAATTCAAACTATGCGTTTAATTTTTATTTCTACACACTAAGGCCTTCTATTTACTAACATCCAATATTCAACATTCCAAACTATCTAACTCCATTATACAATTACCAAAACCTAGATACTAAATCTAAAAAAATAAAGAGTAAACTGCAATTTTACCCCTGGGATTTAGGGCAATTGGCATGTCTACCCCCCCTAAGGAAATAATTGCAATTTTACCCCCCAACGTTTGCTGTTATGTCGTGACTTTACCCCCCGGCGTCAATTTTGTTAACAGATCTGTTAACTATAACTTGAAATGACTATAATGCCCTTTCATATTACCCCCTGTGTTTTGTTCTACTCTGTTATTACCCCCTGCCACCACTGCTACCGCCATTCACCACCACAACCACCACTGCCACCTCCAGCCACCACCCTCAACCACCCCCACCTCCTGTTGGGCAAACCATTATACCAAATTACTAATCATCCAGAGTCCATTCGAATTCAACTATCTCCAATTTGAAACCTGTCAACCAAATAAGCTGAATCCTATAAAATCAAATACCCAAACATATTTTATGTGTGTTTTTGAAGTGATTCAAAAATCAATCTTTTAAATCAGAAAATTCCATGGTTTTGACCCACAATGATCAAAATCATGATCGGGTTTCACAAGTGGTTCAAAAACATTAGTTGCGATTAACCACGTAAAAGATGAAAATAGATGAGAATATTCAAAATTGAGGAAGATACAGAGCCTATCTGCAAGTGGAGATGAATTCGTCAAGAAAAGTAAACACATGCCGGATAAGGGCTAAAAAAAAGTGACACAAAGATGCAAGTATAAAGTGCTCTAGTTTGTCCATGAAAAAAATACATAACAGCTTGCAATTAATCAAGGAGAAAAGTAAGAACCCACTAGATGTTGTTCGAGAGATCCCCATGATGCAATTTGAATACTTACATTGTTCCATATTTAAACCAAAAATAGGCGGTTTTCGGCAAAGATCATATAAAGAAACCGTGACGGCGAGATTGGAGGAAGAAGCCGTGCCAGCAAAGATAGGAGAAAGAAGACCATAATGTCCGTAGGAATCTAAAGATGAAGGCAATGGTGCATTTATGGCACAAACAGAAATCCAAATTATTGGAGTTTAGTATGAAGCCTAGAGAACAAGTAAGCATGGTTTGGTAAGTTGGTGATATATATGGACTAGTTAGGGATAATTTCACTATTAAAATGTTTAAAGGGTTGAAAATGAAGCTAGAGAACATGTCTTTAAGGGTCATCATTTTAGAAGAAAGCCATGCCAGCCACCGGCTACAAATTTGAGCATCGACTCACACTCACTGCTTGATGATAACATAGAGCAATTCAACATTTAACTGAACTTATTAAGTGCTACCTAACTGATGGCAATATCTTCTTTCAAAACCAAGTATTTGAAGGGCCTGGTATTCAGATATTGACATGAAAACAGAAGTACATCTTGTTAATGCTAGGAGAGATAAAACTGAAAATAACACTGATGATGATGTACGCTGAAAACCAACAGGGAGACGATACAAATTAGAGGTGTCAGGCTACTTTCAAGAATGATGTTCTTGAGCACCCTAGAGTTTCAAGGAATTCGCCATTACTAATTTTAAGATTGTTGTGAAATTAGGGAGATCATTGAATGGCAAATTATTTTATGGGTGGCTGGAGGTGGTTGAGGGTGGTGGCTGGAGGTGGCAGTGGTGGTTGTGGTGGTGAATGGCGGTGGCAGTGGTGGCAGGGGGTAATATTACAGAGTAGAACAAAACACAGGGGGTAATATGAATGGGCATTATAGTCATTTCAAGTTATAGTTAACAGATTTGTTAACAAAATTGATGCCGAGGGGTAAAGTTGTGACATAACAGCAAACGCTGGGGGGTAAAATTGCAATTATTTCCTTGGGGTAGACATGCCAATTGCCCTAAACCCCAAGGGGTAAAATTGCAGTTTACTCAAAAATAAATAAATAAAATAAAAATACACACCTGAATGATCTTAATGGGCTATCAACTTTATCCTCTCTCCATTTTCCATTTCAAACTTGCTCCTACGAGTTCCACTCTTCCGGTTTCTATTTCATCTATATATATATATATATATATATATATATATATATATATATGTAGGGTAGGGATATGGTAAAAAGTGTTTAAAATGTGAGAAGGGTAAGAAGTGTTTTAAATCATTGGATATTTGATCTAATGGTTGAGATCAATAGGGTATAAAAATGTAAATTGTGTTTTAATTAGAGGGATCTTATGTAAAATTGAAGGGCAATAGTGTCTTTTTCAATGTTTGAAATATGGTAACCGTAACCTACACAACCAAAAACACCTACATTCACTCCTTTTTCCTTAAATATAGGAATTAATGATTCACCTTAATTGTAGGGAGGTCTTTGGTTGCATATTCTTCATACGTTATCATAAAGAGATCTATAATCAGATTCATGGCGTGGTGTTCTAAAACAACAGGATAAATTGACTATGATTCAAGTCATGGTGTTTTATCTAGAGACATTGTTCATGGCGTGGTGTTTTAAACATCTATGATTCAAGTCATGGTGTTTTATCTGGAGACATTGTTCATGGCGTGGTGTTTTATCAATACAAAACATTCCCAGATTTTAAAACACCATGACTATGATTCAAGTCATGGTGTTTTATCTGGAGACATTGTTCATGGTGTGGTGTTTTAAACATATATGATTCAAGTCATGGTGTTTTATATGGAGACATTGTATAATCAGATTCATGGCGTGGTGTTTTAAAACAACTGCATAAATTGACTATGATTCAAGTCATGGTGTTTTATCTAGAGACATTGTTCATGGCGTGGTGTTTTAAAAATCTGGAGACATTGACTATGATTCAAGTCATGGTGTTTTATCTGGAATCCAGAAAACATTGTATTGTGATTACATCCATGGTGTTTTAACATCTGGACAATCAATACGAAACATTCCCAGATTTTAAAACACCATGACTATGATTCAAGTCATGGTGTTTTATCTGGAATCCAAAAAACATTAAAACACCAATTCAAGATCGAAGTTGTATGTATATAACCCTTTAAAACACCAGAATCGAAGAAGGGCGCAGAAGTTAAACAACTGTGTTGTCTCTAGCGATTTCATAAGACTTCTTGTATTTATAATTGATGAAGAATGATACGTAGATAACAATCGTATTGGATCTTGCAAAAAAATACAAAATTCGAATCAATCCCTAAACATTCTCATTGCCAGTTATTTTTTTTTCAGTTATATTGGAAATCAATTAATTGACAAGAATGTACAATTACTAATATATACCCTTTTGAATTAATTAAGATGAGGGACACTTGTCATTCCCAAATTATTTCTTACACTTCTTACAAAAGATGGACTTTGTACAGGATCCTCTACCCTTATATATAGGTAAAAGATCCTGTAAAAAGTCTTACTTTTGTAAGAAGTGTGAGAAATAATTTGGGGATGACAAGTGTCCTTTATCTTAATTAATTAAAAAGGATACATTAGTAATTTACCTTTCTTATCAATTAATTGTGTGTAACGGTTTTGGAGTTATTTTAGGAGATACATATCTTTATAATTGATGAACGTAAGGATACAAACAAAGAAAATATTGACCTGCAATTTTATATGTGGCAACCTCGAAGAAGCACAGATTTTACATCATTCATGGAGATTTCTTGCATATGATATCCTACCTAACAAACAATTTGTTTTCATTGTAGATGGCGGCTGATCCCATTATAAAGATCAATAATGCAAGGTGAATGCAAACCATAGATATAATATTGAAATAAAATAAAGAAAGACATAAAGTATTTTTGTCCAGATGTTTAAAACACCACGCCATGAACAATGTCTCTAGATAAAACACCATGACTTGAATCATAGTCAATTTATCTAGTTGTTTTAAAACACCACGCCATGAATCTGATTATACAATGTCTCCATATAAAACACCATGACTTGAATCATAGATGTTTAAAACACCATGAACAATGTCTCCAGATAAAACACCATGACTTGAATCATAGTCATGGTGTTTTAAAATCTGGGAATGTTTTGTATTGATAAAACACCACGCCATGAACAGTGTCTCCAGATAATACACCATGACTTGAATCATAGATGTTTAAAACACCACGACATGAACAATGTCTCCGAATAAAACACCATGACTTGAATCATAGATGTTTAAAACACCACGACATGAACAATGTCTCCAGATAAAACACCATGACTTGAATCATAGTAAATTTATCCAGTTGTTTTAAAACACCACGCCATGAATCTGATTATAGATCTCTTTATGATAATGTATGAAGAATATGCAACCAAAGATCTTCTACAATTAAGGTGAATCATTAATTCCTATATTTAAGGAAAAAGGAGTGAATGTAGGTATTTTTGGTTATGTAGGTTACGGTTACCATATTTCAAACATTGAAAAAGACACTATTGCCCTTCAATTTTACATAAGGTCTCTCTAATTAAAACACAATTTACATTTTTATACCCTATTGATCTCAACCATTAGATCAAATATCTAATGGTTTAAAACACTTCTTACCCTTCTCACATTTTAAACACTTTTTACCATATCCCTACCCTATATATATATATATATATATATATATATATATATATATATATATATAGTATAAGTATCTATAGAAAACCCACTTTAATTTAGAAAACCCGGGAAACTCAAAGCTCCCGATGTTTTTTTTTTTTTTGAAAAAATTCACACATGTTATATACATGTTTTTAAGGGTTTTGGGCAAAAAAAAATCAAAAAAGCGCCGAGTAGATATTTTAAAAAAAAATAAACAAGTTTTAGTGTAACACATGTTACAAATATGTCAGATGAATGTAACATGTGTTACACCAAAACTTGTTTATTTTTTTTTTAAATATCTACTCGGCGCTTTTTTGATTTTTTTTGCCCAAAACCCTTAAACACATGTATATAACATGTATAAATTTTTTCAAAAAAAAAAAACATCGGGAGCTTTGAGTTTCCCGGGTTTTCTAAATTAAAGTGAGTTTTCTATACATCCTTCCCATATATATATATATATATATATATATATATAGTGTGTGTGTGTGTGAGGTTCATTGGAGAACACTAAAAAAGTGGGGAACAGTGGGGAACTGACTCAAACGAACTCCGATTGGACTCATTCCAGCGGCGTTGGAACCGGCTCGTCTAACCCTAACTAGGATCTTTTAACCTAAACCCTAAATATATTAGGGTTTGGCTTTTAGGGTTTAGCTTTATGGTTCAGCTTTAGGGTTTAGGGTTTAGCTTTAGGGTTTATGTCACACCCCCAAAATACCACATGCGGAAACCCCCGCGAGGCGTGTGACATACCAGGATCCAAGCCACCAATCACATTGAACTCGTAAATATATTTCGATAAAACTTTCATTCATTAACAGAAAGTGTTACAAACGTTACATATCATTCGTTGTATACAGCGGAAGCATAATCATTTGTTAAGAGTTTCATAAACCAAATGTACAAAACCGTTAGACTTGTCTTGTGATTCCAAGTATCTCGACCCATGACCACTCCAGCATCCCAGATAGCAAGTCCCAATGATATAAACCTATAGACCAGCAAGCATGCAGACAAGTGTATCAGACGAAGCTGGTGAGTTCAAAGTTTTGTTAACGCGTTTAGTTACCAGATATGTGTTTAAAACAGTTCAACGATATGTTTTGATAATGTTATTAACTCGATTACCGTATGTGGCTACTTGATGTGTTTGCCCAAACCCCAATGCCTCTATCAAAGCATTGGTCAAGTGGTCAAGGTAAATAGTTCACGCCCGTCCATTCCGGCCCGGTGTGAGGGTGCCAAACCTAATAGCGCTATCAACTAAATACCTCGTTGCCTTCCCGGCAACAATCGGTAGATGTAAGGGGTCTTATATGATAGAAACTGAGTAATAACAAACATCCCGTTAACCTGACATTCTTCCCTGAAAACGTTACCCGATATCCCTTCCCGGGATGCATGCTTGGGAAAAGAGCAGTGAACTCACCTTGGTTTGCTCGGTTTGATAATGTGCTTCTAGCGTTAATTAATGGTTAGGTCCGTTACACGCGACCTAAGGTACATTGCACATAACCTCAATGTAAGTGTTTACGTTCAAATAGGGTTTAAATAGGATTTGCAATCCCTTAGTGTCCAAACATCAGGGTCCTTTATGATTATCGTTTACAGCTTTCATCATACAAGACCGAACATACATACAGTAGCACACAGTGGCATGTTAGGTGTTTTCCATGCAACATTTAACAAACTCGAACCAAACCCCCACCTATTAAACTCGAACAAGGCATCCCCTTACAAACTCGGACCCAACAAAATCCATAAAACTTGGACTAATGTGAGAAGGATAAAACTTGGACTAATGTGTGAAGGATAAAACTTGGACTAATGTGTGAAGGATAAAACTTGGACTAATGTGTGAAGGATTAAACTTGGACTTGATTTCATAGCAAACTCGGACACCCTCTCCCAATAAAATTCTCGGACCATATACAAAACAATAAACTCAGATCTTATTCCAAGCATCAAAACTCGGACACTATGAATCATATGAAACTCAGATCTTATTCAGGGTTTTCATTGTCAAAACTCGGACACTATGAATCATATGAAACTCGGATCTTAAGAAATTTGCAAACCCTGCCTACGAACTTCACAGTCGACCAAACCCTAATTGCAGTTTTTCTTTTCAGCACAACATCAAACATCAATGATATTATGAATCAGATTCATCAGTTTGGCAGTTCTACATATTATAACATTAACCAACAAGTTACGAATCCAACAACAATTTAACAGTTCCTAGCATGCCAATAGTATCACTAACCTCTGATAAACGGTTTGTGCATTCACACATAAGGCAATCACACATTCAACAGACAAAATCAATTAATTACAGAGATTGTTTGGATGTCTAGGGTTTGCATAAATCGAAGGAACAGAAACAACAACGTATAACACAAACATTACCTTGGGTTGATTCTACGGTTTGTTCTTCGAAGGATTGAAAGATCAGAGAGTAGAGTGAATGATTGTGTGTATGATTGGTGTAGGAATGATTAGAGGATGATTAAAAGAAACTGTCGTACTATGAGATTGTGAGAAGGCTTAGGGTTTTGTGTTTTATTATACTTCCCTAAAATCCATAATACACCCCTAACTATGCAATTTTCACATAAACCACATAACAACTTGCAATTTACAAATAAAGCTTATAATTCACGTATTTGTCATGCATCACATAAGTTATCATGTATGTGTCCCGGTAATTTCCCGAATTACCAACGTAGACTCATTTAACTAACCCTAGTTAAATGCAGTGATATGAGTGTATGATTAAATTAACTATGGTTAGGTTAAAGTAGTAAACTGAAGTTGCGGGTTGTCACATCATCCCCAACTTGAAAGAAATTTCGTCCCGAAATTTGATAAGCAGTCTCAGAGAGATGAAATAATGAGTTAAAATGATTGTGGGTTTTTCTCGGGTACCACATCATCCCCAACTTGAAAGGGAATTTCGTCCCCAAATTCGCCAGTGCCAGCAAAGTTGATTCAACCGTCTAAACAATTCAGGATACTAGAGCTTTATTAGATCTTTGCGTTCCCACGTGAATTCCGGTCCACGTCTTGAGTCCCAACGAACTCTCGTGATTGGAATCCGACTATGTTAACGAACCTTGACTTCCTGGTCCATGTTTTCGATAGATTCTTCGACAACTGCAACTTGTCCAGTAAAGGTATCACAAGTGTTTCAACGGACAAACACCGCCTTGGATTAGAGACATAAATGACATTATGTACGTTACCCAATTCGTCTGGTAACTCGAGTTTGTAGGCCATTTTACCGATCTGTTCCAGAATTTTGAATGGTCCAACGTAACGTAAATTAAGCTTGCCACACTTCCCAAAGCGTACCACACCCTCCCAGGGTGAGACATTCAACATGATACGAACGCCTACAATGAACTCCCAGTGTTTCCTAAGCTTATCAGCTTTCCTGGCGGTCACGCGTTGCCGGCAAACGATTTCTGATCTAAGCAATCTTCCCAAGAGTTTCGAGTACAAGTCCTGGACCTGTGATTAGATTGACATTACCGTCCATGCAATGTCTCAAACAGAACTGTCTGAATACTAGAATGGTAACTGCTGCAGTAGAACTCAACCAAAGATAGGTGGCCTTCCAAAAATTATTATTTTTTTATTTTTTTTATTTTTATTTTTTTACTAAAGTCAATCAGACACATGCTCGCAGCATGTCTTCAAGTGTCAAGATGGTTCATTTACTACGACCGTTTATCCTGCGGTGATAAGCAATGCTCATGTCTAGACGCGAACCAAGGGTGTTGTGTATTGCCTGTCATAAATCAGTTATAGATCAAAATCAGAGGTAACAAGCGTTGGCACCCCGTGCCTAGAAACCGCCCTTCACAAATAATTACTCACAGGATACGAAGACGTGTCAATTTTCCTTGATTACAAGAAAGTGTACTGGTTGCATAAGAAGATCAGCGATCACCCAGGTGATATCGGTTCCGTTCTGAGATTTAGGTAGGCCTGTGACAAAATCCGTGGCAGTCAGTTCCCATTTCCAAATGGGTGTTTCTGGTAGTTGACACCACTAGAAGGTTTCTGTTATTCCACCTTGACTTTCGCACGAGTCAACATCATCCACATACATTGCTAGGTGGGCTTTCATACTCGATCACCAATACAAGACTTAGAGATCCTAATATCTCTCATCAAAACCCAGACGACTAGAATTTCAAGGCCGGTGTGCTTGCTCACATAAATTCCCTACAGTTGTCGTATAATGAGTCCCACATTCATTCCATGAGGTAGCGAATACCGTCAGACCTGCCAACGGTCGCTTCTCCATGCCCCGCATGGGTTTAACTTGAAAATTCTCTTCCTCCAGTTCCCCAGTTTGAATAGAGCTAGTCTGATCAGGTAAGTTAGAGTTGATAGTGAGTTGCAAAGCTCATGCACGTTCAGGTTTCACGACCATAATTGTCCAAAAGTTCCATCCAGCGATATCATTACGTGCTTAGCTCCTCCTAAACCAATATACATGGGAGGCCCTTGTGATCGGTCTAAGTGGTGCATTCGGTACCGTCCAAGGGATGCTTCCAACTTAAATCCAAAGTCCATAGTTTCCACCGTCGGTTATGACTGGCGCAATTCTTCTTGTAAACCCACTACGTAAGCCATCACTTTTCCATGTTGCATTGGCGCATAATTGGGATTCTGACTTGAACCCTCACGGTGTACCACTAGATCACCAGTACCCTCGGGTGAAGACGATGCTCAGTGCATTGTAGAGTTGAATTTCATAAGCTGAAAGGACGTCCTCCTGTTTTGTCTCCCACGAACACAGCACCCTGCTGTGCTAAAAAGGTCTAGGCTGTGTGATTTTTTTGAAAATCCTGTGATGAATCTTCAACAGCATCCACCGAAACCAAGAAATTGTTGTACCCCCGAAGGAATCTTTGGTGTCAATCAGTTTCTAACAAAATGGATCCTAGCACGATCCACGCATATTCCCATTTTGTTGGTTACGTGATCAAAATGCATTTCTCGATTCTAATGTTACCTTTAACAAGACTTCACACGTAATGACTCCTCCCTCAGGAGCTCTCAGATAAGATATAAGTGTCGTCCATGATGTTCCTTCCTCCAGGAAATGACCCAAAACGTCATCAATAAGTACGGTCGATTCTTGTGGTCCATAAGCTGCTGGTGTGTTGATTATCTCGATGGTCATGGTGTACAAAGTCGCACCGGGCGCATTGCGTTTGATATGTCGTTCTAAGAGCATTCTCCCATTGGACTTCCATCTGATGATAGTTCGTTCGTTAGCCAATTCTCGAATGAGAGCTTGATCCTTGCTACTGGTTGACAAGTTGTCAATACATGGTCGAGGCTATGGTTCTTGACCGTCACCTTGCTGAGTTCTTGATAATCAGTACACATATGGAAAGGCTTATTTTCACGGATATAACTGGGGCTCCCCAAAGCGAAAACTATGTCCAACAAGACTCTTGTTCAATAGTTCCTGTAGTAGACTAGGTAGTCTTGCAACCCTCCTGGTGCAAGGCGGTAAGAAGTACGAGTAGTCAGAACTGCCTCTGGCGCGGGATCAAACTAAGATTTTGTCTAACAGCTACGGAAATAAACCTGAAAGTTCCTCGGGTAGCATAATGAAATAATCACGAACAACTGGTGGATCCTCGATCCTCTTTTCCTTTGCCTTATCATCAGTGGCGAGTGCTAACATAGCGGGGTGATTCTTCCGTAGGCACTTCTGGCCTTCACAGCTGAATTGATGCTAACATCTGCCCCAATCGGATACTTTATGACAGACGACAACTTTCCCTTCATAGTTTATAACTGTGCGATATCTGGTTAACCAATCCATACTGACTATTGCATCAAAACTATCAAGGTTAGCAGAAGGGAGGACGATGCTGAAAACTTGTCCCACAAGGTCAAGTTTGCATCCGAATGAACATATGAGGCTTCAATTGACTTGCCATCAGCCGATTCCACAACAAGTTCGATTTCGAGAAGTATCAAGGTTGAACAAAACAGGGACGAGACGATTAGTTACTAAGAACGTGTAGGCCACCATGTTGTTATAATTCTGGCGTCGCCCACGCCAATCCTAAATGCCCTTCCACGAACATCATTCCCAGTGTCGTTGTTTTCGTTATGAAAATTTTTAGTACTATTGTCGTTCCCTTAGTTGTTGTCGTCTTGATTTGTCAACGGCCAATCCACGTCGTAGTCACCTTCATTTCCATACTGTCGGCTACAATTACGAGTAGTTTGATGTTGTCGTGACTGTTGCCTCTAATGTCGTTACTTGAAACAGAGTCCTGCGATCTTTCACCAACCAAGTCCATCTTTTCACATTTTGTGCCACGTCCTATCGCACTGCTCATGGTGCTGGTAGTCATACATTCCACACAATAATCCGTTGTCATCGCTTATGTCCCGATTGATTCATAAGTGTTGACTCCCATAAGTCGCTTACTAGTGTCAAGGATTTGTTCGAAGCCAATCTGCTGTGTTCGTCGCCGATAATCAGGGCCGTCCCAATACTGAAGTCGGTAAAGTACTACGCTCATTCTCTTGTCCATCGATGTTGCAAGTTGCTTGTGTACTGCCCGGTTTGTTGCGAGAGTGTTGCAGAAGTGATCACGCTTCAAGATTTAAGACGTCAATTCATGAGTTCCAGCAAAAAAAGAGGAGTGAGGAAGGTATAGACCAATCATTGACGCTGCAACATCCACTCAGGGACGTTCGTACAAGCACCTAACATTTTACACAGTTTTCTGGGTGTTCAGATGGGTGTTCAGGTAATGCTCGAGTAGGAGACAATAACTGCTACGACTCCTATAGGCTTGTTACGTTTCACGTTGATCAAATAACAAAGCAGAACCCCCTTTTCACTTGTTAGGCCTCACTAGGACTCACATGCACCCCACATTATTATTATGTGTGCACCCACAATAATATTGTGATTTGCATGCTCATCTCAGCTCCTCCTAACTTATGTCAAATGGTTCCTCAAACTCGAGTAGCAAATAAAAAGCATCACGGAACGTATGTCATGAATGTTAAGGGAAATACCACCCTATCAGTCACATAACACATGCAAGTAATACAGGAATTCATACTGTTGTGCTAAACGTGCAATCTCATGCAATATCATATTTAAGTGTTCACCAGTTATGTAGTACAATAGTATACGAGGGACGAACCCTGCAATCTGGAGCTGAGTGTCATGGTCGTATTCACATTTTCAGAACTGTTTGGTTATAGTCTGGTTTTATTAAAATGCTTTTAAACCAAGTTCACTATAACCAGTGGCTCTGATACCAAACTGTGTACACCCCCAAAATACCACATGCGGAAACCCCCCCAGGCGTGTGACATACCAGGATCCAAGCCACCAATTACATTGAACTCGTAAATATATTTAAATAAAACTTTCATTCATTAACAGAAAGTGTTACAAACGTTACATATCATTCGTTGTATACAGCGGAAGCACAATCATTTGTTAAGAGTTTCATAAACCAAATGTACAAAACCGTTAGACTTGTCTTGTGATTCCAAGTATCTCGACCCATGACCACTCCAGCATCCCAGATAGCAAGTCCCATTGATATAAACCTATAGACCTGTAAGCATGCAGACAAGTGTATCAGACGACGCTGGTGAGTTCAAAGTTTTGTTAACGCGTTTAGTTACCAGATATGTGTTTAAAACAGTTCAACGATATGTTTTGATGATGTTATTAACTCGATTACCGTATGTGGCTACCAGATGTGTTTGCCTAAACCCCAATGCCTCTATCAAAGCATTGGTCAAGTGGTCAAGGTAAATATTTCATGCCCGTCCATTCCGGCCCGGTGTGAGGGTGCCAAACCTAATAGCGCTATCAACTAAATACCTCGTTACCTTCCCGGCAACAATCGGTAGATGTAAGGGGTCATATATGATAGAAACTGAGTAATAACAAACATCCCGTTAACCTGACATTCTTCCCTGAAAACATTACCCGATATCCCTTCCCGGGATGCATGCTTGGGAAAAGAGCAGTGAACTCACCTTGGTTTGCTCGGTTTGATAATGTGCTTCTAGCGTTAATTAATGGTTAGTTCCGTTACACGCGACCTAAGGTACATTGCACATAACCTCAATGTAAGTGTTTACGTTCAAATAGGGTTTAAATAGGATTTGCAATCCCTTAGTGTCCAAACATCAGGGTCCTTTATGATTATCGTTTACAGATTTCATCATACAAGACCGAACATACATACTGTAGCACACAGTGGCATGTTAGGTGTTTTCCATGCAACATTTAACAAACTCGAACCAAACCCCCACCTATTAAACTCGGACAAGGCATCCCCTTACAAACTTGGACCCAACAAAATCCATAAAACTTAGACTAATGTGAGAAGGATAAAACTTGGACTAATGTGTGAAGGATAAAACTTGGACTAATGTGTGAAGGATAAAACTTGGACTTGATTTCATAGCAAACCCGGACACCCTCTCCCAACTAAACTCGGACCATATACAAAACAATAAACTCGGATCTTATTCCAAGCATCAAAACTCGGACACTATGAATCATATGAAACTTGGATCTTATTCAGGGTTTTCATTGTCAAAACTCAGACACTATGAATCATATGAAACTCGGATCTTAAGAAATTTGCAAACCCTGACTACGAACTTCACAGTCGACTAAACCCTAATTGCAGTTTTTCTTTTCAGCACAACATCAATTAATTACAGAGATTGTTTGGATGTCTAGGGTTTGCATAAATCGAAGGAACAGAAACAACAACGTATAACACAAACATTACCTTGGGTTGATTCTACGGTTTGTTCTTCGAAGGATTGAAAGATCAGAGAGTAGAGTGAATGATCGTGTGTATGATTGGTGTAGGAATGATTAGAGGATGATTAAAAGAAACTGTCGTACTGTGAGATTGTGAGAAGGCTTAGGGTTTTGTGTTTTATTATACTTCCCTAAAACCCATAATACACCCCTAACTATGCAATTTTCACATAAACCTCATAACAACTTGCAATTTACAAATAAAGCTTATAATTCACGTATTTGTCATGCATCACATAAGTTATCATGTATGTGTTCCGGTAATTTCCCGAATTACCAACGTAGACTCATTTAACTAACCCTAGTTAAATGCAGTGATATGAGTGTATGATTAAATTAACTATGGTTAGGTTAAAGTAGTAAACTGAAGTTGCGGGTTGTCACAGTTTAGCTTTAGGTTTAGCTTTTTGGGTTTTTAGTTTATATTTTACGGTTTAGCTTAGGTTTTAGCCTTATTTTTTAGCTTTAGGGTTTTGAGTTTAGGAGTTAGGATTTAGGGTCTAGGGTTAAGAGAACTTAGTTAGGGTTCGACGAGCCGTTTCCAACGCCGCTGGAATGAGTCCAATCGGAGTTCGTTTGATTCGGTTCCCCGCTATTCCCCACTTTTTTAGTGTTCCCTAATGAACCTTCCCCCATATATATATATATATATATATATATGACAAAGATCCGTTAGGAACCACCCTTTATTGCGAGAACCGCGAGAATCAATGTGAACACAACCAAAAATGCCTAAAAATAGCTAAAAAACACACAAAATTTTTTTTTAATATTTTTTATAAGAAAATCGCTACTTTTAGTAGCCAAAAAAAAAAATTTTGGCTACTAAAAGTAGCGATTTTAACATAAAAAATATTAAAAAAATAAAAAAAGTTTTTATATTTTTTTTATTTTTTTAGATTTTTTAGGTTTTTTGGGGGTTTAGTTTTTAGCATTTTAGCTTGGGGGGGGAGGTTAGGTTTTTGGGGGGTGGGGGAGGGGGGTTTAGTTTTTTTTTTTTTTTTTTTTTTTTGGGGGGGGGGGGGGTGGTTAAGTTTTTTTTTGGGGTGGGGGGGGGGTAGGTTTTTTTTAGCTATTTTAGGTTGTGTTCACATTGGTTCTCGCGGTTCTCGTAATAAAGGTGGTTCTCGCAAGAACCTTACCCTATATATATATATATATATATATCCTAGGGTTTTAGAGTGAATACTAGGTTGAAAGTGAACATGTGTAAGTTTGTCATTTACACATGTGTAAAAAAAATTATTAAGAGTGAATATGAAAGGAGAGATGAATTATTTAAAAAATAAGTTCTTTTTTAATGTTGTATTTTAATTATAATAAGGTTTGTATTAAAAAATTTGATTTTGATTGGTTTTCTCGTTCGTTCTCACGGTTCTCGCAATATTTAGCGTTCTCAAGATAATACTCCCCTATATAGGTATATATATATATAGGATTAGGGTAAAATGAAAACTTATATGAGTTGTGAGAACTTAGAGAACTCGGCCTTACGAAAGGTTTTTTCAAAAAAAATTACCAAAAATCTTTAAAAAAATCAACTTTTCCAAAAAAAAATGTAGCAGTAAATGCCACAAAAAGTGATTTCATGCTTATGTCATCAGCTTTTTACAGCTGCTGTAAGGGGTCGAAAAACACCACTTCGAAATTTCCTTTTTTTATTTTTTTACAGCAGTCTTTCTAAACGTTTTAATCTAGAGGTGTAAAAAAATGGGGGCCAAACTCACACGAGAAGACCGAGTTCTTTAAGTTCTCACAACTCAAGAGAATTTTCTCTTGATCTTGAACCTATATATATATATATATATATATGTCTTTTCATAGTAGTAAGCAAGAGTTGGTTATTACTAGTAGAATAGAAACCAATAAACGATGGTTCAAATTTCAGAACTCTAATAACAGATCATCTTTTTCAGGTTCACACTTCTGGACTTCTGGTATGCCTATGCAAGCACATCTAATACAAATAAAAAGTATGATTAATGCCACATGGCATTCTCATACTAAAACAAGAACCTACTTAATGCCACATGGCATTCTCTTATTTAATTTACTAATAATATTATTAATTAATTAATTAATACAAAACAATAAAAAATCCTTAACAACTTAATATTAACAAATATTTTATTGTTTACTTAGATAATGATTATTTACTTTTAATTTATCTAAAATATATAGTTACTTATTAGTAACAACTCTACTTATAATAAACAA
This sequence comes from Helianthus annuus, assembly GCF_002127325.2. Taxonomy (NCBI): domain Eukaryota; kingdom Viridiplantae; phylum Streptophyta; class Magnoliopsida; order Asterales; family Asteraceae; genus Helianthus; species Helianthus annuus. The sequence goes on from NC_035445.2 coordinate 49,827,288, forward strand.
TTTCAAATAATGTCAATATGACATCTTCTTATTCTTTAAAAGGATTTTTTACTATATGTTAAACATCTATTAAATAAATTACAATTTTATATTATAAGAATAAAAATGGTAAAGAATAGGCTAATCCGATATTTGAAAACCGGTTTACTTCCATGCTTTGAAAACGCTTTTAATGTTATTAGACCCGTGTAATAAAGGGGTTTAAGGATAAAATATCTTCATAATAATTTTGATTCAAGATTATACTCACTGGATGTCCTAAATGAAGTTATATTTTTAGGCTTTCCAAACCACTCATATTATCCGGAAGTAATATTGGCACTTAAAAGTTTATCCCTAGATTTCGTTTAATACCGCCAAATAGAAGGATTCTGTTTAAATTGAAAAGAAGACAGTTTCCTCTCGCCCTATGTTTTGCCATGACGATAAATAAAAGTATAGGACAGTTTTTATGTAAAGTTGGTTTGTTTCTAAAAAAATAGGTTTTTACACATGACCAACTGTTACGTCATCTATGGTAAAAAATTCACTTATGTAAATTTTTGTAGAGAATATGAATTTAAATAATTTATAAATTTATATCTTTAAACCCGTGTAGTACACGGGTCTAATAATCTAGTTAACATTTAACAGATTGTTAGTTTAGTACACGGGTCTAATAATCTAGTTAACATTTAACAGATTGTTAGTTTATAAACTAACAAAAGGCAAGTTATATATCATTTATAAAAGAGTAAATTACTATTATTTTGGCCCCTGTGGTTTAGCCAGTTTAACTCTTTCAGTCTAAAAAGGAATCTTATGACATATCAAACCCTAAGGTTGCATTTTATAATGGTTTTGGCCCCTGACACTATCTTTGTTATTTTTTTGTAGTTAAGTGTAAGGATAATTAGGTTATTATATATCTTAGGTGTTGTTTTTTATAATTACAAAATTCTGTTTACATTTAAGAGACTATTTATTTAATTATTTAATTTGTATTTATTATTTCGTTATTTTCATGATTATTATTTAATAAAATAAGTTTTAAATATACAAATATGTTTTTTATAAACGTTGTTTTTAAAGTCATTTGGTTTTTAACCTTTTTCTCAAAACCGTCCATCTTTCAAAAATCGTTTATTTTTAAACCTTTTGTTTTTTTAGAATCGTTCTTTTAAAGTCGTTTGTTTTTTTTTTAAAACAAAACATCTTTTACCGTTCATTTTAAAATCGTTTGTTTATTAATTTTTTTTTGTTAGGTTTTATTTTTTTATAAACGTCATTTTAAGAATCTTCATTTTCTAAACCACTCGTTCTTTTAAAATCGATCATTTTTAATTCCATCGATGTAAACTATTCATTTTATGAAGTTCTTTTCTCCTAATCGATGTAAGTAAATTGAATATAAAGTTTAAAAATGAAGTATTTCATTGAATACAAAGTTTAAAAAATGAACTATTTCAAAAACGATTCTAAAAGGAATGGTTTAAAAAGAAACGCTTTTAAAAATAAATGACTTAGAAAAAGAAGTGTTTAAAAAAGTTTAAAAAACAATTGATTTTAAAAACCACGTTTATGAAAAAACAAACGGTTAAAGAAAATACGTATTTTTTATAGTTAAAATATATTTCGGTAATAATAATTATGAAAATAACTAAATAATAAAAAAAAAAAACTTGAGTAATTGCATTAATAATCTCTTATATATTAAAAGAACTTTGTAACTACAAAAACAACTCCTAAGGTATATAATGACCTAATTACCTTTACACTTAATTAAAAAAAAGTAACAGTTAGTGTTAGGGGCTAAAACCATTATAATATACAATCTCAGGGTTTAATATGTCAAAAAAAATCTTTTTAGACTAAAAGAGTTAAACTGGCTAAACCACATGAGCCAAAATAGTAATTTACACTTTATAAAACGTATGAAGAGGCTCTATGAGAAAAATAATTATTTGTACAAAAAAAAATATTAGCGTTTAGTTTTAGTTCAGTTATTTATTCTCACACATAACCTAAAAATAAAACTCCTTCAAAAACACAAACCATAACATACATTATGCGTCACACACTTAAAAACATCTATAATTTCAAGAAATAGATTGACTAATCATCAACAGAAACAATGTTATGTTAGTACAGCTGCAATCAGGTAGAACAGTGACCAACTGTAGTATCCTACAACAATAACAATATACCCCAACAAACACACTTATCCTTATTTTTACAAACCCTTTTTTTTCTCCTACAACATCCTAACATCAATCCCATAACACCACCACCACCACCAATAACCATCATTATATATCACAAACTATTCCAGCAAAACCACCATTATTGCTTTCACAATAGCATCTGTTCAAAACTTCACGAATCAAGCATTGATCTCCGAATTACACTGTTGTTCCCTGCTGCAGCTCCTCCTGCCCCAAAACATGCTCGAGCAGCTAGTTTTCTCGAGCCTGAGTGAACCCAGTTTCCCATCCTCACCCGAGATGGTTCGATGAGACGGTGAACCATCTGAACCACCTTGAGCTTCATCGTCTCGTGATTGAGATGACGGGCATGTGCCGTCATTGCAGGTGCATAACGGAATGGCAACAGAAGGGAACGGGCTACAAGTAACCGGACAGAACAGTTCTGGTGAAACGGAAGCAACACGGTTCTTGCTAATCTCGGGTGTAGACTCGTCGGTTGGTTCACGAGGGTGAAGCATGCATGGGGTGCAGAAGCCGAGGGAAAGATGTAGTTTGATTTCTTTTGCGGGTGAACCGGGTAATCTGGTGAATGAAATGATGCCATGTCGGCATAACGGGCATGGAATGGATCCGGGTGGGCCCAATAATTCAGACGGGTTATTGCTTGTTGAACATAGGTAGAGAGCACATCTCACGCATAGTTCATGCCTGCAACCTGATAACAAGTACGCCGAGGTTAAAGGCAGTAAAAGAGACTGGCCCAGTTGGTTGGATTACGGGTTTGGGTCAAAAGGGTTGGTTGTATTTAGTTGACCCAAAACCCTTTCTGCAAAATGCCATTTTCGTCCCTAAGGTTTGGCCAATTTTGCGACTTTCGTTCAAAGGTTTGTTTTTACACATCTGGATCCAAAAGGTTTGAAATCATGCCATTTTCATCCGGCTTGTTATCTCCATCCATTTTCTCCGTTAAGTCAAGGGTATTTCCATCTTTTTTCTTAACTTAAAGGGCAATTTGGTTTTTTTCAGGGGTATTCGGTCTTTTTACATAAAGTGGAAAAAAAAACAATTGCCCTTTAAGTTAGCAAAAAAGACGAAAATATACCCCTGACTTAACGAAGAAAAACGGATGGAGTTAACGAGCTGGATGAAAATGGCAATGTTTCAAACAAAAGTCGGAAAACTGACCAAATGGCATTTTACTCTTTAATTTAATTAACAAACAAACAAGTGTACCCAGTAAATCCAACGTGTAATGCTAGTTGGAACATTATTGCTGTTCTTTTTATTACTTCATGAATGATATAAGCCACATAATTATTTAGCTATTGACCAATTATTGATCGAATATATAAATACGTGTGTATATCTAGACCATAGTTGTTAATGGGGAATAGCGACAAATTTATAGCGATAAGGTACCTATATGCTACATAGCAAATAGCGACATTTATCGGGCGGCTAAATAGCGGTACATTAGAAAAAAAAAATCAAAAAATTTATATGTATATTATATCAAAATCCAGCTATTTTATATATGTTATTTTACATGTATATTTAACAAAAACCTTAAATCCAGCTTTTCTTTTTGGTAACGCTTTAGAGTTCTTAAACTTTAGGTAGAATGTGCATGGGATTATCTTTCTGCACCTATGTCTATATGTGGTCTTTTGCCTTATATTTTTTGTTCCTACTTTACTATACATAACCTTATGTCTGTTATTTGGTCACGGCCTTTTTTTATTTATTTATTTTAGTTCCGGGGGTCTCTCTAGAAGCAGCCTCTCTGTCCCTAGGGATAGGGGTAAGGTTAGCCTCTCTGTCCCTAGGGATAGGGGTAAGGTTTGCCTACATCTCACCCTTCCCTGACCCTACTAGTAGCCATAGTTGTCGATAGCGAATAGCGACAAGGCATGGCTAGGCTACGTAGCGAATAGCGACAAATAGCGACGGCTATTTTATAAATAGCGATTACACTAGAAAAAGATTTTTGAAAATTTTTATATGTATATTACATCAAAATACCCTTGTATATATGTTATTTTACATGTATATTTAACAAAAACTAATAGTTAGTAGCAAAGGACTTATATGTTGGGTGTGTGAATGAAAGTCTCAAAAGGTGGTAAATACTTTGTCCCACATCGGTGTGTTAACAAAGTTAGTGGTTGTTTATAAGGTAAAGTCTTTACTACTCCATTGTAGCTTTATGACATGTTTTACCACAAGTCCTACCCGCGCGAGGGGGGGTGCAAAAAATGAGTTTCTGAATTGAAATTTAATTGAACTCGTGCATGCCCACACGAATGCAGCTCCGAAAACCCCAGGCCCGTGTGGGCCAGTTTTTACACGCTTTAATTTTTTTTTTTTTTTTGTATTAAAGCCCAGCCCAGACGACAGGTGTAACTAAAAAAAAACCTAATGGTATCGCCATGAACCACTTAGCGACACATGGCCGCATCGCTATGAGCGACCGCCATGATCGCAATTAACAACTATGTTCTCTATCGATGGGACATTCCTGGGTGGTGGTGTTGGTGTTGTTGGTATTAAAAAAACAAAAAAAATAAAATAAAACAAAATGTCACTATTATCGCTATCTATCGCTACAACCCTAATAGCGAGCTAGCCTAGACCTATACGCTACATAGCGCGCTATAGCGATCACTACGCTCGCTATTGACAACTACGATCTAACAAATAAAATGTTAAGATAGCAAACCTTCAGCAGCTACTGTGCAAGATCTCTCGAGACAGACAGCACAAATATCAGTGTCATCAGAAAGAGTTCCTGACGATTGCAAACCGCACTCCCTGCGTATAATTTTCACAGTTAATCCGTGTTTAGCATAATAAAAATAGAACTCATATTGCAAAATATATTTTCATGAAGATCAGACCCCAAACATATTGCAACCCTAAAAGAAGCAAAGACAAATAATCCTAATTATTTATCGAGCTTAAGCCTAAAATAAAGTTCATTTATTTATCGAGCCTGAGCTCAAGCCCGGCATGTGAAGCTCGTCAGGCTTGTCAAGCCTCAGTGTAATGCTACTTTTACTAATATTGAATAACATTTACCCCTTACTTAAAGTTGTCTAGTAAACGAACCGAGCTTATTTAAACTTGTTTACGAGCCGAGCCCAAACCTAAAAATAAGCTTGTTTAGTAAACGAGCCCGAGCTTCACTTATTGAGCTCGTGAGCCTAAACGAGTCTTTTATTATATTATTTTTAGTTAATATATTAATTATTAGAAAATAAACGAGCCGAGCCCAAGCCAAGCTCGAGCTTGAGAAACTACCAAAAAGCCGAGCTCGGCTTGTTTGCACCCCTAGTTGGAAGTAAAATAGGTAGAGACGGTTACTTGTGAATACCTGGCTATGTTAAGTACACTCATGAGGGGCAATGATAAATAATTAGAAGGGGGGAACACGGGTATCGCCAGATCAGAATTTGGAGCCAATAACGGTTCAAGCCAATGACGGCCCCACATTCTTGCAACATCAAGCGGAAGCCACCTGAAGCAGCATAAAGGTTTTCATGACCAACTAGCATATAGCAATATAGGATCAACTAAAAAGTCAAAACAAGAAAAGATGAATGTACCCATTGCAGTTTAATGTCAAACGACTAGCACCTCTTGCAAGTAGAATCTGAATAATTAATATAAGCAAAAAGATGATATTAAAACAAAGTTATCAAGCTGTTAGCCTAAAGTGAAGTTTACCTGACAGCATTTTAAATTTCCACCACAAGCAGCATAATGCAAAGGAGTGCTTCCAGCTCCTACAAAACATCGTATGTTAGGATACAAAAATGGCACACATAGAACGAAAGCGTATGGCACTCAGATGTGTTTTGATCCTAAAAGCCGATGTGATGCGTGAGGCGGGCGCATCACATATGTGAGGCATTCATTATTAAGAAAATCTTATCTATAATTTAGCTTGTTAGCTTTTAAACACTGAAATATGTAATATTCTCATGATCTCTGCCTCTCTGGTCAAAAAATATTTGTAGATAAAATTTTAACTTGTTAACTTTTAACCACTAAAATATAAGATATTCTCATCATTTGTGGTCAAATTTGTTCAATCTATGGTCTAAATAGTCAAACCAATTGCTCGATCGATAGTAAGATTGTTCAATCAAATTTGAAACACTCATACCCATTGCAATCAACGGTCTAATTTGTTCGAATACTGGTTAACTGCATAACGCACCGCATCACATGCGCATCATATGATTCACGCATCAACTGCAGCGATGCGATCTCATCGACGCATCATGTGATGCACGCATTTAAAACCAAGATCCAAATTGACCCATTAATATGTAAATTGGTTGAATGATAACGTCTAGTGACAAACATTATTATTTGGATCTCGAACGACCGACGTACCTATCAAATCCATTGATGTTCCATAATGGAACGTGACATTCGAACAACCGACATACCTATCAAATCCATTGAAGTTCCATAATGGAACGTGACAGATGATGTATTTGCATGCAGATCGAGAAGCAGCTGTACACAATCTGCATACCCATTCAATGCCGCCATGTGAAGAGCAGTTATACCACCATCAGCAGCTTTATTAACAAACTTCACCAATGCACTACAGAGACCATAAAGATGATACTATTTAATCACTGAAATATAACTAATAAATACAGTGAAGTGTAATAATGATAGTCTACAGAGATCTTTGGATCCCATATTTAGAAAATAACTATGTGAAACAGAACAATCACAATCAGATAATCAGTAAAATGTGTGGCAGGGGATGATGTTTGAAGTTGTAAAATAACATAATCAATTATCATATTGTTTAACAAATAATAGACAAATAATCTAAACAATCTCACATGTTGTTTGACCATTCAAATTGTTATAACTTTTAAATAGTATTACTAACAATTTTCTTTAAACAAGTTATCACAAATTATTATAACTTTTAAATAGTATGACTGACAATGAAAATGTGGATATGAGTTAAAATAATATTTCCTAAAGAATCAATTTTCCTGCAGCAAGTAATAAAGTTGATCTATCCAGAAGCTATTAAAACTCTTAAATAATCTGATACTCATTAACACTTTATCCACACAATAAAAACTAACTATATTCCAATTTCAAATCACAGTTATTAAACAATCCGTTTTATAACATCCCTGGGCCCTGATGCTATAAAGAATTGCGTAACAAAATCTATACCCGTGGTCAAATTTGCTTTTGGGTCCATGACTGTTGCTTCCGTCACCATTTGCTTGTGCATCCACATCTTCAAGTGAAACACTAGGCACAAAATCAGCCACAACAAGACGTATGCAACGCACATGTCCATTCACAGCTGCAAAATGGAGAGCAGTTCGCCCACTAAGATAGTCGGCCCTCATAACCTAAAAAACATAATAAACGCATACAATCATACACCTAACATTCATCCACTTTAATGCTACTCCCTAGCTGAAAAAATCTAATAAGGTTATAATACGTATAACTTACATTGCATCTAAACAGAAGCAGTGTTTGAACAACCTCCCAGTGCCCATACCGACAAGCTTGCATCAATGCCGTCTTCAAAATTACACAAATACATAACAATATTAATATTATAATTAAATGAATTCAATTTACACACACTAGTACCTCATATTACATAACATCTATGCTAATTATCTCCTAAATTAGTTGCTAAACATCAATACATTTGAAACAAATTAACTACAAGTCGATTTCAAAACAGAAGAATGATTACCTGACCACAATAATTCCTAGAATTAACATCAGCTCCATTATCAAGCAACAATGCAACAATCTAAAACCACAAAACACAAAAAACCAGCATAAACACCAAATTAAACAACAAAAACACAAAATCAGCAGGTGAAAAGCGATAAATTCATACATCATTATGGCCTTTAGCAGCGGCAAAGTGAAGAGGCGAATTCAATCCACCAAAAGTGGAGTATTTCGCAAGACAAGGGTTACAATCGAGCAACATCTTCGCCTCAACGAAGTCTCCGTCTCTGGCAGCCGATACCAACCGTTCACCGGAGGCTGAACATCCAAAGGAGTTCCCCATTTTCAGCGATTAGTAGCGAATTTTGTGAAGAATTGTAGATCGGAAAGCAGATGGTGATATATAGGTGAAATGTGTGCGATTGGAAATTAGGTCAACTGTCAGTGTTGAAGACGAAATTTGGGGAATTTGTGGAGGATAATTAGAATACAAATTGGTGATTTGGTTGGGGGACTATTATTATTATTATTATTATTATTATTATTATTATTATTATTATTATTATTATTATTATTATTATTATTATTATTATTATTATTATTATTATTAGGGTATTATTCATACAATCTATATCTAAATATATTCCAAAAAGATTAATTGGTTCATTTTTCATGACTTGGTATTTTTTATAATTATCTTGTTTCATTGTTACTTTATTGCAGCATATCTCAAAGTAGGCCTTTAAAATTCATTTCTTATTGATATATTTTTATTATTATTTGTACTAGGTGTATCATTTATATTAAAATTTTCATGGGTTTTAATATTTATAAAATTTTCATTTAACTCCAAATCTTTTACTTTAGTTATTAAGTTCTCTAAGTTAGGGATTATATTATTTTCGCTTTTTGTATCTGAACTCATTTCTAATTTTCTTTATAACCCTTAGGCTATAGAGTGTGGTCATGACCCTCGTGACCATCATGACCCTCCACGTCAGTGCCATGTAACCTACCTCTAATCCACCATCCAAAACAACTACCCTAAGAGTGTGGTCATGACCCAAACCACTAGTCCCTTATTTATTTTAATTTATATTTGTCTAAATAAAAAGGAAATGATTTTTTGAAAAATAGAAAGGAGAACCATGGTTGCCCATTAGACCGCCCGTAGTGGGGCATTTTTTTTTTAATTTTTGAAAAATAACGCCGTATAACGCCCCGGTTGCCGTTACACTCGGCGTTACCGGGCGTTATTTTCGAAAAAAATCACTCCGGCGTTTTAATTAAAACGCTTAAAATGTATTGGGGATCGAGATTTTGTACCGTTGACAAACGGTCATATTCATTAATTTTTTTTAATTTAAAATATTACCCACCATATATATAGCAACCAACTTTCTCACATTTTTTATAAAAAAAACCTACTTTCTCTCCTACTTTCTCTCCCACTTTCTTCTATTTTTATAAAAAAAAAAAAAAACCCACTTTCTCCTATTTTTTATACAATCATGCATCCATACCGACCCACTTTTGGTGTCCCCGCAAGACCCACGAATCCGAACACAACCCAACCGCAAAACCCGTATAACCTTCAAAACATGGACCCGAGCTTTTTAACGTACGCGGCTTACTTGAGTGGCGCCACTCCGTTTGTGCCTCCCCCTTTCGGCTATGGTCAAGCCGACGGGTCTCAACCGTCACAACAACAAGCCGAATCCGAACCCGATGTCGATGTCGTGCCGGAGACGCAACCCGAACCGGTGCAAGATAAATCGAAACGCGGCAAAAGGTCGCATAAGAAGAAGGAAAAAAGACGAACCTCGCCGTACAAAAAATATCATTAAATGGACGAAGGAAGAGTAATTCACGTTGACTCGGGCGTGGCTCGACATTTCGAAGGACGAAGAAACCGGTAACTATTTTATATATATATTATTTTACTTATTTTGTTACTTTAATTTTTAACATACAACTTATAATTTTTTTTTTTTAATTTGTAGCAAACTTTCAAACGGGTCCCGTTTTTTGGGATAGGGTTCGTGGACTCTTTTTTAGCACGTGGGGTCAAGGCGAACATCGGGACAAAGATTCCATTTCTAGCAAATGGACCGACATCAACAACAAGTCTCACGCATTCCAAGAAGTTTACCAACGTAACTACGATACTCGCCCGAGCGGTGAAAGTGACGTCGGGGTTTTAACGAGGACTTTGGAGGAGTTCGAGAGGATGAAATGCCCTTTCACGTACTATAAGTGTTGGGAGCTGCTACGAAAAAGTCCAAAGTGGGCGCTAGTTAATCCAATGACGTCTAGTAGTAGACGTCGAGCTAAAAGGTCAAAAACATCATCCTCCGTTGACCCGTCAACTCCGACATCAGATGCTCGCAATGTTGATTTAAATGAGGCGGTGGACGTTGACGAGGGAATTCAAGAAGAGTTGACCCGACCCACCGGTAGAAGAAAGGGAACCGGGAAAAAAACGGTCGAGTCGTCTTCCGATTTCGAGTTAAAGGAAGATTTCGAGGAGATGAACCGTCATCTCCAAGACATTCGCGACCTCGGCCACCAACGTTATGAGATTATGAAAGAACGAGTGGCCGAAACCAAAAAGTTTAACGAGATGCAAGAGGCGAGACAAATGGAAAAGGACATTGAGTTTTTGTCCAAACCTATCGACCACCTACAAGGCGATGCGTTGATCCTTGCGCAAATGCGTCGCCAAAAAATTAGAGAAAAATATGGACTCTAGATTATGTTCTTTTTTTTTAAGTTTATTTTTTTTCGTTTTTTTTTATTTTCTGTTTTTTTTTTCAGTTTTTTTTAATTTCAAGTATTGTAATTTTTATTTTAAATTAATGAAGTTTTTTATGTTTTAAATTAAAAAAAAATAATTGTGAAATGATTGAATGGGGGGTTATTGGCATAATGCCCCACTACGCCACTTTTGCTATAATGCCCAACGATGACTAGGATGTCACGTGTCGGATAATGCCCCATGGTGGGGGCATTATGTTTGTTCACCACTACACATGGTCTTAAGATATAATAATATAAAAATCTTAATCTATTTTTAAAAGAATTTTCACTTTCTTTTAGTTTATTTCTTGTTACCCATTAAGATGAATTATATTTACTCAAATAGGTTACTATCTATAAAATTAAAGATTAAATCAAAATTATTTATGTTTATTATAAAAGTTAGCCACATATTAAATCTATTTTATATGATATATAAATTTTAAGAAAGACTATAAAATTAAAAACTAACATTATTCCTTTATTTCTTATCATTCTAGATTATAAAAACAAACATAAAATAAAACTTTGTTTGAATTTGTTTATTAAAAGTTTCCTTATAAAACCTAAGAGTGTCAATTATTTAAAAATATTTCAAAATTAAAAAGAACAAGGGTCCAACATGCTTTTATACCTTTTTGCCGTTCTGACCAAAATATTGTCGGGTTACACCACGGGTCTTTTTACTAGGTTTTTTCACACCAAACCTAAGAGGCCTTAGGTAACTCCTATTTGGATCCTTCAGCAATATCCAGCACAACCTGGTTTCGTTTCCTACCTCCGATGTAGGGTAAAAAGAGACGGTTTAAGATTGAAGATTTTTTCTTTTTAATAAAGAAATATCTAACAATAGAAAGAACACTCAAAAAAACTTTATAAGGAAAAAGGAAAGCTTTTTATTTCATGGTTGATGATTTACAATGGATAATGTTTAGAAAAAGATACAAAAGCTAATGAAAATACAACACACTTTTTTAGTATATAAAAAACTTTTTTAAAAATTTGTTGAAGCTTTATTATTATTATTATTATTATTATTATTATTATTATTATTATTATCATTATTATTATTACTACTACTACTACTACTATTATTACTATTATTATTATTATTATTATTATTATTATTATTATTATTATTATTATTATTATTATTATTATTATTAGGGTTTTGTCTGAAAAATCGGATCAGGGAGAGTTTGTGTTGGACAAGATTCGTGAATGGTGGTTTTTAGTTTTCACTAATAATTATTATTATTATTATTATTATTATTATTATTATTAGGGTTTTGTCTGAAAAATCGGATCAGGGAGAGTTTGTGTTGGACAAGATTCGTGAATGGTGGTTTTTAGTTTTCACTAGCATTATCTATCTTTACCTAATATTTTAATGCTTGATTAATGGAATAGGAAATTAGGGTTGCCTAACCCTTGCGTTAACGTGGTTTAGGATTTAAAGTTTATGGTTGTAACTTTTAATTGATTAGGGAAGCAAAGCGGATTTTTTAATCTAATTTTGCGATTGAATGTAAAGTGGTAAAGGTGTGAATAGAAAAGATTTGAGATTTCCATTCAACGATAGTTTTGGGCTAAGTCATTTTTTTGGTGGTTTTGATTAATGTATGTTGATATATCATTTCTTAGTTGTTTTCCGAGTGATTGTAGCTAACTAGCTAAATAGATATTGATGTAGTTGTAGTGTTTAGTATAATTGTTATACTTGATTTTACAGAGCTTAATGAGAAAACTTGTTATTTGATTAAGGTTGAAACGTATTGGAGTGAGATATGGTAATTTTATTAGAAGAAAAGAAGAGATATGATGGCGCGGGATGCATATTTTGAAGGAAGAGTTGTAAATGACTATCTAATCTGGCCTCATGTAACACGCATATGTGATTCTTTGTTTCGTATGTGCAAATCCTAAATGTAAACACATTCATTTGTAAATTAGATTTAACTATTTCAGTTAGAGTGTTTTTGTTGTTGCAACTAGGCAACTGGGGTAGCCCAGTTGGCCACCAACACCCATCTCTTCCCAGAGGTACCGGGTTCGAGTCTTGGGAGTGGCATATGTCGCCCAGGGTAAGAACTCGGCAAGGGGAATTCACCGCGGAGCTAACTTGGTCGGGTAACGGCTCCCGGAGTGGGATCACTCCGGCGGTTGGGAGGACCGTGCTCTATCCCCCCCCCCCCCCCAACTAGGGATGAGCAAATCAGACCCGGTACCGGTACCGAATTTACCGGACCGGGTACTTTTTCGGTACCGATTCGGTATCGACTTTTGACATTTTCGGTACCGGTCCGGTACCGGTATTTACCGGTTTTTACCCTCAAATACCGATACCGGTACCGGTACCGAACCGTACCGAACTGGGTATATTCAGTACCGGTACCCACTTTTGGGGATTTTTGGTACCGGTACCGGTTCGGTACCGAACGGTACCGAGCTCATCCCTAGTTGCAACTCAATATGAGATTTAGGTTTCAAACCAAAACTCCTCTATATGAGAACCTCCACCTTTTTAACAAGTTCATTTTTAACAAATTAGGTCAAAACGATTTTATAACAAAACAAATTTAACTCTATACTCAATACTTTACACTAATATATAAATTATAAATTGCAATGCTCGATATGTTGGAAATTAGACCCTTAATCAAACACACTATGAACGAACTCTTCGACTCCTTTTTTATTATTAAACCAAAAACACATCAATTACAGTAGCCCTAATCATCTATTTATATTGAAAAATAATCTAATCATAACCTAACTCAAACTCTATTTAAACAATAAATCTATACTATATAATAAAAGAAACCAATAAGTGACACGTGCCATTCATTAAAGACGTCTACATTTGTAATTTCCTGTATTTTCATACTTATATTATATCAATTAATTAAATAATAAATATTCAATTAATATTAAATCTTATCTTACTTTGAATGTCGGATAGAATCATTCTATTTTTTCTAATAATATTTTATCTTCAAATTTAAGCTATAAATATTCTATTTTTCTAATAATGTATTATCTTCAAATTTAAGTTATAAATTAATGACATTTTTTAAATAATGCTTTTTTCCCTTCGTATTTTACCTTTCTTATTTATTCGTAATATTGAATTGATTCTAACAACAAACATTTAAGATGTTGCACATATTATATATTTTTTTATAAACATTGAACATCATATATTCGTCCCACTTGCGGTATGCGCATATAATATATATGTGTGGACGCTCGGAGGGCAAAAGTGAAATTGCACTAATTTTAACGTTATTTTACTAAGTTCGTGAAAATAATGTTAAAAGCGGCGGACGGTTAATAATGCATCATCATCATGTGGTGGGGTTGATAACAGAAAGACAAAAGGGAACATGCACTAATCGGTCTTTGTCCCGATTACTGAGTGTTATGTGCTTTATGTACAAGGCTTGATGCAAAACTACTATCGAGCCGGGGGTCTTACTAAAAGCAGCCTCTACATCTTACCCTCCTCAGACCCTACCTTAGTTTTGCTATTGGTGGGATTTACTGAGTATGATGATGATGATGATTTAGTACATATAATTAGATTTATTCAACCCGTATAATACACGAGGTTTATCAGGATATTTTTTTTTATTATTTAGTTTATAAAATTACATTTATCTAACCCGAGTAATATACAAGGTTATAAAGTTACATGTATTTAACCTGTGTAATACACAGTGTTTTTAAAGATATAACTTTTTTTATTATTTAGTATATATAATTAGATTTATTCAATTTGGTATATAAAATTACATTTATTCAGTACAACATAGGATTCTTAGAGATATAATTTTAATATATAAAATTACATTTGTTCAACCCTTGTAATAAACGAGATTTTTAAAGAATAATTTTTTTAATTTAGTATATAAAATTACATTTATTCAACCCTTGTAATAAACGGGGTTATAACCTACTAAACTCCTATATAAATCTTATTAGTTCAAACTAATAATTATCTTCAACCCTTTTAATTATTCTGAACCCAATTCAGCCGCAATTAAAACTAACCCTTTACTATATCATACACATTTAAATGTTTAACGCATCCTTGATTCAATACATAAGTTTTTTAATTATACAAATAAATATCCCCAATGGCATCTTTACTAGTTTCTTATCAAAGTCACATGTCCGGTGAAAATTACAATTTACCTAATCCCATCGATCACGATCATGATATTTGTAAGATTTCGAAAGTTTTTTAATAACAGATACTCATGTTAATGATTAAAATGAATATGAATATGAATTGATTTGAATTTTTTTAAAAATTAGGTTAGAAGTAAGATGGAATGTTGAAATTTCGGAAGTCCAAACCCACCCTTCTAATTCCTTGTTATTTCCACCAAACAAATTTCAGTTTTGCACGTATAAACATTCTTTATATAGAAGTATGTGTTCCACTTCCCCACCTACTCATCAAATATTCAAGTTGTGTTCTTGAAACAAAAATATATTTTATTTTAGATTGTCTCTAAAATAATATCTTGTATATGTGTACCGTATTTTAACATTTTGTTTATTTACTATTTTTAATTTTGATGAACAAATCTGGAATGTCTTATGAATTTGGTATAAACTAACGTAAGAGATACGACTTAAGCAGAGGCATAAAGTCAAATTTTAGATTAATTTATGTAATATTATCGAATAGTTTTACGTACAGTATATAAAAGTTAATCATAAACTGAAACATTATATTTTGTATTGCCGAATCTACTTTGGAATGATAAAATAGTTTAATCTACAACACATAAAAGTTAGTTAGTTCTAAAAATCTCTTGATGAGCTTTCACCTTACATGTAATTATAAACACTAGTGAAATTCTCTCACGCCTTGCGGCGGAAATTCGTTCGATATCAATTTGGTACTATACAAAAAAAAAAAATCTTTATTGTGTGCTAATGCTATCATAAAATATTTTTCTTACCCATATTGGGGATATCCTTTATGGGTTAAAATGGTGTGTCGGTTAATCATGTTATCGGTGTTTAGTATCGGGCCCCATATGTATTGACAAGCATGTAAAACTGTATACAAGATATATTTATATTTTCCCAAGTTATTTATGAAAATTCATGTGCCTAGTGCACTAAAATGATTTTGAAATATTTTCAAAATGTGTCGGTTATTTGTATTTACCAGTGAAAACTGACGTATCTTCAAAAGACTAAGCGCAGGTTGCAAGGATACGTAAATAGGCTGGAAGTTGTCCGGTAAATGCTTAAGTGGAATTTGCAACTCCATGCATTGAAGCCTAGTATTCTACTTACATAGCCATTTTTGTTCTTTCGATCTGCCTGTGGATCTTTTGATACAATTCCTTCTGTATATTATTTTGAACATTCGAACACTTATAATTTATAATAGTATTTTAATTCCCAACACTTCCGTTGTGTTATCTATGATTATTGATATCAACTCGTCACGTACCCCAAGTCCGGGCCCATCGGGAAATACAGGGTGTGACATTATGCCAAGTTTCTTAAAGATGTTCTCACAAATAAAAAGAAACTTGAGGATCTTTCTACTGTTAACTTGGGTGAGGAGTGTTCGGTTGTTTTATAGGACAAGATCCCTGAGAAGATGACCGATCCAGGCAGTTTCACTATTCCTTTCCTGATTGGAAATTTGATGGTTAGTAATGCTTTGGCCAATCTAGGAGTTAGAATAGTCTCATGCCCTATTCTGTTTATGCTAAGCTGAATCTAGGAGAGCTAACTCCTACTCATATGAGTATCCAACTTGTCGATCGTTTGATTAAGTTTCCTAGAGGGATTGTGGAAAACATGTTGGTGAAAGTTGATAAATTCGTTTTCCCGGTCGATTTTGTTATTCTTGATATGGACGAAGATTCTAATGTTCCACTCATTCTAGTTCGCCCATTCTTCTCTCATTGATGTTTATGATAGAAAGCTCACTCTTCATGTCGATGATGATACAATCACATACAATAATTCGCGTTTAATGAAGTATACCCAATAGCATGATAACACTCTCCATTTCATGGATTCTCTTATGTCACATATGGGTAGTGATCCTAGTGAGATTTATGGTAAGGATTCTCTAGAGACCCAGTTGTTAGGTAGTGGAGAAAAAGAGGTTGAGGTAAGAGCTTTCACCTTAGATTAGGATCATTCTTTAGATATTCAACCTTTTGTTGAGAGTGAAAGTTCAGAGGTTCTTGACGTGATAGAGAGAGACATTCATGAGGAGAAACCATTTGTTAAGCCACTGCCATCCTTAAACCTTAAGGAACAACCATCATATGTGGAGTATGTTTCTTTGGATGGTGAGGATGGGATGCCCATCACAGTTGTTGCTGAAAAAAAGGGGAGGGAGAAGATAGAAGATGAGGATGAGAAGCATTTACCATCTTGGGAGGGAGAGTTTGGTGAGAAGTTGATAGGTTTACCAAATTATGAAGAAGAAGAAGAAGAAGGAGAGTTTGACCCTTTTGGTGATCTTGTATATTTAGAGAAATTACTTAAAGGTAAACTAACAAAGGAGATCAAATTTACACCAGACTGGGAAAAAGAAGAAAAAGTGGTGGAAAAAAAGATAAACTGTATGATCATAGTTTGGAAGGTATGAAGGGAACTAAGTATGGGGATAAGGTTTTAGTTTGTGATTCACATTTAAAGTTATTCCCCGGTGAGCTTAAAAGTAGTTGGAGAGAGCCACACAGATGGTCCATGGCAGGTGTTAGAGGAAGATAAGGGGGATGAGCTTAGTTTGGTAACTGCGAAAGAAACTAAGTGTGGGGATGATATGTTCGTGTATAATTCCAGGTATAAATCCCTCACGAGTGATTATAGGTTTTGGTGGTTTGATAGGAATCTTTGGAAGAAGAAGGGCTTTGGAAAAAGTGAATGTGATAGAGGACCGGGAGTTGGGTACGAGGATGAGTTGGATTTCAAATATTGACACACCCGCTCGAAGGCGAAAGCGCAAGGTGGGATCGTGATTAGTTCTCATTTTATACGATGTACCGTGCAAGGATCCACTAATTTCCTGAAATACATGTAAGTTTAAAAAGTCATCATAATGTTAGTGAATTCATGTGTTTGTTTTGTGTCAAATGAATCTTAAAAACATTTGAATATTCTTGTTATAGAAAGCCGGTATGTAAAGCGTCTATGAAATCGTTGATCATTAATGTTTTGCAAGGACATTAATATGTGTGCCGACATAGGAAGCAATCCAACCCTTGACGATTTTTGTGTCGATTACCCTCGACTGGGACACAAAAGCACTCCAACAGGTCTCACGGACCAAGAGTGGGGCTCACCAAAACCCGATAGATCTACCTCTTTTGTTCCTCGGTCTGTATGTGATTAATGGTGCTTAAGATCCACCCTATTCGCACATGATCTATGTGTGTTTCATTCCCTAGCTTATCATACCATTGTAACATGTATCCCCCCCCCCCCGATAGTTTAAAACTGAAAAGCGTTTAAAAGGAAAAAGGGGGCAGGAACTCACGGTTTGCATCCAAACGTGTAGTGTGCTAGCAAGCTCGGGTGTCTGTAAATGTATCATAACCTACAAGTGTTCTAATCTCATTCGACACTTAGGTCTTACTCGACCGTGTACAAGTTGCTCACCTTGAATATTCGTTAAGAGTCATAAGTGTTTGTTTGTTTGGAAACCCTTGTTTATTTCAATACGTTGGTATTTGTTTATCGTTCGTTGTTAATATATATGTATTCATGTCGTGTATGAACGGGCCTCGCCCTTCATATGTCTCGGTGCCTAGCACGAGTGTAAACGGGCCTAGCCCTTATGCGTCTTCGTGCCTCGCACGAGTGTTTCTTCGTTATAAATTATATATATTCTTCTAATATATATTCGTGAGTGGTGAACCTTGTTCACTTATATATGTCTATTTGTTCCTTATGTATATATTTGTTCTTCAAATATATATATGTATTTTTACTAGATATATTTGTTAAAAATAATTATTCTTAACATCGAACTTGTGTCGGTGTACTTGTATAAAGTTCTCATGTATGTGTACACTTCATCAAGTGTATTTGTGCATTTATATGTATACGTATAACATGTATGCATACTTCACTTGTATACTTTTAATGTAGGTATTTGTGTGGTATTTATACGTATTTGTGTACATGCACATTACTTGTAATCTTGTATTTTACTAAGTTTTTGTAATGTACGTATTTCTATACATATAAGTATACTTATATACTTGTATTATTTCACTTAGTTGATTTTATATAATACTTTTCGGATTTTATGAATGGTGAAAAATATATATTAGCTAATTGTCTAAAAATATATCATTTTTAGAACTTGTCGGTAAAGTTGTTTATATATATTTTTCGTCGGCGAAAATGCCTAAGTGTCATGTCGATAGAATATATATACTCCTCATCGTGATGATATATACAATTCTTGTTGGTGACTATATATATTTTTTCTTACCGAGTTTTTAGTATGTCTTAACTTGTCGGTTTAGTATATATATATGTTTGTCCATTGTCCGAACTGTCCATTTGTCCGAATATAAGTTTGGGGATATAATATAGATGTGATTATGAATATCCTCCTTTGTGTTAGATTTCCGTGTATCCACTTATGGATGTGTATATATATGTAAACATCTAATTTTTACTTGGTCACCTTCAAGTGTTATGGTTCCATGTATTTGTGTGTATTAGTGTTTAGACAAGTATGCATCCTAAGGATTCTAAATACATACACTTTAATACACAAGTATATATACACATATGGAGGTGTTCTAAGTATATGTATTTCATCCTAAAATATATATATACTTCTCTTTTTAGTTTAGGAAAAATATTTATCGGTATTTAACTTAAACTTTTCCACTAAAATTTGCCTAATCATGATTAAGGTTCCTAATCACATTTAGCCATGTTAATCACTTGTTAATCACACCTTAATCATGATTAGAATTTTAGAAAATTTCGCCATAGTTTCTCCTATACTATGGGCGTTTTCCACGTTTTCAAAATGTATTTAAATCAATTTTCCACTTCTTTATGATCATCAAAACTCAAACAAGCTAAATCAAGATCAAATTTCATGTAATTTCCTATAATTACAACTTCATATATCATGAACTTTTATTATATATTTTGTTAAGATCTTTAAAAATAACCATACTTTTATGTTCATCTTCTTATTTTACCACTTTATCTAAACTTGTTTATGGTGTAATTTCAAGATCAACACTTTAGGAATATATTTTTAGTTTCTTTATAAACTTTATATCTTCAAAAATCATTTTCAAGATCATCACTTAGTTCATGATACTTCGTAGTTGTAGATCTTGTTATATAAAGCATCTACATGTTTAGAACATAATTTTAAACATAATCATGCAAGATCTTGTAATCTAACATAATCTACACTAAACTAAACATCAAGAATCACAAGAATAACACATTGTTAGGTTAGATTATCTTGTTTATTTTAGGGTTTTCTTGTATTTTTATCTTTAGTTTCAAGATGATCAAGTTGTACATCCTTAAACTACATATGATAAGAAGCATAAAAATACAAGTTTTGAAGACTCAGTACTAGCTCTAGGCTAGGGATGAACTAGATGTAGAAGATGGAGATAATATGAAGATGTTGAAGCTCCAAAGGTGAGAAAGATGCTCGAGTAAGCTTGCAAGCCTTGCACCACCTTATATCATCTTCAAATGGATCTTGAATGCTTGAAATTAGGGTGTTGTTGAAGAAAAAAGGGGTGTGTGTGTATGTTGTTGGAGCCATAGGTGGGAGGGAAAAAGAGAGAGGTTTTGGTTGATGTTTGAAATGTAAAAGTGGAGTGTAGGATAAGATAAAGTGTTGATGTCTTATAAATCATCTTGCAATCTTTTTCAAGTCAACATGAGATCTTCTAGCATCCATATCTTCATCATGTTCTAGCTACTTATGGATGGTGTTTGGTGGGGGGGGGGGGGTAGCATGGTCTTGCAAATATAAAATACCATTAAACATGTGCATATTACTTAAGTTGGATATTTATGTCATTAGAGAAGTCTTGGATGATTAGTGCCCTAATGATAGTTTAAGATGCTAAGATGAGCTTATTAGTGCACTAGACTACTTAGTTGGTTGTTTGGATAATAAATTTAGCACTAGTTTTGTTATCAGATCGTTACCGGATAAAATATGTAATGTGCATGGTAATACATATATTAGCATCTTTGAGATATCTTTAATATCCTTGGAGTTGCTTAAGATAATTAACATTATCAAGGGACTTTGTCATTATCACAAATGATGATTATTTGCTGCGGAAGGCTGAATTTATTATTTTATTGTTCCAATCCGCTCAATTTAGGTGTTTAGGCATTTTTCCAGAAAGTCTATATAATATTACAAGTGTATTTCCCATTTAGGGTTTTGTATATATGTTTAACTTGATATGCTTTCATATCAACTGATAGTTGTTTAAAGGTATAACAACCCTCCTAAAATCCCTAGAAACACCCCTAAACGCTCCTAAATACAACCCTTATGTGAGAAACGAACCCAAATAACATTAATATTAATAAAAGTCAAATAAAACCAGAAAACCCGTCGCTCGCGGGCCGCGAAGGAATCAACAAGGCTTGTCGCAGGCCGCGGCAGCCTGTTGCTTGTCGGACACCCTTTAAGCCATGTGTCCTGACACGTGTCGACCCTACTCGCTGACTCACCAACCCTATGGCTGACTTTAGAGCCCTCGCGGGCCGCAAAGGAGAAAGAAGAGGCTCTCGCGGGGCGCGTGTTAGTGCATGCATCTGTCGACTTCGTCTTGTATCGAGTCTTGTACTAGATAGGCTAGATCAGGCACATTGTACGAGAAAATAGGTCGGAATAGTTGAGTTTGATGTGATTTCGCTTGAGAGTGCTCATTCCGCTTGAAATGACATTGGTCATTTTCAAGCGGAATCACAAAGTTCCTTATTCCGCTTGAAGCTGTTTCAAGCGGAATCAGATGTGTATAAATAGGTTAGAAGCGAAATCATTTGTAACTGTCACACCCTGGCTTTGCGGAAGCGTGGTTAATTTGGTGTGACTTCTTAATACCATAGCTTAACCATAACAAGCTATATGAATTTAAAATCATGCAAAGTCATCCATTGAAAATAAAATTGTCAAACATTGTCTAAATGGGTAAACACCCAACAACCATTACTTGTCTTAAACAGTACCACTACTACCATAATGCAAACATAAATAAACATGGTTCAGGGGCTATGGCTTGTCCAGGAAAGAGCCATAAGCCTTGAACCCGGATGACTCTGAGTCTAAATGCAGCGGGAAATCCTGCTAAACCGTGCCAGATCCTTAATTCCCTGAAATACATGTAAGTTGAAAAATCAACAATAATGTTGAGCGAGTTCATGCGAAAATGAGTAAATAAACCTTTATCCTTATCAAAAACCCTGGTATGTAGCAAATAAGGAAAAAGAGATCACCAATGGTTTGCAAGGCCATTGATATGTGTAAATGCAAGTAGGAAGGCTCAAACCTAGCAAATTTATGCGTCGGGAACAAAGTCATCCCAAGGTCCGTTCTGCTGGACCTGAGACTGGGCTCGCTACACCCAAATAGATCTACCGCTCCTGCCCCTCGGTCCTACCCTGAGGATTAATGACCTCAAGTTTCCGCCTACCCATTCACATGATCTAAGTAACCCTCCTTACGCTAACCATACCATGTATAACATATCCATAATCATTGTAACATGTATTTCACCCCCGCAGTTTATAAAACTGAAAACAGTTAAGAGAAAAGGGGGACATGAACTCACAGTGAACGCGTCACAAAATCAAGCAATCCAATATCCAGGTGCTGTGCAACGACCTACATGTGCTAATTCTATTAGACGGATGGCCGTGCTTTAGCTTCATAGTTTACATTTTTGGGAAACAGTTAGTCAACCGTTTCGTATATATATTTGATACGCATTCTCCTTCCCAAGGATGGGGGAATTAAATACATGTATACTTATATTATTTTATTAAGTCCCACTTAATATATTTTATTTCTTATTTCAAAATATATTTATTTTTCTCAAAAATAATATATTTCCTTTTTCTCATAATATTTTCCCAAAATAATATATTGACAACATACGCGCTTATGAATACTTCTGAAATAAGCGTAAGTTACGTTTTGGTGATTAAGGGAATATGATAATTACCGTTGTAACTTATTTTCTCGACGTATAAGCGTTTGTATTATTTCGGGCTTGACAAGGTTAGTAAATATTATTTTTACTCTAAAAATAATATTTATATATCTTCACAAAATAATCATAAACAGTGAGGTGACAAAATATATTTACCGAATATATACTTATCACGTTTATTTTTGTGAAAATCCCACCTCCGATTATTTGTAAATAAAGTTGTGGCGAAATATATTTTTGAAAACGTGTCAAAGTAGTCTAACACTTGTAAATAATTCTAAGTGTTAGATTTTTAGAAAATTTCGCCAGAGTTTCCCCCTGTAACTGGAGGTGGCCACGCTTTCAAGCGTATCATTTTCTTTTATAAAATCATCTCAACAATTTGTCAATTCAACCGAGTCATTTTCCACTCTTCAAATAGAAGACTAGTATGTAAAAACCGCGTCGTTTCATGAACTTGTAGTTTTTACAAAAACTACGGTGTAGATCTCGTTATTTTTAGTGGATCTATTCATAACATAGCTTAGTCTTGCAAAAACCTCGTTTTTGGAACAAATCACTTCTTACAACTTCCCGACAATTTTTGTAAACATTGTTATTTTGTCGGATCTTTTATTCTACAAGTGTTTCTACACTTGTAGTTTATAGAAATCGTATTTGTTAACACTTTATCCATTTTTATAAAAACATGATTTTCTCGACACCCGGTCCTACGAATATACCACTTGTACATACGTAGATCGGCTTGTTTTAAATAGTATTTTTCATGTTAAAACACTTTTATACAAGTTCATGTTTCTCGTGTGGTGGAGTTTCACCTTTTAACCCTTGAACCGCTGGCATCCAGTGTATGCCAAAATTCGAGATCTTAACAAAGTCGGGTTAAACGATGATAAGAGCCACCACATCATAGATCGGGCCATTTTAATCAACATGTTCAAATACTACGACATTTACACGCGTTTTGAGCTTTTATCCAACGATATACACGTTTTAGTAAACTTTAAAGTTCCATTAAGCGGGTTACCGACATTCAACCGACAAATATCCTTTTAACCACTTTAGACATGACCAAAAAATGAGTTTTAAACGTTATACCTCTAGCTCGGGGCTAGGGAAGAAACTAGTCGAAAACTGCGTGGATAATAGCAAACGGTAGAGGTCCTCCGCGTTCCGTTTGTTCCGAGCTCCGTTGTACGTAACCACCAACACTTGAGTATACTTGGAATGTCAAGACTTGAACCGAAAAACGGATGGGTGGTGGTGCTAGTGTTCGGCCGAGAGGGAGAGCAAGGGAGGGAGAGAGAGTGAAGGTGAGGTGTGTGTGTGTTTGTGTGTGTAAGATGAGGATATTTATAGAAAAAGTCGTCTCGATCTTCGCGTAATCTAATATAAAATAATAAAGGACGTACTCTCCCGGTCCCACTAGTTGGCCGATTCCATTGAGATGTAATGGTACTCGGTTCGTTTTCAATCGTTCAGTTACGGTTTAGTTTGGTTAAGTGCGTTAAGTGCGAGGTCTAACCCCGTTAGTTGTTTTAGCGCATTAAAAGCGGGTGTTAGGGTAATCAGGGACCCTAACTGGCTCAGAAAAGTACCAATATTAATTTTGGCAATATTTTTATGTTCCGGGTATTGTCCGGTTGTTCGGTCGGATAGTAATCCGTTAAAGTGCTTAAGATATCCGTTAAGCGTCATAAATAATATTTTTAGCGACACAATTTATTCTGCAAAGTGTCGGGAATAATTCCTCATATTTTGGCACTTTATTAATTAGCTAGAAGCTAGTGTGTAAATAAAAGTGCTGTGTTCCGTGCTTAAAGTATGTTTTAGGCACATCCAAATCTCTATATCTTATTCCTAGAGACGTAATCATACAACCCTTGTATCCCTACACACACTATAGGTGTAGTAAAATAATTCTGGCTCATTCAGGCCTTTAGAGGCAGTGTTTGCCTGATGCTGGCTATACCAGCATGTTCACTGTGTATCCGTTTAGTGCTACTGTGCTTTTGTGCATCATGTTTGTCACTAAGGTTCAGCAATTAAGTAGTGTAGTGACAGGAATATCAAAGTATGATGCAGATATGTACAAGTACCAACAATCAAGTAGCAGTTTATCAGCAAACTCAGTAAAGCACAGTAATTAGGCAATAATTAATAATTAATTAAGTCGTACGGATACCTGGTTTTGAGAGGGTTGTCACATTCTCCCCCCGTTAAATAAATTTCGTCCCGAAATTTAGGTTCTGCTCGAAGAAGCAGGGTTCTTAGGAAACAGGTGGGGGTATTTTTCTTTCATTCGGTCTTCACGCTCCCAGGTGAATTCAGGACCATGTCTAGCATTCCAGCGAACTTTGACGAGCTTGACACTGCTCCGGCGGGTCTTGTTAACTTTCCAATCCGTGACCTCAACAGGTTCTTCAACGAAGTGGAGCGTGTCATCAATATGAATCTCGTCGGTAGGAATGGCAACGTTAACTTGAGTTGGACTCCTCTTTAGGTTGGATACATGAAATGTATCGTGAACGTTGTTCAGCTCGGCAGGTAGATCCAACTTGTATGCTACTGTTCCAATTCTTTCCAAAACCTTGAAAGGACCAATGTAGCGTGGATTCAACTTCCCACGCTTCCCAAAGCGTGCTACACCCTTCCAGGGTGATACCTTCAACAAAACCATATCCCCAACCTCGAACTCTTGAGGTTTCCTTTTCAGATCTGCATAGGTCTTCTGGCGATCACGAGCCGCGCTAATGCGATCTCGGATTTGCGCGATCTTATCTGTAGTTTCCTGAACTACATCGGGACCTACCAATTGTCTATCACCTGCGTCAGACCAACAGAGCGGCGACCTGCACTTGCGCCCATATAAAGCTTCGAATGGCGCGGCACCAATACTGGTGTGGTAGCTGTTGTTGTATGAAAACTCAACCAGGGGTAAATGCTTATCCCAGCTACCGCCTAAATCCATCACACATGCTCTCAGCATGTCTTCCAATGTCTGAATCGTCCGCTCACTTTGGCCGTCGGTCTGCGGGTGAAACGCGGTGCTCATATTCAGCTTCGAGCCAAAAGCTTCCTGGAAGGATTGCCATATCCTTGATACGAACCTTCCATCTCTATCAGAAATAATCGAGAGAGTTACTCCATGGCGAGTGACAATCTCTCTCATGTAAATTTCAGCTAATTTGCTTGTATGATCCTTTTCGCGGATAGGCAAGAAGTGTGCTGACTTCGTCAAGCGATCCACTATCACCCAGATAGTGTCATGGCCCTTAGGCGTTCTTGGCAACTTCGTAATGAAATCCATGGATATTTCTTCCCACTTCCATTGGGGAATTTTTGGTTGCTGCAGAAGTCCCGAAGGCTTCTGGTATTCTGCCTTAACCTTAGCGCAAGTCAAACATTGGCTCACGTAGATAGCAACATCGCCTTTCATCCTAGGCCACCAATAATAATCCTTAAGATCTTGGTACATCTTATCCGCTCCCGGGTGGATAGAGTACCGTGATTTGTGAGCTTCATCAAAAATAACCTCTCTTAAATCACCAAACACAGGGACCCAAATCCTTTTCTCAAAACATAACGTTCCTTCCTTGTTTGGAACCAATATTTTCTCCATCCCACGGAGATATTCTTTCTCAAGGTTTCCCTCCTCGAGAGCTTCTTTTTGCGCTGCTCGAATGCGTGAGGAAAGATCGGTTTGGATAATCATTTCCATAGCCCTAACCCTTATGGGCTTGATTCTCTCCTTGCGACTTAGGGCATCGGCGACCACATTCGCCTTCCCTGGATGATACTTGATCTCGCAGTCGTAATCGTTCAACAGTTCAACCCATCGCCTTTGCCTCATATTCAACTCCTTCTGGTTGAATATATGCTGGAGGCTTTTGTGATCTGTAAAGATCGTACACTTTGTCCCGTAAAGGTAGTGTCTCCAAATCTTCAAAGCAAAAACCACTGCGCCTAGCTCCAAATCATGCGTGGTATAGTTCTTTTCGTGCACTTTCAGTTGGCGTGATGCGTAGGCGATAACCTTTTGACGTTGCATCAACACACAACCCAATCCTTGACGCGAAGCGTCGCAGTATACCACAAAATCGTCGGTACCTTCCGGTAGAGCTAAGATTGGCGCGTTACAAAGCTTATCCTTCAACAACTGAAATGCTTCATCCTGTTTGATTCCCCAATCAAACTTTTTATCCTTTTGCGTGAGGAGCGTCAATGGCTGAGCGATCTTTGAAAAATCCTCAATAAATCTTCGATAATAGCCAGCCAAACCCAAGAATTGCCGGATCTCGGTTGGCGTCTTTGGCGCTTCCCAATTCTTGATCGCCTCGATCTTGGTTGGATCCACATGAATTCCACTTTCATTTACCACGTGTCCAAGGAATTGCACGTCTCTCAGCCAAAACTCACACTTAGAAAATTTGGCATACAACTGCTCCTTCTTCAGTAGCTCTAAGATAGTTCTGAGGTGTTGCTCGTGCTCTGCCTTCGACTTTGAGTAGATCAAGATGTCGTCGATGAACACAATCACGAACTTATCCAGGTACGGCTTACAAACTCGGTTCATCAAATCCATGAACACTGCAGGTGCGTTTGTTAAACCAAACGGCATGACAAGGAACTCGTAGTGCCCATAACGAGTTCTGAAGGCTGTCTTCGGGATACTTTCCTCCTGTATCCGGAGCTGGTGATATCCAGATCGAAGATCGATCTTTGAGTAGAAACTTGAACCTTGAAGTTGGTCGAACAGATCATCAATCCTTGGCAAAGGATACCTATTCTTGATCGTCAGCTTGTTCAATTCTCTGTAGTCAATGCACATACGGAAACTACCATCCTTCTTCTTGACAAACAAAACTGGAGCTCCCCAAGGCGAGAAGCTTGGTCGAATAAAACCCTTATCCAACAACTCTTGAAGTTGCGTTGATAGCTCTTGCATCTCAGACGGGGCAAGTCTATAAGGTGCCTTAGCCACAGGCGCGGCGCCCGGAACTAAGTCGATGCGAAATTCCACTTGCCTCTGAGGCGGCAAGCCAGGCAAGTCTTCTGGAAAGACTTCCGGATACTCCCTTACGACAGGGATGTCTTCGATCTTCGGCTCAGCAGCCTTTTTATCCACAATGTGTGCTAGAAAAGCAACACACCCTTTCTTTAAACACTTCCTTGCTTTCAGACAGCTAATAATCCGCAACGGCGTCTCACGCTTCTCTCCATGAACAACAATGGTCTCACCATCGTCGGTCGGAATACGGATAATCTTCTCGCGACAAACAATCTCTGCTTTGTTACTTGCTAACCAATCCATCCCTACTACCACGTCGAAGCTTCCCAACTGGACTGGTAGTAGATCGAGAGTAAACTCACGCTCTCCTAACTCGATTACGCAATCTCTAATCACTTCATTGGCTTCTACTAACTTCCCATTTGCTAGCTCGATCGAATAAGGAATATCTAACTTACTAGCGGCTAAACCAAGCATGTTCTTAAATTCTAGCGATACGAAGCTATAATCGGCACCAGTATCAAACAAAACAGACGCATAGCGTTGGTTTACAGGGAACGTACCAGTAACAACATTGGGATCCTGGCGCGCTTCCCTGGCCTCCATGTTGAAAACTCTTCCACGAGCTTGGTTTAATTCCGGGCAGTTCCTCTTGAAGTGCCCTTGATCTCCACAATTAAAACATCCGGGCCTCTGCCCGTTTCCACCATTGTTCCCAGCTTGGTGGTTTCCCTGGTTTCGGTTCACGGTGCCTGCTTGGTTAACACGGTTCCCATCTCCTCCCTGATTTCCTTGTGGGCGGTTCCCATTACCACCACGGGTATTTCTATTCCCATTTCCTCCCTGACCTCCCCGGCCAGCATTTGCCCAACAAGTCTCCTTCAGGTGGCCAACCTTTCCACATGCTTCACAAACTTTCAACCCACAACGACCGGAGTGATGTTTTTGACATGAGTTGCACTTGGGCTGTGCACCCATGTATCCCCTGCTCTTCTTTCTACCACCAACTGAATCTTGAGCTGGTGCATTCGGTTCTCCCTTCTTAACCACCGTCCCGGTGCTTTGCTTGAAACTCGAAAACTTCCGCTTGCTACCACCAGAGGACTCCACATGAGTCTCCTTTTTCCTGGGTTCAATCTCATCGAACTTGTTTAACCGAATCGCTTCTTCAGTGAGAGCCACACTGAGATCAATGGCCTCTGTGATGGTTGCGGGTTTGGAAGAAGTCACCATACTGATTATCTGAGGAGCCAATCCCCAGATGAAGCGCTCAACCCTTTTAAACTCGGGCGTAACCATATAAGGTACCACGTGAGACAGATCGTGGAATCTCTGAACATATTCCGCTATCTTCGACCCTTCCATCTTTAAGTGCCAAAACTCGGTTTCAAGCTTTTGAATCTCCGCGCGAGAGCAGTACTTCTTCCGCATAAGCTCTTTCAATTCGGCCCAAGACAGGGCGTAGGCGGCAGCTTCGCCTAGAGTTTGCACTTGAAGGTTCCACCAAGATAGGGCTCCATCTAGAAACAGCCCTGAAATGTAAGTGACCTGCTGGTCGATCGCACATTTGCTCATACGGATGGTGGAATCAGTCTTCTCTGCCCAACGAACGAAGGCAACAGCACCACCCGTGCCGTCGAAGTTTGTGGGCTTACAGTCCAGAAACTGCTTGAAGGTGCACCCTGCACATTCGTTTCAATATAGGAACTACATTAGCAATTGCTACAGGAATCCAATTAGACCATGGTACGTCTTAAAGACTTAGGGTTACCATGAGGGGGATTCTGGTTGCCGTTGATGTTCGTGTTGCTTCCGCTTGGTCCTTCTTGCGAGGCAGCATACTGAGCAATCGCGGCAGCAATGACTTCTTGCAGTTCTTCAGGAGTAGTGGGCATCGGCTGCGGTTGACGTCTGGGTGCCATTTTCTAAAGATGCGTACGTCGATTAGGCCATAGAAATCATACGTATATAGTAATAGTAATAGCATATAACATCTCATGTTATCAATATATCACACACAACATCCCATGTCCAACATCCCATGTCCAACATCCCATGTCCCAACACAAAAATAATCAATCAAGTAAATCAGATATGATGAGAATGCGGCGATTGCATATATATCAAGACCATAAGCATAGTAAGTGTGTTAGTACATCCATCAATCACATAGGGGTTACATCACCCCTGTACAAAATACATCATATCAGTGTTACATACAATCAATACATCACATGTATCAACAAAAATCTGTGTAGTCAAATGGTCTTCAAAAGCTGTGCATAACAATCGCGGCTGTCTCACCGGTGTCTGCCCTGGTAACGTCGATAAGCTCTAGACGGGTGGTGGTGGTGGAGGAGGGGGAAAAAGAGGATAATGCAAGCGGCGAAAAAGAAGCCAGTCCTCCTCCAGGGCCTGCTGGGTGCGGATCACGGATGCAATCTGCTGCTCTAGGATCGAAAGTCGAGCAACAATGTCAGGAGGAAAAGACCGAAATGGCTGAGCAGATGAGGATGACGGACCATGACATGAATAAGGAGGCATCTGAGCTCTCTCGAGCTCCTGCAAACGCTGAGAATGGGAATCATGCTGAAGAACAAATGACATCAATAGGTCCTCTAGGGTATGCCCCATATAAGGTGGATCAACGGGTGGCATAACGGGTAGCGAAGACCAGAAAGAAGGCTCGCTGACAGTGCCAAAAGGCATAACAGGAAAAGATGGAGTGGATGCTGAAACAGGAGATATCTGAGGCATGACAGGTAATGGCATCGGTACATGGCCAAATGGATGGGCGGAAGAGCCCTCTCCAGGCCCCGCTGGAGGTATGAATGAAGGAATCTGAAACGAGAACTCAGGATGGTGAGTATCAGTGCGGTGAGGAGGAAGCGGCGGAACATCCTCGTCAGCCGGTATCCAACCGTGCTGAGCCTCCTCGTCAGGGGGATCCATGTGCTCTTCAAACAGAGCATGCTCGGGCTCAATAGGTAAGGGATCAACAGGAGCTAAAACAGGATCAACATGAGCAACAACAGGGTCAATATGATCGACATGAGGGTCAACTGGAACGTCAGCGATCGGAGGGTCAACAAGAGGATCAACAACATGGTCAGCATCTAACAAAGGTATATCATCAGCAGGAAGATCGCCAAGTGGCTGACCCGCCAAAATAGGATCAACAGGAACATCAGCATGCGCCAAACCATGCTCATGTGCGGGATCGAAAGCAGCGGCCTGCTCTGGAGCTACTGCAGGCTCGGGATCGACAAACGCCATATCGAAGTCAAAGTCCGGATCGATAGGATCAAAAGGGTCGGCGGGGTCAACGGGGTCCTCTACAGGCTGGTCCATATGAACGAACTCAATATCACGGTCTGGATCGAATCCAGGGGGAAATACAGGGTCAGAATCCTCGATATCGTCATGCTCAAAAACAAAGCTCGGCATAGGGGCGGCAGATGACGCCTGGTCAGGATCCGAGTCATGAACGAAAATCTGCGTGCTCGCCACATGCGATGGAACAGATGCCACAGACTCGAAGGAGTCTGGGGCTGGAGAATGAACAGGCGAGTCTCCGACAGGAGCACCGGCGATCATCAAAAGACCGCCAGCGGGCAAAAGAGCTGGGTCAGGAACCTCGTCCTCGTATAGCTCATCATCGAAAAGATCAATATCGCCACCAGCCTCGGCATCAAGCATAAGCTCATAAGCTGGGTAGGATGCAAGAGGAATCGGGGCGGGAATCACAGCGAGAGGAAGATCCGCAGCAGGACCACCAACGATGGGCTCATCAACGCCGTCAGGTAGTGCGAACGGCTGGAAGTCGTCGTCGTCTGTACTAGTATAATCCGAGGTATGCACCTCGTGCTCTGATGACATAATCTCGTCTGACTCCATGGGTCGGGGTCCAGTAGTGTCCGAGTCTCCAGTACCTGAGGTGTCCATGAGTCTGTAATACAATCACAAGTATGCACAAATATCAGCAAATCAGGTAATCACACAAGTTACCACATAATAATCACATATTCCTCCTAGTCCCACTAGCCTCCCAGCCTCCCAGACTGTTCTTCCTAGTCCCACTAGCCAACTTTTCCCGGCCTCCCAGACTGACTCCCTAGTCCCACTAGCAAACATTTCCCAGCCTCCCAGACTGACTCCCTAGTCCCACTAGACAACTACCTCGATCCGTTAGATCGAGCCTCGGCCTCCCAGACCGAGCCTCAGTCTCTCAGACCGAGCCTCAGCCTCCCAGACTGAGCCTAAAAATAACAAAATATGCTCAACATTTGTTTATAAAAAGTTTTGGATCTGGACTTAAGTGGTATGCAGAAAAACATTTTCGTGAGAGCCCTAGTGATCATAGTCTAGACTCAAAATGAACCCTAGTTCGCTATGATCAGAGCTCTGATACCAAGCTGTCACACCCTGGCTTTGCGGAAGCGTGGTTAATTTGGTGTGACTTCTTAATACCATAGCTTAACCATAACAAGCTATATGAATTTAAAATCATGCAAAGTCATCCATTGAAAATAAAATTGTCAAACATTGTCTAAATGGGTAAACACCCAACAACCATTACTTGTCTTAAACAGTACCACTACTACCATAATGCAAACATAAATAAACATGGTTCAGGGGCTATGGCTTGTCCAGGAAAGAGCCATAAGCCTTGAACCCGGATGACTCTGAGTCTAAATGCAGCGGGAAATCCTGCTAAACCGTGCCAGATCCTTAATTCCCTGAAATACATGTAAGTTGAAAAATCAACAATAATGTTGAGCGAGTTCATGCGAAAATGAGTAAATAAACCTTTATCCTTATCAAAAACCCTGGTATGTAGCAAATAAGGAAAAAGAGATCACCAATGGTTTGCAAGGCCATTGATATGTGTAAATGCAAGTAGGAAGGCTCAAACCTAGCAAATTTATGCGTCGGGAACAAAGTCATCCCAAGGTCCGTTCTGCTGGACCTGAGACTGGGCTCGCTACACCCAAATAGATCTACCGCTCCTGCCCCTCGGTCCTACCCTGAGGATTAATGACCTCAAGTTTCCGCCTACCCATTCACATGATCTAAGTAACCCTCCTTACGCTAACCATACCATGTATAACATATCCATAATCATTGTAACATGTATTTCACCCCCGCAGTTTATAAAACTGAAAACAGTTAAGAGAAAAGGGGGACATGAACTCACAGTGAACGCGTCACAAAATCAAGCAATCCAATATCCAGGTGCTGTGCAACGACCTACATGTGCTAATTCTATTAGACGGATGGCCGTGCTTTAGCTTCATAGTTTACATTTTTGGGAAACAGTTAGTCAACCGTTTCGTATATATATTTGATACGCATTCTCCTTCCCAAGGATGGGGGAATTAAATACATGTATACTTATATTATTTTATTAAGTCCCACTTAATATATTTTATTTCTTATTTCAAAATATATTTATTTTTCTCAAAAATAATATATTTCCTTTTTCTCATAATATTTTCCCAAAATAATATATTGACAACATACGCGCTTATGAATACTTCTGAAATAAGCGTAAGTTACGTTTTGGTGATTAAGGGAATATGATAATTACCGTTGTAACTTATTTTCTCGACGTATAAGCGTTTGTATTATTTCGGGCTTGACAAGGTTAGTAAATATTATTTTTACTCTAAAAATAATATTTATATATCTTCACAAAATAATCATAAACAGTGAGGTGACAAAATATATTTACCGAATATATACTTATCACGTTTATTTTTGTGAAAATCCCACCTCCGATTATTTGTAAATAAAGTTGTGGCGAAATATATTTTTGAAAACGTGTCAAAGTAGTCTAACACTTGTAAATAATTCTAAGTGTTAGATTTTTAGAAAATTTCGCCAGAGTTTCCCCCTGTAACTGGAGGTGGCCACGCTTTCAAGCGTATCATTTTCTTTTATAAAATCATCTCAACAATTTGTCAATTCAACCGAGTCATTTTCCACTCTTCAAATAGAAGACTAGTATGTAAAAACCGCGTCGTTTCATGAACTTGTAGTTTTTACAAAAACTACGGTGTAGATCTCGTTATTTTTAGTGGATCTATTCATAACATAGCTTAGTCTTGCAAAAACCTCGTTTTTGGAACAAATCACTTCTTACAACTTCCCGACAATTTTTGTAAACATTGTTATTTTGTCGGATCTTTTATTCTACAAGTGTTTCTACACTTGTAGTTTATAGAAATCGTATTTGTTAACACTTTATCCATTTTTATAAAAACATGATTTTCTCGACACCCGGTCCTACGAATATACCACTTGTACATACGTAGATCGGCTTGTTTTAAATACTATTTTTCATGTTAAAACACTTTTATACAAGTTCATGTTTCTCGTGTGGTGGAGTTTCACCTTTTAACCCTTGAACCGCTGGCATCCAGTGTATGCCAAAATTCGAGATCTTAACAAAGTCGGGTTAAACGATGATAAGAGCCACCACATCATAGATCGGGCCATTTTAATCAACATGTTCAAATACTACGACATTTACACGCGTTTTGAGCTTTTATCCAACGATATACACGTTTTAGTAAACTTTAAAGTTCCATTAAGCGGGTTACCGACATTCAACCGACAAATATCCTTTTAACCACTTTAGACATGACCAAAAATGAGTTTTAAACGTTATACCTCTAGCTCGGGGCTAGGGAAGAAACTAGTCGAAAACTGCGTGGATAATAGCAAACGGTAGAGGTCCTCCGCGTTCCGTTTGTTCCGAGCTCCGTTGTACGTAACCACCAACACTTGAGTATACTTGGAATGTCAAGACTTGAACCGAAAAACGGATGGGTGGTGGTGCTAGTGTTCGGCCGAGAGGGAGAGCAAGGGAGGGAGAGAGAGTGAAGGTGAGGTGTGTGTGTGTTTGTGTGTGTAAGATGAGGATATTTATAGAAAAAGTCGTCTCGATCTTCGCGTAATCTAATATAAAATAATAAAGGACGTACTCTCCCGGTCCCACTAGTTGGCCGATTCCATTGAGATGTAATGGTACTCGGTTCGTTTTCAATCGTTCAGTTACGGTTTAGTTTGGTTAAGTGCGTTAAGTGCGAGGTCTAACCCCGTTAGTTGTTTTAGCGCATTAAAAGCGGGTGTTAGGGTAATCAGGGACCCTAACTGGCTCAGAAAAGTACCAATATTAATTTTGGCAATATTTTTATGTTCCGGGTATTGTCCGGTTGTTCGGTCGGATAGTAATCCGTTAAAGTGCTTAAGATATCCGTTAAGCGTCATAAATAATATTTTTAGCGACACAATTTATTCTGCAAAGTGTCGGGAATAATTCCTCATATTTTGGCACTTTATTAATTAGCTAGAAGCTAGTGTGTAAATAAAAGTGCTGTGTTCCGTGCTTAAAGTATGTTTTAGGCACATCCAAATCTCTATATCTTATTCCTAGAGACGTAATCATACAACCCTTGTATCCCTACACACACTATAGGTGTAGTAAAATAATTCTGGCTCATTCAGGCCTTTAGAGGCAGTGTTTGCCTGATGCTGGCTATACCAGCATGTTCACTGTGTATCCGTTTAGTGCTACTGTGCTTTTGTGCATCATGTTTGTCACTAAGGTTCAGCAATTAAGTAGTGTAGTGACAGGAATATCAAAGTATGATGCAGATATGTACAAGTACCAACAATCAAGTAGCAGTTTATCAGCAAACTCAGTAAAGCACAGTAATTAGGCAATAATTAATAATTAATTAAGTCGTACGGATACCTGGTTTTGAGAGGGTTGTCACAGTAACGTTCTTGAATTCCATACCGAGGTGCTGCCGGTGTGAAGTTTGATTGTAATAGCTGTTATATCAATCAAATCAGTGTTTAAAGTGAAGAACAAGCTGTTTCTACGTCTGTTTCTTGTTTTCCGCACCTGAAACAGATCAAAACTCCTCTGAACGACTCACTCGGGTCAACTACACGATCCTACAACGGGTATCAGAGCTCAGGAGGAGGAGTTCTGCAGATTACAGCTGATTTTCATTGCATTTTCTTACTTATACACCTTCTTTCTTGAATTAAACAAAATATAACGGTTAAAAACAACTCAATTTCTCACAGGTTGTGTAAAACTACATATTAACAAAGCCTTGAAAGAATCAGGTTAAAATTCACATTAAAAATGGTAAAAATGGACTTACGAAGTGATTCCGCTTGAACGAGCACTTCCTGATTCCGCTCGAAATTGTGTCTTTGTTCGTCTGATTTCGCTCCAAATTACCTATTTCACTTGAAAAGTTTCAAGCGAAATCAGAGATTTCATTTCAGTTGATATTCCGCTTGTAAACAATTT
The DNA here is from genome assembly GCF_002127325.2 of Helianthus annuus. Classification (NCBI taxonomy): domain Eukaryota; kingdom Viridiplantae; phylum Streptophyta; class Magnoliopsida; order Asterales; family Asteraceae; genus Helianthus; species Helianthus annuus. Next base: position 49,863,591 of record NC_035445.2, read on the forward strand.
CAGAGATTCCGCTTGAAATTGTTTGTTATTATTTCGCTTGAAATTTTAATATCTTATTTCGCTTGAAGTGTTCTTTCAGGTGATTCCGCTTGAAAGGTTGCTAGTGATTCCGATCCAAAGGGTTGTTTGGTTATTTTGCTTGAAAATTGTCTGATTTTGAAAAACGAGATACCGAATCATGAGTGAAGATTTTTACAACGCTTTTGCAACATCCCCGACTACTCCGACTGTCATTGCTCAAAACATGAATTTGGAAAACGAAATGTGAACTACGCAAAAACCCCCGAAGCTAATGAGCATTGAGGAGTACTACGGATGGAAAGATCGGTTCAAAAACTGGGTTCAAGCTAACCATCTAAGATCGTGGGAGTGTATATTGAAGAGATATGTTCTACCACGTACTGAATTGCAAACTGAAAAACAAATTTCTGAGTTTAATGACAAAGAACGAGAAATGTATAGAGCTGAAAAATGATGATCAGCCTACTTCAGCAAGCTATCAAAGAAGACATCTTCATATTGCTTCAGCACGACAAAACTTCAAAATCAATTTGGGATGCTCTTAGAGTCAAGTTTGAGGGTAGTGAACACATGATTAAAAGCAAGAAGGCATTGCTTAAGAAAGAATTTGATCTATTCAGCAGTCTACCGGGTGAAGATACAAAGAAGCTTATTGAAAGATACTGCCACTTAGTGCGATCCATGTCGATGCTGAGCATAACAAAAGATCGTGGAGAGTGGGTAGACAAGTTAGCTGACGCTTTACCGCAAAAGGAGTGGGGAACTTACTTGATGATTCTGAAAAACACTGGGGTTTATGATGGGTTAACAATTTCTCAGTTTATTGAGAAAATTGAAGGTCAAGATCTGGAACAGCAGAAGATTGCAAGGATGAACAGTCCGAGTGGTCAACAAGATGTGAAAATGTACTATAAAGGCAGTATTCCAGAAGTTGAAAGAAATCCGAAAATACAAACTGCTTTTAGTGCTGGAGACTCATCTGAAAAAGTTGATCAAAGTTCAAACAAAAGCAGTGGTTTCTCTTTATACCCAAGTGTCAATCCAAAAGATTCATCTTCTAGTTTCAGTTCTCAAAATACTAAAAGTGGAAATGGTTATGTGATACAATGCAACATTGCTTTGAATCTTCCTGATGGTCAAAGTTTCTCTGAAGACGTTGCGAAAGATCACATGGCATTACTTGGTTCTGTGCTTCTATCTTATGAAGGCTTGGTTGCAGGGAGGATCGGGAATCCTATGCTCACAAAAGAGGATTACGATCAGATAGACGCTGAAGAAATGGAACTCATGGATATCAAATGGTGTTTAGCGAGTGTCCTGAGAAGAGCTGAAAAATTCAAACTGATTACTGGAAGAAATGACTTTCTTGATGCACATGTTTCAACTTTGGGTTTTGATAAATCTAAGGTTACTTGTTTTAAATGCAGGGAGAAAGGTCATTTCAAGAGGGAATGCAAGAATAGAGATGCGAATGATGCAAAGAATCCGTTCGGAAAAGATGACTACTACCGGAAAGCCATATACCAACAAGTTGGTCAGCAACAACAACAAGAACCACAAGTGGCTCATGGTAGAAAAGTGATCGAGGATTCAAAGAGAGCATGTCTGGTGGATTTTAACTGGAACAAATACATATCACCCGAAAGCAAAGCATGCTTAATCAATCAGGATGATGAAAGGCTACCTGATGGCTTTAGCTGGGATATGTTTGTTGATGAGAAGGGAGAGTTCAAAGCATTCAATGCTAAGATTGTGAAAGAATCAGATATGTTTACCACATGGATGAAATTTATTGGTGAGACTGTGAAGAATCATGAAGAAAAGTCTGTTGCATCTGATGAAAGCTCACAGAGTGCAGATGAAAGCTCACAAAGTGATGAAAGTTCAGAAAAAAAAGTTGTTTTTTGATCAAACACCATCTGATTCTGGTTCTTCGGATGATAATTCTGAAAAATCAATCGAGTATGATCAATCACCAACTGATGACAGTAGTGATGATGAAGAAGAACGACATATTAATGTTGCTAAATTTCATCTCTCTCCTGAAAGTTTTCATTTCTATTTTGCAGATCACTTGGAGAAGCTGAAGGAGAAACAAGCTGCAAAAGAACAAAAGAAAATGAAGACTGAAAGTGCTGTTCAAAATGATGAAGTTAAAAGTGTTGCTGATGAGATTGTTGAGACTGAGAAGGTGATTGAAGCAGAAAAGGTGGTTGAAGCTGAGAAAGTTGTTGAGTTAGTGAAAACAATTGAAGTTGAAAAGATTGTGGAGGTCATCAAACCTTGCTCAAAGTGTTTGGAGACTTGTAAGGAATGTGCAGCTAAAGATGAAAAGCTGGATGAGTATGAAAAGATGAAAGAACAATTACTGTTCAATCTAAACTACGTGAAAGAATCTTATGATGTTTTGAACAGAACAGTAACTGGTCTTCAAAAGACAAATTCTGAAAGAGAAGACGCTTTGACAATGATGAATGCAACGATGATGTCTAAGCAAAAAAGCTATAAATCATTACATTGAAGAATGTGCTACACTGAAACAAGAGTTGGAGAAAGAAAAAATTGAGAATGAGAGAATCAGACGCTTGTTACAAAGTTATTCTAGTTCTGATTATTTTATTGATCGAATTTATCCGACTATTGCAGGTTTTGAAGCATTCAAGGATGAGAAGTCAAAGAAGAAGGATACTGGTAAGAAACCGAGTGTTAGCAATAACAAGTGTCCGCCTCCGATCTGGGAAGGTTATCCTCCTAGAAAACCAAATGAGGAGCAAATTCAAAAAGCAGTCAATATAAAGCTAAAAGCCGATACAACTGATGAATTACCAGAAAACATTGACATCACTTTCACATCGTCTGACACTGATCATGAGTATGAGTTAATCAAAAAGGTGGCCGATCAGGTGTTGGATACTGATGAGGAGTCTGAGTCAAAGTCTGAGTCTGGAGGGTCAAGTTCGTCAGTCAACAGTTCAAAACCTATGGTTAAACGGGCTTATAGTAAAGAATTTTTGTTATCAAAATTGAATTTGAATGATGAAACATTTGAAGTGGCAAACACTTTAAATGATTCTGACAAATTATATTCTGACAAAGAATTTCCAATAAGAAGTGTTAGATTTGAAATGATCAAAAAGGTTTTCAAAATGACAGAAATTAATATTTCTGAAATAAAAGATTTAAATCTTACTGGAAAACCTAAAAAATACACTTCAAGAGTACAACAACGATTAAACAAGAAAAAGGGTTACAATTCTGGTTTTGGTTTTCAAAAGAAATCAAACCATAATGGTAGCTACAAAAAGAAAGGATTAGGTTTTATTCCACCTGAAAATTCTAAAAATGATAAAATTTCTAAGACAAACACAAAATTTGTTTCAGGAGGAAGTGCAGAAGAAGAACAGAAGAAACCGTTCTGGAGACAATCAAACCAGGAGTTTCTTGCTGAAATGAAAAGAAAAGGAACTGGAGTTTTTCACAGAAAAGATACACGAACCTGTTTCAAATGCAATGAAGCTGGTCACATTGCATCAACTTGTTCTCAAATGACAAAACCAAAACAGGGAGTATCTGAAAAACTTAAAGAAAAAGTTGTCGATGTTGAGCCACCAACTGAAAAATTCAAAACTTTTGAAAATTCTACTTATGAAGTTGGTGAGTGTTCAAAGAAAAATTTTTACAAAAAGAAAGCCAAGGACAATCAAGTGTGGGTTATCATGAAGCGTGGTGAAAAAGTCGGCGATGAAACTGATTCCACAAAATCAGTGGAGCCACAAGTTGAGATAAAAATTGAGAAATCAGTGTCTTCAGTAAATGATGATAAGTTTCCATCACTGAAGATTGAAAAAGTTAAACAAAAGGTTGGTAAGGTTGAGATCTCAGATCAGTTTTATTCCGAGAAGAATGAGTTTGATGTCGAGAAAACATTCAATGGGAATGTTAAGAAAATTTTTGGGAAAATGGTTGAGGGAAAGGCCAAAGGGGTTAAAGATTTTTACGCAACAAAGAAAGCAACTTTTAACCCAACTGAACAAGAACTAAAAGAGCTAAAAACACCCAAGGTTGGTCAGACTTGGGTGGAAATTCTTTTTCCTTGAAAAATCTGACTATGCCGGAGATCCCAAGTTTGTAATCGTGGATCAGGAATCGGCATCATTCTTATTAAAATTGTGTTTCTGTAAAAGATTTTAAAAATTGTTAAAAATTTTACAGGTGATGGACTATGCCGGAACTCCCAGGTTGGTAAGTGAGGAGTAGGTATCGGCATTTTTCTTGAAAAACTTACGAAAAAATGATTTCATCGTACAAGTTGCACATAGGTTTATTCTTACAAGTGGTACAATTGATTCGTCAAGGTCATTAAGTTGAACTTGATGTAATCTTTATAGAAGTGATTAATGAACAAGATGATGAATCTGTCCCTATAAGTGATTGATAAAAACAAACTTATTTTCCGGAAAAATCATTTTGATTAAAACAAACTTAAGTGTTTTGAAATCTAAATGAGAAAATAGTTTGTTGAAAGGGGGAGTTCTGATTGTTTATGCCTAGTGGATGGCGATTTGAGGCGATTCAATATCGGTTGTCATTTTCATGTATAGTTTGTTTTCAAATTTCATTAAGTGTGTTTGCATTTTAGGGGGAGTAAAAATTTCAGAAAATCCAAAAACATTAGAAAATTTGAAAAAGCCAAAAACATGATAAAATCAAAAATGAGTTTTGGTGTATATTTCAGAAAATCCAAAAACATTAGAAAATTTGAAAAAACCAAAAACATGATAAAATCAAAAATGAGTTTTGGTGTATAAAAGAGGAAATGATAGTACATCAGTGGACGGTCACAACATGCTAAAGAAATGGAAAGTTAAAATGTGATAAACAATCTCACTGCGGATATGCCAGTAGGTTTTTGCACATTTAGTAAATTGTGATGAGATATATATCTAAATTTCAAACTTGCTTATATCGTGGGTAACAACTTCTTGGATATATGGGTAACCCCCGAAATCTGGTTTGAAAGGTCCCTTTTTCTGAGATACTAGGTCTTTATGCTCAGTGATATCTGGGGTATTATCCCGGGACTTCTGCTGAATGGAAATTCTGACCTAGTCCCCGTATGATACTTTCCTCAATGCTTGAAATACAGCGCCGCCCTCAGCATAAAAACCGATGAAACATTGCAAAATGATAATCGTGTGCTGTTGAAGAAAAGATCCTCTAAAGGGGACACACCAAAAGTCGAGCCGTTATCTCTCTGCTGAACGGAAGTTCTGACCTGAGCTCTCACGGTTTCGCTTCTAACCCTTTACAGATATCATCTATGGTATACTCACCTGTAAGACTGAATATTGGGATCCGGATACGGGAGTATATTCAAGTAGTGGGACACACGTATAAGTTTTAAGTTCTTAAGACATTAATATCGTATCTCGAAACAGTTGAATTTTGTGTGAAAATTTAAGTAGACCAATATACTGACAATCTAGGTGAATTGTTTAGAACTTAAAATGAAATGAAGCTTAACGGTGTTGGTGATATGTCTCATAAACTGATATGATCCTCTTACACAAACTCACAAAAAATATTGTATGTAAATATTTCTTTACTACATTTTAGTTAAATCTAAAAAAAATTCAAAAAGATTTTTAGTATGCTTTAGCATAAACTTTTGAAAAATTCAAAAAGATTTTTGACAACTGGTGTTGAAGAGCTGATTTTCAAAGTTCCAAGTGCTAAACATGATGACATTTTTGTGAAAGGGAGTGTGTGTTTTGAAATCGAATGTGTATTGCTCAAATCTACAAAGAGATTCATCAGGTCTATAGTTAAACTTGAGGGAGAGTTTGAATTTTTAAAGTTGTAGTGTTTAAATTTGAAACCTTATTTTGAGGTAGAGATTGCGCAGGTTTAAGTAGAAGCTGGATTAAAGATTCTGAGCTGGAAGAAAGCCAGGTCACGATCCTGGAATCAAAGCTGAGTAATAGAAAGCCAGGTTGATCGATCCTAAAAAGCTTGTGTTTAAAAAGCCAGGTTCTGATACCTGAGATTCTGTGGATAGAGCATGAGCCAGGTTTAGATTCTGTAGACGAAGTTTGAGCCAGGCAACGTTTGTGAACTTATGAAAGCCAGATTACGATCCTGAAGCTGATGATGTTGATGAACTGAAGGAATGCCAGCACATCGTAAGGGGGAGTCTGAAGACATTCGAGAAAAGATTAGAAAGAGTGAAGCCCGAAGACTGATCAAGACTGAAGTTGCAAAGACTCGACACGTGAGACTCGTCAACATCTGAGGGGGAGTCTGTTAGTGCATGCATCTGTCGACTTCGTCTTGTATCGAGTCTTGTACTAGATAGGCTAGATCAGGGCACATTGTACGAGAAAATAGGTTGGAATAGTTGAGTTTGATGTGATTTCGCTTGAGAGTGCTTATTCCGCTTGAAATGACATTGATCATTTTCAAGCGGAATCACAAAGTTCCTTATTCCGCTTGAAGCTGTTTCAAGCGGAATCAAATGTGTATAAATAGGTTAGAAGCGAAATCATTTGTAACGTTCTTGGATTCCATACCGAGGTGCTGCCGGTGTGAAGTTTGAATGTAATCGCTGTTATATCAATCAAATCAGTGTTTAAAGTGAAGAACAAGCTGTTTCTACGTCTGTTTCTTGTTTTCCGCACCTGAAACAGATCAAAACTCCTCTAAACGACTCATTCGGGTCAACTACATGATCCTACAGCGCGAGAGACCTCTGTCTCGGCTATAAAAGGGGCGAGATGCAGCATTTCAATTCGTTCATTTTCTCTAAACTCTCTCAACTTCTAATAAGTGAAAGCTATAGCCTAATACCCCCTATAAAGCGAAGCTCTGCCTTGTTGTAAGTATTATAACCCTATTTGTTACCATACACGATCGATTTAGGTTTCCGTAACGCATGTCAAGGCTCTGCCTGACTCAGTCGTTGGAGTTCTGTCTCGTGTTACACCCGATTGATCTAGGAGTCCGTAACGCATGTCAAGACTCTGCCTGACTCAGTTCGTTGGAGTTCTGTCTCGAGTTGTATGGTTAATGTGATTTGGGTTATCTTACTAACACGTGCGCATTGTTTAATTTTAATAAATAATAATAACCAGGATAAACAACAGGAAGCTATAATATTACCAGGAAGCCTGTAGAAATACCTAAGTCTACAAATGTGAGTACATCTTCTTTTTGTCACCTTTTTACTAAAACCTCAAATGTTTTCAATTATACTTCACAGTAATTGAGTATTTGTGATTCTACAATTATTGCCGGTATGTTGGGGTTTTGTATACAAAATGTGAAAGACGTTACCATTGGACAATGAGATAGCCAATGAGTAATATGACCCACAAGTCAGGTGTTGACAGTACTGAATGAGTAATTGAATAGATATAAGCAAATGTAATTGCGGATGCCCTCAATACTGTAAAGATTATAAAACTGTTTTGATTAAACTGAGATGCACTCACCAGCATTTCTTGCTGATAAAATGTTTTTAAAACGCATTCCAGGTAACTTAGTGTGAAGCCAATAGAAGCCAGCTGGAGAGCACTGAAGGCTTAGAAAAGTGGCTATAAAAGTTATCTAAATAAAAAGAAGACTTTGTTTTCAATAATTAGGGTTTATCCCTATAAATGTATTGCAAATGAAACTCAGGTTTTATCCCACTTGTTTATTATAAAATACGGTGTTTTAAGCTCTGATAAATATTTCCTAACTACGGTCCTGATGAAAGTTTTTCCGCTACCTAACTAATAAACACCGATACCATCTGACTGGCTCGCGGCTCCCGCTCCCAGGGTAGGGTCGGGGGTTGTGACAGAAGGTGGTATCAGAGCTATGCCACTTGTTTAAGCCCTTTATGTGTTCTTCTAATACCTAAAACTTAAACATTACTGTTAGGAAATTGATACCTTATGTGCTATTCTGTGAAAATAAAATCATAATATAATAGAATGCAGGCATGATACCTGAATGATTTTATGTTATTTTAAATGTGTCTAACCAATATCTGTATCTTATAGTTACGCTATGTTTAACAAGAGATATATTATGTCTTATTAATTTTGTGATATATTATACCCATGTATTTATATAAATATAATTCAACATAAATTTTATAACATTATAAATAATATTATTAATATATTAATCAAAGATATTAATATAAGATAACACAATTCAGATATGATACTTCTGAAAAGTCATAATTTGATACGAATAATATATTTTATGGTTTATGAAATAACCTAAAATTTTACTCAACTTAAATATATATATATATATATATATATATATATATATACTTATCAAAATTTTGACAAAACATATTTGTTAAAATATAATATCTTAGCTTACTTAAAACATGTTTATTGTTTAATACAATATTAAAACAAGATTTTCATAAAAACACTATGAAAATATTATATTACATATGCTCTTGTTATATTATACCAATATAAGCACATATACATTTACATACACACGGAAAGTGTACAAATATATATATAATATTTTATATTTTATATAACCTGTATTAGCAAAACAAATGATATTTCACCTATAAATTAGAAATATGTACAAAAATATTTGGTACCATATAACTATATGGTTTAATATATATATATATATATATATATATATATATGTAACACATAATATCAACAGTAAATAGCTTAAGGAATTTCTACCATTTAATAATTTAACTCATTTCCTAAACTATGATTGAATCATATATATAAATATATATATTTTAATACAGGAATATTACTCCCCTGCTTAATACATTAAGAATCAAATTTAGAAACGCTAAATTTTGTATTATCTACGATAATAAATAAATACGATAAATTTAGAGTTTGGTTCTAATCAGGGCTGGCCCTAAGGGCTTTAAACCCTAGGCCCAGGCCTAGGGCCACCCAATTTAAAAGGCCTCCAAAATTTGGGATGCTTTCTTTATACTAGGCTCAATTGTTATAAGATAACACAATGAACAATCTACTAAAAACGCCTGCAATTGAAACAACCCATTAGGCCATTACCCAAATTGAAAGGCCTACAATCATTAGCTGTTATATCAATCAAAAAAGATTTTTAGAAGAACTTGATTACGATAATTTCATCAAACAAGTTGCCTCAACTAAAGTTTGAAAAATAAATTTTATTTAAACATATGCTATATCTATAAAAAATGTAACTTGTATTTTTTTAACTACGGCAATTATAACATTTTTAGTTTTTAATTGCATGTCCCAAGCCGTGGTAAAGAATGAGGGTTTTGTTACTAAATATGTTGAAAATGATAATGTTGCAAAAGAGTCTCCACTTTGTAGTTCGATTAGGGCCTTCGAAAACGTAGGAACGACCCTGGTTCTAATATTTTACAACCAACATGATTCATCCCTCTAATTAAAGATAAAATTGTCAGAAAATTTATTTTTTTATTAAATTTATTTCTTTTAATTATCTACCCTTTTCCTTCCAAAATATTATGTTCAATAAATTTAACAGAAATTTATTTCAATATGCTGTTATTATTGTTATTATAAAGGAATGAATAAAGTTATGAGAATAAGCAGAATAATATACCATCAGTTATATAATTGGATTTTTATAAAAACCACGATTTAGTATTATATATGTATTACAGGAAATCTGAAATGTTATACGTATGCATATACATGACAAAATTTCTTGATAGTATACACAATATAATAATCCAATATCTTCTGTAGAAAAACAAGCTTTTATATAACAGAAGAAACAAACCTACATGTTTACCCAGAATCTCTCCAAATGATTTTTCAACCATTAACCGCATTTAACCTGTAGGATCGTGTTCGGACCCGAAATGAGTCGATCAGAGGTGTTCTACTCAATTTGAAAGGCGAAAACAGACATATTGAGATTGATTCAGCTAGAATATCACTTTAACTGTCTTTTCTATTGATCTGAAACTGTTTTACAGCAAGACGACACTTCGATAGAGCTTCACCGTCGGAAAACAATCTTCTAATTCCGTGTCAAATGAAACGGAAACACTCCTATTTATAGACTTGGTAATTCCGCTTGAACAGACTCATGCGGAAATACTTTTTCACACGGAATTACAATTACAAACGAAATTATGCATACCAATGGAATTATGCATACAAACGGAATTATGATGTAATTCAGCACGGAATTACTTGATGATCTCTTCAAGCAGAATTAGCTGCTTCGTGCGAAATTAACATTTTGACATGATTTCTCGATCTTCGTGCCCTGAGCAATGCAAGACTCGATACAAGACGAAGTCGACAGACGTATGCACCAACAGACTCCCCCTCGGATGTTGACGAGTCTACTGTGTCGAGTCTTTGCCATCTTCAGTCTTTATCAGTCTGACTGCTCTCTTTGAAATATCTTGACAAAATAAAACTTCTTCAATCTTCTCTTCAGCATCAACAGACTCCCCCTCTCGACATGCTTGATCACAACTCACTTTCACAGAATCAGGATCTTGAACTGGCTCTCAAGCTTTCTAAGTCTCTTGATCAGATCTCTTGATTCCTTAAGTTTAACAGCATCCTAAGTTTGTGTGATCTTTATTTCCAGGATCGTAACCTGGCTCTCTCTAATCACAGAATCCTCAGGTATCGGAACCTAGTTTTACTCAAATCTCATACCTGCACATTCTCTATCACAAACATAAGTTTTATAATATAAAGATTTGATAACCTCAGACACCACTTACAAATCTCTTTCAACAACCATTATCTTTATTATGAGGTAGAAACATTTAGAGTTTTCTGATGACCACATGTAGGAAAGAATTTAAACATTTTTAGATTCAGCAAACTCCCTCGCAAATTAATCATCATGTTCAGCACTTGGAATTTTGAAAATCAGCTTTTCAACACCAGTTGTCGAAAATCTTTTTGGATTTTTCTAAAATTTATGCTAAAACATAATTAAAATCTTTTTTTGGATTTTTGAATTTAAAGAAATACAGTAAAAAAGTATATACAAATAATATTTTTTGTGAGTTAGTGTAAGAGGATCATATCAGTTTTTGAGACAAATCACTAACACCGTTAAGCTTTAAACATTTTAAGTTCTAAACAATTCACTTAGATTGTCAGTATACTGGTCCATTTAAATTTTCATACAAAGTTCAACTGTTTCGAGATACGAGATTAATGTTTTAATGAACTTAAACTTATTCGCGTGTCCCACCACTTGAATACACTCCCGTATCCAGATCCCAATATTCAGTCTTACAGGTGAATATACCTAGATGATATCTGTAAAGGGTTAAATGCGAAACCATGAGAGCTCAGGTCAGAACTTTCGTTCAGTAAAGAGATGACGGTTCGACTTTAGGTGTGTTCCCTTTAGAGAATCTTTTCTTCAACAGCACATGATTAGCATTTTTCAATGTTTCATCATTTTTTGTACTGAGGGTGATGCTATATTTCAAGAAAATGCAAAGTATTATACGGGGACTAGGCCATTGCTTCCGTAAAATCAGAAGTCTCGGGATAATACCCCAAATATCACTGAGTATAAAGACCTAGTATTTCAGAAAGAGGGACCTTTCAAACAAGATTTCGGGGGTTACCCATATATCCAAGAAATGTTCCCCACGAGATAAGCAAGTTTGAAATTTATGTTTATATCTCGAAAACAATCTACTAAAAGTACAAAAACCTACTGGCACATCCACAGTGAGATTGTTTATCACATTTAACTTTCCATTTCTTTAGCATGTTGTGATAGTCCACTGATGTACTATCATTTCCTCTTTTTACAACAAAACTCTTTTTCTACTTTTATCATGTTTTTTGGCTTTTTCAAATTTTCTAATGTTTTAGGATTTTCTGAAATTTTTACTCCCCCTAAAATGCAAACACATTTAAAGAAAATTGAAAACAAACTGTACAAGTAAAGTGACAACTGTTGTGAATCGCTTCAATTTGCCATCCACCTGGCATAAACAATCAAAACTCCCCCTTACAACAAACTATTTTCCCATTAAGATTTCAAAACACTTAAGGTTGTTTTAATCAAAATGGTTTTTCCAGAAAATTTTTTTTATTGATTTTAAAATTTGTAAATTTGGGGTTCAATTCATCACATTGTTTTTCATCCACTTGTAATGAGATTACATCAAGTTCAAACTAATGACCTTGATTAATCACTTTGTAAGATCAAACCTCTGTACCAATTGTAAAAAGAAATCATACACAATCAAACCTGATATAAAGAATAATGCCGATTCCTGCTCCACACTTACCAACCTGGGAGCTCCGGTAAGTCACACTTAAACATATTCAAAAACATTTTTAAGAAAGATGCCGATTCATGCTCCACGATTATCAACTTGGGAGCTCCGGCAAGTCAGATTTTTACATGTTAAACACAGACATCCAAGCCTCAGCAAGCTTGGATGTTAGCTTATCAAGTTCACTTTCAGTCAAGGTGTATGTTGCCTTCTTCGTTGCATAAAAATCTTTTACCCCTTTCACCTTACCCTCAACCATTTTTCCAAAAATCTTTTTTCACATTTCCATTAAACGCTCTATCGACATCAAATTCTTTCTTTTCAGAATAGAATTGATTCTATATATCAACCTTACCAACTTTTGATTTAAAATTCTCAGCTCTCAATGGTGGAAAATTAACATCATCCATTGGAGGCACTGAGTTTTCTTCTTTAACCTCAACCTGCGGCTCCTCTGATTTTGTGGAATCAGATTCATCACCAGATTTTATATCAGAATTCTTAACAACCCACATTTGGTTGTCTTTGACTCTCTTTTTGTAAAAATTTTTCTTTGATCACTCACCAACTTCATATGGTGAATTTTCAAAAATTTTAAATTTTTCAGTTGGTGGTTCATTTTTCTCAACAACTTTTTCTTTGAGCTTTTTAGAGACTTCCTGTTTTGATTTTGTCGTTTGAGAACAGTTCCATGCAATGTGACCAACTTCATTGCATTTAAAACAGATACTTGTTTCTTTATTCTGATTAGCTCCACTCTTCATAACTTCTTGCTTCTTTGAAAGAAAATCATTATTCGATTGCTTCAAGAATGGGCTTTTTGCTTCTTCTTCCGAGCTTGTTCCTGCAACAAATTTTGTTTGTGTTTGAGAAATTTTCTCATTTTTATGATTTTCAGGTGGAATAAAACCTAAGCCTTTCTTTTTGAAATTACCGTTATGGTTTGGTCTCTTTTGAAAACCAGAACCAGAACTGTAACTCTTTTTCTTGTTTAATCTTTGTTGAACTCTTGAAGTGTATTTTTTAGGTTTCTCAGTAAGATTTACATCTTTTATTTCAGAAATATGATTTCTGTTAATTTGAAAACCTTTTTGATCTTTTTAACTTGAACACTTCTTATTGGAAATTCTTAATCATAATATAATTTGTCAGAATCATTCAAAGTATATGCAACTTCAAATGTTTCATCATTCAAATTAGATTTTGATAGCAAAAATTCTTTACTGTAAACCCTTTTAACCGACGTCTTTGAGCCATTGACCGACGAGCTCGAACTTCCAGACTCAGACTTTGACTCAGACTCCTCATCTTTATCCAACACCTGATCGACCACCTTTTTTATTAACTCGGACTCATGATCAGTGTCAGACGATGTAAAAGTAACATCAATATTTTCTGGTAAATGATCGGTTATATCAGATTTCAGTTTTATATTGACTGCCTTTTGGACTTGCTCCTCATTTGGTTTTCTGGGAGAATAACCTTCCCAGATCGGAGGCGGACACTTGTTATAACTAACACTCTGTTTCTTACCAGTATCCTTTTTTTTCTTTGACTTCTCATCATCTTGAAATGCTTCCATTCCTGCAATAGTTGGGTAAATTCGATCAATCAGATAATCAGAACTAGAATAACTTTGAAGTAAACGTCTAATTCTCTCATTCTCAATCTTTTCGGTCTCCAACTCTTGCTTTAGCTTAGTGATGCGTGTGTAGTGTAATATATTTTTAGAATATAATTAAGCCCTTTTTTACACCTTTAGCCAAGTTTTAAATTTATAAAACACGATATTTACTAACACTAAACACACATATGGGCAAGTGCACCCATCGTGAGCGTAGTATAGTGTTGGTAAGATACCGAGGTCGTCCAAGGACACAAGAGCTTTTAGTACCGGTTTATCCTCAACGTCTAATCAAATCAAAATGTTAGAAAAGATTTTTAAACTAAGAAAATAAAAATTAACTAAATGCTGAAAAATAAAAATAAAATAAAAACAGATAGACAAGATGAATCACTTGGATCCAACTCGTGTATTAGTATAACCTTTGATTATTTTCGCACTTTTGCACTTGTTTAAGAGATTATCTTAGTTATTGTAGTAGGCCCCTCTTTTGGAGGCGACGTTACCCTCAACCCAGTAGTTTGAGTCAGCAAGGATACAATCCTAAAAGGTTGGATTATTGGAAGATAATGAATTAAGTTATTAATGCAAATTATGGTAGGCCCCGCTTTTGGCGGTGACGTTACCCTCGACTAAGTAGTCTGAGTCAGCAGGGATACAGTCCTAAATAGCCGGGTTATAGTATTAATAGTAGTTAACTTATGAGGGGGTCAAAGAGTTTGGATCCCCGCCATCCAATACCTATGGGAATTGAAGGAGATCCTACTAAATTTGACCCAGGTCCCTTGCAGGACCTCTAAACGCTGAACAAGGGCAAGACCCTTACCAAACCGTTCCCTTAACCCCCGACCAGGTAGCCAACATACCTCCATATAGACCGTGGAGATATGAATGGTGAAAATCTTTTATTTTATATAGACAGTAAAATAATGCCAAGACACCACGGACAAATGATAAGGAAAGATCACCTTCAACATAAGCAACTAGTTATTAAAGTCATTAATACAAAACCAAATAAAAAGTGCAAAAGATTAAAAATAAAAAGTATTATACTAAACACTTGTCTTCACCAAGTTATGTAAGAGACTTAGGCAAACATGGCCTTGATTGTCAAGAACTCTTACTATCAATCTTGGATCCCGAGACGACTCACACACTCTACGATGGACAATGGATGATGGTGGTGGATGATGGTGTTATGGTGGTGGTGGGTGGTGGATGAAGTGTGAGAGAGGTGGTGTGCCAAGGGATGAGTTGGAATGAAACCAAGCACTCCTATTTATAGGCTGAACAGAAGGCTGGGCACGGCCCCGTGTCCGCTGGGCACGGCCCCGTGCCCGTCTGACAATCTCTCTCCTCATTAATTGTAATTCGCAATTACAATTAATGCGCCTGCAGTACTTTCGACACGCCCCCGTGCTCACTGGACACGGCCCCGTGGTGGGCAATAGAAGCTTCTACAGGTTTGTCTTTTCTGCTGCTTCTTGGGCACGGCCCCGTGCTGGCTGAGCACGGGGCATGTTCAGGCTTCTGTTTTCTCTTCTTTGCTTGGGAGGATGCCGTTGAGGGTTCGAGCAATCTACTTTTGCTCATTTTCTTGTATTTATGTTAGAATTAGCTGTCTTTTTGCTTCTTTTGTGAATCTGAGCTCATTTCATCCTGAAAATACAAAAGGAAGACAAAAACACTCTTTTTCCAACATTAGTACTTAAAAAGGGTTAGTTTTATGCCTTGTTTGATGTAATTTATATGTTGCATTTTACACACATCACTTAGCACACTCCTCAGTGTAGTAACTAATAGCTTTTTGCTTCGACATCATCACTGCATTCATCATTGTCAAAGCATCTTCTCTTTCAGAATTTGTCTTCTGTAGACCAGTCACTGTCTTGGTCAACACGTCATATGACTCTTTCACATAGTTGAGATTGAACAATAATTGTTCTTTCATCTTTTCTTGCTCACTCAACTTTTCATCCTTTTCTTCGCATTTCTTACAAGAATCCAAATATTTTTCACACGGCTTGATAACCTCAACAATCTTTTCAACTTCGATTATCTTCTCCACTTCAACAACTTTCTCAACCTCAACCACTTTTTCAGCTTCAACAACCTTCTCAGCAACTTTAACTTCCTTACTTTGTTCAGAATTCTTCTTTTTCTGTTCCTTTGTTGTTCGTCTCTCCTTTAGCTTTTCCAAGCGATCTGCAAAATAAAATTGGAAACTTTCATGAGATAATTGAGTTTTTGCAATATTAGTATGTTTTTCTTCCTCATCATCACCACTATCATCAGTTGGTGATTGATCAAACTCAATTGTCTTTTCTGAGCTATCATCTGAAGAATCAGAATCAGATGGTGTTTGATCAAAAACTGTTGTTCTTTCTGAATTTTCATCAGATGAAACAGACTCTTCTTCTTGATTCTTCTCATTAACACCAATTACATTCATCCATTTTGTAAACAAATCTGGTTCTTGAATAAATTTTGCAATGAGGGCCATTGTTTTTGAATCCGGTGGAATGTATTTATCCCGGCTGAAACCTTCAGCCACTTTTTCATCATCTTGATCAATGATACCATAATAAGCTTTCTTATTTGCATCTTCGATCATTCTAGCATGTGCAGTTTGTGGCTCTTTTTGTTTTTGTTGTGGTTGATGAGCAACTTGTTGATATATTGCTTTCCGATAATAATCATCTTTTCCAAAAGGATTCTTTGCTCCACTTGCTTCTTGATTCTTGCATTCTCTCTTGAAATGACCTTTCTCTCTACATCGAAAACAAGTTACTTTAGATTTATCAAAACCTAAAGTTGAAACATGTGCATCCAGAAAATCATTTCTTCCTGTAATCATTTTGAATTTTCCAGCTCATCTCAAAACACTCGCCAAGCACCATTTGATGTCCATTAGTTCCATTTCTTCTGCGTCTATCTGATCGTAATCCTCTTTTGTCAGCATAGGATTTCCGATCCTTCCAGTGACCAATCCCTTATAGGATTGTAGCACAGTAGCAAGCAACGCCATATGATCTTTAGCAATTTCCTCCGAAAAGCTTTGACCATTCGAAAGATTCAAGGCAATGTTGCATTGTATTACACAACCATTTCCAGTTTTTTGAGCTTTGATGCTGAAAGCTTGTAGTTGAACTCTTCGGATTTACACTTGGATATGAAGAAATTCCACTACCGCTGTTTGAACTTTGATCAACAGTTTCAGATGAGTTCCCAGCACTAAAAGCAGTTTGAATTTTTGGACTCATTTCAACCTCTTGAACACTACCTTTGTAATACATTTTCACATCTTGTTGATTACTCGGATTATTCATCCTCGCAATCTTTTGTTGTTCAAGATCTTGACTTTCAATCTTTTCAATGAACTGTGAAATAGTCAATCCATCATATTCCCCAGTGTTCTTTAGAATCATAAAAAAATGTACCCCATTCTTTTTGAGGTGAAGCATCAGCTAATTTGTCGACCCATTCATCTTGACTTTTCTCTATTCCCAACAAAGACATAGATCGAACTAAATGGCAGTATCTTTCAATCAATTTCTTTGATGATTCTCCTGACAAAATTGAAAACAAATCAAATTCTTTCTTTAGCAGTGCTTTCTTACTCCTGATCATATTCTCACTACCTTCAAATTTAACCTTCAACGCATCCCAGATTGATCGTGAAGTATTGTCATGTTGAAGCAATATGAAGATGTCTTCTTTGATCGCTTGCTGTAGCAGACTGATCATCATCTTTTCAGCTTTATACATTTCTCTCTCTTTGTCATTCAGTTCAGAAATTGTTTTGATAACACGCAGATCGGTACGTGGTCTAACATACTTTTTCTCGATACATTCCCAAGATCTCAAGTGATTAGCTTGTACCCAGTTTTCAAATCGATCTTTCCATCCATAATACTTTTCAGTTCCCATAAGCTTCGGGGGTTTTTGCAAAGTTCCGGTTTCGTTTTCCATGTTCATGCTTTGAGCAATAGCTGCCGGAGTATTCGGGGATGTGGCAAACGCATTGTAGAATTCCTCGTCCATGATTCGGTAACACGTAGTTCAAAAACAGATTCTTTGAAACGAAATTACTTCCAAGCGAAATTACCTTCGAGCGTAATTATCCTGCACAAACAACTTCAAACGGGATTAAATTTCAAACGAGATTACTTAATTTCGTTTGAACTGTTCAAACGAAATATAATTTCGTGCGGGATTGGAAACCAAATTCAAACGAAATTAAAATTTGGAGCGAAATTACTAATTCCTTGCGGAATTAGTAATATTTTCAAACGAGATTATCCTGAAGTGTTAATTCCGTGCGAGAATTAAGATGATGTCAGCATATCCGATTAGATTTTCAAACGAAATTATCAATTTTGTCAGATTTAAGTCGAATTTAGATCCAATTTTCTCAAGGATTTGTTAAAACACTATTTAGATTATGATATGTGAAATTCAAGCCATTTAAACCGTTAAAACTTGTTCAATTTAGAAAAGAAGGTGTAGAAGTAAGAGAAACTGATGAAATCAAGCTGAAATTGGTTGAACTCCTCCTCCTGTGCTCTGATACCAATTGTAGGATCGTGTTCGGACCCGAAATGAGTCGATCAGAGGTGTTCTACTCAACATGAAAGGCGGAAACAGACATATTGAGATTGATTCAGCTAGAATATCACTTTAACTGTCTTTTCTAATGATCTGAAACTGTTTTACAGCAAGACGACACTTCGACAGAGCTTCGCCGTCAGAAAACAATCTTCTAATTCCGTGTCAAATGAAACGGAAACACTCCTATTTATAGACTTGGTAATTCCGCTTGAACAGACTCATGCGGAAATACTTTTTCACACGGAATTACAATTACAAACGAAATTATGCATACAAACGGAATTATGATGTAATTCCGCACGGAATTACTTGATGATCTCTTCAAGCGGAATTAGCTGCTTCGTGCGGAATTAACATTTTGACATGATTTCTCGATCTTCGTGCCCTGAGCAATGCAAGACTCGATACAAGACGAAGTCGACAGACGTATGCACCAACATAACCTACAAGAAACCTTAAGGATACCCGTATCAAACACCAAATCCAAGAAAAACAATGGTAGGGCCAATAACTAGGAATCTCGGAATCTCATACAAAACCCTTATCTCTAGCCACAACCGTAATTTCCACCAACCATTCTGAATATCTATCCAGCCATGACCTCTGGAAATATAGCTGAATTGTGGCAATATGGAGAAAAGCTATTATCAGTAGAACACCGAGCCTGTAATATAGAAGAAAAGCTCGCCTGCAACTACGACGAGAGGGAACAACACATAATATATATATATATATATATATATATATAGGGTAGGGATATGGTAAAAAGTGTCTAAAATGTGAGAAGGGTAAGAAGTGTTTTAAACCATTGGATATTTGATCTAATGGTTGAGATCAATAGGGTATAAAATGTAAATTGTGTTTTAATTAGAAGGACTTTATGTAAAATTAAAGGGCAATAGTGACTTTTCCAACGTTTCAAATATGGTAACCGTTTCAAAACCCCCATCAATCTCCTATAAATCAACGAATTTATGGTAACTGTTTCAAAACCCCCATCAATCTCCTAAAAAATCAGCGAATTTATCGTACTGAAATAAATTCTTCGATTTCCTTCACAACAACTTTTTATAACACTATAAAGAACAGTATATTACTTGATAAAACACTATAGGAAGATATAACACTATCTGTTTACTGTAAGACACTATACATAAATAAAACACTGTTGATGGGGGATAAAACACTATGAAAAGGAACAGTATATTACATGATAAAACACTATAGGAAGATATAACACTATCTGTTTACTGTAAGACACTATACAGAATAAAACACTATTGATGAGGATAAAACACTATGAAAAAGAACAGTATATTACATGATAAAACACTATAGAAAGATATAACACTATCTGTTTACTGTAAGACACTATACAGAATAAAACACTAGATGGGGATAAAACACTATGAAAAGGAGATTAAAGATACCTGTACATAATATAACACTATTGACTGGGGAATATAACACTACAACAAGAACTTATCGTAAACAATTAAATGTATAGAGCAAATCGAATTCGAATCACATCCCTAATATATCGCCTGATATTTTTGGCAGTTATCTTTGGAAATCAATTAATTGATAAGAATGGACAATTACTAATATACCCTTTTGAATTAATTAAGATAAGGGACACTTGTCATTCCCAAATTATTTCTCACACTTCTCACAAAAGTTGGACTTTTTACAGGATCCTATCTCCTAAAAAATCAGCGAATTTATCGTACTGAAATAAATTCTTCGATTTCCTTCACAACAACTTTTTATAACACTATAAAGAACAGTATATTACTTGATAAAACACTATAGGAAGATATAACACTATCTGTTTACTGTAAGACACTATACATAAATAAAACACTGTTGATGGGGGATAAAACACTATGAAAAGGAACAGTATATTACATGATAAAACACTATAGGAAGATATAACACTATCTGTTTACTGTAAGACACTATACAGAATAAAACACTATTGATGAGGATAAAACACTATGAAAAAGAACAGTATATTACATGATAAAACACTATAGAAAGATATAACACTATCTGTTTACTGTAAGACACTATACAGAATAAAACACTAGATGGGGATAAAACACTATGAAAAGGAGATTAAAGATACCTGTACATAATATAACACTATTAACTGGGGAATATAACACTACAACAAGAACTTACCGTAAAAAATTAAATGTATAGAACAAATCGAATTCGAATCACATCCCTAATATATCGCCTGATATTTTTGGCAGTTATCTTTGGAAATCAATTAATTGATAAGAATGGACAATTACTAATATACCCTTTTGAATTAATTAAGATAAGGGACACTTGTCATTCCCAAATTATTTCTCACACTTCTCACAAAAGTTGGACTTTTTACAGGATCCTCTACCTATATATATATATATATATATATATATATATGTACTTTCCTTATATTTTTGATAATGAAAGTAAATAATAATATATAACATATATATATATATATATATCAACGCATAATACTGATAGGTATAATTATAGTTGTGCTAATAAGCAACAAAACGTGTCTGAATGATTGTTTAGTTTTGTGATATTAATATCTGAAAATGTTTGTAATTCGGATGTCAAAAGAAATAGCATGTAATCAGGAAATTCAGGCTAGTAATGAAAATCCTTGGGATAAAAGTACTATAGAAAATATGATAACTCAAGGAATATCTAATGCCATACCTTCGATCATTAAAGCTATAAAAATTTCTATGCCTATAAACGAGAATACTACTACACACTGTAAGCATACCTATCACTTCAAACCCAGCCCTAGTACCAATGGAAGCCATAATATTCATACCAAAACTCCATTTTCTAAACGAAAGAAAACCACAACCTATAGTTATTCTTATAAGGAATTCCGCTCTGACAAATCCCATCAGAATAAAGGAAGTGGATCACCAATCGTGCAACCTACCTACAACAACTATAACAAAACGCATTCAAGGAGACGCCATTTTAAGAAGACACACGACTGTAACTTCTACGAGAAGACTGGACATACCGAGAAAGAATGTAAAAAGAAAACCAACATCTGTTTCAACTGCGGAGAACCAGGTCATATCCGTCCCTACTGCCCGAAGTTATCTAGGGCACCCGATAACAAGGCTAAAACCCCCGATGAAGCTAAGGAGATCGCATAAATATTTACGACACCGGAGGCAACAGCAACTTCTAACCTAAGCACCCGTATGTTTTGTCTGTACTAAAGTATTAGTTGACTTTTGATTCCAATCTAAATTTTATCGCCAAATTTCTTTCATAAAAGCCAACACTCGTTTGTCTCATCTCTTGACAAATTCCTATGTTGCACATGCATTGCTTGTTACGCATGTGATTTCACTACAAAAGATTCTTTATTCACGAGTTCGAATATTATTTCGTTGTACTCATTTTAAATCTTGATAACCTGCATTATTGCAAAAACGTTGACTTTTTGATATCGAGTCGACAGATTTCTTGGAAAACTCATTTTCTTTTCAAAGTTCCTTACCGGATTTTTCATTGTAAATCACTTATTGTCAAAAACATATATCCATTGTTGGAATATGTCCAAACCAAGCTCAAATTGTTTGAACTTGCTCATATATATTCAATTCAAAATCCCATATGATGAATTGAGATCATCATATTCAAGGTAATCTCCTTTGTTTGAATCATAGTAGACTTGTTCAAAGTCTACAACTCCAATAAATCATTTGTTAAATCATGACACCTTGTGGTGGCGTTTTCTTTCAAACTTGAACTCATTTCATTTCCACACCTAAGGTACGGATTTATCTATCTTCTGTTGGTTTATTATCCTAAACCGGTCTTAACACAATTATGTGTTAAGATAAAGGTACACAAATTCATATTATATTCCTATGTACCTCTGACATTCTTTTATCTTTGATCAATTCTATGACATTCATTTACTCCTTCACTTGAATATCCTATATTTTGAATGTCTAGATTCACTCCATTGAAACTATCAGTTAATTTCGAGAACAGTGAATTCGTTCGGTCACCGTAATCATTGAATTCTTTCAATCATTATGACACCTTGCAGTGTCTGTATAAATTTTTGGCCTAAGCTATTTGTGGTTTTAAATTCCACAACTTCATGCAACCTCCATATATCTTTCATTTGACTCATCATCCAAGTAGTCTTGATACAATATGTATCTGGACAATGATACACTAAATTCTATTTTCGGTATATCCCTGCCATTCAAATAAATGTCACTAATTTCTGGTTTGATAGTTGACAAATCATTTTTCATACTTCTATTTTCATTCGAGATTATTGATTCATAGTCTTCGTCAATTGACAATCAAAGTAAGTTCTCTTCTGACATTAAATTATGTTGTTTCTAAAAGTCATTTACATTTAATACTTATGTCTCGGTTGATTTGTGAAACTCAGTCACCTCGATGATTATATCATTTCCTCTAAGTTCATCGATTCCTGAAACTAAATTTATTGAAATAATGAGCTTCAATTGTTATATATCTTTATATTGATCTTTTGATTCTACCCCAGACACCTTATACTGTTTTTACTAACTAAAAGACGTGCGTAACCCCAAGAAGATATCGTAGCTCCAATCTCGAGGACAAGATTTAACACAATGTGGGGAGGATATAACAACCCTCCTAAAATCCCTGGAAACACCCCTAAACGCTCCTAAATACAACCCATATGTGAGAAACGGACCCGAATAACATTAGTATTAATAAAAATCAAATAAAACCAGAAAACTCGTCGCTCGCGGGCCGCGAAGGAATCAACAAGGCTTGTCGCAGGATGCGACAGCCTGTTACTTGCTGGACACCCTTTAAGCCACGTGTCCTGACACGTGTCGACCCTACTCGCTGACTCACCAACCCTATGGCTGACTTTAGAGCCCTCGCGGGCTTCGAATGTAACACCCCGTGTTACCGAATGTCAAAGTCAAAGTCAAAGTCAAAATTGACTTCTTTGACTATAATTAGTCTATTTATGCTTATGTTTACGTTAGTTGTATTATGTGGAGTAATTAATTACAATCGAATTAATCGAAGTTTATTTATCGATACGAACCACTTTACGACTGTGAATAATAGGAAGTAACAATGCGATAAAGTCAACTAATCAAGCTAACCTGATCATCATCGAACTCGAAACTCGAATTACGCGAACTTTGGTTGTTATTATACGTGTGTGTGTGCCTTATGTGTTACTTGTGCATGTTTACTTTATGTTACGTGTGGTAATCAATCGAAACTCGAATCAAAACTCGAAACTCAATCGAAATCAAATTATGATAATTAGTAGCGAAAGGACAGCGCGAGACATAGATGATTGTATGTTAGATATAGTGGTTGGGATTAAAAGTAATTTGAATAGGAAACTCTATCGTATTCTCATCAATCGCAATCGAAATCGAAATATCAAAAATCGTCGCACCGAACACTCGAAACAGGCAGCTGAACGATCAGGCTCTCAGCCGATCGAACGGCCCAGCCGATCGGACTGCTGTCCGATCGAACAGGCTGTCCGATCGGGATGCCTGGCCGATCGGCCGGCCCTTTCCTCTTTTAGAAGCCTATAAATACCCCTTTCATTGTCATACTTTCTACTTTTGGAAAGCTCTGACCGACCAGCTCGTGCTCTCGTTCTTTTTCTCCGATTTCTCTAGATTCCGGTAAGATTTCATCTTAAATCTTGTACTTTCTTAATCTATGCACACTCCTACACCTTTCTATCTTTCAAATCTTGGTTTCTAACCGTGAAATCATCAAGATTCAAGTGTTCTAGGATTATGTCATCATGGTGTTCTTGAAGAACTTCATGTTTTGGCCTCAATCCACCAAGAATCACTTGGATTTAACCGATTTCCACATAAACAAGCAAGGATCTTCCATAGATCAAAACATTTACACGGTGAAAAGGGATTGAAAGAATGTTTTCCAACTTTCTTTCAACTCTTTTACACTCAGAGCCTTCAAACCGATAGAAACGGAGCTTGTGCCAACTTGCTAATCATCTCGGTGGTTGCACGACTCAAGATTCGGGTTCTATCTACGAGGTCCACCGATTTCGGGTTAAACATTAAACTAAGTTCCGAACAGTTCACCAGGTGGATTTGGGTGATTCCTGTCCGAGCAGGAGAAATCAGTAAGAACGAGGGTTCTATGGTTCAACTCGTTGTCAAAGCACCTCGATATAATGACAAACAATCAAAACAGCCAAGTGTTAGATGAACAGGCCGACCAGGTCAGGAAGCTGACCGATCGGGCTGACTGTCCGAACGGAGAGCCCAGCCGATCGGACAAGCCAGCCGATCGACCAGGCCAACCGATCGGCTAGCACATGGCCCCACACCTTAACAATTTCATGAAGTCTAGTATTGAACGAAGTGCTGTTCGATTGGACTACGGTCTGATTTGAATTACTCTTCGGATCATGAGATACTATGCTTCAACAGTTGATCGATTTCCAACATGATTCAACGCGTTGGAGTGCCACCCCGATCGATCGATAAGAACTTGTTGTTGAAGTACCTAACCGGTCGGTTAAGCCGGCCGATCGAACAAACCGTTCGATCGATCGACCTGATAGGTAAGGATACTTCGATGTTTTCAAATACTACAACAAAAACCTCAAAAGGTCAAACCATCATACACAAACACATCCTTCTCAAAGGAAGAAACAATCCACTCGAACAGCCATCCCATCGGCCTACCGACCGACCGGACAGACTGTCCGAACGGACTGGTTAACCGAACGATCAAACCGTCCGATCGGACTGGTTAACCGAACGATCAAGCCGTCCGATCGGACCTACCGTCCGATCGACCAGGCTGTCCGACCCTCCAACACTCGTTTCCATTCTTCGCATTGCTTATCGTTATGCTATCGAACTATTCAGGCTAACCCAACTCTCAAGTGCTCCCTTCAATCCATCAATCACTATGAGTATACTCGACACCCTTTTTGCTTTCAGCACTTTTGGGTGTTACATACGTTACTTATTCTAAATCACAATCGAATACACTACTCAATTATTTCAAACGCTAACCGTTACCGCATGTATTACGTGACTAAATGAATGCTTGTTGTTATGTTTACACATGGAATGCTGTCTACCTGCCTTAATGACGATAGTACTATAGTTTGGATCAGCACCCGTTCACACGGGGGTTGTTAAGGACAATTACTTGCATGGATTACGGTGGTAATCGTGTATTGCGAACTGCCTCTGGCAGTCAACCCGCAATCATTGGTATCGATAGATCCATGTCGATAATTAACATGCTTTGTTTTCCTCTGTGTACGTGCTGGTTATGCGTAAACTGTTCGAACTCTATTATGCTATTATCAAACTTGTATGCTCACCTTTACATTTTATGTATTGACTTTATTTTAACGTATGTGACATGCAATTAGGATGCTTATCTGCTAGGAAGGCGAGCTTAGATAAGCATCTAGAACATAGTTGTCTGTAGATCTTGCAGATCGAGTCTCTAGAAGCATTTGAACAATATTTATATTTGAAATCTGAGTTGTCGGAACAGAATATTTGACTTGATGTTATCTGTAATAATTTATTTACTATTTAAGGTACGGTATGGGACGTATTACATAAATTGAATAGTAATGATAGTTGTTATGGAAACTTCTGGACAATCTGTTTCGCTCAGTGCCATGCCCCGATCATTCCGCCATCGGTTGGGGTGTGACAGATTGGTATCAGAGCCATAACTATAGGGAATTAGGCTAGACTCGACCTAGTCCGGGTCGAAGTCTTAGAGACCTAGACTATAGTTAGGAACCAACAGACCAAGTTTATGTGCTGTGTACCCTACACATACTCGCTTACACTACACTATCGCCGCACTCGAATTTTCAATAATGAGAAGGCGATTTAGTCAAGATTAGGTGTGAAAACCGCAAACTCTCGACTAAATTGCTGGACCAATGCTGTTTTATCAACTTATCAATGATTTCTTCATTCTTTTTAATAATAACGAACGCTTGTTCAACGGGAGAATTATACCGAATCAGGAGTGAAATCCATATTTTGATGAATAATCTCCTCTATTTTACTAAAATTAAGGGGAAGTTGTCAAGCCAGGGGTGAAACCCTAACCTTGATGACTTGTCCATAAATTTTACCAAAAAAAAAAAAATTCTCACCAAAGCCTCGACGGACTCCAACGACCTGAACTCACGAGTATGACCTAGGGAATGCGAGCTGAATGCCCAAGAATCGAGGCAGAAACACGATCCCGAAGGTCAGAATGTGACGACAAGTCTATTGAGAATAGTCGAATCGCTTTGGGAAGTCAATGTCTAGTAGCCGCAGACGATCTAATTCTCGATTTTATGTGTTCTATGTGAATTTATCTGTTTATATGTTTAAATTTTTGTGGGATTCCTCGATTTTGCTATCACTTCGATCGACACACACAACCCGCATTGCTCTTTTATCTCAAAACGCTAGCAAATCGCTACGAATCTAGACGATATTACGCCACGATATACACTTATACTATACTCGACATGCTATACGATTATACTATACTACTCAACATACTATGCGCGATCGATATATACGAACGACACGCGAGCTTTGAATGATAGGTTTCTGTATTCTGACTGACCCTGTGATTCAATGTGTATGTGCTTCTGTGTTTATGTGCCTCTGTGCTCTACGTGCCTACGTGCTTATGTGCTTCTGTGATTGCAAGAATCTGTGATTATGTGCTTATGTGTTATGTGATACGTGTTTCGACGTGTTCCTAAGCTTTTGTAAGTAGTAGACGTGTGAGGTGAGATTCGATTTTGCTGTGTTTGTGACCCACGACGATCTCTGTTGCAGACCATGTCGTCATCCGGACACCAAACCCCACCTACTCGCCAAGAAAAGAGAGACAAACGTCTTGCTGCTATCATCGCCAAGTAAGTTGCAAAAGCTGTGAGCGAAGTGTATGAGAACGTCAGCAAATCTTCCGAGGAGTCGAGAACTAAAGCTCCCAAAGATGCTGCCAAGACTGTCTTTAGCTTCAAACAGTTCAAGGCATGCGGACCAAAGGAATTCACCGGAGAAGATGGCCCAACAGCTATGTTTCAATGGTTTGATTCCATCGAAGTCACTCTGCGCCAAAGCGGCTGTCCTGCAAATCTCCATACCCTAAATGCAACCAGCGTCTTCCAGTCCCGAGCTCTAGACTAGTGGACGACCGAACGAAACAAACGCGGGAATGATGCAGCTTATGAGCTGACTTGGGAAGAGCTGAAAACCATCATGATGGACGAATTCTGCCCTCCCCATGAACGCCAAAAGCTGGAGGACGAGTTTTGGAACATCAAGCAGAAGGATGGGGATAACGCTGCCTTGACTGCACGCTTTAAACAACTCAGCATCATCTGTCCCGATCAAGTCAAGACATCAGACATGGCCATCAAGAAGTACATTCGAGCTCTACCCGATTGTGTTGCCTATTTTGTTCACGCCACGAAGACCTCATCGATTGAGGAGACTTACTTGCTTGCCGCCGAGATCAATGACAAGCGAGTAAAAGCTGGTTTCTGGGATAAGCCCTCCAAGTCTCTGCATCAAGCCACCACTACCTCGACCGCCGACACCGCTACTGCTCAACCATCCAAGTCATCCCGTCGCAAGAAGAAGCACAACAACAGCAGCTCCAACAACAAGAACTGTGCTGTCACTACTACTGCTGCTCCCCTGCAAGCCGTACCGGCTCAGCAGCAGTCTCATCATCGACCAGCACCAGTTACTCAAGCGCCGCCAGCGAAGCGTGCTTACACAGGACCCCACCCGCTCTACTCGACATGCTCAAATCATCATCTGGTGGGTCTTGCCTGTCGCTTTTGCGCGCATTGCAATTTGTACGACCATTTTACTACCAATTGTCGTTATGGTCCTCGTCAAGCCCCAGTTCAAGCCACTGCTCAGCAAGCTCTACTCCCAGCCCCGCAAGGCCAACACACAGCTCAAGCACCCGCGGTCAATGCTCGAGTCTGCTTTGCGTGTGGTGACCCTAACCATTTAGCAAACATGTGCCCGAACAGGGTTGTGTAGCAAGAGCCTCAGCAGCAGCAGCAGCAACAAGCAGCACGCGCCAGAACCTTCAACATCAATGCTCGCCAAGCCCAGGCTGACAACAACGTGGTTAATGGTACGTTCCTTGTGAATGGTATTTATGCATCGTGTTTGTTTGATACTGGAGTCGATAACTGCTTCGTATCGTTTGAATTCGAGAAGCTCCTTAGTCGTAAGCGTTCTTATCTTCCCTCGTCATTCGAAGTTAAAGTCGCTACTGGAAGAACTGTCGCCGTTAATTCTTTTCTTCGTGATTGTACTCTCGAGCTCAACAATCACATCTTTCCAATCGACCTTATTCCGATGCCACTCGAAAGTTTTGATATCATAGTAGGCATGGACTTTCTACGCGAAAACCATGCTGAAGTTGTGTGCTTCGACAAGATGATTCGATTCTCCCTAACGAATGGTGATTTATTGTGTGTATACGGTGAAACAACTTCGAAAGGTCTCAAGCTCATGTCATGTGTCCAAGCTAGCAAGTATCTCCGCAAGGAATATAGAGCTTTCTTGGCCAACATTGCAGTAGCGAAGAAGGAGAAGAAATGGAAGACAGAAGTTAAAGACGTCCCCGTGGACCGTGAATTTCCTCAGGTGTTCCCTGGTGATCTTCCCGGATTACCGCCCAGTTGTGATATCAACTTCCGTATCGACCTCATTCCTGGAACTAACCCCGTAGCCAAAGCCCCTTATCGACTCACGCCATCCGAAATGCGAGAACTCTCGAACCAACTCCAGGAGTTACTTGAAAAAGGCTTTACTCGCCCGAGCACCTCTCATTGGGGCGCGCCAATCCTCTTCGTTAAAAAGAAGGATGGGTCGTTCAGGATGTGTATCGACTATCGGGAATTGAATAAGTTAACCATCAAGAACCGTTACCCTCTACCTCGCATCGACAATTTGTTCGATCAGCTACAAGGTGCTACGTGTTTCTTGAAGATCGATCTACGCTCAGGCTATCATCAGTTACGCATTCAGGAAGAAGATATGTGACAACTCGAGTTTCCGATTTTCACTTTCACATTTATTGCACGTTGACTTTGACTGTTTAGTAGTTGACTTGTAACCATACATTTTATGTTTTAATGAGACGTGTTATGATTGTGCTTATATGTGATTTATTGTTGTTGTAAACTATAACATGGATTATTATTAAACACATACACTGGTTCACCATCAAACAACTCGACGAGACAGAGTTGTGATTCGCCATGAACTTACTCGACGAAACAGGGTTTTGTTTCGTTGCAAGCCTCTCGACGAAACAGCCTGTTTCGCCGGCCCAGATTCGTTGAGGCCCAGTAACAGCCCAATACGTTACACCGAGTATTTAACTAGTTCCACGGGTTATTTGTTACAACTTTAGCAAACAAGAAAAACCCTAGAGCTCTCCTGTGCATCGTCGGCAGCCCCCATCATCCGAGAGTTCATCTTTTTTCCGTCCGTATTACTCGCTTAGTTCCGGTAGTTATTGTTAGTGTTTATTAGTGAATTGTTGATAAACACTATGCTGAATCTGTGAATGCACGACTGTATGATTTCTTATTAACCATAGATAGAGATTAGGGTTTGTAAAGATGATTAAATGGTGGATGTTTATGGCATTAACGATGGATTTATGTTTAACCGTGATGCATGTTGTTGTCAAACTGAATGAGTGGCTGATCAATGAAACTGGGTTACTGATATTGTTAATCCGATACTATGATTTTATGTGAATGGGCCGAATGTTCTTGCCGATCTGATGATTTCGTGTTAGAACTATGTACCGATGTCCTGAATATTGTATGATTTCTGTATGATTGTTGCGTATCGTTACGACGGCTGACTAGGGTTTCTGTATTGATACTGTAACTGATCGGCATGATTGCCGACTTGAGTACTTTACACAGTAACTCGACTTAACTCTGTTAGAAGATAACTGGATTGATTAACTGCTGTTAAGTGATGTGCATGACTTGTATGATATTGAATACATGTTCAGTACTTCTGTGATTATATCTGTACGTGAACAACTTGAATATAAACTGATTATGTATACGTGCGTACTTTAGGACGTGATTGATTTACTTTGAGCACATACTTAGCATACCGAGCAAACCAAGGTGAGTTCACACTCTTACTAAGGCATAGGATTCCCAGGGTTTGGGAATGGGATTGAAGGAATAAGGTTGAATAGAATCGTACTTACATTGTTACTAGACTACCATACCATCGTCCTCGGTTGTGCAGGACACATACGTAAAACCTACGTATACTTATGCTACTTACCGTCCTCAGGTTGCGAAGGACACTCATGTATAACCTATGTGAACTTATACTCACTAATGCTTCGGTTGTGTCAGGCACTTACGTAAAACTTACGTAAACCCCCGTGTACCCCTATCCTCGGTTGTGAAGGATACTTACGTAAAACCTACGTAAACTTGTACGTATTACTGTTCTCGGGACATGTAGAACACTTATGGTTACGAATAGTCTAGTGGTTATACAACATGGGAAGCCCCCACCAATAGAACGTACTATCGGCCCAGTAGAGCCACATGTCACAAACGAACTTACTATTACGCATTTACTTTCTGTGAACTCGCTCAACTAGTTGTTGATCCTCTATTACATGCCTTGAAGGTCATTAGATACATGGAGTTTGCATAGGGAGGAGCTGGTCGTTGTGGGCTTGGATCGTGATTGTTTCATTAAACACTTATGACATTTCACACTTTATAATGTTGGGTTTTACTTATACGCTTCCGCTAAACAGTGATAACATATTTATGTTGTGGAACACCTTTCATATGAATTAGTTTGGTCAAATTGCAATTACTTTTACTTTATACATTGTTCTATATGATTGGTGGCTTGATCCTGGTCAGTCACGCTCCCAAGCGGTGATACTCCGCAGGTGGATTTTGGGGGTGTGACAGATTGGTATCAGAGCCATTGGTTATAGAGAACTTGGTTTTAATAAGGGTAAAACGTTTTTATTAAAACCAGACTATAACCAGAACAGTGCTCTCAACGATCCACAACGACGCTTCGCTCCATGTGTAAGACTCGACATCCTAGGTAATAAGGTTTATGTTTATTGCCTACTTGCTAGAATTACTTAGAACTTTGCTCGTGGTATGCTTAGATTACGTTGCTCACTACTTGTTATTGCTTGAGAACACTTGTGTGCTTACACTCTTCTGTCATCGCACTATTCGCGAACCTTTCTCACTTATGTTGCCTTTGATGTGAAGATCAATGGCCGGACGTATTAACTTGACACAAGCCCAGTTGACGGCTCTTATCAATGAACAAGTTGCTGCGGCACTTGCAGCTGCAAACGCAGGAGGTATACCCTGCAGTCGTAACTCATCCTAGGATCTTTAGATCCTACGTTCCTAAACCAACTCTTATGTTTAACCTCATTCTGTTCTTACACATTAGGTCAACCCGCTCAGCAACCTGTATGCACCTTTAAGAACTTCATGGATTGTCGTCCTAGCACGTTCAGTGGCACGGAGGGAGCGGTTGGACTCCTCCATTGGTTCGAAAAGCTCGAGTCTGTGTTCGAAATGTGTGAATGCCCTGAGGCTCGTAGGGTGAAATACGCCACTGGCACACTTGAGGGGATTGCGCTAACTTGGTGGAACGCGCAAGTGCAGATCTTAGGGTTGGCAGTTGCTAACGCCACCCCTTGGAATGATTTCAAGGAACTGATTAAACGTGAATACTGCACACGGGAAGACATTCACAAGTTGGAAGATGAGTTGTACCATCTGAAAATGACTGGGTCAGAGATCGAAGCTTATACCAAGAGGTCAAACGAGCTGGCCGTGCTGTGTCCAACTATGGTGGACCCTCCAATCAAGCGCATTGAGTTGTATCTCAAAGGGTTAGCGCCAAAAATTCAGAGCCATGTAACATCGGCAAATCTTGACAACATCCAAGCCATTCAACGCCTCGCGCATCGCCTCACGGATCAGGCAGTGGATCAGAACAGGCTGCCTAAACGTATCAGCGCTACTGCCACCGCTACCACTGCTACTACACTTGCTACTCCCAGTGACAACAAGAGAAAATGGGATGGGGATTCCAGCAAGGGATCAACTTCAGTTCAGTCACATGTTCAACAACGAAAGACTAACAGTTATTAGAGTCCCAGTTAGCACTCCTCAGGCAGTCACAGGCAGGGTGGTTATCGAGGGAATCTTCCAAAGTGCAACACCTGCAACAGACACCACAGTGGCCAGTGTAACAAGGGTCGCTGTCAAAGATGCCTCAAGATGGGTCATGAGGCCAAGGATTGTCGGAGCCCTCGGCCTGCGAATCAGAATCAGCAGCAGCCACCAGCACAGCAGAATCAGCAACAGGGCAACGGGGGATGTTTTCATTGTGGTGCTGAAGGTCACTTCAAAAGGCACTGTCCTCAGCTAAACAGGAACCCGAACAACAACAACAACAATCACCAGGGCAACGGGAACAACAACAATGGGGGAAACAACAACTATAATGGCAATGAAGCTAGGGGTCGTGCTTTCGTGTTGGGTCAGGGCGACGCAAGGAATGATCCCAATGTAGTTATGGGTAAGTTCCTTCTTGACGACTTTTATGTTACTGTATTGTTTGATTCGGGTGCGGATACAAGTTACGTGTCATTGAAAATTAGCCAAATGTTAAAACGTGCACCAACTCCCTTAACCACCAAACATGTCGTAGAGTTAGCAAACGGTAAAAGTCTAGAGGCCACGTATATAGTTCAGGGTTGTAATCTTATCCTCGCTGGTCAGACTTTCTCCATCGATCTCATTCCTATAGTTCTGGGTAGTTTCGACATCGTCATCGGCATGGATTGGTTATCCAAGCAGCAGGCAGAGATCCTATGTAAGGAGAAGATCATTCGTATTCCTCGTTCGGGTAAGGAAACTCTCGAAGTTCAAGGCGACAAGAGTGGTGCCGTGGTTAGCATCATCTCTTTCTTGAAGGCTCAGAAATGTTTGCGAAAGGGTCATACGGCTATCTTGGCACTGGTTACTGATGCATCGACGAAAGAGAAAAGGATAGAGGATATTCCAGTTGTACGTGATTTTCCTCAAGTGTTTCCTGAAGATTTACCTGGTCTACCGCCCCATCGCCAGGTCGAGTTTCAAGTCGAGCTAGCTCCAGGAGCAGCACCTATAGCTCGCGCACCGTATCGTTTAGCTCCAACAGAACTGAAAGAACTGTCTAAGCAACTATAAGAGCTCTTGGATAAAGGCTTCATTCGTCCAAGCTCTTCGCCTTGGGGAGCTCCAGTTTTATTCGTGAAAAAGAAGGATGGCACTTTTAGGATGTGTATAGACTACCGCGAACTGAACAAGGTCACAGTGAAGAATCGTTATCCTCTTCCTCGTATTGACGACTTATTCGACCAGTTGCAAGGGTCGAGTTACTACTCCAAGATTGATCTAAGGTCCGGTTATCATCAGCTGAGAGTCCGGGATGAGGACGTCTCCAAGACAGCATTCAGAACTCGCTACGGCCATTACGAGTTTCTTGTCATGCCATTCGGGCTTACGAACGCGCCTGCAGTCTTCATGGATCTTATGAACAGGGTGTGCAAACCCTATCTAGACAAGTTCGTCATTGTTTTCATCGACGACATTCTGATCTACTCCAAGAGTCAGGAGGAACACGAGCAGCACTTACGTCTTATCTTGGAACTCCTTCGAAAGGAACAACTGTACGCCAAGTTTTCAAAATGCGACTTCTGGCTTCGTGAAGTCCACTTCTTAGGCCATGTGGTGAACAGAGATGGGATTCATGTTGATCCATCCAACGTAGATTCGATCAGGAACTGGCCTGCACCACGTACACCAACGGAAATACGCCAATTCTTGGGTTTGGCGGGGTACTACAGACGATTCATAAAGGACTTCTCAAAGATCGCACAACCGCTTACAATGCTGACACAGAAAGGTGTTATCTATCGTTGGGGTAATACACAAGAAACGGCTTTTCAGTACCTGAAGGATAGACTATGCAGCGCACCTATTCTCTCATTGCCAGAGGGCACGGATGATTTTGTGGTCTATTGTGACGCATCGATACAGGGGCTCGGTTGTGTATTGATGTAACGGGATAAAGTTATTGCTTACGCTTCTCGTCAACTCAAGGTTCACGAACGGAACTACACGACGCACGATTTAGAGCTGGGAGCTGTCGTTTTCGCGCTTAAGATATGGCGACACTATCTGTACGGTACCAAGTGCACAATTTACACCGATCACAGAAGTCTCGAGCATATCCTTAAGCAAAAGGATTTGAACATGCGTCAACGACGATGGGTCGAACTTTTGAACGATTACGAATGCGCTATCAAGTACCATCTAGGCAAAGCCAATGTTGTGGCTGACGCCCTCAGTCGGAAAGACACTACACCTAGGCGTGTACGAGCATTGCAGCTCACAATCCAGTCTAGCCTTCCAACACAGATACGAGATGCTCAGGTAGAAGCATTGAAACCAGAAAACGTAAGGGCTGAAGCCTTACGTGGCTCAAGGCAACGATTAGAACAAAAGGAAGACGGCGCCTACTATGTAACAGGGCGTATTTGGGTACCACTATACGGCGGTTTACGAGAACTTGTGATGGATGAAGCTCACAAGTCTCGCTACTCGGTACATCCAGGGTCGGATAAAATGTACCACGATCTCAAAACAACATATTGGTGGCCTAGCATGAGAGCCCACATCGCGACTTACGTCGGCAAGTGTTTGACATGTGCAAAAGTCAAAGTGGAGTATCAGAAACCAGCGGGCCTACTTCAGCAACCCAAGATACCACAATGGAAATGGGAAGAAATTTCCATGGATTTTGTTACAGGCCTACCCAGATCTCAGCGTGGGAATGATACTATATGGGTGATCGTGGATCGACTCACCAAGTCTGCACACTTCCTGGCTATTAAGGAAACGGATAAGTTCTCCACCCTCGCAGACGTTTATCTTAAAGAAGTTGTTTCGAGGCACGGGGTGCCCACCTCCATCATTTCGGATCGGGATGCACGATTCACGTCAGAGCTATGGCAAGCGATGCACAAATCTTTTGGCTCACGGTTAGACATGAGCACAGCATATCATCCTCAGACGGATGGGCAGTCTGAGCGCACGATCCAGACTCTCGAAGACATGCTTCGGGCTTGCGTTATCGACTTCGGCAACGGCTGGGAAAAGCATCTCCCTTTGGTGGAGTTTTCGTATAATAACAGCTATCACACCAGCATTCAAGCCGCTCCATTTGAGGCATTGTACGGGCGTAAATGCCGGTCACCTCTCTGTTGGGCAGAGGTGGGGGATAGTCAGATCACGGGTCCAGAGATTGTAGTGGACGCCACGGAAAAGATTGCGCAGATACGGTAACGCATGGCGGCAGCTCGCGATCGCCAGAAAAGCTACGCTGATAAACACAGAAAACCGCTCGAGTTCCAAGTTAGGGATCGAGTGCTACTCAAAGTCTCACCTTGGAAGGGTGTGGTTCATTTTGGTAAACGAGGCAAGCTCAATCCACGGTATGTTGGACCGTTCGAAATCACTGAAAGAATAGGCAAAGTAGCCTACAGACTAAACCTACCAGCTGAACTCGGTGCAGTTCACAACGTATTCCATGTGTCGAATCTGAAGAAGTGTCTGTCAGATGAGACCCTCATAGTTCCTTTTAAGGAACTCACTATCGATGAGCGGTTGCAGTTCGTCGAGGAACCAGTTGAAATCACGGACCGGGATGTCAAGGTCCTCAAGAACACTAGAATACCTCTTGTTCGAGTTCGTTGGAACTCCCGTCGTGGCCCAGAGTATACCTGGGAACGAGAAGATCAAATGGAACTCAAGTATCCCCAGTTGTTCGAAAACCGTGCAACCACTACTGAGGCTGAAGCTACTACTACAGAATTTCGGGACGAAATTCCAAATCAACGGGGGGATGATCTGACACCCCAGGAAAACCAGTAAACGATACAACTTACCTAGCTTCGTCAGTAACCGCATGCTAAATTTCGGGACGAAATTTCTTTCAATTTGGGGATAATGTGACAACTCGAGTTTCCGATTTTCACTTTCACATTTATTGCACGTTGACTTTGACTGTTTAGTAGTTGACTTGTTTGACTTGTAACCATACATTTTATATTTTAATGAGACGTGTTATGATTGTGCTTATATGTGATTTATTGTTGTTGTAAACTATAACATGGATTATTATAAAACACATACACTGGTTCACCATCAAACAACTCGACGAGACAGAGTTGTGATTCGCCATTTACTTACTCGACGAAACAGGGTTTTGTTTCGTTGCAAGCCTCTCGACGAAACAGCCTGTTTCGCCGGCCCAGATTCGTTAAGGCCCAGTAACGGCCCAATACGTTACACCGAGTATTTAACTAGTTCCACGGGTTATTTGTTACAACTTTAGCAAACAAGAAAAACCCTAGAGCTCTCCTGTGCATCGTCGGCAGCCCCCATCATCCGAGAGTTCATCTTTTTTCCGTCCGTATTACTCGCTTAGTTCCGGTTAGTTATTGTTAGTGTTTATTAGTGAATTGTTGATAAACACTATGCTGAATCTGTGAATGCACAACTGTATGATTTCTTATTAACCATAGATAGAGATTAGGGTTTGTAAAGATGATCAAATGGTGGATGTTTATGGCATTAACGATGGATTTATGTTTAACCGTGATGCATGTTGTTGTCAAACTGAATGAGTGGCTGATCAATGAAACTGGGTTATTGATATTGTTAATCCGATACTATGATTTTATGTGAATGGGCCGAATGTTCTTGCCGATCTGATGATTTCGTGTTAGAACTATGTACCGATGTCCTGAATATTGTATGATTTCTGTATGATTGTTGCGTTTCGTTACGACGGCTGACTAGGGTTTCTGTGTTGATACTGTAACTGATCGGCATGATTGACGTAATTGAAATTTGACGTAACTGATGTTCGAAGTAACTGACTTGTTTGGCGAAACAGAACTCTCGGCGAAACAGAATGTGTTTCGCCAAGGGTTATCGACGAAATAGAATCTTGTTTCGTCAAAGGGTGATTGACGAAACAGAGTATGTTTCGTCAATCTGTGTTTCGCCGACTTGAGTACTTTACACAGTAACTCGACTTAACTCTGTTAGAAGATAACTGGATTGATTAACTGCTGTTAAGTGATGTGCATGACTTGTATGATATTGAATACATGTTCAGTACTTCTGTTATTATATCTGTACGTGAACAACTTGAATATAAACTGATTATGTATACGTGCGTACTTTAGGACGTGATTGATTTACTTTGAGCACATACTTAGCATACCGAGCAAACCAAGGTGAGTTCACACTCTTACTAAGGCATGTGATTCCCAGGGTTTTGGAATGGGATTGAAGGAATAAGGTTGAATAGAATCGTACTTACATTGTTACTAGACTACCATACCATCGTCCTCGGTTGTGCAGGACACATACGTAAAACCTACGTATACTTATGCTACTTACCGTCCTCAGGTTGCGAAGGACACTCACGTAAAACCTACGTGAACTTATACTCACTACTGCCTCGGTTGTGTCAGGAACTTACTTAAAACCTACGTAAACCCCCGCGTACCCTATCCTCGGTTGTGAAGGATACTTACGTAAAACCTACGTAAACTTGTACGTATTAC
Organism: Helianthus annuus; assembly: GCF_002127325.2. NCBI lineage: Eukaryota > Viridiplantae > Streptophyta > Magnoliopsida > Asterales > Asteraceae > Helianthus > Helianthus annuus. The sequence goes on from NC_035445.2 coordinate 49,901,948, forward strand.
TGTTCTCGGGACATGTAGAACACTTATGGTTATGAATAGTCTAGTGGTTATACAACATGGGAAGCCCCCACCAATAGAACGTACTATCGGCCCAGTAGAGCCACATGTCACAAACGAACTTACTATTACGCATTTACTTTATGTGAACTCGCTCAACTAGTTGTAGATCCTCTGTTACATGCCTTGCAGGTCGTTAGATACATGGAGTTTGCACAGGGAGGAGCTGGTCGTTATGGGCTTGGATCGTGATTGTTTCATTAAACACTTATGACATTTCACACTTTATACTGTTGGGTTTTACTTATACGCTTCCGCTAAACAGTGATAACATATTTATGTTGTGGAACACCTTTCATATGAATTGGTTTAGTTAAATTGCAATTACTTTTACTTTATACATTGTTCTATATGATTGGTGGCTTGATCCTGGTCAGTCACGCTCCCAAGCGGTGATACTCCGCAGGTGGATTTTGGGGGTGTGACAAGATATACCTAAAACCGCTTTTCTCACTCGTTACGGCCACTATGAGTTCGTTGTTATGCCTTTTGGTTTAACCAACGCACCCGCGGTTTTTATGGATCTGATGAATCGCGTGTGTAAACCTTACCTCGACCGTTTTGTCATCGTATTCATCGACGATCTCTTGATTTATTCCAAGTCGAATGCCGAACACGCGCAACATCTACGTTTGGTTCTCGAGTTACTCCAAGGGAACCAACTCTATGCCAAGTTCTCCAAGTGTGAATTCTGGCTGGAGGAGGTTCAGTTTCTGGGTCACATTGTGAATAGTCAAGGTATCCATGTCGATCCTGCGAAGATTGAAGCAGTTATGTTGGTGCACTACATCTGCTGATTCCGTCTTGTATCGAGTCACTGTCTTAGAACGTTAGATCTGGGAATGTAATATGAGAAATTGGAGAAAATGTATAGAATTAGAGGTTGGATCGCTCTTAGGACCATTAGGTTAGTGGACCGCTCGAGTGATCATGTTGGATCGCTCGAGTGGCAACTTATGTGAATCGCTCCAATGACACCTTATGGACCGCTCATGTGACATCATGTATGGGCCGCTTATTGGGCCTGTCCAATAAGCGGTCCCAAAGCCCTATATATACATGATGAGCGATTCCATTTGTAACAGAGCGTAGAAATCGTGCCGAAGCTCTGCCAGTGCGAGATTTGAGCTGTAAACGTTTGAAATCAATAAACAAGTAGTTAAAGTGATTTGCTTGCTGTTTCTACCTTAGTTTCTTGTTATTCCGCACCTGAAACCAAGGAGAAAGCCTCTGAACGACTCGTTTGGGTCACCAAACGATCCTACAATTGGTATCAGAGCACAGGAGGAGGTTCTCTGCAGAAATTAGCTGGATTTTGTCACTTTTTCTTACTTCTACATCTTCTTTTTCTGATTCGGGAAGATTTCACGGTCGGAATTCACTCAAATTCTCACAGATTGTGCGCAATAGTACCGTGACAAACCCTTGAAAGTTTCAGATCAAAATTCGAAGTTTAAGTGGGTCAAAATTGGATTTGAAATTTTGGACCGCTCATCCGGACGGATCGTGAACCGCTCATTCGGTCGGATTGATCTTGGACCGCTCCAAATTCATTGTTGTAAACCGCTTATTCAGACTACTTTGAACCGCTCATATGGACGAGTGGTGGATCGCTTATTTGGACCGCTTATTTGAACATTTCATCTGGACCGCTTATTTGATCATCATTTGGTTCGCTCATTTGAACGATCCACGTGTTTGGTCATTTTCTGGTTTGCTTATCAGTCAAAGTCTGATCCAAGTGTACATCTAGCAGTTTCGCTTAATCAAATAATGGAGTTCAATATCTTTAACATGACTCAAGAAGAATGTGATAGAAGAAAAGTATTAACGAAAGAGTTTGATTCATTTTCAGGTTTTCCAGGAGAAAGCACAAGATGTGTCATTGAGAGATACAAACATCTTGTTCATTCAATGTCCATATTTGGTTTAACCAAAGCATCAGAGGAATGGGTCGAAAAATTTGCCATTGCTTTACCTCAAGAGGAATGGGAAAATTACATCTTAAAATTAAAAAGTTCTGGAGAATTTTCTAGTCTAACAATTAGTCAACTCATTGGAAAAATTGAAGAACAGATGAAAATTAACGATGAAAAGAAAGATGAAGCTTCAGAAATCAGAGAATCTGTAGAGTCTGGATCTTTAAGTTCTACGTTAGTATGCTCTAAATGTGACAACTTGAAGACAAACAATGACAAACTCATGAAAGACATAGAAAGTTTGGCATCTGAAGTCAAAAGGTTGAAAGACGAGAAGCATACTGCTGAAAAGCAGATTCTTATGGTTCAGGGTATTTGTGAGAAACTGAAAGTTGAAAACAACAAACTGTTAAGTAATTTTAACAGTTTGATGTTGAAAAGTCAGAAGTTTGAAGAAAAGGTTAAAAATTGTGAAATTGAAAAAACAAAAATTGAGAAAGATTTTCAAAATCAAATGAAAATTCTTGAAGATGGGAGAAATGTGTTTAGTAAAAACAACATTGAAAAACAGAAAATGATAAATTCCCATCTTCAGAAAATTATCAAACTTGAAAAAGAAGGTGAGTACGCTCAAGTGAAAATCAAAAAGTTGGAAAAAGAGCTTGAAAGCAAACAGAAATCATCAGAAGATGAAGATTTCTGGATCAAGTTGGAAAATAAGAATTTGAAAGCAAATGAATCAAAATTTCAAGAACAGATAAAAGTTCTGGAAAATAAAACATCTGTTCTTGAAAATTTGAAGATTGAGAATGAAAATTCTATCAAGTCTCATCTTGAGAGAATTTCTCAGCTTGAAAAAGAAGCTGAGAATTCAAGAATTAAGATTGATGAACTTGAAAAGAAATTGATAGGTTTTGTGGCTTCATCAGACAATTTGAAGTTTCCCTGCCCAAAACCAATCAATTCTATGCCGATAAGTGAAAATGTTACAAACTTTGACGAAGTCAAAGTTGAAGATTGTGATGAGAAAACTGATGATGAAAATGAGAAATTTTATTCAGCAGATGAGTCTGAGACAGAGTCTGATGCTGAAATTAAGAAAAAGAAAACAATTTCAAAATTAACAAGAAAATTTCAGAAAAATGTTTTACACTCGACTGAAAAGGGAGAATGCTCTAAGCAAAAACCTGTGAAGAAGATTGTAGAACAGAAACAAAAATTTAAAAATGAAGAAAAAAACTCATCAGTACGATCATCTAATCAAAAGAAAAAATTACAAAAAATAGAAAATGAAAATTCAAAAATTGTTGGGTGCAGGACAGACCACAGTGCTTCAAAGCCAAATCCAGCAAAGTTGAGGAAGGAGTATCACCAAGCCAAACAATGCTTTGATCTGAGCGTTTGGACTAAAAATGGTGATAGGTATGATAACAGAGTGTGTTACAGCTGTGGCTATCACGGACACATTGCTGTTAACTGCCACTATTGGAATTATGAGACCAGGAGATGCTTTAACTGCAACATCAAAGGTCACATTGCCAGAGATTGCCCAAGGAAATCAAGTGAAAGGTTGAGGGTTAATTTTCAGAAAACGGCAAAGATTCCAGTCAAAGTCAAGCCCCAGGAGCTAAAGGGTCTGAAACCTAAAGTTCCAGTACAGTCAATTCAGGAAAAGAAAGTTATACTTTCACAGGGGCAGAAAGACCGACTGAGGAAGAAGAGGAAGAAAGCGAGAGAATATCTCGAGAAGATTTTGTCCTCGGGTTCACGGGACAAACAGAATAATAGTTCTGATGAATCTACTCCTTCATCTGCAAAGTTGAGCAAAAAGAATTCATCAGATACAAATCTGAGGACAAAAGAGGAGAAGAAGAAGGAAAAGGTCGGCGATGAATCTGACAGATCAAAGTCGGACAAGCCACCTGTAGGCAATGATTCTAGAATGGTAAAACCAGAGGAGCCATTGGTTAAGGTAAAAGTTGAAAATTCTAGTTTAACAATGGATGTGAAAAACTTTCCACCATTGTTGAGCAAGAATTCAAAATCACCCAAGGACAGTCAGGCTTGGGTGAAATTGTTTAAATAGAAAAACCTGACTTGCCGGAGATCCCAAGATGGTATCGTGGATCATGAATCGGCACATTTCTTGAGAAATTTCACTTTGGTGATTTTTCGATTTACATGTGGTAAATCAGGGACATTAATTTGTACTTGATTTTCTACTGATGGTTTTGATAAAACTGGAATTGATAAATTTTTCAAATGTTTGAAAAAAAAAACAACAAGTTGATGAGATAACCCCGTATTTACAAATGGTTGTTACACAAACTAATTTTTCCGGAAAAACCATTTTGATTAAAACAAACTTAAGTGTTTTGAAATCACAATGGGAAAATAGTTTGTTGTGAGGAGGAGTTCTGATTGTTTTTGCACAAGAATGGTGAATTGAGGTAATTCACATAATGTTGTCAAGTTTCTTGTATAGTTTGTTTTCAATTTTTTTTTCTCAGAAAATCAAAATTGAAACATATTTTGATTTTAGGGGGAGTAATAAAATTTTGAAAAATTTAAAAAAAATTGAAAAATGAAAATGAGTTTTGTTGCAAAAAGAGGAGATGATAGTACATCGGTGGAATATCACAGCATGCTAGAGATTTGTAAAGTCAAAATTGTTTTTAAACGAGTCTTACTAATGATGTGTCAGTAGGCTTCACACAGTTAGTAAATTGTATTCGAGATATAAACATAAAATCAAACTTACTTATTTTGTGGGGAACACTACTTGGATATATAGGTAACCCCTGAAATCTCGTTTGAAAGGTTTCTTATTCTGAAATACTAGGTTCTTGTACTCAAATGATGTCTGTGGTATTATTCCGGGACTTCTGCTGAACGGTAGTTCTGACCTAGTCCCTGGCTAATACTTCCTTCATATGCTTGAAACATAGCATAAAGCCCTCAGCTGATTAGACAATAAAATTGATGATCAGTTGTTGTAGCTGAAAAGATCCTCTAAAGGGGACACACTGCTAAGTCGAAGCTGATATCTCTCTGCTGAACGGAAGTTCTGACCTGAGATCCCTCAGTTCTCGCATTTTTCCCCTAATTTATATACAGATAACATTTGTAGTATACTTACCTGTAAATCAGAATATTGGGATCTGGATACGGGAGTATATTCAAGAGGTGGGACACTCAAAAAAGTTTAAGTGCTAATACATTAAATACGTATCTTGAATAAATTGAAAATTTGTGTAGAGGTTTAAGTGGACAACAATACTGACAATCAGAAGTAAATTTGTTTTTAACATTTGCTGATTAATCAAGATCAACGGTGTTGGTGATATGTCTCAAAAACCGATATGATCCTCTTGCACAATCTCTCAAAAATAGTGTTCATTTCTGTATTTCTCTAAATTCAAAAATCCAAAAATATTGTTTGTTTGTTAGATATTTGAAAATTACAAAAAGATTTTCGACAACAGAGTGTGAAGAACTGATATTTGACATTTCAAGTGCTAAACATGTTGAACTTGTGGTTTGGGAGAGGGTGTAAAATTGTGAAGATTTGAAATGCAAATTTGGTTCATTAACTTGATGAATAAGTTGAATGGTAACCTACAGTTTGATCTTCATAATTTTTCTTATATGATTTGCTGATTCATTAAGTTGAATTGCAAATTGTATTAGTTCGTAATAGTATGGTTGAGTTTTGCAGGTTTCTGATCCTGTTGCTACGAATAGCCAGGAGACACATCAGAACCAGAGGAGAGCTTAAACAGAGAAAGCCAGGAGTTCATTTCAATGGTGATAACGATTTCCAGACAGAGATCCCAGCATTATGATAGGGGGAGTCTGATGAAAGTTAGAGCCAGAGAATGATCCAGGCATGTGATTCCAGGAAGGAATTCCTGAAGAAGATATTATTCCAGGCTGAGTTCCTGAAGAAGGCCGAACAAGATTGAAGAGTTGTGAATGTTTGAAGACTCTCACTGAAGATTCCATCAACATTCAAGGGGGAGTCTTGCAGTTGTCTGTCGACTACTTCTTCATTCGTGTCTTAGAATGATAGAATGATAAAGAGAGAGAAGCCCAAAGACTGATCAAGACTGAAGAACTGAAGACAGCATTGTTGTGACTCGATAGTCGACTCCATCAACATCTGAGGGGGAGTCTGTTGGTACACTACATCTGCTGATTCCGTCTTGTATCGAGTCACTGTCTTAGAACGTTAGATCTGGGAATGTAATATGAGAAATTGGAGAAAATGTATAGAATTAGAGGTTGGATCGCTCTTAGGACCATTAGGTTAGTGGACCGCTCGAGTGATCATGTTGGATCGCTCGAGTGGCAACTTATGTGAATCGCTCCAATGACACCTTATGGACCGCTCATGTGACATCATGTATGGGCCGCTTATTGGGCCTGTCCAATAAGCGGTCCCAAAGCCCTATATATACATGATGAGCGATTCCATTTGTAACAGAGCGTAGAAATCGTGCCGAAGCTCTACCGGTGCGAGATTTGAGCTGTAAACGTTTGAAATCAATAAACAAGTAGTTAAAGTGATTTGCCTGCTGTTTCTACCTTAGTTTCTTGTTATTCCGCACCTGAAACCAAGGAGAAAGCCTCTGAACGACTCGTTTGGGTCACCAAACGATCCTACAAGTTAAGAGTTGGATTACGCCAAAGAACTCTTCTGAAGTCCGTTCTTTTCTCGGATTAGCGGGCTATTATCGACGATTTATCGAAGGATTCTCTAAGATCGATGTGCCGCTTACCACTCTTACGCATAAAGACAGGTCTTTTGTTTGGGGAACCGAACAAGAATCTGCTTTCCAAACCCTCAAGCATAAGCTCTGCAATGCTCCTGTTCTCATATTGCCCGATGGGAACGACGGTTTCATTGTCTATTGTGATGCTTCCAACCTTGGTCTTGGTTGTGTTCTCATGCAATGGGACAAGGTTATAGCTTACGCTTCTTGACAGCTCAAAATCCACGAGAAGAACTATACAACCCATGATTTCAAGCTAGGCGCGGTTGTTTTTGCATTAAAGATTTGGCGACACTACCTGTATGGTACCAAGTGTACGATCTTCACTGATCACAGGAGTCTACAACACATCTTTGATCAGAAAGAACTCAATATGCGTCAACGCCGATGGGTAGAACTCCTCAACGATTACGACTGTGAGATTCGTTATCACCCAGGCAAGGCAAATGTCGTTGCCGACGCGCTCAGCAGACGGAGTTATTTGCTCAGCATTCGTAATACCCAAGCCCAACACGATCTCGAAACCCTCATCCGCGAAGCCCAACATGCTTGCTTTAATGAACGCACCCTGAAGAAAGAGAGAATCTATCACGATGGAGCTCAGCTTGTAAGCAAATCGAATGGGATCTTCTATTTTCTGGACCGAATTTGGATTCCTAAGCGGACTGAATTACGAAGGATTTTAATGGATGAAGCCCACAAATCTCGGTATTCTATTCATCCCGGTGCCGATAAAATGTACCAGGACCTACGCTACAAGTACTGGTGGCCGGGAATGAAAAGGGATATCGCTCTCTATGTCGGGAGATGCCTGACTTATGCAAGGGTCAAGGCTGAACATCAAAGACCCTCTGGCTTACTCGAACAACCGCCAATCCCTATATGGAAGTGGGAGAGTATAGCTATGGATTTCATAACCAAGCTTCCACGTACGTCGTCAGGTCACGACAACATTTGGGTTATAGTTGATCGTTTGACCAAATCAGCCCACTTTTTTCCAATACGAGAAGACTACAAGGTAGAGCGATTAGCCCGAATCTACACCGACGAGATCATTTGTAATCATGGTACGCCTCGTGACATTATCTCTGACCGTGATGCTCGGTTTACCTCGCGATTGTGGGAAACGTTTCAACCAGCTCTCGGTACTATGCTTAACCTGAGTACCGCATTACATCCGCAGACCGACCGACAGACAGACTGAAAGAACGATTCGTACTCTTGAAGACATGCTCCGTGCGTGTGTCATAGACTTCGGTGGTAATTAGAACAAATACCTGCCGTTAGTCAAATTCTCGTACAGCAACAGTTATCATGCCAGCATCTAGATGGCACCATTCGAGGCCCTATATGGAAGAAAATGTCGATCGCCTATCGTATGGCACGAGATCGGTCACTCGCAAATTAACCGTTCCTGAGCTATTACAAGAAACGACTGACAAAGTCCTCCAAATCCGAGACAACTTGTTGAAAGCTCGGGATAGACAGAAAAGTTACGCCGATAAACGACGCAAGCCCCTTGAATTTGACGTTGGCGACTACGTACTCCTAAAGGTATCACCTTGGAAGGGTGTGGTCAGATTCGACAAGAAAGGGAAACTAGCGCCTCGATATGTTGGACCTTTTAAGATTCTGGAAAGGGTCGGAAAAGTCGCCTACAGACTCGAACTACCGGAGGAACTTAGTAACGTCCACCCGACTTTCCACATGTCAAACCTCCGAAAATGCCTGGCTGAGCATGATCTGATTGTGCCTCTCGACGACCTTCAAATAAACGAAACACTACACTTCGTGGAAAAGCCTGTCGAAATCATGGATCGCCAAACCAAGCAGCTCAGACGCTCGCGCATTCCTATCGTGAAAGTCCGACGGGAAGGCAAACGAGGCGCAGAGTTCACTTGGGAACTCGAAAGCGACATGAAGGCGAAGTACCTGCAGTTGTTCAGGTGAAAGTCTAGAGAGAGAAAGTTCTCAAACGTGATTCACGGTGCTGTGCAGCTTCCAGCCTAATTTCTGGATGAAATTCCCTAAACAAGGGGAGGCTGTAACACCCCGTGTTATCGAATGTCAAAGTCAAAGTCAAAGTCAAGATTGACTTCTTTGACTATAGTTAAGTCTATTTATGCTTATGTTTATGTTAGTTGTATTATGTGGAGTAATTAATTACAATCGAATTAATCGAAGTTTATTTATCGATACGAACCACTTTACGACTGTGAATAATAGGAGGTAACAATGCGATAAAGTCAACTAATCAAGCTAACCTGATCATCATCGAACTCGAAACTAGAATTACGCGAACTTTGGTTGTTATTATACGTGTGTGTGCCTTATGTGTTACTTGTGCATGTTTACTTTATGTTACGTGTGGTAATCAATCGAAACTCAATCGAACTCAATCGAAATCAAATTATGATAATTAGTAGCGAAAAGACAACGCGAGACTAGATGATTGTATGTTAGATATAGTGGATGGGATTAAAAGTAATTTGAATAGGAAACTCTATCGTATTCTCATCAATCGCAATCGAAATCGAAATATCAAAAATCGTCGCACTGAACACTCGAAACAGGCAGCTGAACGATCAGGCTCTCAGCCGATCAAACGGCCCATCCGATCGGACTGCTGTCCGATCGGACAGGCTGTCCGATCGGGATTCCTGGCCGATCGCCCAGCCCTTTCCTCTTTTGGAAGCCTATAAATACCCCTGTCATTGTCATACTTTCTACTTTTGGAAAGCTATGACCGACCAGCTCGTGCTCTCGTCCTTTTTCTCCGATTTCTCTAGATTCCGGTAAGATTTCATCCTAAATCTTGTACTTTCTTAATGTATGCACACTCCTACACCTTTCTATCTTTCAAATCTTGGTTTCCAACCGTGAAATCATCATGATTCAAGTGTTCTAGGATGATGTCATCATGGTGTTCTTGAAGAACTTCATGTTTTGGCCTCAATCCACCAAGAATCACTTGGATCTAACCGATTTCCACATAAACAAGCAAGGATCTTCCATAGATCTAAACATTTACACGGTGAAAAGGGATTGAAAGAATGTTTTCCAACTTTCTTTCAACTCTTTTACACTCAGAGCCTTCAAACCGATAGAAACGGAGCTTGTGCCGACTTGCTAATCATCTCGGTGGTTGCACGACTCAAGATTCGGGTTCTATCTACGAGGTCCACAAATTTCGGGTTAAACGTTAAACTAAGTTCCGAACAGTTCACCAGCTGGATTTGGGTGATTCCTGTCCGAGCAGGAGAAATCAGTAAGAATGAGGGTTCTATGGTTCAACTCGTTGTCAGAGCACCTCGGTATAACGACAAACAATCAAAACAACCAAGTGTTAGACGAACAGGCCGACCAGGTCAGGAAGCCGACCGATCGGGCTGACTGTCCGAACGGACAGCCCAGCTGATCGGACAAGCCAGCCGATCGACCAGGCCAACCGATCGGCTAGCACATGGCCCCACACCTTAACAATTTCATGAAGTCTAGTATTGAACGAAGTGCTGTTCGATCGGACTACGGTCTGATTTGAATTACTCTTCGGATCATGAGATACTATGCTTCAACACTTGATCGATTTCAAACATGATTCAACGCGTTGGAGTGCCACCCGATCGGTCAAGTCGTCCGACCAGGTGACACCCTGATAAGAACTTGTTGTTGAAGTACCTAACCGATCGGTTAAGTCGGCCGATCAAACGAACTGTTCGATCGATCGACCTGATAGGTAAGGATACTTCGATGTTTTCAAATACTACAACAAAAACTTCAAAAGTTCAAACCATCATACACAAACACATCCTTCTCAAAGGAAGAAACAATCCACTCAAACAGCCATCCGATCGGCCTACCGACCGACCGGACAGACTGTCCGAACGGACTGGTTAACCGAACGATCAAGCCGTCCGATCGGACTGGTTAACCGAACGATCAAGCCGTCCGATCGGACCTACCGTCCGATCGACCAGGCTGTCCGACCCTCCAACACTCGTTTCCATTCTTCGCATTGCTTATCGTTATGCTCAGCAGACACGGGGGCGTGGTCAACTGTTGCAGACGCATTTAATGAAATTGCGAATTGCAATTAATGAAGAGAGAGAGTCGGATGGACACGAGGCCGTGCCCAAGCTTCTGTTCAGCCTATAAATAGGAGTGCTTGGAGCTCTTGCAACTCATCCCTTGGCACACTACCTCTCTCACACTTCACCCACCACCCACCACCATCACAACACCATCATCCACCACCATCATCCATTGTCCATCATAGAGTGTGCGAGTCGTCTCGGGATCCAAGATTGATCGTAAGAGTTCTTGACAATCAAAGGCCATGTTTGCCTAAGTCTCTTACATCACTTGGTGAAGACAAGTGTTTAGTGTAATACTTTTTATTTTTAATCTTTTGCACTTTTTAATTGGTTTTGTATTAATGACTTTAATTACTAGTTTCTTATGTTGAAGGTGATTCTTCCTTATCGTTTGTCCGTGGTGTCTTGGCATTATTTTACTGTCTATATAAAATAAAAGATTTTCACCATTCATATCTCCACGGTCTATATGGTGGTATGTTGGCTACCTGGTCGGGGGTTAAGGGAACGGTTTGGTAAGAGTCTTGCCATTGTTCAGTGTATAGATCCTGCAAAGGACCTGGGTCAAATTTAGTAGGACCTCCTTCAATACCCAACGGTATTGGATGGCGTGGGTCCAAACTCTTTGATCCCCTCATAAGTTAAACTACAATTAAAACTTTAACCCGGCTACTTAGGACTGTATCCCTGCTGACTCAGACTACGTAGCCGAGGGTAACGTCGCCTTCAAAAGAGGGGCCTAACACATTATGCATTAATAACTTAATTAATTATCTTTCAATAATCCGACCCTTTAGGATTGTATCCTTGCTGACTCAAACTACTGGGTTGAGGGTAACGTCACCTTCAAAAGAGGGGCCTACTACAATAACTAAGATAATCTATTAAACAAGTGCAAAAGTGCGAAAATAATCAAAGGTTACATTACACACGAGTCGGATCCAAGTGATTCATCTTGTCTATCTGTTTTTATTTTTATTTTATTTTTCAGCATTTTAGTTAGTTTTATTTTCTTAGTTTAAAAACCCTTTTCTAACATTTTGATTTGATTAGACGTTGAGGATAAACCGGTACTAAAAGCTCTTGTGTCCATGGACGACGTCGGTATCTTACCAACACTATACTACGTCCACGATGGGTGCACTTGCCCATATGTATGTTTAGTGTTAGTAAATATCGTGTTTTATAAATTTAAAACTTGGCTAAAAAGTGTAAAAAGGGCTTAAAATATATACCTAAAATATACTACACCTCGCACACATCAAGTTTTTGGCGCCGTTGCCGAGGACACAAGGATTTTAAGAAAGTTAGGAATCAGCGGCCTAATCATTTTTTTAGGATTTTCTTAGTTTTTCAGCTTCTGCAGAACTCAACACGGGTCGTGCCTGCTGAACACGCCCTGTGCCCAATCATTGGAACTGGAAATCTTATTTTAAGTCAGACAGTAAGCTGAACACGGGGCCGTGCCCACTCAACACACCCCCGTGCCCAAGTTTCAGTTACTGAAAACAGAACCGTAAGATCCCGACGGTTGGTAATTTCTGACACAAAAATGAGTGATAATGATATTTTTTTGCTTTCGGCACTCTTATGGTACGTGGTGTCAATTATGTGGAGGCGGTCATAAAGAATTAGAATGCTATTTTCTAAATTATAAGCCCCACTATATAGACCCATCATTTTCCTGTAGCCTTAAGAGGGGCAAAAGTAAAAATAATCCTTATCTCTCCCTCGAATGCGCCCAACCGGACATTTTAGGAGAAATGCTTCTTGATGAACTATTTCAACTAGAAGATCTGGTTCTTAATTGGTTAAAAGAACTTAAGGTGGATTTCCTTAATTCATCTCAAGACGATGACCAAGAAGAATTGTTAGGTTCGCATTCAAATGAAAACAACCTCGTTGCTCCCAACAATACCTTCCACTCTAGTGAGGACTTGGACGATAGTCGTCCCTGTGCCGATTGTGCTGTGAAGGACTCCCCATCGACTTCGTTCGATGCATACATAGACCTGAGCGATTTGGCATACACCTTCTTTAACGAGAGCCCGGAAAAGGGTTGGACTTGTCCACCTACATTTAGCATAGGAATCACCCTCACCGACAACCTCTTGCGTTCTCGTCTTAATCTAGAGCAATTAAGGTACCTTAGGCACTTTGGGGTTGTTCCATCCAGTAAGGAACCGCCCGATCCGGATAAGTTCCTTGAAAATAGACAATCTTCATAATCAGCCTTTCGACACGGGGCCGTGCCCAGCCAACACGCCCCCGTGTCCACCAAAAGATTCCCTTCTGACTTTACGTCAGAATACGGACAAAATGTGTTAGGATCTTTCCTGCACACGGGGCCGTGTCCAGCATGCTATCGTTTTCTATAAATGCAGCCAAGAATCCTGCACATTTGGACCATCCAGGGACAGAGATTTGAAGGGATCTTCTCTCCTACCATCCTAGGTATGTTCTAAAAGAAGGTTCCAACAACCATCTTGTCCTTTCCTCTTTTATCCATTTCCTTCTTCTTCATCTTTCTCCAAAACCTCCATTAAAGCTTGAATATTTCAAGCTTTATTGTAAGGATGGTTGAAGTTTTGTTCAAGGAATCTTGTTAAAAAATAAGTTGCATAACATTGTTTTAAGTTATTATTACTCAAAAAGGCGTCACAAATTGGAAAATAACTTAAAACTTCGAGGTTCCTTGATCCAAAGTTCTGCAGAAAGGTGAACACGGGGCCATGCTCGTTGAGCACGGGGCCGTGTCCAAAGTACTGTTTCATTAAAATAAGTTATTTCTGGTTTGTTTTCGTAGAATGTCAAGTGAAAACAGTGGAACATCTTCTGTACATTCAAGAAACAATCGAAAAGGGAGAAGGCCTTCCATTGAAGTTACCCTTGTACACTACGTCATGGCTCTACGGGAAGCTCTCGATGAAATGACTTCGGTGGAGGAGGTCCTAATAGACCATATAAATTATCTTACGGTGGGGCTGGAAAATAGTTTTCAAGAAATTAACCTCTTGCACCAGAGGTTAAATATTCTTGTAACACCTCCCATGGAACCAATCCTCCCTCAAGAGGATTGGAACCTAGCAGTTGGAGTCAACAACCCTAACGGATGGGATGACATTCCAGCGGAGCCTCCCCTTGAAGATCTACAAGAAGTCCCGGTGGAAGTTGTACCTCCTCAAACCGACGCCAACGAGCCCGCCTTCTTCCTCCCAAGGGAGATAGAGGAATGGCTCGCCGACGTATGAGGAACCCATGCCCGAAGGAAGGAGTTCTTTGAAGCCACATCTAACCGAGAGAATCATCTCTTCGAAAATTTTGCTACTTAGAATAACTTTTAGGCTAGAACTCCTTGGTTTAAGCTTCTTGTGCTCGCTTATCTAAAATGTTAACTTCCTAGGATTATGTATTTCTCTCTATGACTTCAATGAAATGATGGTTTTTATGTTTGAATGGTGTTGTAATGAATAAAACACACTCGGGATGGTAAAGGATAACAAGGGAAACGAGAAACATCACCCCATGCACGAAAACAGGGCCATCCGACAAAAATTTCTTCATTACAACAAGTTCAGCACGGGCCGTGTCCGCCCAACACGGCCCCGTGCTGCACAATCTGCAGAAATCGCCCAGTTCAGGTAACTGGACACGCGCCGTGTTCACTGAACACGCCCCCGTGTCCAGGCTTCTGTTCCTCTTTATTAAATTTTGTCACTGGCACCTGAACACGGGGCCGTGTCCAGAATGCCAGTAACATAAAATTTTTCTTTTAACACCCTTTTACACATTCAATCAACCTAAAAACTTATTTTTGGGACACATTGAGGACAATGTGTAATTTAAGTGTGGGGGGATGCTAAAACCTTGAATCTTGCAAGTCCTAATTAACAAGCCTTACACAAAACTTTATTGGAACCGCTAATCACCCCAAATTTTTTCAAAAAATTTTCATTTTCTTTTTACTTGTCCAAGTTTAAGTTGGGAATTTCAAGTTCTAACAAGGTTATATTTTTACAAGCCTACAACCGATAGCGTCGTGATAAAAAGAACCAACATAAGAAAATTATGAAACGGCATGACAAGCTTAGTTAAAATTTGATTATATATACTTGATCACATAAAAACCCATTCCCACAAAAGTGAGTTTTGAGCCTTTATTGAGCATACAAATACATATCTTTACACTAAATGCTCATTTTTCGTTTCTTGTGTGAATAGCCGCTTGGTTCGTACGACTCTAGAACTTGCCACGACAATGCGTTCCCGGTCCTTACCAACTTAAACCCGAGTAAGTAAATGATTTTTGGCATTAGGACTAACCCTTTTTTCTTTCTACACCATTATTTTTCATTTTTTTTACCACCTACCCAAAATCCCCCTAGTTAACCCCTTTGATCCTGAACCTTTTCATTTCTTAACCCAAAACAATCACCCTTTTTTATCCACCTAAACCTTTTTATTTTAACCCTTTCTTTTAGTAACAGAGCTCGGTTTTTCTTATGACTTTTCGAAAAAAAATTGATGAAACCAAATAAACAAACAAGTTCATCAAAAAAAAAATAACTTTGTTTGAAACGAATGGTTCATCAAAATAAAATAAAAGTGTGAAAAATAAAAAGTCTTTCAAAAACCAACGTTTTGTTATGTAACAACTCTCATTAAAATTTATAATTAGAATGATAATTAATCAATAAGGAAACCCTAATTAAGACACCCAAATAATTCCGCATTAACCCTAAAATTTTCAGAACAATCAGAATTAGGATCAGGGCCCCTAAAACTCAGGGGGGGGGGGGGGGATAAACCCTAGTTGATAATTATCAACAAAATTGCGTTGTACAGATGAAATTCGAATTTTAAGTGAGTCAGCTAAGCTAGTCCCGAACTCAGCTAGTCTAGGTAAATAGACTGCACCCTTTACGGACCGTAAAGGAAAATGCCTTACGGACCGTAAGCATATGTGCTTCCCTTACGGACCGTAAGGGTTGAAGCATACGGTCCGTAAGCAAGTCTATTTTCTGGCTATAAATAGCCGACCTTGGGACTTGAAATTAGAAATGAAAACGACGTTCAATTGCTGTCTGTATGTCGAATTAACACCAAAATACTATAATTAAACACACACTGTATTCGAATCGCTGCCACAAAACAGGGTAATTACTCGATCGCTATTACGATTCATTTTCCGAGATCAATATATCCAAAGAATGTTTATGTGCCGCCCACATTGGGTTATACTTTGTCGTTCGTCGTTAAATCGATGAATGTTTAAGTATTGCACTTTGTCGTTCATTGTGAGAATTTGATCTCGTGAGTTATCGTAACTGTTGTATTGATCACTAACCCTGTTTTTTTGTGTGCATTATTGTTGAAATTAGGTTAACAGGGCTAAATCATATTCTATCCATACTAAATCTGCAATGTGAGTCATTCTCTTTTTATCAAATGTTTTACAATACTCCGAATTATTTTCCAAAAGTTATAATTACAGTGATTAAGTTTATGTAATCACCAAATTACAGCCGGTATGTGGGGTATTGTGCACAGTATTATTATTGTTTTAATCACATTAGGTGGGCGAGCCTAAAAGTAAGTGATATACGTCACTCATTGGGACAGCCAATGGTGATATGACCACAGTCACAGAGCTGGTCTGTGACAAATACCTATTCATGAAAGTTGGTTGATAATAAACATATCTAAAAACTCTTAATACTGTGAATTATAACAAAAGTGTCGTTTTAGTAAATAGAATGATTCACTCAGTATTTCCCCGCTGACAAAACCTTTTCAAACATGTTTCAGGTGATCTACTGTAATTCAGGAAAAGTGCTGGGAAGCATTTCAAGCTTAATATAGTGGCTCAGTATAAAATAAAGAAATATGTTTTGAAATAAAGATTTATCAGAAAAATCTTATTATTGTAAATTATCGGGGTTTTATCCCGAGTTGTGAAATAAAATAATCGGGAAAGGTTTTTAGCTTTACAACGATCCTGATGTTAAAATTCCGCTGCTAAAATCACATAAATAAATATCACGGGATTTCTGTCCCGCGGCTCCTGAAACGGGTAAAACCGGGTCGGGGGCCGTGACAGAAATAAGGTGGTATCAGAGCCACTGAGTTAAGCTAATTAAGTATTTAACAGATACTTAATTTTTTCCTGATTACTATTATGTGATTATGTGTTTTATTAAACTGACTATTTGTTAATTACAGTATGGGTAAGCAAAAGTTGCAAGATATCTATCTTAAATTAGATAAGTCAGTTTATGAAGAGGGAAGTTCATCCAAAACTAAATTTTCAAAGCTCCCTACAATTCCCGAAGAAGGAATATTTGTGCGAAAAGCACAATATGAGAATCCGCTTTCTCCTAGAAAAAGGAGTATGATTATTAAGAAAAGTAAGGAGCAAATACGGGAAAAGAAAATTAAAAAGGAAACCCAGGAGTTAATCAATAAATCACCTTGGGAAGATAAGCTAAATGAGAAATGGTCAAATTTGTATATGCTAGCCACTGTAGCAGAACATGCAAATCTTTAAATACCCTAAATCTAGTAATAACACTTCTCAGTAAATAAATAAATAAATCTGAGTGTGTTCTTTTCTGTTATTTTGTACAAATAGTGTGCAATAAAACTTCGGTGTTTATTTTTTTAAATTTGTTCCAAAAGTTTTAACTTAGTATTTCTGTGCATTTTGCATATATGCTACACAGCATGAGCGAGATATCTGAAGCTTTTCAGAACCTCAATCTTTACCCGGTGAATATAGAAGTTTCCCAAGAGTTTACTGGATACTTTGCTGATGTGGACCAACCTGTAGAATTCCATGCTCCACCTTTGACAAAGCCAAAACGAAAGAAAAAGAAGAATTATGTATAGGGTAGTCGTATTCGTAGGAAAAAGCCAGTTCCGAAACTTCCTAAAATAAACAACCCTTTAGAAAAAGGAAAAGAAATTGTAATCAAGGAAAGTTCTAAACAGCAAGAGATGGAAACTGAAGTTAGGAAAGATTCTAGGCAAATGGATATACAGTTTGAGGAATATTCTAAGGAAATAGAAATGGAAGTAGGACAAGGTTCTAGACCAACTCAGATAGAAATTGGAGAGAGCTCCAATCAAAACCAAAACCAGGGAATAACTTTTCAGGATAAAATAGATTTTTTATTGGCAAACTGTGAAACTATTCAGCCTGTCAATACAAATGTTTTTACCTATCCTAGTGAAAATCCACTCCCTATGAATTTTGCACCAGCAATCCCAGACCCAATAGTCCACGCTCAACCTGTAGAAATGGAAGAATGGTGGACGAATGATTGGCAATTTCAAAATATTGTCAACGACCCTTATTCCTTCCTTCCGCAATTCGACCCAGAACCCCTACCTAATCCACCAATGAGCACTGAGAATATGGCTGAACTTCGCCATTTCGGTGAAGAATTGATGGATGCAGGGAATAGAATCAGAGAGATAGGGGGACAAATTGCTTGGAAGTATGATGAAAGGGAAATGCGTTTTTAGAACAACAAATGGTGAGGGATAGGAAGGTGGTAAACTATAGTTGTGTAATAGTATAGTAAATAATGAAATCAGTCTGTAACATAACTTCAAATAAAACTTTGTAAAATATCTGTGTGTAGTGATGCATACTATAACGGATATGAAATGGAATCGAGAAATCGATAGTTTTGACTTTATGTGCATTGTGAATTGTCTAATTGTTTGTATATATGATTACTATTTATCAAATACTAATAAAAATTATTATATATCATCAGATGGCAAATAATGGTAATGAACCAGTAAATGAGGTTAATCAGTCGGAGCAACATCCAGGAGATCAATATATGACTAGACAAGATATTGAAAATATTGTTGCTCAAGGGATAGCCAATGCTATTCCAGCATTTGTTGCTGCTGTAAAAAGTCCAATCGAACCGCAACATATTGTTCCTAGTAAACGTACTTCTGAAGATAACTTTAGTAATAGTATAAATGGGGGCAATAATCATGACAATGAATCTCAGCACACGTCGCTCCCTAAGAAACAGAAAGCTGCAACACCTGGTTGCACTTTCAAAGAATTCCTTGCTTGTAAACCCACTGAATTTGCAGGCAATGAAGGGGCAACTGCATTACTGCGTTGGTTAGAGAAAACCGAAGCAGTAATTGCAATAAGTAAGTGTGCCAAAGATGATCAGGTCATGTACGCATCAAATCTGTTTAAAGAAGGAGCACTGGAATGGTGGAACACTGTGTTACAAGCTAAAGGAAGAAATAGGGCTTATGCTATGACTTGGGAAGAATTCAAGAGTTTGGTAGAAAGAAAATTTTGTCCTGAGTATGAAAAGGAACAAATGGCAAATAAGTTCCTAACTCATCGGATGATAGGTGTGGATTGTCGTGGTTATACTTCGACATTCTTTGAATATGCTAGAGTGGTACCTAACCTGGCTTCGCCAGAACCGGTACTCATTTCTCGCTATATTTGGGGATTAATTAGCGAAATTCGAAATATCGTTAAGGCTGCGAGACCTCGCACTATTGACGATGCAGTAGAATTAGCTAACACCTTAACTGATGAACTGATACGCACAAGAGATGAAGATAGGAAGAAGGAATTAGCTCAGAAAATTACCCAAGGATTTAGGGTGGGTAATAGTAGTAATTTCAAAAAGAAAGGAACAGGACAATCTTCAACTGTGCCATTCTGCAAAATTTGCAAAAAGAAACATTCTGGAAAATGTAACAAACTTTGCAATTTTTGCAAGACAATAGGACATCGGGAAGAAAACTGCAGAAAGAAATCCATAATTTGTTACAATTGTGGGGAAGCCGGACATATCAAACCAGAATGTCCTAAGTTACTTAACCCATTAGACAACAAACCCAAGGCAGCTGAAGGAGCTACTAAGAAGAATGCCAGAGCATTCCAGCTAACTACTCAAGAAGCAGAACTCATCCCGGATGTGATAGCCGGTACGTTTTTAGTTCACAACATTTATGCAAAAGTATTATTTGACTCTGGTGCAAACCAAAGTTTTATAAATACTTCATTCTGTCAAGCTCTTAAGTTACCTTTAACTACCATTAGGCAGATTTTTACAGTCGAAACTGCAGATGGGAATTCAGTCAAAATCCATCAGGTTTTGCAAAAAGTAAAAATAGAACTTTTAGGTCATAAATTTACTGCAAACCTATTGCCTATGAAATTAGCCGAGTTTGATGTTGTGTTAGGAATGGATTGGTTAATAGCCAACCATGCTCAAATCATTTGTGATAGAAACTCTATAGAAATTCAAACACCTACTGGAGAAGTAATTAAGATTTCAGGAGATAAACCCCGGAAGCCACTAAAGTTCATATCAGTAATGAAAGTTGCTAATTATGAACGGAAACAAGGAATAGTATATATGATTTCAGTAATCATTTGTACTAAAGGAAAAGAACTTAAGGAAATTCCTGTAGTCTCAGAATACCCAGATGTTTTTCCAGAAGATTTACCTGGACTACCACCAGATAGAGAGGTAGAATTTAGGATTCATCTAATTCCAGGAACTACACAGATAGCCAAGGCACCCTATCGATTAGCTCCTACCGAAATGTTAGAATTGAAAAAGCAATTAGATGAATTACTAAGCAAAGGATTTATACAACCTAGTTCATCCCCTTGGGGTGCACCGGTGTTGTTTGTGAAAAAGAAAGATGGATCAATGAGAATGTGTATCGATTATAGAGAATTGAATAAGGTTACAATTAAGAATCGATACCCATTACCTAGGATTGATGATCTTTTCGATCAATTACAAGGCGCTAAATATTTTTCTAAGATAGACTTGCGCTCCGGATATCATCAATTAAAGGTTCAAGAAGAAGACATACCTAAAACTGCATTTAGGACCAGGTATGGACATTATGAGTTTACAGTCATGCCCTTTGGATTAACTAATGCACCCGTAGCATTTATGGACATGATGAACAGAATCTGTAAACCATATTTGGATAAATTTGTAATTGTTTTCATAGACGATATACTTATTTATTCAAAAAGTCAGGTCGAACATTGTCAGCACTTGCATGCACTCTTAACTTTGTTAAGAAAAGAAAAGTTGTACGCTAAATTCTCAAAGTGTGAATTTTGGCTACAAGAAGTGCAATTCTTAGGACACATGGTGAATCACGAAGGTATTCACGTAGATCCTGCTAAGATAGAAGCAATTACCAATTGGAAGGTTCCGCAAACTGCAATGGAAATTAGAAGTTTTATAGGATTAGCTGGATATTATAGACGGTTTATTAAGGATTTTTCCAAGATAGCTGTACCATTAACTAAGCTAACCTGTAAAGCCACTGAATTTGAGTGGGGACCTAAACAAGAAGAAGCCTTCAGAATCTTAAAGCAGAAATTGACCAATGCTCCAATCTTAGCCTTACCAGAAGGAACAGAAGATTTTGAGGTATATTGTGATGCTTCAAAATTAGGATACGGATGTGTTTTGATGCAACGCAAAAAGGTAATTGCGTATGCTTCCAGACAATTGAAGAAGCACGAGGAAAACTATACGACTCATGATTTAGAATTAGGAGCTATAATTTTCGCCCTTAAGATATGGAGACATTATCTGTATGGAAGTAAGTTTACTGTTTATACAGATCATAAGAGTTTAAGATATATATTTGGGCAAAAAGAGTTAAACATGAGGCAAAGAAGATGGATGGAAATCCTGAGTGATTATGATTGTGATATTCAATATCACGAAGGAAAGGCAAACGTAGTCGCAGACACCTTAAGTCGTAAGTTCCATGAAAAGCAAAAGCGAGTCTGTGCTCTTAGAATAAATCTACAAGTAGATTTAATGGAACAATTGAAAGAAATTCAGGAAACGGCAATCAAGGACGATGCCGAAGGAATGAAAGGTTACCTAAAAGAATTAGAACAAGGAGGTGATGGAATTTGGAAATTCCACAAAAGCAGAATTTGGGTACCTAAACAGGGAAATTTAAGATCAAAGATTTTAGACGAAGCTCATAAATCTAGGTATACTATACATCCAGGAAACAATAAGATGTACCAAGATTTAAGAAAGAATTTCTGGTGGATAGGAATGAAAAAGGATATAGCCGAATACGTATCTAAGTGTTTAACTTGTTCACAAGTTAAAGCCGAACATCAGAAACCCTCAGGTCTACTACAACAGTTAGAAATGCCTGTATGGAAATGGGAACTCATAACAATGGACTTTGTTACTAAGTTACCCAAAACCAGGAAAGGTAACAATGCTATTTGGGTGATCGTTGACCGACTAACCAAATCCGCTCATTTTCTACCAATAAAGGAAACCTTTAGTATGGAAAGGTTAGCCAAGTTGTATGTAGATGAAATAGTATCCTTACATGGAGTTCCACTCTCCATTGTATCGGATAGAGATAGTCGTTTCACTTCCCGCTTCTGGACAAGTTTCCAAGAATCAATGGGAACTCGACTAAATCTAAGTACTGCATATCATCCACAGACAGACGGACAAAGTGAAAGGACGATCCAAACTCTAGAAGACATGCTCCGAGCATGTGTAATTGACTTTGGTGGTAATTGGGATAACCATTTACCATTAATCGAATTCTCCTATAATAATAGTTATCATTCAAGCATCGAAGCCGCTCCATTCGAAGCATTGTATGGACGCAAGTGCAGAACTCCCGTATGTTGGGCAGAAATAGGAGAAAGTCAATTATCAGGACCAGAAATCGTGCAAGAAACCACAGACAAGATAACTCAAATCAAGGAAAGATTGAAAACAGCCAGAGATCGCCAGAAGAGCTATGCAGACAATCGTCGCAAGCCACTTGAATTCCAGATAGGAGATAAAGTACTATTGAAGGTATCTCCTTGGAAAGGAGTAGTACGATTTGGTAAGAAAGGAAAACTGAGTCCAAGATATGTTGGACCATTCCCAGTGATTCAACGAATCGGACCAGTTGCTTATCGTTTACAACTACCAGAAGAACTAGCTGGAGTACATGATGTATTTCATGTATCCAATCTTAAGAAATGTCTATCAGACGAATCCCTGGTAGTACCTCTTCAAGATGTGGAGGTAAATGAAAAGCTGAAATTCATAGAGAAACCCTTACAAATAGAAGATAAGAAAATCAAGTTTCTCAAACACAAGCGACTGGTATTGGTGAAAGTCAAATGGAATTCAAAGAGAGGACCAGAATATACTTAGGAACTGGAGTCAGAAATGAAGCGGAAATACCCTCATCTATTTCAATAAATCTCGAGGACGAGATTTTCTTAAGGTGGGGAGGATGTAACAACTCTCATTAAAATTTATAATTAGAATGATAATTAATCAATAAGGAAACCCTAACTGAGACACCCAAGTAATTCCGCATTAACCCTAAAATTTTCAGAACAATCAGAATTAGGATCAGGGCCCCTAAAACTCAGGGGGGGATAAACCCTAGTTGATAATTATCAACAAAATTGCGTTGTACAGATGAAATTCGAATTTTAAGTGAGTCAGCTAAGCTAGTCCCAAACTCAGCTAGTCTAGGTAAATAGACTGCACCCTTTACGGACCGTAAAGGAAAATGCCTTACGGACCGTAAGCATATGTGCTTCCCTTACGGACCGTAAGGGTTGAAGCATACGGTCCGTAAGCAAGTCTATTTTCTGGCTATAAATAGCCGACCTTGGGACTTGAAATTAGAAATGAAAACGACGTTCAATTGCTGTCTGTACGTCGAATTAACACCAAAATACTATAATTAAACACACACTGTATTCGAATCGCTGCCACAAAACAGGGTAATTACTCGATCGCTATTACGATTCATTTTCCGAGATCAATATATCCAAAGAATGTTTAAGTGCCGCCCACATTGGGTTATACTTTGTCGTTCGTCGTTAAATCGATGAATGTTTAAGTATTGCACTTTGTCGTTCATTGTGAGAATTTGATCTCGTGAGTTATCGTAACTGTTGTATTGATCACTAACCCTGTTTTTTTGTGTGCATTATTGTTGAAATTAGGTTAACAGGGATAAATCATATTCTATCCATACTAAATCTGCAATGTGAGTCATTCTCTTTTTATCAAATGTTTTACAATACTCCAAATTATTTTCCAAAAGTTATAATTACAGTGATTAAGTTTATGTAATCACCAAATTACAGCCAGTATGTGGGGTATTGTGCACAGTATTATTATTGTTTTAATCACATTAGGTGGGCGAGCCTAAAAGTAAGTGATATACGTCACTCATTGGGACAGCCAATGGTGATATGACCACAGTCACAGAGCTGGTCTGTGACAAATACCTATTCATGAAAGTTGGTTGATAATAAACATATGTAAAAACTCTTAATACTGTGAATTATAACAAAAGTGTCGTTTTAGTAAATAGAATGATTCACTCAGTATTTCCCCGCGGATAAAACCTTTTCAAACATGTTTCAGGTGATCTACTGTAATTCAGGAAAAGTGCTGGGAAGCATTTCAAGCTTAATATAGTGGCTTAGTATAAAATAAAGAAATATGTTTTGAAATAAAGATTTATCAGAAAAATCTTATTATTGTAAATTATCGGGGTTTTATCCCGAGTTGTGAAATAAAATAATCGGGAAAGGTTTTTAGCTTTACAACGATCCTGATGTTAAAATTCCGCTGCTAAAATCACATAAATAAATATCACGGGATTTCTGTCCCGCGGCTCCTGAAACGGGTAAAACCGGGTCGGGGGCCGTGACATGTTACGCTTTTCGCCCTTTTACTAACCACTAACCCAACCACCCACCTTTAGCCCAAGCCTAACCCTTCACCCAAAAAGTCCTCTTGATATTGACAAAGGTATATAGTTAAGAAGGAGAAGGATTGATTGCTTGGCAAGCTTATGGTAGGAGTAAGTTCCATGCCGCTCTCGAGTGATTCACTAAAAATACACCTTCGGCCGAGTGTTGAGTGATCCCCCGTGAGGTATGTGAACTTGTATATAAATGAAATTTTAAAAAGGGATGTTATGCCCTAATAAGTAATTTATCTTATGAAATGTTTTTAATAAATCATGACGAATAGGATTGCAAATAAATAAAAATAAAACCTAAATAAAGAATCTTGGAAATCCTGACACTCTATGATAAGTCCAAAAACCTTCTCTTCTACCCATTCCATTTGGGAGTGAAAAAGCCACATTATAAAGAGTTTTGCTTGAGGACAAGCAAAGATTCAAGTGTGGGGGTATTTGATGTGCACAAAATGCAACATATAAATTACATCAATTGTGGCATAAAACTAACCCTTTTTTAGTACTAATGTTGGAAAAAGTGTGCTTTTGTCTTCCTTTTGTATTTTCAGGATTAAATGAGCTCAAATGAACAAAAGAAGCAAAAAGACAGCTAAATCTAACAAAAATACAAGAAAAGGAACAAACGTGGCATGCCCGACCTCCCGACAGCATCTTCCCAAAGCAAAACAAGAAGACAGAAGACTGAACACGCCCCGTGCTCAGTGAGCACGGGGCCGTGCCCAAGTGTCAGCAGAAAAGACAAAGTGATAGAAGCTTCTGCTGCCCACCACGGGGTCGTGCTCAGCGGACACGGGGGCATGGTCAACTGTTGCAGACGCATTTAATGAAATTGCGAATTGCAATTAATGAAGAGAGAGAGTCGGATGGACACGGGGCTGTGCCCAAGCTTCTGTTCAGCCTATAAATAGGAGTGCTTGGAGCTCTTGCAACTCATCCCTTGGCACACCACCTCTCTCACACTTCACCCACCACCCACCACCATCACAACACCATCATCCACCACCATCATCCATTGTCCATCATAGAGTGTGTGAGTCGTCTCGGGATCCAAGATTGATCGTAAGAGTTCTTGACAATCAAAGGCCATGTTTGCCTAAGTCTCTTACATCACTTGGTGAAGACAAGTGTTTAGTGTAATACTATTTATTTTTAATCTTTTGCACTTTTTAATTGGTTTTGTATTAATGACTTTAATTACTAGTTTCTTATGTTGAAGGTGATTCTTCCTTATCGTTTGTCTGTGGTGTCTTGGCATTATTTTACTGTCTATATAAAATAAAAGATTTTCACCATTCATATCTCCACGGTGTATATGGAGGTATGTTGGCTACCTAGTCAGGGGTTAAGGGAACGGTTTGGTAAGAGTCTTGCCATTGTTCAGTGTATAGATCCTGCAAAGGACCTGGGTCAAATTTAGTAGGACCTCCTTCAATACCCAACGGTATTGGATGGCGGGGGTCCAAACTCTTTGATCCCCTCATAAGTTAAACTACTATTAAAACTTTAACCCGGCTACTTAGGACTGTATCCCTGCTGACTCAGACTACTTAGCTGAGGGTAACGTCGCCTTCAAAAGAGGGGCCTACCACATTATGCACTAATAACTTAATTAATTATCTTTCAATAATCCGACCCTTTAGAATTGTATCCTTGCTGACTCAAACTACTGGGTTGAGGGTAACGTCACCTTCAAAAGAGGGGCCTGCTACAATAACTAAGATAATCTCTTAAACAAGTGCAAAAGTGCGAAAATAATCAAAGGTTACATTACACACGAGTCGGATCCAAGTGATTCATCTTGTCTATCTGTTTTTATTTTTATTTTATATATTCAGCATTTTAGTTAGTTTTATTTTCTTAGTTTAAAAACCTTTTTCTAACATTTTGATTTGATTAGACGTTGAGGATAAACCGGTACTAAAAGCTCTTGTGTCCATGGACGACCTCGGTATCTTACCAACACTATACTACGTCCATGATGGGTGCACTTGCCCATATCTGTGTTTAGTGTTAGTAAATATCGTGTTTTATAAATTTAAAACTTGGCTAAAAAGTGTAAAAAGGGCTTAAAATATATACCTAAAATTTACCACACCTCACACACATCAGCAGTCATTGGTATCAATAGATCCATGTCGATAATTAACATGCTTCATTTTCCTCTGTGTACGTGCTGGTTATGCGTAAACTATTCGAACTCTATTATGCTATTATCAAACTTGTATGCTCACCTTTACATTTTATGTATTGACTTTATTTTAACGTATGTGAAAGGCAATTAGGATGCTTATCTGCTAGGAAGGCGAGCTTAGAACAAACGTCAAGAGCATAGTTGTCTGTAGATCTTGCAGATCGAGTCTCTAGAAGCATTTGAACAATATTTATATTTGAAATATGAGTTGTCAGAACAGAATATTTGACTTGATGTTATCTGTAATAATTTGTTTACTATTTAAGGTACGGTATGGGACGTATTACATAACTTGAATAGTAATGATAGTTGTTATGGAAACTTCTGGACAATCTGTTTCGCTCAGTGCCATGCCCTGATGATTCCGCCATCGGTTGGGGTGTGACAGTGAAGGGGAAAGAAGAGGCTCTCGCGGGGCGCGAGAGACCTCTGTCTCAGCTATAAAAGGGGCCGAGATGCAGCATTTCAATTCGTTCATTTTCTCTAAACTCTCTCAACTTCTAATAGGCGAAAGCTATAGCCTAATACCCCCTATATAGCGAAGCTCTGCCTCGTTGTAAGTATTATAACCCTATTTGTTACCCTACACGGTCGATTTAGGGCTCCGTTGTAATGCCATGCATTTTGAATCTTTTCTATTTTGACAAGTTTAGTCCCTGTAATATTCAGTTTTGCCTATTTGAACCTTAAACTATGTTAAAACTATGTGAAAGTTTGCTTGATGTGATATTTTGTGAAACTTGACTCCTGATACTTGACTCTTATGATACTTGAGCCTCGTGATACTTCGAATCTAGACTCTTGATACTTTGAAACTTGACCCTTGTTATGTTCATATCTATTAAACAAGAGACTTTGAAACTTGAATCTTGAAACTTGAAACTTGTTATCTTGAAACTCACACTCTTACCGCAGATCTGATGGAAAGACACCTGTTTCCAGCTCAAATCCGAAGAACACCATGTTTTACAACTGATTTCTGGATTTTCTTAAACATTTATACAAACAATAGTGAAATCGGACTCAAACAGGCTATTGACTCATTCCTTAGTCAAGAGCCGGTCTGAGAACTGAACTTCACCGGAAAACGGACAGTTTGACGAGTCCAAACATGAAACCCACCATAAACAGATCGTCGGTTAGAGAAGGGGTGGTTCCCAATCGACCGAACGAGCTGAGTTTGGTACGTTTCCTTGTTTAACGCGTCGTTACATCGTCTCCGTTGGCTCAAAACTTAGAAATTTTCACAACACTTCACTCGCTGATCGTCTGTCCGGATGGCCATCTGAACGGATGACCATCCATCCAGATGATCTGACTATCTTGACACTTGTTTATTTTACAGGACACTATGATCACAACGTTTGAAACTTTAACAGTTCACGGACTTTACCCACTGATCGAATGACCATCCGATCAAATGGTCATCCGTACGGATGACCATCCGATCAGATGGGGTCCATCTATTGGAATGGTCATCCGACCGGATGACCATCCGCTCAGGTATTCTATCAGACACTTATTCTCGATTTTAGCAATGTTCGACACTATGTTCCTAAATAGGTCAGTTCTTAGAGGACTTATGCTCTGTTCCCTGCACGCAGGCTGATCCAACGCTCCCTTCGATCCAATCAAACAGTGTTTGGTTTAAGCACCCACTGTGAGTATACTCGATCCCTTTTTATTTTAAACACTTTTGGGATGCAACATGTATTCTATAAACTTGACACTTGAAACTTGAAACTATTTGAAACATATTCTATCCTCATTGAACATGAAACTTGAAACTTGATACTTGAGACTTTTATGCTATGTGAACGTTTAATCCTTGTGTGTAGTTCCGCCTTAATAATGGTAGCACTATAAGGGTAATGCACCTCCCCGTTAGTCTTTGGGGTATTGTTAGGAGGATACATTTAACCTCCCGTTAGTCTTTGGGAAAGGCATTTCAACGCATTGGAAACTTGGGCTATCACTTGGACTGCGTAAACTAGCATGGTGAAACTTGTTATATGTTTATATGATGGATATGAGTCTTTTTAAACAATTATGCAACGTATTCAAACCTGTACACTCGCCAACATTTTTGTTGATAGTATTTTAATACATGTTGCAGGTTGATAGTAGCTGAGGAAATCAAGAAACTTGCTAGGATGCTGCTTAGAAACACATCTTAGTTAATTCAGGAAAGGTGGCCTGGTATAAAGAAGGATATCGCTGCGTGCGTCTCAAAGTATCTTACTTGCTCAAAGGTTAAAGCCCAACACCAACGCCCTTCGGGTCTTCTTGAACAACCAGAAGTCCCTGTTTGGAAATAGGATAGTATCGCTATGGACTTTATAACTAAACTACCTCGAACACCTGCTGGTCATGATAGTGTATGGGTTATCATTGACCGTTTAACCAAATCAACCCACTTTCTTCCTATCCGTGAAGATTTCAAAGTGGAGAAACTTGCTCGAATCTACACCGATGAAATCATATGTCATCATGGTATACCCATTGACATAATCTCTGACCGTGATGGTCGTTTTACTTCACGTCTTTGGCAAACTTTTCAATCCGCTATGGGTTCTCACTTGAATCTTAGTACAGCCTTTCATCCTCAAACGGATGGACAGACTGAATGCACTATTCAAACCCTAGAGGATATGCTCCGTTCTTGTGTCATCGACTTTGGTGGTAACTGGGATGAAAATTTACCATTAATCGAGTTCTCGTACAACAACAACTATCATTCCAGTATTCATATGGCTCCTTTCAAAGCTTTATACAGTCACAAGTGCCGATCTCCTCTTAGTTGGCATGAGATTGGTGACAAGAAACTTACTGGCCCTGAAATCATTCAAGAGACGACGGATAAGATTCTTCAGATCCGCGATAACTTGATCAAGGCTAGGAGCAGAAAAAAGAGCTATGCTCACAAAAGGCATAAGCCTCTGGAATTTAATGTTGGAGATCACGTTCTGCTCAAAGTATCTCCTTGGAAAGGAGTTATACGCTTTGATAAAAAGGGAAAGCTTGCCCCTCGCTATGTGGGTCCTTTCAAGATTCTCGAAAGGATTGGCAAGGTGGCTTACCGACTCGAATTGCCTCAAGAGCTTAACAATGTACACCCGACGTTCCACGTATCTAACCTTCGGAAGTGCTTAGCCGACGAGGAACTTCAGGTTCCCATCAAAGACTTGCAAATAAACGAGACTCTTCATTTTGTGGAGAAACCGGTCGAAATCATGGACCGAGGTACCAAGCGGCTGAGGCGCAGCAAGATTTCCATAGTTAAGGTGCGATGGCAAGGAAAGCGTGGCGCCGAATTCACTTGGGAACTCGAGAGTGAAATGAAAACCAAGTATCCACAGCTCTTTGAGTAGTCTTCCTCTTAGATTTCGGGGATGAAATCTCCTAAAGAAGGGGAGACTGTAACGCCCTGCGTTGTGAATCTTTTCTAGTTTGACAAGTTTAGTCCCTGTAATATTCAATGTTGCCTATTTGAACCTTAAACTATGTTCAAACTATGTGAAACTTTGCTCGATGTAATATTTTGTGAAACTTGACTCTTGATACTTGACTCTTATGATACTTGAACCTCGTGATACTTCGAATCTAGACTCTTGATACTTTGAAACTTGAATCTTGAAACTTGACACTTGTGTTGATATTTGTTAAACAAGAGACTTTGATACTTGATACTTTGATGGAACGAGAAACTTTGATGCATGAAACTTGATAATTATTGAACGATAAAGCTTGGATTCTTTATTGAATGAGAGACTTGATACGTGATACCTCGATACTTGATACATTACGTGGATACGTGAAACTTTTTAGACGTGAACCTAGCTTGAACGCAACTTTAAACACGGAAACTTTTGTGTTATTTATATAATTATACCATTGAAATGGTTACCCACAATAATACGCAACGCAACGCTTAACCTAGCTCGCAAAACAAACCAAAGTCGGAAAACTAGCAAATGGGTCTCGGCTGTCCGAATGGACATCCGATCGGATGACCATTCGACCGAATAGCCATCTGATCCCCTTGCACACTGCACCGCCTTAGCTGTCCCTTTCAGCTATAAATAGGCCCCTTGTGCTCTCATTTCACACTCTTTGCCTCTGTCATCTGACTACACGCACTCCCTGGTCCTTTCAAGCACTTTTCTCGAGATTCAAGATCAATCCGTAAGTATTTCATCTAGATTCTTTTACAACTTTAGTCATTTAACACTTCTACACAAGATTCTTCGGCAAAATCACATGAACACTTCAACTTTTTTGTAACACCCCAAAAACGGGTTTGGTAATCAAACCACGTTAACATTTATGAACGGGTAAAATACCGTTAGTGGTGAAATTAACCCAGTAAATATTAGGAATTAAATAAATAAACCTAATATTAATTAAAAGGAGGATAAATACTTTGAGAAAAACAAAGTTTATAAAAAGGGCCCGAGTTAACGAGACCTAAAGTAAAACAGGTTATAAACCCCGGAACCTACTAAGTTAACTAGGAATAATTAACTTAGTTATTAATGGGTAATTAAGTGAAGGAATAAAAAATAAAAATCAAGACTTATAACCATCTTTATAAAAACATCTATTACACGAGGGACTAAATGTGGGCAAATAGGAAAGTGTTTTAATTAAAACATTTTTAAAAAATAATTAAAACACACACATGTGTGTGTGTGTGTGTGTGTTCGATCGACCAGGAGGAGCCAGGAGAAAAGGGTTATAAACCCTAGCTCAACAATATCTTCAATTTAGAGGATCAATTGAAGGCCAAATTCAGATTTGAATATATATAAACGATCACCAAGTCAAGGGGATCGTAAGGTATGTCGAAATTTATATTTTGGTGATATTTTGAAATCTTGACAATTATGCATGAACGAAATACTTGCACGAAAGTTGCTTGTTTTAGTGAAATTGATGTGAATTTAGGTCTAGAAACGAAACCCTATGTGCAAACTTGTTGAATTTGTGCCATAAACTAGTGATTAGTCAACTAATCAAGTATGAGCTAAATGGGTTTTTTGTAATATGATGATGATAGTGCCTAACTAGTGATTAGGATCATTATATTTGATAGTAAAGGCAAGGTGCTTAAACGAATTTCAAGTTTGAGTACTTGACCATACATGATTCGAAATGGGTCTTGAATGTCGTAGCGAAATTAGTAATTTATTTCATGAATATGGATGATTGAAGTCATAATATCTACTAGTTGACATGTAGAACTCGATTATATTAGGTGTTCGGATGAATGCTAATGATATGACGAAACGGGTCTCACTAATAGATAAGGACCCTTAGTTCTTGTGAAATGAATAAATAAGTTAGCTTTGATAATCGCTCAAACTAATTGAAGTACTGGAAATAGAATGAACCGGGTTAAAAGATTAGTTAAAACGGTAGCTTAAAAAGAACGCCTACCGGGTAAATTGTGAATGCCTAAACTAGTTAATGAACTTGAATGTGCATTTTATATACTAATGGGCATTTGACTTTTAAAAAGTCAAACTGACCTACTGTAGGAATTAGGTTCACCTTTTGTAAAATATAATTACAAAATATATAATAACGAGACTCTCGTTATTCGTAGGAAATATCATAGTACAATATCAGTTGCAATAACTAAATAAAAAGAATATATAATATAATTATATATACCAATCTTGATTCAAGCCGCATCTCTGGTGGGTCCTTCACGCGCACTTGGTAGCATCCTAGACTCGAGTATTCATCATCTTGAGTCTTGAAAAATACTCCTTGACTGCAACAAGGAGAACACTAAAACATTGACGATTTTGGTTGAGGCACGTGTTCAACACGCTTCCCTTAAAACAGATTTCGCGCCTCTACTATAGACGACGCGTCTGTCTCCCAGGGTACAACAGCCGAAGCAGTATGTACTGCCGGAAATGGCCACACGCCTGAGGTTACACCGAATATAATTATAGTGTTTGAACTTGTGGAAAAATAATGATATGAAAGTGATGGAATCGAGTAGAGAAAACTTATCTCTCTATAATTCCCAACATATGGATGTTCAAGTCTTCACCACTTCTCCAAGAATTCTTTATACATATTATCTTTCTCTTGTAGTTTTCTCATACCTTCAATGAGTCACATAGCCTACCATTTTTTTACAAGAGTTGTGTATTGTGAAGAGTTTCTCTTAAGTGGTGATTTTATTAGAGACATAAAACTCTAATAAAAGTTTCACTTAATTAGTGATTTAATTAGAGCCATAAAAACTCTAATAAAAGCTAATCAAGTGATATAAAACTCTACTCAAGAGTTTCACCATATGAAGGAGTTTAATTAGTAATTATAATTTCACTAAATTATAAATTAACTAAATATCCATTCACTAATTTTCCCAACAATCCCCCACATGAATGGAGATTGTTCAAAACACATAAAATTTCCAATGGAACCTCGACAGTTGAGTTTTGCATACGATAGGTAGGTGTTACCCTTTGAACCTTCGCTCATGAAATGCACTTAGCCCACTGGCTCTGAGTAGATCTCGATGTCTTTGAACTCGTATGCCGTTTGTGTAGACGACAATACACTTCACACAAGACTCTCCCTAGCCGGGTCATCTCCTCATAATCGTGTCCAATAATGGTCGTGGAACACTTTCCTGGTTCTGCGAGAGCTCTAGGAATTGTGCCCTCAATTCCATTCGAAGGGACCCCACTTCTCTCTAACATAGGTGATTCTCCTTAGATCATTAAAAGCATTGTGGTTATCGTGATCTATCCAAATCATTTACCACATATTATGCTTAGCCTCATACTTGTCACTTTTAGGAATGGACTAGGAAGTTTATTAATCTTTATAATAAACTACCTTATTAAATGCGTAGGGTTATTCCCCCACAGTGACCTCGCTTATTCATACAATTAGGTTTTCCTATTGAACTCAATTCTTGGGATCTCCAGTCTACTGAGTTAGGTTTCCATCATATGAACTTCATTTTTCAAGGGCTTCAGTCCCATTCCACAACTTGATCTCTAATAAACCCTCAGGTTGTTGGATCCATAACATTAGCAAATAACTTTGCGTATTTGAGATCAGTTGTCATGATGTGTTCTTAACTCGTAAGTTAATTTTGCCTATTGTCAACTTCTAAGACTATAACCTCAGTGGCCATCTGAATCTGGTTATAACATATGTCTTCATAAGATACGTGTATCATATAAGGCAAACACATCTCCATTATGCACTACGACCTTTGTGTCCTCCACTTAGTCGTCTATTTGCAATGTTAGATTGGATTACAAAATCCTTATTGCTAAAAACAAATGCAAGACACCCCTACATTTAAGTGTTATTGGATAACATTTAGATGTGTTAATGAGAACCATTTCTACATACCCTTATAGGGTTGTTTCTTAAATGGTTCCTCCCCCACATTTCTTGCCATTTGATCAACATTTTCGTAGCACCACTTATGGCGACATTTATACACATATGATTGAACAAGACCAACCTTATTGTATCAGTGAATTCAACTCATATTGCATTAGCTTACACAAGCTTCCGAGCTGGCCAAAGCAACACATGCCATTGTCATAAGTTTGTCACCAACTTAGAATAATTCTAATTTAACATCTAGAATAAGCTTAGACAATGAGTTCTCCTCATTAGCTTTTCAAACAAACTTTTAAAAGTTACATGCCATTTCCTTATAATGAATGAAAATTCTCTCTCAACTTTGTCCATACACAATTTTTTTTTTGCGTTCATACACATTTGAATGTTTAGAGTTAATTAGTCTCCGTCAAGACCCATAATTAACCAAGTACTAGTCTAGCATGCTTTAGACTACAATACTTTAGCTTGTGAATAGAAGATGCATCATTCTGATTCTTCACAGCCCTAAAGATATCATAATATCACTTTGCAACATTCATCCCTTGTTAAGACAAAAAAAATGAGACTTATTCATAATCCTAAAACATCAATATTTAGGAAGGTCTCACAAATTATTGTATATAGCACAAAGCTAAATTTCATCATTCATTTAAGGAACATAACTTGTTTACCTTTGATCTCCAACGATCTACCATTGACTCATAAGTACTTAAACATAAGCCTTAATCCAAGTCACTTGGTGAACACATTCATCACCAACAAGATGAATGTTTCTCATCTACAATCACTATTATGTGTGAGATAGAGTCAACTACATTGACACTCAACAACGTGGCATTCATAATTTTGCCATAAGTGATTTGCACACATCTATTGTTATTCATTAGGAGACATGTATATTTAGGATGCTCTCCCAAATGAAGGTAAAATCTCCATATAGATCTAACAATAATCAAGTGGTAGACGCATCTACTTATAAATCTCGCAAGATTTATTAATTTTATACAATAACATATAGTACTTTTACTTTTATATGTTAGAATTCACACTTGTGAATTTTTCAATGACTTCTAATGAAGTATGCGACATGAATGTCATTAGTGTATTTCATCTCAATACACTCACTACGTTCTTTCATTACTCATTCATGATGTGGTTATACATTTGATGTTTCGTCTTTGACTTTTAGTCAATGTAACAACTCTCAAGTTGTTTATCTCCAAGTATTTTCATGTACTATCCGTTTAAAACCATATTCTTTTAAACAATGTATAACCGATGTTATAATTATTTTCCACAAAAATAATTTATACGTCACAACCATTAGTGATTTATTTCTTTGTAAAAAATTGCATGTGTTATCCGAAAATATTGAACACAAAACAATAAAATACATTGGAAACTAAATCATAAGTGTCAATCACTTTTGAAATTTAAACGGAAGCATAGACAATATGTAGATATCAAATAGCAAAGTGCTTTTATCTTCTAACACTTTATAATCTGACCGAAATCTTCTCAACAATATTGTCCCATGGCCTGTCTTGAGGTACTCCCTCAATAAGACTCCATGCACTTGTAAGTACAAGTTTCCCATTTCATGTTTAAACTTTAAACTTGGACAATTATGCTCAAAACAACACCAAGTTGTTACAAATACTACATTTAAGTAGTAAACTTGAACAATTAAATTTGTTCACAACAACACCAAGTTGTTTTTCACCAAATAACATTTTCTAACACGCATGTTAAAAAAAACGTTATAACAAGCACATTATAGAATCTAACGTTTACATAAAACGTTTTCTAAATATATAGTTTATAAAATAAACCATTTCTCATCATCTTTAATGCTCACATAGGCAATTAAATGTTTACATAAAACATTTTTGTTCATCATGAACAATCTCTAACCTCGTATTCGTGATACACATTTTCTAACACATGTGTTAGAAAATTTAAGTCATTTTATATATACCAAACATGACCAAATTAGAGCATTAAATGTCATCATTAAAACTCATCAAATGTCATCATTAAAACTCTACTCAAGAGTTTCACCAAATGAAGAGTTAAGAGTGTCAATAATTATATACTTAAATTCTAATAAAACTCATCAAATGTCATCATTAAAACTCTACTAAAGAGTTTCACTTTATTAGAGATTTTATTAGAGAAATAAACTCTAATAAAAACTAATAAATTGACTTGAAACTCTCCTTAAGAGTTTATCTTTCATATGAAGAGTCTAGTAAATGATTTTAATTTCATTAAATTCATATAACTACCACACCATCACTTTATGGTGATTTAATTCCTTGAAGCCAATCAACCATTAACTTCAATGTATGACATTTTATTTCTAAATCATACAAAGCATTAAAACAATGCTATAACAAATTGCTTATATAAAATGTCAACATAAAACATTTCAAAGCATTTGTATTTTAACCATTTTTAACAATCATGTTAAAATGAAAGAAATTCTAATGCGCACGTTAGAAATATTAACATTTCCACAAAATGTTAATTCGACTTGCTAAAAACACATATATGGTTCAAATAAATAATTCATTTCTAATACACTGTTAGAAACTAAACAATTAAAAAATTGCTTCAAACTAACGCGTTTCATGAACGTTTCTAACACGCATGTTAGAAGACAAATGATTACAAAAATCATTATAAGACTTATTTGTTCATATCAATCCATGGGTGGATGAATAGTCTACTTTAAATAGAGACTTAATTAGAGACATAAAACTCTAATCAAGTAACATAAAACTCTTATTTAAAGTAATAAAAAACTCTACTTAGGAGAGTTTAACGTTTACAAAAACGTATGGTTGACACCAATAATTCCGGTCTAACACACATGTTAGAGAATTTATCGTTTAAAAAAACATATGGTTTACACTAATAAACCCGATCTAACACAAAAGTTAGAAAAATTAACGATTCCCAAAATCGTTTCAAACCAAACGTTGGAACCAAAACTATTCGTTTTGTACCACAGTATAGGATTTAAGATTTTATCTCAATCTCAAAATATCCAAACACAACAATTTGTACTACATACATATTTCCAAAAAAAATATTTATAAGATCATAACCTCTAACAATATATTTTTTTTAATTCTATTATAAATCCTTTCGTAAACCCAAAATCCTTATAAATAAGGTTTTTAAGATTGTACCAACAATCTCATAAAATCTGTTTTAAGTTTGTAGGAATTAGGTTCACCTTTTGTAAAATATAATTACAAAATATATAATAACGAGACTCTCGTTATTCGTAGGAAATATCATAGTACAATATCAGTTGCAATAACTAAATAAAAAGAATATATAATATAATTATATATACCAATCTTGATTCAAGCCGCATCTCTGGTGGGTCCTTCACGCGCACTTGATAGCATCCTAGACTCGAGTATTCATCATCTTGAGTCTTGAAAAATACCCCTTGACTGCAACAAGGAGAACACTAAAACGTTGACGATTTTGGTTGAGGCACGTGTTCAACACGCTTCCCTTAAAACAGATTTCGCGCCTCTACTATAGACGACGCGTCTGTCTCCCAGGGTACAACAGCCGAAGCAGTATGTACTGCCGGAAATGGCCACACGCCCGAGGTTACACCGAATATAATTATAGTGTTTGAACTTGTGGAAAAATAATGATATGAAAGTGATGGAATCGAGTAGAGAAAACTTATCTCTTTATAATTCCCAACATATGGATGTTCAAGTCTTCACCACTTCTCCAAGAATTCTTCATACATATTATCTTTCTCTTGTAGTTTTCTCATACCTTCAATGAGTCACATAGCCTACCATTTTTTTACAAGAGTTGTGTATTGTGAAGAGTTTCTCTTAAGTGGTGATTTTATTAGAGACATAAAACTCTAATAAAAGTTTCACTTAATTAGTGATTTAATTAGAGCCATAAAAACTCTAATAAAAGCTAATCAAGTGATATAAAACTCTACTCAAGAGTTTCACCATATGAAGGAGTTTAATTAGTAATTATAATTTCACTAAATTATAAATTAACTAAATATCCATTCACTAATTTTCCCAACACCTACAATACGATGAATGATAATTTTGTTATGAAATGCGTAAGGTGGAACAATCGTAATGAATTATGATTAATCTAACCACCTTGTGAATGATGAATGATAGTTTAGCGCTTAACAAGCTAGGTGGAAGCTTGGGGAGAAAGCGGGTCAAACGAAACAATTATGAGAAGAAAAGCGTAATTTGGATGAGAAGTAAGTAACTGCTTACACCCTTTTTATTTTATAGAATACTTAGTATGTGAATTGAAAATGAATAGAGAAAAATGCGTAATTGAATTTTGATGTTCCGACGTGAATAATATGAGTCGGAACAAGTGAAAGTGATGAAAGTTGTAAAAAAAGGGTAAAATAGTAAGTTAATCGCGTGCTGACAAATTTTAGTAAATATTACAAATCTTAGAATAGAATTACAGCACAAAGTATGTTTGGTAATTTTTATAGATTTTTTCTAAAGTTGTATGACGAGGTTTTCGCGGATGTTTTGTCAATAAATTAGTTGTTGACAGCAACAGTTCCGTTACTTGCAGAAATTATTTCGAGGTCTTAACCATCGAGTTTTGACACAATATTTGATCAGAAGTTGGTTTACAACATAAAGGATGTTTAGTAATTTTTATAGATTTTTATAAAGTTGTATGACGAGGTTTTCGCGGATGTTTTGTCAATAAATTGGTTGTTGACAGCAACAGTTCCGCTACTTGCAGAAATTAGTTCGAGGTCTTAACCATCGAGTTTTGACAGGATATTTGACCAGACATTGGTTGACAACATAAAGGATGTTTAGTAATTTTTATAGATTTTTGTAAAGTTGTTTGACGAGGTTTTCGCGGATGTTTTATCAATAAATTAGTTGTTGACAGTAATTTTTATAGATTTCGATGCCTTAACTATCGAGTTTTGACATGATATTTGGCCATAAGTTGTTTAACAACATAAGTAATGTTTGGTAAGTTTTATACATTTTAGACATAAGCCTTTTTGGGTCAAGTGCCTATAAACGGGTCTTTTCCGTAAAATAACCAACCGAAGTGTAGAATCCGGGAAAATTGGTCAAATATACTAAATCCACCACGAGTATATTTGTGGTGAAATGTAAGTAGATAATTCAAATTTGGGAAAATGATGGGTGAAAAGAATGAGCGAAATTTAAACTTAAAAGTTTAAATTCTAAACGGGTCAAAACGAATTACGCGCATAACTTCGGTATTGGTTGCGTAATTCACAAAAGTTACAAATCTGAAATAAAGATTTTGAGTTAAATACTTTGGTGTATGATTTATGATTAACTAGAAACAAGTGTGTGATGTTATAGTCAAACGGTTCAAATAATCATATAAAGGATTTATAAGCCAATAGCTTATAATTTTGATTTTTATGCAAACTGAGGTGATAAACGGATTCGTAATTTAATTACGGACACGTAGGAAAAATAATCACGCAAAACGGACTTGTAGATAAAAAGGTTATGGCAATTTGAAGTTTGTTATTTTTGTAAAAATGGAGCTGGGCAAATATGCAGGTCCAGAGAATGGACCCGCTGGAAAACAGACTCCCCCGCGGCACGCGAGGGGATGAGTGAATGATGGGGCGACACGCGGGGCCTGTCGCGGCCCGCGAACGAATTAAAGAAATCTCTCGCGTGGCGCGAGAGACTTAGATCTGAATTTTTTATTTTTTATTTCGTTTATTTGATATTGGAACTTGTTTATTCTTGTTTCTATGATTATCAAAACTAACTTTTAAGTTGGTTTTGACATTAGGTGAATGTCGTTACCATCCGGATGCCGATCAAGCAATGAAGTGAACCAAACACATACTTAATGAAGCTTCCGCGATATCTTCCTTTTGTTTAGTTTAAAAATGAAAGTTGTAAACACTTGATACTATATTTTGAATACTCTAATTTTGTATGAACGTTAACTTGTCAAAGGTTTTTTAAAGGTCGCATTTTTATATAAAATGTGTATTTAATATTATAATTGTATTAAAATGAGACAGGTCTTACATTTTTCATGAAAATCAACTTATTTGGGCCTCTTGAAGGTGGTTTCTCCTCAGATGTTGGTACAAACTGTTGGGGAGCACCATGTAACCAAGACCGGCCTAAGATCTAACAGATTTTCACATCTTTTAAACGAAATCTAAAGAAAACTCACACTCTTACTGCAGATCTGATGGAAAGACACTTGTTTCTGGCTCAGATCTGAAGAACACCATGTTTTACAGCTGATTTTCGGATTTTCTTAAACATTTATACAAACAACCGTGAAATCGGACTCAAACAGGCTATTGACTAATTCCTTAGTCAAGAGCCGGTCTGAGAACTGAACTTCACCGGAAAACGGACAGTTTGACGAGTCCAAACATGAAACCCACCATAAACAGTTCGTCGGCTCGAGAAGGGGTGGTTCCCAGCCGACCGAACGAGCTGAGTTTGGTACGTTTCCGTTGTTTGACGCGTCGTTACATCGTCTCCGTGGCTCGAAACTTAGAAACTTTCACAACACTTCACTCGTTGATTGTCTGTCCGGATGGCCATCCGCACGGATGACCATCCGTCCAGATGATCTGACTATCTTGACACTTGTTTGTTTTACAGGACACTATGATCACAACGTTTGAAACTTTAACAGTTCACAGACTTTACCCACTGATCGAATGACCATCCGCTCAGGTATTCTATCTGACACTTATTCTCGATTTTAGCACTGTTCGACACTCTGTTCCCAAACGGGTCAGTTCTTAGAGGACTTATGCTCTGTTCCCTGCACGCAGGCTGATCCAGCGCTCCCTTCGATCCAATCAAGCAACGTTTGGTTTAAGCACCCACTTTGAGTATACTCGATCCCTTTTTTTAAACACTTTTGGGATGCAACATGTATTCTATAAACTTGACACTTGAAACTATTTGAAACATACTCTATCCTCGTTGAACATGAAACTTGATACTTGAGACTTTTATGCTATGTGAATGTTTAATCCTTGTGTGTAGTTCCGCCTTAGTCTTTGGGGTATTGTTAGGAGGAGACATTTAACCTCCCGTTAGACTTTGGGAAAGGCATTTTAACGCATTGGAAACTTGGGCTATCACTTGGACTGCGTAAACTAGCATGGTGAAACTTGTTATATGTTTATATGATGGATATGAGTCTTTTTAACCTATTATGCTACGTATTCAAACTTGTATGCTCGCCAACATTTTTGTTCATAGTATTTTAATACATGTTGCAGGTTGATAGTAGCTGAGGAAATCAAGAAACTTGCTAGGATGCTGCTTAGAAACACATCTTAGTTAATTCAGGAAATTTTGAACATTATTTTGATGTTTTGTATTAGATACTTTTGTGGTTGTGGATTGTTTGATTTTAGACAATTTCATGAAACTTAATTAATTCATATTGTAACTAATAGTGTTGTGGAGTCTCTTGAGCAATCTGAACGCTTAGTGCCGCGCCCCGATGGTTCCGCCATCGGTTGGGGTGTGACATCTGTAACGCATGTCAAGGCTCTGCCTGACTCAGTCGTTGGAGTTCTGTCTCTGTTACACCCGATTGATCTAGGACTTCGTAACGCATGTCAAGACTCTGCCTGACTCAGTTCGTTGGAGTTCTGTCTCGAGTTGTACGGTTAATGTGATTTGGGTTATCTTACTAACACGTGCGCATTGTTTAATTTTAATAAATAATAATAACCAGGAGAAACAACAGGAAGCTATAATATTACCAGGAAGCCTGTAGAAATACCTAAGTCTACAAATGTGAGTACATCTACTTTTTGTCACCTTTTTACTAAAACCTCAAATGTTTTCAATTATACTTAACAGTAATTGAGTATTTGTGATTCTACATTTACTGCCGGTATGTTGGGGTTTTGTATACAAAATGTGAAAGACGTTACCATTGGGCAATGAGATAGCCAATGAGTAATATGACCCATAAGTCAGGTGTTGACAGTACTGAATGAGTAATTGAGTAGATATAAGCAAATGTAATTACGGATGCCCTCAATACTGTAAAGATTATAAAACTGTTTTGATTAAACTGGGATGCACTCACCAGTATTTCTTGCTGATAAAATGTTTCTAAAACGCGTTTCAGTTAACTTAGTGTGAAGGCAATAGAAGCCAGCTGGAGAGTACTGAAGACTTAGAAAAGTGGCTATAAAAGTTACCTAAATAAAAAGAAGACTTTGTTTTCAATAATTAGGGTTTATCCCTATAAATGTATTACAAATGAAACTCGGGTTTTATCCCACTTGTTTATTATAAAACACGGTGTTCTAAACTCTGATAAATATTTCCTAACTACGGTCCTGATGAACGTTTTTCCGCTGCCTAACTAATAAACACCGATACCATCTGACTGGCTCGCGGCTCCCGCTCCCAGGGTGGGGTCGGGGGTTGTGACAAAGGGAGTACCGGAACTCTCATGGCATGAATAGTGTGTTCGCATTGTTACCAACGTATTTGGACATATTTGTTTGTTTTGCGACACTGTGAACATGATGATATAATATGTAGTGTAATAATATGTCCTGAAATTTCTAGACTTGGTACGGCTCAATCATTCATAAGTCTAGTCTATTGTACACATTTAAATGTATAAATAGTGATTAAGTTGTACGAAATTACCATTTATTTTGCCGGGTGTCACAAATGTCCCCCCGTAAAGTGTTGAAAGCGTGAGTATACATGGGATTCGACCAAAGTTGTGGAGTTTGTATTTGATTACGTGTTTATTAATATCACTATTTGAGTCATGTCGAGTCTTAGTCAGTTAGTTTGAGTCAGTGATGAGTAGTTTTTATTTTTGAGTTAGTATTACGCCTGGGTTTGTTTGTGTTTTGTCTTGTGCAGGTTTGTTTGACCGTCTGTACTCAATCTCCATTCGGACGGGGATTTCAAAGTTGTTATCCTTATGTAAAAGGAAACCCCAGCTGAATAGAGACGAATGCGGATAAAATGCTATACAACCGTGCGCTTGGATTGGAACTAAAGATTTGAAGATTTTTCTAAACAGGCGAGTTTGTTCCTTTTATATTTTCTTGTTTATTTT
This sequence comes from Helianthus annuus, assembly GCF_002127325.2. Classification (NCBI taxonomy): domain Eukaryota; kingdom Viridiplantae; phylum Streptophyta; class Magnoliopsida; order Asterales; family Asteraceae; genus Helianthus; species Helianthus annuus. The sequence continues at coordinate 49,945,329 of NC_035445.2, forward strand.
TCTTTATAGTAGTCTTCCATACTACATTGGGGACAATATAGATTTTAAGTGTGGAGATTGGAGACTGTCGTTTGTCATCTAGGTTTATAAATTGAGTCTTGAGTTTCTAGGTTGAGATGAAAAAAGTTGAAAAATCCATAAAAATTAAAAAAATCTTTGAAAATGTCCCTCGAAATGTTTGAAAGTTTAAATGAAAAATGATAGGTAAAATTGGGTTTTTGGTTTTCAATATTATATGTATGAGAAAATAAAAGATTGAATACACATTTGATTTAGGATATGTGGGTAGACCTAGCCGATAGAAAGGTTCCCTAGGATTGAACTAATGCACCTTAATTATCATGATTCTTGTGGATTCTCGCCTAGGAGAAATGGCAAAGCTGAAACGCCAATAATAGTATAAAAGGGCCACTATAAATATAAGCCATTAATATTTTTAGTCAAATTGGCACACTTTTTTCCTTTTTAGGAGATTAAATTCGGATTTAGTAGTGCCTGAAAAAAAAATTCCATATGCCCATCAGTTGAGCTAGATATATAACTGAAGCCTATGATATTACCCTCCAGGATGGTGACTTGGTGGATTTTTAATCGGTAATTGTCACACTCCGAATTTCCACGTATCACTGGTGGGCCCGGTGGGGAGTATCGTGACGTAATTGATGTCATCATAGTCATCCAACACAATATATAAATGCACAGCGGAAGAAAAAGATAAATATATTACATTCCGAATATAAAGTAATGTCAAAGTATTACAACGGAAAGTAAAGGATCCACAGGCGGATCAAATAAAAGAAAACTGTTCAACAGACTTTAGGCATCTATAACTTGCAAGATTCCTTATTAACGCCCTGAGCTTCCAGCCAATTACGTTCAGTACCTGTCACTTAACCCTTTTTGGAAAATACGTCAGTTTACACTGGTAAATACAATTAACCGACTCATTTGAAAAGGTTTAATAAAATTGATTTGAATGCACGAGGCACAACATATCTTTTATAAGTTGGGACAATTATCTTTATAATCTTGTATACAGATTTACATGTTCGTTGTACGTTCAGGGCCCGATGTAGAAATCGAGTCAAGATTAACAGACACGCCACAAGTATAGGCCCACAAGAGAGTGAGATACCGTTTCCCTTATGCACTGTCAGGGGTATGCCTACACCTCGTGCATAAGGCGTGGCCATTTTATAATACAATGATGTCAGGGATATCGGGGACATGGTCATTTGTTGGTGCAGTCATCTGTCGTCTTCGTCTTAATATCGAGTCTCGGGTTTGTTGCGGATTTGATCATGCATATGTCATCATCTTTGATGATGACATCACAATGATTACATCATCATCGCATCATCTCATATAGGACGAAAGATGTTTGATCCAATGAAAGCTTGCCATTTGATGGTCCAATGATATTAGAGTCAAACCGTTTGAATAGTTTTGTCATTGTTGAAGTCACCATTTGAAAGCCTGGCCGTTTGAGCCACCTCGTTTGAATTAGTTGACAGTTTGAAGGGTTTCAAACTGTAGGGTGTAAACTATAAATAGGCTTCAAACTGAGTTCATTTGTAACGGTTAGGAAAAGTCATACCGAGGTGCCGCCTGTATTTCCTCTTACTGTAATCACTGTTATTTGAATATATAAGAGGTTTAAAGTGTAATTCCAGCTGCTTTTTCGAGTGTGTTTCTTAGTTTCTGCCTCTGAAACGTACGAGAGCTCTTCCGAACGACTCATTCAGGTCGAAACCGATCCTACAAGATTAACCCCTAAAGGCTTTTATTTCAAACAATACAGATTAAAGTGGGTTACCTCAATAATTTAACCACAATCCGACTAAACATTCAATACCCGACCAAGCGGTATTATTATAATACCGTATCCCAAGCCCGTAAAGGGAAAATAAGTTAAAAGTATTTACCTGAGCTAGCCAAATCAATTTGTATTGAATGTTTAAAAACCACTAAAAGTCAATGCAAATACAAAGTTGTCAGTTTATTGATAGTAAAGGTCCAATGACCTTGTAGTATTGCATGTGATATATAAAAAAAACAGTCATTTTAAAGTTCATATGTCGGCCATCAACCTATATCTTTGTGTGCGGCCCTATCACATTCAAACAAGTTGTCTGCCATAATCATTCCAACCCATAAGATCCTATTAATTACATTAAAGTTGTCAGCACTAGTAAATAGCATTTTGTCCACTTATCTTGTGCGGCCCAATCAGGATATTGATATTAGAGGCTCAATCAGTCGTGTTTAGTTGTATCAACTGTTTGAGTTTTTGAGACCCATGTGATATGAATTATTGTTGTGTTAGCCCAATTATAGAGTTTTGAAAGAATATTTTTTGGTGTGCTTCATATATCAACATCAATTACAAAATTGATATAATAATCTCGGCTCAATATTATTACAACGGCCCATCTAAAGTTTTAGGTTGTGTGTTGTTAAAAGCCCATTTGAGAATTTGAGTTTATATATGTTAGTTGATCGAGTCGTGTGTGATTTTAGTTCAAATTGTTTGAATAGAATTTACAGGTTGTGTGGTTTGACATTAAAATCCGTTCGCACCAAATATGTTCTCTTCGCAGGTGTGTACTCAGGTCGCGTGGTTTGAGTCGTGGTTTCTGTCAGTTCGTACAGTCTGAAGTTCAAAAGTTTCAAAGAGTCAAGTCGTTTGAAAACGATTTGGGTCATAGTAGTCCGCACAGTTTGTCATTCTGCAGTTCGCACAGTGTGTCAACGTTCAGTCCGCACAGTGTGTCAACCTTCAGTTCAAACAGAATATTCACCAGTTCGAGTACCTGTTTTATCCTGTTAATTGATAAATCAATAAACTGATTGTTGTTTGTTTGTTTGTGTGTCAGGTATTATATTTTACGAGGTGAACCAGTTCGTTTGAAAGTTTGTTTGAGAAATTCTTCAATACCTAAACATGGATACCGAGTTTTACAACGCATTTGCAACACCGTCAAGCCCAGCTGCGATTGCTCAGGCAATGAATTTAGAGAATGAGACGGGAACAACCCAAAAGCCCCCGAAATTGATGAGTATCGAAGAATACTACGGGTGGAAGGATAGATTTGAAAACTGGGTTCAAGCAAATCATCTTAGATCATGGGAATGTATCTTAAAGAAGTATGTGTTACCGAGAACAGAGGTGAATGTTATCAAACAGATATCCGAATTCACAGATCAGGAACGGGTGATGTACAAAGCCGAGAAGATGATGATCAGTTTGTTGCAGCAAGCGATCAAAGAAGATATATTCATTCTGCTACAGCACGACAAAACTGCTAAGTCGATATGGGATGCTCTTAAAGTCAAATTCGAGGGAAGTGAGAGTATGATTAAAAGCAAAAAGGCATTGCTTAGGAAAGAGTTTGATCTTTTTAGTAGCTTACCAGGAGAGGATACTAAGAAGCTGATTGAAAGATACTGTCACTTAGTGCGATCATTGACAATGATTGGTGTTGATAAAAGTCGTGAAGAGTATGTGGATAAGTTGGCTGATGCGTTACCTCAGAAACAGTGGGGAACGTATTTGATGATTTTGAAGAATACCGGTGTTTATGATGGATTAACAATTGGACAGTTTATCGAAAAGATCAAGAGTCAGAATCTGGAACAGCAGAAGATCGCTAGGATGAACAGTCCGAGTGGTCAACAGGATGTGAAAATGTACTACAAAGGTAGTATTTCGGTTCCTGAAGCTGAGAAAAGTCCGAAAATCCAAACTGCGTTCAGTGCTGGGGATTCATCTGAAAAAGCTGATCAGGGTTTGAGCAACAGTAGTAGTGGGTTCTCATCATTTCCGAGTGTCAATCCCAAAGAGTCAAAGACAAGTTTTCAGTCTCAGGGAACAAAGACAGGAAATGGATATGTTATTCAGTGCAACATAGCTCTTAACCTTCCAGAAGGTCAAAGCTTTTCAGAAGACACTGCGAAAGACCACATGGCACTTCTTGGTTCTGTATTGTTATCCTATGAAGGTCTTGTTGCTGGTCGGATCGGAAATCCTATGCTTACAAAGGAGGATTACGATCAGATAGACGCCGAAGATATGGAACTCATGGATATCAAATGGTGTCTTGCAAGTGTTCTTCGACGCGCTGAGAAGTTCAAAGCAATTACCGGGAGAAATGATTTTCTTGATGCTCATGTATCTACTTTAGGTTTTGATAAATCTAAAGTTACTTGTTTTCGATGCAGGGAGAAAGGTCATTTCAAATGGGAATGCAAGGGAAGAAAAGCTAGCGGTGCACAGAATCCATTCGGAAAAGACGACTACTACCGGAAAGCTATCTATCAGCAAGTTGGTCAATCTCAAGAACCACAGACGGCTCATGGTAGGAAGATTGAAGACCCCAAGAGAGCATGTGTAGTGGACTTCAGCTGGAGTGATTACATATCATCTGATGGCAAAGCAGCACGCATAATCGATCAAGATGATGAGAAACTACCTGAAGGTTTTAGTTGGGATATGTTTGTTGATGAGAAGGGAGAGCTCAAAGCATTCATTGCCAAGATTGTCAAAGAGCCAGATTTGTTTGCTACATGGATGAAGTCTATCGGAGTGAATGTGGCAAGTGAGGATGAAAAGTCTGTTACATCTGATGAAATTTCAGAAAGTACTGATGAACTTTCAGAAAGATCTGGAGAAATTTCAGAGGGTTCAGATGAAAGTTTACGGAGTTCAGATGAAAGTGTTCAGAATGAGATTGTTTCAGAAAAAGAAGTTGTTTTTGATAAAACACCGTCTGATTCTGGTGTATCAGATGCTGATTCTGAAAAATCTGTACAGTTTGATCAGTCACCAGTTGATAGTAGCAGTGATGTTGAGGAAGAAAAACATATAAATGTTGCTAAATCTCATCTTTCTCCTAAAAGTTTTCATTTCTATTTTGCAGATCGCATGGAGAAACTGAAGGAGAAAAGAGCTGCTAAAGAACAACAAAAGAAATCTGAAGGTGATGTTCAAAATGTTGAAAGTGGTGCTGAGAAGATTACCGAAGTTGTGAAAGACGAAAAAAGGTGATTGAAGTTGTGAAAACAATCGAGGTTGAGAAGATTGTTGAAGTCGTAAGCCTTGCGAGAAGTGTTTAGAAGCTTGCAAGGAATGTGTAGCAAAAGACAACATTATAGTTGAGTACGAGAAGAAGAAGGAGCAGTTACTGTTCAACCTCAACTACGTGAAAGAATCGTACGATGTCTTGAACAAAACAGTAACTGGTCTCCAAAAGACAAACTCAGAAAGAGAACAAGCACTGACGATGATGAATGCAGTCATGATGTCAAAGCAAAAGGCGATAAACTTCTACATCGAAGAGAGTGCTAAGTGAAAGCAAGAGTTGGAGACAGAGAAGATCGAAAATGAGAGGATTAGACGTTTATTGCTTAGCTATTCTAGTTCTGATTATCTCATTGATCGTATTTACCCAACTGTTGCAGGAATGGAAGCTTTTCAAGATGAGAAGCCAAAGGAAAAGAAAGATTGCGGTAAGAAACCGACTGTTAGCTATAACAAGTGTCCGCCTCCAATTTGGGATGGGTATTCTCCTAGGAAACCAAACGAGGAGCAACTTGAGAAAGCAGTCAATATAAAGCTAAAAACCGACACAATTGACGTTTTACCAGATAACATTGATGTCACGTTTACCTCGTCCGATACCGATCATGAGTCTGAGTTAATTAAAAAGGTGGTCGATCAGGTGTTGGATACTGATGAGGAGTCTGAGTCAAAATCTGGGTCTGGAGGGTCAAATTCGTCAGTCAACAGTCAAAATTCGTCGGTTAAACGGTCTTACAGTATAGAATTTTTGTTATCGAAAGCAAATTTGGATGATGAAACATTTGAAGTTGCATACACTTTAAATGATTCGGACAAATTATACTATGACAAAGAATTTCCAATAAGAAGTGTTCGTTTTGACATGATCAAAAAGGTTTTCAAAATGACAGAAATCAATATTTCTGAAATAAATGATTTAAATCTTACTGAAAAACCTAAAAAGTACACTTCAAGAGTTCAACAACGTCTAAACAAGAAAAAGGGTTACAATTCTGGTTCTGGTTTTCAAAAGAAACATAACCAAAATCGTAGCTACAAAAAGAAAGGATTAGGCTTTGTTCCACCAGAAAACCATAAAAATGATAAAAATTCTAAAACAAAAACAGAATTTGTGTCAGGTGGAAGCTCAGAAGATGAACAAAAGAAACCATTCTGGAGACAGTCAAACCAAGAGTTTCTTGCTGAAAGAAAGAAGAATGGAACTGAAGTGTTTTATCAAAGAGAGACTCGAACCTGTTACAAGTGCAATGAAGCTGGTCACATTGCATGGAATTGTTCGACAAATGCAAAAACAAAACAGGGAGTTTCTCGAAAACTAAAAGAAAAAGTTGTTGTTGTTGAACCACCAACAGAAAAATTTAAGGTTTTTGAAAATTCAACGTATGAGGTTGGTGAATGTTCTAAAAAGAATTTTTATAAAAAGAAAGAAAAGGACAACCAAATGTGGGTTGTTAAGAAGGTTGATGTGAATGTCGGCGATGAATCTGGTTCCACAAAGCTAGAAGAGCCACAGGTTGAGGAGAAAATTTCAGTGAATGATGAAGAGTTTCCATCACTGAAGTTTGAGGAAGTTAAAAAGAAAGTTGGAAAAACTGAGATTTCAAATCAGTTTTATAATGAGAAAAAAGATTTTGATGTCGAGAAAACATCATTCTAGTGTTTAAAAAGTTAAGTGCAGTCATCTGTCGTCTTCGTCTTAATATCGAGTCTCGGGTTTGTTGCGGATTTGATCATGCATATGTCATCATCTTTGATGATGACATCACAATGATTACATCATCATCGCATCATCTCATATAGGACGAAAGATGTTTGGTCCAATGAAAGCTTGCCATTTGATGGTCCAATGATATTAGAGTCAAACCGTTTGAATAATTTTGTCATTGTTGAAGTCACCGTTTGAAAGCCTGGCCGTTTGAGCCACCTCGTTTGAATTAGTTGACAGTTTGAAGGGTTTCAAACGGTAGGGTGTAAACTATAAATAGGCTTCAAACTGAGTTCATTTGTAACGGTTAGGAAAAGTCATACCGAGGTGCTGCCGGTATTTCCTCTTACTGTAATCACTGTTATTTGAATATATAAGAGGTTTAAAGTGTAATTCCAGCTGTTTTTTCGAGTGCGTTTCTTAGTTTCCACCTCTGAAACGTACGAGAGCTCTTCCGAACGACTCATTCAGGTCGAAACCGATCCTACATCATTAACCCCTAAAGGCTTTTATTTCAAACAATACAGATTAAAGCGGGTTACCTCAATAATTTAACCACAATCCGACTAAACATTCAATACCCGACCAAGCGGTATTATTATAATACCGTATCCCAAGCCCGTAAAGGGAAAATAAGTTAAAAGTATTTACCTGAGCTAGCAAAAGCAATTTATACTCAGCCGTATATTCTAATCAGCAACCGCAAGTACTTCTACTGGGGCTCTCAATCTGGAACGAAGGTTTTATTAACCTATTAGATTCCTAACGGGTCTTATTAAGTCGTAACTTAGACCGGTTAGTTTTAAGGAAAGGTTTACGGTTTAATCGCGTGAAAGGCGAAAACCGGGAATGGAATGTGGTTTAGACCCAACAAGTTTGAAGACTTGTTTTATATGGGTATAATAACCACACTCTGGATTTTGAAGTAAAAATTGATAAGGTTTGACCCGTTTCGGCTAGTTTATGTAAGCTAGTTACATAAACCGAACCGTGCGCGCAAAAGGCGTAACGGGTAACCGTAAGAGTCCTACACAAGTTTCCTAAGTTAATATACTTCTAAATAGGTTGTGGTATCAGTAGGATACCTTCCATAATGCTCGTAACGAGTTTAAATCCAATATACGCCCCGTAGGGGTATTTTGGTCATATAAAAGAGGTTTCTGAGTTCTACAGGAAATCTGAGTTTTCCGAACAGTTTATAAAGTCCAAAATACTCTATTTATTATTTAAAATCAGTAGCAACTGGAATCGGGTCAAAATACCATGTAGAACTCAAGTTATGTCCGAAAAAAGTTATACTCGGCATTTACCGAATCGATGCCATAACCGCAGGTTATGTGCAGGTTAAAAATAATTAAAAATCTTTAAAAATCTCAAAATATTATTTTACATCAGTGTGTAAAAGCTTTGGTGTCGAAATTTGGGTTTAGATAGGCTTTACGCTAAATGCGCCGTTTAATTACTAAAGTTTCCGTAATTGCGCTATTTAGCATAACTCCTATTCTAGACCTCGGATTGACGTTAAATTTTAGGGACATGCTTAGAAATCAGTAACTAAGGTTATTGTCCTTTCACATGTCCAAAATTCTCGTCTTAAAGTGAGAAGGGCGTTATGGTCAACCTTTAGGCGTTTAACGGAAATGTGCATATGGAATAGACAAACAAAGAACCAATCCCGGAGGGTTATACCCCCCATGTAACTTGGTCCTAAGGAAGTCCTAAGGCACTTCTAGACTCTACTAAAACGGGTCAGAACTGAAGTCAAAGCAAAAGTCAAAGTTTTGCGACCTTCGGTTCCGAACCGGGTCAAAACAGGAAATTGTCGGATCAACAAGCTTAGATCAGTTCTTAAACTCATTACCAAGTTATATGTATGATAAAATAGGTTATACGCCTTCTACATTGCTACTTATGCGTTAAATTGAAAATTAAGCTTCTGTTGACTTTTTATAAACAACTTTGACCCGACATTTGGCCTAGTTAGAATGGGAATCAGAGGGTGCCCTTTGAAGGGTTTAAAGCCCACATGATTACAACTTATAACCACCTTCGATTCGATAAATCACTGGACCAATAGTGATTAATCATTAAGTCAACCGTTACTTACGACGGTTTGACTTTTAAGCTAAAACTAAGCTAAAACTTAACTAAGAAAGGATTAGCAAACTTACTGAAGTCCTAAGCTTGATTAGTGATCACTTGAGAGAAGACTTGAGCTCCAGAAATGATCCAAAGTGCAGATGAAGGTATGATTGAAATTTTGCAACTTAGGGGCTTTATATAGTGATCAATTCACCACAAAATGTTGACATCTAAGTCTACCACTTACCACAACTCACTAACAAGTGTCCCTAGATGTTTAGGGGTGGTTTAGGGGTCAAGCAATATGTGGAAAATCGGTTAAAGTCGAGTAGAATGCAAAAGGCAGGTAAGAAACAAAAAAATTCGGATCAGAAGGACCCTCGCGTGGCGCGAAGACCCCCCCTTGGGGCTTCGCGTGGCGCGAGGCCTCATCTGACAATATCTTCAACTTTTGATTTTTGTGTTATGGTCCTTGGCTCTTCGAACTTTGATTAGACATCATTTTCTTGCACTTTGAGCCCTCTAAATTGATGTTTAGGGGCTTCAAGGCATATACCCATTTTGTTAAGTCCCCGGTTAACTTTGTTGTTACCCGAAAAGTCCTAACTTTCAACGTTAACGCTTTAACCCCTTGTACACGAATTTAATCATAACTTTCTCATACGATTACGAAACTTTATGAAATTTTAATCACTTATTATAGTGAGCATAATTTACCTTTACAAAGCTTCGGGTTTGCTAAAAGGTCACTCAGAGGTATAACTTAAACATGTTGGCACATTTAACCCCTGTAGTTTGTAATTTCTCACTTTCTTTCACAATGAGCTTCGTATGATCCATGAATCATTCGTTTAAGGGTATAACATCATGTAGGGATAGTGTAGGGCATATTTATCCATTGTTGACAGTTTGAACCCTTGAATTCACATACTTTCTATGTTTGTCAACTTTAGTCCTTCTATAGTATTCATTGACTCGTTCAGGCTTATGACACGTGTCAATACATTATAGGACGCAAATTTTCGAGGTGTTACAGTAATAGATAACTAATCATTATAACTAGTGAACATACGTTCTGCTTAATTTATATACACCACAACACAAGTCAAATACAATTAAGATACTTCAATCTTTCAGTGATTAATCACTAGTTAGAAAATTATGCTAGTTTTTTTTTTTTTTTTTGGAACAATGGTATATTATAAAACACCTCTAGCAAGGCACTAGAAAGTAGAAAAGATTACATAGACAATAAGGGGTTTTTCAACCAACCACTTGATCCTAGAACTTTTGCATTTATAATTCCTATATATCAAAGGAACGAGAAATGAAAAATATAATCAAACCACGTATTCTTGTTGTGACAATTCTTCTTAAAAACCACATTGTTCCTAACTTTCCCTAGTGCCCACTAAATACCCTAAAAGATTGAACCAATCAATGACTTTTTATGCTTTAAAGCATTATGATTTTCAAGCCGATCGAATAAGGATCCCGTTCTTCTAAACGTCGGCAAGGGAAGACCAAGCAACAAATTAACCATGTCCCATATTAGTGACGCTACCAAACATTCACCAAATAAATAATCATTTGTCTATGAGGAACTATTGCAACAAGGACATAAGATACTCGGCACATCGGTACCCTTTCCATCCGAATTAACTCTTGTTGAAAGTATGTTCATTAACACCCGCCATGCACATATATTAATATTTTGAGGAAGATCGTTATACCAAATAGTCGAATGAGATCTTGTCAGAGGTAATATCATCAATAACCAATCTAACATCTTTAACCAAGAACTCTACCATACTCCAAAATTCCAACACCACCTATTGTAGTCTCCAAACAAGGAGACATGTTCTAGAGTTTGAACCAAATTGGAGAAATGTTCACTCTCCACACCATCTTTCATTGGTCATCTTCCAGTTGCAAGAATAACCATTATTCCGCTGACTAACTACACAAGTTTTATTTAATTCCAATGCATAAAGGCGAGGAAACGCAACGGCCAAAGGACCCTCTTACATCCAACAATCTGTCCAAAACACGTCTCCATTACCGTGTTTCCAATGAAACACATTAAGAGGGAGGGAATAAACCGAGGGCATCCAACTTGATAAACAAATCACATAGATCCTAGTCATCCTACCAAATACTACACCCTCAGCAAACCTGGTCCGCGAATTTGTATTCGCGCCCTCACCATACAACGATTTGATACATTTAATCCAAACCACAAAACATGTGTATGTGTAAAGAGGTGAGTTATTGTATATAGAAGGCTGGACATACAAACAAGCCATCGAAAGCCAGGAAGCGTCACATGTCCATGGGCAAGGGGTAAGTTTGTCCACCATAAATTATGCATACAGTTAATTAATTACGCACAAAAATTACATAATTACACAACTTATATGATAATTACGCAATTTGTTTCATAATTACGTATAAGCATAATTATAATTTATAAAATGATCAATTTTATGGTGCATTTTTTTCTAAAAAGAAGTAATGTCGTATAAAAAAGTTATGGCTATTTAAAAAATAAGAAAACTTAAAAAAAGTCAACAATGGTAGACTATATGACTTTTATCCTCACACATTTTATTTGTGTAAAAAAGTTGATGAAGTAGAAACCTCTATGATTTTAACTGTTGATTTAGAGACCTAAGAATTCAAAATCATCCATAGACTTTGTAGAATAAAAACACTTTGTATTTAAATTTTAATCAAAGGGTGGTGATGTTTATCATACGGCATTTGTAGAAGGTGTAGGACGGATAAGTAACCCTAGTGTGCATCAAATCAAAGGTACAAATTCATGGAGTGGTATAATTGTAAATGCAATACATACCTAACCTATGTTACATTTTGTTTTATGTATCTAAATGTCACGCCTAACAATTGTTTCATCCAAAAAGACCAAAAACAATATTAATCGCCATACCTAGCCTATGAATAGGTTCAACGAATAAATAACATTATTTTAACAAAGTAATGACTAGGGATGTAAAGGGAAAAGAAACAAAACACAATCAAACGAACATTATGCTTAGGCGTCAATATGATCAAAATCATTATGGAAGACTATGTGTAAACTTCCATGTAACACCACGCCACTCCCAAAAGAAAGTGGTAATGCACAAGTTAATGAACTCGAATTATGTGACATTGAGAATGAACTATTGACCAGGGCCGGCTCTGAGAGGGTGTTGGGTGGGTGACCGCTCAATGCCTATTTTCACGAGGGATCAAAAAAAATTCTCGTTTAATACCTATAAACAAAATTTAAAATATATTTAAAAAAAACCCAATATTCTTAAAAATTAATCTAATAAAACAAATACTTGTTCAATAGATGATCATCAGGTTGAACTGAAGAATGCTAGGTGAGCTTCATTATTTAGGTGCAGTTTGTTTTTTAAAAGGTACAATTTCTGTAGTTTGTGAATCACGTCTTCAGACATCTATAGAAGAAAAGATTGACTAAACCTCTGCAGTCTGTGTCACACCCCCAAATTACCACCTAGGGTATGTCCCTATTGGAGGTGCAACGATCCAACAAAGAGCCACCAATCATATCAAACACAAGTTATAATGTATTGAAATACCCAATTGAAATAAATGTATCGTTTGAAAAGTTAAACCAAAACCAAAGTACTGAGCGGAAGCATAAATGTATGTACGTATAAATGTATCGAAACCAAATCTATGTAATTGTTTATTATGACCATAACCACTCCAGCAGCATCAGACGGCAAGCTTCCAAGTCCCTTCAATAATTACCTACAAGCATGTAAACAAGTGTGTCAGACTACGCTGGTGAGTTCAAGGTTTGTGTTTGTTTACCAAGTTGTGTTACCGATCATGTGAGTAAAACAGTTTACAAGACGATATGTTATTCGTTGTTATGATGTTTGATGTTTCGATGTTGCTCATGTTAGATACCCTAGGGAGTGTGCCCATAAGTATCCGGGGAGTGGGTACCCCTTAACGACCGTTTGCTATGTTGCCTTCGTTAGATACCCTAGGGAGAGTGCCCATATGTATCCGAGGAGTGTGCCTCTAACAACCATAGCCATACCCAGATAATTAGTTCACGCCCGTCCTTACGGCCCGGTGTGAGGTTTCCCACCTAATAGCGCTATCAACTAATCACCCCCATTGCCCTCCAGGCAATAACCAAAACCGATTAAGTTGTTTACCCAATGTTTCCCTCCCGAATGTTTACCACTTGTCCCAAACCACCGGGACGCATGCTTGAGAAAAGTGCAGTGAACTCACCTGAGATTGCTCGGTATGTTTTATTACTTTGTTCCACGTTGACCAATCAAACCCGAATGCTTGTAAGTCGTAAGCAATAAGAACGAAGGAGTGAAGAAGAAGGCTGCCGTCCAGCTCGGTAGTATTAGGGTTTGCGTGCGTGAAATTATGAGAACATTCCATGCATAACTATGATATAAATTAGGGGTGTGTGGGCTCGGGTTGGGCTTAAAGTGAAACCGAGAGAATCAAAGGCGCGGGTGTGGGCCGGGGTAAAGGTATACGTCCATTGCAAGTGTTTGGCTTTTGGGCCTGATCTAATGGATGGGCCGAGAGGCCGAGATGAAAGAAACCCGTTGGCCAAGAAGTTTGTGTGATAAGCAATTTTGTGGCCCAAAATAGTTGATTCCCTAAATTATCAAAGCAACATACTTAAACGTTTAACGATTTCACATAGAGTTGACATACTCCTAACAATTTCGTAATGCATGAATGTAGCCTACTAAGTCTCGTATAGTCGAAATATGAAAGCAATTAAGGGCAAAGACACACACCAAGGGTTGTGGAATTAAGTAGTGCTAACCTTAAATATTTGGGTTGTCACATCATCCCCAACTTGAAAGAAATTTCGTCCCGAAATTTGATAAGCGGTCGGAGAGAGAAAAGAAGTGGTGAGTAGATCAGAATGACTGTGGGTTTTCCCCGGGTACCACATCATCCCCAACTTGAAAGGGAATTTCGTCCCGAAATTCGCCAATGATATCATAAGTTAATACAACCGCTAGAACAACTGAGGATACTAGAGCTTACTCAGATCATCGCATTCCCACGTGAGCTCCTGTCCATGTTTTGAGTTCCAACAAACTTTCACGATTGGAATCCGACTGTGATAACGAATCTCGACTTCGTGGTTCAAACTTTCAATAGATACCTTGACAACTGCAACTTGTCGTTAACCTTAGGCGCTAGTAGGGCATCACGCGTGTTTCATCGAACAACACTTCTTAGATTCGAGACATAAATGACGTGGTGAACATTACTCGATTCGTGAGGTAACTCGAGTTTGTAAGCGACATGACCGCTTCTTCCAGAATTTTGAATAACTCATCGTAATGTAAATTAAGCTTGCCACGCTTCCCAAGCGTACCACACCCTCCCAGGACGAGATTTTCAACATGACACGGTCGCCTATAGCGAACTCCCAGTGTTTCCTAAGCTTATCAACTTCCCTGACGGTCACTCGTTGTCGCCAAGCGATTTCCGATCCAAGAAATCTTCCCAAAGGTTTCGAGTACAAGTCCTGGACCTGTAATTAGGTTGTCACCCACCTTAATCTAACAAGGAGATTAGCGTTACTGTCCATACAACGCCTTAAACAGAGCTGTCTGACTACTAGAATGGTAATTGTTGTAGTAGAACTCAACCAAAGGTAAGTGTTCTTCCCAATTGTTTACCAGAGTCAATCATGCACATGATCGCAGCATGTCTTCATGTGTCAGGATGGTTCGTTACTCTGCCTGATTGTCCTACAGTGATAAGTAATGCTCATGCCTAGATGTGAGCCAAGGGTGTTGCGTATTGCCCGCCATAAATCAGGTATAGCTCATAATCCAAGGTAACAGGAGTTAACACCTCGTGCCAAAAAGTCGCATCTCCCAGAGGAACATTCACAGCTGTGAAGACTTGTCAGTTTCCTTGATTGCAACAAAGTGTGACGGTAACGTGAGACAATCAACGATCACCCAGGTGATATTGTTTTTGTTTCGAGTTGTAAGTAGACCAGTGCCAGAACTCATGGCAGTCTGTGCCCATTTCCGTATGAGTGTTTCTGGTTGTTGGCACAAGCGGTAGGTTTCTGGTATTCCACCTTGTCTTTCGCACGTACATCGTTCCTATGCTCGGCTACGTGGGCCTTCATACCTGGTTGCTAGTTCAGGATTTATAAGTTCTAATGCCTCCTATCAAAACCCAGACGACTAGAATATCGAGGCCGGTGTTCTTTGCTCAACATAAATTTCCTACAGTTCTTGTATGATGAGATTCACATTCGTTTCATGGGGTAGCGAAATCGTCTGACCTGCCAAGGTTGCTTCTCCATTCTCCGCATGGGTTCGACCTGCAAATCATCACTTTCTCGTGTTGCGTCGGGGTGTAAACATTGCAGAGTTGGGATTCGAAAACTGTCACAACAAGTTCGGATTCAAGAAACATCAGGGCAAACAGATCGGAGACGAAGCGAACAGCTACCCATCCAAGCTATCGTGTTGCTATTACGCCTGGTATAGTCTATGCCAACACCAAGTGTCCTTCCATGAGCTTCATTTCCAGTGTTGTGTTCGTCACGAGAATTTCCAGTACTGCCGTCGTTCCCTTGGTTGTTGCTGTCTTGATTGACCAACGGCCAATCCATGTGGTAAACGTTTTTCACTCCCCTGGTGAGGACTACTATTACGAGTACCCTGATGTTGTCGTAACTGCTACTTCTGCTTATTGTTTCATGAAGCGGAGTCCTATGATCCTCCACTGACAGGGTCCATCTTCTACTGTTCTGTGCCACGTTCTAAGATGCTACTCATTGTGCTGACAGCGGTGCATTCCACACCGTATTCGATTGTCATTACTTACGTTCCGAGTGATTCGTAAAAGCTGACTCCCATGAGTCACTGGCAGAGGTTAAAGAGTCGATTGTATTCTATTCGTTGGTGTTCGCTGCCGGTCATCGGAGTCGTCCAATGTTTGAGGTTGGTGAAGTACTACATTTACCCTCTCATCCAACGATGTTGCAAGTTGTCTATGTATTACACAGTCTGTTGCGAGGGCGTTACAGAAATGGTCGTGATTCGAGATTCGAGACGTCAATATGTCAAGTTCCAACAAACGAAGAAAATGGAAAGATATAGATCGTTCATCGTTGTGCATCACCCCACTCGGGGATGTCCGTACAAGCACCTAGCACTCTACACAGTCCACTAGGCGTTCAGTTAGATGTTCAGGTAATACTCGATAGCATCGGAATTCGAAAGGTTTCAAAGGAAAAAAATGGAAAGATCACATTCGTGTAGGAGACAATCTCGACTATTTCTCCTATAGGTTATCAGGTTTCGCATCGATCAAATGATAGTTCAGAATGAGAAAAAAATCAAGCATCACCTTAAAGTCTACAACTTTCAAGTTCACATACAGTAGGGGAGATTCCCTCTTGCACTCGTTAAGCCTCATTGGGAATTGCATGCACCACGCATTATTATTATGTGTGCACCCATGATAATAAGGCGGTTTGCATGCTCCTCTCGACGCTTCTTAACTTATGTTCGAAGTTTCTCCCACTCCAATCAACACAGGTATGTACTAACAGCAAAACTAGGATTTACAAGATGCAAGTGTTGTGTTATGCTATCGACATGTTATGCTATCGACATGTCATAGATATGTCTACTAAACATGTGATGTATACTGTAACGAGGAACGAACCTTGCAATCTGAAGCTGAGTGTCATGGTCATCGTTTGGATCAATTCGGTTATAGTCTGGTTTTATGAAAACGTTTTAAAACCAAGTTCTCTATAACCAGTGGCTCTGATACCAAACTGTCACACCCCCAAATTACCACCTAGGGTATGTCCCTATTGGAGGTGCAACGATCCAACAAAGAGCCACCAATCATATCAAACACAAGTTATAATGTATTGAAATACCCAATTGAAATAAATGTATCGTTTGAAAAGTTAAACCAAAACCAAAGTACTGAGCGGAAGCATAAATGTATGTACGTATAAATGTATCGAAACCAAATCTATGTAATTGTTTATTATGACCATAACCACTCCAGCAGCATCAGACGGCAAGCTTCCAAGTCCCTTCAATAATTACCTACAAGCATGTAAACAAGTGTGTCAGACTACGCTGGTGAGTTCAAGGTTTGTGTTTGTTTACCAAGTTGTGTTACCGATCATGTGAGTAAAACAGTTTACAAGACGATATGTTATTCGTTGTTATGATGTTTGATGTTTCGATGTTGCTCATGTTAGATACCCTAGGGAGTGTGCCCATAAGTATCCGGGGAGTGGGTACCCCTTAACGACCGTTTGCTATGTTGCCTTCGTTAGATACCCTAGGGAGAGTGCCCATATGTATCCGAGGAGTGTGCCTCTAACAACCATAGCCATACCCAGATAATTAGTTCACGCCCGTCCTTACGGCCCGGTGTGAGGTTTCCCACCTAATAGCGCTATCAACTAATCACCCCCATTGCCCTCCAGGCAATAACCAAAACCGATTAAGTTGTTTACCCAATGTTTCCCTCCCGAATGTTTACCACTTGTCCCAAACCACCGGGACGCATGCTTGAGAAAAGTGCAGTGAACTCACCTGAGATTGCTCGGTATGTTTTATTACTTTGTTCCACGTTGACCAATCAAACCCGAATGCTTGTAAGTCGTAAGCAATAAGAACGAAGGAGTGAAGAAGAAGGCTGCCGTCCAGCTCGGTAGTATTAGGGTTTGCGTGCGTGAAATTATGAGAACATTCCATGCATAACTATGATATAAATTAGGGGTGTGTGGGCTCGGGTTGGGCTTAAAGTGAAACCGAGAGAATCAAAGGCGCGGGTGTGGGCCGGGGTAAAGGTATACGTCCATTGCAAGTGTTTGGCTTTTGGGCCTGATCTAATGGATGGGCCGAGAGGCCGAGATGAAAGAAACCCGTTGGCCAAGAAGTTTGTGTGATAAGCAATTTTGTGGCCCAAAATAGTTGATTCCCTAAATTATCAAAGCAACATACTTAAACGTTTAACGATTTCACATAGAGTTGACATACTCCTAACAATTTCGTAATGCATGAATGTAGCCTACTAAGTCTCGTATAGTCGAAATATGAAAGCAATTAAGGGCAAAGACACACACCAAGGGTTGTGGAATTAAGTAGTGCTAACCTTAAATATTTGGGTTGTCACAGTCTGCAAGAAGAAGTTTGTTTGTTTTTTAATGTATGTAGACTTCTAAAATAAACTGGTGGAGGTGTATGGACAGTGGTGGGTGGTAGTGGTGGACGCCGGTGGTGGACGGCAGTGGTGGTGGTGGTGGTGGGTGGTGGTGTTTAACCCTCTGCAGACCTTAGAAGATCTTAGAAGTGGTTGGACCAAATCTGCACCAAGAAGAGTTTGCGCATATGTTTTTTAATAAAACGTCTTTGGAAAAACAAATAATCTGCAGATGGCAATGTTTGCGCGTGGGCTGCGCGGCGCGGACAGAAGAGCCAGCGCATATCTTTTTTAGCAAAACAAACACCACCTTAGGGGAGTGGGGGTGGTCATCACTCATCACTCACAACATCCAATCAAGTTCCGCCATGTCATCAACCATTATTCCATCACTCACAAGCTTTTTTTAGTGGCGGTGGTCATCACTAGTGGAGATGGGCATAATCGGGTATTTTGAATACCCGGAACCGGGTAGTACCCGTACCCGGGTTCTGATATCACTGAGTGGAACCGGGTACACTAAGGAACCGGGTCCGGGTTGAACCCGGGTAGAAGTGAAAAAAAATGGAACCGATGTAACCAGTTACGGGTATTGTCGAACCGAGTTCGGGTATAGTTTGAAACCGGGTACGTCGGGTACTGACAGGAACCGGTTCTGTCGGGTACTTTCAAATCAAAAGCTGCAGAACACTGTTTGGAACCGGTTCCAACGGATATATGACCGTTGGAAACCGATTTTATATTAAAAAAAATGTTTTTTTCCCTAAAAAACCCCAAATTTTCACCCTTCACTCACATTATTACCCAAGTTCTTCATTACACCTTCAATTACCAGTTTACTACTCCAAAAATTCATCAAACGAAGAGAGAATGGCATGCAACAAAGAAGTGGTGATGGTTTTGGAAACCAAACGAAACTCGACTATTTGGAAGCACTTCTACTTGTGTTTGATGACCAACAACCATGAAATGGCTAGGTGCAAGGGTTGTGGAAAGTTTATGAAAGCGGCCGCCAACTCCACTCTAAAGAAACACACTGAACGCCATTGCCCCGTGACGAAGGCGAAAAACGAGAAGGGTGAAGGATCTGGTTCTTCAAATGTTTAGGTTGTTGTTGTGTAATGTTTAGTTAAGTTAGGTTTGTTATGTTTAGTAAGTTAGGTTTGGTAATGTTTAGTTAAGTTAGGTTTGTTATGTAATCGCTTCCTTTGAAATAAATAAACGGTGTGTTTTAGCTTTAGTGACGGGTTATAAAAAAAACTCAAATTAATAAATCAACATCAACTTCTAGTAACCGGTTTCCAGTAACATCTTAAATAGTAACAGAACCGGTTTCCAGAATTACAAAAATCTTAAATACTAACAGAACCGGTTTCCAGTAACATGTTACACACTAAGTTAATAATATGTGCAACACACCGTGTGTGGAAAAAAAACACCATCAACAATTGGTTTGTACTTCAACTTTAATTTTTCGATTGCATTTGAGTTGTTTGAAGCATTATCAAATGATACTGAAAAAATTTTATCCTCTAAACAATATTTCATTATTGTGGCATTTATAATTTTATAAATATTTTCTCCCGTATGAGGAAAAGGAAACTCTTCAAATGCAATCGTACGCTTCATCATTTGCCATGTATCGGGATCAACCCAATGAGCGGTGACACAAATGTATGATTCGGGTAAACCGTGTGGAGTCGATCACACATCATTAGTTAAGTTTACACTAGTTTTTAAAGTTTACAAAAAACGATTAAATCTTTTCTTGAATTTTCCCATAAATTTAAACAATGGCGTTTTAAAGTACGACGACTTACATGTTTGTAGCGAGGTTGAAGCGTTTCCCTAATAAGCTTAGTAAGATCGGGGTCGTCGAAGTGTCCAAACGGCAACGCTTTTTGAATCACCAATGTAGGACCGGTTTTGACACCAAACGATTGCGTAACAACACGTTCGACGTGCGGAATCCGTGAACGTGCGTGACCGAACACACAAGAACGTACAAATAACGTGATTCTATTGAATAAGATGACGTGTACAATGCCGAGAATCACGTGAGAGAACTTTCTCTCTCTAGACTCTCTCTCTCTCTAAGCTTAGATCTTCTAATTCCCAAAATGAGCAAAAGTCTTAAACTCTACCACTAACTCCTCTATTTATAGGCCAAGGGATTATAATGAGAAATCTCATTATTTACAAAATTGCCACCTTGCCTTTACTACATATTACATCATAAAGTCTAGATTTCTTCGGTTTCTCGTTATTTCTGCTACAGACTTGATTGACGGAGGCGATAGACACATAATGCTCTAACAACCAACTTCGCCATCCTATCACGAGCTATCTTTTGTTCATAGCGAAATATCGTACCATCTTTTGAGAGTTGAACTTGACCCGGTGTCAAATCTTGTAAAGCTTTACAAAACTTTTTAGCATGCTTCGCTAACGTCGAGTTAGAGTCTTTGCTTAACAAGGCGCCACAATGTTTACGTTGGGCCTTTTGCGAACTGTCACTCATTTCGACCAAGTCCCAATTGCACCATACTTCCGCATTGCGACTATGTGATAATGTTCCAACAACATATGGAGCTGTTTGACTTTGAGGAACATTATTGACGGATGGGGAATTTGTGGTTTTAGAGTTCTTTGAAGCCATTGTAGAAGTGTATTAGAAGAAGTAGAAGAAAATGATATAAGAAGAATATAAGAGGATTGGTGAGTTAAACAAATGAAACTTGAAAACAATTTATAGGAATCGGTTCTAACGGCTAGTAACCGGGTACAACGGCTAGTAACCGGTTCCAACGGATAGAAACCGGTTCCAACGGATATATTTGGCATTTAATGCATTTAATGATATTTGCAACAGATAGAACCGGTTCTAACGATAACATCATACCGGGTATACTGGAGGAATCGGGTACTGTAGGAACCGGGTACAGGAGAGGAACCGGGTACGGGTATTAACCGGGTAGGGTTAAGAACCGGGTACTACCCATTTATTATGAGAAAAAATGGAACCGGGTAGGAACCTCCGGGTTTTTTGAACCTGGACCCGGTTCTCCTATGTATCGGGTAGGAACTGGAACCGGTTCCGGGTCGGTTCTACGGGTTCGGGTTTGGAACCGGGTATTTTGCCCATCTCTAATCACTAGTGATGGAATTCCATCACTCACAACTTTTTTTAATTTCCTTTTTTTTTAGAAATTAACAATAAAACACTAAAATTATAAATTTCCTTAAAATTAAAACAAACTAGTTCAATTTAACATACTAGAAATATTTTAGGCTACAATTTAAAAAAAAAAAATACTAAAAAAACTCTACTCCTCGTCCGACTCATGAAACTCCAAACCTAAAGAACCTAATAGTTCGATTAAATCGTATCTCAACCGAAAGTGAGTTTCTTCATCACGCAAGTCTTGTTAGATATTTTATGGAACTTGAACTTGTGTAGGAGGATCTGGCACCCAATCTGGAGAATTGCACGTCCGTCTTCTTTGATTCATATATTGTGCAATATGATACATGCATATACTATGCTATGTATTGATTTCTTGTTTATCGCACGAATCGGTCGGCGTAGTATGCCCCATCTACCCTTTAAAACACCAAAAGCCCTCTCAACATCTTTTTTTGCCGATTCTTGCAATTTTTTAACACGATTTCTTTAGCCTCGACAGGAAAGGAAGAAGCTTTCACGAAAACAGACCATGATGGGTAGATACCATCCACAAGAAGAAAGTCACGTCTGTAATATCGGTCGTTTACATAGAATGGACTGAAGGGTGCGGTACCATCCGTTACGGTTTGAAACAACGGCGACGTGTGCAACATATTGATGTCGTTGTTTGAACCTGGAACACTGAAATATGAATGCCAAATCCATAAATCATTCGACACCACCGCTTCTAGTATGATGGTTGGTCTTTTGATGTCACCCCTAACATACGCCCCTCGCAACTCTCTTGGACAGTTTTTCCACTCGATATGTGTACAATCGATGCTACCGAGCATCCCTGGAAAATGCCATCTAGCCTCATGTGCGGCGTAAATACGTGAGATGTCGTGTTTCGTCGGTTTACGTAAAAACTCTTTACCATACAACTTAATGACCGCGTTGCAAAAAAATTGCAGACATTCACGGGAAGTTCTGGACGCCATAGCTAGGTATTCATCAAATTGATCGGGAGGGTTACCTGTCACTAGTTGGCGAATGGCGGACGTGCATTTTTGTATCGCCGTGAAACTTGGTTTGCCCCTCGCATCGTAACCTTCTTGAAACCATTCCTCGCTTGCTTCGATGTGTTCAACAATCTTTAAAAATAATTCTTTTGGTAAACGAAACTGATCTCTAAACGTTTTCGGCATTGTAGTGTGGATTCTCCACAAAATAGTCGTTAATTAACACTTCGTTGGCATGTATACGATCATGATCTACCATATTCTTCTTTGGGCGGGACGAACTAGATTCAAGTTCGTTATACGCCGACACAAAATATTTAAGCGTCTCATTGTCAGAAGACGACTGGGTATCGCTATCGCTGTCCATCGGAAACATCGAATCCGTAGGAAACTCCATTTGAGAAAGATGTAGATTGTGTGAAATGTGTTTGTGTTTTGGTGTGGGTGAAATGGTTAAAAATTGAGAAGTATATATAAAGGGTTTAAAGGTTTTTTTTAATTAAAATTACCGTTTTATAACGTTCATAAAATACAAACGGTCAAAAATCCATGAAGTTCAACGCGTTCTTAATTCCACGCGTTAATTTTGATGGTGGCGGCGGTGTTCTTTTGGCCATCACTCGTGATGGTTGTCTATCACGGAACCACCCCAACTGTCCGTTAACTATGTAAAATAAGTCATTTTGCTACATAAAAGTTGCTTCTTTCGTAATTGTTATAACCATTATTGTCGTAATAATGAATTTTGTTTTTATGTATATAAGTTTCTATTATACGGGTCCATATTTATCGGTCACACATGCCCTCCAAAATATACGGACGTATCATAAAAAAGACTTCACAAAGTATGAAATGAATGATTTGTAGAAAAGGATGATTTGAATATAATGACAACTCACAGACAAAAGCCTACCATTACCTGACCATCTAATCTTATTTTGAGCACTAGTGTTCAAAGGAAGATCAAGAAAAGGATGTGACAAAGTGCAAGGTGTAAGTCTTGCAATCCCATACTTAGTCACACCCGAAAGAATGCATAAGCAACACGTTAAGAAACTAAAAATAGTTTTTTGGTTGTTTGAGAAATCGGCGCCTTACCCCTATTAAATCGCTTGGAAATCTCCACATGTGTTTGATTCATGAAGGAATTTCTCACAACAAAGTGAAAGTTAATCGAGTCATCAATTGCTATTCAAGAGTGGCTAGGAAATATATGCTAAAGGACTAACGTTACAAAACTACACAGGTGAACTTTCCATTGGTGGAAGTTCCTACCGACACGTTGCCCCACTCCGATCAGACTATGTTGTCTTAACCAGGTCATGTTGGCTTCAAAGTTTGGCTAGGGTGTTCCCCCGAGTAACCATACCGCCGGCTGCCACTTGACAGTCGTTATGCCACCACAAGAGTAGAACTATCTGGCATAACACAGGGTGGGACGAAAACCTGGGTAGGCTCAGGATTCGAACTGACAACCTCGCACAAGGCCTAACTCAAATCCTTTATTGCCTTAATCCACCAAAAGTGACACAATTAGGGATCGAACTTGGGTCTCCACCACCAAAAGTGACACAATTGGGGATCGAACTTGGGTCTCCATCAGAGAATCCAAGCCTCCTACCACTAGGTTACAGCAAGTGGTGGATTTTTATTAGTTACTTCGTTCATTTCATTACCTCGCACATTCCATTCCCCTGTCCATTCCATTACGTCATACCAAATAGACCCTGAGAGATTTGTTAGCTATTTTATAACATAGGGATGATATATAAATACATGTAACAATTAACCCTAATATACGCGCGCACGCACACATATATACATATGCATCGAAGATTGTTGCTAATCGAATGAAACTTCAAATCTGTATGTTCTTATGTTCTTTTTTAAACGAACAATTCAAGTTAGTTGAAATTAATCTTCTACTACACATTCATTTAATTATTAATCAAGACAATTCTACAACAAAATCAATCTTGGGAAAGAAATGAACAAGGGGGCTTCATTATTCCTTGCACTAGTTGACTCAAGAGCTACATATATATCGTGTCATATTGCCAATGAGGTAGTGGTAGAGTGGTTTGGAAAAAATTTGGTGTTCGTTGTGACCGAGGTTCAACTACTCTCCCCATTATTTTCTGCGGTATCCAGGTAAAGAGCGAATACGGGTGGCGCCGGTTCGTCTTGGATGGGAGGCGAGCTTTTACCGATTATTCTACTGTTGTGCCTTCGGGCGGGTGGAGGTCGGGTTTCCGCGCATCTGGGAGAGTCAAGAGGCTGGCGACGGTCGAGTAGTTGACCTTGGCCACAGCGTCCGATGTCACGGTCATTGGCATGTCGTTCCTTGCCGTTCAAAAAAAATATACTGTGTCATATTGTATGAGCGACAAGCTAGTAGTCTTCGGGTTACCTAAACAAATTAAAATGAATAGCAACTTGTCAAAGTTCAATAAAAACACTAGAGTTGCATAATTGAACATTTAATGGTGAAAGTTGAAATATTTAGTTTCCACTTGATTTAATGGCTTTAGACATGAAAGAAGATGACTTAAATTTTCATCTTTTGGTGTCAATTCCTAGCTCCATCTAGTGCCATCATAGATCTATTTGATAGTAGATTAACCTTTCATGTTGCGATGAGGTCAACTTAAGATGAAAAATTGTTTGTCGCGTACACGCGAAATGAATCTTCTTACTTGATTCATTGTTATACAAAACTCATGAAATAATGCGTACAAAAAGTACATAGAACCACCTTCTAATCTTTTTTAAGAGCGAAAATGAATATGATTAAACACTGTCACCAAACTCAAACAAACAAACACACCTAGAAAAGTCTTACACGTAGCAGAGCTATCTGTATTAAGGGAGGGTGGGACGAGACAAACATTTCCTCTATCCCATGCGACTCCCACTAAGACCCCGACTCCAAAAGTACTAGTGATGATAGTAGTCAATTAGTGCTAGCGTGAACTAGTGGATAAACTAAATCGGCACAAATCAACAAGCAAAGACACAAAGAGTAGGAAAAGCTAAGATAACACTAAGACTTTAGCTCCCGAGACATACCTAAGGCAGATCTATGTACTCCCTTAAAAGTCCATAAGCACAATCCGACATTTCAAAGTATTGTTATCCCCAGTCATGTTCTTGAAGAGGTGCAAGTCTAATAAATCCTGCCAAATCCATAATCACATGTTAGTTTGGGTATGTCTCTCCTCCTCTCCCCTCCACTTTGAGAAATTCCACGAATCTTACAGTCATCAGTTGTTTTGCTTCATATGTCCAAACCATCTCAGTCTCCCAGTCACTTTTCTTATATGAGATTCCGAGATACAAGTCACCTCAAATTATTCTCACAAAACTTCATTTTTGTCCGGTCCATCCATCTTTATGTTCCCACACGCAGTGGCGGACCTACCCACAGTCGTGGGTGGGCGGCCGCATCCCTTAAAAAAAGTTTAGTGTATATTTTAGGTAAAAAAAATCCGACCACACTCCTTGAAAATATTACTAAACGCCTCATCTGCACCCCCATCAGATAATTCTTAGGACCACCACTGCACACACGTATTCTTCTTGATGTTTAACCATAACATATTATGTAGACATTTTGGTATTTGTTGAAGAAGCAACTAAGGGATAAAAGATATTAAATAACATATAAATAGATAAAGTGATCTTCTCTAGTTCTATTTAATAAAAGAGATTTATACATTAATAAAGTTTTATTGTAAATTCTTCTTATTTGTTGTTACTCATGCAAGTAGATGAACTAAAATAACAAAAAACGAAAACACAGGCTCCACATAGTAGAGGCACTTAATACCTTTTATTAGACTTTAATGTCAAATTAACTGAACGCATTGATGAAAATAGTAAAAGATATCGAAGTTTCATGATAAATTTGATTATGACCATTAAATTAACAACGATAAATTTATTCAGTTTCATTACCCATTCTGTTTTTTATTAAAAAAAAAAAAAACTTTTATAAAATAGAGTAAAATGCCAAAATGATCTCTAAGTTAAGTTTAGACCATTTTTGCCACTTGAAGTTTCATGATAAATTTGATTATGACCATTAAATTAACAACAATAAATTTATTCAGTTTCATTACTCATTCTGTTTTTTATTTAAAAAAAACTTTTATAAAATAGAGTAAAATGCCAAAATAATCCTTGAGTTTAGGCCATTTTTGCTACTTGAAGTTTCATGATAAATTTGATTATGACCATTAAATTAACAAGAATAAATTTATTCAGTTTCATTGCCCATTCTGTTTTATAAAACAAAAACTTTTACAAAATAAAGTAAAATGCCAAAATGGTCCCTGAGTTTAGGGCATTTCAGTCGAAAAATGAAACCTTTTGTATCTGGGTCCCTGAGGTTTCATTTTTATTATCATTTTCATCCAATTGGCAAACTGGGTTAGAATTTTCTGTTAACTTCTCCCTTTTTTGTCGTTTTCCTCATTTAAATGAAGAATATAATCGTTATTTTACGCATAATATATTTTAATTAAATGAAGAAAATGACAAAAAATGGGAGAAGTTAACAGAAAAATCTAGCTCAGTTTGCCAATTTAATGGAAATGATAATAAAAATGAAACCTCAGGGACCCAGATACAAAAAGTTTCATTTTTCGACTAAAGTTACAAAAGTGGCCTAAACTCAGGGACCATTTTGACATTTTACTATATAAAATATAAAAATAAAAAACATAGAAGAGAAGAGGAATGCAAAGAGAAAAGTTTCCAATTCCATTCACACAAGTAAACAAACAATCAAACAAACAAGAGAAGCCAAGAAAGGTGAGTTCATCTCACAGGTCAACTGAGTCAATACCCGAACCACAGATGTTCATCGCGGTTCGTTCTTGACTCAAGCCCTGGTTCATGAGACGAAACCCAACCCGAGTACTCTCCTCTTCCATACAAAGTAAATCCAAACCGTCATCATCTTGTTCGATGAAAAACAAATAAAATAGCGATAAAACAAAACGATAGATTAATAATCACTAATAGACCAAATCTAGCTACTGATCTGCCTTCCTTGTTGATTAGACCGAACCAAGTCTTTGATCCCTTGAACCGTGCGAGTTATCAGATTGACAACGGTGTTGATCGAGTCCATTGTAAGGTTTGATGATGGCAGATCGTTGACCAGTATTTGGAACCCGACAGTAAGTAGGGACCCACCTTCACCTCCCGCTTTTGGTTCCGCCATGCAGTCGGGCACTATGGCGAACCCTGATGGTAGGAGCGCTACACATGATGAATCTCCACCGCTCATCACCACCGTCATTGCTTGCACATCCACCGCCGCATACACCATCAATGATCCCGTCACGTCCGTTGTGCTATCTTGAAGTACCAGCACCGAGTTCTGACCCGGGTTGTTACCACCCGCACCCTTGTACATGCAAGTCACATACAATCGTTTAGAAGTTTTGACTTTTCTGGTCAAACATGTTAAAGCGTGTAAAACACCGTCACACTTTATACCACAACAAATACCACGTGTCAACAGGCTCTTTTTAATTTAAAAAAAAAAAACTTTAGAGTATTTATAATAATTTGTTAAAATGCAATTCATTTGATTTCCCTATAAAAATTGTTGCTAAATTTATTGCAAATAGTCAACATTTGGTCTTCAATACCGATGTCTATTGACTTTTAGAAGTCAACATGCATCTCTCTTTGTGATTAAATATATAATTTAATTTGAAACTAAATGTGGATGATGCAAATCCACGTATTTATTTATATCACTTTTCAGAAAAAAAAAAAAAAAAAAACTTTTCTTCCATTTTGGTTTTGGGGCCCACCTACATTTTTAGACCAGAAATATATGAACGGGGCCCACTAAAGAACCCAATAAATGTGACGATTTCCGTCATTTAAATATCTAGATGATTGGTTAAGGTTCTATTTTATTTATGTGTAAAAATAAAAATAAAAAACAATACAAAAAATAACAAAAAAACATGAGTTTTTAATAAACATTATATTTAAGATAATTTCATATTTAAAAATAATAAAAATAACAACAAAAATATAAGTCTGGTTCGATTTACACGACCGGTTTAATTTTAAAAACCATTAAACCTGGTTTTTCAAACCGTGAACCGAACCATATAAATCTCAAACCTGTCGACCAAACCATACAACAGACCCGACCCGACCCGTCCCGTCTACCCATATGATAAATCACAGACTGAGAAAATATCTATACTTACATTGGCGCGTAGAAGAGAAATGGTGTTGAGGTTGCCGGGATCTTGACTTTTAGAGAACTGAATCATGTTCTGCATAGCGCTACCGGGGGACAAAACGTCCCACTGGCTCCTGAGTTCTTCATTCAGCATCAAAGCGAACAGTCGCTGATGTGGCATGGGCATCCAGACAGACATATTAGCACTCAAAACCCCTCCAGACGGGTCCCCGGGGTTATTCAAACTCTTACGGATCATAATCTTAGCCGCCTCGGATGAGTCGCTAATCACGTCCCATTTGTGACCGCCGGTTGCACAAACCCCAGCACAAAAGTTAGCCGTCATGCGTTGCGCGAGGTTTGTTAGACTTCTTTTTCCAACCGCGGGTAACACTGTTGTTACAAAAATAATTTCAAGTTACTAACACGGTTTTTTTTTCGTTTTAATCAAATAAAAAAAGTTGTAAATATATATTAGAAGAGATATGAAGCCGTACTCGGACCATCATCAATGGCTGCATCGGGTGACATGATGGTCGTCATGCATTCGCACTGCCTTTGGAGTACCGAAATCCATCTCTGAGCACCGAAACCCAAACCCGATCTAAGTAGTGGCCGGTAGTTATTATGAACCGGGTTCTCGTTGTATTCGGTATGCTCGATCCACATTACCTGCATATATTATCCAAGTGCACTAAAATTAATACGACATTTTATAAAAATGAAAAAAGTTACTAGTACTCGTAGTCTCGTGCCCAGTTGTAAAACCGTATCCCATACTCGGGTACTCGTCGGTTTAAAACAGCTTTAACATACTATTTATTAAACTTTTAATAATATATATAATATATTCTTTTGGGTGAAACATCTAATTACCGTACACGTCCAAAACCTAAAAAAATATAACTAATCCCATACCGGTCCCACGCTCAAATACCCGCGTCTCGTGTTTCGGGTTTTCTACCATCCACTAAGGGGTTAATTATTCATAAAACCATAGTTGTTAATAGTGAATAGCGATAAGGTATATGCTACATAGCGAATAGCGACAAATAGCGGGCGGCTATATATAAATAGCGATATACTACCAAAAAAATTTAAAAAAAAATGTATATATGTATATTATATCAAAATAACCTGGTATATATGCTATTTTACATGTATATTTAACAAAAACCTAAAATCCAGCTATTTTATAGTTATATTTGCTATTTATGTTTAACAAAAATAAAAAAATAAACTGTCACTATTATCGCTACAGCCTAAATAGCGAGCCTAGACCTATACGCTGGCAGTGTGCTATAGCGATCGCTATTGACAACTATGTTCAGGACTCGAAGACAACATAATATAGATTATTTTTTTGGTTTTGAGAGACGAAAACAGTACCGAAACAGACCACATCCAGGCCATACATGGCCTCGTGATTCATAAACAACACGCGAGACGGAGTGACAAGTACGGAGGGGTGACATGTTTGCTATATAATATAACTGTAACAGCAAGAAATGACCATCACGAGGCTTTTTTTATCTTCAACTCTATATCTATATACATATATATAATTTTACTAATATTCATGGGGTGAAGCACCACATGAAAGAATCAACCAACACTATAACATGCCTTGATGTACTTAAATTGTTTATAAAATTAATTCCTACAGTTTTTTTAACAGTTATAAATACTTAAAAATTATGCTTATACATTAAAAAAATTATAAATAGTTGAAAGGAATTTTAATGATTATTCCCAAATGTTTAAAAAAACTGTCTTCTAATATTTAATTTGTTACAAGTTGTAAGTTTTTAATAAAAAGGAAATATAACTTTTGTTTTTTGCTTATATGTTATAATAACTACTGATATTAATATGGGGATCATTGACGCTCGACTGTCAGATACATAAATCACACGTGAAAAACAAGTATCGGATATATATAATTCTACCTTTGAGAAGCCATTAGGCATATCATGGATGATGCAGCCGGACGGAAGTCTCCGGGTTGCACCTTCTCGCCCGGCATCAACCGAGACATCGACTACGGCCCAAACACCTTCGGCGTGTTGCCTGCAAAACCGAAGAAATCTCACTTGTCGGGCATGGACTAAAGGCGTTACCAATTGAATCTCGGCTTGCATCTACAAAGAAAATAATTTGGGTCGTTATAGGGTTTTCGGATTTCACTAAACCAAGATAAAAAAAAGAATAAGGAAACCGCTTACGAGTTGAACAACCCCGTTTCTTGAATCAGCTGTGCCACCGGAGATCACATCGATCGTGTTGCTACTACCGATCATACCGAGAAACATATCTCTCCAACGATTCTACATAAAACGAAGACATAAACGATATAATAACTGATGGTAATGATAAAAAGATTTAAAACTAGATCATATAAGTTGAAATATTAACGTACGGCATCGAGTAATGCCTCTACGAGCGCCAAACTATTGATCTTCACAACTCCGCTAGCTCTAGTAGCCTCGGAGACATAACCATGCGGTTTCATACCGAGACAAAGTGGAAAAGTTCTCAAATACTCGTCTAAATCGAGCACTTCACCACCACCTTCCATGTTCGCGATCCATAACGGGCTATTGATTTGCCCGAGCTTCATTAATTCGTCCATCGCACTCATCGCAAGTTCAAGAAACATACCCTTTTCGTACTGCATATCCATCCCACCACCACCGCCACCTGGCGCCATCATTCGGGGCCTCGAAGGTGACATCAAAGGCAAAGCATTCGACATCCCGTTGCTATAATCAAGCCCCATTAACCCTACATCCATCGGGTTTAAACCGTACCCGTTTCTCCCAACCGCAAGTTCTAAGTTAGAACTCGTCATTCCGTGAGGCATGGAACCACCAAACGATGATAAAGGCCGACCCAAAAACTTATTAGCGAGAATTGATATCCGGCTAAGTTCGTCTCTCAACCGGGCATTCTCGATTCTAAGATGATGCTCGTCGATAGATATGTCGCCGAGAATCGCCTGGCCCCCACAGTTGTTGCAAACCGGAGCTCGGATCGCTTCTTTCATCGCTATGTTTTCGATCCGAAGCTTATCGTTTTCTTGTTTCAAGATCGCGTTTTCATGGCGCTCAAGTTGAGTCTGAACCAATGTGATCAAACATCGAACAATGTTAGTTGTAAACTTGTAATCTAAGATCTAATCACAAATTTTTAACATTCGATAATTAAATGTTAATTATTATATTTTAATTATGTTCATTAATCACCTTCATTTGTGTTCTTCTGTTCTGAAACCAAAACTTGACTTGCTTGTTTTCCAAATTCAGTTTCTTACCCAGTGCCAATCTTTCTTTCTCATCAGGGTGAGGATTATCTTTAAAGGAACTAATTCCACAAACAACAAACACTAAATCAAACTACACGAAAAAAAAAAAAAAAAAACCCTTAAAATTAATTTAAGAAAAAAGGTTAAAAGATTACGCTTCAAGTTCTTGAATTTGGTAAGGAGTATGCCGGTGATATTTCTGGCGTCTGCTGCGAGAACTGGAAGACGGTCCAGCAGGTATATCTTGTTCATCACCAGATGCACCTTCAATATTATCACTTCCACCTGACCTGCTTTCAGATCCATCTCCTCTAACTCTTCCAATATTACCCTCAAAGTTTTCACCTATTAAACCAATGCCTCCAAGTCCTTCCATCTTGGGCTTCTGCACAGCAAAAGATCAAAACTTTATACAAAAATAAAAACATTTAATCACTACCCACATAATCTTTTTTATAAAAAACTCATGGGCTTTTGTTAAAATCATCAAAAGATCAAAACTTTATGCAAAATCATGATAGATAAACATATATAATCACTACACACATACTCTTTTTTTGTAAAAAAAAAACACAAATTTATAGAAAATAATGATAAATAATCGATTATAATCACTACCCACATAATCTTCTTTTGTAAAAAACACAAATTTATAATAAATAACGATAAATAATCAAATATAATCACTACCCACATAATCTTTTTTTTTGTAAAAAACACAAATTTATAAAAAATAATGATAGATAATCAAATATAATCACTACCCACATGATCTTTATTTGTAAAAAACACAAACTTATAATAAATAATCAAATATAATCACTACCCACATAATCTTTTTTGTAAAAAAACACAAATTTATAAAGAATAATAATAAATAATAAAATATAATCACTACCCACATGTTGTTTTTTTATAAAGAACACAAGGTTAGTGATGGAAATTACAAACCCAGAAATATTTACAGAAGTAGATGAGGAAAAATGGGAAAAAGAAAGCATACTAAAGCAAGAGAGAGTGATTGTGAGTTATAAATAGGCTGAGGGATGGTTGAAGTGATGAGCTGTGGTTGAGATATAGGAGCCCTATTATGCATTGACATATTGTTATAAGAACCATCAGCCACCACCATTCTTGAATCCCCACTACCACCACCACTATAAAACCCCCCAAAACTCATCACCCCAACACAAATAAAAAAATCAAATCTTTATCACTTTTTCCAAATGGGTTTGATCTCTAGATTCAATCTCTCATCCACTCATCACACACCCAAATCAAGTGTGTGTGTGTGTGGGGGTGGGGGTATGTGTGTATATGTGTAGGGGTATGTATCTATCTATGTTTGTGTGGAAAGTGTGCAAGTGTAGTCTCATAAATTCACACACAACAACCAAAAGCCACAAAAATTTAAGACTACCAGAAGGGGTGGTTACATGAGAACCAAATCCTTACTCCCCTTGTTTAATTTCCCACTCTCAAAACCCTAGATTCTGACACAAGAAAAAAGAAAGAGGTTGACTGTTTAGCTGTCATCTGTGCTGCAAATGGCCCCCATTTAAATGTACCAAACAATAATAAACTTTGAAAAAGATTGCAACTTTTCAAATACCCATTGTAAACAAACCTCCAAAAAAAGGTAAAAATACAAACAAATCATCCAATTTGACTTTTTTCTTTCATCACAGAAATAAAGAAAAAAAAAAAAACTTAAAAGAGTTGACCCTCTTTCCACCCTCTCATACAATCTTGAAAAAAAAAACATACAAACAAATTGTTTATTGTTAATTGTGGAATCTTTTTATTGTTTTTTAACAACCCTTTTAATAATATTATATTAATCCCAGCAGATAGATACAAAGTTCCAGATTTGTGGACCCTTTCTTGAGATCAGAAAAAATGCACAGAAAAACAATGGATCAAGAAACAGTAATACATAAATAAAACAGTAACTACTTACACTGAACAAATGTGGGGATGAAGAAGAGTCTGGATGGATATGGTGAAAATAAAAAATAATAAAAATGAAAACCCTAATGGGAAAATGGGTTTATGGGTGAATAGGAGCCATGAAAGTGGGTGAAGAGGGTTTATAAATGGTGGGGGTGGGGGGTGGTAGGGGCTTCAAAAAGGACACTGGTTCGAGATATCCGCCCAAGGAGTGGTGATTGGTTTCTACTACCGTATACGGTATTTTTTCTTGCAAATCATTATTGCAATTAAGACTAAAAATAACGTTCTAGACTCTCTTTTTATAACTTGTTTTTACTTTTTAAACATTTTTTTAAACAAGTAAAAGACTATAAATAATGTTCTAGAGTATGTGCAACTTGTTTTTACTTTTTAAACATTTTTAAAAGTTTTGAGGATTTTTTTTTCTTTTCCTTTTATGTTTGGAATCGCGGAATTTTGTTGAATCAACAAAAAGACTGGCAAGTAGCTAGACCTCGATAAGACAATATCATCGTGAAATAAAAAGGAAAAAGAGCACTAGTCTCGCATTTCTAATTACTTTAGCTTAGACCGGCATTTTACCCAAAGAGAATCGGCTGACTTGATATTTTCTGTAAGTTTGTGAATATTGATCGTCGAATCGCCAAGTTGATGTTATTAGATTGTTAGATACACACACACACACACACACACACACACACACATATATATATATATATATATATATATATATATATATATATATAGGTTTAGGATCCTGTACAAAGTGCTTAATTTGTAAGAAGTGTAAGAAATATTCCTGGAATGACAAGTGTCCATCCTCTTAATTAATTCAAAAGGGTAGTTTTGTAATTGTACATTTTGTCATTTAATTCAAATATCAGCGAATTATATGGTAACCAGCGAATTATATGGTAACCGTCATCAATCTCCAAAAAATCAACGAATTTCTTCATACTTTATCATAAATAGATCTATAATCAGATTCATGGCGTGGTGTTTTAAAACAACTGGATAAATTGACTATGATGTTGGTCATGGTGTTTTATATAGAAGGTTGCTGGGGATTCCAGATAAAACACCATGACTTGAATCATGGTGTGGTGTTTTATCTGGTGACATTGTTCATGGCATAGTGTTTTAAACATCTGGAGACAAAACACCACGCCATGAACAATGTCTCCAGATAAAACACCACGGCATGAATAATGTCTCCAGATAAAACACCACACCATGAACAATGTCTCCAGATAAAACACCACGATATGAACAATGTCTCTAGATAAAACACCACGCCATGAATAATGTCTCATGATAAAACACCATGACTTAAATCATAGATGTTTTAAAACACCACACTATGAACAAGGTCTCCAGATAAAACACCATGACTTGAATCCTAGTCTTGGTGTTTTAAAATCTGGGAATGTTTTGTATTTATAAAACACTACGCCATGAACAATGTCTCCAGATAAAACACCACGCCATCAACAATGTCTCCAGATAAAACACCATGACTTGAATCTGCGATTACGTTTTAAAAATCTGGGAATGTTTTAAAGTATGAAGAAATTCGCTGATTTTTTTTTGGAGATTGATGGCGGTTACATATAATTCGCTGATTTTTAGGAGTTTGATGGTTGTGTTTGAAACAGTTACCATATTTGAAAGAATGGAAAAGACACTATTGCCCTTCAATTTTACAAAAGCCCCTTCTAATTAAAACACAATTTACATTTTAATACCCTTTTGATCTCAACCATTAGATCAAAGATCCAATGGTTTAAAACACTTCTTACACTTCTTACACTTTGGACACTTTTTACCATATCCCTACCCTATATATATATATATATATATATAAAGGGGAGGGTTCAAGCGAAAACTCCTTTTATTGTGAAAATTAACTAAAAAAGCCTAAAAAACATACAAAGAAATAAATTTTATAATTTTTTATAAATTTTCGCTACTTTTTATATATAAAAAAAACTTTTTTCAAAAAAAAAAATGTAGTGCACATATGCAGTACACATATAATGCACATGTGCAGTACAAGTTTTTTTTTTTTTTTGAAAAAATAATTATATATAAAAAGTAGCGAAAATTTGTACAAAAAAATTCACATGTTTTTTAGGTTTTTTTAGGTAGTTTTCAAGTTTTCACTTTAATTAGTGATTATTAATTGAACCCTCCCCTATATATATATATAGGCAAAAGATCAAATACAAATAATCTTAACATACTAAACATACAAATTGAAGGAAAACCCAAAAAGACAAGGTGGCATTTTTGTAATTACCACCAACTATCAAAGTTACAACCAAAAATACCTAAAAAAACACAATTTTTTTTTAACATTTTTTATTAAAAAATCGCTACATTTCGTTAGCAAAAAAAAAAAAAAAAAAAAAATTTTGGTTGCTACTAAAAGTAGCGATTTTTTAATAAAAAATGTTAAAAAAATAAAATAAAATAATTTGTGTGTTTTTTTTTTATTTTCTTTAAATTTTTTTAGGTTTTTTTGGGGGTTTAGTTTTTAGCATTTTAGCTTAGGTTGGGGGGGGGGGTTAGTTTTTTTTAGGTTTTTGGGGGTGGAGGGAGGGGGGGTTAGGTTTTTTTAGGTTTTTAGGGGGGGGGGTTAGGTTTTTTTTTAGGTTTTTGGGGGGTGAGGGGGGGGGGTTAGGTTTTTTTAGGTTTTTGGGGGGTGGGGGGGGGTTGTTTAGGTTTTTTTTGGGGGTGGGGGAGTGGTTAGGTTTTTTTAGGTATATTTGTAGAGTAACTTTGATAGTTATTGATAATTACAAAAATGCCACCTTGTCTTTTTGAGTTTTCCTTCAATTTGTATGTTTAGTATGCTAAGATTATTTGTACAAGAACTTTACCCTATATATATATATCACGTAAAAATCGAGTGTGAAATATTGTATATTATTTTGATAAATAATTTTATTGGTATCTACTTGTATCGATAACTACTTAGTAGATATGTCATGCTTACTAGAGGCGGAGTTAGAATGTTAGTAGGGGTAGCACGGGCTACCCCTCAAGTCTTCAACCTCGTCTTCGTAGTGTAAAAATACCTTTTAACTCTGTCGTAGTGTAAAAATACCCTTCAACTTGGTTTCCGTTATACAAAAGATACCCCTGATCCAAAAAAAAAAAAAAAAAACTCCGGATACCCCTAAGCTTTTGGGCTAGTTCCGCCACTGATGCTTACTGTATGTAGTTTTATATATTTTTGATGGTATAAAAACTATAAGACTAAAAATAACGTTCTAGAGTGTGAATAAATTGTTGTAACTTAAAAAAATGAAGTTTTAATTCCTTGACAAACCTTGTTTTATACATCGGTATCACTTAAGTGTCAAATACGTATAAAAATATAAAAATGAGTGTGAAATGTATGTCGGTAAATAATTTTGGTGGTGTACCGATAACTACTTACTTAATACTTTTATATATTTTTATTGGTATAAAAACTATAATATATACGTATCAGTTGTCTAGTAAATGTTTTTTACACATTTATTTCAATGAGAAATTGATTTAAAAATTTTAGTTAGTTAGTTAATAGTTTTGTCCTTTTTAGACATGTCTAAATAATTAAAATTTCAATGAGAAATTGAAGTTGAATTTTCAAAAAAAAAAATTGATTTAAAAGAAAATAATTAGTTAGTTTATAGTTTTGTCCTTTTTAGACGTGTATAATTAATTAAACTTTGTTTTTATGTAATTATGGATAGAATAGAAATTAAAAAGAGAAAGTAAACAATAATTATATGACAGAAGCTATTAGTATTTAATATGTTAATGAACTTTTCAGTTATTTAATTTGTATTGAAAGTATTTGTATTAGACCATAGGTAATGGTTAATGCCCACTAAGGGGCATTTTTCACCACATTATCATCATAATGCCCTTTTAAAAAAGGTGTAATGGTTAATGCCCATTTCATTTATTACTTTCCATTATTTTTCTTCTCTTTGGGCATT
Organism: Helianthus annuus; assembly: GCF_002127325.2. Lineage (NCBI taxonomy): Eukaryota > Viridiplantae > Streptophyta > Magnoliopsida > Asterales > Asteraceae > Helianthus > Helianthus annuus. The sequence goes on from NC_035445.2 coordinate 49,983,093, forward strand.
ATTATAGAAATGCCCCTCACTCTTCATGCCCATGAGTAATGGTGTAAGGACATTATCAAAATCTTTCATGCCCTTATAAAGCCCCATTACATATGGTCTTAGTATGACTTTAAAATGTTAGATCTGATTAATATACATCATATAAAAAGATCTAATACATGTACATCACATAAAAATCAAGTATTCAATATATCATAACACGTAAAAATTTAATAGTGTCATGCGACATGAATGTTACAAGTGTAGATTTGGAGTGTTTTTTAATTAATATAATTAAATTTTACCTTTAATTTCTAAAATTGGTTGATTTTTTGAAGAAAACAAGATAATCTATGGCATTCTTTAATTTAATTAATTCATATTTTGTCGCCTTATCTTTCATACTCTTTTGGTCTCAAACTAAGCATTTATGTTATTTAATTTAATAAGTACATAACAAAAATAATGTAATGAATACGATTTGAGAATACATGTAACTTATCGTTTTAGTATTTTATTAAAGTAGAGAATATATGATGATAGTCTAACTATTTTATTTAAGACTAGTGTTTAAAAATGAAAAGTTTTAACCGCATATATTTTATAATTAAAATTAAAAAAATTATCAATATTCTTGTACAACATAGCAAACACCCCTTTGAAACGCAAATCTATATATATTGAATATTAAATGCTTGAAAATATGCATATATTTTTTTTAATTAAGAATATGCATATATTTTTTTTAATTAATATTGAATTGAACACATCAATATGAGTATCCTCGTGTAAGTAAATGTGCACATGAAAAGGTCGCATTCGTTAATGAAAATATTTTTTGGGTGATAGGCAAATCGTATGGCCGAATGTGTATTATGAAATCACCAGTCCATACTTGTATCTCAAATTTGCAGAAGAGTTCAGTTGCGCAGCTTTGAAGGGACGGAACCCCCCCCCTCAATGTTTCGGTTAAAAGGATAATATTTTCGATTTTTCGTCCGAAAAATTTAAAATTATATAGGTTCGTCTCCCTAATTATTTTGATTAACCCGAAACATAGCAATAGAAAAAAAATGGGTCCCATGACTTTCGGCCCCCTCCCCCTCCCGAAAATTTTGGTCAAGCTCCACAACTGGAAGAGTTTGCGTTTGTGAAATTGAAGAACAGAGACAAAATAATATGAATGCAACTTGGATTAAACAAAGAGTCATGTGTTCACAATCAGAACAAACTATTTAATGGTACTATCAAAAGTTTGAATGGATTAAACTTTGTTCTTCAATAATCAGATTTATGGAATGGTTTTTTGGGTGAGAATACATTGTACCAGGATGATCGATGAAATCAAAGTCGTTTCCTATATTCATGCAACGGTTAATGAGTAGTTATCTAAAAACCCAAAAGCTAAGATAACATTTGTGAATTAACTAGAAAAATTCCCCTCGTGCTATGCGGCGGGAATTCGGTCACTATCGATTCGTTTTGTGACGGGATTAATACGGTACCGTCACTTAGTATAACAACCAAAAAAAATCCAAAAAAAAAAAATAAGATCATGCCATTACTAAAACAATATATACACATAAAAAAACACATTATATCTAGTAAGGTTCAACCCACACTACATCGCAGAAAGAATGTATCTTAAAATGTTATTTTTTTTAAATAGAAATGGTTATAAAAAAAATTTTTGAAATGAGAGAAAACTACATAAAAGTTAGAAAAAAAAAGGATAAATAACTAAAAGATCTTTTGAAAAAAAAAAAGTTAGAAAAAGGGAATAATAAATGGCTAAAAGATCTTTTGAAACGACAAAAGGACAAATTACACAATTTAATTTAATAAATTGCGAGATTTTGAATAGCTAAAATTCGAACCCGAGACGTCGAACCTTGTAGATGCTTGATGCATTAATTTTTATAAGCTATAAAAGAAGACAAAAATAAATAAACAAAACAATCAGAAGGTTGCCACTGTACATGTATTTTGACAAATGTTATAGACCAGATTTGCCCGGTCCGCGTTGTGGGGCACTAAGCCAAATATTTCTCTCTCACAACATGTACCTCTGTGTTTCGGTTACTTGTAGATACTACTCATAACATGATCTCAAAAAAATTACATTGAGTCAACCAATTAAATTAAAATACTAACATACTTTTACTTAAGAAAAACAAAAACGGATAGAAAAACAATAATTTTAAATTGGGGGAATTGTAATTTTTCAGGATAAATGAGTGTGTGCAAGGCGCCTGGCACGAATAAAAAATTACACCGAGTTAAACAATTAAAACAAAGCATTACTATAGTTTTGTCAAAAAAAACAGTAAAACGATGGCATGACTGTAATTTTACACTGGGGTAAAATCGTAATTTAAGTAGGAAAGCAAAGGAAAACGATAGCAAAAATGTAAATTTAAATTAAGGGCAAAATTGTAATTTAGCTAGAAAGAACAAAACAAAACTTATGGTGAAACTGTAAATTTAAACGGGGCAAAATCGTAATTTCACTGGGAAAGCAAACAAAAACGATGACAAAAATGTAAATTTAAATTGAGGGCAAAATCGTAATTTAGCTGGAAGGAACAAAACAAAACTAACAGCGAAACTGTAAATTTAAACGGGACAAAATCGTAATTTTGAACAGAGGGAAAAATTGTAATTTTTAACCGGGGGCAAAAGCATAATTTTATTTTGAACCGGAGGTAAAAACGTAATTTTAAATTGATGGCAAAATCATAATTTTATAGCGAGAACAAAATCGTAAATTGATTTAGCCCAAAGCAGGTGAACTATTGTTCACCAAATTTCATAAATGTTATAGAGTTAATATATACTAGTAATATGACCCGCAGGCGATACACTATGGGCTCGTTGCAAACATCGAATGGGTCAGTCCAAATGTTATGTTATGTGTTAACCATATGAAAAATTGTGTTTCAACGTATCCAATTTAACTCAACGTAACTTGTATAAGCATTGCATTTGTATCAAAATGTAAAGTAAATCAAATTTGTACCATACAATCATAGCATATTTATGTGTGACCTGACCCATACATAGGAATAGTACCCAAAAAAGAAAAACATAAAAACATGTATAAAAAAATGACACGCATAATCAAAATGGATTAATTAGAGCTTAAAAATAAACCACAAAAGAAAACACATTCACATCAAGGGGACATCATGAGTGTTTTGCAAAGTAAAATGGTACGCGTTGCGGAGGGGGGTCGAAGCGTAGAGTGACTCGAATTTATACCGTCGAGTGAAAACGTATTATATTTGAACTCGCTCGTTTTGTAACAAAATTGTAACACCCAAAAAACGAGTTTGGTAATTTAGAACCCGGTTAAGATAAAGGAATGGGTAAAGTACCGTTAGTAGTAAAAGTGAACCCATAAACAAAATAACTAGGAATAAATTAGCCTAGTTGTGTTATGTATATAAGTAATAAGATGATGAGTTTTTAGTCCATATGCAATCAAAACGAAACTTGAGGGACCAAAAAAGTTAGGATGGAAAGATGGGTTTTATTTATGAAAGTTAACACACACAAAAACACACATTCGTGTATTCTAGAAATCGATCAGGAGCTCCATGAGCTCAAAACCCTAGTTTCCATCCATTTCATCAAATCAAAGGCAAGACGAAGCTTAAATTTATAACCAGACATGGATTAGTGATCACCTTCTCATGGGGATCATAAGGTATGTCTTAAAGATTAGATTGTGATCTTTCACGAAGTGGGTTATGATGTAAGTTGCGAATTTGTATGAAATTGAGAATGAGTATGTGTTAGAATTGTCATATAGAACATGGGGTATGTGCGGTTTGGGCTAATTTGATGTTTAGAGATGAAACCCGTTGATTATGGTGATGATAACGACTTGAATGGTCACCCATGTCCAATTCTTGCTTAATATTGATGTATTTTGATTTGTATGATGGATTCTTGTTAGAGGAATTGAAAGAAATGTGATACTAGTATGTTTGATGTTTATGCATGAATGATTTATGTTGATTAGAAGGAGGAATTTGTTGAATTATGAATGAGATTAGAAGGATATGCATGAATTAGTTGTACACTATGCTTAGGAGGTAGTACACACATCAAAAGTATGATGAAATTATGAAGAACTTAATATTAGATCACTTGTAAGTGATTAACAAAGTAGTTATGAAGTGGGTTTTTGATGATATGATAGAAGTAATGATATGCTTATGTTAATAATGTTAAAAATAATATATATGTAAGTATGTTTAAAGAAATTGGATAAGAAATGATGGATTAACATGTTTTAAGGTTAAATGATAAACTTAATATAAGATCCGTATGATAAAAAGGATTTGATGAATGATGAATAAGCTAACTATCTTGAAAATGATATATGATAGTTGATGCTTAATAAGCGACATGGAAGCTTGGGAAGGAAGCGGGTCAAACGGGACTAATGCGCACGGGAATCATATTCGGATGTTATGTAAGTAAAGCTTACACCCCTTTTTTGTAAAATATCTATTCAATGTATTGGTTACGAACATGGTAAGTAATTATGTGAATTATAATGTTCCGACAAGCTTTAATATGGGTCTGAACATGTGAGGATGTTAAGAAACTAAGTTTGATGGTCAAAAAGGGTAAAAAGGGTATTATAGTGATTTTGGTTACGAGTTAACGGAGGAATAAGTTACATGGATGGGATAAAGAATAACTAAAATCCCACAAGAATAAAATGGACATTTAGACTTAACGGGTCAAATGGTGAAGATATCACCATTTGGCGATATTGACTAATGAATTGTTTTGTCAAGTATTATGCTTTCACGGGATGAATAGCGAAAGAAATTATGTTGCTATTAACTAGCTATTTAGTGCACAGAGTATTAAAACGGGTCATAGCTTTGATCCAAGCCAGGTATGTGTGATTAGAGTTGTAGTTAAGTAGTAGGATTGGTTAATTATGCAATGAAGTCCTTTGTTGTAAGGATGGAGTGAAGTTGACAAAAACGCCCTTGATAGATATATCGGGCAAACGACCTTAAAAGTCGTTTGGAAACAAGCTATTCGATTTGAGTAATGTCTTGGTCGAGCATGAAAGCGAAGAATAGGGTTTTATATGTCATAGACCCCTTTTTATGCACAAATACCCATAACGGGTCGAAATAAGCTTTTGAGCGAAAATGGGTTAAGAGGATGCAAGGCATCCGAGAATTTAATCTCTTATGACAGTCGTCGTTGAAATTATTGAGTTCATATGAAGTTGAGGTCAAATCAACAGATTGTTTTGATAAATGCATGACGGGTCGAATAATTCGTAAATGAATAATAAGCCGAAAACGTATAAGTCAAGAATTTCCTTAACCCGGATGTTGGATTTTAAGTTCACATGATAGAATGTTAATTTACAATCATGTAGGAAGAAACGGGAGGTTAAACGGGTAAACGGTTTAAAAGTTATGCGAGTTTTAGTGCGTTCGAACGACGAAAACAACACAGCAGGAAAACTGATTTTCGAGAGGCCGTAGCCTACGCCCCCTGGAAAGTCACTTTTTGCTGACGGGGTATTTTGCTGCCTACGGAGGTTTTTGGCTACGTGTAAATGCAAGGGCCGTCGCCTACGCCCCCTAGGGCCTTCGCCGACGCCTTCCCCATGTCCCAAAAGCTGAAATTTCGTTGCATGAAAGCGAAGAATAGGGTTTTGTATGTCATAGACCCCCTTTTTATGCACAAATACCCATAACGGGTCGAAATAAGCTTTTGAGCGAAAATGGGTTAAGAGGATGCAAGGCATCCGAGAATTTAATCTCTTATGACAGTCGTCGTTGAAATTATTGAGTTCATATGAAGTTGAGGTCAAATCAACAGATTGTTTTGATAAATGCATGACGGGTCGAATAATTCGTAAATGAATAATAAGTCGAAAACGTATAAGTCAAGAATTTCCTTAACCCGGATGTCGGATTTTAAGTTCACATGATAGAATGTTAATTTACAATCATGTAGGAAGAAACGGGAGGTTAAACGGGTAAACGGTTTAAAAGTTATGCGAGTTTTAGTGCGTTCGAATGACGAAAACAACACAGCAGGAAAACTGATTTTTGAGAGGCCGTAGCCTACGCCCTAATGGGCCGTCGCCTACGCCCCTGGAAAGTCATTTTTTGCTGACGGGGTATTTTGCTGCCTACGGAGGTTTTTGGGTACGTGTAAATGCAAGGGCCGTCGCCTACACCCCCTAGGGCCTTCGCCGACGCCCTCCCCATGTCCTAAAAGCTGAAATTTCGTTATTTATGTAATTTATGCATCGTAGGCTTCGGTATATTATCCGTGGACTACAGTGGGTCTCCCAAACATGATTTTTAACGTTCCTTTGATGTATATGGATTATAAATCAAATCCAAGTCCCATGTGATTAATGTATGAGTATGCAAGACATGGAAAGTGTACATAGGAGTGTATGTACGTATGTAGGTGAGTATTTATGTATATATGAAGATACGTAGGAGTATATGCATGTATTGTAGAGATGTAGAAATGTAGGCACGTATGTAAATGTGTATGTATGAATGTATGCATGAAGGTGCGTATAAGAGTATGCAAATATGTAGAAGTATAAGAAGGTATGTACGTATGTAGATGTGGATGTATGTTGGTGAGAATGTAAGTGTGCATAATTTAGATACGTCGAGTAATACGTTATTAATGGTGTGTCTTGAGGATGAAAAGTAATGCAGGTACATTATTGAAGCCTCACCAGGATACGAATACGCATATGAAATGCTTAAAGTTAGAAAGATAACGAAATGGGGAGTGTACAAGCATAAATTTTGTTTATGTATGGTATGCTAATGCTATGATTGTATGTGGTGAGTGCAGGCTATGCAAATCGCAGGCTATTATCATGAGGAATAGAGATCGAAGACTGAGTCATGAGAGAGATTGTACGGAATTAATTGAGTTTGTACATTAGCAAACGAATGTTATGCTTTTATTTTGTAAAACAGATATTTTTAAAATGAATTTTCAAGTAAGTCAAGACGTGTGTAATGAAAGAAATTTTACGGCACGAATTTTCGTTGCGACTTTTGTCAAATATGTATTAGGGTCTTACAAAAATTTACGCCGAAACGTTGACCAACTGAAATGTACATAAAATAAGCACAAAAATATATTATATTTGTCGCAACCCCCGTCCCCCTATTTAATCCCGGGAACGGGCGGCCGCGGCCAGTCTCGATGGTATTCTGTTTTCGTCTATTTTGGCAGCGGATTTTACATCAGGACCGTAGTTAGGAAATATTTTATCAGAGTAAAATACCACACTTTCATAATATTAAACACATGGGTAAAACCCAAGTTTTCAGTACACACTTTTTCATAGGAATAAATCCTATTTTTATTTAATAAAAACATCCATCCATTTTAGGTAACTTTATTGCCACTTTTCCAAGCCATCAGTGCTGTCCAGCTGGCTTCTATTTGGCTTTCACATTTTGTTACCTGAAACGCGTTTAAAAATATTTTGTCAGTGGGAAATACTGGTGAGTGAATCCCAGTTCAATCAAGTATTTAATAAAAAACCATTGTACAGTATTGAGGGCGATTCCGCAATTACATTTGTTTCCAAGTCATATCAATTACCACCCACGGTACTGTCGTTCCGACTTATGATCATGTTACTCCTCGCAAGGCAGTAACAAATTTTGTATACAAAACCCCAAATTTACCGACTGCAATTGTATCCTTACAAATACTCAATAACTGCTTAATATATAATTAATTAAGTGAGGTTTTGTAAAAACAATTTGCAAAAAGGAGATTACTCACATTGCTGTCTTAGGATTTTCAGTAAGGATTTCCTGGGAATAATCTATAATTTACACAAATGCACACGTGTTAGTATAATAACCCATTTTAACATTAGCAATACCCTCCCCGAGACGACATTCCAACGACTACGTCGGGCAGAACCACGACAGCCTTACAGAACCCTAGATCAATCGGGCAGAGTATCTAATACGTATCCAGGGGTTATGATACTTACAACGGAGCAGAACCTCGTTATTTAGGGGGGGGGGGTATTAGACCCGAGTATAATGCCTACTATCAGAAAATTGAGAGAGAAATGAAAAGTTTGAGCGAATTCGACTGAAGGCCCGAGCTCCCATTATATAGGGGCTGATCTTGACTTTTACACGGCCCGCGTAAACATAGACCACGGGCTACGCGGCCCGCGTAGTAGCCCGGGTAGGGTTTAGGTGATCCGGGTCAGCTATATAGCCTTGACGGGTGTCTGCCACGTGGCAGCACCGGGCTGCGTCACACTTTTGATCTCTAGCGGCCCGCGTAAGACGTAGCCATGGGTTACGCGGCCCGCGACAAACCCCAAAAATTGATTTTTTATTATTTTTAATAATATTTAAGGTATTCGGGGTTCGTTTTCACATATGGGGTGTTTTTAGGGACATATTGGGATATTTTAAATGTTTTTAGGGTGTCGGAAAATATTACGAGAGTGTCGGTTTAGGGTTGTTATATCCTCCCCACCTTGTTTTAGAGCTCATCCTCGAGATCTACTGGAACAGGTGTGGATATTTCCTTTGCATTTCTGATTCAAGTTCCCATGTATATTCTGGTCCTCTTTTGGAGTCCCACTTCACTTTGACCAAAACTAATCTCTTGTGCTTGAGGTTCTTGAATTTCCTATCTTCAATTTGTAGGGGCCTTTCTACAAATTTGAGTTGTTCATTTACCTCTATATCCTTAAGAGGTATCATTAGTGATTCATCGGCTAAGCATTTCTTGAGATTTGATACATGGAATACATCATATATTCCTGCCATTTCCTCTGGCAGTTGTAGCTGATAGGCTACAGGTCCTATTCTTCTAATAATCTCAAAAGGTCCAACATACATGGGACTTAGCTTTCCTCGTTTGATGAATCTTATCACTCCTTTCCAAGGAGAAACTTTTAACAATACTTTATCTCCTACCTAGAATTCTAATGGCTTACGTCTGTTATCAGCGTAGCTCTTCTGTCGATCACGTGCTGCTTTTAGTCGTTCCTTGACTTAAATGATTTTGTCAGTTGTTTCTTGCACTATCTCAGGTCCAGATAGTTGCTTTTCCCCAATTTCTGCCCAACAGACTGGGGTTCGACACTTTCGTCCATAAAGTGCTTCGAATGGTGCAGCATTGATACTTGTGTGATAACTATTATTATAAGAAAATTCTATTAAAGGTAAGTGATCATCCCAGTTACATCCGAAATCAATTACACAAGCTCTAAGTATATCTTCCATTGTCTGAATTGTCCTTTCGCTTTGTCCGTCCGTTTGAGGATGATAAGTTGTGCTTATATTTAACTTGGTTCCCATTGCTTTTTGGAAACTTGACCAAAAATGAGAGGTAAAACGGCTATCCCTATCAGAAAGAATTGATAAAGGAATTCCATGTAATGAAACTACTTCATTTACATACAATTTAGCTAACTGTTCCATACTGAAAGTTTCTTTCATTGGTAAGAAATGAGCTGGCTTGGTCAGCCTATCTACAATCACCCAGATTGTATCATTACCTTTTCTTGTTTTGGGTAATTTGGTAACAAAATCCATTGTTATCAATTCCCATTTCCAAACTGGCATTTCTAGTTGTTGTAATAAACCTGAGGGTTTCTGATGTTCAGCTTTAACTTGGGAACAAGTTAAACATTTGGAAACATAAGCTGCTATATACTTCTTCATTCCTATCCACCAGAAATTTTTCCTTAAATCCTGGTACATCTTATCATTTCCTGGATGCATCGTATACTTGGACTTATGGGCTTCTTCCAATATGTGATGATGTAGGTTTCCTAATTTAGGTATCCATATTCTTTTCTTATGGAATCTCCAAATTCCATCAGTTCCTTGTTCTAATTCCTTAATCATTCCTTTTAATTTTTCAGTATCGTCCTTGATTACTGATTCTTGTGCTTTTCTAATTTGATCATTTAAATCTACTTGTAGATTTAAACTAAGAGAACGTACCCTTTTTGGCTTTTCATGATACTTTCGGCTTAAAGCATCAGCCACTACATTGGCTTTTCCTGCATGATATTGGATATTACAATCATAATCACTAAGAATTTCCATCCAGCGTCTCTGTCTCATATTTAACTCTTTTTGCCCGAAAACATACCTTAAACTTTTATGATCTGTGAATATGGTAAACTTACTACCATAAAGGTAATGTCTCCAAATCTTAAGGGCAAAAATTATAGCTCCTAATTCCAAATCATAGGTTGAATAATTCTCTTCATGATTCTTAAGTTGTCTAGAGGCGTAAGCTATATAACCTTTTGACGTTGCATTAACACACATCCATAACCTAGCTTAGAAGCATCACAATAGACTACAAATCTTCAGTTCCTTCTGGTAATGCTAATATAGGTGCATGGGTTAGTCTTTGCTTAAGAATTCTAAAGGCTTCTTCCTGTTTTGGTCCCCATTCAAATTTAATGGATTTACAGGTTAACTTGGTTAAGGGAATGGCTATTCTAGAAAAATCTCGAATAAATCTTCGATAATAACCAGCCAATCCTGAAGAAACACGGGTTCTAATTAAGGTATTAATTAGAGGGGTTTATGTTCCTATCATAGTGGTTAATCTTCTTTGAGGTATTTGAGCTCCGACTGGTTAATCAACCTGCAAAACAGAACACCGTTACTCGTTAAGAGGGGAATGTGGGGGTTTCCCTCTTAACCGGGCTCCGGCGTGAGAATAAGCGATTGCTTTGAGAGTAATTAAGTAGTTAAGAGTAAGAGCCGAGAGAATAGAATCAGTCACCTGAGGAATGAAGGTCTCTATTTATAGCCGGAGAGGTGTAAGAGGTTGTGGGCTGATGGGCCTTGGGCCAGAAACGGACAACAACGAATATACTCTTTGCCTCGCTGGCCTCGACTGCTTAGTGGCTTCTAGATGCTCGTCGGTGCTGGCGCACCTTGATTGGAGCCACGTGTCATTGTTGTCGGCCTTGTTGTCCCTTCTGTCATCAGCAGACAAGTGGAGATCGTGGGACAGTTGTCCCCGTCTCTTGATTGGTGCCATGTAGGCGTCCTTGTGTACTTATCGTCAGAAGATCGTGGCGCACGATTGAACAGAGCCTGCTGGACGCTCATTGGCTCTTTTTACTGCCACTTGTACCCTGTGTACCTCTGTAGGTAACAGCGCGTCTTCCTATGGAGAGGATTTTGTTTGGTGGCAACTAACCCGCGCGGGGTTAGTGTGCTCACTTATACCATTGTTTTTATACTAAGTGTTGCTATCTGAGTTTATTATGTGCTCTTCCTCGCGCGGGGGGTAAGTCACAATGTGATGTGAGCTGCGCGAGGTTGTTATTATCAAGTTGTTATGCTAAGGAGTATGGTCTCACGTGCAACCTGTTATGAGGTTTGCGCGACTTTTTGGGACCATACCCCTTCAAGTCCCCCCAGTCCAGTGCTGCACCATGCGCAACGCAAGTGGTTGGAGCTCTGGACTTAATAAAAATAAGAGAAGGGAAATTGTCCTTTTGGTCCTGACTTGTAAGGCGCATGTAGAAAACTGTTGTTTTCGATGCGCAGGTACTAGGCAGGTGTCGAGTGATTTCTTGTTTGTCCTTTTAAGCGCGCGGGGTTATAGTGGTTTACGTATATCTGGCGCGACTCATATGACTTCTGCATGAAGTTACTTGCATGTTTTATGGCGGGAAACTTCGAAATTTGAACTTCTGACAGGTTGGTGAGATAAGTCGCTGAGGGCGACGTTTGAGTTGACCCCTGGCACGGGTGTCATCATGCCGCCTGCGGCGGTTGCACTTCATGTCAGGAGAGTGGATGCCACGCGCGCGTGGTAACCGTCGTCCCTGCTTTTCCGCTTGACGTGGCAACCTCTCGTTGGTTGCCCCTGCGGCGAGTGCGGCACGGTTACCCATCGCATTAAATGCGATGGGTATATATATCCGAAGAGAAAGGTGAGAGATTCACTTTCTCTTCGTTTCTTCTCCCTTTTTCTCTTTGAGTCTTCATATTGTTCTTCATCTTCTTCAAACTTTCTTCAAATCTTCAAACTTTCTTCAAATCTTCAAACTTTCTTCAAGTTTTTTCCAGCTTTTTCTTGAAACATGAGCGAAGAACATCAAGAAGCTCCTGCTAGTGAGGAGGGGCCAGTCCCAGTCCTGAGATGGGACTTAGGTTTATTCGAACAGATCGTTCGAAGTTTTAGGTTTCCACCGGAGTGGGATGCCCGGTACCCTGCTCAGGGTCAGACCGCGGCTGATGCCCCACCCGGTTACATTACTTTGTTCGAAGACTTCTTCCTTCAAGGAAACTTCCGGCTGCCGGCGACTAACTTCTTTGGTAGCATATTGTCCTACTACAAGTTTCATATCTCACAGTTAAGCCCACCTGGGATGGTGAGGGTGAGGCACTTTGAGTTCTTGTGTCAATCCCACGGCATTGAGCCGACGGTGAATAAGTTTCGTGTCTTCTATCAACTGCAAAGAACAATGGGGTTCTTTTCTTTTGCTAGCCGTGGTACGGCTAAGAAGATTTTGTTGAATCCTCCCAAGAGTTTCCATGACTGGAAACCCAAGTTCTTCTTCATCCGGGAGGAAGTCTTGCCAATAGCTATGCCGTTTAGGGAATGGACCGAGGTTATACCAAAGGAGGACCTTCCTATACCGAAGTCTGCTCAGTGGTATCAGCGGCTTACCGCAACCCCTAACCGGGTATTTGGGGAGAATGTTCTGGTTGCTGCCAAGATGAGTGACCAGTGGTCACCTAGTAGCAGGGAACTCCCGGTCTTGAAGATCGGGGATCAAGGTTAGATACTTTCCCCCTTTTTGTTTTGTTTCCGAGTACATTCACTTAACTGGTTTCTTATACTTTGTTTTTGTTGTGTAGAGACGCAACTCTATCAGGCTGCCTTCCCAGCCTTTGGTGGCTCCATGGGCGTTCGCCCTCTGCGCGATGATGAGGAAGGCTGGTATGACCAGATAAAGGGGAACTTCATGCTTCCTGCTGCTGACGCCTTCGCCTCGCCGCCGGATGCAACTGAAGGTGCGCACTATCCTAAACCTCGTCCATTGCGCTCTGTGACTTCTGCTGGGAAAGAGACTTTCTATCTTTCCAGCGAGGAGTCAGTAGGGTCTTCGAATGGCGAGTTAAGTTCGTTGCCTAAAATCTTTGCAGGTGTGTTGCGCGATCTGGGGGTTGACCCAGAGGAGAAGAAGAAGAAACCTTCGAAGAAGAAAAAGAAGGCGGATGTTGAAGTGACCAGCAAGGGTCCTGGCGCCAGTCGCGCAACTACTGCTGCTGTCAAAGGTACGCTTCGCCTCCGGCAACGTGACTTAGACGATTACGTGATAATCAGTGACTCTTATGAAGGTTTATCATATGCAGCTATGGGAAAGACTGGCGCTGGTGGGTCAAAGGGCTCTGGGAGCGCGGGTTCTCGTAACCCGGATGCTGACGCAACTCCATCTCAACCTGAGGATGAAGAAGAAGAGGAAGAAGAGACTGCCCCGTTGATTGGAAGAAAGAGGGGTAGAAGCGAGGCGACAACTGGTATGGCCTCTGCGCCTGTTTCAGTTGTTATTCCCGTTGTTGGGAAGAAGAGCAAGTTGCGCTCGTTATACCAGTTTTCTCCTGGTATGCTCTTATCTCCCTTCTTTATAATTTAACCTCTTTTTTGCTCAAGTGCGTTTGCTTTATTCTTGTAGAGATCAAGAAGAAGACCCCTGAAAAGGGGGTTAAGTTTGTTGAACCCAGCACGAAAAGACCTAAGGTTGCCACTGAACCTTCCGATTCTGCTGCGCGTGATGCTGCGAAAACTGCTGAAGCGCAGCAAAAGGCAGAAGAGGATCGGAGGAAAGAAGAGAGTAGGATTGCTGCGCAGAAGAAGGCTGAAGAGCTAAAGCGCAAAGAAGAGGAAGAGAAAAAGAGGAAGGAGGAGGAGGAGGAGAAAGCTGGAGGCGGAGAGGAAGAGAAAAGCGGAAGAGGAGAGAAAGCTGAGGGAGGAGGCGGATAGGCAGAGGAAGGCGGAAGAGGCGAGGAAAGAAAGAGCTGCCGATCAGTCTTCTGTTCAAGGGCAGTCTGGTGTCCCAAAACCTCCCCCCGCTGCGCCGATTGTTACTTCTAAGGGGTTAGGGCGCTATGTGTCTAGTGGTGCAAGCTCTGGAGGAGCTGGGGGCTATAACCCCAATGTGATAGGTGCGAAGGATACCGTCGGGGATATATATTATAAAACTTATACTGAAGAGGAACGTGGTGATGCTCCTCATCAAGCCCCTTGGAGCTTAAGGCAGAAGGATACGTTTGTTGAATTTGGTCCTTCTCGCGATTGGTACTTGAACCAATTCACTCCTGGCGAAGTTAACCGTCAAAAGGCGAAGCCGCATGAAATGTTGTACCGCACTTACATTCTTGCCGAGGCCAACGCTCGATCTGCTAACCATCAGATAGTTCGTGAATGGCGAACAATGGTCAGAGAGCGCGCCGACTGGGAGGCTTACCGAGAACGTGTGCTAAAACGTGTTGGTGAATTTGAGAAGGCTAAGGCCACATTTGATGAGGAGAAAGCCAAGTTTGAGGCTGATAGGAAAGCTGAAGAGTGGGGTCGCGAGGGCCTGCAAAAGAAACTTCATAATGTGGAAGAGCAACTGGCCAAGGAGAAGGCCGAGTTCAAGCGCATCTGCGCCCAGGACAACGAGCGCGCCTATGCGGCTCGACAAAAAATTGTTGGTCTTGAGGCTAAGATAGCGGAGCTGACATCGAAGGTGGAGGAAGCGCAGGTTGAGACAGCCGCTAAACAACAGATGGAGGTTAGTTGATTTTCCTTTCGTTTTCTCCTTTGTTGTTTATAAAATTTCTAAGTCATTTGCCAACTTCCAGGTTGAGTTGTCTGAAGCTAAGGTTCAGCTGTCCACCAAGGACAAAGATCTCCAGGCCAAGGACGTTGAGATTGCGGAACTCAAACGTCGCTTGGATGAACAAATCGACAGATGTGAGTCCCTGGAGATCGACCTTGAGGCAGAGAAGGTCAAGGCCATCGATGCTGAGGAGGCGCGTGCTGTCAGCACTGCGGCGCTTAACGTGGCTCAGACAAATTATTCTGAGGCCCAAGGCATTGTGGACACGCTTGTTTCTGAAGCAGAATGGATGCGCACTCGGGGAATAGTGCTGGTAAGTCCTTTTTGCCTTACCTTTTTCTTTAACATGTTGAAGAGTTTATTCTTAATGCTCCTCTTTTGATGAAGGTTGCCAATTCCATCTTGAACGCCGGCGAGCTAGATCGCGCTGTTGCTGCTCTTACGGATGCGGCGCGTGCAGTTGGTCATCGAGGAGGTTACCTGGAGTGTGCTGATCACGTTGAGCGAATGCTGGGACAAGAATTCGATACAAGTCATTGCTCAGTGACGGAACAAGCTGATGCTGCGCTGGCCAGTGCTGAGAACTCATATGACAACCTCTCCTTGCCCATCATGGACTTGGTTGTTAGTGCCTTAAAAAAGGATGATTGGTGTCAGCGCCTCAAGGCGATCCTTGATCCACCGATTACTGTTGAATCATCTGATGAGGAAGCAGCTGGTGATGATGGCGGAGGTGATGACGATGGCGACGATGGTGAGGGGAACGAAGATGATGATGGTGAGAAGAAAGAAGACAAATAGAGTAGGTTGTTAGTTCGTTGATAGGCGTTTGTGCCTTTGTTTCTGACTTGATTGTAAGTGATGCGCTTTTGCGCAGTTTTAATGGCAATGAAATGTCTTCGTTTTTTCTGTTGCAATTATTGCATTGCTGTAAAAACTTAGGTTAAATTAGCTCGAATAAATGGAAGCGTTTTCTAAGCATAAGGTGGCCACCCGGTCTCGCGCTTTGTTTGCGGAGGACCTTGGAGGTGGTTTTGAACCATCTCAAAATGCTGGAGTGTTTTCGCGCTAATCAGAAGTTTAACATGCATTTGTAACGAAAAAACAATGTAATAGAACATGTCGTATGTTTTCATTCAAATCAGAAGTTGGCTCTTAGGCCTTCATACATATATGCCAATGGCTCGTAGCCGGCGTGGCGAAATTGAAAAATGGCGCGAGGCCGAAAAGGTTACATATAGCATTTGCGCAATTGTTGCGCATTCCAAGTTCTTGGTAAGATGTGGCCATCTAAGGTGCGCAATTTGTAGGCCCCTTTGCCTAGGACCTCATGAATCAGATATGGGCCTTCCCATTTAGGTGCCAATTTCCCTGGGCGTTCCGCATTTGACGCTTCGTTGTCGCGAAAGACGTACTCCCCTGGATTGAAGGTACAAATGCGAACCCTTGTGTTGTAGTACCTTTCCAGCTGGGTTTTGTATTTGGCCTCTCTGATTCTTGCGATTTCACGCCGTTCTTCTAATAAGTCTAAGTCTAGACGCCTTTCTGCTTCATTGTCAACCGTGTTGACCGTGGTCATTCGCGGCGAGGGCAAGCCAATCTCTGCCGGGATTACCGCCTCTGAGCCATAGACTAGGCTGAAAGGGGTTTCGCCGGTACTTGTCTTTGGCATGGTCCGATGAGCCCATAAAATGCTTGGGAGCTCATCGACCCATCCGCGCCGCCTTGTTCCTAATCTGGCCTTTATCCCTTCGACGATGCTTTTGTTCACACTTTCCACTTGTCCGTTGCCTTGTGGGTGCGCAACGGAGGTGAAAGTGTGCTCAATGTTCATCTCCTTCATCCAGTTCTTAAGATCGTCTGACGCGAAGTTGGTGCCGTTGTCTGTCACGATCTTGAGCGGGAGGCCGAATCTGCATATGATGTGCTCCCATATGAACTTGCGCACAATCATGGCTGTGGTGGATGCAAGGGCTTTGGCTTCTACCCACTTCGTGAAGTAGTCGACAGCTACTATGATGAACTTTACGGCGCCGGGGGCATCCGGGAAGGGTCCTACCATGTCAATTCCCCATTGCTGAAAGGGCCATGCGGTGGACACGGGGATAAGATCATTTTTAGGCCGCAACGTTTTTGGAGCGTGCCTCTGGCAAGAGTCACACTTGCGGATCTCCTTCATTGCGTCAACATGCATACCCGGCCAGTAGTAACCGGCGCTCATGATCTTCGCGACGACCATCCTTGGTCCGGAGTGGATGCCGCAAATCCCTTCGTGGATTTCCCTTATCAAATAATTCGCGTCCTGTGGGTCCACACAGCGCAGCAGTGGTCCCAAGAAGGATTTTCGGTACAAGATACCGTTGTTCATTTCGTACTGTAGGGCTTTGTTTTGGATCTTTCTTGCTTCCGCTTTGTTCTCAGGAAGCACCCCCTCTCCCAAGTATTGGATGATAGGGGTCATCCATGATGTCTGCCCTGTTTCGATTACGTTAACTTGGCGTAGTAAAACCGATGGGTTTTTGAGTACCTCTATCCTTACATCCTTGGCTAGATGTTGAAAGGAGGTCGAGGCGAGCTTGCTCAGGGCATCTGCGGGCTTGTTTTCTGAGCGATTGATATGTATGACTTCGTGGGTTTTGAATTGTTGGAGCAATTCTTTCGCTTGTTCCAGATATAAAGCCATGACTTCACCCTTCGCGTCGTATATGCCATTTACTTGACTGGCTATCAGGAGTGAATCCACATGTGCGCGCAAGTTTTTTGCTCCCATCTTGATGGCGAGGCGTAAGCCTGCCAGAAAAGCCTCATACTCAGCTTCATTGTTGGTGTTCTTGAAGTCGAGCTTAATGGCGTAAGTAAACTCGTGCTTTTCTGGGCTCACTAGACGTAAACCTGCTCCCGCGCCATCTTCATTTGATGCCCCGTCAGTGTAAAGCATCCAAATCTCCTCTGCTGTGTTTTCCTTGGGCGTCTCTACCATCTCACACTCCTTGATTTTATCAGCCGGCACTTCTGTGATGAAGTCGGCGAGGACCTGCCCCTTAATGGCTGGGCGCGGCCTATACAAGATGTTATGGCCGCCCAGTTCAATGGCCCATTTTGCCAATCTGCCTGATGTCTCAGGCTTCTGAAGTATAGTGCCAATGTGGAAATTGGTAAGCACAGTTATCACATGGCCTGTGAAGTATCGGCGCAATCTTCGGGAGGCGTGTAGTAGCGCAAGAACCAGCTTTTCCATTGTGGAATATCTTGTTTCTGGGTCTGTGAGTATCCTGCTGACGTAATAGATCGGGGTTTGCACGCCGTTCCTGTCTACCAACAATACTGACCCTACTGCCTTATCCGAGGAGGACAAGTACAGCACAAGGGGCTCTTTTTCAAACGGTGCCGTCAGCGTAGGGAGTTCGATCAGACACGCTTTCATTTGTTGAAAAGCTGTTTCGGCTTCCGGGGTCCATTTGAACTCTTGCTTCTTCACACAGTTGCGCAACGTGCTAATGAAGGGATACGACTTTGCGGCGTGATTGGAAAGAAATCGATTTAGCGCGGCCAGCCGGCCGGCTAGTCGTTGCATTTCCTTGATGTTCCTTGGCGAGGGCATTCGTTCTATAGCTTGTACCTTCTCTGGGTTCACCTTGAAACCGCCGTTTGTGACAATGAAGCCCAGAAACTTCCCTTCTTCCATGCCAAAGGAACACTTGGCTGGATTTAGCTTCATATTTACGCTGCGCAATGAGTTGAACGTTTTTTCGATGTCTTCTAACATTTGGTCCTCCTCGGGACTTTTCACCACTAGATCATCGATATAAACCTCAATGTGCTTTCCGATGTCACCTGCGAAGGTTTTGTCCATCAAGCGTTGATAAGTCGCGCCTGCGTTCTTCAGACCAAAAGGCATCTTTGTGTAGCAGAAGATTCCAAGGTCTGTTCTGAATGCTGTCTTGTCTTCATCTTCTAGCTTCATCTGCACTTGATGGTATCCTTTATAGCAATCCAGAAAGCACTTCCATCGGTATGGCGCGAGAGAATCAATTTTTTTATCGATCTCAGGCAAGGAATAGCAATCCTTTGGGCACGCCTTGTTGAGATCAGTGTAATCTACGCACATGCGCCATCCGCCATTTGATTTTTCTACCATCACAGGGTTCGCGACCCAGCTTTGGTATCTTACCTCTCTCAGGATTCCAGCCTTGAGCAACTCACATACTTGCTCATTCATCGCTTTTGTCTTATCCGCGCCTAGGCTGCGCCTTCGCTGGACTTTTGGTTCTACAGAAGGGTACGTGTTTAAGCAATGCTCAGTTATGTTGCGCGGGACGCCGGTCATGTCTGACGGGGTCCAGGCAAATATATCCATGTTGCGGAACAGCAGTTGCTTTAAATGTTTTCTGATGTCTGACGAAATGGCGTGGCCAATTGTCACTGTCTGCTCTGGGTATTTGCGGTTTAGGACCCATTTTTCTGGCTCGGTCGTAGAGACCTTCGCCGCTTTTGTTGGGCGCAGCTCTTCAGTTGACATCACTTCTTTCTTGGCGTATATGATTGCGACGCCTGTCTTGGTAGGAAAACCTATGGCAGAATGAGGTGTTGAAGTCACCATGTTTAGTTCGCCTTGTGTTTCCCTTCCAAGAAGCACATCATGCCTTGATTTCACTGGCATTACCATAAAGTTCACATTTGTTGTTCTTGAATGTTTCCCGTCACATAGTGTGACAGGGAAACTGATTTGGCCGAGAGGGAAGACCATTTCATTGCAAAAGCCGGACAAAGGATAATCGACTGGCTCGAGTCTCGCTTTGTCTTCTTCATCGAATTGATTGAAACATTGTTCGTAGATGATGTCGGCTGTGCTTCCTGGGTCGATGAAGATGTACTCTGTTTCATAGTGACCAATTATACCAGTAATGACGACGGGTCGTGTAGCGCGAGGACCGCCGCGCACTACTGGGAATATGACTTGCTGTTCTTGCCAAGAAGGCTCGTAGGGTCGTTTGCCTTTTTCTCTCGCGGTGTATCTTGGTCCGTTGACCATGTGAGTCTCTAGCCGTCTCACTTTTTTGTGGCTGCCTTCATCGTGACGCTGGAGCTGACGGGTGTCCTTGCGCACATTCTTCACTAAATGGCTTAGCTTGCCGCTTTTGAGCGCTCTTTCGATTTCCTGGCGCAAACTGTAGCAGTCATCGGTCAAATGCCCCGAGTCTTTGTGAAAATCGCAGTACAAGTTAGGGTCTTGCCCTTTCTTGTTTGTCATTGGCCTTGGCGCCTTGAAATCGACATTCTCCGTCATCAATACCTCCTTTGGAGTTTTTGTGAGCGGAGTCCAGTGTTTGTCACGGTTGTCGTCTCTGATTGCTTTCTTGTAACCGATTCGGTCAATCGTATCTCGCGCATCTTCTCTGTAACGTGGCCTGTCGTCACGGCCTCTGGGTCTTTCAGACTTCCAATCGTTGTTTTTGTATTTGTTGCGCTTGTTATTGTTGTCGCGCGGCCTCTCGTTTGCTCTTGAGAATCGATCCTCGGAATAATAACCCTTTCCACCAGCAAGGGATTCCTCGGTTTGCGCGACGATCTTCGCTGCTTCCATCAGCTTATCCCACTCTTTTGGCATCCCATCTTTGCCTGTGATGGTTCTAATGAGGCTATCACAGCGTATAGCCTTCTTGAAGTGGCAGCGCATGAGTTGCTCACTGACGCCGCCAATCTCTAAACATTCCTTGTTGAAACGCGTGATGAAGTCCTCCAGACCTTCACCATCCCTTCGCCATATATCTTCTACTTCCGCCGTATCACGCTGATAGCGACGTTGTTGGCTAAAGTAGCTTAAGAACTGCGTCTTGAAATCTGTCCATGACTTAATCTTCCCGGGCGGAAGGCTGTCAAACCAGGCGCGAGCCGCTCCGGTAAGCGTTTGAATGAACAGGTGGCACCACATGGGCATGTTCCAACCTCCCATGCAGCCCACACTCGTGAATGTTCTGACGTGGTCGTCTGGGTCAGTCAACCCATTGAATTTCCCAACGGTTGGGGGTAGCTTCTCTCGTGAGAGTGGTGCGAGTGCGATTTTCGGGATAAACTTGGAGTGTTCCGCAGCTTCCGCTGGTCTGTATGCCAGGCGGAAATCTCGTTCAGCCTCTTCTGTATAGCCAATGTGTTGTCTTGGCTTATAGTATTCATGGTTTTTTGGTAAACGATTAAAGACTGATGACTCTTCATCTCCTTCCCATGTAGGATCATATGGGTCGGTTTCCTCCCATTCATTGTTCATGTTGCGCGGCGTAAGCCGGCTGTGAACAGGGCCTCGTTGAAGGTTCGACGGATACTCGTAGTAACTATCCGTTTCTCCTCTTGTATCGCGCGTGTCTTGTACACTTAAACGTCTTGTAGGGGGAGGCCTGTTGGTTCTGCCTTGTATGTTGGCTGGTGGTGGCATTTGGCGTATCCCCTGACTCGGAGGGGTGACCAAGGACGGTTCTGCCGTCAAAACCGCCTGCTGCGCGATGAGCGATTGGTATGCTGCATTGATAGTGGCGATGTTCTTGGCATACCACGAGGCTGGGGTTTCGCCCTCTGGTAAGCCAAGTAATGCAGATACATTTTGAGGTGGCGCTGGGTTGGACGGTCCTTCGCCGTTGTTACCTGGGGTAACCATTTGTGTGATACGGGTAACGCTCCCGCGCTGACCCCCCGTGTTGGTGATCTCGACTTCACCTATTTCTTCGACTTGGGCTTGGAGGTTTTGGACTCCTTCACCCAAGGCCGTGTTAGAGTTGGCTCCGAAGCCGAACTCTGGAAAGATTCCTTGACCAGTCATAGTCGAAGGATGAAAAGATGTCAAAGGCTCAAATAAAGAAGATGAGGGTGGTTATAGAAAAAATCGGTGGGCGCCAATGAAGAAACACGGGTTCTAATTAAGGTATTAATTAGAGGGGTTTATGTTCCTATCATAGTGGTTAATCTTCTTTGAGGTATTTGAGCTCCGACTGGTTAATCAACCTGCAAAACAGAACACCGTTACTCGTTAAGAGGGGAATGTGGGGGTTTCCCTCTTAACCGGGCTCCGGCGTGAGAATAAGCGATTGCTTTGAGAGTAATTAAGTAGTTAAGAGTAAGAGCCGAGAGAATAGAATCAGTCACCTGAGGAATGAAGGTCTCTATTTATAGCCGGAGAGGTGTAAGAGGTTGTGGGCTGATGGGCCTTGGGCCAGAAACGGACAACAACGAATATACTCTTTGCCTCGCTGGCCTCGACTGCTTAGTGGCTTCTAGATGCTCGTCGGTGCTGGCGCACCTTGATTGGAGCCACGTGTCATTGTTGTCGGCCTTGTTGTCCCTTCTGTCATCAGCAGACAAGTGGAGATCGTGGGACAGTTGTCCCCGTCTCTTGATTGGTGCCATGTAGGCGTCCTTGTGTACTTATCGTCAGAAGATCGTGGCGCACGATTGAACAGAGCCTGCTGGACGCTCATTGGCTCTTTTTACTGCCACTTGTACCCTGTGTACCTCTGTAGGTAACAGCGCGTCTTCCTATGGAGAGGATTTTGTTTGGTGGCAACTAACCCGCGCGGGGTTAGTGTGCTCACTTATACCATTGTTTTTATACTAAGTGTTGCTATCTGAGTTTATTATGTGCTCTTCCTCGCGCGGGGGGTAAGTCACAATGTGATGTGAGCTGCGCGAGGTTGTTATTATCAAGTTGTTATGCTAAGGAGTATGGTCTCACGTGCAACCTGTTATGAGGTTTGCGCGACTTTTTGGGACCATACCCCTTCAAATCCTAAGAAACTTCTAACCTCGATTGGTGACTCAGGGGTTTTCCATTTGGTAATCGCCTCGATTTTTGTTGGATCCACATGAATTCCTTCATGGTTAACTAAGTGTCCAAGAAACTGTACCTGCTCCAACCAAAACTCGCACTTTGAAAATTTAGCGTAGAGCTTTTCCTTTCTTAATAAACTTAAAAGTGCGTGCAAATGCTTTGCATGCTCCTCTTTACTCTTAGAGTAAATTAGAATATCATCGATAAAAACAATTATGAATTTATCCAAATATGGCTTACATATTCAGTTCATCATGTCCATAAATGCGGCTGGGGCATTGGTTAAACCAAATGGCATGACAGTAAATTCATAATGGCCATACCTTGTTCTGAATGCGGTTTTAGGCATGTCCTCTTCCTGTACCTTTAATTGATGATATTCTGATCTTAAATCGATTTTTGAGAAAAATCGAGCTCCCTGAAGTTGATCGAACAGATCATCGATTCTTGGTAATGGGTACCGGTTCTTAATCGTGACCTTGTTCAATTCACGGTAGTCAATGCACATACGCATTGATCCGTCCTTCTTTTTAGCGAATAAAATCGGTGCTCCCCACGGCGATGAACTTGGCTGTATGAATCCTTTCTCCAATAATTCGTCTAATTGTTTCTTCAGTTCCTGCATTTCGGCGGGTGCTAAACGATAAGGTGCTTTGGCAATTGGTGTCGTTTCTGGTAGTAGGTGGATTCTGAATTCGACTTCCCTATCTGGCGGTAGCCCTGGCAATTCTTCTGGAAATACATCTGAAAACTGAGACACTACTGGAATGTCTTTTAGTTCTTTTCCTTTAGTGTTAGTGATTATAGAAATCAAATACACTATAGATCCTTTTCTTATATAACTTGCAGTTTCCATCACAGAAATGAATTTAGTGGATCTAGATGGCTTATCTCCTTTAATTGTGATCTTTTCACCTCTTGGTGAATTCACTTGAATTAACTTTTGATCACATAAAATACTGGCTTTATTGGCTATTAACCAATCCATTCCTAATACAATATCAAATCCTACCAGATTCATTGAGTAAAGGTTTGCAATAAACTTTTGGTTTAAAATTTCTATTCTTGCCCCCTGCAAGATTTCAGAAATTCTAACGGCTTCTCCATTTGCTGTCTCCACTAGACATTCTTGTGGAAGTTTAGTTAATGATTGATTTAGAAGTTTACAAAATGAAGTATTAATAAAACTTTGGTTTGCACCAGAGTCAAATAATACTTTAGCAAAAATATCATTAACTAAAAACGTACCAGCTATCACGTCCGGAATCATCTTGGCTTCGTCCTCAGTTAGAACAAATGCTCTAGCATTTTTAGTGTTCTTGTTGTTCGCAGCTGGAGCCAATTTCGGACAATTTGGCTTAATGTGACCTTTTTCTCCACAATTGAAGCACAGTCCATTAGTTGGTTTCCTTCTGCAGTTTTCTTCCTTGTGCCCTAGTACTTTGCAAAAATTGCAGTAAGTGGAGCATCTTCTAGAATGCTTCTTTTTACAGGCCTTGCAGAAGGGTGCAGAGGTAGAACCTATGTTCCTACGGTTGGAATTCCCAGAACGGAATTCTTGAGTAAGCCTTTGGGTTAAGTTTCTCCTCTGGTCTTCTTCTCTAGTACGGATTAATTCATCTGTCAAGGTATTTGCTAGTTCTACAGCTTCTTCTATAGTTTGGGGTCTAGCTGCCTTGACTACATGTCTAATCTCTCCAATTAATCACCAGGTGTAATGGGAGATTAATACTGGCTCAGGTGACGCAAGGGTAGGTACTATTCTAGCATATTCAAAAAATGTGGTAGTATAACCCTTACTATCTACCCCGGTCATTCTAAGGTTCAGAAATTTATTTGCTATCTGTTCCTTTTCATTGGGAGGGCAGAATTTCCTTTCTACCATATTTTTAAACTCCTCCCATTCCATGTTGTATATCCTATCACTTCCTCTTGACTGGAGGATAGTGTTCCACCACTCTAATGCCGAGTTTTTAAATAGATTGGAAGCAAATATTATCTTGTCTTCTTCAGCACATTTGCTTATTTTAAAACAGCCTCAGTCTTTTCTATCCCGCGTAGAGCTGCAATGGGTCCTTCATTGCCCGAGAATTCTATTGGTTTGCAGGACCAGAATTCTTTATAAGAACAACCATATGGCATGGTTCTTCTTCTTTTGGGAATGGGCGCTTGAAATACGGGTCCATTGTTTACGCTGTGTTCTGGTTCAATTGGTCGCTTACTGCTATGCTTACTTTTATTTTCTGCTTCCTTAACAGTTTGGATAATAAATGGCATTGCATCTATGATTCCTTGTGCCACTATGTGTTGGATGACACTATTATCCACTTGATTTCCATTGTTATTGTTGTTCAGATTCTCATTATTCAGATTATCGTTATTCGGGTGGTTTTCATTATGGTTTTCGTTGTTCAGGTTTTCCTTGTTCACTTCGTTATCCATCTGAATTTTAAGCATTTACCACATATTAATATCACAAAATAATATTTAATACAACCAATCACACAACACACAGATTGATCAAAAAACGTCGAGCATTGCGACTTTTACTCTTTCTTATAGTATGTATCTATTACACACCAGTACTGAAATTAAAATTACAATACCGACTGAAATTTAAAGCTATACTACTAGTAATAGGCATCCGTAGTTTTTTTTTCATACACATACACACATATATTATTATTATTATTATTATTATTATTATTATTATTATTATTATTATTATTATTATTATTATTATTATAACCTTCTCCACCATCACTCCTACGGATATAGATTCATCCAGAAATCCATATTGCGCTCGTCGTACTTCCAGATGAGTCGCTCTCCCACTTGTCTTATCCTTTCACTATTTTCTAAAATTTCCTCACCAAATGTCCTAAGTTGTTGTACATTTTCTGCACTCATTGGGGTGCAGGTTCTAGGACTGGGTTCGGAATCTGGGGTGCGGGTTCCTGGTATGGGGCCTGGTATGGGTAAGGATTTTCCAGAATCTCTCTAATGAATACATCATTATCGTAATAGGGATCTAGAGGATCTAACCCTGGGTAGGCTCCTAGGTTCGGCATGGGCATGTCTTCGTGTATCGGGTAACGTTGCACATAGTCCCTATTGTCGTCCCACCATGGGTCGTAATTTGGGTCTAGGGGATTTGGTGCGGGTACCCTAGGTATTTCTTCCGGATTAAAATCATGCATTTCTATTTGATTTTCAGGGTTTTCTATCTCCATTGGTTGGTCAGGTTGTGGTTGGGGTGCTAACATTTGTCCCCTATTAAGCATATCCTGGGCATAAGTATCGGTTTCTCTTTTAGCTGCAGCTAGTGCTCTTTAATCTTGTAACTTTTTCCTACGCTTTCTACGCTCGTGTGCTCCCCTACTGAACCATCCCCTCTTTTTCTGATGAAAATGGCTCTTCAGATTGAGCCATAAATACGAATATTCCTTCTTCTGTATCAGCAGAGTACCCCGAGAGGGCAGGCTGAGAAGAGGCACCTTCGCTTCTAGGCGAACCAGACAATTGACGGTACGCGTCAGATGGTCCTTGGTCGCTCATATTGTAAACTAACAAATAGTCAAATAACACATAACAAGAAAATACAATTATGCACGTATTCCCGTAATTTATTTCCTAACACTTTGAATTTTGGTGTCAGCAGAACATATCTGTGGCTGAATCAGTGGCTTAGCTCTGATACCACCTTCTGTCGCAACCCCCGTCCCCCTATTCAATCCCGGGAACGGGCGGCCGCGGCCAGTTTCGGTGGTATTCTGTTTTCGTCTATTTTGGCAGCGGATTTTACATCAGGACCGTAGTTAGGAAATATTTTATCAGAGTAAAATACCACACTTTCATAATATTAAACACATGGGTAAAACCCAAGTTTTCAGTACACACTTTTCATAGGAATAAATCCTATTTTTATTTAATAAAAACATCTATCCATTTTAGGTAACTTTATTGCCACTTTTCCAAGCCTTCAGTGCTGTCCAACTGGCTTCTATTTGACTTTCACATTTTGTTACCTGAAACGCGTTTAAAAATATTTTGTCAGTGGGAAATACTGGTGAGTGAATCCTAGTTCAATCAAGTATTTAATAAAAAACCATTGTACAGTATTGAGGGCGATTCCGCAATTACATTTGTTTCCAAGTCATATCAATTACCACCCACGGTACTGTCGTTCCGACTTATGGTCATGTTACTCCTCGCAAGGCAGTAACAAATTTTGTATACAAAACCCCAAATTTACCGACTGTAATTTTATCCTTACAAATATTCAATAACTGCTTAATATATAAGTAATTAAGTGGGGTTTTGTAAAAACAATTTGCAAAAAGGAGATTACTCACATTGCTGTCTTAGGATTTTCAGTAAGGATTTTCTGGGAATAATCTATAATTTACACAAATGCACACGTGTTAGTATAATAACCCATTTTAACATTAGCAATACCCTCCCCGAGACGGCATTCCAACGACTACGTCAGGCAGAACCATGACGGCCTTACGGAACCCTAGATCAATCGGGCAGAGTATCTAATACGTATCTAGGGGTTATGATACTTACAACGGAGCAGAACCTCGTTATTTAGGGGGGGGGGTATTAGACCCGAGTATAATGCCTACTATTAGAAAATTGAGAGATAAATGAAAAGTTTGAGCGAATTCGACTGAAGGCCCGAGCTCCCATTATATGGAGGCTGATCTTGACTTTTACACGACCCGCGTAAACATAGACCATGGGCTACGCGGCCCGCGTAGTAGCCCGGCTAGGGTTTAGGTGATCCGGGTCAGCTATATAGCCTCGACGGGTGTCTGCCACGTGGCTGCACTAGGCTGCGCCACACTTTTGATCTCTAGCGGCCCGCGTAAGACGTAGCCATGGGCTACGCGGCCCGCGACAAACCCCAAAAATTGATTTTTTTTTATTATTTTTAATAATATTTAAGGTATTGGGGGTCCGTTTTCACGTATGGGGTGTTTTTAGGGACATATTGGGATATTTTAAATATTTTTAGGGTGTCGGAAAATATTACGAGGGTGTCGGTTTAGGGTTGTTATAATATTTGACATGATTCGTTTTGAAAAAAGTTAGCGTCAAAACTTTAAAAACTTGAGAGGGCAAAAATGGTATTTTATAAAGATTTTAAAGACCACGAAAATTAGTTTATTAAATGGGGACATCATGAGTGTCTTGCAAAGTAAAATTGTACGCGTTGCAGGGGGGGTCGAAGCGTAGAGTGACTCGAATTTATATCGTCAAGTGAAAACATACTATATTTGACCTCACTCATTTTGTAACAAAACTTACGCTGAAACATTGACCAGCCGAAATGTACATAAAATAAGCATAAAAATGTATTATATTTGACATGATTCGTTTCGAAAGAAAGTTAGTGTCAAAACGTAGATGAACTCGAATTTATACCCGTACGTAAAAATATGCACGCAAAAAAAGTAGTTTTTAAAAAGTAAATTAACGAAAGAGGTAAACTCAAAACTTTAAAAACTTGAGAAGGCCATGGTATTTTATAAAGATTTTAAAGACAATGAAAAATTAGTTTATTAAAACAGAAATTAACTGTCGAATGCTATGAAAGAAAAATTAAATTAGTTAATTATTGGAGGGTTAGTATGCCAAGAGAAGATGATAAGGGGTTAGGATTGCCATATGCAAAAGTTGAGGGGGTTTGGTTGAAAGCGGAAACTCACCGACTTTATACTTTAAGATTATGTATAATATAATGCTAAAATATATTAAAACAATTAATATATTCAATTACATTATCACAATCTCCAATCTAAAACAATCTGATAACTCAAAAGTGTAATTTAATAACACTTTATTTATAGCTAGGGCCTTTAATCTATAATACTATATAAATGAAATCTGATGTACAAAAATGTAATTTTACCACTTATACAAGTTGTTAAACAGGATGTACAAAAGAGTTTATGCCATCTTGGAGGAACACAATGGGAACTCAACAACCATTTTAAGACACCTGTAGGGTTATTCTCGGAATATTTTTTACAACCTTTCCTCAAGAAACCCAAACGTTATGGTTTTCCCCATTTAAAGCCAATCCAGTTGATCTTCTGCTTACAGTTCCCATTTAAAGCCAATCCAGTTGATCTTCTGCTTACAGTTTTTGGTGAAACGATAGTGATTGGTTGCGGTGTTACGAAAATAAAGGTCAGTCATCCTCCATACACCACCGTCATGGTTACGGATCGACTTCTGTACAACTGATTCCAACCTAAATCTGGCTTCTAACGTTCAACTATTGGTGATTTGAAGAACGTGATACTTGTAGGGATGGTGATTTACAACAACAGTATCAATCTGATGGATCCAAGAAACCTAAACGGCAGTACCCATGCTTGTATGTCTCATAGTTTGTCTTTTGATGTGTTTTGGGTTTGTTGGATTTCTTGTTGCTTATATGGGTTGGTTGTGTAAATACCCGAGCTAGACTATGTTGTATTTGTAAAGGGTTACGAGCCCCAC
This sequence comes from Helianthus annuus, assembly GCF_002127325.2. NCBI lineage: Eukaryota > Viridiplantae > Streptophyta > Magnoliopsida > Asterales > Asteraceae > Helianthus > Helianthus annuus. The sequence goes on from NC_035445.2 coordinate 50,012,294, forward strand.
GATATTCAATATGATTATTAACAAGACAGACCTCCAAAGGAGGTAATCGTCAGCCGTAAATGCGCAGAGGCTGTTCTTCGAGGTGCTCAGGTAATATCCAACTAGTTTATATTTAATTAGTTTTAATGTTCTTGTTATGATGTTTGTGTAGGTATATGTGTCTGGTATATTAGCGTGCAGTGCTCATGTTGAAAAAGGGGATAAAGTTGCAGTTTCGGTTGGTGTTGAACAGCCCGGTCGTAACGATGAATGGGCTACGGGAATTACACGGTCAAGGGTTTGGAAAAGGCATTCATAACCAGAATATTAGGGTACAAGCTGCTTTTACTCGTTTGATATTGTGTATTCAGTTTTATATGATTCTTATATGTTTATTTCATTTGTTTCTCACTCGATTATGTTTATTTCGTTAGTTACTGGTCTTCTAAAAGGGTTTTTAAGGAGGGGATAGTCTTTACTTTTAAACCTATACTACCAGGCTAAAATAAATATATCTTTGTTTCCGACGGCTATGGTTCCGCCATGAAACAGTTGCGACGGCGGTGTATTCTTCATTAAAATCGGTAGGGTTGGGGTAAGTTTTTGGGTTGATGCGTTCGATTGTTCTTCTCCGGTAACTTTGATTTTGAATGAGGTTTTTTTTGTGACTTAGTGGTTAAGTAAAGACTGGATTGATGACAATAGATAATGTGCACCGGTTCTTGTGGATTAAAGTTAACTTTTAAGTTTCTCTATTGATTTAGCTTGGTGACTATATAACTTGTTATTCTAAAAAAATTCTTTATTTTTATTACCGTGTGGGTCTGATATATCTGTGTTTTAAATGTGAAACAACTGAATTTATGTATGGGAGATGGGTATTATTGATTGTTGAACCAGCTAATTTTGTGTTTTTTTTCTTTTTTATTTGTAGTCTATAGGTTTTAGAACTTTGATCAAGTATTTGTTCACTTGAGTTTAAAGGGCATTGTTGGAATTCTTTAATTTATGATTTAAGATGGTGAATTATTTGGGCAGGATCCGGTCATTCGTCCGTTGGTCGAACGGGACTCCGAAACTCTGGAACGAAAGTTTAAATTACGTATAACTAAAGTTGGTTAATTTAATGCTTTTTTTCTTTAATTTTTATTCTTATGTTTGTAATGTTCTCTTTGATCCTAAGGGATTCAGTTTTACTAAATACTATCATTTGAACCGCTGCTTATTGCAGAAAGTGAAAAGCAAAAACAGGATAGACAAGCAGAGTCTGCCAATGGAGAACTTAAAATCAGAAGACGAATCAGCAGCTTCAATTACACAGTAAGTCCTTGTCCTTGTTAATTTAATTACAATCATTGGTTTTTCAAAGATGAAATCCCGGGCTTTCAAGCAATTCACTAATAAAAAGTATTGTTCTTTTAAGATTGAGTGTCAGCTCTAGAAGTGGATGATGATATTGGACTGAAGTCGTTTGTATCTTTCAGTTTTCATTTAGACTCATTGGTTGTTAACTGGTGTTGTGTGTTAACCATGAACATGGAGGAAAAGTTTAGGATTGTGAGGAGTGTTGGTGAAGAGTGTATTCAGGAAAAAGAACTCTTGAATCTTCTTACCAAGAAGCCCCAACCCATTTGCTATGATGGGTTCGAACCTTCTGGCATAATGCATATAGCACAGGTGTGTTTGTTTGTTTTTTTGCTTACCTTAACTATAAATAAATGTGATTTATGATTTGGTTAACAGGGTGTTATGAAGACCATCAACGTGAATAAACTGACATTTGCTGGTTGCAAAGTGAAGATTTGGATAACGGATTGGTTTTGCCCAATTGAACAACAAAATGGGTGGAGATTTAGGTAGAATCCAAACGGTTGGGCGTTACCTCATTGAGATATGGAAAGCAGCTGGGATGAATCTAGAGCACGTAGAGTTATGTGGTCTTCCAAGGAAATTAATTCTCGGGCACATGAATACTGGCCACTGGTGATGGACATTGCATACATTTCCTTATCCCATTGTCCCGCTCATTCCATTTCTTGATCATTGCATTCCAGCCAATGAAATAGAAATGGTTTAGGCTACTCTTTCTTTCCCGCTCTTACAACCCGATTATTTGGATCAAATCAGGTTCCTTGTGTTATGTATTCATCGTTAGTGCGATTTTACTTATTTTTATCTTTTTATGTATAGCAGGATGATGCTCTTAAAGATGGCAGGGCGTTTTGTTTCCTTCCATTGCCAGTAAAAACCGGAATGAATGTGCAAATTAACGAATATTTTGAGGTGTCATCAAACCGGCGTGGCATATGGTATGGTGCTGACATGAACAGAAGTGGAAGAATAAGGTCTCTATGGAACAGGCTTCTATTAGAACCTAGCCAGCCCAAACGGTCTTGGGTTTGATCTTTAAACCTTATTCTTAACGTGCTTGTTCGACAAGGTTCACCAGACCTAAAGGCGGCAACAGAAGTAGCTGACTGTTTGGGCACGGTTCATCATGAGTTTCACTTCACTGTTCAAGTACTGTTCCTAGCATCTACTACCACTGTTGAAATTTTTGATACAGGACAAACCGGGTTGGTTGACCTGAAATATTATTGGCTCTAAACTTTTATGTTTTTTACCGTCATGGTTACAGATCGACTTCTGTACAACCGATTCCAACCTAAATCTGGCTTCTAACGTTCAACTATTGGTGATTTGAAGAACGTGATAGTTGTAGGGATCGTGATTTACAACAACACTATCAATCTGACTGACCTTTGTTTTCGTAACACCGCAACTAATCACTATCGTTTCACCAAAAACTGTAAGCAGAAGATCAACTGGATTGGCTTTAAATGGGAACTGTAAGCAAAAGATCAACTGGATTGGCTTTAAATGGGGAAAACCATAACGTTTGGGTTTCTTGAGGAAAGGTTGTAAAAAAATATTCCGAGAATAACCCTGTAGGCGTCTTAAAATGGCTATTGAGTTCCCATTGTGTTCCTCCAAGATGGCTTAAACTCTTTTGTACATCCTGTTTAACAACTTGTATAAGTGGTAAAATTACATTTTTGTACATCAGATTTCCTTTATATAGTATTATAGATTAGGATATTATTAGTGTCTCATATATGAGTACTCAGTGGTGATCTAAGTTATTATTTTTTTGTTTGTTATTATTGTTGAGAATCTGGTTTATGGTTATAAATAAAAAGTTATGAAATAGTGAAATGAGAAAATTGTAAACTCAATTGGAAGATTGAGATGTACAAATAATGTTTTTTTTTCTAAAAAATTCCATTTACTTTTCATTTAGTTTCTATCAAAGGAAGTAGAGGTGGAAATTATGACCTGATTATGATGTACGGGTATGTACCCGCAACAACGCGCGAGCATTCCAACTAGTATAAAACAAAGTAACTGCCCCATGCTAATTATTGTAATCGGCCTAGTATTAAGATTTAATCTAATACATTTGAACGACCCAATCTCGCATAAATATAACCAGCCCAAAGCCGATAAACTTTATCTTATCTAAAATAATCAAGTCCGTACTCCTACATCACCTAACTCGATTAACAAAATAAGAGTGATTTTATCAACAAGAAAATCCAACATCACTATGAAACCTGATAACACTAAAATTACCAACATCCATCCCCCATTTTAGTGATATCCATGATTATCTCATTTAACTATATAATTAACCCAAACTCATGTATAAATGGAAATGTCCTGAGGATTGAATTTCCATCTTTGTAAATTACACGATCCAAATACACGAATATCAGGGTGTCTCTAAGGATTGAACCCTTGCTATCCATTTGAATACTTGAAGGTAAAATACACATAAGTTTACAAATCTTTATATTCTTACTTGACACTATATTTTACTAGCATGTGTCCAATCCTTCAAAGAGTATATCAAAGTCAAGTGCAAGCTTCTTGAAGCAACTAAACTTCATACTTTTATAGGTAGTTTCTTTATTCTTGCATCTGCTAGGTGTTGATCTGGTCAGAGATAGGGAGTGTTGTGTGTGCGTGTGATTGGGTGAGCCATCAAGGAAAATAGAGACCACGCAGAATGGTGGTGGTTATGTGGTGGATTACCAAAGCTTTGGTGGTGGTGTATATAACAACCCTCCTAAAACATACTTGGACACCCCTAAATGTCCTAAAATATACCCCGTTTACGAGAAACTGACCCAGAATCACCAGGAAGCTAAAGTAGTATCACCTAAGTCAACAATGTGAGTACATTCACTTTTTCTCACTATTTGTGAGTACATTTTCTTTTACAAACACTTTTTGTGAGTCAAAATGCTTTACCAAAACCTCAAATGTTTTCAAATACAATTATAGTGATTAAGACTTTGTAATTCTACAATTGCTGCCAGTATTATGGGTTTGTATACAGTACTTGATAACCTTCACAATTGGGCACGGGTATCCAATGTGTGATATGACCATAGTCACAGATCCATCGAGTGACACGTACTGAACGAGTAATTGTGTAGATATAAACATTGTAATCGCCCTTAATACTGTAATGTGTAACAACTGATGCTTTACAAAATGGAATGTACTTGCCAGTATTTCTTGCTGATAAAATGTTTTTAAAACGCGTTTCAGGTAACACAACGAGAAAGCCAATAGAAGCCAACTGGAGAGCACTGAAGTCTTGGAAAAGTGGCTATAAAAGTTACCTAAATAAAACGGAGTTTTTGTTTTCAATAATTAGGGTTTATCCCTAAAAATGTATTGTCAAATGAACTTGGGTTTTGTCCCAATGATTTGTTATAAAAAGTTTGGTGTTTAACTCTGATAAAAATATTTCCTAACTACGGTCCCGATGTCTCATTTCCGCTGCCAAATTAATAAACAACGATACCATCTATCTGATCTCGCGGCACCCGCTCCCTGGGGAGGGGTTGGGGGTTGCGACAGGAGGTGATATCAGAGCTACAGCCACTGGTTTAAGCCAAAGAAGTGTTCTGCTGACACTTAAATTCTGTGTTAGGAAATAACTTGTGTGATTGCGTGTAAATATTGTTTTATGTTATTTGACTATTTGTTAGTTTACAGTATGAGTGAGCAAGGAACATCGGACGCTTATCGTCATATAGCTAGTTCACCAAAAGATGAAGGAACATCATCTCAACCTAATCCCTCAGGATACTCAGCCGATACTGAGGAAGGGAAATTTATTTTTAAGGCACAGTCTAAGGAACCCTTCTCTACTAAAAAGAGAGGTTGGTCTAATAGAGGAGCACATGAGAGAAGGAAGATAATGAAGAAGTTACAACAACAGAGAGCGATAGTCAGAGCTAATAGGGAAGCAAATGCACAAACTCGGGAAACAGTCAATAGGCCACCTTGTGAAGAGGAACTAGATAGACAGCTGGCCGATTTCCATATGTTAGCCACTACATTAGTAGACGCTAACCTAAACCAAATAGCTGAACCGCCACTGTTATCTTTATTCCCAGACCAACAAATGTTAGAACCCAACCAAGAAAACCAATTCCCGATACCTGCATTTGACCCCAACGAGTTACCTAGAATCCCAACCCCAATGCCTTTAGAACGTGATCCATGGTGGGATGACGATAGAACATTTTTTTGAAATGAATAGTGATACCCGTACGAGGAACCCATACCTCATAACCCTGACCCAGTAAACCCACCAATGAGTCGAGAATATATGCAAGAACTCCGTTAGTATGGAGAAAGTTTAATGAATAAAGGGAATAGAATTCGACAGATAGGGGAGAAACTAGTTTGGAAATACGATGAGAATGAAATGCAGTACTGGATGAACGATACTTAGAAAATGCTTAGATATATGTGTAATTTTGTATTTTGATAAAAAAATAGATACGGATGCATAGCTACTCGTATATTTGATTTCCAGTTGTAGTATGTAACCGATGCATATATATATAGAAAGAGTAAAAGTAGCAATGATCGACGTTTTTGATCAAATTGTTTGTGTGACTGTAAATAAATATTTGTACTAAATTTATTCTGTGATAATTAATATCTGATAAAATGTTCACAATTCAGATGGACAACAAAGTAAATCAGGAAAACCAGAATAGTGAGAATAACGGAAACCAAATAGATAACAATGCCATCCAACATATAGTAGCACAAGGAATTATAGATGCTATGCCCTATATTATCAAGACTGTTAAAGAAGCAGAAAATAATAAACCTGCAAATGGAAGTAAACGCCAACACACTGAGCCAAGTCACAGTGTGAACGATAATAACGGACCTATAATCCAAGCTCAAATTCCTAAAAAAAGAAAAAAAACCGCTTCTTACGGTTGTTCTTATAAAGAATTCTTGGCCTCCAAACCAATAGAATTCTCAGGCAATGAAAGAGCCATTGCAGCATTACGTTGGATAGAAAAGACAGAAGCGGTCATAAAAATAAGTAAATGTGTAGATGAAGATAAAATATGTTTGCTTCTAATCTTTTTAAAAATGTAGCCTTAGAATGGTGGAATACTATTCTCTAGTCTAGGGGAAGTGACAGAGTTCATAATATGGAATGGATTAACTTTAAGGAAATGGTTGAAAGAAAATTATGTCCTCCTAATGAAAAGGAATAAATCGCAAAGGTTACACTACCATATTCTTCGAATATGCTAGGATTGTGCCAAACTTAGCCTCACCTGAACTAGTGTTAATCTCCCGTTATATTTGGGGATTAATTAGTGAGATTAGACATGTAGTCAAGGCAGCTAGACCACAAACCATAGAAGAAGCAGTAGAACTAGCCAATACCCTGACTGATGAACTGGTACGCACACAAGAGGAAAACAAGAGAAAGAACCTAGCTCAAAAGCTTACCCGGGAATTTTGTTTTGGTAATTCCTACCGTGGAAAAGGAACAAGTTCTTCTGCACCCTACCGCAAGCTTTGTAAAAAGAAGCACTCAGGAAAGTGTGTTGTGTCCTGTAATTTTTGCAAGTACCTAGGACATAAGGAAGAAGATTGTAGGAGAAAGGCTAGTTCCAGAATATGCTACAATTGTGGAGAGGCTGGTCACATCAAACCGAACTGTCCGAAACTAGCTCTAGCCACAACCAACAAGGCTAAGACAACTGAAGCTCCTAAGAAAAATGCCAGAGCATTTGTTCTGACAGCCGAGGAAGCCAAAATGATTCCGGATGTGATTGTCGGTACGTTCTTAGTTAATAATATATTTGCCAAAGTATTGTTTGACTCTGGTGCAAACCAAAGTTTTATCAATACTTCTTTCTACAAACTTCTTGACCAACCCTTAGCCAAACTTCAACAAGATTGTCTGGTAGAGACAGCAAATGGAGAATCCATTAAGATAAGTGAAATCTTGCAGCGAGCAAGAATAGAAATCCTGAACCATCATTTCTTTGCTAACCTTTATCCAATGAATCTAGCCGGATTCGATGTTGTATTAGGAATGGATTGGTTGGTAGCCAATCGTGCCAGTATTTTATGTGATCAAAAGACATTACAAGTAAGTACACCAACAGGTGAAAAGATCACAATTAAAGGAGATAAGCCAACCAGATCGACAAAGTTCATCTCTATGATGAAAGCTGCAAGTTATGAAAGGAAAGGATGAGTAGTATATATGATTTCTGTAATCATTAATACTAAATGAAAAGAATTGAAAGATATCCCTGTGATATCTAAATTTTCAGACGTCTTTCGAGAAGAGTTACCTGGATTACCGTCTGATAGAGAGGTTGAATTTAGGATTCACCTAATACCAGGAACGACACTGATTGCCAAAGCACCATATCGATTAACACCAACGGAGATGCAGGAACTGAAGAAATAATTGGACGAACTTCTTGAAAAAGGTTTTATACAACCAAGTTCATCACCGTGGGGAGCACCGGTGTTGTTTGTTAAGAAGAAAGACGGATCGATGCGTTATTTGCATTGATTACCGAGAATTGAACAAGGTTACGATTGAGAATCGGTACCCACTACCGAGAATCGATGATCTGTTCGATCAACTTCAAGGAGCTCGATTCTTTTCTAAGATCGATTTACGCTCAGGATATCATCAATTGAAAGTACAAGAAGAGGACATTCCTAAAACTGCTTTCAGAACAAGGTACGGTCATTATGAATTTACCGTCATGCCATTTGGTTTAACCAATGCCCCAGACGCATTTATGGACATGATGAACAGGATATGTAAACCATACCTGGATAAATTCATAATTGTCTTTATAGATGATATTCTAATTTACTCTATGCAGCGCATCTGCATACACTTCTAACATTGTTGAGAAAAGAGAAGCTTTATGCTAAATTCTTAAAATGTAAATTTTGGTTACAAGAAGTGCAATTCCTTGGACGTCTGGTTAATCATGAAGTAATTCATGTGGATCCCACAAAGATCGAAGGAATTACTAAGTGGAAAGTCCCTGAGTCGCCAACAGAAGTAAGAAGTTTTCTTGGTCTGGCAGGATATTATAGACGGTTTATCCGAGATTTCTCTAGAATAGCCATTTCATTAACCAAACTAACCTGCAAATCAGTTAAGTTTGAATGGGGACCGAAACAGGAAGAAGCTTTTAAGATTCTTAAGCGAAGATTAACCAACGCACCCATACTCGCATTACCAGAAGGAACTGAAGACTTTATAGTCTATTGTGATGCGTCTAAGTTAGGATGTGGATGTGTGTTGATGAAATGTCAAAAGGTTATAGCTTATGCCTCTAGACAACTTAAGAAACATGAAGAGAATTATACAATCCATGATCTAGAGTTAGGAGCCATAGTTTTTGCCCTTAAGATTTGGAGACACTATTTATGTGGAAATAAATTCGTTGTCTTCACTGATCATAAGAGTTTAAGGTATAATTTTGGGCAAAAAGAATTAAATATGAGACAGAGACGCTAGATGGAAGTTCTTAGTAATTATGATTGTGATATCCAGTATCATGCTGGAAGAGCTAATGTAGTAGCTGATGCTTTAAGTCGAAAGTATCATGAAAAGCCGAAACGAGTACTGTAGGATCGAATTCGGACCCAATTGAGTCTATCAGAAGAACTATTCCTGATTTGAACGGCGGAAACAGACAAATCAGGTTCAATTCACCGAGTATTCACTTTCAACTGTTGATTATATTGATCTGGATGACGTTTACAATTGACTTAACACTTCGGCAGCACTTCATGGCTCACCGGAAGACAATCACCCTAACAACTACTTGATTTCGCTCCAAATGACTACCTATATATAGACCTTACACTCTCGAGCGGAATCACATCATACACATTGGAGCGAAATCAGGCTTAACACATTTCGGGCGGAATCAAGACTATGACATTTCGGGCGGAATTAAGATAAGGGGTTTCGCTCCAAATGACAAGATGTCATTTGGAGCGGAATCACTTCCTAAATACAATTTCTAGGATTCTGTGCCCTGTTCTAGCCTATTCTACTCTAGACTCGATACAAGACGTAGACGACAGACGGATGCACCAACAAACTCCCCCTCGGATGTTGATGGAGTCTTCAGTGTCGAGTCTTCGCATCTTCAGTCTTTATCAGTCTTCGTTCTTCTCTGAAGTATTTGAAGTTGTAAGAATCCTCAATCTCTATCTCTTCTCTTTCATCTTCTCTTAGCATGAATGCAGTTCCAGGATCAGCACTGGCTCTAACTGCTTCTTCAACTCTGTCTTCAGACTCCCCCTCCCAATCTGCTGGGATCGTAGTCTGGAAATCACAAATTCAGGATCTTTTCCTAGCTCTTATCCTGCAAAACTCTACTCAACACATAAGATTTATGATAAAACATTTAAGCATTCAGACATCATTTGTAGATCTCATCACAACCTCATCTATCAATTAGTTTCTGATGAACCACTTGCAGAAGAAATATCTTTAAGTCTTTTGATGACCACTTGTAAAATTTTAACTTCAAATCTTTCACATTCAACACTCCCAAACCAGTTCATCAAGTTTAGCACTTGGAATTTTGAAAATCAGCTATTCAACACCAGTTGTCGAAAATCTTTTTGGATTTTACAAAATTTATGCTAAAACACACTAAAATCTTTTTGGATTTTCTGAAAGAAAGTAAATGCAGTAAAGAAACTATTTACAGACAATATTTTTGTGAGTTCGTGTAAGAGGATCATATCAGTATATGATACAAGTCAACAACACCGTTAAGCTTCATTTCATTTTAAGTTTTAAACAATTTACCTAGATTGTCAGTATACTGGTCCACTTAAATTTTCACACAAAGTTCAACTGATCCGAGATATGATTTTAATGTCTTAAACACTTAAACTTAATCGCGTGTCCCACCACTTGAATATACTCCCATATCCAGATCCCAATATTCAGTCTTACAAGTGAATATACCACAGATGATATCTGTAAAGGGGTTAAATTGCGACGGTCGTGAGAGCTCAGGTCGATATTTCTGTATACGCAGAGAGATGACGGCTTTGACTTTTCGGTGTGTCCCCTTTAGAGGATCTTTTGTTACAACAGCAGTGATTATCGATTTTATTGTTTCATCAACTTGCTGAGGGCAGTGCTTATGCAAGCATTTAGCAGAAAGTATTTTTCGAGGACTAGGTCAGTATTTCCATACAACAGAAGTCCCGGAATAATACCCCAGATATCACTGAGTATAAAGACCTAGTATCTCAGAAAGAGGGACCTTTCAAACAAGATTTCGGGGGTTACCCATATATTCAAGAAGTTGTTCCCCATAAACTAAGCAAGTTTCAATTTTTAGGTTTATATCTCGTCACAATCTACTAAATGTGCAAAAACCTACTGGCATATCCTCAGTGAGATTGTTTATCACATTTTAACTTTCCAATTCTTTAGCATGTTGTGACAGTCTACTCATGTACTATCATTTCCTCTTTTATACAACAAACTCGTTTTTGATTTTATCATGTTTTTGTATTTTTCAAATTTTCTATTGTTTTTGGATTTTCTGAAATTATCTACTCCCCCTAAAATGCAAACACATTAAAGAAAATTGAAAACAAACTGTACAGAAACATGAAAACCGATATCAAATTACTTCAAATCTCCATTCACTTGGCATAAACAATCAGAACTCCCCCTATCAACAAACTATTTTCCCATTTAGATTTCAAAACACTTAAGTTTGTTTTAATCAAAATGGTTTCTCCGGAAAATAAGTTTGGTTGATTTTACCACTTGTAGGTATATCAATAATAGGTTCGGGGATGTGGTTCATCATATTGTCTTTCAACCACTTGTAGGAAAATGCAAGTACAAATTAATGTCCTTGATTTACCATTTGCAAAAATTCATAATCAAACCTCTTACCACTTGTAAGTAAAACACAAGCAAAACTTTTACCGTTTATACTATGACATTACCGTATTAAATTTCTCAAGAAAGATGCCGATACTTGCTCCTCGCTTACCAACCTGGGAGCTCTGGCAAGTCAGGTTTTTCATTCAAAGAAAATATCCACCCAAGCCTGACCAGCCTTGGGTGTCCCCGGGTCATCAACACTCGGTTTTTTACCTCCCATCTTCTTCTCATAGAACTCTTTAACCCCTTTGACTTTTCGGTCAATCATCTTACCAAAGATATGTTTTACCTTGGGGTTAAAGGCCTTCTCCACATCAAAAACCTATGTATCATTATAAAATTGGTTAGAAATTTCAACTTTACCAATTTTCTTCTTATAATTTTCAGCCCGAAGTGATGGAAAATTGTCATCATCCATAGTCGGAACTGATTTTTCATCTTTCAAAATAGCTTCACTTTTTAAATCAACCTGTGGCTCCTCTGATTTTTTGGAATCAGATTCATCACCAGAAGATAGCTCCTCTGATTTTGACCTATCAGAATCATCGCTAGAGCTTTCAACAGCTTTCTTAACAACCCATTTTTGATTATCAGATTTAGCTCTTTTCTTGTAAAATTTGTTTGAACATTCACCAGTTTCAAAAATTGAATTTTTGAACAGTTTGGTTCTATCAAGTGGCGGTTCAAACTCAATAACTTTGTTCTTCAGTTTTCGAGATACTCCCTGTTTTGGTACTATTGCCTTAGAACAATCTCTAGCAATATGTCCAACAGTGTTGCATTGGAAACAGATTCTCGTATCTTTCTTCTGCTCTGCCATCTTCTTCATTTCATCTTGCTTCTTTGCAAGGAACTCATTGTTTGACTGCCTCTAGAATGCTTTCTTTTCTTCTTCGTCTGCTGACGTACCTGAAACAAATGTCATTTTGGATTTAAAATCACGAACATATTTTTCATTTTTCTGTTGGAGTAAACCCTAAACCTTTCTTTTTGAAATTACCGTTATGGTTAGATTTCTTTTGAAAACCTGAACCAGAACTGTAACCTTTTTTCTTGTTTAATCTCTGTTGAACTCTTGAGGTGTATTTTTTAGGTTCTTCATTAAGATGTAAATCTTTTATTTCTGAAATATTAATTTCTGTAAGTTTGAAAACCTTTTTTATCAGTTCAGTTTTGACACCTCTTATTGGAAATTCCTCATCAGAATATAATTTGTCAGAATCATTCAAAGTGTAAGCAACTTTAAACGGTTCATCATCCAAATTAGATTTTTATAACATGAATTCTTTGTCATAAACTATTTTGCCCTGTTTTTCTGTATGACCCGGAGTGCTTGACTCAGACTTTGACTCTGAACTAGACTCCGACTTTGACTCCTCAGTTTCATCGTTATCTAACACATGATCCACGACTTTCTTCATTAGTTGAGATTGTTGATCAGTATCGGACGATGTAAACACGACATCTATACTTTCTGGTAGATTGACTAAGGACTCTGACTCCCACTGCAAATTTGTTGCCTTTTTGACTCTTTCATCATTTGGATTTCTAGCCAAATATCCATTTTCCAGCGGGGGTGGACACTTGTTGTAACTGACACATTGTTTCTTACCAGATGCCGTCTCTTCAGTGTCTTTCTTCTTTTTAGTGTTTTTCACTGGAGTCTTTTCTTCAATCTTTTCTTCTGAAACTTTCTTTTCTTTGGTTACATCATTGTCCTCAAATGCCTTCAAGCTTTTAGCCGTCGGATAAATCCTGTCAATGACATAAGACGAACATGAGTAACTTTTCAACAAACGATTAACTCTTTCCGTTTCAATCCTCTGAAGTTCCAGTTTCTGTTCAAGAGCAACACACTTCTCAATATAATTGTTCACAACCTTTTGCTTGACCATGAACGCTCCTTGAAGTGTCTTCATTGTAGTTACTTGCTCTTCACTTGTATCATCGTACATGTTCATTGCCTTGTTCAACACGTCATACGACTCTTTCAATCTGTTCAGGTTGTTAAGTATTTCACCGTTTTTCTTTTTCAGAATTACACAAGTTTCACAGTTCACTTTCATTTCACTAGCATCAACTTTTTCATCAACTATGAACTTTGGAAATTCTTTTACTTTTCTTCTCACTACCGGTACATCTTCATCATCACTGCTCACTGGTGTCTTTACCTTTTTCTTTTTCTTCTTGACTTTCTCATCTTTACTATCGCTTTCAGCCAGCATCTTCAGATGTTCTGCCATTCTTTTTGCATAATACTCAGTTCCATCATCATCACTTTCTTCTTCTATTCTGGAAACAAAAGCTTTGTGAACTGAAGCATTTTCAGGAATATAATCATCCCAAGTAAAATTCTCCCAGCTAAACCCCTCGGGTAGCTTCTCATCATCTTGATCAATCACACAAGCTTTTCCATCAGCTGATATATAGTTATCCCAGTTGAATGGTTTCTTTTCATTTTTATTAATCACACAAGCTCTCTTTCCATAATCTTCGATCACATTTCTTCCATGTGCAGTTTGAGCTTGATGTTGATGTTGTTGAGATGGTTGTTGAGCAACTTGATGGTAGATGGCTTTTCGGTAGTAATCATTGTTGTTGTTGAAAGGATTCTGAGCTCCACTTGCTTCGAGGTTGGTGCACTCCCTCTTGAAGTGACTTTTCTCCCTGCAACGAAAACAAGTGACTTTAGATTTGTCAAAACCCAAAGTAGAAACATTAGCCTCACGAAGATCATCTCTCCCCGTAATCTGCTTGAATTTCTCAGCTCTCCTTAACACGCTGGCCAAACACCATTTTATATCCATCAGCTCCATCTCTTCAGCATCTATCTGGTCGTAATCCTCCTTTGTAAGCATAGGATTCCCGATACGACCTGCAACAAAACTACTTTAAGATTCTAAAATCATTCCCAATAAAGACATTTGATTTTTAGCAACTTCATATGAATAATCTTGATCATTCTCAAGATTTAATACAATATTGCATTGAAGTTTTCTTCCATTCTTTGTTGCTGAAATGTTTGGATCAAATGATGGAAATGATGAGAAACTTGTTTTGCTGTTTGATCCTGTTGATGAATTTCCAGATGAATTCTTGGCATTGTAAGCAGTTTCCACTTTTGGAGATAAATTTGTGGATTTCTCATTCACCCCTGCTTTGTAGTATAACCCGATATCCTGTTCACCGTCAAAATCTTTCATTCGAACAATCTTTCTTTGCTCCATCTCTTGAGCTTCCAACTTCTCAATGAGTTTGCTCAAGGTTAACGTGCTAAATCCTTTCTTGTTCCTGAGCATCATCAAGTACGTGCCCCAAGTCTCATGAGGTAATGCATCTGCAAGCTTCTCCATTAGTTCTTCATTGTCTTTGTTGATACTGACTCTCCTCATGTTTACTAACAAATTACAGTATCTCTCTATAATCTGCTTTGTACTCTCATTCTTTAATCCACGAAACAAATCAAATTCCTTCTTCAAGAGTGATTTCTTGTTTTTGATCATTTCCTGACTACCAACAAACTTTGATCTAAGAGCTTTCCAGATAGAATAAGAACTTCCGTCATGCTGCAATAAGACCATAATATCCTCTTTCACAGCTTGTTGTAGCAGACTTAACATCATGTTCTCATTTTTGTATTTCTTTTTGTCATCTGCACTCATATCCTTGATCGCAACTTCCTCTTCATCGTCATTTAACGGTCTCACATATTTAGTCTCAACACACTCCCAAGCGTCTAGGTAATTATCTTGTACCCAGTTTTCGAAACGACCTTCCCAACCCTTATATTCTTCAATGTTCATGAGCTTGGGCGGTTTTTGCATTGTTCCCGTTTCGTTTTCTAGCATCGTGTTCTGTGCAATAGTGATCGGGGTAACCGGTGTTGCGAATGCATTGTAAAAATCTTCGTCCATTTTTCCGATTTCAAAAATTTCACAAAACAACCTTGGTTCAAGCGAAATCAACAATTTAAGTGGGATCACAGTTTGGAGCGGAACCACAATGTAATCAGGAGCGGAATCAGAATGTCAACAGGAGCGGAATCAGAATGTCAACAAGAGCAGAATCACGCAATAATTTTGGAGCGGAATCATGAAGTATCCTAGAGCGGAATCATGAAGTATCCTAGAGCGGAATCATGAAGTATCCTGGAGCGGAATCATGAAGTATCCTGGAGCGGAATCAGAATGTATCCTAGAGCGGAATCAGAATATATCCTGGAGCGGAATCACGATTCTAAGCGAAATTAAACCACAATTCCGAGCGGAATCATATGTGACGTCATCATTTCTCGAACGTTTTCAAGCGGAATCACAATTATGTCAAGTTTTAATTCGAATTTGTTGTTGAAACTTTCAAGGTTTTGTTAGATACTAATTCCGAGCAACATGTACAAAAATCAGATTAATTCGACAACTTTTTCCCGGTCAATTTGCAATGGACAATGTAGAAGGTGTAGAAAACCAGAATTTTCGGCTGAATTGGCAAGAGCTCTTCCTCCTTAGCTCTGATACCACATGTAGGATCGAATTCGGACCCAATTGAGTCTATCAGAAGAACTATTCCTGATTTGAACGGCGGAAACAGACAAATCAGGTTCAATTCACTGATTATTCACTTTCAACTGTTGATTATATTGATCTGGATGACGTTTACAATTGACTCAACACTTCGGCAGCACTTCGTGGCTTACCAGAAGACAATCACCCTAACAACTACTTGATTTCGCTCCAAATGACTACCTATATATAGCCCTTACACTCTCGAGTGAAATCACATCATACACATTGGAGCGAAATCAGGCTTAACACATTTCGGGCGGAATCAAGACTATGACATTTCGGGCGGAATTAAGATAAGGGGTTTCGCTCCAAATGACAAGATGTCATTTGGAGCGAAATCACTTCCTAAATACAATTTCTAGGATTCCGTGCCCTGTTCTAGCCTATTCTACTCTAGACTCGATACAAGACGTAGACGACAGACGGATGCACCAACAAGTACGTTCTCTCAGATTGAATCTACAAGTAGATTTAAATGATCAAATTAGAAAGGTACAGGAAATAGCAATCAAGGACGATGCTGAAAGTTTAAAAGGAATGATTAAGGAATTAGAACAAGGATCAGATGGAATTTGGAGGTTCCATAAGAAAAGGATCTGGATACCTAAACGAGGAAACTACGCCACAAAATTCTAGAAGAAGCTCATAAGTCTAAGTATACGATACATCCCGGAAGTGATAAGATGTATCAAGATCTAAGAAAGAATTTCTGGTGGATAGGAATGAAAAAGGATATAGCAAACTACGTCGCTAAATTTCTAACCTGTACACAAGTTAAAGCTGAGCATAAGAATCCCTCAGGATTATTACAACAATTAGAGATGCCAAAATGGAAATGGGAATTGATAACAATGGTCTTTGTTACCAAATTACCCCAGACAAGAAAAGGACATGATACAATCTGGGTGATTGTTGACAGATTGACCAAATCTGCTCATTTCTTACCAATGAAGGAAATTTTCAGTATGGAACAGTTAGCCAAACTATATGTAAATGAAATAGTTTCATTACATGGAATTCCTTTATCTATCGTATCTGGTAGAGATAACCGTTTTACTTCTCATTTTGGACAAGTTTCCAAAAAGAAATGGGAACTAGGTTAAATCTAAGCACAGCTTATCATCCTCAAACGGACGGATAAAGCGAAAGGACAATACAAACAATGTAAGATATGCTTAGTGCCTGTGTAATTGATTTCAGAGGAAATTGGGACGATATTTACCATTAATAAAATTTTCCTACAATAACAGCTATCATACAAGCATTAATGCTACACCATTTGAAGCACTTTTTGGACGAAAGTGCCGAACTCCAGTCTGTTGGGCAGAAATTGGAGAAAAACAATTATCTGGACCATAGATAGTGCAAGAAACAACATATAAGGTAATTCAAGTCAAGGAAAGACTAAAAGCACCATGACATTGTCAAAAGAGTTATGAAGATATAAGACGAAAACCTTTAGAATTTCAAGTAGGAGATAAGGTATTATTAAAAGTTTCTCCATGGAAAGGAGTAGTCAGATTCGTTAAAAGAGGAAAGCTAAGCCCCAGGTATGTTGGTCCTTTTAAGATTATTAGAAGAATAGGACTCGTAGCCTATCAGCTACAACTGCCAGATGAAATGGCAGGAATACATGATGTGTTTCATGTTTGTAATCTCAAGAAATGCTTAGCCGACGAATCATTAGTGATACCTCTTAAGGACATAGAGGTAAATGAGAAACTTAAGTTTATCGAGAAACCCATTCAGATTAAAGATAGAAAGATCAAGAATCTCAAACACAAGAGACTAGTTCTGGTCAAAGTGAAATGGGATTCCAAGAGAGGACCAGAGTACACTTGGGAACTCGAGTCAGAAATGCAAAGGAAATACCCACACCTATTCCAGTAGACCTCGAGGACGAGATCTAAAACCAGGTGGGGAGGATATAACAACCCTCCTAAAACATACTTGGACACCCCTAAATGTCCTAAAATATACCCCGTATGCGAGAAACTGACCCAGAATACTCTTATACTTATAAAAATCAAGAAAAACAATATTTGGGAGCTGCTCGCGGGGCGCGACCCCCTTAGCCAAGTGTGTCGCGGGGCGCGAGGTCCAGTAACTTGCTGGACAAACAAAATCGCCACGCGTCGACACGTGGCAAGGCTATACTCGATGACCCATCAACCCTAAACCCTAGTTTACTTTCTCGCGGGCCGCGAGAGAGTTAGTCGATGTCTACACGGGCCGCGAGCCGCCTTTGATTAGGCTTATAAATAGGGTCGATGGGCTCATTTGGAAATCGTTCAAAATTTCTGAATTCTCTCAACTTTCTGTTAGTAGAAATTATACCCGGGCATAATACCCCTATAAAGCAAAGCTCTGCCTCGTTGTAAGTATTATAACCCTGCTGTTACCCTACACGATCGATTTAGGGATCCGTAACGCATGTCAAGGCTCTGTCTGACTCAGTCTTTGGAGTTCTGTCTCGTGTTACACCCGATTGATCTAGGATTCCGTAATGCATGTCAAGGCTCTGCCTGACTCAGTCTTTGGAATTCTGTCTCGAGTTGTACGGTTATTGTTATTTGGGTTATTTTACTAACACGTGTGCATTGTCTAATTTTAATAGATAATAACCAGGAGAATCACTAGGAAGCTATAGTAGTATCACCTAAGTCAAGAATGTGAGTACATTCACTTTTTCTCACTATTTATGAGTACATTTGCTTTTACAAACACTTTTTGTGAGCCAAAATGTTTTACCAAAACCTCAAATGTTTTCAAATACAATTACAGTGATTAAGTCTTTGTAATTCTACAATTGCTGCCAGTATTATGGGTTTGTATTACAGTACTTGATAACCTTCACAATTGGGCACAGGTATTCAATGTGTGATATGACCATAGTCACAGATCCGTCGAGTGACACGTACTGAACGAGTAATTGTGTAGATATAAACATTGTAATCGCCCTTAATACTGTAATGTGTAACAACTGATGCTTTACAAAATGGAATGTATTTGCTAGTATTTCTTGCTGATAAAATGTTTTTAAAACGCGTTTTAGGTAACACAATGTGAAAGCCAATAGAAGCCAGCTGGAGAGCACTGAAGGCTTGGAAAAGTGGCAATAAAAGTTACCTAAATAAAACGGAGTTTTTGTTTTCAATAATAGGGTTTATCGAGTGGCCGAGTGGTTAAAAGCGACAGACTGTAACTCTGTTGAAGTTTTTCTACGTAGGTTCGAATCTGGTCTCGTCATTCATGCAATTCCCCCGTCCATCTCGCGGAGCCACCCATTAATAGTAATAGAACTCTGCGCAAAGTTTCCTCTTGTGATACGAGTCAAACACCGATACCATCTATCTGATCTCGCGGCACCCACTCCCTGGGTAGGGGTCGGGGTTGCGACAAGAGGTGGTATCAGAGCTACATCCACTGGTTTAAGCCAAAGAAGTGTTCTACTGACACTTAAATTCTGTGTTAGGAAATAACTTATGTGATTACGTGTAAATACTGTTTTGTGTTATTTGACTATTTGTTAGTTTACAGTATGAGTGTGCAAGGAACATCGGACGCTTATCGTCATATAGCTAGTTCACCAAAAGATAAAGGAACATCATCTCAACCTAATCCCTCAGGGTACTCAGTCGATACTGAGGAAGGGATATTTATTTTTAAGGCACAGTCTGAGGAACCCTTCTATACTAAAAAGAGAGGTTGGTTTAATAGAGGAGCACATGAGAGAAGGAAGAGAATGAAGAAGTTACAACAACAGAGAGCGATAGTCAGAGCTAATAGGGAAGCAAATGCACAAACTTGGGAAACAGTCAATATGCCACCTTGGGAAGAGGAACTAGATAGACAGCTGTCCGATTTCCATATGTTAGCCACTACATCAGTAGACGCTAACCTAAACCAAATAGCTGAACCGCCATTGTTATCTTTATTCCTAGACCAACAAATGTTAGAACTCAACCAAGAAAACCAATTCCCGATACCTGCATTTGACCCCCAACGAGTTACCTAGAATCCCAACCCCAATGCCTTTAGAATGTGATCCGTGGTGGGATGACGATAGAACATTTCTTGAAATGAATAGCACAGACCGGTACGAGGAACCCATACCTCATAACCCTGACCCAATAAGCCCATCAATGAGTCGAGACTATATGCAGGAACTCCGTCAGTATGTAGAAAGTTTAGTGAATGAAGGGAATATAATTCGACAGATATGAGATAAACTAGTTTGGAAATACGATGAGAATGAAATGCAGTACTGGATGAACAGTACTCAGAAAATGCTTAGATATATGTGTAATTTTGTATTTTGATAAAAAAATAGATACGGATGCATAGCTACTAGTATATTTTATTTCCAGTTGTATTATGTAACCTTCGCATATATATATATATATATATATATATATATATATATATATATATATATATATATATATATATATATATATATATATATATATATATATATATATATATATATATATATAGAAAGAGAAAAAGTCGCGATGATCGACGTTTTTGATCAAATTGTTTGTGTGATTGTATATAAATATTTGTACTAAATTTATTCTATCATAATTAATATCTGATAAAATGTTCACAATTCAGATGGACAACGAAGTAAATCAGGGAAACCAGAATAATGAGAATAATGGAAGCCAAATAGATAACAGTGCCATCCAACATATAGTAGCACAAGGAATTATAGATGATATGCCTTATATTATCAAGACTGTTAATGTCACACCCCAACCGATGGCGGAAACATCAGAGTGAGACAAAATAGATTGCTCGAGACATCATAACGCTAATAATTGTGACAAGTATTTAAATAATAAGTTCATTCCATTTCTAAAGTGTCAATTACAAGTATTTGAAACAAATACAACATAAATAACAAAAAACAATACAATAAGAATACAAGTTTAAAGTGTGTATCTAAGCATCCTACTAGATTCCCTGCATCACCAACATCATCGCTAATGTCACACCCCAACCGATGGCGGAATCATCGGGGCGCGGCACTGAGCGAAACAGATTGTCCAGAAGTTTCCATAACAACTATATTTACCAAATATTTTAAGCAACATGTCCCATACCATGTCATAAATGATAATACAATTATTACAAAAAAGATCTAGTCAAATTGTTCTATTCTGACAACTCAGATTTTTATTACACAATTGTTTATTGTTGACCTAGGTCTTTCCTAGCCTCGATTTCACAGCAACGTAAGCAAATAAGCATCCTAAGCACCTGTCACATACGTTAAAGTAAAAGTGAATACACATAGTGTAAAGGTGAGCATACAAGTTTAATAGATATAATAGAGTTCGAAATTGATTACGCATAACCAGCATGTACACAGTGTGAAATGAGGCATGTTAGTTATCGACATGAACCTATCAATGCCAATGACTACGGGTTGACTGCCCAAGGCAGTTCGTGATACACACTCACCAATGTGAGCCATATAACTAATTGTCCTTAACAACCCCTGAGTGAACAGGTGCTGAGTCCTAACTAGGGGTACAAACGAGCCGAACCGAGCCCGAGCTCGACCAGGCTCGCGCTCGAGCTCGATTAACTTATGAGAGCTCGGGCTCAAGCTCGGCTCGATTCGAGATTTGTTTTCAAAGCTCGAGCTCGGCTCGTTTGTACTTTCTCAAGCTCGATCTCGGCTCGGGCTCAGCTCGTTTATTATCTATTAATTAGTATATTAAATAAAAATAATATAGATAATAGACTTTTTAGGCTCGCGAGCTCGATAAGTGAAGCTCGGGCTCGGGCTCGTTTACTAAATAAGCTTATTTTTAGGTTCGAGGTCGGCTTGTAAACAAGTTTAAATAAGCTTATTTTTAGGCTCGAGCCCGGGCTCGATAAACAAACGAGCTTTGTTTTGAGGCTTGTTTACACCCCTAGTCCAAACTATAGTACTTTCGTTGCTAAGGCAGGTAGACAGCATTCCATGTGTAAACATAACAAACAAGCATTCATTAAGTCGCGTATAACATGCGGTAACGGTTAGCATTAAAAGTATTGCGTAGTGTGTTCGATGTGATTTAGAATAAGTAACGTATGTAACACCCAAAAGTGCATTAAGCAAAAAGGGATCGAGTATACTCACAGCGATTGATGGATTAAAGGGAGCGCTAGGGAGTAGGGTTAGCCTGATCAGAAGGATAGCATAATGAATAAGCGACGCGTAAAACGATAAAGAGTGCGAGTGGATAGGACAGAAGTTCGATCGGATGGTAGTCCGATCGGACAGCTGATCGTGCGAGTGATAGTCAGCTCGGATGGTCATCCGATCGGACGGCCTTTCGGGTGGATTGTTTCTTCCTTTAAGGAAAGATGTGTTTGTGTAAGATGGCTTGACTTTTGAAGTTTTTGTTGTAGTATTTAGAAAACATAGAAGTATCACTACCTTTCAAGTTGGTCGCTCAATCGAACGTTTGATCGGACAATCAACCCGATTGGTTGGACATTCTAGTGAGAACAAGTTCACAGCAGTTGGTTACTCGATCGAACTGTAGTTCGATCGGGTGACAACCTGCTGATATTGAACATGTTGAAAATTGTTTAAGTATTGAAGTTTAGATGTCACATGTTCGAGCGGCTAATCCGATCGGATGGTAGTCCGATCGGACAACAACTCGTTCAACGTTCAGACTTCAAATTTTGGTAAACAGTTTATATGTGGGACCCAAGGTGTAGATCGATCGGGTGACAACCCGATCGGGTAACAGTTTGATCGGACGGTAGTCCGATCGGACAACATTCCATCTTGGTCGTTCCGTTCGTCTTACACTTGGTTATTTTGATAGTTTTTCGTTTTATCGAGATGTCTTGATGTTGGATCTGAGTTTGTTTTTGATTGTATTTTATGTTTGAAAATAAGATGAAGATGGATGAGTGTGCAGCGGAAATTATAATGACAACAAACTTTGCATACAATCAAACGAGAGTAATACTTTTATCAAACATCTTTACACAGAGAACCGAAAGATTGAATTTATTTCAATTACGATTACAATAATTGATGTAAGAATGCAAACTCCCCCTCAGCCAGAGCTCAGTAGTTTGTTCGTGCAAAGAAGACGAATGATGCAAAGAGCTAATAGAACAGTACCAAGTACTGAACTATTTATAGGCACTTGCAAACTACTGAGCATCTTTTGCTGACGTCACCATGAAAGTGACATCTAACCTCCTAACAAACTCTAACCTCTGATCTATACAGACAATGCTTGTGTTAACTACTGCTAATACATTCTATTACAAAACAGACTTTAGATTTCCCTTGTGTGTTTCTTTTCGAGATATCCTCTGCTTGCTTGGCCTTTATCTTCAAATATTATTCAATGTTGTTGGGCCAGGGATATCCTTTGATTGAAGGTAAACTCCTTTTGGCAGGGTCATCCTCAGTATAGAAAGATTTTATTTCTTCTCTAACAGCTTCTAGTTCAAGAGGAAATTGAACACCTGCAGGAGGTAAGGGCTTGTGCATTGGAACAGAAGAGAGTGGGACTGGTTTTGGTATTTTGAAAAGAGCTAAAGGTTTTGAAGATGTTTGGGATGGTGCAGTGACATCATCTTTAGGAATTAGCCTTCTCCTCTTTATTTGAGGAGGGACTGATGATGTTTTGGATGGAAAGGTGGTTGTAGTGGCAGTGGTTTGTGATAGACTAACAGTTGTTGAAACAACTGGTGTTCCAACCACTGTTGTCTTTACAGCAGAAGTTATAACAACTGCTGTCTTCTGCCTTTTGACAGGAGGTGATTTTGATTTTGGTGGTGATGGTGGTAAAGCAGTGGATGTAGTGTGTGTTGAGGTGGTGTGTGTTGAAGTAGGAGCAGATGTTGGAACTACTGAAGGACCAGGAGCAGCTGATACAACAGGAGTTACAACAGCTATAGTAGGTGGTGGTTTTTGAGCAGACTTTGAACGTCTGACCGGAATGGATTTGGGTAGCCTTACTTTTCTAGTAGGCTTCTTCTTTTCATCAATGAGATTTTCATTATCTCTTGACCCTGAAGTACCCTGATCCGGATAATCCACCCTGGCTTTCCTTTTGGCCTCTCTATCCCTTTTCACACATGCAAGTGCTTCTGCAAGTGCATTTGTGGTCACATCAATTTTCTTACTCCCATCTGGCAAAGGAATCTTTTTGGTCATATTTGAATTTTCTGGTGCAAGATAGAGACCATCTGTTATTCCTTTCCTTCTCCACTCCTGAATTTTCTCCCCCTTTTTGGCATTATCTTCGGGGAGTTGATCAATGAAGAATACTGGTGGAGGAGCAGTGCCAGAGTTGTGCAGGATCTGAGTTTTGAGAGCCTTTAGATCAGCCTGAGTGTCTTTGAACCTAGACTCCATAGCATTTCTCAGCTCTTGAACATGTTTTTCATGTTGCTGATCTGCGATTTGTGCTTGATGATGGAGAAAAGGTTGAAATAGATTCCAGAGCTCATTTGTAGCAGGTGCCTGTTGGAGAGCAGGTGCTTGAGGTGGAACAGCAGTGGATTGTACCTTTTGTACCTGTAACAACTGTTGAAGCATATCTTTGAGCTCTGCAACAGAGTTATCAAGTTTTTCAACACGAGCCGTCAATTTCTGGTACTTTAAATCATCACCCAATTTAATGGGATCATCTGATTTCCCACTAACAGTGGTTGTATCAGTGGTTGAAGTAGGGAATTTACTCCAAACATTAACCACTGATGCCCCTTTGTCTTGGTACTGGGGTCTTCTTCCTTCAACACTTGACAACCTTTTGATATTGCCAGTAGGATAAATAAATCCACTGGTGGTTGGCAGAGGTGCTATAAAAGGAATTGCCACCAAGGAAGTCTTATTGATGTAACCACTGTCCAACTGTAAACCAGTGGGTTCAACAGTTGTAGTGGCTGCTTCACTTGGATTACCACAAAGAGTTACTTGTAACTCAATGGGTGTAACCTCCTCAGGTTGTGTTGGTGGGTTAGCAAAGAATGATACAGCAGGCTCAGTCATTTGTTGAGGTATATTCTCATTGACAGGTGATTGAGAAGGACTGAGTAATGCCTGGTTCAAATCAATTGCATCCAACGGTAATTGTGTTTTTGGTGGAATTGAGGATGTGATGGTGGGTGTAGAAAGTTGATTTGCTCCGGGCATTGAGCTGTGGATGATGGAAACGAGTGTATCCAGAGCATCATAATGTGGTGGCCCTTTGTGTACAACCTGTTCTTTTTGTGAAGAAGCAGGAGGAGTTATGGTTATAGGTTGAGATATTTGTACCAACTGCTGTAAGGAAGAAGCAGCAGTGGTTTCTTGTGACATTTGTGTTGTCACAGGCAATAACTCTGGTATCTCATCCTCCAGAGTTGCCGTTTTGATTGGTTTGGGGGGTTTTTGATTTTTCTTTTTGTAAAGCTTTTTGGGTTTTGTAGGTGTGGGTTTCAAAACAGTTGGTCTGCTGCTTTGATCACCTAGAGCAGTAGGCTCAGCAGCAGATACCTGAGGAGCAGTGGTAGCTGCTAAATTCTGCTCAGGTACCCCTGCTTGTGTTTTGCAAGGTGCTAACATTCGTGAAAAAGTTTCAGATGTTAGGCAGTTTATTACAGTTATTTCACCTTGGTTTATTAAAGCTAAATCATCCTTACTGAATTTCTTTTCAAAATAGTAACTTATAAACCTTGGAAACAGTAAGAATGATTTGGTTTCAACATTATTAACCAAATCTTTAAAGATTTCCCGAGAATAGTTATAATTTTCTTCTTGAAGAATTGCATATCCCAGATTTTGAATCTTTATAGGGATCTCATTAAAAGAAGTGGTTTTGTTTGAAACACACAGTAGGAGGGTATGAAATAGGAATCTGGGTGCAAAAGGAAAATAACCCTTTTCTAAGGTCAGTTTCTTCATCATGGTGGCTTCATACCCTCTTTCAATGAAGTCAACGTGCAACTCGTTTTTAGTGAAGGAGGTTTTACCTGCCTGGTCATCGAGTTGAAAGACTTCGGAGATGGATTGTGGCGTGATTTGGACAGTTTTACCCTTTATAGAAGAGTGAATGGCGGTTGCAATGTCTCCTTGTGTTTCAAGGGTTGCATTCTTCCAAAACTCCTTTTGGGTCGCCAAATAGATTGGTGCATCGGCAGTGAGCAAAGTTTTGTACTTTGATTTTGCCATGATGGTAATAATGGAATCGAAAACATCTGTGGTTCCTGGTTTTGTGAGAAGACCCAGGAGATTGTGAGTTTTTTTGAATGGAATTTCAGTGGAAGTTGCCTTTTGAGAGGCTGTTTTCGATGATTTTGATGTGGGTTTTGCAGAGGACTTCGATTTTGTCATTTTTGAAACGAACGATCGAAGAAATTTGTGAGAGATGAGAAGAAAAACTGTTTTGAGAAGAGAACTTTTAAGAATTCAATTCGACAGTAAAACCCTGTTTTGGTGGTGAATGGGGAATTTTATAGAAAAGAGAATGAATGCTGACGTGGCAGCCGTTAGAAAAGGTCTGACTGCTATGTACTGCCCACGTGACAACCACAGGTGAAAATGAAGGACAGTACTTTTGGTGAAAGCAACTGATGAAAGCAGTGGAAAGGGGCAGTGGATGATTTTCACTATCAGTGGATAAGACACTGCTTTTGAACAACAGAGGTTATCAAGAAATGAGAGAATAGAGGTTGCCTTTCAGCAGTGGGCAGATTTTTTTGAAGGAGAGCAAACTTTTGAACAATCAGTGGTTGTGACAGACTTTTAAGGATTTGAATGAAATTTTCATTTTTAAGCTATTTTTAAGGATGGATTTTTGATTTTCTGAAAACATTTTGTTGCTTTTATTCATAGAAAAACAAGATGTTGCTTGTTATTCCATGTTTAGCATCCCAATTCTAGAGACCAAGCTTTCAAAAGTGGCTGTATCAAGTGCTTTTGTGAGCATATCTGCCAGCTGGTCTTTAGTTGGGACATGATGCATAGAAATCAAACCTTTTTTCATAGCAATCCCTCACAAAGTGATGTCTGATGTCGATGTGCTTTGTGGTAGAGTGGGAAACTGGATTTTTTATGATATTTTCTGCTGCCTGGCTGTCCAACATGAGTGGTGTCTTTAAGGCAGTGATACCAAAATCCAGCAACTGATTTTGAAGCCACAGGAGTTGGGCTGTACAGCTTGCAGCAGCAATGTATTCAGCCTCAGCAATGGATGTTGAAACTGTTGCTTGCTTTTTGCTTTGCCAAGAGACTAAGCAATCACCTAGAAACTGGCACCCTCCTGAAGTGGACTTCCTTGTGGTATGACATCCAGCAAAGTCACTGTCTGAAAAACCTGAAAGCTTGATATTCCCATTAGCTGGATACCAGATACCAAGTGTGGGAGCACCTTTTATGTATCTGAGAATCCTTTTTACAGCAATGAGATTCGATTTTCTGGGAGCTGATTGACTTCTTGCACAGACACATGTTGCAAACATGATGTCTGGTCTAGATGCAGTTAGGTACAATGAGGACCCAATCATGCTTCTGTAAAGTGTTTGGTCAATCAGCTCATCCTTTTCATCAGACATGACCAGCTTATTTGTGGCCATGGGTGTGCTGCATGGTTTACAATCATTCATATCAAATTTGGTTAAAAGTTCTTTAGCATATTTGCTTTGATGAATGAAAGTTCCATTTTGCAATTGCTGTACTTGGAGACCAAGAAAGCATTGCAGCTCATCCATTGCACTCATTTCAAACTCAGCTGTCATGAGTTCTCTAAACTCTTCACACATTTTGGTACATGTGCTTCCAAAAATAATGTCATCCACATAAATTTGGACAATCATTAAATCTTTCCCTCTCCATTTAAGAAACAGTGTTTTATCAATGGTACCTCTTTTGAAACCATTTGAGAGTAGAAAGTTGGAAAGAGTTTCATACCAGGCTCTAGGTGCTTGTTTCAGGCCATACAAGGCTTTGTTTAGCCTGTAGACATGATCAGGATAAAATGGATCCTCAAAGCCTGGAGGTTGACATGCATACACCTCTTCTTGCAATGTACCATAGAGGAAAGCACTTTTGATATCCATCTGAAACACCTTCATGTTGTGGTTGACAGCAAAGGCCAGGAACAGTCTGATAGCTTCCAATCTTGCAACAGGGGCGAATGTTTCATCATAATCAATCCCCTCTTCCTGTCTGTAACCTTGAACCACAAGCCTGGCTTTGTTCTTGACAACAATGCCCCTTTCATCTGTTTTGTTCTTGAAGACCCACTTTGTGCCAATGGGACTAACCTCTTTTGGCAGTGGTACAAGCTCCCATACTTGTTGTCTCTTAAACTGTTGGAGCTCCTCTTGCATGGCTTCTACCCAGCTGTTGTCTTTTAGTGCCTCTTGGTACTTGACTGGCTGATGGAGTGATAGAAATCCAGCAAAAAGACAAATGTTTTGGGTTTGGCTTCGTGTGAGCACCCCTTCATTGATGTTGCCAATGATTTGATCAGGTGGATGAGATCTCAAGAAGATTAAATCTCCTTGGTATGGTATGATGGCATTTGTTGGTGAAGGCTGCAAATGTGTATCATCTGAGCTAACCACTGCTGAAGACTTTGATGACCCAGCAGTGGCTTCAAAAGGTGGTGGAATGGGTGGTAATGGAGTGGACCACTGCTGACTTTTATCCACTGTTTGAGGACTTTTGTCAGCAGTGTTTGAGGATGTGGAAGCAGTGGTAGATGGGCTACTTTGATCAACAACTGTTGAGGTAGCAGTGGTTGAGCTCTGACATCTGTTTTGAACAACTGATGCTTTTCCATTTGTGGCAGACCTTTGAGGGATGATGATTTCATACCCATAGTCTGGTGTTGTATCCTCTGATGGACCTGCACTGTTAGTCTTGACAGCATTATTTTCAAAAGTGAATTTTTCAAGATCAAACAGATCAGTAGGATTTGCTGGGATTTTCATTGATGAAAGTTCATTGAACTTTACATCTAAAGTCTCCTCCACTACCTTGGTCCGTGCATTGAACACTTTGTATGCCTTGGCAGTGGTTGAGTATCCCAGAAAATAACCACAATCAATTTTGGTTGCAAATTTTGAAATGGAATCTTTTAAATTCAAAATAAAGCATGTGCAGCCAAACACTTTGAAGTATGAGATCAGTGGTTTGATTTTATACAGAATTTCATAGGCAGTCTTTTTGTGCCTGGGGTTTATTAAAACTCTGTTCTGGACATAACAAGCAGTGTTTACTGCCTCTGCCCAGAAAGTTAGTGGCAAACCTGAATCTGCAAGCATGGTTCTGGCAGCCTTAATCAAAGTTCTGTTCTTTCTTTCAACAACCCCATTTTGCTCTAGTGTTCTAGGGATGCTGTACTGCCTTACAATCCCTTTCTTCACACAGAAGGCATCCAACTCCTTATTTTTAAATTCTGTGCCATTGTCACTTCTAAAGCTTTTCACTGGAAGGTCAAATTGCTTTTCAACCTGTGTCACAAAGTCTTGCAAAATGCCTGCAGTTTCATCTTTAGAGTGCAAAAAGAAAGTCCATGTAAACCTAGAAAAGTCATCAACTATAACCAAACAATATCTTTTCTTTTTAAGGCTCATGACTTGAACTGGGCCAAACAAATCCATGTGTAGCATTTGCAAACACTGGGTTGTTTTGGACTCTTCAATGGACTTGTAAGAACTTTTATGCTGTTTTCCTTTTAAACAAGAAATGCAATGTTCAGGACATGAAAACAATTTTTGTGGTAGACCTCTCACCAAACCATTTTTTGAAATTTCTATTATTGTCTTAAGATTTGTGTGCCCCAGTCTTTTGTGCCAAAGTTCTGTCTCTTTGTTAGAGGCAGCTGAGAACAGACATGCATCAGCTCTGGGACACTCTTTTGACATGTCAACAACATAAACATTGTCACTTCTTTGAGCAACAAGTTTAGTTTGACCATTTTTGATTATTGCTTCAATCTTTTTGACCATTTCTGGTCCAACAATCCTACAACAATCTTTTGTGAAGAATGACCCAAACCCTTTGTCACTCATTTGTGATACACTCAGAAGGTTGAATTTCAGATTGTCTATTAGATTGACATTTTCAAGTTTTACATTTCTAGATTGCACTGTTCCAGACCCCATAACTTTCCCTTTACTATTATTTCCAAAGGATATATCACCCCCTCCATGGATTTTAAAGTCTTTGAGGAGGGCTTTACATCCTGTCATGTGCCTGGAGCCTCCACTATCTACATACCACAGACTATCAAAGCATGCAGAAGCTCCCTGCACATAAAGTAAAAGGATTAGTTCATTAAGGACTCCAAAGCCAACAGGGCTTTGGATGGGGATTCAGTAGTGTCTGGTATGGATGCAGTGTGATGAGCAGTGGTTAAGTCAGGGGTTTGGACAGTTTTGGTACTGTTTCTTGCTAACCACTGTTGAGGGTCTTGCCCAATCACCTGCTGATACCCAAAAGCATGCCTATTCACTCTGGGTTTAGAGGGCTTTTTGTAGACCTCATAAACGTGTGGAATCCTTTGGTAAGACTGTTTTTCCTTGCCTTTTCTGAACTGATTGGCAGGAGGTGCATCAGTAACCTGAACATCTCTTTTGACAGATGTTTGGTTCAGCTGTTTTGTGACAGCTGTTTGAACTGGCACAAACAGTGGTTGTTTCTTTGTGAATTTGACCGATGGTGATGCTGATGGACTCAAGGATGTTTTAGCAAGGTACTCATTCTTTTTGATATCAAAGTTTTTGAGATACACACATGCTTGAGTTTTGTGGTTTATTTTACCACAGACAATGCAGCTTTCAGCTGAAACTATGACACTTGTTTTGTTTATATCATAAGCTTTTAAGTGGAAACAATCTTTTGTTAGATGGTTCCTTTTCTCACAGAATTCACAAAACAAGTTATCAATTTTTTCTTTCTTCTTCCTCTTTTCAGACTCCTTTGCAGCAGAGGTTTTAACCACTGCTGGGATGTCCTTAAGAGGAATGACTTTAGCTTTTGGAGCTTTAACACCATCAGTTGATGTAAAGTCCATTGGCTTGAAATTTTCAAGAATATCACACTCATCAGACCATTTTGGTTTAAATTGATAATTTTCAATCTCCTCAAAAGCAGAGGGACCCATTGGTCTGTCAAGTGTGATTTTGTTACAAAGTTTGTCAGTGATATTCACTTCTTGGCCATTCTTGTTTGTGGGGATGAACTCAGTAGTTACATCAGTGGTTGAAACAGATTTTTCAAAAGCAGTGTTTTCATCATCATGTTTTCTATAACCAACCCCAAATTTCACATTGCTTTTTATCTGTTTCTCAAGCATAACCTCATACCCTTTGCATGATTCCACCCATCTCTCACATGTGATCTGGGTGGACTCTAACTCCTTTTTGCAACCTTGGTATTTTTCTATCAAGGTTTGGAGTTGAGTTTTGGTTATGCTTTGCTCTTCTTTCATACTGCAAATCTCTTTCTCTTTTTCAGCCAATTTGTTTTTAAGTTCTTTTAGAGACCTTTCAAATATGACTTCATCAGATAAGATTTTATCACGAAGGTTTTCATTCACCTCTTTGATGTTAGCAAAAGCAATAATGCAATTGTCAGAACACAGTTTTTCAAGAACTTGAGGTGATACCTTTGCAGCAGCCATCATTGCACAATCACATTTAGGATTTTCCTTATCTTTAGCTCTCTCTTCTATCTCACCTGTCTTTTCTTCTTCGGACCATGGATCTGTCAGTGGTTCAATCAGGGTGCCTGAACTTTCTTCCAACAGTACTTCATTTGCCACAGCAGTGACCACTTCTTCAATCACCCCATCCACTGTTTCAGATGCCAGCTGTTCCTCTTCAGATTCAACCTCCTCCTGAATTGACTCTAATGCCATCAAACAAAATTCATCATGAGAAGAAACATTAGAAGCATAGAGTGCAAAATTTTCATCACTGAGGTCTTCAGGCATACTGCTCCAGTAAACAAATTCTTGAGTAAAGAAACTTTGTTGATCTGGTTGTTTTGCAACTGGAGCAGTGGTTTGTGGTGCAGGTTGCACTTGTGCCTGGGGAGCAGGGGTTTGAAAATATTGGATCTGTGGAGCAGCTGTTTGGACATAATGCACTGGCACAGGAGCAACAACATAGTGAGCAGTGTTCACATGTGCTGCTAGGGCATATTGGGCATAGTGCACAGTGTTTTGACTTTGAGGTCTAGGATTTGAACTAGGGTGAGTGATTATGGGACCAGTTGTTTGACTCCTACACTCTCTAGCAAAATGTCCTAACCTGTTACACTTATAACACTTGATTTTCGATTTATCCAACCCAACCCTTAGATTCCCATGCAACCCTGGGAATTTTCGCCCTGTTCTTTTATAAAACTTGCTAGTTCTAACACTTAGCAAGGCCAGTTGGTGCAGGATGTCCATTTCCTCTAGATCAGTGGGGTCAAAATGCTGTAGATCATTGAGTTCAAAGCTTAAATTGTCTGACATCTGGTTTTCATTTGCAGTGAATGCATAACCTGTAGAGTGAGGATCAGGGTTGTTAAAATTTACACCAGCAGTTATGTCAATGAAGTGATCATAACCCTGATCCTTACCACTACCACCAGATTCTTCTTGACCCAGAAGAGCAGTGTTACCGAATGAATAATCATCAACGGTTTTCCCTGACTCTTGTAACTTCCTTTTCTGGTTCAACTCCCTTTCGTAGGTCAGGAGTCGACCATGGAGTTGGGTCAAGGTCAGATCCTCGAACTCAGGTGAATTTCGGGTGACAAACGCTATTGTGTCCCATTTTTCTGGCAGTGACCTGAGGAACCTGCTGTTTTGAGTTGAGTTTGTAAAAGTGGTTTTAACAAGCCTCAGTTCATTGATGAGACAACTGAAACGCTCAAATTGTTGCGTCAGTGATTCACCTTTAACATGACAAAATGTTTCATACTGTTGGTTCAGGATTTCCCTATTTTTTCTATGACTTCTTCGGTACCTCCAAACTGTTCCTTAAGCACGTCCCACAACTCTTTGGCATTGTCACAATGTAACAATCCAGCATATATTTCGTTGGGAAGCGCTGATGCTATGATACTAAACGCTTTAGCATCTAGTTCAAATTTTTGATAATCCGTTTCAGTATAATTTTCAACAGGTTTTGGAACTTGTTTTTTAGCAACTTCAGCGCTTGGCACTGTAGGAACATGATGACAGACTTCCAACAACCTGTGCTTTGTTGAGCGAGGATGTGACCCATCCTCCTCTGCCAGATGTTGTACTCATTTCTTTTTAGCCTAGGTGGTTTAAAGAGAGAACCAATGTTGTTTTTATCGTCCTGAGATTGTGACGTCATTCTTGTTGTTTTACAGGTACTGAGAAATCAACTTTAGTGGTGATTAATCCTTACTCTGTTTTTCAACGACGAACAAATGATCAGTATCAACTGTTTTGAGCTGAACTATTTACGTCAAAATGATTGTTAAATCAAATTTGACTGTCCAAGCTCTGATACCAATTGTTGGATCTGAGTTTGTTTTTGATTGTATTTTATGTTTGAAAATAAGATGAAGATGGATGAGTGTGCAGCGGAAATTATAATGACAACAAACTTTGCATACAATCAAACGAGAGTAATACTTTTATCAAACATCTTTACACAGAGAACCGAAAGATTGAATTGATTTCAATTACGATTACAATGATTGATGTAAGAATGCAAACTCCCCCTCAGCCAGAGCTCAGTAGTTTGTTCGTGCAAAGAAGACGAATGATGCAAAGAGCTAATAGAACAGTACCAAGTACTGAACTATTTATAGGCACTTGCAAACTACTGAGCATCTTTTGCTGACGTCACCATGAAAGTGACATCTAACCTCCTAACAAACTCTAACCTCTGATCTATACAGACACTGCTTGTGTTAACTACTGCTAATACATTCTATTACAAAACAGACTTTAGAACAGCTGCTGCAACCTTCTACTGCTGTGAACCCAGCAGCACTTGTCCGGATCAGCAGTGCTTGACTCAAGGCAGTAGATTGAATCAGCAGGACTTTAGTCTTCAATCAGATCTTTAGTTGAGCAGCAGTTATGGGTCAGCAGTTTAGCAAGATCAGCAGATAGGAGGTCA
This sequence comes from Helianthus annuus, assembly GCF_002127325.2. Taxonomy (NCBI): domain Eukaryota; kingdom Viridiplantae; phylum Streptophyta; class Magnoliopsida; order Asterales; family Asteraceae; genus Helianthus; species Helianthus annuus. The sequence continues at coordinate 50,046,269 of NC_035445.2, forward strand.
TCAGTAGTTGTAATCACTTTCAAGTGGAGAGATTTGTATATCAGCATCTGCTTATTCAGAATCCACTACTCTGATCCAGTTTTGGCTTTAATTATCTGTTCCTCTGATAGGGTTCAATCCCAACACTTGATAACGTGTTAAGCAACAGAAACCTCTTCAATACTTGGTTCTCCTGATTGGACAGGAACCACCCAAATCCGGTCAGTTAACTGTTCGAGACGGTGTTCCATGTTTAACCTGAAATCGGTAAACCTCGTAGATAGTATCTAGATCTTGGACCAACACAACCACAAGAATGAGTAGGAAGTTGGTGCAAGCTCCGATTCTATCGGTTTTAAGTGCATTGAGTAAAAGAGTTGAAAGAAAGTTGGAAAACCATCTTTCAATCCTCTTCACCGTGAATATGTTTAGATCTATGAAAGATCTTTGTTTATTAATGTGGAAATCGGTTAGATTCAAGTTGTTCTTGGTGGATTAAGGCCAAAACATGAAGTTCTCAAGAACACCATGATGACATCATCCTAGAACACCTCAAATTTAGTGATTTCACGGTTAAAAGTTAAGATTTAAAAGATAGAAAGGTGTAGAATCAAGTGTAGATCAAAGATGTACAAGATTTAGGTTGAGATCTTACCGGAATTGAGAGGAAATCAGAGAAAAGTAAGGTTGAAGCGCTGGTCGGACAGAGAGTACCAAAAGTAGAAAGTTTGATGGTGACATGGGGTATTTATAGGGTTATCCAAAGTGGAAAGGAGTGGGTCAATCGGGTGGCAGCCTGATCAATTGGCTGGCCAATCGAGCGGCAGCTTGATCGATCAGCTGGTCGATCGGTTGGTCGCCTGGTCGATCAGTCACTTGGTTCGAGTGTTCGGTGTGACGAGTTTTGCTATTTCGATTGCGATTGCGAGTGATGCGAATGCGATAGAGTTTTCCTATTCAAATTACTTTTAATCCCAACTACTATATCTAACATACAATCATCAAGTTAACTAGGATGATGACTCTTGTGTTTAGCGTTTGCGATTCGAGTTTCGATTGATCACCACAACATAACATAATTAAATGTTGGTGCACTACATCTGTCGACTTCGTCTTGGATGGAGTCATACATTGTATTGTATAGATTAGGGCGCGTTTTACGAGAAACCTGGAGATTGTATGTGTTTAGTAGGGAGGTTTCGCTCATATAGTCATAGGAAGTAGTTTCGCTTATTTGTCATATGAGGTTTCGCTTATATGGACATGTCCATATAAGCGAAACCACTGGGCCTATATATAGCAATCCATTTGAGCGAAACCACTAGGCCTATATATGTACTATTGGACATTAATAAACCCTGGAAAGTTTCGGACTAAAATACAGACTAAAAATGGGTCAAACTACATTCCGATTAGGTTCCGCTTTTATGGACATTTGATAGTTTCGCTCCAAATTGCATGCTGTGGTTCCGCTTTTGTGTACAAAATCAAGGTTCCGCTCCAAAGTGTTTGATAGTTCCGCTCATAAGGTTCCGTTCATAAGGACTTGATTAGGGATTCGCTTTTCTGAATCAAGAAGTTTCGCTCCAGTGTCACATCAACAGGTTTCGCTCCAAAGAATATTTAGGGTTTCGCTCATCTGATCATCAACAGTTTCGCTTTTGTGTACATTCAGACATCTCAGACTATTGGTTTCGCTTATTTGTCACTGACTTTGAAAACCGTGCTAAGTCATCATGGATACCGAGTTCTACAACGCATTTGCAACACCGTCTGGTCCAGCTGCTATTGCACAAGCTATGAATTTAGAAAACGAGACGGGAACCACCCAAAAACTCCCGAAATTGATGAGTATCGAAGAATACTATGGGTGGAAAGATCGATTCGAGAACTGGGTACAGGCAAACCATCTTAGATCTTGGGAATGTATCTTGAAGAAATACGTGTTGCCTCGAACAGATTTGCAAGTGCTCAAAGAGTTATCTGAGTTCACGGATCAGGAACGAGTTATGTATAAAGCGGAGAAAATAATGATCAGTCTGCTGCAACAAGCAATCAAAAAGGATATATTCATTTTGCTACAGCATGACAAAACTGCAAAGTCGATCTGGGATGCTCTTAAAGTCAAATTTGAGGGAAGCGAGAACATGATAAAGAGCAAGAAAGCGCTGCTAAAGAAAGAGTTTGATCTGTTTAGTAGCTTACCAGGAGAGGATACAAAGAAGCTGATTGAACGTTACTGCCACCTAGTGCGATCAATGTCAATGTTGAGTATTACAAAAGATCGTGAAGAGCGGGTGGACAAGCTAGCCGATGCCCTTCCACAGAAAGAGTGGGGAACATATCTGATGATTCTAAAAAACACGGGTGTTTATGATGGGTTAACGATTTCCCAGTTTATCGAAAAGATCGAGAGTCAGGATCTGGAACAGCTGAAGATCGCCAGGATGAACAGTCCGAGTGGTCAACAGGATGTGAAGATGTACTACAAGGGTAGCATTCCAGTTCCAGAATCTGAGAGAAGTCCGAAAATCCAAACTGCATTCAGTGCTGGTGATTCAACAGAAAAAGCTGATCAGAGTTCAACCAAAAGCAGCAGCGGATTCTCATCATTTCCAAGTGTCAATCCTAAAGAGTCAAACACAAGCTTTCAGTCTCAAAGCACGAAAACTGGAAATGGCTACGTAATTCAGTGCAACATCGCTCTAAATCTTCCAGAAGGTCAAAGTTTTTCAGAAGACACTGCTAAAGACCACATGGCTCTACTTGGTTCTGTATTGTTATCTTATGAGGGTCTAGTAGCTGGTCGGATCGGAAATCCCATGCTCACCAAAGAGGATTACGATCAAATAGACGCCGGGGAGATGGAATTGATGGATATCAAATGGTGTCTTGCTAGTGTTCTTAGACGTGCTGAAAAGTTTAAAACGATTACCGGAAGAAATGACTTTCTTGATGCTCATGTATCTACTTTAGGTTTTGATAAATCTAAAGTTACTTGTTTTAAATGTAGGGAGAAAGGCCATTTCAAACGGGAATGCAAGAACAGGGAAGCTAGTGGCGTTCAGAATCCGTTCTAGAAAAGACGACTACTACCGGAAAGCCATTTATCAGCAGGTTGGTCAATCACAAGATTCACAGACGGCTCATGGTAGAAAGATTGAAGATTCAAAGAGAGCATGTTTAGTGAACTTCAACTGGAGCAACTACATATCTCCTGATAGCAAAGCTTGTTTAGTTAATCAGGATGATGAACATTTACCTGAAGGCTTTAGCTGGGATATGTTTGTTGATGAAAAGGGTGAATACAAAGCTTTCATTGCTAAGATTGTTAGAGAACCAGACATGTTTGCCACGTGGATGAAGTCTATTGGAGTAACTGTAAAGAGCATGGAAGAAGAGTCTGTTGTTTCTGTTGAAAGTTCAGAAAGTACTGATGAAAGTATACAGAGTTCAGATGAGAGTGTACAAAATGTTGTTAGTTTAGAAAAAGAAGTTGTTTTTTATCAAACACCATCTGATTCTGGTTTATCAGATGCTGATTCTGAAAAATCTGTACAGTTTGATCAATCACCTATTGATAACAATAGTGATGATGAGGAAGAAAAACATATCAATATTGCTAAATCTCATCTTTCTCCTGAAAGTTTTCATTTCTATTTTGCAGATCACATGGAGAAACTGAAGGAGAAACGAGCTGCTAAAGAACAACAACAAATGAATACTGAAGATGTTGTTCAGAATGTGAATGTTGAAAGTGTTGCTGAGAAGAGTGTTGAGAATGAGCAGGTAAAGGTAGAAGAAAAGGTGAAAGAAGAAGAAAAAGTGGTAGAAATGATGAAGACAATCGAGATTGAGAAGATTGTTGAAGTTGTAAAGCCTTGCGTGAAGTGTTTGGAAGCTTGCAAGGGATGTGCAGCAAAAGATGACATAATTGCTGAATATGAGAAGAAGAAGGAGCAGTTACTGTTCAATCTCAACTATGTAAAAGAATCTTATGATGTCTTGAACAAAACAGTAACTGGTCTACAAAAGACAAACTCAGAAAGAGAACAAGCACTAACAATGATGAATGCTGTGATGATGACAAAACAGAAAGCTATCAACTTCTACATCGAAGAAAGTGCTAAATGGAAGCAAGAGTTGGAGACCGAAAAGATTGAGAATGAGAGAATTAGACGTTTATTGCAAAGTTATTCTAGTTCTGATTATCTCATTGATCGTATTTACCCAACTGTTGCAGGTATGGAAGCTTTTCAAGATGAGAAGCCGAAGAAAAAGAAAGATAGTGGTAAGAAACCGACTGTTAGCTATAACAAGTGTCCGCTTCCAATTTGGGAAGGTATTCTCCTAGAAAACCAAACGAGGAGCAACTTGAAAAAGCAGTCAATATAAAGTTAAAAACCGACACAACTGACGTTTTACCAGATAACATTGATGTCACGTTTACCTCGTCCGATACTGATCATGAGTCTGAGTTAATCAAAAAGGTGGTCGATCAGGTATTGGATACTGATGAGGATGAGTCAAAGTCTGAGTCTGGAGGGTCAAAATCGTCAGTCAACAGTTCAAAGTCGTCGGTCAAACGGTCTTACAGTAAAGAATTGTTGCTATCGAAAGCAAATTTGGATGATGAAACATTTGAAGTCGCATACACTTTAAATGATTCGGACAAATTATACTCTGACAAAGAGTTTCCAATAAGAAGTGTTCGTTTTGACATGATCAAAAAGGTTTTCAAAATGACAGAAATTAATATTTCTGAAATAAAAGATTTAAATCTTACTGAAAAACCTAAAAAGTACACTTCAAGAGTTCAACAACGTTTAAACAAGAAAAAGGGTTACAATTCTGGTTCTGGTTTTCAAAAGAAATCTAACCAAAATCGTAGCTACAAAAAGAAAGGTTTAGGCTTTGTTCCATCAGAAAATCATAAAAATGAGAAAAATTCTAAAACAAAAACAGAATTTGTGTCAGGTGGAAGCTCAGAAGAGGAACAGAAGAAACCATTCTGGAGACAGTCAAATCAAGAGTTTCTTGCTGAGAAGAGAAAGAATGGAACTGAAGTGTATCGTTCAAAGGAAACTCGTACCTGTTACAAGTGCAATGAAGCTGGTCACACTGCATGGAACTGTCAGAAAATTGCCAAAACAAAACAGGGAGTTTCTAGGAAATTGAAAGAAAAGATTGTTGATGTTGAACCACCAACCGAAAAACTTAAAGTTTTTGAAAACTCAACTTATGAGGTTGGTGAGTGTTCGAAAAAGAATTTTTACAAAAAGAAAGAAAAAGACAACCAGATGTTGATTGTTAAACAGGTTGATGTGAATGTCGGCGATGAATCTGGTTCCACAAATCCAGAGGAGCCACAAGGTGAAGAGAAAATTTCAGTGAATGATGAAGAATTTCCATCACTGAAGTTTGAAGAAGTTAAAAAGAAAATTGGTAAAATTGAAATCTCGAATCAGTTTTACAAAGAGAAAAATGAATTTGATGTTGAGAAAACATTTAATGGAAGTGTAAAGAAAATATTTGGGAAAATGTTGAATGGGAAAGCAAAGGGGGTTAAAGATTTTTATGCAACTAAAAAGGCAACATACAACCCCACTGCGCAAGAATTGAAAGCCATCAAGTCTGAGAAGACTTGGATGGAAGTCTGTTTCCCATGAAGTCTTAGGACTACGCCGGAGATCCCAAGTTTATATCGTGGATCAGGAATCGGCATCATTCATGTTTAATGAGTTTGTATGAAGAAGTTTTTTGAAAGTGTTTGAATTTTTACAGGTAAAAGGACTACGCCGGAGCTTCCAGGATGGTAAGTGCGAAGCAGGAATCGGCATCCTGTTTGGTAAATGTAGACATAACATTCCTACAGTGGGTAATTGTTCAGATATACCTACAAGTGGTATTATTTGTGATCTTACAAGTGTTTATTCTTTATAAGTGGTACAGAGGTTGCTTGACTGCAAAACAGTAAATCAAGGACATTAAGTTGTACTTGATTTACTAACATGATAAAAACAGACAAGATGATGAACCATATCCCCGTATTTTACAAGTGGTAAACCTTCAAGTGGTTAACACAAATTCATTTTCCGGAAAAATCATTTTGATTAAAACAAACTTAAGTGTTTTGAGATCTAAATGAGAAAATGGTTTGTGAAAGGGGGAGTTCTGATTGTTTAAGCCTAGTGGATGGCGAATTGATGCAATCCGATGTCAGTTGTCAAGTTTTTGTACAGTTTGTTTTGTGTTCTAGTGGGTCAAGAGCTTAGTGTGTTTTCAATTTTTCTTTAATGTGTTTGCATTTTAGGGGGAGTAGAAAATTTCAGAAAATCCAAAAACATTAGAAAATTTGAAAAAGACAAAAACATGATAAAATCCAAAAATGAGTTTTGTTATGAAAAAGAGGAAATGATAGTACATCAGTGGACTGTCACAACATGCTAAAGATATGTAATGTCAAAATGTGATAAACAATCTTACTATGGATGTTTTAGTAGGTTTTTACACATTTAGAAGATTGTGACGAGATATAAACATAGAAATTCAAACTTGCTTGTTCTGTGGGTTAACAACTTCTTGGATATATAGGTAACCCCTGAAATCTTGTTTGAAAGGTCCCTTATTCTGAGATACTAGGTCTTTATGCTCAGTGATATCTGGGGTATTATCCCGGGACTTCTGCTGAATGAAAGTTCTGACCTAGTCCCCGGATAATGCTTTCCGCAAAAGCTTGAAATATAGCTTCGCCCTCAGCATGCTGATGAAACAATAAAATTGATAGTCGCTGCTGTTGTAATCAAAAGATCCTCTAAAGGGGACACACCAAAAGTCGAAGCCATCATCTCTTTGCGTATACGGAAGTATAGACCTGAGCTCTCACGGCCCTCGCATCTAACCCCTGACAGATATCATCTGTGGTATACTCACCTGTAAGATTGAATATTGGGATCCGGATACGGGAGTATATTCAAGAAGTAGGACACTCGAATAAGTTTAAGTCGCTTAAAACATTAACATTGTATCTCTAAGCAGTTGAAATTTGTGTGAAAATTTAAGTGGACAAACATACTGACAATCTAGGTGAATTGTTAGAACTGTAAATGAAATCAAGCTTAACGGTGTTTGTGACATGTCTCATAAACTGATATGATCTTCTTACACGAACTCACAAAAATATTGTTTGTAAATATTTCATTTCTGCATTTTCTTTCCAAGTGGTGTTAGTTACTTTCTTTCAGAAAAATCCAAAAAGATTTTATGTGTGTTTTAGCATAAATTTTTTTTGAAAAAGTCAAAAAGATTTTCGACAACTGATGTTGGAAAGCTGATTTTAAAAATTCCGAGTGCTAAACATGATGACATTGTTGTTAGGGGAAGTGTGTCTAAATTGTCAAAATATGTTTTTAAATCAACAAGTGGTTCATCTTGTATGAATGATTTGAGGGAGAGTTGTAGTTGGTGCACATGTTTATAAGAGAGAGTTAGTGTTAGTGCATTCAAACTGTTAAATTTAGAAAATTTACTTCTGGATTAAGAATGTGCAGGAATAGCCAGGTTTCGATCTTGGAGCTAAAGATAAAAGGCCAGGTTACAATACTTGAGGATTCTGATTGAAGAAAGCCAAGTTTCGATTCTGGAAATTAGTCAATGGACAAGGTTAAAGCCAGTCAATGATCCTGATGTAGATGTTGCTGAAGAACAAAGGAATGCCAGGAAAACGAGAGGGGGAGTCTGAAGATATTCAAGTATTGAAGAAGATAGAGAGAGAGAGAGAAAAGCCCAGAGACTGACCAAGACTGAAGATGTGAAGACACAGCATTGTCGTGACTCGATGGACGACTCCGTCAACATCTAAGGGGGAGTTTGTTGGTGCACTACATCTGTCGACTTCGTCTTGGATCGAGTCATACATTGTATTGTATAGATTAGGGCGCGTTTTACGAGAAAACTGGAGACTGTATGTGTTTAGTAGGGAGGTTTCGCTCATATAGTCATAGGAAGTAGTTTCGCTTATTTGTCATAGCGAAACCACTGGGCCTATATATAGCAATCCATTTGAGCGAAACCATAAGCATCACCTTGTATTCCACGACGAAGTGCTGCCGGTATGAAGAACGAGCTGTAAACGTTGTCGGATCAATAAAATCGGTAGATTAAGAGAAGAACAAGTTGTTTCTATCTTCGTTTCTTGTTATTCCGCACCTGAAACGAAGTTGAACGCCTCTGAACGACTCGTTTGGGTCAGACCTCAATCCTACATTAAACATGCACAAGTAACACATAAAAAGCACACAAACATAAAACAATATCCATAATGCATAATTAGGGCTGCGAGCGCGATTGCGATAAGCGATAAGCGATCAAATACGCGATAAATGTCGAACAAACCTCGATTATAAATAGATACTCCACATAATACAACTAACATTAAGCATAAATTATGCTATCTACGAGTCAAAGAATTCAAAACAGGAATTGAGTAAGGAGTGACAGATCGCAATTAGCAATCTTTTTTTTCATTTGACTTCAATCTTGACTTTAACTTTGACTTTTGAAACACGGGGTGTTACAGCTAAACCTGCAACTTGTTTTAAAAGTGTAGTTCAATACAAAAGTATTGGAGAGCATACAAGTTTGGTGCGTAGTATATAAGTAATAAAATAATAAGGAATAATCCACATGGCAAACCTAGTTATCAAGATTAACGTATAAACTGGCATGCGATTTACAAGTCAACTCTCTGTTTACGCAAGTATGAATGAATAAACCTAACATGGCCTCTCGTTCACCGGTGGTACGTTACTCCTATAGCGCTATACATGTTAAGTTGAGGCTTGTACGAAGCTAATGACAAGTTCATCACATAAGAATCACCCAGAAAACGCGAATCAAGCATAACAAATAGTAAGCATGTATTGGATTGTTTGTTTGTGTATTTGCATAAGAATATGTATACTAAGTATGTTTTATATATAAAAAACATGTTACACCCAAAAGTGTGAAAACGGTAAAATGGGTCAAGTATACTCACAATATTGCTAATTCTTCCGATTATCCAAGTGTTGACGAGTGTTTGAGATTGGGAGGACAAATGTATAAGGGTTATAGTTCAAGGTATGTTTAGAGTTGAGATTCGGAATTTAAAAGGAATATGGAAAGTACATATGCAAAAGTAATCATCTTTAACACATAATGTTTTAGATGATGTAATCAAACACCTTGACAAATGAACACAAATTCGTCATCAAAGGTTCGATTATTTGGAATATACATATAAGTAGTATGTAGCGTAGTTATATCATATAGGTCAAGTAGGAGGTAGGAGGATAAATCCACCATTTAGGAACCTCTTTGTATCATGGAAGTCATGTAGGAGGTAGGAAGAACAAGTCTTCCATTTAGGTACCTCTAGATGTTCACCACTACACTTGATGTTATGAACATTCAAGGAGGGTCATGAACATACAAGTAATAATGGAATAAGACCAACTAATCTAAGAGAAAACATCAAGCAATGTGTGGATTTTCAAGTAGGATAGCCCAAGCTAATCCTAAATCACACATTCATCAAGCTTAAGGCTTGAACATCACTTATGGGTTTAAACCCTTGACCAAAACAGAAAGTTTGTAAGGTTTGCACCTCTGATTTTACATGTCTCAACCTTTTTTTAAGCCTAACTAGCCATAGATGTGGTTATAAGCATAAGGACATAGGTTTGTGATGAGTTTCCTCAAGTTTAATCAAGTTTATCAATGTTTGAATCAAGAACAGAAAAATCAGTCAACTTCGGAGCCCTTTTGGTGACATTCTAGGGCCTGGTTTTCCAGGGAAAACCAATGGAAACGTAGCTAAGGTCAATACAAAGAAGTAGGAAAAAGAATCGAGTGAATCGGATAAGAAATGAGTGAGTTATGCTCACTTTTGTGAATGTTGGTATTTCTACTCGAACTTATGGAATCAGTTGTGATTTGGAGAGAGTTTGAGAGTGTTTTGGTGTTGCAAAAGTGGTAGGGAGGCTAGTTATAAGTGGTATTTATAGGGGGAAGTATTAGGGTTAAGTTGGGTTGGCATTTAATGCAAGTAGGTGAGAGTTTAAGCAATAAAAAAAGAGATAATTCAGCAATATATGGCTGAATTGCAAGGGCTATTTGGCAGCTTTTATATTTTTTTTGTTGTTTAAATGATGTAAAATGTATAAATAAGATGTATTTTATAGATGGTTTACATATCCTACAATGTCTAGTGTGTATTGAACATGTATCAAGGCCTAAAGGTACATTAAACATGAAATAAAGTAAGAGTAAAAAAAATATGCATAAGTATGTGTAACGAAACAATATAATAAGTATGTACGACATGTGACTTGAGGTATCAAATAAGCGCAAAGAACATGAATTTGCGTCTTGCAAAATGTGACCAATGTTTGTTTAAGAATCACGAACACATGGTAGTTGTTTGCGAGTTAATCTTCGTAAGTATGCATTAAGTATAAACAACATGAATTTCATATAAAATTCATTTTTTTACTACAACCGAAGTCTCGGATTTACAATGGCTTGAAATGAATTACGATTACAATGGAGACGGATTTCCGAAAGTAGAAATATACGACAAGTTTTCTAATTAGGGAAAGTGCGGAAAAGCAGGGCGTTACAGTCTCCCCTCCTTTAGGAAATTTCGTCCCGAAATTTATTCAAGAGGAAGACTTTGAAAAAGGCATTTTGGTTAAAAAGAATGATTGACTAAAATTGAGATTTTGAAGTTTGACACGTGTTGGGAAGGATGTATAAAATCGTTGAGGAACGAAGGGATAGGGTTGTGAAAAGAGTTTGTTCAAAATAAGTTTTGAGCCATTAATCATATGTAAAACGTGTATGTGTGTATAGGCAAAGTGGGCTTAAACAAGTTTAAATAATCCAAATGGAGAGGTATTTTAAAATATGCTATCTAAGAAAGAAAACTTTAGTATAAAATGGTATGCATTTTGATGAAAAGTGTGGTCACTTCGTTGGTTGTAAGAAAGCTTTAAAAGAAAAAGTATTTTAGGTTTCGAGCGTTTAAACCAATTTCTTGTAAATGAGGTTTGTATAAAAACCAAAGAATATTTGGGAATAAAGGAGGTATAAGAGTGGACGAACGATCTAGTAGGTGAATGCGAGTACAAGAATCGTCTGAAGGTTGGATACAATGCGAATATGAGTGTTGAGAATAAGGTCTCGTCATGGATAATTGGATATAATTCGTTTGTGAGTTGTTAAAGTTTGTATTAGGCCTAAAAGGTCTGCAAAACACCGAATTTCTCATGGGACGTTTTACGAAAGTTTGGTAACATGGTGAAAACACTTATATATAGGAAGTACTAGCGGCGTATCCAGCATGATTTGACCACGTTACGTCCATTTCGTTATTCTCGTCATGTTACGTTCCGTGTCTTACCATACACAGTAGTACATTCTATGGTTTTCATACGCCTATCACTATAATCCCGTGTGCACCCACGATTATACCATTCGTCGCATGATCCGCATAGCTTGTACTAGTTGCATATGAATTAAGGTATTTGAAAATAAGAATGAGTACGTATACGAATGTAGTATATAAGCAAGTCCATGCTTAAGTATGTATGGGACCCACATGAGCGAATCCCTCGGATTTCACTCGCGTACGGGTACGAATGTATGAATATGAATGAAAGTATGGAGAATAAGTATAAGTTTAAGTATGAATATGCATGTAAGTATGAGTATAAACATAAAACGTATGAGTAGTAGGAGTATGGGTATAAGTATAAGCATAAAACGTATTGTCATGGGTATGTGTATGTGTATGGGTGCAAGTACGAATAATAAGGATTACGTATGTAGTATATGTTGGAACATAACGAATTTAAGCGTATAAAAGCGTTTAAAAGGTTGAGTATGTAAATACAAACGATATAAAGAAATTGTCGCGAGATATCGACTAAAACGTGTATGATGATATACATGTATAGTTGTTCAAGCGAAATGTTAAGTTTATCGAATCGAAAATAGATTGAGTTTGATTTGGAAGGTAGAATGTAGTTTGTAAATGTAAGAGAACGAGTTAACGCTACCCGCGCGTTGCAGCGGAATGTTGAAAAAGCTAAAATAAAATATGTTTTATAATATTATATATGGTTTACAATAATGTGCAATTTAACAATTGTCTAAAATATAGCATGTTTACTAATTGATATCGTACTTTATGTCCACCAATTACACACAGAAACGGTCAAGGAACATATAAAAAATTCATACAAAACAAAAGAGACTGGGTCGATTGAATGAGAATCGCGATTCAATGTGTAAATACAAAAAATAAGAGAAAACAAAACAGATTGAATCAATTGAAAAAAAAAAAGCAATATGACCTTGGAAGGCGATCGAAACTCTTGTTCTTGGTTTACGAATGACGATTGAGGGAATAGAAAGGAATCTCGGGAGAAGGGTGATGAGGGGTTTAGAAAGGGATTTGGGGAGTCTGTCGTGGCGGTTCGTAATAGATTCGAAGCATATTTTAGATTAATTAATTTGATTTGTGGGCACAAAAAGGTACGTGTGTTAAACAAAGGGGCATGTCTTAATCGAAGGAATATGTGTGTTAAATAAAGGGGCATGTCTTAATCAAAGGGATATGTTTGTTAAACAAAGGGGTACATGTTGCTTATATAATATAATGAAAGGGTGTGAGTAAAATGAAATAAAGGGTGCGACTATTAAACAAATAAGACATAACCCAAGTTGCTAATTGTATAAGGGTATAATGTAAAGTACTTGTTGGTTATGCATAACGTATTTTGTAATGAATGGAAATGCTACTTTTGTTTAAAAAGAAAAATTTACGTAAGTTGAAGATCGTCGGTCCCCACGAAGTCTTCTTGCCCATGTGTTTTGAAATTTGAATGACGAATTGTTGGAAAAGTTTTCGAAAATAATGGGTTTGTTTCAAAACAAGAACTTTGAATTTTAGAGGTTCTTATGAAACGTTGATCCTTAGAAAAGGAATTTGGTATATGAGCTTAGTGATCGTGAAAAGTGTTCTTAAAAAAATACTTTTTTGATTTTAAAAAAGAGTTTTGGTAAACGATCGAATAATATTTGTAATATTTTGTATGGAAGGTTGGTTTGACTCTCAATTGAAAAATAACGATCTTTAGTTTAATGATGCGAAGATGAGTTTTAGTAATTACATGGAATAAGAAATTTTGTGGGCAATGGGTTTATTAGGCTGACTAAATTGATAAGTAGCATTTCGAGAAATTTTGAAAATCAAGAAATGAGCGTTTACGGTAATATTAAGAATCTCGTGGATGCGAGTGAATGTGAAAATAGGTTGTGGGTTAAGAAGTAAGTTTAAATAAATAATGCATGTTGAGATGTATAAGAATTTGATTAATAATAATCAATTTGGGTATAAATATGGTAGTGTGTACATAATAAAGTCTATTAAAAGAAGGTCTTGGTAACGATCACCTAAGTGAGGGAATCACCCCTAACTCGTTGGTGAGGTCGTTGTAAGATGAAAAAGGAAACGGAGTTAGCCGTTAAGGTAAGGAAATCACTCCTATCTTGATGATATGTCTCCATTTTTGTTACAAGGAATATAAATAAAGTTAAATCATATAATCGTATGAAAAGTATTAGTATAATGCATGTGTAAAAGTGAAATCTCAGAAATAGTTCGAAATTGAAAAGAGAGGATTGTATCATAAAAGATCGAAATCAATAAAACGTAAGTTCGATTAAAACTTGGATGGTTCCAAAACGGAACGTTGACTAACCAAAGTGGTCGAAAAGTCTTTCGAATTTGAGGAGCATGCTTTGGCCTAATAGGTGAAATACTCTCGCCGACAAGTTGGTTAACGGTATATACCCTTCCGGTTACTACATGCCCCAAATCAATCGAAATTCCGAGACTTGGCGGGATTTATGAGAAAATCAAGGAGTGGAACTAGTCGACAAGGTGCGGGTTTCGCCCCTAACTTGACGATTTCGTATCCTAAGTGTGGTTGGTACTCGTCGGGTCAAAATTTTAAATTTCAACACTTAGATGAGGGTCCACTAGAATTCGAAATGGAAATTCTACATCAAGGTGAGGATTTTACTCCTAACTTGATGGTGAATTTCGTGTAAAAAGAATAGGTGGATTGAGAGTCGTTCACCAAATTGTGGGTTTCACGCCTATTTTGGTGAAGTTGTCTCGTTTGTGTATTAGGAGTGTTTTCGAGTTTAGTATAAATCGAATAAAATGACTTAGGAAAGGCGTAAGTTAAAGGAATAAATAAACAAGTATAAACACATAAGAAAACATATCAATAATAGCACATAAATAATGGGACAATACAACAAGTATTAACACATAATAAAGCAACTATTAACACACAAGAATAGCATGTGTAAATGGCATATATGGTTAAAAGATCAAAAGAGAATGAATAAAAAGCAATAGAGTATGATGCAAGTAGTTTCGAGTAAAACATAAAAATAAGGCTCTAAAACTATAGACTAGGTAAAAAGCATGGCAATTTTCTAATTCCCTATAGTTATGGCTATGATACCAATCTGTCACACCCCAACCGATGGCGGAAACATCGGAGTGAGACGAAATAGATTGCTCGAGACATCATAACGCTAATAATTGTGACAAGTATTTAAATAATAAGTTCATTCCATTTCTAAAGTGTCAATTACAAGGATTTGAAACAAATACAACATAAATAACGAAAAACAATACAATAAGAATACAAGTTTAAAGTGTGTATCTAAGCATCCTACTAGATTCCCTGCATCACCAACATCATCGCTAAACCTGCAACATGTTTTAAAAGTGTAGTTCAATACAAAAGTATTGGCGAGCATACAAGTTTGGTGCGTAGTATATAAGTAATAAAATAATAAGGAACAATCCACATGGCAAACCTAGTTATCAAGATTAACGTATAAACTGGAATGCGATTTACAAGTCAACCCTCTGTTTACGCAAGTATGAATGAATAAACCTAACATGACCTCTTGTTCACGGGTGGTGCGTTACTCCTATAGCGCTATACATGTTAAGTGGAGGCTTGTACGAAGCTAATGACAAGTTCATCATATAAGAATCTCCCAGAAAACACGAATCAAGCATGACAAATAGTAAGCATGTATTGGATTGTTTGTTTGTGTATTTTCATAAGAATATGTATACTAAGTGTGTTTTGTATATAAAAAACATGTTACACCCAAAAGTGTGAAAACGGTAAAATGAGTCAAGTATACTCACAATATTGCTAATTCTTCCGATTATCCAAGTGTTGACGAGTGTATAAGATTGGGAGGACAAATGTATAAGGGTTAAAGTTCAAGGTATGTTTAGAGTTGAGATTCGGAATTTAAAAGGAATATGGAAGGTACATATGCAAAAGTAATCATCTTTAACACATAATGTTTTAGATGATGTAATCAAACACCTTGACAAATGAACACAAATTCGTCATCAAAGGTTCGATTATTTGGAATACACATATAAGTAGTATGTAGTGTATATTATATTATATAGGTCAAGTAGGAGGTAGGAGGAGAAATCCACCATTTAGGAACCTCTTTGTATCATGGAAGTCATGTAGGAGGTAGGAAGAACAAGTCTTCCATTTAGGTACCTCTAGATGTTCACCACTACACTTGATGTTATGAACAGTCAAGGAGGGTCATGAAGTTACAAGTAATAATGGAATAAGAACAACTAATGTAAGAGAAAACATCAAGCAATGTGCGGATTTTCAAGTAGGATAGCCCAAGCTAATCCTAAATCACACATTCATCAAAGCTTAAGGCTTGAACATCACTTATGGGTTTAAACCCTTGACCAAAACAGAAAGTTTGTAAGGTTTGCACCTCTGATTTTACATGTCTCAACCATGTTTTTAAGCCTAACTAACCATAGATGTGGTTATAAGCATAAGGACATAGGTTTGAGATGAGTTTCCTCAAGTTTATTAAAGTTTGAATCAAGAACAAAAAAATCAGTCAATTTTGGAGCCCTTTTGGCAACATTCCAGGGCCTGGTTTTCTAGGAAAAACCAATGGAAACGTAGCTAAGGTCAATACAAAGAAGTAGGAAAAAGAATCGAGTGAATCAGATAAGAAATGAGTGAGTTATGCTCACTTTTGTGAATGTTGGTATTTCTACTCGAACTTATGGAATCAGCTGTGATTTGGAGAGAGTTTGAGAGTGTTTTAGTGTTGCAAAAGTGGTAGGGAGGCTAGTTATAAGTGGTATTTATAGGGGGGAAGGATTAGGGTTAAGTTGGGTTAGCATTTAATACAAGTAGGTGAGAGTTTAAGCAATAAAAAAAGAGATAATTCAGCAATATATGGCTGAATTACAAGGGCTGTTTGGCAGCTTTTATATTTATTTTTGTTGTTTAAATGATGTAAAATGTATAAATAATATGTATTTTATATATGGTTAACATGTCCTACAATGTCTAGTGTGTATTGAACATGTATCAAGGCCTAAAGGTATATTAAACATGAATTAAAGTAAGAGTAAAAAAAATATGTTATGCATAAGTATGTGTAACGAACCAATATAATAAGTATGTATGACATGTGACTTGAGGTATGAAATAAGCTTAAAGAACATGAATTTGCATCTTGAAAAATGTGACCAATGTTTGTTTAAGAATCACCAACACATGGTAGTTGTTTGCGAGTTAATCTTCGTAAGTATGCATTAAGTATAAACAACATGAATTTCATATAAAAGTTCAACTTTTTTTACTACAACTGAAGTCTCGGATTTACAATGGCTTGAAATGAATTACGATTACGAAGGAGACGGATTTCCGAAAGTAGAAATATACGAGAAGTTTTCTAATTAGGGAAAGTGCGGAAAAGCAAGGCGTTACAGTTAAAGAAACAGAAAATAATTAATCTGCAAATGGAAGTAAACGCCAACACATTGTGCCAAGTCACAGTGTGAACGATAATAGCGGACCTATAATCGAAGCTCAAATTCCTAAAAAAAAAAAGAAAAACCGCTTCTTACGGTTTTTCTTATAAAGAATTCTTAGCCTGCAAACCAATAGAATTCTCAGGCAATGAAGGAGCCATTGCAGCATTACGTTGGATAGAAAAGACAGAAGCAGGTAAATGTGCAGATGAAGATAAAATTATGTTTGCTTCTAATCTTTTCAAAAATGCAACCTTAGAATGGTGGAATACTATTCTCTAGTCTAGGGGAAGTGACAAAGTTTATAATATGGAATGGATCAACTTTAAGGAAATGGTTGAAAGAAAATTCTGTCCTCCTAATGAAAAGGAATAAATCGCCAATAAGTTCCTAAATCTTAGAATGACTGGAATAGACTGTAAAGGTTACACTACCATACTCTTCGAAAGTTCATCTTTGTGATGAAAGCTGCAAGTTATGAAAGGAAAGGAGGAGTAGTATATATGATTTCTGTAATCATTAATACTAAAGGAAAAGAATTAAAAGATATCCCTGTGATATCTAAATTTTCAGACCTCTTTCCAGAAGAGTTACCTGGATTACCGTCTGATAGAGAAGTTGAATTTAGGATTCACCTAATACCAGGAACGACACCGATTGCCAAAGCACCATATCTATTAGCACCAACGGAGATGCAGGAACGGAAGAAACAATTGAACGAACTTCTTGACAAAGGTTTCATACAACCAAGTTCATCACCGTGGGGAGCACCGGCGTTGTTTGTTAAGAAGAAAGACGGATCGATGCGTATGTGCATTGATTACCGAGAATTGAACAAGGTTACGATTTAGAATCGGTACCCACTACCAAGAATCGATGATCTGTTCGATCAACTTCAAAGAGCTCGATTCTTTTCTAAGATCGATTTACGCTCATGATATCATCAATTGAAAGTACAGAAAGAGGACAATCCTAAAACTGATTTCAGAACAAGGTACAGTCATTATGAATTTACCGCCATGCCATTTGGTTTAACCAATGCCCCAGCCGCATTTATGGACATGATGAACAGGATATGTAAACCATACCTAGATAAATTCATAATTGTCTTTATAGATGATATTCTAATTTACTCTAAGAGTAAAGAGGAACATGCAGCGCATCTGCATACACTTCTAACATTGTTGAGAAAAGAGAAGTTTTATGCTAAATTCTCAAAATGTGAATTTGGGTTACAAGAAGTGCAATTCCTTGGGCATCTGGTTAATCATGAAGGAATTCATGTGGATCCCACAAAGATCGAAGCAATTACAAAGTGGAAAGTCCCTGAGTCGCCAACAGAAGTAAGAAGTTTTCTTGGACTGGCAGGATATTATAGACGGTTTATCCGAGATTTCTCTAGAATAGCCATTCCATTAACCAAACTGACCTGCAAATCATTAAAGTTTGAATGGGGACCGAAACAGGAAGAAGCTTTTAAGATTCTTAAGAAAAGATTAACCAACGCACCCATACTCGCATTACCAGAAAGAACTGAAGACTTTATAGTCTATTATGATGCGTCTAAGTTAGGATATGGATGTGTTTTGACGCAATGTTAAAAGGTTATAGCTTATTCCTCTAGACAACTTAAGAAACATGAAGAGAATTATACAACCCATGATCTAAAGTTAGGAGCCATAGTTTTTGCCCTTAAGATTTGGACACACTATTTGTATGGAAATAAATTCGTTGTCTTCACCAATCATAAGAGTTTAAGGTATATAATTGGGCAAAAAGAATTAAATATGAGACAGAGACGCTGGATGGAAGTTCTTAGTGATTATGATTGTGATATCCAGTATCATGCTGGAAGAGCTAATGTAGTAGCTGATGCTTTAAGTCGAAAGTATCATGAAAAGCCGAAACGAGTACGTTCTCTCTGATTGAATCTACAAGTAGATTTAAATGATCAAATTAGAAAGGTACAGGAAATAGCAATCAAGGACGATGCTGAAAGTTTAAAAGGAACGATTAAGGAATTAGAACAAGGATCAGATGGAATTTGGAAGTTCCATAAGGAAAGGATCAGGATACCTAAATGAGGAAACCTACGCCACAGAATTCTAGAAGAATCTCATAAGTCTAAGTATACGATACATCCCGGAAGTGATAAGATGTATCAAGATCTAAGAAAGAATTTCTGGTGGATAGGAATGAAAAAGGATATAGCAAACTACGTCGCTAAATGTCTAACCTGTTCACAAGTTAAAGCTGAGCATCAGAAACCCTCAGGATTATTGCAACAATTAGAGATGCCAAAATGGAAATGGGAATTGATAACAATGGACTTTGTTACCAAATTACCCAAGACAAGAAAAGGACATGATACAATCTGGGTGATTGTTGACAGATTGACCAAATCTGCTCATTTCTTACCAAAGAAGGAAACTTTCAGTATGGAACAGTTAGCCAAACTATATGTAAATGAAATAGTTTCATTACATGGAATTCCTTTATCTATCGTATCTGATAGAGATAGCCCTTTTTACTTCTCATTTTTGGACAAGTTTCCAAAAAGCAATGGGAACCAGGTTAAATCTAAGCACAGCTTATCATCCTCAAACGGACAGACAAAGCGAAAGGACAATACAAACAATGGAAGATATGCTTAGAGCCTGTGTAATTGATTTCGGAGGAAATTGGGACGATATTTACCATTAATAGAATTTTCCTACAATAACAGCTATCATACAAGCATTAATGCTGCACCATTTAAAGCACTTTAGGGACGAAAGTGCCAAACTCCAGTCTGTTGGGCAGAAATTGGAGAAAAACAATTATTTGGACCAAAGATAGTGCAAGAAACAACAGATAAGGTAATTCAAGTCAAGGAAAGACTAAAAGCAGCCCGAGATCGTCAAAAGAGTTATGCAGATAACAGACGAAAACCTTTAGAATTTCAAGTAGGAGATAAGGTATTATTAAAAGTTTCTCCATGGAAAGGAGTAGTCAGATTCGTTAAAAGAGGAAAGCTAAGCCCCAGGTATGTTGGACCTTTTAAGATTCTTAGAAGAATATGACCCGTAGCCTATCAGCTACAACTGCCAGAGGAAATGGCAGGAATACATGATGTGTTTCATGTATGTAATCTCAAGAAATGCTTAGCCGACGAATCATTAGTGATATCTCTTAAGAACATAGAGGTAAATGAGAAACTTAAGTTTATCGAGAAACCCATTCAGATTGAAGATAGAAAGATCAAGAATCTCAAACACAAGAGACTAGTTATGGTCAAAGTGAAATGGAATTTAGAGAGAGGACCAGAGTACACTTGGGAACTCGAGTCAGAGATGCAAAGGAAATACCCACACCTATTCCAGTGGACCTTGATGACGAGATCTAAAACAAGGTGGGGAGGATATAACAACCCTCCTAAAACATACCTGGACACCCCTAAATGTCCTAAAATATACCCTGTATGCGAGAAACTGACCCAGAATACCCTTATACTTATAAAAATCAAGAAAAACAATATTTGGGAGCCGCTCGCGGGGCGCGACCCCCTTAGCCAAGTGTGTCGCGGGGCGCGAGGCCCAGTAACTTGCCGGACAAACAAAATCGCCACGTGTCGACACGTGGTAAGGCTATACTCGATGGCCCATCAACCGTAAACCCTAGTCTACTCTCTACCGGGCCACGAGAGAGTTAGTAGATGTCTACGTGGGCTGCGAGCCGCCTTTGATCAGGCCTATAAATAGGGTCGACGAGCTCATTTGGAAATCGTTCAAAATTTTTGAATTCTCTCAACTTTCTGTTAGTAAATACCCGGGCATAATACCCCTATAAAGCGAAGCTCTGCCTAGTTGTAAGTATTATAACCCTACTGTTACCCTACACGATCGATTTCGGGCTTCGTAACGCATGTCAAGGCTCTGCCTGACTCAGTCGTTGGAGTTCTGTCTCGTGTTACACCCGATTGATCTAGGATACCGTAATGCATGTTAAGGCTCTGCCTGACTCAGTCATTGGAATTTTGTATCGAGTTGTACGGTTAATGTGATTTAGGTTATTTTACTAACACGTGTGCATTGTTTAGTTTTAATAGATAATAACCAGAAGAATCACCAGGAAGCTATAGTAGTATCACCTAAGTCAACAATGTGAGTACATTCACTTTTTCTCACTATTTGTGAGTACATTTGCTTTTACAAACACTTTTTGTGATTCAAAAGTTACCTAAATAAAACGGAGTTTTTGTTTTCAATAATTAGCGTTTATCCCTACAAATGTATAGTCAAATGAACTTAGGTTTTGTCCCAATGATTTGTTATAAAAAGTTTGGTGTTTAACTCTGATAAAAATATTTCCTACCTACGGTCTTGATGTCTCATTTCTGCTGCTAAATTAATAAACACCGATACCATCTATCTGATCTCGTGGCACCCGCTCCCTGGGTAGGGGTCGGGGGTTGCGACAGTGTAGGGTGATTCTCGAAAGCTAGACAAGGGGTGGTGGTGTGCGAGAGAGAGAGTGTGTGAGAGAGAAAAGGTGGTGAAACCGAATACAATTTCATTTGTGTGATCAATATGTCTGAACCATAGTTGTTAAGGTGCAAAGTAAAGCTGCCATAGAGGCTATGGGGGTATAACAAGAGGACGACGATGGCGGTTCACGGCGATAATGATGATTTCGGCGTTTTTGAGCCTAAAAGAATGTTTGAAAAGCTAGTAACTTGTGTAAACACTATAGGTGAGTTATATAACCCTTATTTTAATGTTTCTAAATGTTTTCGGTTGATTCATGTACAAGAGTGTGTTTATAGTTCTAAACTGATTAACATGTGATTAACGAGTTCAACCGAGAAGTGATTAAATTGGGATTTTCAGGGTTGTTTTGGGAGTGAAATTATATCATATTTGTAAAGTGTTTTATTTTGCCTTGAATGTGTGTTTCTTTCATGCCTAATACGTGTGTTATGGTGGTGGTTCGGCTGTTAGGAATTATTAAGGCTAATGCTTACCAAAGTGTTGCATTGTGTTTATGACAGAATATCCTTGGTGCTGCTATTAATAATCTATGCTAAAGATTGATGTTGTTGAAGACTCTCACCTGATATTAAATAGAGATACTATTAAAGACTTAACAACATTGAAGTTCTTTGTTGTATGTCGGTGTTAGTTAGTGCTCCAGCCATGATCCACTAAAGACAAGGTTTTGAAGCATTACAATTGCCATTACAACAGTACTATTGTCTATTTGTCGTCTATTTATTGTTATCCAACCATGCAAATAGTATAATGCTAGCATGGTTTTGTAATGATCAATGGTTTGTATTGATTTTATTGCTATGATGAATCATGTAGATTTATTCTAGTATGATGCTAACATTGCTAGTTGGTGAGTCCTATAAGTATAACTCTAGTATCTCTATTATCTCATTGTAAGTGCGTGTGTGTGTGTGTGTGCTAGTGTATGATGATGACTAAGACGTTTGTTGAAGCATGTTCAGTGTGTGGGCTAGTTAGCGTGTTATACGGTGTTTGGTGTGAGTAAGCTCAACGTATATGTATAATATGATTACAATGTGGGATGTATGGTGGGTGTTTTGGAATATTAAATAGGGTTTGATCAAGTAAAGTGTGTTTTGTAAATTATAGAACCACCAACGAAACCTGACCTGTGTGTTTTGTACGCGTTACTTAACAAGGACAAATGACATCCTAGCCTATAGTGTTATTTGTATTTTTTTAAGTATAAAAGCGTGTAATGTAAACTATATAATGTTTTGTGAGTTTTTTGAAGTATTCTGTTGCGTGTGATCAGTAAATCTAACTAAAGTAACATGCATGGGTTTTTGTAGCACCCCAACCAATGACGGAAACATTTGGGGCGATACGCATGATTGTTTAAAATCCATGATTAACCACTAAAATCGAAATATACATTAATCTTGATTAAAGTATTCAAACAAACAACAAGCATAACATATTCAAACAAATACAATAATGTCCAAATCAAATTATAAGTCTAAAGTCCATGCATCCACAAGAAACTTAGCCAATAATAGCCATGGAGATAGTTTTCACCAAACTTGGAAAGATTAGAACGTAACCTGGCTTTCTTCATTCTTCAATCCTGCATAGACTCTACCTCAAACAAAAATTTCTTAAATTTTAAAACTTTGTATTCAGAAACCACTTGCAGGAATCATTCAAAATGATTTAATATTTGAAGATCACTTGTAAGAATATCTTTTTCACTCATTCTTACCCAAACTTGTTCATCATGTTCAGCGCTTGGAATTTTGAAAATCAGCTCTCCACACTCAGTTGTCGAAAATCTTTTTGTACTTTTCAAAATTTTATGCTAAAACATACTAAAATCTTTTTGGATTTTTGAATTTAATAGAATGCAGTAAAGAAATATTTACATTTAATCTTTTTGTTAGTTTGTGTAAGAGGATCATATCAGTTTATGAGACAAATCACTAACACCGTTAAGCTTTAAACATTTTAAGTTCTAAACAATTCACCTAGATTGTCAGTATACTGATCCACTTAAATTTTCACACAAAGTTCAACTGTTTCGAGATATGAGATTAGTGTTTTAAGCACTTAAACTTATTCGCGTGTCCCACCACTTGAACATACTCCCGTATCCAGATCCCAATATTCAGTCTTACAGGTGAGTATACCTAGATGATATCTGTTAAAGGGTTAAATGCGAAACCATGAGAGCTCAGGTCAGAACTTCCGTTCGTGCAGAGAGATGATGGTTCGACTTTTTGGTATGTTCCCTTTGGAGAATCTTTTCTTCAACAGCATATGATTAGCATTTTGTAATGTTTCATCATTTTTTGTACTGAGGGCTAGCTTTAGGATTAAAGCAAAAGCAAAGTATTTATTCAGGGACTAGGCCATTGCTTCCGTAATATCAGAAGTCCCGGGATAATACCCCAGATATCACTGAGTATAAAGACCTTGTATCTCAGAAAGAGGGACCTTTCAAACAAGGTTTCGGGGGTTACCCATATATCCGAGAAATGTTCCCCACGAGATAAGTAAGTATATGAATTTAGGTTTATATCTCGAAAACACTCTACTAATTGTATAAAAACCTCCTGGCATATCCGCAGTGAGATCGTTTATCACATTTTTAACTTTTCAATTCTTTAGCATGCTGTGATAGTCCACTGATGTACTATCATTTCCTCTTTTTCACAACAAAACTCATTTTTAGTTTTTCAAATGTTTTTGACTTTTTCAAATTTTCTAATGTTTTTGGATTTTCTGAAATTTTTACTTCCCCTAAAATGCAAACACATTTAAAGAAATTTGAAAACAAACTATACAAGTAAATTGACAACTGTTGTGAATCGCTTCAATTCGCCATCCACTTGGCATAAACAATCAGAACTCCCCCTTACAACAAAACTATTTTCCCATTATGATTTCAAAACACTTAAGTTTGTTTTAATCAAAATGGTTTTTCCGGAAAATAAGTTTTGTTGATTTCATAAACCACTTGTAGGTTAGGGGATTATTTCATCACTTTGTTTTTCAATCTTTTGAATGATAGTAAATCAAGTTCAACTTAATGACCTTGATTAACCACTTGTAAATAAAAATCCCATTTTTCTACCACTTATAGGTACACTCAAACAAACATAGACAAGAATGATGCCGATTCCTGCTCCACGATTACCAGCTTGGGAGCTCCGACAAGTCCAGGGTTTTATTCATGATAGGTTATATCCCAGATGCTAACCCGGGATGAACCATCTTCACCTGGTTTCTTCAATTTTTTCTCACAAAATTCTTTAACCCCTTTCACCTTCCCATCAATCATTTTTCCAAACATGTTTTGAACAGTATGGTTAAAAACTTTTCCAACATCAAATTCTTTCTTTTCAAGAAAGAATTGATTTGAAATTTCAACTTTGCCAATTTTTGATTTTAAGTTCTCAGCCCGCAAAGGTGGAAAATTTGCATCATCCAAAGGCGGTACTGAGTTCTTTTCTTTTACAACAACTTTTGGCTCCTCTGATTTTGTGGAATCAGATTCATCACCAAAACTATCACTTGAGTTCTTATCAACCCACTTTTGGTTATTAAGTTTTTCCTTTCTTTTGCAAACATTTTTCGAACATTCACCAACCTCAAAAGTTGAATTTTTGAAAATCATAAAGTGTTTAGTTGGTGGTTTGCTTTTCTCAACAACCTTTTCTTTGAGTTTATCAGAGACTCCCTGTTTAGTTTTCACTGCCGTTGAACAATTTCTGGCAATGTGTCCAAAAGTTTTGCATTGAAAACAGGTTCTTGTCTCCTTTTTCTGCTGAGCAACACCTTTCTTCATTTCTTCTTGCTTCTTTGCAAGGAATTCTTTGTTGGTTTGCTTTCTGAATACTTGCTCTTTTTCTGCTTCTGATGATTTTCCTGAAACAAAAACAGTTTTTGGTTTATAAGTTTTCTCATTTTTATTTTTTTTCGGTGGAATAAAACCTAGACCTTTCTTTTTGAAATTTCCATTATGAATTGGTTTCTTTCGAAACTCCGAACCATAATTGTAACCCATTTTCTTGTTTATCCTTTGTTTAATTCTTGAGGTGTAAGAATTAGGTTTTTCCATAAGATTTAAATCTTTTATTTTAGAAAAATTAATTTCTGTTAATTTGAAAACCTTTTTGATCATCTCAGTTTTAACACCTCTTATTGGAAAGTCTTCATCAAAATATAATTTGTCTGAATCATTCAAAGTATATGCCACTTTGATTAATTCATCATTCAAATTAGATTTTGACAATAGAAATTCTTTATTGTAAACCCGTTTTCCCTGTTTGACTTTTTGACTTGACGTGTCGGACTCAGACTTTGACTCTGATTTTGACTCCGACTTTGACTCCTCTGTTTCATCTTTATCCAACACCTGATCGACCACTTTCTTTATTAACTCGGACTCATGATCAGTGTCAGACGATGTGAACGTGACATCAATGTTTTCTGGCAAGTTATCTGACGACTCCGACTCCCACTGTAAGTTTGTTGCCTTTTTGACTCTTTCCGAATTTGGATTTCGAGGAGAATATCCATTTTCGACCGGGGGTGGACACTTGTTATAGACAACACTTGGTTCTTACCAGAAATCTTCACTTCATCATCTTCTTTTGTTTCATACTTCTTCTCTTCTGACGTCTTTTCTTCTTCAAACGTCTTCATTCCTTCCACTATGGGGTAAATCCTGTCAACCACAAAAGTAGAACATGAGTAACTTTTTAATAATCTGTTAACTCTCTCGGTTTCTATTCTTTGAGTTTCCAGCTTCAACTCAAGCTCAGCACACTTTTCAGTATAATAGTTGACACTATCAAGCTGTCTCATGTATGCTCCTTTGAGTGTCTTCATTGCTATGGCTTGCTCACTGCTTGTCACGTTGTATTGATTCATGGCTTTGTTCAAGACATCATATGATTCTTTCAGTCTTTTTATGTTGTGTAGCAATTCATTGTTTTGCTTTATCAGAGAATCACAATTCATACACTTCTCATACACTTTTTCTGCAACAGCTTCTTTCTTTATCTCAAACACGGGAATTTCTTTTTCCTGCTTCTTTATCCCGCATACCTCTTCTTCAACTTTTTTACTTTGCCTGGCTAAATATTTCTTCATTTTCTCTGCCCAATAATCATCAACATCGACATCATCTTTAACAACTTGAGCAACAAAAGCTTGACTTTTCAGAAGTTCTTTATCCGGACAAAACTTATCCTAACTAAAATTTTCCCAGCTAAACCCTTTTGGTAATTTTTCATCATCTTGATCTGAAATTTTGTTCAACAAACATGCTTTACTTTCTTCAGAAATAAACTTATCCCAGCTGAAACCTGTTGATGAACTTCCTTGATCTTGATTGACGAGACAAGCTTTCTTTGAATCTTCGATCACCTTCCTAGCATGTGCAGTTTGTGGTTGTTCTTGTTGGTACGGCTGTTGAGCAACTTGATGATAAATTACCTTTCGATAGTAGTCATTATTTTCGAAAGGCTTTTGAGCTCCACCTGCTTCGCGATTCGTGCACTCTCTCTTGAAATGCCCTTTTTCCCTGCAACGAAAACAAGTGACTTTAGACTTATCAAATCCTAAAGTAGAAACACATGCATCACGGAAATCATCTCTTCCCATGATTTGTTTAAACTTTTCAGCTCTTTTCAATATGCTCGCCAAACCATTTTATATCCATCAATTCCATATCCTCAGCATCAACCTGATCGTAATCCTCTTTAGTCAACATTGGATTTCCGATCTTTCCCGCAACCAAACTACCATACGACTCTAGCACAGTCACCAGCAAAGACATATGGCTTTTTGCAACTTCTTCCGAGTAGTTTTGATCATTTTCAAGATTTAAGGCAATATTACATTGAAGAACTTTGCCACTCTTTGTTGTGGAAAAATGTGGATCAAATGATGGAAATGAAGTGAATCATGTTTTGCTGCTTGATCCCTGAGATGAACTTTCAGAAGGACCTTTTGCATGAAAGCAATTTCAATCTTTGGTGACAAATTTGTCTTCTCACTAACACCACTTTTGTAATACAACCCAATGTCTTGTTCACCATCATAATTCTTCATCCTTGCTATCTTCCGTTGCTCCATCTCTTGAGCTTCAAGCTGTTTAATAAAATCACTCAGCATTAGATCGTTAAAACCTGGTTTATTTTTCAGCATCATAAGATACGTGCCCCACTCATCATGTGGCAACGCATCAGCTAACTTTTAAATCAATTCGTCTTTGTCTTTGTGAATGTTTAATCTTTTCATATTTTTCAATAAATTGCAATATCTTTCAATGATCTGTTTGGTGTTTTCAGTTCTCAGTCCTCGGAATAGATCAAATTCTTTCTTCATAAGCGACTTTTTGTTCTTGAGCATTTCATCACTTCCAAGAAACCTTGCTTCCAACTCTACCCACATCTAATGTGCACTACCATTGTGTTGAAGTAGAATCAGAATGTCTTCTTTAATCGCTTGTTGCAACAGACTAACCATCAATTTTTCATCTTTGTATTTCTTTTTCTCATTAGCATCCAGATTTCTAATTTCAATTTTCACCCCATTGTTTCCAACTGGTCTACTGTACTGAAATTCAGTATGTTCCCATGCATCTAAATGATATGCCTGAACCCAGTTTTCAAAACGTTCCGCCCATACACTATACTCCTCAATACTCATAAGCTTAGGCGGTTTTTGATTTGTCCCCGTCTCATTTTCTAGCATCGTACTTTGAGTAATAGTCATTGGGCTAGCAAAGGCATTATAAAACTCGTTCTCCATGTTTTTCGGTATTCAATGAGTTACAAACAATCAATTTCAAACGAAATTCCTCTTCACACGAAATTACTTCTCACACGGAATTACCCTTGATGCGGAATCAACTTCAAATGAAATTAATGATTTCGTTCAAAATGGTCAGACAGAATTTAATTTCGTGCGGAATTAGTCTTGCTTCCAAACGAAGTTAAGCAACTTGAAACGAAATATAATTCCGTATGAGATTTTCACACGAAATACTAGATTCAAACGAAATTACGACTAATTCCGTGCGAAATTACAGCAGTTGTTCGAACGAAATAATATCAATTTTCAAACGAGATTAGACTTTCGAACAGTTTTAAGCCGTATTAATGTCTGAAACTCTCAATGGTTTGTTAAAACACTGTTACACACATCATATTTGAAAATCAAGCCATTTTAACCGTGGATTCAAGTTTAATTGAGAAAAGAAGGTGTAGAAATCAGAAATTGCAGCTGAAATGGTAAGAACTCTTCCTCCTGAGCTCTGATACCACTTGTAGGATCGTATTGGGACCCAAACGAGTCAATCAGAAGAGGTCTTTACTAATACAAAAGGCGGAAACAGATGTATCAGTGTTATTTCAGCTGAATTGCACGAGAAATCACTTTAAACTGTCTTTTGATTGATATTAGATCGATTACAATGCTGTAGACACTTCGACAGAGCTTCGCCGCCCGAACTAATTTCGTTACAAATGAATCAGACACTTCAGGTATTTATAGATGAGCTAATTCTGCATGAAAGGTTCAAGCGCTATATAATTTCGTATGAAATAAACCCAAACGAAATTAGGTATCATGCGGAATTATAATTCCGTGCGGAATTAACTAATTTCGTATGAAATGACCAACATGTCATTTCATGCGAAATTACCTATAAAACCATTTCTCGTTTTCCGTGCCCTGATCTAAACATTACAATACAAGACTCGATACAAGACGAAGTCGACAGACGTATGCACCAACAGACTCCCCCTCGGATGTTGACGAGTCTTCAGTGTCGAGTCTTCGGTTGTCAAACCTTCAGTCTTTATCAGTCTTCTCGAGCTTTCCAAAGATTCTTCATTGTAAGTATCCTCAATCAATCTCTTTCTCTATCTCTATCTCTTCCAGAACCAGTCGGCTGCGTGGATATGGTTCCAGGATCAAACACTGGCTCTAACCACTCCCTCTTGACTGTCTTCAGACTCCCCCTATCAATGAGCTAGGATCACAGCCTGGAATCTTTAAATCTACAGGATCTGAAACCTGGCTTAGAACGTAACCTGGCTTAGAACGTAACCTGGCTTTCTTCATTCTTCAATCCTGCATAGACTCTACCTCAAACAAAAATTTCTCAAATTTTAAAACTTTGTATTCAGAAACCACTTGTAGGAATCATTCAAAATGATTTAATATTTGAAGATCACTTGTAAGAATATCTTTTCACTCATTCTTACCCAAACTTGTTCATCATGTTGAGCACTTGGAATTTTGAAAATCAGCTCTCCACACTCAGTTGTCGAAAATCTTTTTGCACTTTTCAAAATTTTATGCTAAAACGTACTAAAATATTTTTGGATTTTTGAATTTAATAGAATGCAGTAAAGAAATATTTACATTTAATCTTTTTGTGAGTTTGTGTAAGAGGATCATATCAGTTTATGAGACAAATCACTAACACCGTTAAGCTTTAAACATTTTAAGTTCTAAACAATTCACCTAGATTGTCAGTATACTGATCCACTTAAATTTTCACACAAAGTTCAACTGTTTCGAGATACGAGATTAGTGTTTTAAGCACCTAAACTTATTCGCGTGTCCCACCACTTGAATATACTCCCGTATCCAGATCCCAATATTCAGTCTTATAGGTGAGTATACCTAGATGATATCTGTTAAAGGGTTAAATGCGTAACCATGAGAGCTCAGGTCAGAACTTCCGTTCGTGCAGAGAGATGATGGTTCGACTTTTTGGTATGTTCCCTTTAGAGAATCTTTTCTTCAACAGCACATGATTAGCATTTTGTAATGTTTCATCATTTTTTGTACTGAGGGCTAGCTTTAGGATTAAAGCAAAGTATTATTCGAGGACTAGGCCATTGCTTCCGCAATATCAGAAGTCCCGGGATAATACCCCAGATATCACTGAGTATAAAGACTTAGTATCTCAGAAAGAGGGACCTTTCAAACAAGATTTCGAGGGTTACCCATATATCCGAGAAATGTTCCCCACGAGATAAGTAAGAATATGAATTTAGGTTTATATCTCGAAAACACTCTACTAATTGTATAAAAACCTACTGGCATATCCGCATTGAGATCGTTTATCACATTTTTAACTTTTCAATTCTTTAGCATGCTGTGATAGTCCACTGATGTACTATCATTTCCTCTTTTTCACAACAAAACTCATTTTTAATTTTTCAAATGTTTTTGACTTTTTCAAATTTTCTAATGTTTTTGGATTTTCTGAAATTTTTACTTCCCCTAAAATGCAAACACATTTAAAGAAATTTGAAAACAAACTATACAAGTAAATTGACAACTGTTGTGAATCGCTTCAATTCGCCATCCACTTGGCATAAACAATCAGAACTCCCCCTTATAACAAAACTATTTTCCCATTATGATTTCAAAACACTTAAGTTTGTTTTAATCAAAATGGTTTTTCCGGAAAATAAGTTTTGTTGATTTCATAAACCACTTGTAGGTTAGGGGATTATTTACTTAAATTTAAAATCTCAAATTATTCAAACATGGCTACAGTATTGCTAGAAATCACATGTAATGACTCACGTAACCATTATTTTTTTATTATATTTAAAATTGTTACTCATATTCAATCATTCACTTGAAATTTATTATCTTTTATGTTCAGGTTGTCACACCCCGACCGCATAAAATAACAAACCGCGGCGGAAACATCGGGGAGTGTCGTAACAGAATCATTGTTTCATAACACATGGAATTTAAAGTTTGGTTTTATTTATTAAATTCTTTACATTGTCTTGGAAATAACAGAAACATAACGTAAATTAAACTATTCTTGCTTCATTTTAAGTCACTAAGCCCAAGTCTGCCTAAGTGTGTCACGATCGTCGTCAAACATTAGCTCCTGAAACACACGTGAAAATAGGTACGTCAGCATAAAATGCCTGTGAGATACATAGGTTTTGCTGATGAAGGATTTATGACTTGTAAGTTAAAAGAAGTGTTTAACAAAAAGTAGCCATGAACCTTATAAAAATGTTTTCTTTTATAAAATCATATGAAAATCAATATAAAAATCAGATGATATAAAAGAAAGATGTATGGTTAAGTGAATAACCAAGTAAAAAGGAATTTGTATAAAATATGTCACTTGTAAAACAATGTCTTGACAAAAGGCGTGTCAGCAACGGCAAACAGATACCGAATATCAAAACGTAAATAAAATGACGTGGTAAGGATAGTCACTCTGTCATAAAAAACGATTTTAAATAACCTAATATATAATAATAGGACCCACACGTCCTACACGTTGGAAATTCGGTTGTTTTCAGTTCAGTTATTACGGTGCTAACACGTTAAAATATGGATGAGCTCGGTACCGGTAACGGCAGCGAAAGTACCGATCCGGAAAATCATCGAAATTAGGTACTGGCACCGAAAATGCTCAGTACAATACGGTATGGTATTTGAAGGTAAAAATCAATAAATATAGGTATGGTGCTAGACCAGTGTCAAACCGAAAGTAACGATTCTAAAAACGCCAAAAGGTGGGTACCAAATTGGTACCGAAAATGATTTGGTATAGTAAATTTGGTACCGATACGATACCGGTTCGTTTACAGGATTTGATACGATTTGCTCATCAATATTCTAAATATCCAAGTTAATTTTACATGCTACAATTCATTCATTACAGAAAAAGACAAAAAAGAAAGCAAAATAAGTTGTTGTGTATATAAAACCTCATTCAAACGAAATACAGTTTACTTACTGTGTGTATGAAAAGTAATCTAAACGGTGCAATTACTTGCATTGTTGCGTTGCTACAGGATTTGATGAGCTCGTTACCAACCGATACCGAAAATACCGTTACCGAAATCCCCAAAAGTGGGTACCGTTACCGAATATACGTAGTATGGTACGGTTCGGTACCGGTCGCTACCGGTACCGGATATACCTAGTATGGTACGGTTCGGTACCGGTCGCTACTGGTACGACACCGGTATTTGAGGGTAAAAACCGGTGAATACATGTGCAGAACCGGTACCGAAAATACACCGGTTTGGTAAATTTGAGATCGGTACCTATACCCGATACCATTTACTCATCTCTTAATGATGTTACTATTCATTCCATTCTAATTTTAAATAATTCTAATTCTAATTCTAATTTAATATTAAATCACTATTCATTAAGTTTCTTTTTTATCATATATACATTTTATCATTCTTTTATTTTCGTTTCCATTTAATCCTTCACAACACTTATTACTTATAGCAATGTTAACTAATGGGGGTGGTGGTACATTGGCAAAGGCAAAGCCTTTAAAACACCTAGGTTGGGAAAAGGATAAGGTCTTGAGTTCAAGTCCCACAGACGACACGGAATTAAAGAAAATTAGCCGTTAAAAAAAAAAAAAAAAAAAAAAAACTTATAGCAATGTTAATGAACATACTTAATCAATAAACAGGTGCCTCACACTGATTTCTCAATGTTATAATATGCGTTGTTCTTTACCCATTTCAATGAATTTCTATTACAGAAGTGTTCAAACGAGTCAAAGATATCTTTTACTATTTTGGGTTCAAAGACCCATTTCTAGTTTTCTACCAACATAACTTGAAAATAAACTTATTCAGCTTTACTTCTAGTTACACCCGAGGGTTTTTTTTTTTATTCAATTTCTGTATATAATTTAGGGGTTGTTTGTTTAACTTTTAGTTGGACTCTTAATGATTCAGACCTCTTACTGGTTCAGACTATTTGTTTCGCGAGTAGATGTCTAAATGATTCAGACATTTGCCTCTGAATGGTTAAGCATTATACCGAGCCTGAATGGTTAAGTCCTCTAATCTGAATTGGTCCGACATTTCCATCAGAACGGTTAAGCATTATATTGGCTCTTAATGGTTTAGACATCATCTGATTTAGCATTTATTAGTAAGACCTCTTATTGGTTCAGCACTTAACCATCGCTTAGATCTCTCTCTGCGCTTTCCTTTCATGGACCAAGGTCAAATATCTTATTTTCCTATTTCCAATAGAAAATATTTTGCAAAAATGACTCTAAGGCCCCTCAATTAAGTTATGTTCTTCAATTGGTATGTAACTGACTAACTTATCTCATGTTATTTTTTTAGAATGGCGACAATGACATTAAAAGACAAGCAAGACGCTAAAATCGAACTAAATCTCAATCTTATACCAATTGTGACTTTGTGATCAGGACTTTATTTAGCAAATCCAAGGTGAGTAGAGCTTGCTAACCATCTTGGTGGTATCTCCCTAGTATACAAAAACCAATCATGCAAGATGAGCATAACTTGAATTCAAGCGGTATTATATGTTTGAATGGAAAATGAGTTCGTGGCGAAGAAAACCGATAAATTGTGGTTTCTTACGCATACTTATTTAGTTTAGAAATGGCCAGATGTATATATGACTACACATAAATGCGATGTATATATCAAACTATTGTATGTATAACTTATCCGGATCTTTACGATTTGTCACCGTAAGGCTCAATAAAAGCCAAATTCGTGATTGTTCCACGGTCCACCCATACGATGTTGTTGCAATAAAAAAGGTGATCCACCATAAGTTTTATGGTGAACCCAATTGTGTGATATATACTTTGATGTGATTAAAAGTTAAGAATCAAAGATTGGTAACTAACTCTTTGGAAGTTTAAACTTGTTCATTGCTTTTGGAGTAGCTTGTAATAGAATTATGGACATACCCTTAAATACTCATCTATCGCACCTTGTAAAATTTAAACCCTCCACCTCTTGGATAGAGGGGAGACAACTTACAAGTTACGACTACACCATGTCGGACTTACATATTCCATGCTTACGATATAAATTTCGTAACTTGCAACTAATGTTATAGGTACAAAGTTTGGTGACATCTTTTTTTCATGTTAAGATTTTTAAATTTTATTTAAATGCTAACTTAAAAAATATAATTCATTTTATGTTATTTTAATCGGGTAAGAAATTTTTAGTAACCCTTTTAAAGCCTTAGCCAAGAGCCCAAAGAGACCAGTAGTTTGGTTGAGTTTGTATGAGTGACCAGAGGCCCAGAGTGGGGTGAGTGGGCTAGGCCTTTTGTGGGCCGAGAAACCAGCAGTTCAACTCTTCTCGTTTAGCTATGTTGGCTGAAACCCAAACACAGACTTGTTTCATTTATCTTTGAGGAAACTGCCAAAATGGTATATGGATTTTGGTCACTTTTGTCACTTTAGTTCAAAATTTAAACCTTTTGAATTTGGGTCCCTGTGGTTTCAATTTTGTTGTCATTTTTATCCAAAATCTGGTCAGATTTTTCAGTTAAAATCCAATTTTTTAATCTTTTTGCTCCCTTTTAATGAAGGGCAAAATGGTCAACTTTTTTAATTTGTTATGATAAAACGTTAAAATACCATTTTGCCCTACATTAAAAGGGAGAAAAAAGAAAAAAAAAGTGGAAGTTAACTGAAAAATCTGACCAAATTTTGATTTTGGATGAAAATAGCAACAAATTGAAACCACGGACACCCAGTTTTAAAAGGTTTGAGTTTTAAACTAAAGCTAAAACGGTAAAAGTAAAAGTGACCAGACTTCAAGAACCAATTTTAAAGAATACTCTTTATGTTATAGTAGGCCTAAGCCCAGTTCTCGTGAACTAGAAACATTAATCTAGACTTCCAGACTTTTCCTTGTTAAATCATTCTAATACCATATACAATTACGAAATCACTCATACATGATATAACTTCATATATTGGGTAAAAAAATTACAGTTATATTGCTAAGAGAAAGGAATACATATATAAATAAACGAAGTCTCTTTCTTTAAATTAATTAACTTCTTGTTTTTAGTTAAATCAGTCGTTGACTTTTTGCATCAAACAATCAGTGGTCAATTAAGCATTCTAATAAGAACCTATTAATTTGTGAATTTATATCGAGATAGAAGGTAAACGGAAAATAAGCCGCGTTACTATCTTTTTTTAATAGGAAAATTAAGTCTTTTAAAAACTACGTTTATAGATCTCGGGGTCATGACATTACTATGCATGACCCTTTGAACTCGACTAAGTAGGTCCACGGCCTCTGCGCAAGGAAACCAAAAATATCAAAAGCAAATGGGATAAACACGTGTTGGTTGTCAAGGCACGCTTTTTCGTGTTTGGTCACTTTGCCCGAACCAGCTTTTAAGCAGCTTAACTCACCGTGCAAGCACTGCCCTCTAAACGCACAAGCGGGGAAACCCATGTTAGATTCACACATGCATGTTTTCCTCTATCCATCCAAAGACCAAAATCTCGGCTGGTCTAATGGTAGATCTCTCTTCCAATGGGTCAGTTAAGAAATTCACGGGTGTCTCTTTCTTAGTAGAAATACCAACACTTGAATATGTCAAAAAGGACATCCCTAACCAAATCATGTCGGTACTTGAACCCCGGGAGCTCTTTACAATGAATTAGATGCTCCCCAAAAGAATCCAAACACGCTTTATGACAAAAAAGGGCATATCTCATCAACTGGAGATAAAAGAATCATGAGTCGATACTTAAGGACAGTACTTATTAGTGAATGGATATTGAGCACTCGCCAATGGATATTGGGCATTAGGGGGCGCTGTCCTTATTAGTGAAACCCCTGAAGTCGAAGTTTAGCATCGTATCACGAAGACAAGCCAAAACACAAACATAATCAGAATCCATACCACATATGCCACTATCTCTTAAGACGTGGATCTGTAGCACCCAAGATTCGGCCCTGGAGGCATGTCCTCAAGCCAAATAAAAGTTTGGCAATGCCCATACGGGATCGAAGCAATAGTAGTTTACTCTACGGGTCACCTAGTTTGGGTAGAAGACGCATCAAATCTACAACATTAGCATCTCTTTTATTTTCCAACCCACTAATAAAGCTTGCGTCTCTACTACCCCCCCCCCCCCAGAAGCTTCACCCCCAATAATGGTCTCCCGATGTCCATAGGAAATTATCGCTCACGAAACTTGCTATCATCACAAGAAGGCCAAAATAGCTCAGGTTTCTTAATATTTAGTTCAAGACCCAATGTTGGACCCGTCACCTTAATGATGTCCAACACTCTAGCCACTTCTTCTGAATCTCCAATGGCAGTTTCATCGTCAAGATACCAAGCATGAAGAAGAAGCTTGCATTTGTCTCTAATCTGATGCACAAGGGGATGCAAAACAAGAGTGAAAAGAAGTGGTCCCAATGGGCCCCCTTGTTGAACTCCCGTGGTGGACCAAATGTGTCTATTTCCAAGTTACAATCTTATTAGTTGCCCGTATAGAAATTCTACCCACAAAGAAGAAGGCACCACATCCTGACCTCATGAAGTAAGGTTGTTCTATCCACTTGATTAAAAGCATTAGAAAAATCTGCAATAAGCATTGCAAGAGACCCATCAGTGTGACGTTCATTTAAAACCATGTTGACGCTGTGTAAAATGGCCTCAATGCCACCCGACACACCGACCCCAAACTGAAAATCATTAAGGTACTTGGTCATTTCTTTACCAACACCCTTCATAGCAACCTTGGAAACCAAACGCCGCCATATAATACCCATTGCAATAGGTCTAATCCCGTTGTCAGGTTTTCGGAGCGGTGTAAGGGAGCAGACGCAACAAACTCTGCCAAACTTGATGGGAATTTCCCCCGAACAATAAGTTGACTACCGCAGTGATAGCGCATAAGAGATCAGTGGATATAGCAGACCTCACTCCACATAAAGCATCCAAAATGTGTTGTGCCCTCAAGCCATCCCTCCCACACGAGGTCCCTTTAGGAAACGATTTAATACAACCAAGAACACTATCCACCTCTGCCACAAGGGGAGGCTCAAAATATATCGTACCTAGCATATATGGAGGTTCTCTGTACGAATGTTTAGGCTCTAAAGCCCACATGGTATTACCATGGTACATAGCAACACTAGATGAACACATTCACTACAGCTATAAAGTGGCCATCTGCAACCTTCCGAAGACACTGCCAAACATTGGTGTTACTAAGAGTACTCTCCTCAGGATTATCAACGACTCCTTGAACTAGAGACTCTAAAGTAGGACTATCAAATATATTTTGAACTAACATGAAAATGCCATCTTCTTTCCCCCACGTGGCTAAAGTGTAACAACCCGACTTTTTGGATCGTTACCTATCGCTGTCGTTTCTTTTGAAACCGCTTGTACTCCTGGGATTCGATTTACGTAAATGGTTAAGACTATATTTTCAACGTATATTACAACGCTTACTCAAATCACAGTTATCGCATTTAAACGCTTATTATAACGCTTACCACTTAAACACATTTTATCGCATTTTACATCGCTTATTTAGACTAAACGCTATCACAACGCAAACTCAACGCAGACTCGAAACGCGGATCATTTATGTTTTGTGTGTTATTTGTGTGATTATTTGTTAAATGTTATGTGGTTATCAACGCAACGCTTACACGCTTAAACGCTCACTCGCAACTCGATTAAACGCAACGCAACGCTTAATAAACGAACCAAAGTTGGAAAACTAACAAACGCAACCAGGCCGTCCAAATGGACATCCGCTCGAATGACCATCCGCCCGGATGACCATCCGACCGGATGGCCATTCGACCGGACGGAGCCATCCGACACCACCTTTCTCCACCGACTTAAACCCTCGCACACCCTCTATAAATACCGACGTACACCTCCATTCTCTGACTTTGACACTTCCATCCGCTCACAGGCTCTCAGTCGCGATTTAAGGCCTTCTTGTAAGCTTTTTTCCTCAAATCTTCTCTAATCACTTCTACATCATCTTCTTCATCAAAATAACACACAAACACTAAGTTTTTCTCGAAAATCATCTGATTTGGACCTCTTAAAGGTGGTTTCCACTCGGTTGCTTATGCAAACTGTTGTGGGGCATCATTTAATCAAAATTGGTTCCAGATCTAACGGGTTTTCACACTTTTCAACTAAGTTATGAAAGATTTCAACACTTTTCATCTGTTTTCGACTTTTCTTCAATTTTCTACACAATATTGATGGAATCTGGACTTAATCAGACTCTCGACTCGTTCCTTAGTCGAAAGCCGACTTAAAAACGGATTTCCACCGGAGAAATGGACCGATTTGTGGGTCAAACATGAATCTTCATCAAGAACAGTGCGTTTGACCAAATGGGCTGAGACCATCCGATCGAATGAGCTAGGTTTGGTATGTTCCCGTTGTTTGACATGTCGTCACGCCGTCTCCATTAACTCAAACACTTTTACTTAGAAAATTGTACAAAAACTTCAAACTACAGATCACTTGTTCGAATGGCCATCCGTCCGGATGACCATCCGACCAGATGACTTGACCCTTATAATTTCCATTGTTTAAACATTTATAACTAAACTTCGAATTTTTAACGATTTACAAACACTCACACACTCATTCGAATGGCCATCCGCTCGGATGACCATCCATCCGGATGACCATCCATCCGAATGACCGTCCGTTCGAATGGGACCCATCCGTTCGGATCATCAGTCGAACAGTTATCCCGCCCGACATTCTGTTTACGACCATTCGAAGACTTATGCTTCTATTCCCGTGCACAGGCTAATTCAACGCGCTCCCTTCAATCTAATCCAACTTGTGTTTACTTGCTAAACACACACAGAGAGTATACTCGAACCCATTTTCATTTAACGCACTTTTGGGTGTTACATATGTTCTATATGAAAACACACCACACAACGCAAACACTTTATGAACGCTAACCGCTGCCGCATGCTATACGTGATCTTGAATGCTTGTACTATGCTTATACAATGTTACACTAGACCGCCTCTAGGAACGACAGTACTATAGTTTGACTCAGCACCTGTTGTGAATAGGGGTTGCTAGGGATCACATTACTTTACTTCACGTGTTCGCATCGGTGAACATGTGTCATGCATACTCTACAACGCAGTCTCGTGGTTAGGTTGTATCATTGTTTGATAGTTACATGCTTCGCCTGTTACGTGATACATGCTGGTTATGCGTAAATGCTTTTCATGCTATTATTATGCAAACTTGTGTACTCACCTTTACTTTATGTATTGACTTTATTTTAACGTATGCGACAGGTGAATTTGGATGTTATGCTGGAATCAAGTTAGGAAGTCTAGAAACCCACTAAATAAAATCTGAGTCATCGG
Source organism: Helianthus annuus (assembly GCF_002127325.2). NCBI lineage: Eukaryota > Viridiplantae > Streptophyta > Magnoliopsida > Asterales > Asteraceae > Helianthus > Helianthus annuus. Next base: position 50,085,934 of record NC_035445.2, read on the forward strand.
AATGGAACTTGTTTTTCAGACTGATATTTGTAATGACTGTTATGCTTTATATGTTTAATAGTATGGGATATTGAACCTTAAATATATTGTCATTAATAGTTGTTATGGATTCTCATGAACAATCTGTTTCACTCAGTGCCACGCCCCGATGATTTCGCCATCGGTTGGGGTGTGACAGATTGGTATCAGAGCCATAACTATAGGGAATTAGGTCGAGTCGTGTAGAATTGACATAGTCTATAGTCTAAGTACCAATAAACCAGCTTCCTGCCAACCCAGTAGGGGTTAGTACGAGCCCGCTTATTATACTCTCGATCGACCTCGCGAAAACTACATCTTCGTGCGAACACACATACTACAACTTCGTACGAAGAAGCCTTTCCTAAGGCGAAACACTACATGCCTTTCCTAAGGCTACCGCAATACACACGTTTTCAAAAACACTCACATAACACAACCGAGTGATTGGGTCAAGATTAGGTGTGAAAACCAAGAACTCTCGATAAGATCACTCATTCTACGCGCATTTTTACTCTCAGCATGAGAATCTTCGTTGAGTTAGGAGTGACATCCACATCTCGACAAAATTATCCATCTCTATGTCGTGGTTTTGCCACACTTTTAGGAACGAAGTTGTTAAGTTAGGGGTGAAACCCGCATCTTAATGACCTGTTCCACTCCCTACTTTGATTTTACAAACTCTCACAAAGTCTCGACTGTTCCACTGACTCGAGTCATGTAGTAACTGGAAGGATGAGTGCCGTTCACCGTGTTTTGGTGAGAGCACAGTCTATTAGGTCAAAGTGTGTACTCGAACTCATTGGGAATAATCGAATCACTTTGGGTAGTCGATGTCTAACACCCAGGACACTCCATTTTATCTCTAGCCTGCAATCGCCGATTTCACATGTTATCGATTTTATGTGTTTATACGTTTCGATTTTTGGAGATTATACGCTTTTCCGCTCCTCGCTTTACAAAACGCGCACAACTCGTACAGTTTCCGTAATCTCAAACTAATCGCAAAACAAACTAAGAACTCTCGTACTCTATACTACTCGCTACACTACTCGCTATCGCTCACAACTCTCGAACGCGCTACGCTACCTTGATAGATAGGTGAATACGTGCAAAATATGTAGGTAAATACGTGCAAAATATGTGATTACATGGATTATGTGCTCCTATGTGCTTACGTGCTTATGTGTTTATGTACCGACGTGTTCCTGCGCTTTACCTAATAATAATTATAATAATAATAATAATAATAATAATAATAATAATAATAATAATAATAATAATAATAATAATAATAATAATAATAATAAGTATGTTGATTAAACGCTAAACTTTCAAACCTAACACGATATAATCGAATCTCGTCTAATTCATATGACGATGTCTGCTGCAGAATCTGCACTCGATAATGTCGTCATTTAGATCTTATACTCAACGTGCTGCCCGCCGAAACCATGCTGAGAAGTGTACCGCTTCTCTTGTAGCCAAGGTCATACCTCATATTGTTAGTGAAATCAGCGAGGTCAGCAGCAAATCTTCTGTCGAGTCAAAGAGCGACGCACCTCGAGCACCCTTCAGCTTTAAGCAATTCAAGGCCTGCGGTCCTACAAACTTCACTGGTGAAGATGGACCCAGTGCTATATTCTAGTAGTTTGACTCTATCGAGGTCACCTTCAGGCAAAGCGAATGCCCAGAAAACCTACGTACAGTGAATGCTACTGGAGTTTTCCAATCCAGGGTGCTGGATTGGTGGACTGCTGAGCGCAACAGGCGCGGTAACGATGCAGCTTATGGTTTCTCATGGGAGGAACTCAGGGATCTTATGATGAAGGAGTTCTGCCCTCCTCACTAGGTTCAAAAGCTGGAGAATGAGTTCTGGCATATCAAGCAGGAAGGAGGTGACAACGCTGGTCTCACTGCTCGCTTTAAGCAGCTGAGTATTATCTGTCCTATTCAGGTGGCCAAGCCTGATATGACAATCAAAAACTACATTCGAGCTCTCACAGACTGTGTAGCTGACTTTGTCTAGGCAGCAAAACCTGCTACTATTGAGGAAACCTACCAACACGCAGATGAGATCAACGACAAGCGAGTCTTGGCTGGATACTTCAAAACCTCAACCAAGAGCCTCAATCAAGCAACTGCTACTCCAGCTACCGACAATGCAGGATCTCAAGGTTCAAAGTCTTCATGTCAGAATCGTAAGTGAAAGAACAACAACAACAAGAACTATGCTACTACCGCCGCCCCAGTCAACACCGTCCCCGTACAACCCGGCAACCAGAATCGCCAAGCTAGTGTTACCAACGCACCTCCTGCAAAGCGTGCGTACACTGGTATCCACCCTCTGTGCCATACTTGCGCCTATCATCATCTGACAGGGGTGAACTGTCGTTTCTGTGCAAACTGCAACATCTATGGGCACTTTACCGCTCACTGCTGTTCAGGCCCACGCCAGTAAGCTGCTCAAGCTCCTCCAGCACCACCAGCTCAACCTCTCGCTGTTCAGGGTAACCCCACAGTTCCAGCACCCGTTGATAATGCTCGAACCTGCTACACTTGTGGTGACCCTAACCATTTTGCTAATGTCTGCCCTCTCCGCGTTGTGAAACAAGAGCCCCAGTAGCAGCAACCCCCGCAACAACAACAACAACAACAGCAGCAACAGCAACCTCAGCAGCAGCAACAGCAGCCACAGTAAGCAGCCCGCGGAAGGACTTTCAACATCAACGTTCACCAGGCTTAGACTGACAACAATGTTGTCAATGGTACGCTCCTTGTTAACGGTATCTATGCTTCGTGTTTGTTTGATACTGGAGCCGATAACTGTTTTGTGTCATTAGAATTCGAAAAGCTCCTAAAACGTAAACGCGCTAATATCCTGATGACCTTCGACGTAGAAATTGCCACCGGCAGAACCGTCACTGTCAGTTCCCTTCTCCGTAATTGTACTCTCGAACTCAATAACCACGTCTTCCTGATCGATCTCATTCCGATGCAACTTGGTAGTTTCGATGTCATAGTGGGCATGGACTTTCTTCATGAAAAACGTGTCAAAGTCGTTTGTTTCGAAAAGATGATTCGTTTCTCTCTCTCAAATGGTGACCAATTATGTGTTTGTGGTGAAGTATCCTCGAAAGAACTAAAGCTTATGTCGTGCATTCAAGCAAGCAAGTATCTCCGCAAGGAATACTTGGCTTTCTTAGCCCATATTGTAGTAGCGAAGGAGGAAAAGAAAACTGTGAAGGACGTTCTCGTTGTTCGTGATTTTCCTAATGTCTTTCCTGATGATTTACCTGGTCTACCCCCTACCCGTGATATCGACTTTCGTATCGACCTTATTCCTGGAGCTAACCCTGTTGCCAAAGCTTCTTACCGCCTCGCACCGTCCGAAATGCATGAACTTTCTAGTCAACTCCAGGAGTTACTTGATAAAGGCTTCATACGCCCTAGCACATCACCATGGGGCGCACCTGTCCTTTTCGTGAAAAAGAAGGATGGATCATTCCGAATGTGCATCGATTATAGGGAACTCAATAAGCTCACAATCAAGAATCACTACCCTATACCCCGAATTGACGATTTATTTGACCAACTACAAGGCGCTACGTGTTTTTCTAAGATCGATCTATGTTCTGGCTATCATCAACTGCGAATTCAGGAGCAAGACATCCCTAAAACCGCTTTCCGTACCCGTTATGGTCATTATGAATTCGTGGTCATGCCTTTTGGTCTTACAAACGCACCCTCGCTCTTCATGGATTTGATGAACTGTATGTGTAAACCCTTCCTTGATCGTTTTGTTATCGTGTTTATCGATGATATCCTTATCTATTCAAAGTCGAGAGCCGAACACGCGCAACATCTCCGTTTAGTTCTCGAGCTTCTCCATGGGAATCGCCTCTACGCCAAGTTCTCCAAGTGTGAATTTTGGCTCGAGGAGGTTTAATTCCTCGGTCACATCGTCAACAGTCTAGGAATTCACGTCGATCCTGTGAAAATTGAAGCAGTTAAGAGTTGGATTACACCGAAAACCCCGTCCGAAGTTCGTTCTTTTCTCGGATTGGCGGGTTATTACCATCGATTTATCGCTGATTTCTCTAAAATCGTCGTTCTTCTCACCTCCCTAACGCATAAGGACAAGTCTTTTGTTTGGGGAACCGAACAAGAGGATGCCTTTCAAACTCTCAAGTGTATGCTTTTCAACGCTCCCGTACTCACGCTTCCCGACGGAAATGACGACTTTGTTGTTTATTGCGATGCCTCTAACCTAGGTCTTGGTTGTGTCCTTATGCAACGAGACAAGGTTATCGCGTATGCGTCTCGCCAACTCAAGGTCTACGAGAAGAACTACACAACCCATGATCTCGAACTCGGTGCAGTTGTTTTTGCGTTAAAGATTTGGCAGCACTACCTATATGGTACCAAGTGTACGGTCTTCACCGACCATAAGAGCCTACAACACATCTTGAACCAGAAAGAAATAAACATGCGCCAACGCAAATTGGTTGAACTTCTCAACGACTACGACTGTGAGATACGCTACCACCCAGGCAAGGCAAACATCGTCGCTGACGCTCTTAGTCGACGAAGCTATTTACATAGTGTTCATAATGTCCAAGCCCAACACGACCTCGAAGCCCTCATTCGCGACGCTAAACACGCCTGTTTTCTCGAGAACACCTTAAAGGAAGAAAGAATATGTGGAACCAAAAACCAACTAATGAATAAACCTAAGGGTATTTTTCACTATCTCGACCGTATTTGGATCCCTAGTCGCAATAATCTCTGAGAGATTTTGCTGGCTGAAGCCCACAAATCTCGATATTCTATTCACCCCTGTGCCGACAAGATGTACCAGGACCTCCGTGCCAGGTATTGGTGGCCAGGAATGAAGAAGGATATCGCTCTCTATGTTTTGAAGTGCCTAACTTGCTCGAAAGTTAAGGCCAAACACCAACGACCCTCTGGCTTACTCGAACAACCCGAAATCCCAATGTGGAAATAGGAGAGTATAGCTGTGGATTTCATTACGAAACTCCCTCGCACTCCATCAGGTCACGATAGCATTTGGGTTATCGTCGATCGTCTTACGAAATCCTCTCACTTTATACCGATACGAGAAGACTTCAAAGTAGAACGATTAGCACGAATCTATACCGACGAAGTCATTTGTCGACATGGGACACCTCGCGACATCATCTCTGACCGCGATGGTAGATTTACTTCGCGTCTCTGGGAAATATTCCAATCCGTTCTCGGTACTACTCTTAATCTCAGTACCGCATTTCATCCCCAGACCGACGGTCAGACTGAACGCACAATCCGCACCCTTGAAGACATGCTTCGTTCGTGCGTTATAGATTTTGGTGGTAATTGGGATTCGCATTTACCTTTAGTAGAATTCTCGTACAATAACAGTTATCATGCTAGTATTCAAATGGCACCCTTTGAGGCATTATATGGTAGAAAATGTCGATCGCCTATTGTATAGCACGAGATCGGAGACGCTCAAATCACCGGCCCTGAGTTATTACAAGAAACGACCGACAAAATCCTCCAAATACGAGACAATCTCTTGAAAGCTCGGAGTCGTAAAAAGAGTTACGCCAATAAACGCCGCAAGCCCCTTGAGTTTGAAGTTGGTGATCACGTACTCCTAAAGGTTTCACCTTGGAAGGGGGTGATCCGGTTCGGCAAGAAAGGAAAACTAGCGCCACGATACGTGGGTCCCTTTAAGATTCTGGAGAGAATTGGCAAAGTGGCCTACCGACTCGAATTACCAGAGGAACTCAACAACGTACATCCGACTTTCCACGTCTCGAACCTCAAAAAGTGTCTAGTTGAAGAAAACTTTCATGTCCCCCTCAAGGACTTGCAAGTAAACGAGACTCTACACTTTGTGGAAAAGCCAGTAGAAATCATGGATCGAGAGACCAAGAAACTCCGACGCTCTCACATTCCTATAGTGAAAGTTCGCTGGGAAGGCAAACACGGCGCCGAGTTCACTTGGGAACTCGAAATTGATATGATAGCTAAATATCCACAACTCTTTGTTACGCCTGCTCCTTAATTTCGGGATGAAATCTCCTAAAGTAGGGGAGGCTGTAACAACCCGACTTTTCGGATCGTTACCTATCATGGTCGTTTCTTTTGAAACCGGTTGTACTCTTGGGATTCGATTTACGCAAAGGGTTAAGACTATATTTTCAACGTATATTACAATGCATATTACAACGCTTACTCAAATCGCAGTTATCGCTTTTAAATGCTTATTATAACGTTTACCACTTAAACGCATTTTATCGCATTTTACATTGTTTATTTAGACTAAACGCTATCACAACACAAACTCAACGCAGACTCGAAACGCGGATCATTTATGTTTTGTGTGTTATTTGTGTGATTATTTATTGAATGTTATGTGGTTAACAACGCAACGCTTACACGCTTAAACGCTCACTCGCAACTCGATTAAACGCAACACAATGCTTAACAAACGAACTAAAGTTGGAAAACTAACAAACGCAACCAGGCCGCCCGAATGGACATCCGCTCGGATAACTATCCGCCCGGTTGACCATTCGACCGGGTGGGCATTCGACCAGACAGAGCCATCCAACACCACCTTTCTCCACCAACTTAAACCCTCGCTCACCCTCTATAAATACTGCGGTACACCTCCATTCTCTGACTTTGACACTTCCATCCGCTCACACACACTCAGTCACTCTCAGTCGCGATTCAAGGCCTTCTTGTAAGCTTTTTCCCTCAAATCTTCTCTAATCTTCATCTCTAATCACTTCTACATCATCTTCTTCATCAAAATCACACACAAACACTAACTTTTTCTCGAAAATCATCTGATTTGGACCTCTTGAAGGTGGTTTCCACTCGTTTGCTTATGCAAACAGTTGTGGGGCATCATTTAATCAAGATTGGTTCCACATCTAAAGGATTTTCACACTTTTCAACTAAGTTATGAAAGATTTCAACACTTTTCATCTATTTTTGACTTTTCTTCAATTTTCTACACAATATTGATGGAATCTGGACTCAATCAGACTCTCGACTTGTTCCTTTGTTGAAAGCCAACTTAAAAACGGATTTCCATCGGAGAAATGGACCGATTTGCGGGTCAAACATGAATCTTCATCAAGAACAGTGCGTTTGACCAAATGGACTGAGACCATCCAATCGAATGAGCTAGGCTTCGTATATTCCCATTGTTTGACACGCCGTCTCCGTTAACTCAAAAACTTTTACTTAGAAAATTGTACAAAAACTTCAAACTACAGATCACTCGCTTGAATGGCCATCCGTTCGGATGACCATCCGACCGGATGACCTGACCCTTATAATTTCCGTTGTTTAAACACTTATAACTAAACTTCGAATTTTTAATGATTTACAAACACTCACACACTCATTCAAATGGCCATCCATTCGAATTGCCATCCGCTTAGATGACCATCTGTTCAGATGGGACCCATCTGTTCGGATCATCAGTCGAACATTTATCCCGCCCGACATTTTGTTTATGACCATTCGAAGACTTATGCTTCTGTTCTTGTGCACAGGCTAATTCAACGTGCTCTCTTCAGTCCAATCCAGCTTGTGTTTACTTGCTAAACACACACAGTGAGTATACTCGAACCCATTTTCATTTAACGCACTTTTGGGTGTTACATACGTTCTATATCAAAACACAACACACAACGCAAACACTTTATGAATGCTAGCCGCTCCCGCATGCTATACGTAAAGGGTGATAATGACGTGAAAGACATATGAATAAGGATTTGTATTTCTTGAGAAAGTCCTTGGTACGAAGGACGAATGTATTGTTGATGTCTAAGATGACATGACACATCTGTGTATTCTCTTCGTCCTTACGACTTCTAATTGAGAACTCTAAATGTTGATTTTTTTTTGTTGGAGTTTCCCTGGACAGAGTTCCGACCCATTATGAAATAATCTAATTTTTTATTTTTTTCTTAACTTGAATTAAAAATTAAACTTGATCCAACTGAAGAAACTATATAGAATTTCTTTCGGAACCCAAAAAGTTGATAATTAAAACAAACATGTTGCCAATAAAATATCTATCCAACAAGTGGACAAGTGAGAAAAGAATTTACAGAAGGATAAAGATTCTAAAAGCCAAATGTATGGCATAAAATCTCTAAATGTACATATTATTTTTATGTGTAAACAAGATATTAGACAAAGTCTTTCCACCCCAATTTCACATGTTGTCACACCCCGATATTTCCACATATTATCGGTGGGCCCGGCGGGGAGTATCGTGACGTAGTTGATATCATCATTGTCAATACACACAATATAATAGCACAGCAGAAGGCTTGGTAAACAAACTATTACAAACCAAAATGTCTGAGTGTCCGAATGAAAGAATATACAGACTGGATTGTAATAAGATCCACAGGTGGATTATCAAAATACAAAGAAACAAAATAACAGACTTTAGGTATCTTAGGGATTTGCAAGATACTCTTATATGACACCTAATAGCTCCAGCCTATTTACGAGAGGTACCTGTCAATCAGTCTTTAAGAAAATACGTCAGTTTACACTGGTAAATACAATTAACTGACTCTATTGAAAACATTTATGAAAATTGATTTAAGTGCACAAGGCACAAATCATTTATAACTTGGGACAATTATTTAAAGATAATCTTGTATACAGATTTACATGTTTGTCATACGATTGGGGTTGGTTGGAAGCCGGCCATGATTAACCGACTCACCACTTATAGAACCCACAAAGGAGTTATCCCCAACATGTGGGTTTATATTTTAGCATTTGCATCTGTCAGGTGTATGCCTACACCCCGTGCATAAGTCGTGACCATTTTCAAATGAAATGAGCCAAGGATATCCAGGACACGGTCGAATTAACCCCCAATGTTCATGTTATCAAACAAGACAGATTAAAACGGGTTATGTAAATTTATTAATCATAATCTGATTAAATGATTTCATACCCGACCAAGTGGTATTATTATAATACCATATCCCAAGCCCGTATAAGGGAAAATAAGTTAAAAGTATTTACGTGAGCTAATATGAAAGGTAACTCAGCAGTATAATCCTAAAGCTTTATGATGGTACCTTCTACTGGATGCTACTTAATCTGTATAGAAGGTTTAGGGGCTGTTTGGTAGCCTCTGAATGGCCATTAAGAGACTACATCTTAATGGAACCATTAAGAATTTTACCAATGAGAAGGTAGAAGAATGTGACATGTGATGATTTACAATTCAGAGGTTACCTCTTAATCATTCAGACTTGAGGTTACCTCTTATTCATTCAGAGGTTTTAAACCATTAAGAGGTAGCATCTGAATGGTCATCAAGATGCTACCAAACAGCCCCTTAATAACCTATTAGGATGCTAACGGGTTTAGACCCGACAAGCTAGAAAGAAACTTTACGGTTCTAAACGCTAGATTAAGCGGAGACCGGAATAGAATGTGGTTTAGACCCGACAAGCTTGGATACTTGTATAATATGGGTAAGCTAATCACATTCTGGAATTTGAGGATTTAATGATAAGGTTAAACCCGTTTCGGCTATTTTACGTAAACTAGTCACATAAACCGATCCGAACGCATAAACGCGTAACGGGTAACCAAATGAATTCTATACAGGTCTTAAATGTTATTATGCTTAAAATATGTTAATACATAAGTAGGATGTTAACATATATGCCCAAAAAGTATTTAAAACCAATTTAAGTCCCGTAAGGGCATTTTGGTAATTTTAATGCTTATAAAAGAGATTTTATGACAAACTGAAGTTCTGGTCTTTTGTAGTCAGTAAAAATATTTAACTTATCTCATTACATCAATAAGATATTACATATATGTGAGGTTTACCATTTATGGCCAAACTATGCACCGAAAGGGCATTTTGGTCATTACACATAAGCTTTTAAGGGCATTTTTGGAAACCTGAGTTCATAACTTATACCTACTGTAATAATATTTAAATTTGTTTAAAAATTCCGTAGGTAACAAGTCTTAGATGTTAAATATGGTTTTAAACCATAATATGCACATAATTAGTGTAAAACTCGCTAATTGACGATAATTAAGATGTTTATGTAAATTTGAGATTTTGATCAGTTTTAAATGCTCAAAATAATTTATTTAATGTATGAAATCAGTAGGAAAAGGTTTGGCATTCAAATCATTTGTTAATCTCATTTTATGCCTGAAAAGGGTATTATCGTCATTAACCGAATTACACAAGAACTCTATGTTTTAAACAGATTATAATCTGACCAAAAATCTTAAAATTTCTTAAAAATAATATCTTAATAGTAGGTAATGAGTTTTGGTTCAAAATCTAAGTTTAAACATGCATTATGCAAGATATCGCAAATTAATTAATAAAAAGCTTCTAATTACGATATCGAGCATAACTTCTATTTGGGACCAAGAACTGATGTCAAATTTTTGGGACAAGTTTAAATATCAGTAGCAAAGGTTTTTGTCCTCTCACATTTCTAAAAATCTCATTTATGTGTCAAAAGGGCATTTACGGCATTTATAAGCATATTAACAAACAAGTGCATATAATTCAAACCACTAAGGACCCAGCAATATAACTCCAGGGGGTTATACTACTAAATAATGTGGTCCTAATGGAAGCTTAAAAATGGGAGAATTAAGCTTAAACGGGACAGAACTGAAAGTCAAAGCAAAAGTCAAGCTTTTGCGACTTTCGGTTATAAACTGACCTTAGACTGATAATTGTCGGGTTAGGACTGATTAAACATGTTCTAATACTAATTACCAAATCATTAGAATGTTAAAATATAATTTAGAACCTCTGTTTTATTAATTTAAATCATTTTTAAACTTCCTGTCCAGTTTGACTTTTTGTCAAAATAGTTTGACCCGACAATTAACTAGTCAAACGAAATAATTAGGAGGTGCCCTTTTAAGGGTTAATCACCTACCTTAATATGGTTCCATAACCACTTTCATTTCGGTCAGTGGCTGGACCATTTATGATTAAAACGAAAATCAAAGCTTAATTACGATATATTTGACTTTTTGGTTTTTAAGCTAATCAAATGGACTAAACAGGGACTAAGACACTTACATAAGGTCCTTGCTAGGGCTGGCAATTTGACACGAATACACGACACGAACCTACACGAAGTTAACAGGTATCGTGTATGGCCTTAACAGGTATCGTGTACCAAACAGGTAGACACGAGATTACCTGTTAATTTTCGTGTATAAACAAGTTAAATACCTGTTTACCTGTTAATACCCGTTAGTACACGATAACAAACTAAATTAATTAAAACTTATCAACCATGTGCGTGTGGGTTCCTTAATTTCTTTCTATTTTCATTCCTCATTCAATTAAAAAAAAATTAAAACCCTAAACTCCCTCTGTAACTCTCAGATAGCATGTCGTGTTCCTATTTTTGTTTGTGTTAACAGGTATTAACAGGTAATTTTCGTGTATAACAGTCGAACAGTCGTGTTAACAGGTATTAACAGGTAATTTTTGTGTATATCGTGTTGTGTTCGTGTTTGAAAAAAAGGGCACGATAAGTTATCCTGTCGTGTTCATGTATATAAGTAAAAAGTTGTGAACTTTTACATGCATATAAGTAAACCCGACACTAGACTCAAACTACTATCCTAAAAACACTTCTAGACTCACGACTCGAACGAACTACGACTCAATGTACACTATCTCCTCCCGGCACTTTAATTGTCCTCAATTAAGCATAAGTGCCAAAATATCCCCACACTTGAGGCGAAAACACGTGAGAGTTGGACATTTAAAACCTTAACATAACATTTGAAGCAACAAAATCTGTTAAGGAAACTAAATTCGTTTGCAAAAATCAGTTCAAAAACTTATTTTTTTTAGCAAAAATCCATAGTTACACCCAAACAAACCCGCAAAGCTTAAACATGATGCGTAGTGGTCCAAACATACCCCAAACGTGCTAAACAACCTCAAGCAAACCAACCCGAACCATCCGCAGACCCGATTTGTATGTAACATCCAAACCTTACCACCTACATACCACTAACATGACAAAGAGGAGCAAAAATTCTAACTTTAAGACCCTACACAAACCCTAACACCAAGACAAGACTGACCCGACACTAAAACAAGGCAATAAAGCTACCTACTAGTGAGAAATTACAAGAAACATACCTTGGAATCGGATTGAACAAAAAAAAATTGAGGTCTTGAACTTTTTGCACACGAACTTGCCCAAAATCGCGAAAATGGGGTGAAAAATCGGGTGAAATAGATGGCTAAGATTGTGGGGAACGTGATTGTGGTGATTTTGGAAGAAAAATGGAGCGATTTGGTGAAGAAACGAGTGAGATATGGTGAAAATGGCGAAATTCGCGTTTTAGGGTTTGGAAAGGGGAAAGGAAGGGTTTCAGCGAACAGGTTCAAGTTAAAACTGATTTTAAAAGGGCCAGGGGGGCGTCGCGTGACGCGACAGGGGGTCACCCAGGCCTCGCGTAACGCGGCGGTTCTGAAAACAATTAATTTGAACCCTTAACCCCTCGCGTGACGCGAAGGAGCTAGGCGTCGCGCGAGGGTCTGTTTTTGGCAGAATGTTGCGTGAAAAATTCTTGTTCATGCCTTAGAAAAATTTTCAACTCTTTCCCAACCCAACCAAAAACCTCAAAATTTTTTCTAAGTGTTTAAAACACTTACCTGGGATCTCTTTTCTCGTGCATTCTCCGTTCCGTAGCGATGATGAAACCTGCAAAATTCTCAACGACACAAAACACAAACCGAAAAACTACAAAAAAAAAAAACTATGAAAAACACGAAAAATTAAGAAATTTACAAACGGTACATACTCTACACGCGAAGCTTTTCGCGCTCACTGTTCGGCAAAGGTAGGTGGGTCCTCTAGAGGAATTTCTTCCTCTTCAGTAGTATCAATAGGACCTCCCAGGTAATGTTTCAGTCTATGGCCGTTTACCTTCCACACACCTTTGTCGACCTCATCGTATAGCTCAACCGTGCCGTATGGAAACACTTCTTTCACCACATACGGGCCACTCCACCTCGATTTCAATTTTCCTGCTATCAATTTCAACCGTGAGTTGAACAAAAGTACTTTATCACCTACCTTAAAATCTTTCAAACCTCTCAACCGCCTATCATGCAATGCCTTAGTTTTCTCCTTGATACTCCATGATCTTTCATAAGCGGCATCCCTCAATGCTTCCAACTCATGAATATGGAAGAATCTCCTCCTTGCGGCTTCGGTAAGGTCAAGGTTTACGGTTTTTAATGCCCACAACGCCCTATGCTCTAATTCTACCGGAAGATGGCAAGCTTTGCCATACACGATCATAAAGGGTGTTGTGCCTAACGGTGTCTTATAGGCGGTACGGAATGCCCACAAAGCATCGTCGAGCTTTTCCGACCAATCCTTTCTACTTTTTCCTACCGTTTTCTCTAAGATCCTCTTCACCCCTCGGTTAGCATTCTCTACTTGGCCACTAGTTTGCGGGTGGTACGCGGTAGAAAGACGATGAGTGACACCGTAGCGTGCAAGTGCCTTTTCCATGGTGGAATTGCAAAAATGCGTGCCACGGTCACTTATGATAGCTTTAGGGACTCCGAAACGCGTGAACAACTTCTTAAGGAATCTCACCACCACTCGGGCATCATTGGTGGGCAAAGCTTGAGCTTCGACCCACTTCGAAACGTAGTCAATGGCCACGAGGATGTACCTATTCCCACTAGAGGATGGGAAAGGTCCCATGAAGTCAATGCCCCATACGTCAAAGATTTCCAAGACTTGGATGGGATTTTGAGGCATTTCATCCTTGGATGAGATGTTGCCGGTACGTTGGCAACGGTCACAAGTCCTAACAAACTCTACGGCATCCTTAACTACCGTTGGCCAATAAAACCCACTATCAAAAACCTTTTGTGCCGTCACATTCGCTCCGTGATGGCCCCCCGTTAAACCCTCGTGCACATGTCTAAGGATGTCTAAACCATCCTCCTTTGAAACGCATCTCCTAAGCACTCTATCTCCACCTATCCTAAAGAGGTAAGGGTCATCCCAAATATACTTCCTAGCCTCCCTAAGAAGCTTTTTCTTTTGTTGGTAGGACATACCCCTCACAAGATCTCCGGTTGCCAAATAGTTTGCCAAATCCGAAAACCATGGCAAACCCTCTACCTCGGCACTAACAAAATCTATGGTTTCGTGGGGAAAGGTATCTCCTATGGAATCCTCACGAACCTCCTCTCTCTTTGGATCCTCTAATCGTGACAAGTGGTCGGCGGCCACGTTTTCTGCTCCCTTTTTATCCTTAATTTCTATATCGAACTCGGAGAGCAAAAGAATCCATCTAATAAGACGCGGCTTTGCGTCTTTCTTTTGAAACAGAAATCGCAAAGCGGAATGGTCGGTGAACACGGTGGTTTTAGAAAGCACGAGATATGAGCGAAACTTGTCAAACGCAAACACTACGGCTAAGAGTTCCTTTTCCGTCGTGGTATAGTTCTCTTGAGCATCGTTTAGAGTTTTGCTCGCGTAGTAGATCGGATGAAAGTGTTTATCGACTCTTTGACCTAGGACCGCACCTACGGCATAATCGCTTGCGTCACACATGAGCTCGAAAGGTAAGCTCCAATTGGGCGAAACAAGTATCGGGGCACTAACAAGTTTTTCTTTCAAGAAGTCGAACGCCTTGATGCACTCCTCGTCAAAGACAAAAGGTACATCCTTCTCTAAAAGCCTAGTCATCGGGCGTGTGATTTTGGAAAAATCCTTTATAAAACGCCTATAAAAGCCCGCATGACCCAAAAAGCTCCTAACGGACTTAACACTAGTAGGTGGAGGCAATCTACTTATTGTATCTATCTTGGCCCTATCCACCTCTATGCCTTCTCTCGACACCTTGTGTCCTAACACTATCCCCTCCGTCACCATAAAGTGACACTTCTCCCAATTCAACATAAGATTTGTCTCTATGCACCTCTTAAGCATCCTATCAAGATTAGAAAGACATTGGTCGAAAGTGGTGCCATAAACCGAGAAGTCATCCATGAAAACCTCTATGGAAGTCTCAAGCATGTCTTGGAATATGGCTACCATGCACCTTTGGAAAGTTGCCGGAGCGTTGCATAACCCGAAAGGCATGCGGCGATACGCATAAGTGCCGTACGGGCATGTGAATGTCGTTTTATCTTGATCCTCCGGGGCGATGGGGATCTGAAAATAACCCGAAAATCCATCGAGAAAACAATAGAATTGTTGACCCGCTAGACGCTCCAACATTTGGTCAATGAATGGTAAGGGGAAGTGGTCTTTCCGGGTGGCGTCGTTTAACTTTCGATAATCTATGCATACACGCCAACCGGTAACGGTACGGGAAGGGATTAACTCGTTCTTTTCATTCATGATCACCGTCATCCCACCCTTTTTTGGGACGACTTGGGTCGGCTAACCCATGGTGAATCGGAAATGGGGTAAATTACCCCGGCATCTAACAACTTAAGAACCTCTTTCTTAACAACCTCTTGCATGTTCGGATTAAGGCGCCTTTGAGGTTGCACCACCGGCTTATAGTCATCTTCCATGAGTATTCGGTGGGTACAATAGGCGGGGCTTATGCCCTTGATATCCGAAAGGCGCCATGCAATAGCTTCCCTATTCACTCTCAACACCTCTAATAACCTACCCTTCTCTCCCTCCTCTAACTTAGACGAAATAATGACGGGATTCTCGGAACCCTCACCTAAGAAAGCATACTCTAAGTGGGATGGGAGGATCTTGAGTTCTAAAGGGGCGGGTTTCTCTATAGGAGTACTTTCACTCTCACTCTTAATTTCACTCAATTCTAGCACTTTGGGGATCCACTCGTCCTCGTCTACCTCTTTACTCTCACTAACAATCTCCTCTACCTTCTCAACTACCTCCTCTATCCTACTCTCGACTAGGTCGGCTCCACTAATGTAGTCAAAGCAATGGTCAACACAAGATAAGAAAGACTCTATGAAATAGACCGAATGACAAGGACTACTAAGATCGTCGGAACCACTAGGGTGTTCCATGGAGCGTGCTATCTCGAAAGTCACCCTCTCCTCGCCGACTTGAAGTGTGATTTTCCCGTCGAAGACATCGATGATGGCCTTGGTGGTACACAAGAATGGGCGTCCTAGAATGATGGGAACCTTTTCGTCGGCTTCCATATCAAGAACGGCAAAGTCTACGGGGAAGACGAACTTATCCACTTTGACTAGAAGGTTTTCAATAATGCCTCGTGGATACTTAACGGACCTATCGGCTAGCGACAAAGACATGCGTGTAGGTGACAACTCTCCTAGACCTAACCTCTCATACAAAGAATATGGCATTAGGTTTATACTCGCTCCTAGGTCGGCTAGGGCCCTACACTCGGTATCACTCCCAAACAAGCACGGGATGGTAAAAAGGCCCGGATCCGTCAATTTTTCCGGAACCTTGTTCAACACTACGGCGGAACATCCTCCACTAAGGGGGATGTTAGAAACCTCTCCTAACCTATCCTTGCGTTTTAGAAGGTCTTTTAGGAATTTTGCATATTTCGGCATTGATTGAAGAGCTTCTATAAAAGGAAGGTTGATCCTGAGCTGCTTAAAGATCTCTAAAAATTTCCCGTACTCTTTGGAATAAGTTTGATTTTTAAGGCGGGAAGGAAACGGAGCACGGGAAGTATCAACATTGGGTGAAGGAACAACCTGAACGGGTTTCTTTCCTACACTCTTCTCACTCGAAGGCCCCCCGGTGTGTGCGGTACTTTCTGGGATTAACCTAGGTTGCACTTTACCGGGCGCCTCCATTTCAATCTCCTCATCTACGGGGTCCTCATCTTCTATCTCAACACTCTCGGGTCTCACTACCTCTCCTAAGGTCCTACCACTACGGGTCGAAATTGCCTTCAAAGAGCTAGATGGGTTGGGCCTTGTGTTGCCCGAAAATTGACCGGGAGGTCGTTCTTGCAACTGGCGTGCAATATCCCCAACTTGCCTTTGAAGGTCTAAGAAGCTTGAATGATTATTCTTTAGGAGCGTAGCATGGTCCTCTAATGTACGTTGGGTAGCCTGATCCTTAACCAATAATTGGGAAAGAAGGTCCTCTATCCTAGACAAACTACCACCTGACCCCTCACTCTTAGGTTGAACCTCTTGGTTTGACCCCTCACCTCTAAACTGCCCCCCTGAACCTGAACTAGCAAATTGACCTGTTTGACCCGACCCCCCACTAGAATAAAAACCTGGCCCCCTACTTTGGTATTGACCTGACGGAAAACCAGGGGGGTTACCTGAGGAGCAATAATTATTAGCACGCCAATTAGAGTTACTATTGTTGAACGGGTTAGTTGGACCCCTATTTTGACCTGCTAAATACTCGACCTGCTCTAGGGTGATGGTTGGGCAATCTATGGTGTCATGTCCCCCTCTACAAACCTCGCATCTATCTACCTTCTTCTTAATTTCTAGCAACTCTTTGGTGATATAGTCAAGCTGAGATATTACCTTTGAGTCTGAAACGACTTGATTCACCCCTCGAGAAGATGAGGAGGTAATCACAGGATTGGAATTCCTGCCGGTAGCACTATGATCTATATCAGCATGAGCGAAACTCTCAAAGAGGTCGTTGCAGTCAGCCACAGTTTTCTTTCCCATTAGGTGGCCTCCTGCGGATGTGTCGAATCGGGCCTTGCACTCAGGGGTAAGACCATTATAAAATTTTTCTACTAAGGCCCAATCCGACAGTCCATGTTGGGAACAACGCGATAGCAATGTTTGAAACCTCTCCCATGCTAAGTGATAAGGTTCGCCAGGCTCCATTCTGAAGGAATGGATCTGATCTCGAAGGCGGGATGCCTTCGCAGGTGGGAAATACTTAGCAAGGAAGGCATCTCTAAGTCCAGCCCAAGTGGTGTAAGTACCTGCCGGCTGCGAATCAAGCCAGGTGGCTGCGCGGCCAGCAAGCGAAAAGGGGAAGACTTGGAGATAGCGGGCATCAAGATTCACACCTTCGATGCCGAAGGTGCTACACAGACGGGTGAGACGGTTGATATGTGCTGGCGCGTCTTCATCATCACGACCGTGAAACTGACAAGAGTTGTTAATGGCAGTCATGATGTATGAAGGAATTTGCCAAGACTTATCATTGGTGATTTCAGGGAGGGTGATGGGTGAGTTTGCGGTAAAACCCGCGGTGGAACGCTGGTGGACAGTTTGGTTTTCGGCCATTTGGTGAACTGGTGGTGGACTAGGGTGACGGGAGGGTGGTGGGGAATTGTGGGGTGATGACTTAGGGGTAAAGTCGAAGTTCGGTGGTTTAGATGGAAGTGTAGAGTCAGAAAGGGCTAAAGATGAAGTTGGGGGTTTTCGAACCTGAGGGATTGGTGTGGAGACGGAAGACTTGTCAATTGGTGGCTTCACTGGTCCCTGCGAACGCGTGTGGGGCATGAACTGCAAAACCAAGAATAAAACAAGTAAGTCAACTCCAATAAAAGACTCAAAGAAATACGAAAAAGACACAAAAAGTACTTGGACTCCTACGACTCACAAACACACAAAAAGCACGTAACGATATCAGTTGAAATCCAAACAAAGCAGTTAACGCAATTGCCAAGAATCCCCGGCAACGGCGCCAAAAACTTGATGTGGAAAAAGTAGTTCAACTAATTAAACTAAAATTACCCTAAACTAAGACTCAAGTAATAAAAATCTAGACTTTTTAACCTGACTAAACTACTCACCGGCAAGTGTACCGGTCGACTCTAGCACAGAAAAGTAAGTCCGGATGTCGAACCCACAAGGACTCTACGAATTACGTTAACGACTCAACTTAGATTAGACACTGACACGACTAAACGAATATTGTGTTTGGGGGGTGGGGGTTTACTAAAATCCTAAAATTATGATTAAATTGAAATTAACTAAAACACAAACGAAAACTAGGGTTTTGTTTCAGATGAGATTAAGGGCTACCTAGACTTGAATCCAGTTTAACCACGAATGGACTTCTAACGGTTTTATTGTTGTATGGAGCCGGGATCGTTAAATACTAAACCTTAAGGTATTTCAATGCTAAGACTTCCCAACCCTTCTCAGGAAGAAACCTAGGAAACCCTACAAGGCTGTTATGATTACCGACTGTTAGATTTCCTCTCAGTCCTCTAACGACTCTAAAAGTGCCCTAATACGACTATCTACCTCTCAGCGCGATAATCTAAGGCAATTCTAGGTTCTGACTTGGTTTACTAGACACAACTGCAATTAGGGAACTAACTTCGACTTCTCTCAAAATCTAAATTAGCTATATACTGCACCGCGACCTAATAACTAACCCGAGCCTCTCAGCGACAAGTTAAGCAGAATTTACTTCTAATTGTATTTTAATTACTGTTTCTAAGGCTATCGGCCGATTTACCCAAAGATCACCCGAACCCGCAAGGATGCAAATAATCAACACAGATCTATTATGTGATAAAGACCGTCACTAAAATCTATGTGAAACAGCAAACAATCCACAATCAAAAGTAAATACGCACACGCACCAAATCAGAAAATCTAGAACACTTTACTTTCAAAGTCAATCCATAATTAAACAATAAAAACCGTTAATAGATCCAAACATAAACTAAACCTTCATCAAATCTAGGTAGTATCTAAGTTTAGCCAAGAAACATGTTGTTCAAATCAAACAAAACAAGTTCAAAACAAGAATTCATCATAAAGTATTGAAAACGCGAAAATAAGGAACACCGGGAGATAAAACCCGAAAGATCTTCACTCTCACGATCCAAGCTTCAACCGGATGATTCCCGTTAGCCAAAATACTCCGAAAAGCTCAAAATCTCCTCTGAAATTCGTCCTAGGGTTTCTTGATTCGCAACTAGGGTTTTCCGTTAAGTTTCTTGGTAATATTCAGTCAAACCCTAAACCCAGAAGTCAAAATCAGTCAAATAGGGACCCTCGCGTGGCGCGAGGGTGGCTAGGCGTCACGCGGCGCCTCTAAACTCAATTTCTTGATTTTTTTATTATTTTCCGAATTCCAGCTTCTCCGACGCGCGTACGAATCCCGTTTTTCTTCCGAACTGCTCGTTTTTACTCGTTTTTCAACACTTTAAGCTACGGGACCTGAAATCAAAGCTTAACGTCAGCAGTATCATAGTTCTAACCTAAAATAGACTCAAAACGACTGAAAACTGACCAAAATATACACTATAAACATATGTACTTTTCAGTACATCAACGAGAAACATCAAATTAACGGTCAAAAAGTAAAATTGAAAATATAGGACTGATCAATAATGAATTTCGACCTAGTCTGTGAAAGAATCATCATAAAATTCAAAGAAATAAAGATTTTAGATCAAAAAATGTGATCAACGACGTTTCGAATGGACGAATCAGTTTCGTGCGAAGGAGTGCTTATTCATGCGAATGAGTCATTCATCCGCACAAATGAACCCTTACCCGTTCGAAAAATCTTGTTCATCCGCACGAACCAGTCTTTCATTCGCACAAATCAATCTTCATCTGCATGGGAGGTACTCATCGGCACGAACCAGTTTATCCATTTCAAAATTAATTAGATGATCCACACGGAGGATTCATCCGCATGAATGAACATGTTTCGTTCACGTGAATGAGTCAAAATGCCTAAAAAGGACATTTTTTGATCGTGGTGACGAGACGAGTGTCTAGAAAAAATTTGGTGATTGAATTTTTTTCTAGATTTTAACGTCAAATACAAGTTATTCGAGGACACCGTTGGAGGATTCAAAGAATTGTTACAATGATGAAATCAAATAGTGTTGAAGTTAGTGGGGTAGTCATGGATATTTATGCAAAATGTTTATCATTTGGGTAAAGTGACTATTAATGGGCCAAATAGAAAAATCCGCATTGATGAAAACTGACTTTTGTGGAGCAAAATATCACATTTTCCACATAGTTGAGATTTTCAGATGATAAGGAGGACTGAATTTGCCAAGTTTGAGGGGGAATTCAGTGATGAGTTTAGAAATGTCAGAATTTGCCAAAAATGAGAGGGAATAAAATTTTTCAAAATATTACAACAGTTTTGGAAATTCAGACGGGAAAAAAGGTGCAACAGTATTCGGATGGTTCCGACTCAAAGTGTTTGGGGATGCAGAGTGTCACACCCAAACCGATGGCAGAAAATCGAGATGAGACGAAAACGAGATTGCAAGAGACTTCATAATACTATGTGACAATATAGATTAAATTTAAATTTCATTGCAAAACTAAGTGCCATACAAGATTCAAATAAAAGAACAACATTGTCTCAAAACAAATATAACATCGAAATAGTAATTTAATCTAGGTGTGTATCTAGTCCACCTAAATCTTGTTTCATCTTGTAACATCATCTCATCAATCAACCTGCAACATGTATTAAAATATATCAACAAAAAGTTGGCGAGTATACAAGTTTTGTTACATAGCATAATATAGATTAAAATCATTCAAAGTCTCATATCCAACATGAATCATAATATGCAAGTTCACTAGCATGCCGAAACAGTGTACTATATGTTCAAACCCAAGATTCCAATGGGTTAATATAGCCTATCCCGAAGAATAGCGGGAGGTTAGCATGTTTATCTTAACAATACCCCAAGTCTCGTGGGCGGTGCGTTAATCCTATAGCGCTATAATTGTTAAGGTAGGCTAGCAAAGTTAATGAAGCATATAATCGACACAAATAGTTTACATTAGCATACAAGTCTAACAATCATCATATAGTTTCATGTTAAGCATGGATAGAGTTTAAAATAGTTCCATGTGAAGTGTAATTTGGTAATCATACATGTTGCACCCAAAAGTGATAAAAAGGAAAACGGGATTAAGTATACTCACGGTTTTACAAGTTTTCAAACTTGATAATCTCGCGAGAGTTGGTTGTTTAGTTTGGAGCACCTTGTCCTTCTACACGAAGAAACATAGGTGTGTGAGTATTGAGAGTTTAACGGGAGATTATAGATTTGGAGTTTAAAAAACATGAAAGTAAACATATGAAAATAATCATCTAGCACACATGATACTTGTTCTTGACACTATGAGACTCTAAAGAGTTTAGATGTTTTCATGGAACAAGGTTCCATTAGAATCGTGACAAGTTATCAAGGTCTAAGACGATATAATCTACTATCTTGACGAATGGCCACTAGTTCACCATCAAGAGTTCGATTACTTGAATGTTACATAAGTATTACATAGTGTATATTATGTAACACCCCGTGTTTTCGAATGTCAAAGTCAAAGTCAAAGTCCAAGTCAACTTTGACTTCTTTGACTGTTAATATTTCTCTTTGCTTTTTGTATTATGTGGAGTAAGTGTTGTCTAATGAAATGATCGAATGTTTAATCAATGCGACCGAGTTACGAGTGTGAATAGTAGAAAGTAACAATGCGATAAAGTTAATCAACCAATAATCAAGCTAATCGAATCATCAATCAAGCTCGAGACTCGAATTATGTGAACTCTGGTAATGTATTTCGTGTGTGTGTGCCTTATGTGTTACTTGTGCATGTTTACTTATATGTTTGGTGTGGTATTCAAGCGAATCAATCGAAAATCGAATCGAAACTCGAAAAGCAATCGAACTCAATCGAAACCGACGTCGAAACATGACTTGTAGAAGATTGTATGTTAGAATACAGTGGTTGAGACTGAAAGTAATTTGACTAGGAACTCTATCGTATTCGTATCATCTTCCATCGAATTCGAAACATCGAAAATCGTCGCGAAATACTCAAAGTGGGTCGCGGATCGAACAGGAGGCATCCGGATCGAACAGGCCAGCCGATCGGCTAGCATCTTCCTAGCCGATCGAGCAGCCCACTCGATCGGAGCTCCTGGCCGATCGGCTGCCACTTTCCTCTTTTGGAGCCTATAAATAGGGCTGTCATTGTCACACTTTCCATTTTTGGAACGCTCCGACCGAACCAGTCTTGTTCTTCACCTTTTCTCAGATTTCTCTCAACTCCGGTAAGTTTTCACTCTAATTCTTGTACGATTTTGATCATTGCATGATTCTACACCTTTCTATCTTTCAAAACTTGATTTTAAACCGTGAAATCACCAAGATCTAAGTGTTCTTGGGTGATGTCATCATGGTGTTCTTGAAGAACACCAAACTTTGGCCTCATTCAACCATGGATAGCTTAGATCTGACCGATTTCCACATAAACAAACTAAGATTCTTACAAATCTTAACATTTTTATGAATAATTTCCAACTTTCTTCAACCTTTTACACTCGAAACCTTAAAATCGGTAGAAACGGAGCTTGAACCGGCTAGCTAGTCATGCTAACGGTTAGGAGGTTCAAGATTCGGGTTCTATGAACAAGGTTCACCGATTTCGGGTTAAACTTTAAACCGACGCTCCGAACCGTTCACCGGCCGGACTTGGGTGATTCCTGTCCAAGCCGAAGAAGCGAGTAGGAACGGAGGATATCATAGTTTAACTCGTTATCAAAACTACCTCGACATGACGACAAGTAATTAAACAGCCAAGAGTTAGACGAAAGGCCGACCAGGTCAGACTTGCTGGCCGAACGGCTAGGCTGTTCGAACAGCCCAGCCGATCGAACATGCCAGCCGATCGACCGGGCCAGCCGATCGGCTAGCACATGGTCCCACACTTTTCGAATTTTATGAAGTATGCTATTGACGAAGTGATGTTCGATCGAATACGCTACTCGATTGGTAAACATTACTCTTCGGATCATGAGATACTATGCTTCAACACTTAATCGTTTTTACAACTCGTTCGTAGTATGGAATGCCAGCCGATCGAACAGTCCGTTCGATCGAGTGACATCCTGTTGAGCATCACTCTAAGGTTCGCAGCCGGCCGATCGAACGGACCGTTCGATCGATCGACTTGAAAGGTAAAGACATTTTTGTGTTCTCATATACTACAACGAAAACTTCAAAAGTTCAAATCCTCAAACACAAACACACCAGAGAAAGAAACAATCCACTCGAATGGCCCAGCCGATCGAGCCTACCGGTCGGTCGAACAGGACTGTCCAAACAGACATACCAGCCGACCGAACAGCCCGTTCGATCGAACCTGCCGTTCGATCGACCAGCCCATTCGATCCATTCACACTTGTCTTATTTTCCACGTTACTCATTGTTGTGCTATCGAACTGTTCAGGCTAACCCTACTCTCAGCTCCCTTCAATCCATAATCAATCACTGTGAGTATACTCGATCCCGTTTTGCTTTTAGCACTTTTGGGTGTTACATACGTTGCTTATATCAAAACACAAACGATCACACTACTCAAACTATTTGAACGCTAACCAATATGCATGTATTACGTGACTTAATGAATGCTTGTTGATTGTGTTTACACGTGGAATGCTGTCTACCTGCCTTAACGACGTAGTACTATAGTTTGGACTCAGCACCCGTTCACACGGGGGTTGTTAAGGACAATTACTTGCATGGATTACGGTGGTAATCATGTATTGCAAACCGTCTCGGACGGTCAACCCGCAGTCATTGGTATCGATAGGTCCATGTTGATAATTAACATGCTTTGTTTTCCTCTGTGTACGTGCTGGTTATGCGTAAACTATTCGAACTCTATATGCTATTATCAAACTTGTATGCTCACCTTTACATTTTATGTGTTGACTTTATTCTAACGTATGTGACAGGTAATTAGGATGCTTATTTGCTAGGAAAGCGAGGCTAGAATAAGTTTCTAGAAGCCCCCAACAAATAGTTGTCTGCCAAGAACAAGCGTCTGAGGCATAGTTGTCTGTAGATCTTGTCCTCTGGCATTACAGCCAGAAAGTCAACAGAATAGGGGTCTAGAAGCAGATAAACAATTGCTGTAATAATATTTGAATCTGAGTTGTCGGAACGGAATTTCTTGTTTGGATGATTATCTGTAATGACATGTTTGTTTATTCGGGATACGGTATGGGACATATCTTTAATTGGATTATATAAATAGTTGTTATGGAAACTTCTGAACAATCTGTTTCGCTCAGTGTCGCGCCCCGATGATTCCGCCATCGGTTGGGGTGTGACAGATTGGTATCAGAGCCATAACTATAGGGAATTAGGTTAGACACGACCTAGTCCGGGTCGCTGTCTTAGAGACCTAGGCTATAGTTAGGAACCAACAGACCCAGTTTATGTGCCTTGTTCTGCAATTCTTCACTATCACTGCACTCGAATTTTCAATTAAAGTCAGGCGATTCAGTCAGGAATAGGTGTGAAAACCGCAAACTCCCGACTAAATTGACTGGCTTATGGGGATTTTACTCCTTCATCTCGACATTTTCGCCAATAAACAAGGAGAATTATACCAAATCAGGTGTGAAACCCCCATTTTGACGAAATTTCTCCTTGAATCTTCTTAAAACAAGGAAGAGATTGCTAAGCCAAGGGGTGAAACCCTAACCTTGGCAGTTTGTTCTGTACTTTATTTATCTCACCAAGGCCTCGACGGACTCCAACGACCTGAACTCACAAGTATGACCTAGGGAACGCGTGTGGAATGCCCAGGAATCGAGGCGGAAACACGACCTCTAGAGTCGAAAATGATGACAAGTCTACTGTGAATAGTCGAGTTGCCTAGTGTAGTCGATGTCTAGTAGCCGCAGACAATCTATCTCTCGATTTTATACGTTTCGATCCTGAGAACCGCAGTCGCGTACTCGGATGACTCGTTGATTTTATGTGATTTTGTGTGCTTTATCTGCTTACATGTTTATATTTTGGATATTATTCGATTTTACTGCCATTTCAATCAACACACACGACTTGTACTGTTATTCTATCCCCATTCGATCTCCAGTTGCTGCAATCCAGACGATATTATGCTATACAACTAAGTTAGGCTAATACGATGCTATTCGACATGCTATTCGAACGACACGCGAGCTTTGAAGGATAGGTTTCTGTTTTCTAACTGCTTCTGTGATTAAATGCCTAGGTACTTATGTGCTTCTGTGTTTTGTGCTCTACGTGCTTATGTGCTTCTATGACCTATGTGCTCTATGTGCTTCTGTGCTCCATGATTAGGTATATCTGTGAATCTGTGTTTATATGTTACGTGATTCGATGTGATTCTAAGCTTTAGATAGTAGTAGACGTGTGAGGTGAGATTTGATTTCGTTGTGTTGAGTCCTGTGACGATGTCTATTGCAGACCATGTCGTCGTCTGGATCACGTCACCGTCTGACTCGCCAAGAAAAGAGAGACAGGCGTCTCGCTGCTATCATCTCCAAACAAGTGGCGAAAGCCGTTAGTCAGGTATATGAAAATGCCAGCAAAACGTCTGAAGAATCCCGAGCTGAGAACCCTAAGGATTCAAGCAAGACTGCTTTTAGCTTCAAGCAGTTTAAAGCATGCGGACCGAAGGAGTTCACCGATGAGGATGGCCCTACTGCCATGTTTCATTGGTTCGACTCAGTCGAAGTCACTCTGCGACAAAGCGGATGCCCCGAAAATCTCCGCACTCTCAATGCTACTGGCGTCTTCCAGTCCCGTGCTCTAGACTGGTGGACTGCTGAACGAAACAAGCGTGGGAATGATGCAGCTTACGAGCTGACATGGGAGGAACTGAAGGCAATTATGATCGATGAATTCTGCCCTCCTCATGAACGCCAAAAGCTGGAGGATGAATTTTTGGTCATCAAGCAGAAAGACGGAGACAACGCTGCTCTCACTGCTCGCTTCAAGCAGCTTAGTATCATCTGTCCCGATCAAGTCAAGACTCCAGAAATGACCATCGAAAAGTATATCCAAGCTCTGCCAGACTGTGTAGCAGATTTTGTTCACGCCTCCAAGCCAGCAACGATCGAAGAAACCTACCTACTCGCCGCTGAGATCAATGACAAGCGAGTAAAGTCTGGTTTCTGGGATAAGCAAACCAAGTCTCTGCACCAAGCCACCGCAACACCCACCGACTCATCTGCTCAATCCTCCAAGTCATCAAGAAGGAAGAAGAAGCACAACAACAACAGCTCCAGCAACAAAAGCTGTGCTGCCGCAACCACTGCTGCTCCTCTACAAGCTGTACCAGCTCAACAACAGCAACAGCACCGCTCAGCTCCAGTGATCAATGCACCGCCAGCAAAGCGTGCATACACAGGCCCTCACCCACTCTGCCCAACGTGTTCGTATCATCACCCGGTGGGTCTAGCCTGTCGTTTTTGCGCTCACTGTAGCCTTTACGGTCATTTCACTGCGAACTGTCGCTATGGTCCCCGTCAAGCCCCAGTTCAAGCTACTGTCAACCAAGCTCTACTTCCCGCCCCTCAAGGCCAACAAGCAGCTCAAGCCCTTGCAGCCAACGCTCGAGTCTGCTTTGCATGTGGTGACCCTAACCACTTTACAAACAGGTGCCCAAACAGGGTGGTTAAGCAAGAGCCCCAACAGCAACAACCACAACAGCAGCCTCAGCAACAGCAGCAAGCAGCCCACGCCCGAACCTTCAACATCAATGCCCGTCAGGCTCAGGCGGATAACAACGTGGTTAATGGTACGTTCCTTGTGAATGGTATTTATGCATCATGTTTGTTTGATACTGGAGCCAATAACTGCTTTGTGTCGTTTGAATTCGAGAAGCTCCTTAGTCGTAAGCGCTCTTATCTGTCCTCGTCATTCGAAGTCGAAGTCGCTACGGGAAGAACTATTGTCGTTAATTCAGTACTCCGTGATTGTACTCTCGAACTCAACAATCACATTTTCCCAATCGACCTTATTCCAATGCAACTCGGAAGCTTTGACGTCATAATAGGCATGGACTTTCTTCGCGAAAACCATGCTGAAGTTGTGTGCTTCGAAAAGATGATTCGATTCTCGCTCGCGAATGGTGATCTATTGTGTGTGTACGGTGAAACGGCGTCGAAAGGTCTCAAGCTCATGTCTTGTATTCAAGCCAGCAAGTATCTCCGCAAGGAATACCGAGCTTCTTAGCCAACATTGTAGTAGCGGAGAAGGAAAAGAAAAAGAAAGTTGAAGTCAAAGACGTTCCAGTGGTTCGTGAATTTCCTCAGGTGTTCCCTGAAGATCTTCCCGGACTACCACCAAGTCGTGACATCGACTTCCGCATCGACCTCATTCCTGGAGCTAACCCCATTGCCAAAGCCCCTTACCGACTCGCACCATCCGAAATGAGGGAACTCTCAAACCAACTCCAGGAATTACTCGAAAAAGGCTTTATTCGCCCAAGCACCTCTCCTTGGGGCGCGCCAGTCCTTTTCGTCAAAAAGAAGGATGGATCGTTCCGGATGTGCATCGATTATCGGGAATTGAATAAGCTAACCATCAAGAACCGATACCCCTTGCCCCGAATTGACGATTTGTTTGATCAGCTACAAGGTGCATCATGTTTCTCTAAGATCGACCTACGCTCAGGATATCATCAGCTACGGATTCAAGAGGAAGACATTCCTAAAACCGCTTTTCAAACCCGTTATGGCCATTACGAATTTGTTGTTATGCCCTTTGGTCTAACCAACGCACCCGCAGTTTTTATGGATCTGATGAATCGCGTGTGTAAGCCTTACCTCGACCGTTTCGTTATCGTGTTCATCGACGATGTCTTGATTTATTCCAAAACGAAAGCCGAACACGCGCAACATCTACGTTTGGTTCTCGAGTTACTCCAGGGGAACCGACTCTACGCCAAATTCTCCAAGTGCGAATTCTAGTTGGAGGAGGTTCAGTTTCTGGGTCACATTGTGAATAGTCAGGGTATCCATGTCGACCCCGCGAAGATTACGCCTAAGAATCCGTCTGAAGTTCGTTCTTTCCTCGGACTCGCGGGCTATTATCGACGATTCATTGAAGGATTCTCCAAGATCGTTGTGCCACTTACCGCTCATACTCATAAGGACAAGCCTTTTGTGTGGGGAAACGCACAAGAGACTGCCTTTCAAACCCTCAAGCATATGCTGTGCAACGCTCCGATTCTTACGCTGCCCGACGGAAGCGACAACTTCATTGTCTACTGTGATGCTTCTAACCTTGGTCTCGGCTGTGTCCTCATGCAGCGAGACAAGGTTATAGCCTACGCATATCCTCAGCTCAAGATCCACGAGAAGAACTATACAACCCATGAGCTCGAGCTAGGCGCGGTTGTCTTTGCATTGAAGATTTGGCGACACTACCTGTATGGCACTAGGTGTACAATCTACACTGATCACAGGAGTTTACAACACATCTTTAATCAGAGAGAGCTTAATATGCGTCAACGCCGATGGGTAGAACTTCTCAACGATTACGACTGTGAGATTCGTTATCACCCAGGCAAGGCGAATGTGGTTGCCGACGCGCTCAGCAGAAAGAGTTACGTGCTCAGTACCCGAAACACCCAAGCCCAGCACAACCTCGAGACCCTTATCCGCGAAGCTCAACATGCTTGCTTTAACGAGCGTACATTGAAGAAAGAGAGAATCTATCACGATGGAGCTCAGTTAGTAAGCAAATCAGATGGGATATTCTATTATCTGGACCGAATTTGGATCCCTAAACGGACCGATTTGCGAAAGATTATCATGAACGAAGCCCACAAATCCCGATACTCCATTCATCCCGGCGCTGACAAGATGTACCAGGACCTTCGCTATAAGTACTGGTGGCCGGGCATGAAACGGGATATCGCCCTCTATGTTGGAAGTTGCTTAACATGTGCAAGAGTCATGGCTGAACATCAAAGACCTTCTGGCTTACTCGAACAACCGCCGATACCTATATGGAAGTGGGAGAGTATAGCTATGGATTTCATAACAAAACTCCCCCCACGCCATCAGGTCACGACAGTATTTGGGTCATAGTCGATCGTCTAACGAAATCAGCCCACTTTTTGCCGATACGGGAAGACTACAAGGTGGAACGACTAGCCCAAATCTACACCGACGAGATCATTCGTAATCATGGTACGCCTCGTGACATCATTTCAGATCGTGACGCTCGGTTTACTTCGCGATTGTGGGAAACGTTTCAAGCGGCCCTTGGTACGTCGCTTAATCTGAGTACTGCATTCCATCCTCAAACCGACGGACAGACTGAAAGAACGATCCGTACTCTTAAAGACATGCTCCGAGCGTGTGTCATAGATTTTGGTGGTAGCTGGAACAAACACCTGCCATTGGTGGAATTCTCGTACAATAACAGCTATCATGCCAGCATCCAAATGGCACGTTTCGAGGCTTTGTATGGTAGAAGATGTTGATCGCCTATTGTGTGGCACGAGATCGGTCACTCGCAACTAACCGGTCCCGAGATTCTACAAGAAACGACTGACAAGATCCACTAGATTCGAGAGAACTTGGTAAAAGCTCGGAACAGACAGAAAAGTTACGCCGATAGAAGACGCAAGCCCCTGGAATTTGAAGTTGGTGACTACGTACTCCTAAAGGTATCACCTTGGAAGGGTGTAGTCCGATTCGGCAAGAAAGGGAAACTCGCGCCTCGATATATGTTGGACCTTTTAGGATTCTGGAAAGAATCGGAAAAGTCGCCTACAGACTCGAACTACCGGAGGAACTCAATAACATCCACCCGACTTTCCACATCTCTAACCTCCGAAAATGCCTTGCTGATCATGATCTGATCGTACCACTCGGCGATCTTCAGGTCAACGAAACGTTACACTTCGTGGAAAAGCCTGTCGAAATCATGGATCCCCAAACCAAGCAACTCAGGCGCTCTCGCA
Source organism: Helianthus annuus (assembly GCF_002127325.2). Classification (NCBI taxonomy): domain Eukaryota; kingdom Viridiplantae; phylum Streptophyta; class Magnoliopsida; order Asterales; family Asteraceae; genus Helianthus; species Helianthus annuus. Next base: position 50,116,733 of record NC_035445.2, read on the forward strand.
TCCCGATCGTGAAAGTCCGATGGGAAGGCAAACGAGGCGCGGAGTTCACTTGGGAACTCGAAAGCGACATGAAGGCCAAGTACCCGCAGTTGTTTAAATAAATAGATCTGAGGCATCAAATTGGTAAATCACGGCGTTGTGTAGCCTTCGACCTAATTTCGGGACGAAATTCCCTAAACAAGGGGAGGCTGTAACACCCCGTGTTTTCGAATGTCAAAGTCAAAGTCAAAGTCCAAGTCAACTTTGACTTCTTTGACTGTTAATATTTCTCTTTGCTTTTTGTATTATGTGGAGTAAGTGTTGTCTAATGAAATGATCGAATGTTTAATCAATGCGACCGATTTACGACTGTGAATAGTAGAAAGTAACAATGCGATAAAGTTAATCAACCAATAATCAAGCTAATCGAATCATCAATCAAGCTCGAGACTCGAATTATGTGAACTCTGTTAATGTATTTCGGGTGTGTGTGCCTTATGTGTTACTTGTGCATGTTTACTTATATGTTTGGTGTGGTATTCAAGTGAATCAATCGAAAATCGAATCGAAACTCGAAAAGCAATCGAACTCAATCGAAACCGACGTCGAAACATGACTTGTAGAAGATTGTATGTTAGAATATAGTGGTTGAGACTGAAAGTAATTTGACTAGGAACTCTATCGTATTCGTATCATCGTCCATCAAAATCGAAACATCGAAAATCGTCGCGAAATACTCAAAGTGGGTCGCGGATCGAACAGGAGGCATCCGGATCGAACAGGCCAGCCGATCGGCTAGCATCTTCCTAGCCGATCGAGCAGCCCACTCGATCGGAGCTCTTGGCCGATCGGCTGCCACTTTCCTCTTTTGGAGCCTATAAATAGGGCTGTCATTGTCACACTTTCCATTTTTGGAAAGCTCCGACCGAACCAGTCCTCTTCTTCACCTTTTCTCAGATTTCTCTCAACTCCGGTAAGTTTTCACTCTAATTCTTGTACGATTTTGATCATTGCATGATTCTACACCTTTCTATCTTTCAAAACTTGATTTTAAACCGTGAAATCACCAAGATCTAAGTGTTCTTGGGTGATGTCATCATGGTGTTCTTGAAGAACACCAAACTTTGGCCTCATTCAACCATGGATAGCTTAGATCTGACCGATTTCCACATAAACAAACTAAGATTCTTACAAATCTTAACATTTTTATGAATAATTTCCAACTTTCTTCAACCTTTTACACTCGAAACCTTAAAATCGGTAGAAACGGAGCTTGAACCGGCTAGCTAGTCATGCTAACGGTTAGGAGGTTCAAGATTCAGGTTCTATGAACAAGGTTCACCGATTTCGGGTTAAATTTTAAACCGACGCTCCGAACCGTTCACCGGCCGGACTTGGGTGATTCCTGTCCAAGCCGAAGAAGCGAGTAGGAACGGAGGATATCATAGTTCAACTCTTTATCAAAACTACCTCGACATGACGACAAGTAATTAAACAGCCAAGAGTTAGACGAAAGGCCGACCAGGTCAGACATGCTGGCCGAACGGCTAGGCTGTTCGAACAGCCCAGCCGATCGGACATGCCAGCCGATCGACCGGGCCAGCCGATCGGGTAGCACATGGTCCCACACTTTTCGAATTTTATGAAGTATGCTATTGACGAAGTGATGTTCGATCGAATACGCTACTCGATTGGTAAACATTACTCTTCGGATCATGAGATACTATGCTTCAACACTTAATCGTTTTTATAACTCGTTCGTAGTATGGAATGCCAGCCGATCGAACAGTCCGTTCGATCGAGCGACATCCTGTTGAGCATCACTCTAAGGTTCCCAGCCGATCGATTAAGCCGGCCGATCGAACAGACCGTTCGATCGATCGACTTGAAAGGTAAAGACATTTTTGTGTTCTCATATACTACAACGAAAACTTCAAAAGTTCAAATCCTCAAACACAAACACACCAGAGGAAGAAACAATCCACTCGAATGGCCCAGCCGATCGAGCCTACCGGCCGGTCGAACAGGACTGTCCAAACAGACATACCAGCCGACCGAACAGCCCGTTCGATCGAACCTGCTGTTCGATCGACCAGCCCATTCGATCCATTCACACTTGTCTTATTTTCCACGTTACTCATTGTTGTGCTATCGAACTGTTCAGGCTAACCCTACTCTCAGCGCTCCCTTCAATCTATAATCAATCACTGTGAGTATACTCGATCCCTTTTTGCTTTTAGCACTTTTGGGTGTTACATACATTGCTTATATCAAAACACAAACGATCACACTACTCAAACTATTTGAACGCTAACCAATTGTGTTTACACGTGGAATGATGTCTACCTGCCTTAACGACGTAGTACTATAGTTTGGACTAAGCACCAGTTCACACGGGGGTTGTTAAGGACAATTACTTGCATGGATTACGGTGGTAATCATGTATTGCGAACCGTCTCGGACGGTCAACCCACAGTCATTGGTATCGATAGGTCCATGTCGATAATTAACATGCTTTGTTTTCCTCTGTGTACGTGCTGGTTATGCGTAAACTATTCGAACTCTATATGCTATTATCAAACTTGTATGCTCACCTTTACATTTTATGTACTGACTTTATTCTAACGTATGTGACAGGTAATTAGGATGCTTATTTGCTAGGAAAGCGAGGCTAGAATAAGTTTCTAGAAGCCCCCAACAAATAGTTATCTGCCAAGAACAAGCGTCTGAGGCATAGTTGTCTGTAGATCTTGTCCTCTGGCATTACAGCCAGAAAGTCAACAGAATAGGGGTCTAGAAGCAGATAAACAATTGCTGTAATAATATTTGAATCTGAGTTGTCGGAACGGAATTTCTTGTTTGGATGATTATCTGTAATGACATGTTTGTTTATTCGGGATACGGTATGGGACGTATCTTTAACTGGATTATATAAATAGTTGTTATGGAAACTTCTGAACAATCTGTTTCGCTCAGCGCCGCGCCCCGATGATTCCGCCATCGGTTGGGGTGTGACAGATTGGTATCAGAGCCATAACTATAGGGAATTAGGTTAGACACGACCTAGTCCGGGTCGCTGTCTTAGAAACCTAGGATATAGTTAGGAACCAACAGACCCAGTTTATGTGCCTTGTTCTGCAATTCTTCACTATCACTGCACTCGAATTTTCAATTAAAGTCAGGCGATTCAGTCAGGAATAGGTGTGAAAACCGCAAACTCCCAACTAAATTGACTGGCTTATGGGGATTTTACTCCTTCATCTCGACATTTTCGCCAATAAACAAGGAGAATTATACCAAATCAGGTGTGAAACCCCCATTTTGACGAAATTTCTCCTTGAATCTTCTTAAAACAAGGAAGAGATTGCTAAGCCAAGGGGTGAAACCCTAACCTTGGCAGTTTGTTCTGGACTTTATTTATCTCACCAAGGCCTCGACGGACTCCAACGACCTGAACTCACAAGTATGACCTAGGGAACGTGTGTGGAATGCCCAGGAATCGAGGCAGAAACACGACCTCTAGAGTCGAAAATGATGACAACTCTACTGTGAATAGTCGAGTTACCTAGGGTAGTCGATGTCTAGTAGCCGCAGACAATCTATCTCTCGATTTTATACGTTTCGATTCTGAGAACCGTAGTCGCGTACTCGGATGACTCGTTGATTTTATGTGATTTTGTGTGCTTTATCTGCTTACATGTTTATATTTTGGATATTATTCGATTTTACTGCCATTTCAATCAACACACACGACTTGTACTGTTATTCTATCCCCATTCGATCTCCATTGCTGCAATCCAGACGATATTATGCTATACGACTAAGTTAGGCTAATACGATGCTATTCGACATGCTATTCGAACGACACGTGAGCTTTGAAGGATAGGTTTCTGTTTTCTGACTGCTTCTGTGATTAAATGCCTAGGTACTTATGTGCTTCTGTGTTTTGTGCTCTACGTGCTTATGTGCTTCTATGACCTATGTGCTCTATGTGCTTCTGTGCTCCATGATTAGGTATATCTGTGAATCTGTGTTTATATGTTACGTGATTCGATGTGATTCTAAGCTTTAGATAGTAGTAGACGTGTGAGGTGAGATTCGATTTCGTTGTGTTGAGTCTTGTGACGATGTCTATTGCAGACCATGTCGTCGTCTGGATCACGTCACCGTCTGACTCGCCCAAAATAACGAGTTGGTCATGTTTGGTTCGGCCTCACAGCCCGCGAAGACCTCGTAGGCGCGTGTCGCGGCCGGTGAGAGCCTCTGGTTCGGGCCATAGTTTGTTATTTTGATGATTTTCACCCCTAGACTTCCTAACTTGATGTTTTAAGATGTAAATTGGGTGTTTTAAGCATGATAATCATATTTCAAGGTATGTTATGTAAATGGATCATAAACCAAACATAAAATAAGTATAATTATGTTTATTTGTCGAGAAATAGTATCATATTTGCGTAATTTAGCATATAGCGCACAAGTTTACTAGTTTGTCATATTTTACACAACTTGAGAATAAAGTATCACATGAATAATTTTTTTGAACGTACGAACATGTATGAAACGTATATAACATAAGTGTAACAAAAATACGAGTTGCATTATAATTCAAGTCTCGGGTTTTACATCGATTACAACGAAAGGACGATTACAATAATACAAAGTTTCCAAAAATAGAATTACAAGCAAGGGTTTCCAAATATAGAAAGTATGAAAAAGCAGGGCATTACAGTCTCCCCTCCTTTAGGAAATTTCGTCCCGAAATTTAGGAAGAAGTAACGAAAAGTTGTGGATACTTGGTCTTCATATCACTCTCGAGTTCCCAAGTAAATTCAGCGCCACGTTTTCCTTCACATCGAAACTTAACGATAGGAATTTGACTGCGCCTCAGATTCTTGACACCTCGGTCCATGATTTCGACGGGTTTCTCCACAAAATGCAAAGTTTCGTTGATTTGGAGATCTTCGAGAGGAACTTGAAATCCTTCTTCAGCGAGACACTTCTTTAGATTCGAGACATGAAATGTTGGGTGAACATTTTTGAGTTCTTGAGGTAAATCGAGTCGATAAGCCACCTTGCCAATCCTCTCAAGTATCTTGAAAGGACCAACATAGCGACGGGCAAGTTTTCCTTTTTTACCAAAACGGACTACTCCTTTCCAAGGAGATACTTTGAGTAAAACATGTTCGCCAACGTTAAACTCCAATGGTTTGCGTATCTTGTCAGCATAGCTCTTTTGTCGACTTCTAGCCTTGAGTAAGTTATCACGGATTTGAAGAATCTTATCCATTGTTTCTTGTATGAGCTCAGGACCAGTAAACTGTTTATCACCAATCTCGTGCCAGCTAATAGGAGATCGGCATTTGCGACCGTATAATGCCTCGAAATGAGCCATTTGAATACTGGAGTGGTAGCTATTGTTGTACGAGAATTCGATCAATGGTAAATGCACATCCCAGCTACCACCAAAGTCGATGACACAAGAACGGAGCATGTCCTCTAGGGTTTGGAAAGTACGTTCAGTCTGTCCATCCGTTTGAGGGTGAAAGGATGTACTAAGATTCAAATGAGAATCCATAGCGGACTGAAAAGTTTGCCAAAGACGCGAAGTGAAACGACCATCACGATCGGAAATGATAGCAAGAGGAATACCATGACGGCATATGATTTCGTCAGTGTAGAGTCGAGCAAGTCGTTCAACCTTGAAATCTTCACGAATAGGAAGGAAATGAGCGGATTTGGTCAGACGGTCGATAATCACCTATATGCTATCGTGACCAGAAGGTGTACAAGGAAGTTTGGTTATGAAGTCCATAGCAATGCTATCCCATTTCCAGACGGGGATTTCAGGTTGTTCGAGTAGACCAGAAGGTCGTTGATGCTCGGCTTTGACTTTCGAACAGGTGAGACACTTGGAAACATAAGTGGCAATGTCTCTCTTCATACCAGGCCACCAATAGGATGTACGTAGATTATGGTACATCTTGTCAGCACCAGGATGAATCAAGTACTTGGATTTGTGTGCCTCGTTCATGATAAGCTCACGAAGATTGTCGCGATCTGGCATCCAGATGCGATCGAGATAGTATTGAAGTCCATCAGATTTGGTCTCAAGTTGATCGATAGAAGCACCACGAATTTCGATGAATAAAGTACCTTCGTTGGTTTACGAATATTGAGCTTCACTAATGCAAGTGTGAAGATTGCTAGAAACGTGAAAACAATGAATGCTACTAACATGAGTCTTACGACTAAGAGCATCAGCCACGACATTCGCTTTTCCAGGACGGTAGCGAATCTCACAGTCGTAGTTGTTAAGCAATTCCACCCAACATCGCTGACGCATATTAAGCTCTTTTTGGTTAAAGATGTGTTGTAGGCTCTTATGGTCGGTGAAAACCACACACTTAGTACCATATAGGTAGTGTCGCCAAATCTTTAACGCAAAAACAACTGCGCCAAGCTCGAGATCATGGGTAGTATAGTTTTTCTCATGTATTTTAAGTTAACGAGAGGCATAAGCGATGACCTTGTCTCGTTGCATGAGAACACAACCAAGACCATGGTTCGAGGCATCACAATATACCACGAAATCATCATTCCCATCGGGGAGAACAAGAATAGGCACGTTACAAAGCAAGTTTTTGAGAGTTTGAAAAGATTCCTCTTGCTCAGGACCCCAAGCAAAAGGTTTCTCTTTTTGAACCAACGAAGTGAGAGGAACGGTGATCTTTGAAAAGTTCGAGATGAATCGGCGGTAATAACCCGCCAATCCTAAGAAGGAACGGATTTCAGAAGGAGTTTTAGGCGCGGTCCAATTCTTCACTGCTTCGATTTTGGAAGGATCAACATGGATTCCTTTTTCACTAACAACGTGTCCAAGGAATTGGACTTCTTTGATCCAGAACTCGCATTTGGAAAACTTTGCGTATAGACGTTTGACACGTAAAAGCTCGAGTATAAGATGTAGGTGACGTTCGTGATCGACTTGGGATTTAGAATAAATGAGAATATCGTCAATGAAGACCATTACGAAATGATCCAAGTAAGGCTTACAAACGCGATTCATGAGGTCCATGAAAAAAGCGGGTGCGTTGGTCAAACCAAAAGGCATAACCACGAACTCATAGTGTCTATAGCGAGTTCGAAACGCTGTTTTAGGAATGTCCTCTTCGAGAACACGAAGTTGGTGATAACCAGATCGAAGATCAATCTTGGAGAAGCAAGTAGTGCCTTGAAGTTGGTCAAAGAGATCATCGATGCACGGAAGAGGATACGATTCTTGATAGTGAGTTTGTTAAGCTCATGATACTCGATGCACATGCGGAACGAGCCATCCTTCTTTTTGACGAAAAGCACAGGAGCACCCCAAGGTGAGGTACTTGGACGAATGAAACCCTTATCGAGGAGTTCTTGAAGTTGCATAGATAATTCTTGCATCTCGGAAGATGCAAGGAGATAAGGTGCTTTGGCAACAGGAGTCGATCCAGGTACGAGGTCAATACGAAAGTCAACAGATCGAGGTGGAGGAGAACCAGGTAAATCTTCAGGGAAGACGCCAGGGAAGTCGCGCACCACTAGAACATCACTTACGCTCTTTCCCTTGCCCTTTTCTTCCACAACGTGGGCTAAAAAGGCAAAGTACTGTTTGCTTAAATATTTGTTCGCTTGTGTGCAGGACATCAACTTCAGTACTTTCGAAGGTCGGTCTCATAGACGTGTAAAACGTCACCAGATGGAAGAGGTAAACGGACGTATTTCTCGTGGCAAGCAATTTCAGCATGGTTCTTACGAAGCCAATCCATACCTACAATGATCTCAAAACTACCCAGTTGCATGGGTATAAGGTCGATGGCAAAAACGTGCTCGTTAAGAGTAAGAAGACAAACAAGAAGAACGGAATCGACTAAGATGGATTTGCCATATGCAACTTCGACGGAAAACGACTTAGGTAGCTTAGAGCGTGTACAGTTTAACAGAGATTCAAATTCTAAGGACACAAAGCTTTTGTCCGCACTAGTATCAAATAGTATCGAAGCATAAAGGTTATTAACAAGAAACGTACCATTAACAACTTCATTGTCGTTGCGCGCCTGATTTGCGTTTAGGTTGAAAGCTCGTCTTCTAGGTGGTTGTTGTTGCTCTTGGTTAAGCTGAGGACACTGAGGACGAAGGTGAGTTGTGTCACCAGATTTATAGCAAGCTCGTGCCGGTTTGGCGTTTTGTTGAGCTGGTTGAGTTTGTTGAGCTTGTTGAGCTTGTTGAGCTTGCGGTGTGGGGTTATTTTTGCAATAGTCGGTGTTATGGCCGAAATGATTGCAATTGGTACAACGACGACAGTTGACATTTGTAGGATGATGAAAGTTGCAAGTAGTACACTTGGGATGAATCCTAGTGTATGGCTTTCGCTCGTTTGCAGGTGTAACAGCGTTCGGGTTCACAGCTGGTACAATCGCGTTGCAATCAGGGTTCGATTGCTTTCGCTTCTTCCCCTTGTTGCCACTCGACTGTTGGGTGATTTGATTGGCTGGCTTGGATGAAACAGGATTCGCAGCTTGCTTATCGCGAATGCGATTGTTGTTCAGGGAAGCTGCGAGGTGGTAGACAGCTTCGATATTATCGAGTTTGGCTGCCTCGATGGCATCACGTATTGCGGAGGGTAACCCATTGATGTATTTCCTTATCTTGCGGTCGGTGGTCATAAAGAGGTGGGGAACAACGAAACTAAGCTGTTTGAAACAAGTGGTATAGGCTAGGTTATCATCGCCAATTTGCTTTAAAGCCCAAAATTCTTCTTCCAACCTTTGTTGCTCATGCGGAGGGCAAAATTCTTCCATCATTAGTGTCTTAACTTCTTCCCAAGGCAAGGCATAAGCAACTTTGTTAGAACGAATGTTCCTTTCGTTTGTCCACCATTCGAGAGCTCGGGCTTGGAGTACCCCAGTCGCACTACGCGTTTTGAGTTCTTCGGGACACTCGCTGTTGATGAACGTGACTTCTATGCTGTCAAACCATTTGAGCATAGCAGTCACCCCATCGTTGCCCGTGAATGGCTTGGAGTTGCAAGACGAAAAGTGCTTGAAGTTAAACGACACAGGTTTGCGTGCTTCAACCTTTGAATCAACGGAGGAGTTTGGAGTACCAGAAGCTTGAATATCAGTGACGATCTTTGGAGCGACACGAGCGATCTGATTGGCCATGAATGCCATCATTTTCTTTTGAGAGCTGGTCTTTGACTTCTTAGTTGAGTTGGAGAGATGAGAAGACATCTAAGATTCAAAAGAACGAATAGGTGAGACTTGATCATAATGTTTGTTTAAGAAAAATCTTTTTCATGAAATGAATCACATAGCATAAAGTTTCACATAGCATAAAAGTGTTCAAATTGATTCACATAGCATAAAAGGTTCAACGTTTCATATAGCATAATCATGAATTCCACATAGCATAACATGAATAATGAAAGCATCGTAAATTTAGTTTATTCACGAGAGATTATTATTGTTTTTTGATTGCGATAAACGTGCGAATTGTGTAACGGTTTTGAAATGAACGAAGTTTCAAGTATAAAATCACATATAAATTGAGATAACATAAAAGAGAGGCTCATAAAACATGGGATTGTTTTAGGTAGAGAAACGTCGACTATTCCAAAATGGGTCAAAAGTCCATTCGAATTAGAGAAAAACATGCTTTGGCCTATAGGTAAGATACTCTCGTCGAGAAGCGATTAACGGTATCTTACCCTTCCAGTTACAACACGTCTCTAATCGATTGAAACAATCGGGACTTTGACGAAATTGAAAATCGACTGTGACACCTGTGTCACCGCGACCATCAAACAAATACCAAGCCGATGAAATATTGTATTTCATACTTGGGATCTTGTATAAATATGTGTATCTTTTGTACATATCAATTCTTGTTCAATTTCAAACTTTATATCGCTTTCTAGAGAATTATACGCAAACTGGTGCGTAAACGTACTCAGTTTAAATGCGACAAATACTCCGGAACATCAACAAATACTTAACATACCTTAAATAACCTTTACATAACTTAGAAATAAGTTTTGAAGGCTTTGGTATGGCAAAAACAAGTTAATTCGCTTACAGGGACTAAACTTGACAAACTGCGAAAGTATGCCAATTTGAACTGTAACGAACATTCCGGAACATGTCCATAAGTTAAACATACCATAAATATCCTTTATATAGCTTAGAAATAGGCTTTGAGGGGTTTGGTATGCTAAAACAAACTTTTGGATCATTCAGGGGCTAAAAGTGTCAAAAAGTGCACAAGTTTGCACTTTCGCGCATAACTTACGTTCTGAATACATCCGGACATCCAAAAATTTATGTAAGCATCCTTATATTATGCCTTAGTGTTTGGAATGAGAAAAATCCCTTCGTCGCGCAATTTGGATCATTTTTCGCGCTTATGCGCATTCCGTCGTAATTAACCGAACATCGCGATTGTACGGCCAAACGAACCAACATCCGACATATTTTTGAGCATGTTTCATGTCCACAATGTTTAGACATCATTTTAGGGCCTTAAAGTTGGCTTTACGGGCCTTAGAAGTGTTGGAAATGGCTTAAATATGCAACAGGGACTAACGGTTTTCAAGTGTACGCACAAGATTCGATCACGTTTTTCAAGAAACGATCCTAACGGTTTTGCTTTTCCTATAAATACCCCCCCCCCCATTTGTGTTAAAACCCACAAAACTGATCAAAGAGCTCTAAGTTGATGCCATTGCTTCATACCTGAGCTCCTGGATCAAGTTTAGCTTTCGGGGACCCTTCGTAAGTGTTCTTTCGTTCTTTTAATCGCTTTCTAATGCTAAAGTCAAACTTTGTTTGACTTTCTGCGTTGACCAGCTTATGGTCAACACGAAGTTCGTTGGAACTTCATAACGTGAGCGTGATCACGATGGTTATAGTCCGTAGTGACTATACCTACTGATTACCACGTTATCTAGGCTCAGTGACGAGTCGTAGTTTCGGCCAAAATGCGCATTCTTACGTATTTTGTAACCAAACTACTCGTGGGTGTCAAAACCGTTTGTTTTGATACCAAACCTGTTTTCTAAACTTAGTTAAGCATGTTCTATCATGCTTAGCTCGTCACTTTTAGTATAGTGCTTATATAGGGTCGTAAGGTAAGCGATCTAAACAATCGCTTATACTTTCGAACCCAACCCATTTGGTCGATCTTTAGGATCCAACCAAACACATTAGGTGACCATAGTTGTATAGGGAATAACCTTCCGAGGTTATACCTTATGGTCACGATGTTAGGCGTTCCAAACGCGTTTTACGCGAACGACGCGTTAAGGTGGCATAAGCTACCTAAAACGGGTCGTAATGGGTCGTAAGCATTTAGGTTAGGTTTCATTTTAGTATAAAGGCTTTGTTAAACCATATTACACGAGTCTCCATACTCGTTTGGTTTACGAACCCGCATACTATCCGATCCTTCCGATTTTGGTCCGGTATATTAACAAAGTTACCTATTAGGTGCCGTTTAGTATCCGTGATCTCTAGCAGTATTTGGTTGTTATACAAGAACTACAAAGCAATCTCAGGTGAGTACATAGAACCCCATCTTTTACATGTTTTCGAGGAGTTTATGTGAGTGCATAGACCCCTCTTTTACTGTTTTCCAAACTGTTTTGGGGTGAAACACATGTGCCTACTTGTTACTTTCATGCTTTCCATGTTTTCACATCATATACCTGCTATGTTCGTTAGTACATATATAGTACATGATTTCATTGTGTTTATGCTATGTATGTCCATTGTGTGCATACCTAGTACAATCAATTTACAATACATTTCATGCTATGTACGCCCATTGTGTGCATACCTAGCACAATCGATTTACAATACATTTCATGTTATGTACGCCCATTGTGTGCATACTTAGTACATCACTCTACAATACATTTCATGCTATGTACGCCCATTGTGTGCATTCTTAGTGCATCACTTTACAATACATTTCATGCTACGTATGCCCATTGTGTGCATACTTAGTACATTGTTTTACCTTGCATTTCCGTTGCATATGCTCATCCAGCATATGAACACATTATACTACATTTTGAACCGTTGTAACCATTTGACTATGTGAACCGTCTTAACCCTTTGATTAGTTGAACCGTTTGTAACCATTGAACCGTGTGAACCATTTGTATCTGTTGACATGATTTACATTTGACAATAGACATTTGACTATACATGAACATTTCTACAATTGTTAAACATTTTATCTTGATGGTTTGGTTTGAGTAAGTGATCTAAGTAACGAGGCGTGTGTAATATGATACAAGCATGGTGGATACGCCGCTGGTACTTCCTATATATAAGTGTTTGTGTGGTATTACATATCGTAGCGTTATTTGAATCATTTCAATTTGAGACATATAACATTTTATACAAATAACACACTTTTCACAAGACCTTGATTTACAAACAACTTATCTTATACAAACTCATTTTACATGGTTATTCAGTTAACCATACATTATTCTCTTATTTATACACATCATCTGATCTTACCGTTCTTCAAATGGTTTACAAGACAAAGCAAATTACAAGGTTCATGACTAAACATTTTCTCAAACATAAGTCATGAATTCTGTTTTCACAAAACCTATGTATCTCACAGGCATTTTTATGCTGACGTACCTATTTTCACATATGTTTTTAGGAGATGATGCATAGGACTTATCAAGACATACTTAGGCGGACCTGTGCCTTAGTGACTTAAAACGAGACAAGAACTAGTCAATTTATGTTATGTACTCTTTGGTTCTTGTTTAAAACAATGTAAACTCTCATGTTTGATTAATACAACGAAACTTCAATTGCCATGGATTTGAAACAATAAATTCTGTTACAACACTCCCCGACGTTTCCGCCACGTTTTGTATGTTCTTCGTGGTCGGGGTGTGACAGAAAAGTTGGTATCAGAGCCAATGGTTATAGGGAATTAGGTTATTAGTAATGCTTTGACCTAGTCTATAACCTTCCTAGGACCCTAACGCGAGTTTACTTGCGTTTAGTCATAAAACAATACCGTCACCTATCCTTAGGCGATGACCACAACAAGAACATAAATTTCAAAACCGCTTTGAAAACTAATCATCTGTTCTAGGATGATTGATTACTAGGTTTTGAACCCTCTGTTATAAGGTTTTGAACCCCTTTGAATTTTCAAAATTCTCATCAAAGTTTTGGGTCCGAAATAGTGTGAACACGTGCAAACTGGAAGAGTGAATGCCTGTACCCTGGGTTTTCTGTCTAAGGCTAGAGTGTTCGTACAAATCCACATAATCGGACCAGTCACTCTTACCTGGGAACTCTTGGGGTGAGTGTCCACTTATAGGCGAGCATGTCTTCGCGATACACTATGAGGATCTATTTGCTTTGACTCAGCCTTGGTGTTGTTTGTTTGCTTCGTGGTTCAAACAAATGACCATCAACCATAATTATGGTCGGTAATTGTAACATCCTATTCTTACCCAATGCCATTTCATTTGTTTTCTTTCTTGTTTCTCTTTTAGAATGCCTCCTCGACGCGAAAACCAGATAGTAACTGCCGAACTGGCAGAGATCATAGCGCAGCAAATGGCTGCTCAATTCCCAAACCTCTTTGCTCAATGGAACCAAGCCAACAACAACAATAATGCCCCCTGCAACTTCAAGACGTTCAACTCGGCTAAGCCATCAAAGTTTTCTGGGTCTCAAGGAGCGACTGCACTTCTGCAATGGTTCAAGAGTTTAGAGAGCACCTTCAGACATGTTCAATGTCCAAACGAGCGAAAGGTAGAATTCGCATCTAGCATCTTTGAGAAACCAGCTTTGACATGGTGGAATGGTGTGATGAGAGATAGGGGTGCCGATGTGGCACTGGCTCAAACATGGCAAGAGCTTCGAGCTCTGATGATGAAGGAGTTCTGTCCTCGTCACGAGATCAGGGCCTTGGAAACGGAGTTCGACGATCTTAAGCAAGTTAGCGGTGAGCATCGAGCCTACACGGATCGTTATGAGGAGTTAAGTTTGTTATGCCCGAATATGGTTACACCTTTGGATAAGGCAATCGAAAAGTACATTGATGGCCTCCCTGACTCAATACAAGACATTGTGACTGGTAGCAACCCCACTACAGTTAGACAGGCCATTGAGCTATCTGCAACCTTGACTGAATCAAAGATCAGGAAAGGTAAACTTTTCCGAAAAGGTGACAAGAAACCGGTCGGGGAATCGAACCCAATCGAGGAATCAAAGACCATGGATGAACAGACTGAATCCCCTAAGAAGTCAAAGAAGCGAAAGGCTTCTCAGAACTTCGCCGTGGTCGCTCAAAATGGTCAAGCCGTCCCCAACCAACCAGCTCAACCCCCTGCTAGAAAACCATACAATGGAACTGCACCCTTGTGCAACCAATGTAGCCTCCATCATCACGCCAATGTACAGTGCCGCAAATGCCAAACTTGTGGACTTATAGGCCACACAGCAAGAGTCTGCCCAGCTGCAGCTGCGCCAAACCAAGCTGGCAACAATCCTGCTCTAGGTCGTTTTCTACCAGGCTCTTGTTTCAACTGTGGCGAGATGGGTCATTTCTGAAGAAATTGCCCAAAGCTTGCTAATGCAAATCCAGAACAGGAATGAGCATCTGACTGACTAGAAGACAACATCGTTTAGAAATAATCACATCTTATGTATTATTTTCTTTTGTTGTCAGGGTCCAAGAAACAGTTGTTATCGTTGTTTATAAATAAATCTTTTATTTACATTGCAATGTATTTATGTGGTTGCATGTATAAAAGACATATCCCTTACAATACCGACAATCAAGGAACTGTATTCCTTGAAGAACAAACTACCCCCAAAATTCTCCCATTCTATGATCTCTTGCGTCTTCCACGAAATTCCTAAGTACCCGTTTCTTCTAAGAAAAACGAAGTACAAGGCGCAAGTTGCAACACGTGACGAATACCCAAGGTACCACTATAAATCCTTAATAGGGTACCTAAGGATTTCCCGTAAGTCTTTAATTGTTGTATACCTTAATTCGAATGTGGTGATTCCTTGTAATCAAAAAGCGAATTTTGGGAGATCTTCCTATCTTCTCAGATAGATCCCAGTGGACATTGAGGCCCGTCGACTGGTTTCCATATCCGTATTCAACCGATAACAAGTTAATAACAAATTATAGTCAAGTTAAACAATTATGTGACTTTGTGCTTATGTGTTCCCTGATGTGTTGTTGTGTGATCCTAATTGTGTTATCCAAATCCTTGTAGAATCTTCCATATCATTCGTATAAAGGATTCATAGTAGGATACCCAAAGGTACTACATAAAAATCCTCAATGGACTTCTACGTTACAGTTAAGTCCCTTGGATTATAAAGTACTACTTCATAGTTAGACCCCTTGAGTGGTCTAGTTAAACAGATTAATCCAAAAATCTGGTTAGGGATATCATGTGATGATATAGCTGAAAGGACTCCTTGGTGGCCTAACTAAGAAGATCCCCTATCGATCTAATTAAAAGGACCCGATGGAAGTCTAGTCACCCTCATCACAAGTTTGATATCCTTCCCCAAAGCATTACAAAACAAACTGTGCGGACTGTGCAAGGGATTACGTAATGATGGATGCATCCATAATTATGGAATTTAGTGCACAGAAATCACAGCAAGTTCTGTCATGTGTCTAGAGTTAACCCTATTCATTTCCAACTCTGATGAAGCAACCGTTGAAAATGACTCCGTTAGTTCATTTTCGTTTCTGAAAATTTACCCGTTGAGAAAATGAATATCCGTTGTGAAATCCTTCATTTCCAACTCTGAGGAAGCAACCGTTGAAAATGACTCCATTAGTTCATTTTCGTTTCTGAAGATTTACCCGTTGAGGAAATGAATATCCGTTGTGTAATCCTTCATTTCCAACTCTGATGAAGCAACCGTTGAAAATGACTCTGTTAGTTCATTTTCGATTCTGAAGACTTGTCCATGGAGGAAATGAACATTCGTTTGCTTATTCCGTCATTCCCATTTCTGAAGAATACTCGTTGAGGAAAATGACTCCGTCTGTTCATTTTCGTTTCTGAAGAATGACCGTTAAGGAAATGACAGGATATTGCCTTGCATATCGCTGATGGTTATTTGGCAGGGTCACAAATAGACTCATACGAATAAATTTCGGGACGAAATTTCCTAAAGTAGGGGAGACTGTGACACCTGTGTCACCGCGACCATCAAACAAATACCAAGCCTATGAAATATTGTATTCCATACTTGGGATCTTGTATAAATATGTGTATCTTTTGCACATATCAATTCTTGTTCAATTTCAAACTTTATATCGCTTTCTGGAGAATTATACGCAAACTGGTGCGTAAACGTACTCAGTTTAAATGCGACAAATACTCCGGAACATCAACATATACTTAACATACCTTAAATAACCTTTACATAACTTAGAAATAAGTTTTGAAGGCTTTGGTATGGCAAAAACAAGTTAATTCGCTTACAGGGACTAAACTTGACAAACTGCGAAAGTATGCCAATTTGAACTGTAACGAACATTCCGGAACATGTTCATAAGTTATACATACCATAAATATCCTTTACATAGCTTAGAAATAGGCTTTGAGGGGTTTGGTATGCTAAAACAAACTTTTGGATCATTCAGGGGCTAAAAGTGTCAAAAAGTGCACAAGTTTGCACTTTCGCGCATAACTTACGTTCTGAATACATCCGGACATCCAAAAATTTATGTAAGCATCCTTATATTATGCCTTAGTGTTTGGCATGAGAAAAATCCCTTCGTCGCGCAATTTGGATCATTTTTCGCGCTTATGCGCATTCCGTCGTAATTAACCGAACATCGCGATCGTACGGCCAAACGAACCAACATCCGACATATTTTTGAGCATGTTTCATGTCCACAATGTTTAGACATCATTTTAGGGCCTTAAAGTTGGCTTTACGGGCCTTAGAAGTGTTGGAAATGGCTTAAATATGCAACAGGGACTAAAACTGTCATTTCTGAAAGTTGTGCTGATCAGACAAGGCCAGGCGGCCCACCTGAGTTTTGTGCATATCCTGACGCAGGCCGCGTGAGCCCTGCAGATGCAGAAACTCGTTTTTTTTTATGATTTTGGCCTTTCAATCACTCCAAAGGGCAATGCCCTTTCACAATCTCTGGAGTTAGGGTCACTATATGATACCACAACATCTTGACGAGTGTACGCACGAGATTCGATCACGTTTTTCAAGAAACGATCCTAATGGTTTTGCTTTTCCTATAAATACCCCCCCCCCCATTTGTGTTAAAACACACAAAACTGATCAAAGAGCTCTAAGTTGATGCCATTGCTTCATACCTGGGCTCCTGGATCAAGTTTAGCTTTCGGGGACCCTTCGTAAGTGTTCTTTCGTTCTTTTAATCGCTTTCTAGTGCTAAAGTCAAACTTTGTTTGACTTTCTGCGTTGACCAGCTTATGGTTAACACGAAGTTCGTTGGAACTTCATAACGTGAGCGTGATCATGATGGTTATAGTCCGTAGTGACTATACCTACTGATTACCACGTTATCTAGGCTCAGTGACGAGTCGTACTTTCGGCCAAAATGTGCATTCTTGCGTATTTTGTAACCAAACTACTCGTGGGTATCAAAACCGTTTGTTTTGATACCAAACCTGTTTTCTAAACTTAGTTAAGCATGTTCTATCATGCTTAGCTCGTCACTTTTAGTATAGTGCTTATATAGGGTCGTAAGGTAAGCGATCTAAACAATCGCTTAAACTTTCAAGCCCAACCCATTTGGTCGATCTTTAGGATCCAACCAAACACATTAGGTGATCATAGTTGTATAGGGAATAACCTTCCGAGGTTATACCTTATGGTCACGATGTTAGGCGTTCCAAACACGTTTTACGTGAACGACGCGTTAAGGTGGCATAAGCTACCTAAAACGGGTCGTAATGGGTCGTAAGCACTTAGGTTAGGTTTCATTTTAGTATAAAGGCTTTGTTAAACCATATTACACGAGTCTCCATACTCGTTTGGTTTACGAACCCGCATACTATCCGATCCTTCCGATTTTGGTCCGGTATATTAACATAGTTACCTATTAGGTGCCGTTTAATATCCGTGATCTCTTGCAGTATTTGGTTGTTATACAAGAACTACAAAGCAATCTCCGGTGAGTACATAGAACCCCATCTTTTACATGTTTTCGAGGAGTTTATGTGAGTGCATAGACCCCTCTTTTACTGTTTTCCAAACTGTTTTGGGGTGAAACACATGTGCCTACTTGTTACTTTCATGCTTTCCATGTTTTCACATCATATACCTGCTATGTTCGTTAGTACATATATAGTACATGATTTCATTGTGTTTATGCTATGTATGTCCATTGTGTGCATACTTAGTACAATCAATTTACAATACATTTCATGCTATGTACGCCCATTGTGTGCATACCTAACACAATCGATTTACAATACATTTCATGCTATGTACGCCCATTGTGTGTATACTCAGTACATCACTCTACAATACATTTCATGCTATGTACGCCCATTGTGTGCATACTTAGTACATCACTTTACAATGCATTTCATGCTACGTACGCCCATTTTGAACACATTTTGAACCCTTTGATTAATTGAACCGTTTGTAACCATTGAACCGTGTGAACCAGCTGTATCTGTTGACATGATTTACATTTGACAATAGACATTTGACTATACATGAACATTTCTACAATTGTTAAACATTTTATCTTGATGGTTTGGTTTGAGTAAGTGATCTAAGTAACGAGGCGTGTGTAATATGATACAAGCATGGTGGATACGCCGCTGGTACTTCCTATATAAGTGTTTGTGTGGTATTACATATCGTAGCGTTATTTGAATTATTTCAATTTGAGACATATAACATTTTATACAAATAACACACTTTTCACAAGACCTTGATTTACAAACAACTTATCTTATACAAACTCATTTTACATGGTTATTCAGTTAACCATACATTATTCTCTTATTTATACACATCATCTGATCTTACCGTTCTTCAAATGGTTTACAAGACAAAGCAAATTACAAGGTTCATGACTAAACATTTTCTCAAACATAAGTCATGAATTCTGTTTTCACAAAACCTATGTATCTCACAGGCATTTTTATGCTGACGTACCTATTTTCACATGTGTTTTTAGGAGATGATGCATAGGACTTATCAAGACATACTTAGGCGGACCTGTGCCTTAGTGACTTAAAACGAGACAAGAACTAGTCAATTTATGTTATGTACTCTTTGGTTCTTGTTTAAAACAATGTAAACTCTCATGTTTGATTAATACAATGAAACTTCAATTGCCATGGATTTGAAACAATAAATTCTGTTACAACACTCCCCGACGTTTCCGCCACGTTTTGTATGTCCTTCGTGGTCGGGGTGTGACAGAAAAGTTGGTATCAGAGCCAATGGTTATAGGGAATTAGGTTATTAGTAATGCTTTGACCTAGTATATAACCTTCCTAGGACCCTAACGCGAGTTTACTTGCGTTTAGTCATAAAACAATACCGTCACCTATCCTTAGGCGACGACCACAACAAGAACATAAATTTCAAAACCGCTTTGAAAACTAATCATCTGTTCTAGGATGATTGATTACTAGGTTTTGAACCCTCTGTTATAAGGTTTTGAACCCCTTTGAATTTTCAAAATTCTCGTCAAAGTTTTGGGTCCGAAATAGTGTGAACACGTGCAAACTGGAAAAGTGAATGCCTGTACCCTGGGTTTTCTGTCTAAGGCTAGAGTGTTCGTACAAATCCACATAATCAGACCAGTCACTCTTACCAGGGAACTCTTGGGGTGAGTGTCCACTTATAGGCGAGCATGTCTTCGCGATACACTATGAGGATCTATTTGCTTTGACTCAGCCTTGGTGTTGTTTGTTTGCTTCGTGGTTCAAACAAATGACCATCAACCATAATTATGGTCGGTAATTGTAACATCCTATTCTTACCCAATGCCATTTCATTTGTTTTCTTTCTTGTTTCTCTTTTAGAATGCCTCCTCGACGCGAAAACCAGATAGTAACTGCCGAACTGGTAGAGATCATAGCGCAGCAAATGGCTGCTCAATTCCCAAACCTCTTTGCTCAATGGAACCAAGCCAACAACAACAATAATGCCCTCTGCAACTTCAAGACGTTCAACTCGGCTAAGCCATCAAAGTTTTCTGGGTCTCAAGGAGCGACTGCACTTCTGCAATGGTTCAAGAGTTTAGAGAGCACCTTCAGACATGTTCAATGTCCAAACGAGCGAAAGGTAGAATTCGCATCTAGCATCTTTGAGAAACCAGCTTTGACATGGTGGAATGGTGTGATGAGAGATAGGGGTGCCGATGTGGCACTAGCTCAAACATGGCAAGAGCTTCGAGCTCTGATGATGAAGGAGTTCTGTCCTCGTCACGAGATCAGGGCCTTGGAAACGGAGTTCGACGATCTTAAGCAAGTTAGCGGTGAGCATCGAGCCTACACGGATCGTTATGAGGAGTTAAGTTTGTTATGCCCGAATATGGTTACACCTTTGGATAAGGCAATCGAAAAGTACATTGATGGCCTCCCTGACTCAATACAAGACATTGTGACTGGTAGCAACCCCACTACAGTTAGACAGGCCATTGAGCTATCTGCAACCTTGACTGAATCAAAGATCAGGAAAGGTAAACTTTTCCGAAAAGGTGACAAGAAACCGGTCGGGGAATCGAACCCAATCGAGGAATCAAAGACCATGGATGAACAGACTGAATCCCCTAAGAAGTCAAAGAAGCGAAAGGCTTCTCAGAACTTCGCCGTGGTCGCTCAAAATGGTCAAGCCGTCCCCAACCAACCAGCTCAACCCCCTGCTAGAAAACCATACAATGGAACTGCACCCTTGTGCAACCAATGTAGCCTCCATCATCACGCCAATGTACAGTGCCGCAAATGCCAAACTTGTGGACTTATAGGCCACACAGCAAGAGTCTGCCCAGCTGCAGCTGCGCCAAACCAAGCTGGCAACAATCCTGCTCAAGGTCGTTTTCTACCAGGTTCTTGTTTCAACTGTGGCGAGATGGGTCATTTCCGAAGAAATTGCCCAAAGCTTGCTAATGCAAATCCAGCACAGGAATGAGCATCTGACTGACTAGAAGACAACATCGTTTAGAAATAATCACGTCTTATGTATTATTTTCTTTTGTTGTCAGGGTCCAAGAAACAGTTGTTATCGTTGTTTATAAATAAATCTTTTATTTACATTGCAATGTATTTATGTGGTTGCATGTATAAACGACATATCCCTTACAATACCGACAATCAAGGAACTGTATTCCTTGAAGAACAAACTACCCCCAAAATTCTCCCATTCTATGATCTCTTGCGTCTTCCACGAAATTCCTAAGTACCCGTTTCTTCTAAGAAAAACGAAGTACAAGGCGCAAGTTGCAACACGTGACGAATACCCAAGGTACCACTATAAATCCTTAATAGGGTACCTAAGGATTTCCCGTAAGTCTTTAATTGTTGTATACCTTAATTCGAATGTGGTGATTCCTTGTAATCAAAAAGCGAATTTTGGGAGATCTTCCTATCTTCTCAGATAGATCCCAGTGGACATTGAGGCCCGTCGACTGGCTTCCATATCCGTATTCAACCGATAACAAGTTAATAACAAATTATAGTCAAGTTAAACAATTATGTGACTTTGTGCTTATGTGTTCCCTTATGTGTTGTTGTGTGATCCAAATTATGTTATCCAAATCCTTGTAGAATCTTCCATGTCATTCGTATAAAGGATTCATAGTAGGATACCCAAAGGTACTACATAAAAATCCTCAATGGACTTCTACGTTACAGTTAAGTCCCTTGGATTATAAAGTACTACTTCATAGTTAGACCCCTTGAGTGGTCTAGTTAAACAGATTAATCCAAAAATCTGGTTAGGGATATCATGTGATGATATAGCTGAAAGGACTCCTTGGTGGCCTAACTAAGAAGTTCCCCTGTCGATCTAATTAAAAGGACCCGATGGAAGTCTAGTCACCCTCATCACAAGTTTGATATCCTTCCCCAAAGCATTACAAAACAAACTGTGCGGACTGTGCAAGGGATTACGTAATGATGGATGCATACATAATTATGGAATTTAGTGCACAGAAATCACAGCAAGTTCTGTCATGTGTCTAGAGTTAACCCTATTCATTTCCAACTCTGATGAAGCAACCGTTGAAAATGACTCCGTTAGTTCATTTTCGGTTCTGAAAATTTACCCGTTGAGAAAATGAATATTCGTTGTGTAATCCTTCATTTCCAACTCTGAGGAAGCAACCGTTGAAAATGACTCCGTTAGTTCATTTTCGTTTCTGAAGATTTACCCGTTGAGGAAATGAATATCCGTTGTGTAATCCTTCATTTCCAACTCTGATGAAGCAACCGTTGAAAATAACTCTGTTAGTTCATTTTCGATTCTGAAGACTTGTCCATGGAGGAAATGAACATTCGTTTGCTTATTCCGTCATTCCCATTTCTGAAGAATACTCGTTGAGGAAAATGACTCCGTCTGTTCATTTTCGTTTCTGAAGAATGACCGTTAAGGAAAAGACAGGATATTGCCTTGCATATCGCTGATGGTTATTTGGCAGAGTCACAAATAGACTCCTACGAATAAATTTCGGGACGAAATTTCCTAAAGTAGGGGAGACTGTGACACCTGTGTCACCGCGACCATCAAACAAATACCAAGCCGATGAAATATTGTATTCCATACTTGGGATCTTGTATAAATATGTGTATCTTTTGCACATATCAATTCTTGTTCAATTTCAAACTTTATATCGCTTTCTGGAGAATTATACGCAAACTGGTGCGTAAACGTACTCAGTTTAAATGCGACAAATACTCCGGAACATCAACATATACTTAACATACCTTAAATAACCTTTACATAACTTAGAAATAAGTTTTGAAGGCTTTGGTATGGCAAAAACAAGTTAATTCGCTTACAGGGACTAAACTTGACAAACTGCGAAAGTATGCCAATTTGAACTGTAACGAACATTCCAGAACATGTTCATAAGTTAAACATACCATAAATATCCTTTACATATCTTAGAAATAGGCTTTGAGGGGTTCGGTATGCTAAAACAAACTTTTGGATCATTCAGGGGCTAAAAGTGTCAAAAAGTGCACAAGTTTGCACTTTCGCGCATAACTTACGTTCTGAATACATCCGGACATCCAAAAATTTATGTAAGCATCCTTATATTATGCCTTAGTGTTTGGCATGAGAAAAATCCCTTCGTCGCGCAATTTGGATCATTTTTCGCGCTTATGCGCATTCCGTCGTAATTAACCGAACATCGCGATCGTACGGCCAAACGAACCAACATCCGACATATTTTTGAGCATGTTTCATGTCCACAATGTTTAGACATCATTTTAGGGCCTTAAAGTTGGCTTTACGGGCCTTAGAAGTGTTGGAAATGGCTTAAATATGCAACAGGGACTAAAACTGTCATTTCTGAAAGTTGTGCTGATCAGACAAGGCCAGGCAGCCCGCCTGAGTTTTGTGCATATCCTGACGCAGGCCGCGTGAGCCCTGCAGATGCAGAAACTCGTTTTTTTGGATGATTTTGGCCTTTCAATCACTCCAAAGGGCAATGCCCTTTCACAATCTCTGGAGTTAGGGTCACTATATGATACCACAACATCTTGACAAGTGTACGCACGAGATTCGATCACGTTTTTCAAGAAACGATCCTAACGGTTTTGCTTTTCCTATAAATACCCCCCCCCCATTTGTGTTAAAACCCACAAAACTGATCAAAGAGCTCTAAGTTGATGCCATTGCTTCATACCTGAGCTCCTGGATCAAGTTTAGCTTTCGGGGACCCTTCGTAAGTGTTCTTTCGTTCTTTTAATCGCTTTCTAGTGCTAAAGTCAAACTTTGTTTGACTTTCTGCGTTGACCAGCTTATGGTTAACACGAAGTTCGTTGGAACTTCATAACGTGAGCGTGATCACGATGGTTATAGTCCGTAGTGACTATACCTAATGATTACCACGTTATCTAGGCTCAGTGACGAGTCGTACTTTCGGCCAAAATGTGCATTCTTGCGTATTTTGTAACCAAACTACTCGTGGGTATCAAAACCGTTTGTTTTGATACCAAACCTGTTTTCTAAACTTAGTTAAGCATGTTCTATCATGCTTAGCTCGTCACTTTTAGTATAGTGCTTATATAGGGTCGTAAGGTAAGCGATCTAAACAATCGCTTAAACTTTCGAACCCAACCCATTTGGTCGATCTTTAGGATCCAACCAAACACATTAGGTGACCATAGTTGTATAGGGAATAACCTTCCGAGGTTATACCTTATGGTCACGATGTTAGGCGTTCCAAACGCGTTTTACGTGAACGACGCGTTAAGGTGGCATAAGCTACCTAAAACGGGTCGTAATGGGTCGTAAGCACTTAGGTTAGGTTTCATTTTAGTATAAAGGCTTTGTTAAACCATATTACACAAGTCTCCATACTCGTTTGGTTTACGAACCCGCATACTATCCGATCCTTCCGATTTTGGTCCGGTATATTAACATAGTTACCTATTAGGTGCCGTTTAATATCCGTGATCTCTAGCAGTATTTGGTTGTTATACAAGAACTACAAAGCAATCTCAGGTGAGTACATAGAACCCCATCTTTTACATGTTTTCTAGGAGTTTATGTGAGTGCATAGACCCCTCTTTTACTGTTTTCCAAACTGTTTTGGGGTGAAACACATGTGCCTACTTGTTACTTTCATGCTTTCCATGTTTTCACATCATATACCTGCTATGTTCGTTAGTACATATATAGTACATGATTTCATTGTGTTTATGCTATGTATGTCCATTGTGTGCATACTTAGTACAATCAATTTACAATACATTTCATGCTATGTACGCCCATTGTGTGCATACCTAGCACAATCGATTTACAATACATTTCATGCTATGTACGCCCATTGTGTGTATACTCAGTACATCACTCTACAATACATTTCATGCTATGTACGCCCATTGTGTGCATACTTAGTACATCACTTTACAATGCATTTCATGCTACGTACGCCCATTTTGAACACATTTTGAACCCTTTGATTAATTGAACCGTTTGTAACCATTGAACCGTGTGAACCAGTTGTATCTGTTGACATGATTTACATTTGACAATAGACATTTGACTATACATGAACATTTCTACAATTGTTAAACATTTTATCTTGATGGTTTGGTTTGAGTAAGTGATCTAAGTAACGAGGCGTGTGTAATATGATACAAGCATGGTGGATACGCCGCTAGTACTTCCTATATAAGTGTTTGTGTGGTATTACATATCGTAGCGTTATTTGAATCATTTCAATTTGAGACATATAACATTTTATACAAATAACACACTTTTCACAAGACCTTGATTTACAAACAACTTATCTTATACAAACTCATTTTACATGGTTATTCAGTTAACCATACATTATTCTCTTATTTATACACATCATCTGATCTTACCGTTCTTCAAATGGTTTACAAGACAAAGCAAATTACAAGGTTCATGACTAAACATTTTCTCAAACATAAGTCATGAATTCTGTTTTCACAAAACCTATGTATCTCACAAGCATTTTTATGCTGACGTACCTATTTTCACATGTGTTTTTAGGAGATGATGCATAGGACTTATCAAGACATACTTAGGCGGACCTGTGCCTTAGTGACTTAAAACGAGACAAGAACTAGTCAATTTATGTTATGTACTCTTTGGTTCTTGTTTAAAACAATGTAAACTCTCATGTTTGATTAATACAACGAAACTTCAATTGCCATGGATTTGAAACAATAAATTCTGTTACAACACTCCCCGACGTTTCCGCCACGTTTTGTATGTTCTTCGTGGTAGG
This sequence comes from Helianthus annuus, assembly GCF_002127325.2. NCBI lineage: Eukaryota > Viridiplantae > Streptophyta > Magnoliopsida > Asterales > Asteraceae > Helianthus > Helianthus annuus. Next base: position 50,142,719 of record NC_035445.2, read on the forward strand.
GGTGTGACAGAAAAGTTGGTATCAGAGCCAATGGTTATAGGGAATTAGGTTATTAGTAATGCTTTGACCTAGTCTATAACCTTCCTAGGACCCTAACGCGAGTTTACTTGCGTTTAGTCATAAAACAATACCGTCACCTATCCTTAGGCGACGACCACAACAAGAACATAAATTTCAAAACCGCTTTGAAAACTAATCATCTGTTCTTGGATGATTGATTACTAGGTTTTGAACCCTTTGTTATAAGGTTTTGAACCCCTTTGAATTTTCAAAATTCTCGTCAAAGTTTTGGGTCCGAAATAGTGTGAACACGTGCAAACTGGAAGAGTGAATGCATGTACCCTGGGTTTTCTGTCTAAGGCTAGAGTGTTCGTACAAATCCACATAATCGGACCAGTCACTCTTACCTGGGAACTCTTGGGGTGAGTGTCCACTTATAGGCGAGCATGTCTTCGCGATACACTATGAGGATCTATTTGCTTTGACTCAGCCTTGGTGTTGTTTGTTTGCTTCGTGGTTCAAACAAATGACCATCAACCATAATTATGGTCGGTAATTGTAACATCCTATTCTTACCCAATGCCATTTCATTTGTTTTCTTTCTTGTTTCTCTTTTAGAATGCCTCCTCGACGCGAAAACCAGATAGAAACTGCCGAACTGGCAGAGATCATAGCGCAACAAATGGCTGCTCAATTCCCAAACCTCTTTCCTCAATGGAACCAAGCCAACAACAACAATAATGCCCCCTGCAACTTCAAGACGTTCAACTCGGCTAAGCCATCAAAGTTTTTTGGGTCTCAAGGAGCGACTGCACTTCTGCAATGGTTCAAGAGTTTAGAGAGCACCTTCAGACATGTTCAATGTCCAAACGAGCGAAAGGTAGAATTCGCATCTAGCATCTTTGAGAAACGAGCTTTGACATGGTGGAATGGTGTGATGAGAGATAGGGATGCCGATGTGGCACTGGCTCAAACATGGCAAGAGCTTCGAACTCTGATGATGAAGGAGATCTGTCCTCGTCACGAGATCAGGGCCTTGGAAACGGAGTTCGACGATCTTAAGCAAGTTAGCGGTGAGCATCGAGCCTACACGGATCGTTATGAGGAGTTAAGTTTGTTATGCCCGAATATGGTTACACCTTTGGATAAGGCAATCGAAAAGTACATTGATGGCCTCCCTGACTCAATACAAAACATTGTGACTGGTAGCAACCCCACTACAGTTAGACAGGCCATTGAGCTATCTGCAACCTTGACTGAATCAAAGATCAGGAAAGGTAAACTTTTCCGAAAAGGTGACAAGAAACCGGTCGGGTAATCGAACCCAATCGAGGAATCAAAGACCATGGATGAACAGACTGAATCCCCTAAGAAGTCAAAGAAGGGAAAGGCTTCTCAGAACTTCGCCGTGGTCGCTCAAAATGGTCAAGCCGTCCCCAACCAACCAGCTCAACCCCCTGCTAGAAAACCATACAATGGAACTGCACCCTTGTGCAACCAATGTAGCCTCCATCATCACGCCAATGTACAGTGCCGCAAATGCCAAACTTGTGGACTTATAGGCCACACAGCAAGAGTCTGCCCAGCTGCAGCTGCGCCAAACCAAGCTGGCAATAATCCTGCTCAAGGTCGTTTTCTACCAGGCTCTTGTTTCAACTGTGGCGAGATGGGTCATTTCCGAAGAAATTGCCCAAAGCTTGCTAATGCAAATCCAGCACAAGAATGAGCATCTGACTGACTAGAAGACAACATCGTTTAGAAATAATCACGTCTTATGTATTATTTTCATTTGTTGTCAGGGTCCAAGAAACAGTTGTTATCGTTGTTTATAAATAAATCTTTTATTTACATTGCAATGTATTTATGTGGTTGCATGTATAAACGACATATCCCTTACAATACCAACAATCAAGGAACTGTATTCCTTGAAGAACAAACTACCCCCAAAATTCTCCCATTCTATGATCTCTTGCGTCTTCCACGAAATTCCTAAGTACCCGTTTCTTCTAAGAAAAACGAAGTACAAGGCGCAAGATGCAACACGTGACGAATACCCAAGGTACCACTATAAATCCTTAATAGGGTACCTAAGGATTTCCCGTAAGTCTTTAATTGTTGTATACCTTAATTCGAATGTGGTGATTCCTTGTAATCAAAAAGCGAATTTTGGGAGATCTTCCTATCTTCTCAGATAGATCCCAGTGGACATTGAGGCCCGTCGACTGGTTTCCATATCCGTATTCAACCGATAACAAGTTAATAACAAATTATAGTCAAGTTAAACAATTATGTGACTTTGTGCTTATGTGTTCCCTTATGTGTTGTTGTGTGATCCAAATTATGTTATCCAAATCCTTGTAGAATCTTCCATATCATTCGTATAAAGGATTCATAGTAGGATACCCAAAGGTACTACATAAAAATCCTCAATGGACTTCTACGTTAAAGTTAAGTCCCTTGGATTATAAAGTACTACTTCAGAGTTAGACCCCTTCAGTGGTCTAGTTAAACAGATTAATCCAAAAATCTGGTTAGGGATATCATGTGATGATATAGCTGAAAGGATTCCTTGGTGGCCTAACTAAGAAGATCCCCTGTCGATCTAATTAAAAGGACCCGATGGAAGTCTAGTCACCCTCATCACAAGTTTGATATCCTTCCCCAAAGCATTACAAAACAAACTGTGCGGACTGTGCAAGGGATTACGTAATGATGGATGCATACATAATTGTGGAATTTAGTGCACAGAAATCACAGCAAGTTCTGTCATGTGTCTAGAGTTAACCCTATTCATTTCCAACTCTGATGAAGCAACCGTTGAAAATGACTCCGTTAGTTCATTTTCGTTTCTAAAAATTTACCCGTTGAGAAAATGAATATCCGTTGTGTAATCCTTCATTTCCAACTCTGAGGAAGCAACCGTTGAAAATGACTCCGTTAGTTCATTTTCGTTTCTGAAGATTTACCCGTTGAGGAAATGAATATCCGTTGTGTAATCCTTCATTTCCAACTCTGATGAAGCAACCGTTGAAAATGACTCCGTTAGTTCATTTTCGATTCTGAAGACTTGTCCATGGAGGAAATGAACATTCGTTTGCTTATTCCGTCATTCCCATTTCTGAAGAATACTCGTTGAGGAAAATGACTCCGTCTGTTCATTTTCGTTTCTGAAGAATGACCGTTAAGGAAATGACAGGATATTGCCTTGCATATCGCTGATGGTTATTTGGCAGAGTCACAAATAGACTCCTACGAATAAATTTCGGGACGAAATTTCCTAAAGTAGGGGAGACTGTGACACCTGTGTCACTGCGACCATCAAACAAATACCAAGCTGATGAAATATTGTATTCCATACTTGGGATCTTGTATAAATATGTGTATCTTTTGCACATATCAATTCTTGTCCAATTTCAAACTTTATATCGCTTTCTGGAGAATTATACGCAAACTGGTGCGTAAACGTACTCAGTTTAAATGCGACAAATACTCTGGAACATCAACATATACTTAACATACCTTAAATAACCTTTACATAACTTAGAAATAAGTTTTGAAGGCTTTGGTATGGCAAAAACAAGTTAATTCGCTTACAGGGACTAAACTTGACAAACTGTGAAAGTATACCAATTTGAACTGTAACGAACATTCCGGAACATGTTCATAAGTTAAACATACCATAAATATCCTTTACATAGCTTAGAAATAGGCTTTGAGGGGTTTGGTATGCTAAAACAAACTTTTGGATCATTCAGGGGCTAAAAGTGTCAAAAAGTGCACAAGTTTGCACTTTCGCGCATAACTTACGTTCTGAATACATCCGGACATCCAAAAATTTATGTAAGCATCCTTATATTATGCCTTAGTGTTTGGCATGAGAAAAATCCCTTCATCGCGCAATTTGGATCATTTTTCACGCTTATGCGCATTCCGTCGTAATTAACCGAACATCGCGATCGTACGGCCAAACGAACCAACATCCGACATGTTTTTGAGCATGTTTCATGTCCACAATGTTTAGACATCATTTTAGGGCCTTAAAGTTGGCTTTACGGGCCTTAGAAGTGTTGGAAATGGCTTAAATATGCAACAGGGACTAAAACTGTCATTTCTGAAAGTTGTGCTGATCAGACAAGGCTAGGCGGCCCGCCTGAGTTTTGTGCATATCCTGACGCGGGCCGCGTGAGCCCTGCAGATGCAGAAACTCGTTTTTTTTTATGATTTTGGCCTTTCGATCACTCCAAAGGGCAATGCCCTTTCACAATCTCTGGAGTTAGGGTCACTATATGATACCACAACATCTTGACAAGTGTACGCACGAGATTCGATCACGTTTTTCAAGAAACGATCCTAACGGTTTTGCTTTTCCTATAAATACCCCCCCCCCCATTTGTGTTAAAACCCACAAAACTGATCAAAGAGCTCTAAGTTGATGCCATTGCTTCATACCTGAGCTCCTGGATCAAGTTTAGCTTTCGGGGACCCTTCGTAAGTGTTCTTTCGTTCTTTTAATCGCTTTCTAGTGCTAAAGTCAAGCTTTGTTTGACTTTCTGCGTTGACCAGCTTATGGTTAACACGAAGTTCGTTGGAACTTCATAACGTGAGCGTGATCACGATGGTTATAGTCCGTAGTGACTATACCTAATGATTACCACGTTATCTAGGCTCAGTGACGAGTCGTACTTTCGGCCAAAATGTGCATTCTTGCGTATTTTGTAACCAAACTACTCGTGGGTATCAAAACCGTTTGTTTTGATACCAAACCTGTTTTCTAAACTTAGTTAAGCATGTTCTATCATGCTTAGCTCGTCACTTTTAGTATAGTGCTTATATAGGGTCGTAAGGTAAGCGATCTAAACAATCGCTTAAACTTTCGAACCCAACCCATTTGGTCGATCTTTAGGATCCAACCAAACACATTAGGTGACCATAGTTGTATAGGGAATAACCTTCCAAGGTTATACCTTATGGTCACGATGTTAGGCGTTCCAAATGCGTTTTACGTGAACGACGCATTAAGGTGGCATAAGCTACCTAAAACGGGTCGTAATGGGTCGTAAGCACTTAGGTTAGGTTTCATTTTAGTATAAAGGCTTTGTTAAACCATATTACACGAGTCTCCATACTCGTTTGGTTTACGAACCCGCATACTATCCGATCCTTCCGATTTTGGTCCGGTATATTAACATAGTTACCTATTAGGTGTCGTTTAATATCCGTGATCTCTAGCAGTATTTGGTTGTTATACAAGAACTACAAAGCAATCTCAGGTGAGTACATATAACCCCATCTTTTACATGTTTTCGAGGAGTTTATGTGAGTGCATAGACCCCTCTTTTACTGTTTTCCAAACTGTTTTGGGGTGAAACACATGTGCCTACTTGTTACTTTCATGCTTTCCATGTTTTCACATCATATACCTGATATGTTCGTTAGTACATATATAGTACATGATTTCATTGTGTTTATGCTATGTATGTCCATTGTGTGCATACTTAGTACAATCAATTTACAATACATTTCATGCTATGTACGCCCATTGTGTGCATACCTAGCACAATCGATTTACAATACATTTCATGCTATGTACGCCCATTGTGTGTATACTCAGTACATCACTCTACAATACATTTCATGCTATGTACGCCCATTGTGTGCATACTTAGTACATCACTTTACAATACATTTCATGCTACGTACGCCCATTTTGAACACATTTTGAACCCTTTGATTAATTGAACCGTTTGTAACCATTGAACCGTGTGAACCAGTTGTATCTGTTGACATGATTTACATTTGACAATAGACATTTGACTATACATGAACATTTCTACAATTGTTAAACATTTTATCTTGATGGTTTGGTTTGAGTAAGTGATCTAAGTAACGAGGCGTGTGTAATATGATACAAGCATGGTGGATACGCCGCTGATACTTCCTATATAAGTGTTTGTGTGGTATTACATATCGTAGCGTTATTTGAATCATTTCAATTTGAGACATATAACATTTTATACAAATAACACACTTTTCACAAGACCTTGATTTACAAACAACTTATCTTATACAAACTCATTTTACATGGTTATTCAGTTAACCATACATTATTCTCTTATTTATACACATCATCTGATCTTACCTTTCTTCAAATGGTTTACAAGACAAAGCAAATTACAAGGTTCATGACTAAACATTTTCTCAAACATAAGTCATGAATTCTGTTTTCACAAAACCTATGTATCTCACAGGCATTTTTATGCTGACGTACCTATTTTCACATGTGTTTTCAGGAGATGATGCATAGGACTTATCAAGACATACTTAGGCGGACCTGTGCCTTAGTGACTTAAAACGAGACAAGAACTAGTCAATTTATGTTATGTACTCTTTGGTTCTTGTTTAAAACAATGTAAACTCTCATGTTTGATTAATACAACGAAACTTCAATTGCCATGGATTTGAAATAATAAATTCTGTTACAACACTCCCCGACGTTTCCGCCACGTTTTGTATGTTCTTCGTGGTCAGGGTGTGACATCGAGGAATGGGACTTAATTGACAAGATATGGGTTTCACCCCTAACTTGAAGATTTCGTACCCTAATGTGGTTGGTACTCGTCGGGTCAAAATATAATTTCGACACTTTGACGAGGGTCCACTAGAGTTTGAAATGGAAATAACCATTAAGATGTGGATTTCACTCCTAACTTAATGGTGAATTTCGTGCAAAAATAGAATCGGACGGATTGAGGGTCGTCTACCAAATTGTGGATTTCACGCCTATTTTGGTAAATTCGTCTCGTTTTTGTTACGAGTGTCTTCAAGGCTTCAAAGTGTATTATGTTAGCCTTAGGAAAGGCATGTAAGTTTAATAGACCAAAGAAGAAGAAATAAGAAGCCAATAAGGTAGAATGCATGAAGTTTTAAACGACAAATAAGAATCAAAGTTCCTAAAACTATAGACTAGCGTAAAGCATTCCTACTTTTCCTAATTCCCTATAGTTATGGCTCTGATACCAATCTGACACACCCCAACCGGTGGCGGAAACATCGGGATGAGACGAAAACGAGATTGCAAGAGACTTCATAACACTATGTGACAATATAGATTAAATTTAAATTTCATTGCAAAACTAAGTGCCATACAAGATTCAAATAAAAGAACAACATTGTCTCAAAACAAATATAACATCGAAATAGTAATTTAATCTAGGTGTGTATCTAGTCCACCTAAATCTTGTTTCATCTTGTAACATCATCTCATCAATCAACCTGCAACATGTAGTAAAATATATCAACAAAAAGTTGGTGTGTATACAATATTTGTTACATAGCATAATATAGATTATAATCGTTCAAAGTCTCATATCCAACATGAATCATAGTATGCAAGCTTACTAGCATACCGAAACGGTGTACCATATGTTCAAACCCAAGATTCCAACGTGTTAATATTGTCACACCACGACCGCGTTAAAACAACAAACCACGGCGGAAACGACGGGGAGTGTCGTAACAGAATCATTGTTTCACAACACATGGATTTAAGTTTCATTTTATTGAATTAAGTTTATTACATTGTATTGAAATTAGAAACAAAACATGAACAATTTGACTTTCATTGTTATTAAGTCACTAAGGCCTCGTCCATTCCTATGTGAGCATGCACCAATATCATCATCAAACATCATCAACTACGGTACCTGAAACATATGTGAAAATACGTCAGCATAAAAATGCCGGCGAGTACATAGGTTTTGTGTGAGTGTCAGGTTCATGGCTCGTTTACATGTTGAAATAACTCGAACTACTTTGTTAATTGATATTAGAAAACCTAGTTTTGTAAAATGTTTGCATTGTAAATTGAAATAACCAAGTCAAAACAGATTAGTTATAGTTTATAAAACCTCGATGCCATAAATCTTAACTCAAAACATTTGTTTATGTAAACCCAGATCGTAAATCGTTTTGTAATAAAACTCGAATGGTTTATATTGTTAGAAAAACCTTGTAATGTAACTTCGTTTTGAAAACATTTGCCCAAGTGATCTAGATAACGCAACGAAGTATAATGTGTTAAAAGCACTTATTTATATAGGAAGTACCAGCGGCGTATCCACCATGTTTTTATCACATTACACCCGCCATGTTACCTAATCACTTCCCTAACCCAATGGTTCAAATAGTTCAAATAGTTCACATAGATCAAATAGTTCCAATTGGTTCATGCAGTTCAAATAATTCACATAGATCAAATAGTTCCAAATGGTTCATACAGTTCAAATAGTTCAGATAGTTAAATATAAACCATAGTATTTGTTTAGAAAACTCGAAATCGTTTAGCACATATGAATCACCCCAAAACAATTTAAAACTGTAAAAGAGGGGAACTATGTACTCACTTGAGAATGCCTAGAAGTCTTGAATAACAACCAAGCAATGCTAGAGGGATCACGGAATCAGTCGGTACCTAATATAGGGTAACTATGTTAATAAACCGGACCGATATCGGAAGATTGGATAGAATGAGGTCTTGTAAACCAAATGAGTGTTGGAACTCATATGATATGGTTTAACAAAGCCTACATTCTAAATTGGAACCTATCCTAAGTGCTTACCACCCATTACGACTCATTTAGGTAGCTTACGCTACTTTAACGGGTCGTTCGCGTAAAACGCGTTCGGACCGCCTAACTAGTCCTATGACAAGTATTATATGCCTCAACAAGTCTGATAATATTTCCTAATCAGTTTAAATGTCAAAATTTAGGTTACATATGCTTAAAATGAAATTATGCGTAAAAAGGGCATTTTGGTCATTTTCTTAAGGCATATAAACTACCTATCATACAACTAACTAAACGTAGTGACCATAAGGTATAACCTCGGAAGGTTATTCCCTATACAACTATGGTCACAAAATATGTTTGGTTGGATCCTAATGATCGACCAAACGGATCGGGTTCGAAAGTCTAAGTGGTTGATTAGACCGCTTATCTTACGACCCTATATAAGCACTAAACTAAAAGTGACGAGCTGAACATGTTAAAACATGTTTAACTAAGTTAGAAAACAAGTTTGATATCAAAACAAAGGGTTTTGATACCCAAGAATAGTTTGGTTGCAAAATACGCATAAATACACATTTTGACCAAAACTATGACTCATCACTATGCCTAATCAACATGGTAATCAGTAGGTATAGTCACAAAGGATTATAACCATTGTGATTACGCTCACATTGCAAAGTTCAAACGAACTTCTTGTTGACCAAATCGAGGTCAAAGCAGAAAGTCAAACACTGTTTGACTTTCATGCTTGAAATACATGAACAAGCATGAAGGAAACTTACAAAGGGTCCAAGCAAATGAAGATTTGAACTAAAAAATTCTCAGGTATGAAGCTTCACAAGGAAAGCTTCAACTTAGAGAAGAAGATTGAGATCAATTGTGAGGAAGATGAAGTGAAAATGGTGGGTATTTATAGATATCGAAGAACCGTTAGGATCGTTTCTCGATAATTGAGCTTTGATCTGGACCATACATGTAAGGCACATGGTTTTGGAATACTAGGGGTGTCCAAAACCATCACAAGGTATTGAAAAAGTTACACAAAAGCCCCTGAAATTCAACCTGGGTGTCAAAAATGGGTTTTCTGTCTAGATGAGGCTGTGGCGTGCCGCCACAGCATAGCCATTAGGCTGTGGCGTAGCGCCACCACCTACCAGTTACCAGAAAGTTTGCCAAAATGGCAGAAATGGTCCCTGCAACACTTTTAAGCCATTTTCGATGCGTTTAAACCCCGTTAACCCATTTTCAAGGCTCAATAATGAATTTTAAGTATAGGGAACATGAAATATGCTCAAAAACATCTCGGATGTTGGTTCGTTTGGTCGTACGGTTGCGTTATTCGGTTAATTACGCCGAAAACTCGAACGGACGCAAAACGATCCAAATTAAGCGACGAATGGTATTTTAGCATTCCAATAATTAAAATAAGATATTCTAATGATTACAAAAAATTTTTGGATGTATGGATATGTTCAGAACGTAAGATATGCGCGAAAATGCAAACTTATGCACTTTTGACCCTTTTAGTCCCTATTGATCAAAAAGTTTATTTTCGCATACCGAACCGCTCAAAACCTATTTTTAAGCTATGTAAAGGATATTTAGGGTATGTTTAACTTATGATCAAGTTCTGGAATGTTCGTTACAGTACGAATCGACATAGTTTCGCAGTTTGACACAAATAGTCCCTGCGATCGAATAAACTTGTTTTCGACACACCAAACCATCCAAAACTTATTTCTAAGTTATGTAAGGGTTATTTAAGGTATGTTAAGTCTATGTCATTATTTCGGAGTGTTTTTCACGTTAAAATGACTATGTTTACGTATCAGTTCGCGTATAACTTTCCAGAAAGCGATTTAAAGCTCGAAATTGAACAAGAATTGATATGTGCAAAGATACACATATTTATACAAATCCCAAGTATGAAATACAATATTTCATTGGTTTTGTATTCATATATTGGTCGAAGAGGCACAAATGTCACAGTCTCCCCTACTTTAGGAAATTTCGTCCCGAAATTTATTCGTAGGAGTCTGTCTGTGACGTTGTGTTAGATAATTGTCTTGCATGGAATCTAGGGTGTCATCTATTTGCGTAGATTAACCCATCAAAGATATGCAAGGCATAATCTTGTTATGTCCCAATGGATATACTTTGAAGCGAAAAATGAATGGATGATTCATTTTCTCCAATTGATTCTTCGTTAGACGAGGAAATGCAAGATGAATAGGTTATTCGTTTTCAATGGATATTTCTTCAGAAGCGAAAATGAATGAATGATTCATTTTCCTCAACAGGTACTTCGTCAGAAGTAGGAATGAGGGATTATAGAATAAGATATTCATTTTCCCTCGATGGATATTTTCTTCAGAAGCGAAAATGAATGGATGATTCATTTTCCTCAATGGGTTCTTCGTCAGAAGTGGAAATGAAGGAATAATCGAAAGGATATTCATTTTCCTCGATGGATATTCTTCAGAAGCGAAAATGAATGGATGATTCATTTTCCTCAACGGGTTCTTCGTCAGAAATGGAAATGAAGGAATAATCGAAAGGATATTCATTTCCCTCGATGGATATTCTTCAGAAGCGAAAATGAACGGATGATTCATTTTCCTCAACGGGTTCTTCGTCAGAAATGGAAATGAAGGAATAATCGAAAGGATATTCATTTCCCTCGATGGATATTCTTCAGAAACGAAAATGAATGGATGATTCATTTTACTCAATGGGTTCTTCGTCAGAAATGGAAATAAGGAATAATCGAAAGGATATTCATTTCCCTCGATGGATATTCTTCAGAAGCGAAAATGAATGGATGATTCATTTTCCTCAACGGGTTCTTCTTCAGAAATGGAAATGAAGGAATAATTGAAAGGATATTCATTTCCCTCGATGGATATTCTTCAGAAGCGAAAATGAATGGATGATTCATTTTCCTCAACGGGTTCTTCGTCAGAAATGGAAATGAAGGAATAATCGAAAGGATATTCATTTCCCTCGATGGATATTCTTCAGAAGCGAAAATGAATGGATGATTCATTTTCCTCAACGGGTTCTTCATCGGAAATGGAAATGAATAGAGTTAACTTTAGATATATGACAAAACTTGCTGTGATTTCTGTACACTAAATTCCATAATTATGTATGCATCCATAATTACGTAATTCCTTGCACAGTTTGCACAGTTTGTTTTATAATGTGAAGGGGATAGAATTTGTTGAAGAAGCTTGAGATAATCTTGATTAGGTCAACACATAAACACACAAGCACATAATTGTTCACTTGGTTATTAATTTGTTATCAGTTTGTTATTAATTGTTATTAACTTGTTGTTGATTTGCACATGGGTATTCAACGTACACCAGGAACCCAGTCGATGTGTGACAACCCTCACTAAACCAGGTATCCGTACGACTTAATTAATAATTAATTACTTCTTAATTACTGTGCTTGCTTGAAATTGTGGATAAACTGCTACTTGAATTCTGATACGTACACTTACTTGCATCATAGTTTCTTTGCTGTCACTCTACTATTACATACTGAACTTTAGTGACAACCTTGATGCACCAAAAGCACAGTAGCACAATGAACGGATAACCTATTGAACGTGCTGTTATAGCCAGCATCAGGCAGACACTGCCTCTAAGGCCTGTTTGAGCCCGAGATAGTTTACTACACTAGTAGAAAGTGTGGGGATATAAGGGTTGTAGAACTGTGTCACTAGGAATAAGTTACAGTGACCGGATGTGCCTAAAACGTACTCTAAGTACAAAATTCAGCACTTTAATTAAAAATTCGGCATTTAGCTAACTAATAAAGTGCCAAAACATGAGAAAAATATTACTAGACACTTTCCAAAGTGTCGGGAATAAGTTGTGTCACTAAAAATAGTATTAATGACACTTTAAAGCTTTGTTAAGCACTTTAACGGATCACTATCCAACCGAACAACCGGACTTTACCTGGAACATAAAAATATTGCCAATAACATTGTTTTTCTTTTTTCTGAGCCAGTTAGGGTCCCTGAATACCCTAACACCCGCTATAATGCATAACACGTTAATAATCGAGTTAACCTTCTAATCCCTTAACTTTGTCCTAACTAATTAGTTGGAAACTAACTAAGAACCCCCCCCCCCATCCAACGAATTCGGTCCCCAAGGGACACCCATGTCCTATTTTAGATTATAATAATCACATGTGTTTAATATCAAGGGGACATGAAGACCTTTGGTTAAAACTTGTAGAGATTGCCTATAAGATTCAAGCTTAACACAACATAACCTTCATAACACTCTTGATCAAACATCACTCTCTCTCCCTCTCCCTAAGCTCTCGGCCGAACACCCCCTCCACCATCCATCCATCTTTCGATTTCCATCTTCTCATTTCAAGTGCATTCCAGTGTCAAGGATCACATACGAGGAAGCTTGGTGCATTCGGAACGTGAAGGACCTCACCTCATTGCTTTTATCCACCCAATCTTCGACTAGTTTCTTCCCTAGCCTCGAGCTAGTAGTAAGTTGTTATAAACGCCCTCTCGATCTATTTTAAAGTGGTTAAAATGAAATAGGACGGTTAAAACTCATGAACTTACAAGATGACATGTTAAAAGTCTACTAAAAAGTTAAAGATGTTGGTTAAAAGCTATGTTGTTGTGTAAAACTTGTAAGACTTGTTTTGTGTGATTATTTAGTGCCGATCTATGTTGTGGTAGCTCGGATCATCGTCTAACCCGGATGGTCATGTTCATGGATCATGACATAGAGTATGTTCAAGTGTAAAAAGGGTTAAATGATGAAACTCTACCACACACTAAACATGAACTTGTGTAAAATCGATTTTACTCACGAAATAGTGTTCTAAACTAGTAGATCTACGGATCTTCAAACGGTATTTTCAAAGAACCAAGTGTCAAGAGAAAACATACTTTAAAACCGGATCTTTCATGAACACGAGTGATTTTTAAACACACAAGTGTGTAAACACTTGTGTAACACTAAGTTTCGACAAAGAACTATTTTTGTCAAATTTTACAAGAAGATGTGAAAGTATATTTTCTTTAAAAACAAGATTTTCAAGAAACCAAGTAGATTATTGCAAAGATCCACCAAAAGTAATGGAAATTACTACATATTTTGGACAAACCACAAGTTCATGTAATTTTTGCGATTTACTTATATATTGACTAGTTTGATGGTTCGGAAATTGTTTTTGTGAATGAGAAAATTGTTGATTTGAATTATAAAAGAAAATGATACGCTTGAAAGTGTGGCCACCTCCAGTTACAGGGGAAATTCTGGCGAAATTTTTCCAAAAACCTAACAGTTAGAAATATTTTCATCACAAGTGTTATAAATGTATTTTTGACTTGTTTTCAAAATATAAATTTCGCCACGATTTTATTTACAAAATTTCTAAGTGCCGGAGGTGGGATTTTCACAAAATAAAACTGGAAAAATATATATTTGATATATATATATATATTTTTCATAACAACGCTTGTGTAGATTTTTATGATTATTTTGTGAACTATACAAATATTATTTTTAGGGTAAATATAATATTACCAAATGTTTACGACTCCAAAATAATACGAACGCCTTCACAATAATTATTTAAGTTACACCGGTAATTATTATTACCACCCGACCTTTAAAACGTAACTTACGCATTTTAAGAGAATATTTATGAACGCGTATTTTGTCAAAGTATTATTTTGGGAAAATCATATGTATTAAAATATAATATTTTTGGGAAAAATATTTATATTTTGGAGTTAAAAATAAAATATATTTTAAGCGAGACTTAATAATATATTTCAAATTTTACGAACGCACATGTATTAAATCCCCCATCCTTGGGAAGGAATTTATTTACCAAATAATTACAAAGTGTAATTACGAAATAGTTGTCTAACTATTTCCCAAAAACTTAAACCTTAAAGCACGGCCGTTCGTCTAATAGATTTAGTACGTGTAGGTCGTCGCTCAGCGGTTTGATCAGGAGATCTTCTGATTAGAGACGCACCACAGTGAGTTCATGACCCCCTTTTCTCTTAACTGTTTTCAGTTTTCTAAACTGCGGGGGTGAAATACATGTTACTATATTTACAAGTACTTTTTACATGGTATGGTTAGCGTAAGGAGGTTTACTACTTAGATCATGTGAGTGGGTAGGCGGAAACTTGAGGCCATTAATCCTCAGGGTAGGACCGAGGGACATGAGCGGTAGATCTATCTGGGTGTAGCGAGCCCAGCCCCAGGCCCAATAGTACGGACCTTGGGGTGACTTTGTGCCCAACGCATAAATCCGCTAGGTTTGAGTCTTCCTACTTACACTTCACACATATCAATGGCCTTGCAAACCATTGGTGATCTCTTTTTCCTTATTTGCTACATACCAGGATTTTATATATACAAAGGTTTTACTTACTCACTTACACATGAACTCGCTCAACATTATTGTTGATTTTTTCCAACTTACATGTATTTCAGAGAATTAAAGATCTGGCGCGGTATGTTACGTTTTCCCGCTGCAAAGTGATACGAGGTCATCCGGGTTTAGGGGATGTGACTTTTTCCGGGACGAGTCACAGTCCTTAAACTGTGTTTGTTTCATGTTGATGTTTGTGTTTTCTGAACAATGTTTCATGTTATTAGGTTGTAATGTCCGTTGCATGAGTCAACGCCGTAAGACAATGTTGTGTTACGTTTGTTTTAAAACTTAATCCTATGGATGATCTTGCATGGTTTTTATTTCATGTAGCTTTGTTATGATTAAGCTATGGTATTAAGAAGTCACACCAAAATTAATCACGCTTCCGCAAAGCCAGGGTGTGACAGCTTGGTATCAGAGCTCTTATCATAGCGAACTAGGATTCCTTCTCGAGTCTAGACTATGATCACTAGGGCTCTCACGAAAACGTTTTTACACTGCATATCACTTAAGTCCAGATCCAAAACGTTTTTACAAACAAATGTTGAGCACATTTCATTTATTATTTATAGGCTCAGTCTGGGAGGCTGAGGCTCAGTCTGAGAGGCTGAGGCTCGGTCTGGAAGGCTGAGGAAGTAGTCTAGTGGGACTAGGAAGAACAATCCGAAAGGCTGGGAAGGTAGCTTGAGAGACTAGGAGATTCAGTCTGGAAGACTGGGAGGCTAGTGGGACTAGGAGAACTATATGATTGCTTATTGGTGACTAATATGTTTATTTGACTATATGATTGATTATTTGTGCATATGTGTGTTTATATTACAAAACGTCATGCCTTCATCAGATACTGGAGAATCGGACACTACAGATTCCATGGCCATAGTATCAGGCGACATAGTTTCATCAAAGCACGAGGTGTACGTTTCCGATACTACCAGCACAGACGATGACGACTTTCATCCCTTTGCGCTGCCCGATGTCGTAGCAGAGCCTGCTGATGGCCATCTTGTTGGGGATTGCCACTCGTGGTGATCCCTACTCCTGTGCCCCTTGCCACTTATCCCATTGTTGATATGCCCCCCGACGTTGTCTCCAACGACGATGTCGAACTATTAGAGTAGGATCCACTTGAGGGCGAGTCCCTATTGCTGCTGGTAATAGCCTACTGCTTGCGGACGCTCCTGCAGAGGAAGCTCATGCCCATTCCCCTGTCCCAGACTCATTTGAGTTTCTGACGTCCGCATCTTCGCATATACAGGGAGTGCAGCACCATTCACACGACGCCGACCCTGATATGGCGTCATCAGCTGCACCAGTTCCTGCACACAGCATTGAGTTTGATCACGATATTGAGGATGATCCTGTTTTTCCACCTGGTTTTGATCCAGACCATGACATTGAGTTCATACACTTAGACCAGCCCTTGGAGGATCCTGTAACCCCGATGTTTGTTGATCCAGCTGATTTTGAGATGGAGTTTGTTGATCTGGAGCCAGCCGTGGCCCCTGAGCCAGGCGTTGCTCTTGACCCCGCATTGGAGCATGACCCTGTTCATGCCGATGCACCTGCTGTTGCTCTGTTAGTGTACCTACGTCTGCTGACTACGTCTTCCATCGAGTCTTGAAGCTGAACAGATCAGAAATGGCACGGAATCCTAGAAATAGTGATTTGTATAGGATTGTTTATGTTTACATGATCTAGGACCGCTTTTGTGTCATATCTAGTCTTGGACCTCTTTTATGTACACGTCTAGGACCACTCTTATGTCATGATCATGGACCTCTTTTGTGTCATGATCTTGGACCTCTTTTACGTCAAGTTGTTGAACCACTCATACGGACATGACGTATAAGCGGTTCCAGAAGTATATATATAGGTCATAAGAGTGGTTCCAAACATATAGTTAGAGGTGAATTGTTCTGGTAAGCCACGAAGTGCTGCCGAAGTGCTGTAAAACATTTTAATCGAGTTCAATAGCAATACAACAGCAAGATTAAAGTGAATTCAGCTTCAAGTGCACCGAATTATTAGTTTCCGCCTCTTAATTCGGATACGAACTTCTCTGAACGACTCAAACAGGTCGGTATTCGATCCTACAAGTGGTATCAGAGCTCAGGAGGAGGAGTTCTATTGAAATTTCCTGGATTTTGTCATATTTTCTTCTTCTACACCTTGTTTCTTACGTCAGACCAAGATTTCACGGTCCGTTTTGGCTGATTTTTGGATATGTGGTGCGCGTATACATGATCTAAAACCCTACCAAGTTTCAACTCGAAACTCCAAGCCGTTTTGGAGATATCGCGATTTTTCAGTCCGATTCACGTCAAACAAGTAGGACCGCTCATAGAGACATTCTTTGAATCGCTCATAAATCAACTTTATGAACCGCTTTTGTGAACATCATGGATCGCTCATAGGGAAAATTTATGAACCGCTTTTTTTAACATCATGGATCGCTCATAGGGAAACTTTATGAACCGCTTTTATGGTCAAATGATGAATCGCTCATAAAACAACTCTTGAACCGCTCATTAGTAAAATTTGTTGAACCGCTCGAATGAACCATGTGTGAACCGCTCGAATGAGTTGTGTGAGCCGCTCGAACGAATCTCGTGGACCGCTTATACAAACAACTTGTGGACCGCTCAAATTGATACAGTTTGGACCGCCCGAACGGATTGGGTTTGGATCGCTTATTTGGTTAGCCCGTTCAAACAGACATTGTTTGGGCCGCTTATTTGAATAGTTTGGGCCGTTTATTTGGAAATTGATTGGATCGTTTGAAAGACAGATCGCTCAAGCAGACATTGTGTTTGCTTGTTGAAATTTGAAAATTGCTGTGAATTTGTGGACAATTTGAACAATGGATATGGAATTTTATAACGCTTTTGCTACCCCAACCTCGATTACTCAAAGTGCTTTGATAGAAAATGAAACCGGAACGTCTCAGAAGCCACCGAAACTCATGGATATTGATGATTACAACGTGTGGTCAGAACGATTCGGAAATTGGGTTGAAGCTTATCATCTTGATGCATGGGAACACACCGAGGAACCATATGTTAAACCAGTTAAGAATGGTGTGCAATTAACACTTCGAGAGATGAGTACAAATGAGAAAAAGAAGTATCGAGATGAGAAATTAATGGTCAGTCTACTTCAGCAAGCGATAAAAGAAGATATCTTGATTTTGCTTCAACATGATGGAACTGCATATTCGATTTGGACAGAATTGGAAGCAAAGTTTACAGGAAGTGATGACATGTTAAAGAACAAAATGTCTCTCATGAAGAAAGAATTTGATTTGTTTAGGGGATTAAAAAATGAAACCACCAAACAAATTATTGATCGATACTGTAATTTGGTGAGAAATATGACAAAGTTAGGTGTTAAGAAAGATACTGATGAATTAATTGAAAAACTTGCAGATGCACTTCCATATGAAATCTGGGGAACATTCTTGATGATGCTGAAGTCTAACAAAGTGGAATATAAAAAGATGAAACTCGGAGACTTCATAAAGCATTTGGAAGCTCAAGAGATGGAGCAGAGAAAGATCGCTAGGATGAAGAACTACGATGGAGAGCAGGATATCAGTCTGTACTACAAGCATGGTGCTACTGATTCAACAAAGTTCTCTCCTAAGATTGAAACTGCTTAGAGTGTCAAAGATTCTGCTGAGAAGACGACACCCCAGGGATCAAGCAGCAGCACAAGATTTTCATCTTTTGATCCTAACATCTCTGTAACAAAGAATGGTAGAAAACTTCAGTGTAACATTGTGTTAAGCCTTGAGAATGATCAAGACTACACTGAAGATATTGCTAAAAATCAAATGTCTTTGTTAGGGATGATTTTAGAATCTTATAGTTGTTTTGTTGCAGGAAAGATCGGAAATCCAATGCTCACGAAAGAGGATTACGATCAAATTGATGCTGAAGAAATGGAATTGATGGATATAAAATGGTGTATGGCGAGTGTGATGAGACGCGCTGAGAAGTTTAAACAAATTACCGGCCGTGATGATTTTCGTGATGCAAACGTTTCAACTTTAGGTTTTGATAAATCTAAAGTTACATGTTTTCGTTGCAGGGAGAAGGGGCATTTCAAGAGGGAATGCAAAAACCGTGAAGCTACCGGTGCCCAGAATCCTTTCGGAAACAATGGTTATCACAAGAAGGCCATTTATCATCAAATCACTCAACCAGCACAGCAGCATCAGGCACAAACAGCTCATGGAAGAGATGTGGTTGATAAAAGGGCATGTGTTGTGAGTCAGGGAAAATATGATATTTTTACCTGGGAAAAGTATCTTCCGAAAGACAGCAAAGTATGTTTGGCTGAACAAGATGATGAGAAGTTGGTAGAAGGTTTTACTTGGGATGATTTTTGTCCAGATAAAAATCTTATGGCCAGAGAGATGTCTAAAAATACTTCTCATGCTTTCTTTGCTAATGCTTATGATCTAAAATGTGCAGAACGATGCAGAAAAGTCATGGAAGCTGCTGAAGAGAGACGAAGAAAGATTCAAGAGGAGGCTGAAGAGGAAGAGAGATTGAAGGAAGAAGCAAAAGCTGAAAAATTGAGAAGAGCTCATTTTTTAAATTCAGGCAGGACAGTGAAAGAAGTTCCTGAATTTGAAATTAAAGTGGATGCTGAACCGGTCATGGTCCAAGAAAAGTGCATGAATTGTGATTCGCTAATTAAGCAGAACAATGAGTTGTTGCACAATATTCACAAGCTGAAAGAATCATATGATACTATGAACAGAGAGATCAACAAATACACAGATTCTGATGGTGAACAAGCTGAAGCTATGAATACTTTGAAGATAGCATATCTGAGACAGCTTGATACGGCAAATTATAATATAAAGAAATGTGCAGATCTCGAGCTTGAGTTGGCAACACAAAAGATAGAAACTGAAAAAGTTAAGAAATTATTAGACAGTTACTCATGTTCTACTTTTGTTGTTGACAGGATTTATCCAGTTGTGAAAGATTTGAAGACTTTTGAAGAAGTGAAGATCTTTGAAGAAGAAAAAACAGTGACAAAAGATGAAGAAAAATTGAAGACTTCTGGTAAGAAACCGAGTGTATCTTATAACAGATGTCCGCCCCCAGTCGAAAATGGATATTCACCTCGAAATCCAAATTCAGAAAGAGTCAATCAAGCAATCAATTTGAAATGGGAATCTGGGTCGTCGGATAACTTACCAGAAAGTATTGATGTCACATATACGTCATCAGACACTGATCATGAGTCAAAGTTTATAAAAAGTATGGTCGATCAGGTGTTAGACACAGATGACAATGAAGAATCAAAACCGAAGTCTAAACCCGAGTCAAAGTCTGGGTCCAGTGCGTCAAAGCAAACAGTCAAAAAGGACAAACGGGTTTATGATAAAGAGTTTTTACTTTCGAAATCTAATTTGAATGATGAATCGGTCAAAGTGGCATATAC
This sequence comes from Helianthus annuus, assembly GCF_002127325.2. Taxonomy (NCBI): domain Eukaryota; kingdom Viridiplantae; phylum Streptophyta; class Magnoliopsida; order Asterales; family Asteraceae; genus Helianthus; species Helianthus annuus. The sequence continues at coordinate 50,163,196 of NC_035445.2, forward strand.
TTTGAAAGGTTCTGACAAATTATATTCAGATGAAAGCTTTCCAATAAGAAGTGTCAGAATTGAAATGATTCAAAAGGTTTTCAAAATTACAGAAATTAATATTTCTGAAATAAAAGATTTTAATCTTAATGGAAAATCTAAACAATACACTTCAAGAGATCAACAAAGAATCAACAAGAAAATGGGTTACAATTGTGGGTATAGTTTCCAAAAGAAACCAAGCCATAATCGTAATCACAAAAAGAAAGGTCTTGGTTTTAATCCACAGAAAAACTATAAAAATGAAAAAATTTATAAACCAAAAACAATGTTTGTTGCAGGAAAAACAACAGAAGCTGACAAAGAGAAATCATTCAGAAATCAGACAAATCAAGAATTCCTTGCTAAGAAGCAAGAGGATATGAAGAAGAAGAAGGAAGACCCGAAGAAGGTTGAAAAGAGATCTTGTTTTCAGTGTAAAGCTGTGGGTCATGTTGCGAAAGATTGTCCAAAGACATTTCGACCAAAACAAGAAGTCTCAAGAAAAATGAAAGAAAAAGTTGTTGAGAAGACTGAACTGTCAACCCGGAAGTTCACAGGCTTTGAAAATTCGACTTATGAGAAAGGCGAATGTTCAAAGAGTGCTTCCAAAAGAATAGACAATGCCACAAATCAGAAATGGGTTGTAAAAGGTTCAGGTAACAAGTCTGGTGATGAATCTGATTCCATAAAATCAGAGGAGCCACGTGTTGAGAAAAAGATTGAAATGAAAGTCTCAAAAGTGGACGATGTGAATTTTCCGCCACTAAGTGCTAAAAATTATAAATCTAAAATCGGAAAAGTTGACATTTCAAATCAGTTTTATTCTGACAAGAAGAAAATTGATGTTGAAAAAACTTTCAATGGAAATGTAAAATGCATCTTTGGAAAAATGGTCAGTGGTAAGGCCCAAAGCATTCAGGATTTTTATGCTTCCAAAGGATAGGTTTACAGGTCGGTTGAAAGAAACAATGAAAAAGATGAGGTTACACCCAAGGAAGGTCAGGCTTTGGTGGATATATTTTTTCAAGAATGAAAACCTGACTTGCCGGAGATCCCAAGATGGTATTGCGGATCATGAATCGGCATCTTTCTAAATCTGTTTGTGAAGTTGCAGGACTTGCCGGAACTCCCAGGTTTGTAAGCGAGGAGTAGGAATCAGTATCTTGAGAATTCAACCTAAAGATGGTAATTGGTTGAAAAACAGGTTTGAAGAGCTTGAATTGCTAAATTTACAAGTGGTTGTATTGTAGTGATTGGTGTAGATCTTACAAGTGGTTAAATCAAGGTCATTGAATTGGACTTGATTTAATTATCATTCAAGAAATTGGTAAAACAAAGTGATGATTTGAACCCCAATTTGCAAAAGATAAGAACAACTAAACTTATTTTCCGGAAAAACCATTCTGATTAAAACAAACTTGAGTGTTTTGAAATCATTATGGGAAAATAGTTTGTTGTGAGGGGGAGTTCTGATTGTTTAAGCCAAACGGATGGAGAATTGAGGTGTTTTGATATCAGTTGTCATGTTCTGTACAGTTTGTTTTCAATTTTCTTTAGATGTATTTGAATTTTAGGGGGAGTAAGAATTTTTAGAAAATCCAAAAACATCAGAAAATTTGAAAAAGCCAAAAACATGATAAAATCAAAAATGAGTTTTGTTGCGTAAAAGAGGAAATGATAGTACATCAGTGGACTATCACAGCACGCTAAAGAAATGTAAAGTTTAAATGTGATAAACAATCTTACTGCGAATGTGTCAGTAGATTTTCGCACATTTAGTAAATTGAAACGAGATATAAACCTAAATCAAACTTGCTTAATTCGTGGGTAACTATTCTTGGATTTATGGGTAACCCCCGAAATCTTGTTTGAAAGGTCCCGTATTCTGAGATACTAGGTCTTTATGCTCAGTGATATCTGGGGTATTATTCCGGGACTTCTGCTGTATGGAAATACTGACCTAGTCCCCGAATAATACTTTCTGCAAAAAGCTTTGAAATATAAGCGGCGCCCTCAGCAAACTGATTAAACAATAAAATTGGTAATCTTTGCTGTTGTAACAAAAGATCCTCTAAAGGGGACCCACCAAAAGTCGAAGCCGTCATCTTTCTGCGTATACGGAAGTATCGACCTGAGCTCTCATGGCCCTCGCACATTACCCCTTTACAGATATCATCTGTGGTATACTCACCTGTAAGACTGAATATTTGGGATCTGGATGCGGGAGTATATTCAAGTGGAGTGATACACAATTAAGTTTAAGTCTTTAAAACATTAATATCGTATCTCGAATTGATTGAAATCTGTGTTGAAAATTTAAGTGGACAAACATACTGACAATCTAGGTAAATTGTTTAGAACTTATCATGTAATCAAGCTTAACGGTGTTTGTGATATGTTTTATAACTGATATGATCCTCTTGCACAAACTCACAAAAATATTGTTTGTAAATATTTTCATTTCTGCATTTATCTTTCATACAGAAAATTCAAAAAGATTTTTGTGTTTTAGCATAAATTTTTGAAAATTCAAAAAGATTTTCGACAATTGATGTTGAGATGCTGATTTTCGAAATTCAAAGTGCTAAACTTGAAGAACTGGTTTGGGGAGTGTTTGAGAGTTAAATGATGAAGTTGTTTTTGATAAAAACCAGTAATGTTCTTGAATGCAAAATCATTATTGTTGATTGGTTCTATATAGTTTTTAAAATTGTTGAAAAGTTTATCTTTATAGAAACTTATGGTTGGGTAGAGATTGTGTAGGTGTTAAAGAGCCAGGTTTCGATCTAGAACCTGATGGAAGCCTGTTAAAGATCTCAGAACCGGTGAAAGATTGACTTTCAGACTACGATCCCAGCTGTGTGAGAGGGGGAGTCTGAAGACACCGAGTCAACATTCAAGAGAGAAGAGTTTGTTGATGATGGAGATAGAGAACCAGGATTCTTGGAACGACAAATTTTTCAGAGGCAGATTGTCGACTGATGAAGACTGTAGATTGTAGACTGGAATGAAGACATTAATGAAGACTCCGTCAACATCCGAGGGGGAGTTTGTTAGTGTACCTACGTCTGCTGACTACGTCTTCCATCGAGTCTTGAAGCTGAACAGATCAGAAATGGCACGGAATCCTAGAAATAGTGATTTGTATAGGATTGTTTATGTTTACATGATCTAGGACCGCTTTTGTGTCATATCTAGTCTTGGACCTCTTTTATGTACACGTCTAGGACCACTCTTATGTCATGATCATGAACCTCTTTTGTGTCATGATCTTGGACCTCTTTTACGTCAAGTTGTTGAACCACTCATACGGACATGACGTATAAGCGGTTCCAGAAGTATATATATAGGTCATAAGAGTGGTTCCAAACATATAGTTAGAGGTGAATTGTTCCGGTAAGCCACGAAGTGCTGCCGAAGTGCTGTAAAACATTGTAATCGAGTTCAATAGCAATACAACAGCAAGATTAAAGTGAATTCAGCTTCAAGTGCACCGAATTATTAGTTTCCGCCTCTTAATTCGGATACGAACTTCTCTGAATGACTCAAACAGGTCGGTATTCGATCCTACAAGCTCCTTGATTGATCATCTGCTTGGACGAGAGAAAATTTGGGGTAACTGTGCAAGACAATTTATTATTACGGGGGCTCACGTAATAACGACTTGTAGTGCACAGAAATCCTGGTGGACTCTGCGGGTCAAGCTAATGAAAACCTATGTAGCAGGAAATAACTCAAACACGAATGACCAAGGCGATGTAGCCTCGAGTTCATTCTATTTCAAGCAACGAGCCAAATTGGCAAACCTATGTGAAGGCTCAGAATTTATTTCCTCACTCATACATTGAGTATATTTACGTGTGAAATTGGGTGATTACATGATGGCTTATGGTGCTATGTATCTCATAGACAATTGAAATGTTGTCTAACCCGCTTCATGCCACTTCGGCAGAAGAGAATGCCACCCAAGCGTGACACAAACACCAGTACGTTGCCAAGGATAGAAGCCGAGCTGCAAAAACGCATCTCACAGGCAATTGCACGACATGAAGCCCTCCGCTTTAAGCACAGCGATGGCACTACTGGAAATAACCCTCCAACTGACTGCACCTATAAGCAGTTCCTGAACTGCAAGCCTTTGAACTTCGACGGAACAGGAGGCGCCGTTGCATTTGTTCGTTGGTCCGAAAAGATTGACTCCATTCTAAGAATGACTAACTGTTCGCCCCAACAGAGTGTTACCTTTACCTCGGGGTCATTTCTAGATGGCACACTCTCATGGTGGGACCATCAGGTTCAGGCCCTTGGCACAGATGCTGCTTATGCACTGAGCTGGGACGAGCTCAAGGAAATGATTGAGAAGAAATGTTGTTCTAGGACTGGAATCCAGAAGCTTAAGGTGGAGTTCTGGAATTTGAAAATGGACGAACCAAGGATTCCTGAATACGTCCAGCGATCTCACGGCTTGTCTAGGGTCGTCCCCTACTAAGTCATTGAGGTTGTATGATACAGTTGTGTACTTGAAAACTTTACATTGTGATCTCGATTTATGGCAATGCAATCGCAGTATTCTCATCACTTGTGATGTTTGATCTACTGTTTAAGTTCTATGACATGAGATGTTATGTGGTTGATTTATTTATTTTTAGCATGAGATGTTATGTGTTGATATTGATGAATACATACGTGCACTTGACTTGCTATGACCTAACCTACGTGAAACATCTTTTAGAAGATGCCACCAAGATGCGAAATGTGCATGCCCACCTCGGAGGCAGAACTCCAAGAGATAATTGCTGCAGCTATAGCACAGCACGAGGCCCTACGCTCTGAACCTAGCAGAGGCACCTTAGAAAATAATGGTTGTTCCTACTGGCACTTCCTCAACTACAAGCCTCCGAAGTTCGACGGCACTGGGGGTGCCATAGCTTTTGTGAAATGGATTGAAAGTATGGAATCCATCTTTCGAATGAGTGGTTGTACGCCAGAACAACAAGTCCCATACGTTTCTGAGTTGTTTCAAGATGGAGCACGATTATGGTGGAATCTTCAGGTTCGAATAATGGGCCTAACTACAGCATACGCGTTAACTTGGGATGAGTTGAAAGGAATAATGCGTAAGAAGTATTGCACCCAAACAGAAACACAGAGGTTGGAAGGTGAATTCCAGAGCCTGATAATGGAAGGTCCGAAAATGTTGGAATACATGCAAAGACTTCATGATTTGGCATGAGTCGTTCCGTACTTGGTGGAACCAGAATTGAGGAAATTAGGACATTTCATTTGGGAATTGGCACCTCAAGTCCTGAGCTTAATGACAGCATCTACGCCACCAACAACTACGGCTGCAAGTAAGATGGGCTTGGCACTCGTTACGGAAGCCATTAGACTAGAAAAACTTGCAAACCCTGACAAGGAGACTCAGGTAGAGTCGTCCGGAAAGAACAAAAGGAAGCTCACCGAAGATACCCGAACGAATAATGATGAACAAAGATCTATTCGAGGTTGTTTTGACTGCGGAGACAAAGGGCATTTCAAGAAAGATTGCCTTAACAACAAACAGACCAATGATGAGATTTACTTAGAAACTAAACCAAGACGTGCTGGGTGCAAGTATCACCATGAATGTGGATGTCGGAAGCCTAGGTGCGGGAGGAAAGGACACAACAAGGATGGTTGTGGGATGAAGAGTCCCAGACAAGGAGAAAACAGTAACAACGCTCAAGGTGGAAATGGGAAAGGAAATGGCCGAGTGCCAGGATGCTTCCATTGTGGGGACGTTGGACATCTTAAGAGGGAATGCCCGAAGTTGAAACAAGACCGTGAAAGAACATCCAGCATCGGAGTTAGTGAAGCATGCCAGGATCCAGGCGTGATTACTGGTACGTTCTCTAACAACCAAAACTTTTGCATCTATTTTGTTTGATACTGGTGCCGATTATAGCTTCGTGTCACTAGAATTTAAGAATATTCTTGGTTTGACGCCTAGTAAGTTAGACGTCCCATATTCGATCGAATTAACAAATGGGAAACTAGTTGAGACCAGTGAGGTTGTCCAAGGATGTGTGATGGAATTTGGAGGGCTCGGGTTTACGCTAGACTTACTACCTGTCGAGTTGGGAAGCTTTGATGTGGTAGTGGGAACGGATTGGCTATCGAGTAACAAGGCCGAGATTGTTTGTCACGAAAAGGTTGTTCGTATCCCAATCGAAGATGGAGTTCATGGGGAGAAGCGTGATACGCCTTTAAGAACTATCAGATGCCTGAAAGCTCGTAAGTGTTTAGAAAAGGGATGTGCTGCCTTCCTGGCACACATCGTGGATAAGAAAGCTGCTGAGCCGAAAAACGAAGACATCCCTATCGTGAGGGAATATCCTGAAGTCTTTCCTGACGACTTGCCAGGATTGCCACCCCAAAGGCAAGAGAAATTTCACATTGACTTAGTTCCAGGCGGCGCGCCTGTAGCTAGGGCACCTTATAGACTTGCACCGTCTGGGATGCAAGAACTGTCAACACAACTTCAAGAGTTGTTAGACAAAGGATTTATCCGACCAAGTTTCTCGCCTTGGGGAGCTCAGGTCCTGTTTGTCAAGAAGAAGGACGGTAGTTTTCGAATGTGTATCGACTACCGGGAGTTGAATAAGCTGACGATCAAGAATATATACCCTCTGCCAAGGATCGATGATGTATTCGACCAACTACAAGGTTCAAGCTTTTACTCGAAGATCGATTTGCGATCTGGGTACCATCAGCTAAGGATACAAGAGGAGAGTATCCCTAAGACAGCTTTCAGAACTCGTTATGGACACTACGAGTTCCTAGTTATGCCGTTTGGGTTGACAAACGCACCTGCAGTCTTTATGGATTTGATGAATAGAGTTTGCAAGCCGTACTTGGATAAGTTCGTGATTGTGTTCATCGACGACATTTTGATTTATTCAAAGACAAAGGCTGAGCACGAACAGCATCTAAGAGCTATTTTGGAGCTGCTGAAGAAAGAACAGTTGTACGCCAAGTTCTCTAAGTGCGAGTTTTGGCTACGTGAAGTCCAATTTCTTGGACATATGGTAAATGGAGATGGAATCCACGTGGATCCCACCAAGATCGAAGCGATCAAGATTTGGGAAACGCCAAAGACGCCAACCGAAATTCGACAATTCTTGGGTTTGGCTGGCTACTATCGAAGGTTTATTGAGGATTTTTCGAAAATCACTCAACCATTGACGCTCCTCACGCAGAAAGATAAGAAGTTTGATTGGGGAATCAAACAGGAAGAAGCGTTCCAGATATTGAAAGATAAGCTCTGCAATGCGCAAATCTTAGCACTACTGGAAGGTACTGACGATTTCGTGGTATACTGTGACGCCTCGTGTCAAGGATTGGGTTGCGTGTTGATGCAACGCCAAAAGGTTATTGCTTACGCGTCACGCCAACTGAAAGTGCACGAAAAGAACTATACCACACATGATTTGGAACTTGGTGCAGTGGTATTTGCATTAAAGATCTGGAGACACTACCTTTATGGTACGAAATGTACAATTTTCACAGATCATAAGAGCCTGCAACACATATTCAACCAGAAGGAGTTGAATATGAGACAAAGACGATGGGTTGAGTTGCTGAATGATTACGACTGCGAAATAAAGTATCATCCAAGGAAGGAGAATGTGGTCGCCGACGCCCTAAGTCGAAAAGAAAGGATCAAGCCCATAAGTGTGACACCCCAGGAAGACCAGTAAACGATATAACTTACCTAGCTTCCTCAGTAACCGCATGCTAAATTTCTGGACGAAATTTCTTTTAAGTTGGGGATAATGTGACAACTCGAATTTCCAAGATTCCTATTTCGCATTTATTGCACGTTCATTTATTGTTTAGTTGTTTATTTGCACAATTAGTTGCTATGAAATTGTATACGTTTTAATGCAGTGAATCGTATTGTGTGATTGTGCATGGTTGTTTGTTAATTATGAAAGATTTGTCAAATGCATAAACTTGGTGGTGAAACTATGAAATTGTTGTGAGATGGTGTGCTTGTGTAAGATATAATAATAAAGGGTGTAAAGAGTTATTAGTGAAACCTAAATCATACTTAACCCTAATTCCTTTTCACTAATCATTTACATAAAGCAAGACACGTACTGTTATTCTCTAATTCCCTGGCAATCATCATCATTTTCATCACAAGCACAAGTCTCCTACATCAATCTTAATCTTGCAATCTAGATTGAATGCAACTGTATGATCTTGCATGTATGAATCATTCTATGTGATATCATCCTGTACACAATAAGCACACAAAACACAGTTGCTTGATTACCCATGACTTGCAAACCCTAATTTGATGCAAACACTTACATCGTATCATGTGAAACATATCCTAGGTCGTGTGTAACGGACTTAGACATTTGATAAACCCTAGAGCATAGCATACCGAGCAAACCAAGGTGAGTTCACACAGCCAAGGCATGTGGTTCCCAGGGTGGGAATGGGATTGGATTTATTTACTTGTACATCTCTAGATAATGGAACGTAGTGATATGATAAGATCCTCGGGTGAGGAAGGTGATTGATAAGATACAACTAGACTAATGGTACTAAATTGAACTGATCTTCGCACACACGCCAGGGTTGGCCGCGATATTATGACTAATCTTCGCGCACATGCCTAGGAAGGCCGCGAACTATACTCTAAACTTCGCATACATGCCAGGGTGGCCGCGATACAAACATACCTAGTCTAGAATACTTGAGAACTTTTCTTAATCTTCGCATACATGCCTAGAGGGCCGCGATACGAATTATTACGATGCATAACTTAATGAGCGAATACAAAGCTTACTACACTATTGCAATTACTGAACTTTAAACTGTGAACTCGCTCAACTAGTTGTTGATCCTCTGTTACATGCCTTGCAGGTCGTTAGATACATGGAGCTTGCACAGGGAGGAGCAGGTCGTTGTGGAGCATGGATCATGGATGCCATGTTAAAACATTAAACATTTGAACTATGATATATTTTGGGTTTTCATACTTATGCTTCCGCTACACTTGATATTATAATTATGTTTTGAACACTTATCGTATTGAATGATTGGTTTACATTTAATATACTTGATATTTATTACATGTTCAATATGATTGGTGGCTTGATCCTGGTCATGTCACGCCTCCAAGCGGTGGTACTCCGCGTGTGGATTTTTGGGGGTGTGACAGATAACAATTGTACGCCAAGTTTTCAAAATGCGACTTCTGGCTTCGTGAAGTCCACTTCTTAGGCCATGTGGTGAACAGGGATGGGATTCATGTCGATCCATCCAAGGTAGATTCGATCAGGAACTGGCCTGCATCGCGTACACCAACGGAAATACGCCAATTCTTGGGTTTGGCGGGGTATTACAGACGATTCATCAAAGACTTTTCGAAGATCGCACAGCCGCTTACTATGCTGACACAGAAAGGTGTCACCTACCGTTGGGGAGATTCCCAGGAAACCACTTTCCAATACTTGAAGGATAGACTATGCAGCGCACCTATTCTCTCACTGCCAGAGGGCACAGACGACTTTGTGGTCTATTGTGACGCATCGATACAGGGGCTTGGCTGTGTATTGATGCAGCGGGATAAAGTTATTGCCTACGCTTCGTGGCAACTCAAAGTTCATGAACGGAACTATACGACGCACGATTTAGAGCTGGGAGCTGTTGTTTTCGCGCTCAAGATATGGCGACACTACCTGTACGGTACCAAGTGCACTATTTACACCGATCACAGGAGTCTCGAGCATATCTTCAAGCAGAAGGAATTGAACATGCGTCAACGACGATGGGTCGAGTTACTTAATGATTACGAATGCGCCATCAAGTACCATCCAGGAAAGGCCAATGTTGTGGCTGACGCTCTCAGTCGAAAAGATACTCTACCTAGGCGTGTACGAGCTTTGCAGCTCACTATTCAGTCTGATCTTCCTGCACAAATACGAGATGCTCAGGTGGAAGCATTGAAAACAGAAAACGTCAGGGCTGAAGCCTTACGCGGCTCAAGGCAACGATTAGAACAAAGGGAAGACGGCGCCTACTATGTAACAGGACGTATTTGGGTCCCACTATATGGCGGTTTACGAGAACTTGTGATGGATGAAGCTCATAAGTCTCGCTATTCGGTACATCCAGGTTCGGATAAAATGTACCACGACATCAGAACTACATACTGGTGGCCTAGCATGAAGGCCCACATTGCAACTTACGTCGGCAAATGTTTGACTTGTGCGAGAGTCAAGACAGAGTACCAGAAACCCTCAGGCCTACTTCAGCAACCCAGGATACCACAGTGGAAATGGGAAGAAATTTCCATGGATTTTGTTACTGGCCTGCCTAGATCCCAGCGCGGGAATGATACTATTTGGGTGATCGTTGATCAACTCACAAAGTCTGCTCATTTCTTGGCTATCAAAGAAACGGATAAGTTCTCTACACTAGCAGACATTTACTTGAAAGAAGTTGTTTCTAGGCACGGGGTGCCAACTTCTATTATTTCGGATCGCGATGCACGATTCACTTCAGAACTATGGCAAGCAATGCACAAAACTTTTGGCTCTCGATTAGACATGAGTACAGCTTATCACCCTCAGACGGATGGGCAGTCTGAGCGCACGATCCAAACTCTAGAAGACATGCTTCGGGCGTGTGTTATCGATTTCGGCAACAGCTGGGAAAAACACCTCCCTTTAGTGGAGTTTTCGTATAATAACAGTTACCACACCAGCATACAAGCCGCTCCATTCGAGGCATTGTACGGATGTAAATGCCGGTCACCTCTCTGTTGGGCAGAGGTGGGGGATAGTCAGATTACAGGTCCAGAAATGGTAGTTGACGCTACTGAACGAATAGCACAAATACGACAACGCATGGCGGCAGATCGTGATCGCCAGAAAAGCTACGTAGATAAGCATAGGAAGCCATTGGAATTTCAGGTCGGGGACCGGGTTTTACTCAAAGTCTCACCCTGGAAGGGTGTGGTTCGATTTGGTAAACGAGGCAAGCTCAATCCACGGTATGTTGGACCGTTCGAAATCACTGAAAGAATAGGCAAAGTAGCCTACAGACTAAACCTACCAGCTGAACTCGGTGCAGTTCACAACGTATTCCACGTGTCGAATCTGAAGAAGTGTCTGTCAGATGAGACCCTCATAGTTCCTTTTAAGGAACTCACTATCGATGAGCAGTTGCACTTCGTCGAGGAACCTGTAGAAATCACGGACCGGGATGTTAAGGTCCTCAAACACAAGAGAATCCCTCTTGTCCGAGTTCGTTGGAACTCCAAACGTGGCCCAGAGTACACCTGGGAACGCGAAGACCAGATGACAGAAAAGTACCCCAGTTATTCGGAACCAATGCAACCACTACTGAGACTGAAGCTACTACTGCGGAATTTCGGGACGAAATTCCAAATCAACGGGAGAATGATGTGACACCCCAGGAAAACCAGTAAACGATATAACTTACCTAGCTTCCTCAGTAATCGCATGCTAAATTTCGGGACGAAATTTCTTTTAAGTTGGGGATAATGTGACAACTCGAATTTCCAAGATTCCTATTTCGCATTTATTGCACGTTCATTTATTGTTTAGTTGTTTATTTGCACAATTAGTTGCTATGAAATTGTATACGTTTTGATGCAGTGAATCGTATTGTGTGATTGTGCATGGTTGTTTGTTAATTATGAAAGATTTGTCAAATGCATAAACTTGGTGGTGAAACTATGAAATTGTTGTGAGATGGTGTGCTTGTGTAAGATATAATAATAAAGGGTGTAAAGAGTTATTAGTGAAACCTAAATCATACTTAACCCTAATTCCTTTTCACTAATCATTTACACAAAGCAAGACACGTACTGTTATTCTCTAATTCCCTGGCAATCATCATCATTTTCATCACAAGCACAAGTCTCCTACATCAATCTTAATCTTGCAATCTAGATTGAATCAATCCAAGGTAATTAGTAATGACTTGTTGTTGTTCTTGATTCTTGATTATGTGTTCATGAAAACCCTAGTTCTTCATATAATATTCTGTGATTTTTGATTTGATTCTGGATTATGGTGATTATGATGAATGATTAGTTGTATGTCGATAAGATTGTTCACATAATGATTATTGTAATTGTCGATTGATTGCTTATGAATTCTACACTATGTATACATGAATTAGGGTTTTCTGGTAGAACAAACGAAAGAAAGCGTAACTGTTACAATCGTACTTGAATGATTCGCATGTTTTGATGATTGGCCAACCTTTGAATGATGCTTAAGTCCGAACTTTAGATAGTGTGCATATAGTCCGAGTTTTAAATATGTGATGTTGTCCGAGTTCTTGCTTGTGTTTGTGATGTCCGAGTTTTATAACAAGGATAACTGGTCCGACTTTTATCCCTAGAACAAAAGGGGTCCGAGTTCATTATCACAAGTATTGTCCGACCTTTGTATTAGGTAAAGGATGTCAGACTTTTTAAGTGTTAAACCAAGGGGGGTCCGACCTTTATTAAGTGCATGTGGTCCGAGTTTTGTGACCACACACACTGTCCGACTTTTAACCCTTGTAAGGGGTCCGATCTTTTGGCCTAGTTTGAAGCAGGTCCGAGTTTTAAACCCCCATACCCCCTGTCCGACTTTTTACCCCCTCACCTATGTTGTCCGACTTTTAACCCCCACCACCCTCTAGTCCGAGTTTCATGCCTAGTCTTGTCCGACTTTTGAACAGGGGAAACCCCCCCCCCCCACACTTGTCCGAGTTTTAGATAGGGCAAGGCATGTCTGACTTTGTGTGATGATAAAGTGAAGCCATGAATGTGTGTCATTTAATGTTGAATCTGTTAAGATGGGAATGTCACGTTGTTAAGTAACCAACTCCGTTAAATTTGTGAAGTTATTAACACTGCTAAATGTACTAAGGATGTTAACAGTGGCAATTAGGTTAATATCCACGTTAGACTAAACGGTGAAAACAAAGACGTGACGCATGAATTATGTGAATACGATTAACTGTTTACGTGGTGAATGATTCTTTATATATAATCGTATGATACCGAATGCAACTGTATGATCTTGCATGTATGAATCATTCTATGTGATATCATCATGTACACAATAAGCACACAAAACACAGTTGCTTGATTACCCATGACTTGCAAACCCTAATTTGATGCAAACACTTACATCGTATCATGTGCAACATATCCTAGGTCGTGTGTAACGGACTTAGACATTTGATAAACCCTAGAGCATAGCATACCGAGCAAACCAAGGTGAGTTCACACAGCTAAGGCATGGGGTTCCCAGGGTGGGAATGGGATTGGATTTATTTACTTGTACATCTCTAGATAATGGAACGTAGTGATATGATAAGATCCTTGGGTGAGGAAGGTGATTGATAAGATACAACTAGACTAATGGTACTAAATTGAACTGATCTTCGCACACACGCCAGGGTTGGCCGCGATATTATGACTAATCTTCGCACACATGCCTAGGAAGGCCGCGAACTATACTCTAAACTTCGCATACATGTCAGGGTGGCCGCGATACAAACATACCTAGTCTAGAATACTTGAGAACTTTTCTTAATCTTCGCATACATGCCTAGAGGGCCGCGATACGAATTATTACGATGCATGACTTAATGAGCGAATACAAAGCTTACTACACTATTGCAATTACTGAACTTTAAACTGTGAACTCGCTCAACTAGTTGTTGATCCTCTGTTACATGCCTTGCAGGTCGTTAGATACATGGAGCTTGCACAGGGAGGAGCAGGTCGTTGTGGAGCATGGATCGTGGATGCCATGTTAAAACATTAAACATTTGAACTATGATATATTTTGGGTTTTCATACTTATGCTTCCGCTACACTTGATATTATAATTATGTTTTGAACACTTATCGTATTGAATGATTGGTTTACATTTAATATACTTGATATTTATTACATGTTCAATATGATTGGTGGCTTGATCCTGGTCATGTCACGCCTCCAAGCGGTGGTACTCCGCATGTGGATTTTTGGGGGTGTGACAATAAGGGTTAGGACTTTAGAGATGATTATCCAAACAGATCTTTCTCTGTGCATTCGTGCCGCGCAGAAAGAAGCTCTTAAGGAAACAAACCTTGAAGAAGAATATCTCCGTGGGATGGAGAAGCAATTGGTGCCAAACGAGGAAGGAACGTTATGTTTTGAGAAAAGGATTTGGGTTCCTCTGTTTGGTGGTTTGAGGAAAGTTATTTTTGATGAGGCACACAAATCACGGTACTCTATCCATCCAGGAGCGGATAAGATGTACCAAGATCTTAAAGATTATTATTGGTGGCCTAGGATGAAAGGCGATGTTGCTGTTTATGTGAGCAAGTGTTTAACATGTGCTAAGGTTAAAGCTGAATACTAGAAGCCTTCGGGACTTCTGCAACAACCTGAGATTCCCAGATGGAAGTTGGAACAAATCTCCATGGATTTTATTACAAAGTTGCCAAGAACGCCAAGAGGTCATGACACTATTTGCGTAATAGTGGACCGATTAACGAAGTCTGCGCACTTTTTACCTATTAGAGAGAAAGATAACACGAGCAAGTTGGCTGAAATTTACATAAGAGAAATTGTTACACGCCATGGAGTACCTCTCTCAATCATCTCTGATAGAGACGAAAGGTTCATATCAAGGACTTGGCAATCCTTCCAAGAAGCTTTTGGCTCACAATTGAATCTGAGCACTGCATTTCACCCACAGACCGACGGACAAAGCCAACGGACGATACAGACTTTGGAAGATATGCTGAGAGCATGTGTTATGGATTTGGGCGGTAGCTGGGATAAGCATTTGCCATTGGTCGAATTTTCATACAACAACATCTACCACACCAGTATTGGTGTCGCGCCTTTTGAAGCTCTCTTTGGCCGCAAGTGCAGGTCACCGCTTTGTTGGTCTGATGCAGGTGACAGACAATTGGTTGGTCCTAATATGGTCCAGGAAACCACAGACAAGATCGCACAGATCCGAGATCGCATCAAGGCGGCTCGTGATCGTCAGAAATGTTATGCGGACCGAAGAAGGAAACCTCTAGAGTTTGAGGTAGGTGATATGGTTTTGTTGAAGGTATCACCCTGGAAGGGTGTGGCACGCTTCGGAAAGCGTGGAAAGTTGAATCCGCGGTATATTGGTCCGTTCAGAATTTTGGAAAGAATTGGGCTAGTAGCATACAAGTTGGATTTACCTGCGGAACTAAATGGTGTTCACGATACATTTCATGTATCAAACTTGAAGAAAAGTCCAACTCAAGATACCGTTGTCATTCCCACCGACGAGATTCATGTTGACGGCACGGTCCATTTTGTCGAAGAACCTGTTGAGGTTACGGATTGGAAAGTGAACAAAACCCGCCGGAGCAGTGTAAAGCTCGTCAAGGTTCGTTGGAATGCCAGACATGGTCCTGAATACACCTGGGAGCGTGAGGACCGGATGAAAGAGAAGTACCCCCACTTATTTCCCAAGAACCCTGCTGTTAGGAGCAGAACTTAAAATTTCGGGACGAAATTTTTCTAACGGGGGGAGAATGTGACAACCCTCACTAAACCAGGTATCCGTACGACTTAATTAATAATTAATTACTGTGCTTGCTGGAAATTGTGGATAAACTGCTACTTGAATTCTGATACGTACACTTACTTGCATCATAGTTTCTTTGCTGTCACTCTACTATTACATACTGAACTTTAGTGACAACCTTGATGCACCAAAAGCACAGTAGCACAATGAACGGATAACCTATTGAACGTGTTGTTATAGCCAGCATCAGGCAGACACTGCCTCTAAGGCCTGTTTGAGCCCGAGATAGTTTACTACACTAGTAGAGAGTGTGGGGATATAAGGGTTGTAGAACTGTGTCACTAGGAATAAGTTACAGTGACCGGATGTGCCTAAAACGTACTCTAAGTACAAAATTCAGCACTTTAATTAAAAATTCAGCATTTAGCTAACTAATAAAGTGCCAAAACATGAGAAAAATATTACTAGACACTTTCCAAAGTGTCGGGAATAAGTTGTGTCACTAAAAATAGTATTAACGACACTTTAAAGCTTTGTTAAGCACTTTAACGGATCACTATCCAACCGAACAACCGGACTTTACCCGGAACATAAAAATATTGCCATTAACATTGTTTTTCTTTTTTCTGAGCCAGTTAGGGTCCCTGAATACCCTAACACCCGCTATAATGCATAACACGTTAATAATCGAGTTAACCTTCTAATCCCTTAACTTTGTCCTAACTAATTAGTTGGAAACTAACTAAGAACCCCCCCCCCCATCCAACGAATTCGGTCCCCAAAGGACACCCATGTCCTATTTTAGATTATAATAATCACATGTGTTTAATATCAAGGGGACATGAAGACCTTTGGTTAAAACTTGTAGAGATTGCCTATAAGATTCAAGCTTAACACAACATAACCTTCATAACACTCTTGATCAAACATCACTCTCTCTCCCTCTCCCTAAGCTCTCGGCCGAACACCCCCTCCACCATCCATCCATCTTTCGATTTCCATCTTCTCATTTCAAGTGCATTCCAGTGTCAAGGATCACATACGAGGAAGCTTGGTGCATTCAGAACGTGAAGGACCTCACCTCATTGCTTTTATCCACCCAATCTTCGACTAGTTTCTTCCCTAGCCTCGAGCTAGTAGTAAGTTGCTATAAACGCCCTCTCGATCTATTTTAAAGTGGTTAAAATGAAATAGGGCGGTTAAAACTCATGAACTTACAAGATGACATGTTAAAAGTCTACTAAAAAGTTAAAGATGTTGGTTAAAAGCTATGTTGTTGTGTAAAACTTGTAAGACTTGTTTTGTGTGATTATTTAGTGCCGATCTATGTTGTGGTAGCTCGGATCATCGTCTAACCCGGATGGTCATGTTCATGGATCATGACATAGAGTATGTTCAAGTGTAAAAAGGGTTAAATGATGAAAATCTACCACACACTAAACATGAACGTGTGTAAAATCGATTTTACTCACGAAATAGTGTTCTAAACTAGTAGATCTACGGATCTACAAACGGTATTTTCAAAGAACCAAGTGTCAAGAGAAAACATACTTTAAAACCGGATCTTTCATGAACAAGAGTGATTTTTAAACACACAAGTGTGTAAACACTCGTGTAACACTAAGTTTCGACAAAGAACTATTTTTGTCAAATTTTACAAGAAGATGTGAAAGTATATTTTCTTTAAAAACAAGATTTTCAAGAAACCAAGTAGATTATTGCAAAGATCCACCAAAATTAATGGAAATTACTACATATTTTGGACAAACCACAAGTTCATGTAATTTTTGCGATTTACTTATATATTGACTAGTTTGATGGTTCGGAAATTGTTTTTGTGAATGAGAAAATTGTTGATTTGAATTATAAAAGAAAATGATACGCTTGAAAGCGTGGCCAACTCCAGTTACAGGGGAAATTCTGGTGAAATTTTTCCAAAAACCTAACACTTAGAAATATTTTCATCACAAGTGTTATAAATGTATTTTTGACTTGTTTTCAAAATATAAATTTCGCCACGATTTTATTTACAAAATTTCTAAGTGCCGGTGGTGGGATTTTCACAAAATAAAACTGGAAAAATATATATTTGATATATATATATATATATATATATTTCATAACAACGCTTGTGTAGATTTTTATGATTATTTTGTGAACTATACAAATATTATTTTTAGGGTAAAAATAATATTACCAAATGTTTACGACTCCAAAATAATACGAACGCCTTCACAATAATTATTTAAGTTACACCGGTAATTATTATTACCACCCGACCTTTAAAACGTAACTTACGCATTTTAAGAAAATATTTATGAACGCGTATTTTGTCAAAGTATTATTTTGGGAAAATCATATGTATTAAAATATAATATTTTTGGGAAAAATATTTATATTTTGGAGTTAAAAATAAAATATATTTTAAGCGAGACTTAATAATATATTTCAAATTTTACGAACGCACATGTATTAAATCCCCCATCCTTGGGAAGGAATTTATTTACCAAATAATTACAAAGTGTAATTACGAAATAGTTGTCTAACTATTTCCCAAAAACTTAAACCTTAATGCACGGCCGTCCGTCTAATAGATTTAGTACGTGTAGGTCGTCGCTCAGCGGTTTGATCAGGAGATCTTCTTATTAGAGACGCACCACAGTGAGTTCATGACCCCCTTTTCTCTTAACTGTTTTCAGTTTTCTAAACTGCGGGGGTGAAATACATGTTACTATATTTACAAGTACTTTTTACATGGTATGGTTAGCGTAAGGAGGTTTACTACTTAGATCATGTGAGTGGGTAGGCGGAAACTTGAGGCCATTAATCCTCAGGGTAGGACCGAGGGACAGGAGCGGTAGATCTATCTGGGTGTAGCGAGCCCAGCCCCAGGCCCAACAGTACGGACCTCGGGGTGACTTTGTGCCCAACGCATAAATCCGCTAGGTTTGAGTCTTCCTACTTGCACTTCACACATATCAATGGCCTTGCAAACCATTGGTGATCTCTTTTTCCTTATTTGCTACATACTAGGATTTTATACATACAAAGGTTTTACTTACTCACTTACACATGAACTCGCTCAACATTATTGTTGATTTTTTCCAACTTACATGTATTTCAGGGAATTAAAGATCTGGCGCGGTATGTTACGTTTTCCCGCTGCAAAGTGATACGAGGTCATCCGGGTTTAGGGGATGTGACTTTTTCCGGGATGAGTCACAGTCCTTAAACTGTGTTTGTTTCATGTTGATGTTTGTGTTTTCTGAACAATGTTTCATGTTATTAGGTTGTAATGTCTGTTGCATGAGTCAACGCCGTAAGACAATGTTGTGTTACGTTTGTTTTAAAACTTAATCCTATGGATGATCTTGCATGGTTTTTATTTCATATAGCTTTGTTATGATTAAGCTATGGTATTAAGAAGTCACACCAAAATTAACCACGCTTCCGCAAAGCCAGGGTGTGACACGATGGACTTCAACGTCCTCAAGAATCTATCTGTAAAGATAGGATGATCTTATAAGAATTCGTTTTCGTTTACAAGGAATCGTAACATTCGAATTAAGGTATACAAGGAATCCAATTAAGGACTTTGATTCTGCGCTTTGAACATACGAAGTATAGTGTTTATGAGATCAAGGTGCTAGATATGCTTAGACAACATATGAAGCGAATGGATCCTTGAGATCATTGTGCTAAGCATGCTAAGTCGGTATGTGAAGCAGGGTGTTCTTGGAAATCGCGTGCTACGTATGTTAAGGCAACATACAAGCAAAGTTGTTTTTGAAAGCTATGCTAGGAATTGTTAAAAAAAATATGATTTTGGAAAACCTTTTTGTAATACTTTTGAAATTACGTACTAAGTATATTTGGTAAACATTTTTATGAAATGTTTTTTTTAACGACGAGAGATGATTTTGAAAATATATATGAGATTTTTGAAAACATGCACAATCTTTTGAAATCATATGCTGTGTAAAATATCGTGAAGTCGGAAGGATATGATATGTAAGACCAGTCAAGGGCTTACGGAAGTACCCTTAGGTACCCTATTAAGGATTTATAGCGGTACTTTGGGTATTCGTCAAGAATTGTAACTTGCGCCTTGTACTTCGTTTCCTTGGGAGAAACGGGTACTTAGGATTTTCGTGGAGATCGCAAGAGATCATAAAATGGAAGAATTTTGAGAGTAGGTTGTTTTACAAGGAACGCGGTTCCTTGATCGTCGGCATCGTAGGGGATATGTCGTACATACATGCAACCACATTTGTACATCGTAATGTAAATAAAAGATTTATTTATAAACCAAAAACAACTGTTTCCTTGATTGTTCATTTTCGTTTCTGAAGAATATCCAACGAGCGAAATAGATATCCTTGATTCTGCCTTCATTTCCATTTCTGAAGAATACCCATTGAGGAAAACGACTCATTCCGTTCATTTTCGTTTTTGAAGAATACCCATCGAGGGAAATGAATATCCTTGATTCTTCCTTCATTTCCGTTTCTGAAGAATACCCATTGAGGAAAATGACTCATTCCGTTCATTTTCGTTTCTGAAGAATATTCATCGAGGGAAATGAATATCCTTGATTCTTCCTTCATTTCCATTTTTGAAGAATACCCATTGAGGAAAATGACTCATTCCGTTCATTTTCGTTTATGAAGAATATCCATCGAGGGAAATGAATATCCTTGATTCTTCCTTCATTTCCATTTCTGAAGAATACCCATTGAGGAAAATGACTCATTCCATTCATTTTCGTTTCTGAAGAATATCCATCGAGGGAAATGAATATCCTTGATTCTTCCTTCATTTCCATTTCTGAAGAATATCCATTAAGGAAATGACTCATTCCGTTCATTTTCGTTTCTGAAGAATATCCATAGAGGGAAATGAATATCCTTGATTCTTCCTTCATTTCCGTTTCTGAAGAATACCCATTGAGGAAAATGACTCGTTCCATTCATTTTCGTTTCTGAAGAATATCCATCGAGGGAAATGAATGTCCTTGACTTTTCCTTCATTTCCATTTTGAAGAATACCTATTGAGGAAAATGACTCATTCTGTTCATTTTCGTTTTCTGAAGAATGTTCGTTGAGAGAAATAACAGGATTATGCCTTTCATATCTTAAATGGGTTATCTACGAAAATAGATAAAAACCCTAGATTCCATGCAAGACAATTATTTAACACAGCGTCACAAACAGACTCCTACGAATAAATTTCGGGACGAAATTTCGTAAAGTAGGGGAGACTGTGACACCTGTGCATCTGCAACCATCAAACAAATACCAAATTTATGAAATATTGTGTTTCATTCTTGGGATTTGTAAAAATATGTGTATCGTTTGCACATATCAATTCATGTTCGATTTCAAGCTTTAAATCGCTTTCTGGAAGGTTATACGCGCACTGATGCGTAAATATCACCAGTTTAATGCAACGAACACTCCGGAATAGTGAAATAGTCTTAACATACCTTAAATAACCTTTACATAACTTAGAAATAAGTTGTGGACGGTTTGGTGTGTCGAAATCAAGTTTATTCGCTTACAGAGACTAATTTCGACAAACTGCGAAAGTATGTCGATTCGTACTGTAACGAACATTCCGGAATATGATCATAACTTAAACATGCGCTAAGTATCCTTTACATAGCTTAGAGATAGGCTTTGAGGTGTTTGGTGCACAAAAATAAACTTATTTGATCAACAGGGACTAAAAGCGTCAAAAAGTGTATAAGTTTGCATTTTCGTGCATATCTTACGTTCTAAATATATCCGGACATCCAAAAATTTATGTAATCATTAAAATATTTTATTTTAGTGATTGGCATGATAAAATTCCATTCGTCGCTTAATTTGGATCGTTTTTGCGTTCGTTACGACTTCCGTCGTAATTAACCGAACAACGCAACCGTACGACCAAACGAACCAACATCCGAGATGTTTTTGAGCATATTTTAAGTTCCCTATACTTTAACATCATTTTAGAGCTTTGAAATGGGGTTAACGGGGCTTAAAAGTGCCAAAAATCAAGTTTTACAAGTGCAAGGACCTATTTTGAAATTTATGACCAGATTCAATGAACCTAGTCCAATTTTGAAGTGTTGGTGGTTTTAATGGCTGGTTTTGGATGCTATGGGCTCAAATTTGTTGGTTTTAAACATTCCCATGGTTTTGAAAACCATGAGCCCAACTGGAGGGCCAAGATCAAAGCACGAAATGCGAGGAACGATCCTAACGGTTTACCGAATCCTATATAAACCCATGCCTTCACTTCATTTCAACTCAAACTTTGGTTCAATCAGCTCTAAGTTGAAATTATTACTTCATACCTGAGTTGTTTGAATCAAAACTTCCTAGCTTGGACCCTTTGTAAGTCTCTTTCGTGCTTTTTATGCGTTTTTAGCACGAAAGTCATATAGTGTTTGACTTTCTGCTTTGACCACGAGTTGTTCAACATGAAGTTCGTTGAACTTCGCAACGTGAGAGTAATCACGATGTATTTAGTCCCGTGTAACTAACCCTACTGATTACCACGTTGATTAGGCGTAGTGACGAGTCGTAGTTTCGGCCAAAATGCATATTCATGCGTATTTTGTAACCAAACTACTCTTGGGTATCAAAACCCTTTGTTTTGATATCAAAACCTGTTTTCTAACTTAACTAAACATGTTTTAACATGTTTAGCTCGTCACTTTTAGTATAGTGCTTGTATAGAGTCGTAAGTCAAGTGGTCTTATCAACCGCTTAGACTTTCGAACTAGACCCGTTTGGTCGATCATTAGGATCCGACCAAGCATGTTTAGTGACCGTAGTTGTATAGGGAATAACCTTCCGAGGTTATTCCTTATGGTCACTTCGTTTAGTTAGTTGTATGATAGGTAGTTTATATGCCTAAGGAAAATGACCAATATGCCCTTTTTACGCATAAATTCATTTTATGCATATGTAACCAAAAATTTTATATCTAAATTGATTAGGTAACATTATTAGACATGTTAAGGCATATAATACTTGTCATAGGACTAGTTAGGCGGTCCGTACGCGTTTTACGCAAACGACGCGTTAAAGTAGCGTAAGCTACCTAAACGGGTCGTAATGGGTCGTAAGCACTTAGGTTAGGTTTCGATTTAGTATGTAGGCTTTGTTAAACCATATCATATGAGTTCCAATACTCATTTGGTTTACGAAACCTCATCCTATCCGATCTTTCGATTTAGGTCCGGTTTATTTACGTAGTTACCTATATTAGGTGTCGATTGATTTCCATGATCCCTCTAGCTTTGCTTGGTAGTTATTCAAGACTTCTAGGCATTCCCAAGTGACTACATAGTCCCCTCTTTTACTGTTTTTCAAATGTTTTGGGGTGAAACACATGTGCCTACTTGCTACTTTCATGCTTTCCATGTTTTCATATCATATACTTGCTATGTTCATTAGTACACTATTAGTACATGATTTCATTATGTTTTTCTATGTATGTTCACTTAACGTGCTAGCCCATTGTTTTACCTTTTGAACTGTTCGAACCATTTGTAACCATTTGATGTATGTGAACCATTGGTAATCATTTGATATATGTGAACCATTTGTAACCATTTGATTGATGTGAACCATTTCTAACCATTTGATATGTGCGAACCATTTGTAACTGTTTGAACCATTGGGTTACAGAAGTGATTAGGTAACGGGGTGGGTGTAATGTGTGAAAAGCATGGTGGATACGCCGCTGGTACTTCCTATATATAAGTGCTTTTAACACATTATATATCATTGCGTTATCTAGATCACTTGGGTAAACGATTTTGAAACGATGTCACACAATGATGTTTTCTGAATAATATAAACCATACGAGTTTTATTAACGAGTTTCTATGATATGTTTTACAATTTGATTTCATAAAACAAATGTTTTGGAGTTAAGAATCATGGCTACGAGATTTTATAATTCATATCCAACTTGATTTGAGTTGGTTAATTATGTCGCAATACTATACTTTTCAAAATAAGGTTTTTAAATAAGTATTGCAACATGTAAAACGAGCCATGAATCTGACACTCACATAAAACCTATGTACTCGCCGGCATTTTTATGCTGACGTATTTTCACATGTGTTTCAGGTACCATAGTTGATGATGTTTGATAATGATATTTGTGTACGCTCACATAGGAATGGACGAGGCCTTAGTGACTTAATAACAATGGAAGTCTATTTGTTCATGTTTTGTTTCTAATTCCAATGTAATGTAACACATTTAATTCAATAAAACAAAACAGTTTAATCCATGGTTGTGAAACAATGATTCTGTTACAACATTCCCCGACGTTTCCGCCACGTTTTGTTGTTTTACGTGGTCGGGTGTGACAGAAAAGTTGGTATCAGAGCCAATGGTTATAGGGAATTAGGTTATTAGTAATGCTTTGACCTAGACTATAACCTTCCTAGGACCCTAACGCGAGTTTACTTGCGTTTAGTCATAAAACAATATCGTTTCCTATCTTTAGGTAACAACCACAATAAGAACATAAATTTCGAATCCGCCTTAAAAACCAATCATCTGTTCTAGGATGATTGATTACTAGGTTTTTTACCCTCTAAGTTTTTAAAATCTCGTCAAAGTTTGGTCTAAATAATGTGAACACGTGCAAACTGGAAGGGTGGGTGCCTGTACCCTGGGTCTTCTGTCTAAGGCCAGAGTGTTCATACAAATCCGCAGTATCGGACCAGTCATTCTTACCTGGAAACTCTTGGGGTAAGTGTCCACTTATGGGCGAGCATGTATTCGCGATACATTATATTGACCCATTTACTTTGATTAGTCACCGTCTCATTTGTTTGCCTTTGGTAACAAACAAATGGTCACAATCGTCATGCGTTGTCATTTTCTTTTGACTATCTTTCGCTTGTTTCCTCCTATGCCTTCCATTATCTTCAAGATGCCTCTTCATCGCAACAACACTCAAATGTCCGAACCAGGTGCTGCAATTACCCAGCGAATAGGCATCGTACTCCAGAGGACCGTTGATTTAGCTATTACCATGACTCGCCTCAGGGATGAAGCCGTATAAGGGAACTGCTCCTTGGTGCAATCAATGCCACCGTCATCATCCGAATCAAATACCCTGTTTCAAATGTACCCACGGTGGACGATGGGGACATTTGGTTAACATGTGCCGCTTTGCAATCCAAAGCAAAGCTGTTACAAATCCTGCTGCTGCTCAACCTTCAAATTCTGCTTCATATGTCGCCTTGGCATATCTAGCGCCTCAACCTCATGAACTTTCTACCTTGTGTATCGACTTAAGCACGCCTAGTGCGAGGTGTCGAAACACCTCTCGTTACACAAATTCCGAAATCCATATAGGATCTTTCTATCCTCATAATTAGATCCTTGTGGATGGGTAACGTTCATCGGAGCCCTTAATTGAATTCTTTGTATGATTCAATACGTACATTACGATTCAATAAGGACAAAACCGAATTCCTATTAAGATTTTCCTATCTTCATAGATAGATTCTTGAAAATGATTAAAGTGCCAAATGAAATCCACGGATTGGATTCCTTGTGTGCTTTAAATATTCGTGTCCAAAGATAAAAAATTAAAGGTCCAGTTAAACAATTATGCGATTATGTGCTTATATGTTCCCTTTCATGTTTTTGTGTGATCCAAATTTTTGTTATCCAAATCCTCATAGAATCTTCCATGTCTTCGTATAAGGGATTCATAGTAGGATATCCAAAGGTACTACCTTAAATCCTTAATGGGCTTCTACGTTATAGTTAAGACCCTTGGATTATAAAGTACTATTCCATAATTAGACCCCTTGAGTGGTCTAGTTAAACAGATTGATCCAAAAATCTGGTTAGGAATAGCATGTGATAATATAGCTGAAAAGACTCCTTAGTGGTCTAATTAAAGAGATCGTTTGTCGATCTAATTAAAAGGACCCTATGGTAGTCTAGTCACACTCATCACAGGTTTGATTTTTCTTCCCCTTCACATTACAAAACAAACTGTACAGACTGTGCAAGGAATTACGTAATTATGGATGCATACATAATTATGGAATTCAGTGCACAGAAACCACAACAAGTTTTGTCATGTGTCTAGAGTTGACTCAATTCATTTCCATTTCTGAAGAATACCCATTGAGGAAAATGACTCATTCCGTTCATTTTCGTTTCTGAAGAATACCCATTGAGGAAAATGACTCATTCCGTTCATTTTCGTTTCTGAAGAATATCCATCGAGGGAAATGAATATCCTTGATTCTTCCTTCATTTCTGCTTCTGAAGAATACCCATTGAGGAAAATGACTCATTCCGTTCATTTTTGTTTCTGAAGAATATCCATCGAGGGAAATGAATATCCTTGATTCTTCCTTCATTTCCATTTCGGAAGAATATCCATTGAGGAAAATGACTCATTCCGTTCATTTTCGTTTCTGAAGAATATCCATCGAGGGAAATGAATATCCTTGATTCTTCCTTCATTTCCATTTCTGAAGAATACCCATTGAGGAAAATGACTCATTCCATTCATTTTCATTTCTGAAGAATATCCATCGAGGGAAATGAATATCCTTGATTCTTCCTTCATTTCCATTTCTGAAGAATATCCATTGAGGAAAATGACTCATTCCGTTCATTTTCGTTTCTGAAGAATATCCATAGAGGGAAATGAATATCCTTGATTCTTCCTTCATTTCCGTTTATGAAGAATACCCATTGAGGAAAATGACTCGTTCCGTTCATTTTCGTTTCTAAAGAATATCCATCGAGGGAAATGAATGTCCTTGACTTTTCCTTCATTTCTATTTTGAAAAATACCCATTGAGGAAAATGACTCATTCCGTTCATTTTCGTTTTATGAAGAATGTCCGTTGAGAGAAATAATAGGATTATGCCTTTAATATCTTTGATGGGTTATTCTACACAAATAGATAAAAACCCTAGATTCCATGCAAGACAATTATTTGACACAGCATCACAAACAGACTCCTACGAATAAATTTCGGGACGAAATTTCCTAAAGTAGGGGAGACTGTGACACCTGTGCCTCTGCAACCATCAAACATATACCAAATTTATGAAATATTGTGTTTCATACTTGGGATTTGTAAAAATATGTGTATCGTTTGCACATATCAATTCATCTTCGATTTCAAGCTTTAAATCGCTTTCTGGAAGGTTATACGCGCACTGATGCGTAAATATAACCAGTTTAATTCAACGAACACTCTAGAATAGTGAAATAGGCTTAACATACCTTAAATAACCTTTACATAACTTAGAAATAAGTTGTGGACGGTTTGGTGTGTCGAAATCAAGTTTATTCGCTTACAGGGACTAATTTCGACAAACTGCGAAAGTATGCCGATTCGTACTGTAACGAACATTCTGGAATATGATCATAAGTTAAACATGCCCTAAATATCCTTTACATAGCTTATAGATAGGCTTTGAGGTGTTTGGTGCGCAAAAATAAACTTATTTGATCAACAGGGACTAAAAGAGTCAAAAAGTGCATAAGTTTGCATTTTCGCGCATATCTTACGTTCTGAATATATCCGGACATCCAAAAATTTATGTAATCATTAAATTATTTTATTTTAGTGATTGGCATGATAAAATTCCATTCGTCGCTTAATTTGGATCGTTTTTGCGTTCGTTACGACTTCCGTCGTAATTAACCGAACAACGCAACCGTACGACCAAACGAACCGACATCCGAGATGTTTTTGAGCATATTTTAAGTTCCCTATACTTTAACATCATTTTAGAGCTTTGAAATGGGGTTAACGGGGCTTAAAAGTGCCAAAAATCATGTTTTACAAGTGCATGGACCATTTTTTGAAATTTCTGACCAGATTCAATGAACCTAGTCCAATTTTGAAGTGTTGATGGTTTTAATGGCTGGTTTTGGATGCTATGGGCTCAAATTTGTTGGTTTTAAACATTCCCATGGTTTTGAAAACCATGAGCCCAAGTGGAGGGCCAAGATCAAAGCACGAAATGCGAGGAACGATCCTAACGGTTTACCGAATCCTATATAAACCCATGCCTTCACTTCATTTCAACTCACACTTTGGTTCAATCAGCTCTAAGTTGAAGTTATTACTTCATACCTGAGTTGTTTGAATCAAAACTTCTTAGCTTGGACCCTTTGTAAGTCTCTTTCGTGCTTTTTATGCGTTTTTAGCACGAAAGTCAAACAGTGTTTGACTTTCTGCTTTGACCACGAGTTGGTCAACACGAAGTTCGTTGAACTTCGCAACGTGAGCGTAATCACGATGGTTTTAGTCCCGTGTGACTAAACCTACTGATTACCACGTTGATTAGGCGTAGTGACGAGTCGTAGTTTCGGCCAAAATGCGTATTCATGCGTATTTTGTAACCAAACTACTCTTGGGTATCAAAACCCTTTGTTTTGATATCAAGACCTGTTTTCTAACTTAACTAAACATGTTTTAACATGTTTAGCTCGACACTTTTAGTTTAGTGCTTGTATAGGTCAATCCAAGTGAGTAGGTTCATTGCTCGACCTAAACGAGTCGATTAGAAGAGTTCTAATCCAAACCAAAGGCGGAATTCAATGATTCGGACTTGATTACAGCTTGTCTGGCACATAGATTCACTTTAATTGTCGTATATATTGATTTGAAAGCTATTACAGATCACTCGACACTTCGGCAGCACCTCATCTCCGGAATCACAACTGTTACAAATGAAAACCCAAGCTCAGCTATTTATAGAAGTGCCAGTTCGCATGAAACACTCTCATACGACTTGGTCAGTTCGTGCGAATTGGCCTAGCCAGTTCGTGCGGACTGGACTGTTTACACTAAACTCCTATTTTCTTGACTGCTAAGCTTCTGTTTATCCTATCTAGCTACAAGACTCGATACAAGACGAAGTCGACATACATATGCACCAACAGACTCCCCCTTGGATGTTGACGAGTCTTCGGTGTCGAGTCTTCAGTATGACAAGTCTTCAGTCTTGATCATCTTCATGCTCTTTCCAAAGTATCTAACACTGTAACCATCCTTCAATCTTTATCTCTCTTCTATCTCTTGTTCATCAGCATCAGCAGCTTTTATCTTGAACACAGTTCCAAGATCAGAAACTGGCTCTTACGACTTCAAACTCCCCTTTGCTAGCAGACTCCCCCTTAAGTTGTTCTGGGATCGTAATCTGACATAGCTCTCGTTCTAAGATCGAATCCTGGCTCAAACTCTGCTCAGGTTTAGACACGGGGATCTGCACAAATCTCTACCCAACAGTAAATTCCACAATTATTAAAATTTAACAAATTTAATCTCTATTAACCACTTGTAATCAAAACATTCAAATTCGGTTTCAAATTAATGAACCACTTAATCATATCAAAATCAAATCTCATTTCAAAACAAACTCTCCCAACCCTGTTGTCCATCATGTTTAGCACTCGGAATTTTGAAAATCAGCTTTCCAACCTCAGTTGTCGAAAATAAGATGAAACAAAATCTTTTTGATTTTTCAAAATTTTATGCTAAAACACACTGAAAATCTTTTTGAAATTTGTTTTAATGAAAAGCAGTAAAGAAATATTTACAGACAATATTTTTGTGAGTTTATGTAAGAGGATCATATCAGTTTTTAAGACAAATCACTAACACCGTTAAGCTTTAAACATTTTAAATTCTAAACGATTCACCTAGATTGTCAGTATACTGATCCACTTAAATTTTCACACAAAGTTCAATTGATTCGAGATACGAGATTAGTGTTTTAAGCACTTAACTTATTCGCGTGTCCCACCTCAGAATATACTCCCGTATCCAGACTCCTATATTCAGTCTTACAGGTGAATGTACACTAATAATATCTGTAAATGGGTAATGCGAGGCCACGAGAGCTCAGGTTAGAACTTCCGTTCAGACAAAGAGATGATGGCTCGTCTTTAGGTGTGTCCCGTTTGGGGATCTTTTCTTCAACAGCACATGATTAGCATTTTTCAATGTTTCATCATTTTTTGTACTGAGGGTGGGCTTTAAAATTTAAGGAGTGCAAAATATTATACGAGGACTAGGTTATTGCTTCCGCAAAATCAGAAGTCCTAGTATAATATCCCAGATATCATTACGCACAAAGACCTAGTATGTCAGAAATAGAAAGTCTTTCAAACAAGATTTCAGGGGTTACCTATATATCCGAGAGATGTTCCCCATGATAAGTAAGTATTTGATATTTAGGTTTATATCTCAAAAACAATCTACTGAATATATAAAAACCTACTGGCATATCATCAGTGAGATCGTTTATCACAATTTGACTTTCCAATTCTTTAGCGTGTTGTGAGTGTACACTGATGTACTATCATTTCCTCTTTTCACAACAAAACTCATTTTTTTGATTTTTTGATGTTTTTGGCTTTTAGATTTTATCATGTTTTTGGATATTTCAAATTTTCAAAATTTCTAATTTTTTACTCCCCCTAAAATCAAAAATATGTTTCAATTTTTGATTTTTTGGGAAAATTTGAAAGTAAACGCAATAAATGTAACATTTGTGCTTGTAATCATTATGAACAGTTCAATTATCAAAAAAACAATGTTATTTTATCCCAATGATTGTTTGATTGTGTTTTACATTTTTCATGTTTTGACTTTTGTTCAATTCCAAACTCTACATCGCTTTCTGGAGAATTATACGCAAACTGGTGCGTAAACGTACTCAGTTTAATGCGACAAATACTCCGGAACATCAACATATACTCAACATACCTTAAATAACCTTTACATAACTTAGAAATAAGTTTTGAAGGCTTTGGTATAGCAAAAACAAGTTAATTCGCTTACAGGGACTAAACTTGACAAACTGCGAAAGTATGCCAATTTGAACTGTAACAAACATTCCGGAACATGTCCATAAGTTAAACATACCATAAATATCCTTTACATAGCTTAGAAATAGGCTTTGAGGGGTTTGGTATGCTAAAACAAACTTTTAATCATTCAGGGGCTAAAAGTGTCAAAAAGTGCACAAGTTTGCACTTTCGCGCATAACTTACGTTCTGAATACATCCGGACATCCAAAAATTTATGTAAGCATCCTTATATTATGCCTTAGTGATTGGCATGTGAAAAATCCATTCGTCGCGCAATTTGGATCGTCTTTCGCGCTTATGCGCATTCCATCGTAATTAACCGAACATCGCGACCGTACGGCCAAACGAACCGACATCCGACATATTTTTGAGCACATTTTAAGTTCCCTATACTTTAACTTCATTTTAGAGCTTTGAAATGGGGTTAACGGGGCTTAAACGTGCCAAAAACGCATCAAATACCAAGTTTTGGTGCTGCAGGGACCAAAACTGTAAATCTGCCAAACTAGGGGCTTACGGACCGTAAGCCAAAGCCCATACGGTCCGTAAGGGGTCCCCAGTACAGCAGAACCCACATTTAATGCTGATTGGCTCTTCAAATGGCGAAAGGTCCAAATGCCTTTTCACCCAATCAAAGGCCAAGGGCCATATTCAGTGAATCTAGTAATGTAACACATGTACGCACAAGATCGTGGCACGATATTCGATAAAACGATCCTAACGGTTCCACTTTTCCTATAAATACCCCCCCCCATTTTGCTCAGAACCCACACAATCTGATCTTAAGGCTCTAAGTTGGAACCATTGTTTCATACCTGAGCCATTTTGGTCTAGATTAGCATTCGGGGACCCTCCGTAAGTATTCTTTCATTCTTTTATTCGCTTTTCGAGTCCGAAAGTCGACGTTATGTTGACTTTCTGCATTGACCAGCTTATGGTCGATGCGAAGTTCATTAGAACTTCATAACGTGAGCGTGATCACGATGGTTATAGTCCGTAGTGACTATACCTACTGATCACCACGTTATCTAGGCTCAGTGACGAGTCGTAGTTTCGGCCAAAATGCGCATTCTTGCGTATTTTGTAACCAAACTACTCGTGAGCATCAAAGTCGTTTGCTTTGATGCCAAACCTGTTTTCTAAACTTAGTTAAGCATGTTCTAACATGCTTAGCTCGTCACTTTTAGTTTAGTGTTCATATAGGGTCGTAAGGTAAGCGATCTAAACCGTCGCTTACGCTTTCGAACCCGACCCATTTGGTCGATCATTAGGATCCGACCAAACACATTAGGTGACCATAGCTATAATCTTCCGAGGTTATACCTGGTGGTCACGATGTTAGGCGTTCCAGACGCGTTCTACGCGAACGACACGTTAGGGTAGCCTAAGCTACCTAAACAGGTCGTGATGGACCGTAAGCACTTAGGTTAAGTTTCATTTTAGTATGTAGGCTTTGTTAAACCATATTACATGAGTCTCCATACTCGTTTGGTTTACGAACCCGCGTACTATCCGATCCTTCCGATTTGGTCCGGTATATTAACATAGCTACCTATTAGGTGCCGGTTGATATCCCGCGATCTTTAGCATTATCTGGTTATTATACAAGAACTACAAAGCAATCTCGGGTTAGTACATTGAACCCCTCTTTTACTGTTTTCCAAACTGTTTTGGGGTGAAACACATGTGCATATCGGTTACATTCATGCTTTCCATGTTTTCACATCATATGCCTGCTATGTTGTTAGTACATTATAGTACACGATTTCATTACATTTCATGCTATGTATGCCCATTGTGTGCGTGCTTAGTATATTGATTTACATTGCGTTCCTGTTGCATATGTTTACTCAGCATATGGACACATTGATTTACATTACATTTCTGTTGCATATGTTTACTCAGCATATGGACACATTGATTTACATGAACATTTCTGTTGCATATGTTTACTCAGCATATGGACACATTGATTTACATGAACATTTCTGTTGCATATGTTTACTCAGCATATGGACACATTGATTTACATGAACATTTCTGTTGCATATGTTTACTCAACATATGGACACATTGATTTACATGAACATTTCTGCTGCATATGTTTACTCAGCATGTGGGCACATTGATTTACATGAACATTTCTGCTTCGTATGTTTACTTAGCATACTTAGTACAATTGTTTACATCACATGCCTTCATTTTGTTATGACATTTGGTTTGTTTAACATGGGACAATACATTCATTAACATTAGCTACGCCGTTCGTTAGTAGGTAGTGGTACCATAGGAATTGACAACTCCCATTCCTGAAGTCCTGGGTTTGATAGGACTGGAAGGAGTGACCGAATTCGATATACATAACTTAGATAAACCTTTAATTTGTTTAAGGGTTTATCGCCGCAGTCTCAAGGCTTGGATGTATGCATAGTTTACAATACCGCATAAATGTTAATATCAATAGAGCATGCATTTTTCCACAGAACATAACGTTGATTTAAACCACGTTTTACTTCAACGACTTGTTTTGTGCATTTTACATATGGTTTAAGTTGATACATTTCGCTTACCATACATGATACATTTTGGGATACACATTACATGATTTACATTGAACATAAACACGTTGACATTGACATACACATTTGGTGGTTTTCATTGCACATAAACATTTAACATGGTTTACACAATAACACTTGACATTTGGTTTATACATGAACAATTTACATGGTGGATTGGTTCGGGTAAATGGTTTGAGTAACGTGGAGTATGTAATATGATGCAAACATGGTGGATACGCCGCTGGTACTTCCTATATATAAATGTTTGTATAATATTACATATCTTAGCGTTATCTAAATCATTTCAGTTTAGACATATAACATTCTATACAAATAACATACTTTTCATAAAACATTGTCTTACAAAACAACTTATTTTATTCAACTCGTTTTACTTGGTTACTCGTTTAACCTTGCACTTATCTATACATATCATCTGATGTTATCGTTTTTCAAATGATTTACAAAGCAAGACAAATTACAAGGTTCATGACTGACTGTTATTAAACACTTCTTTAAACTCAAGTCATGAATCCCGTTTTCACAAAACCTATGTATCTCACAGGCATTTTTATGCTGACGTACCTACTTTCACATGTGTTTTCAGGAGCTGTTCCATAGGATGTTGATCATGATACTAGGGCGGACCTGTGCCTTAGAGACTAAAAACTGAAGATAGAACTAGAAGAACTGTGTTTTGAATTCTGTACTTCCTTTTAAGATAATGTAACACCCTTGTTTAATAAATAAAATGTAACTTTAATTTCCATGGTTATATAACAATTAATTCTGTCCACAACACTCCCCGACGTTTTCCGCCGCGGTTGCATGTTACACGCGGTCGGGGTGTGACAGAAGAGTTGGTATCAGAGCCATTGGTTATAGGGAATTAGCTTATTAGTAATGCTTTGACCTAGACTATAACTTTCTAGGACCCTAACACAAGTTATCTTGTGTTTAGAGTTTAAAACATGCACATCACCTATCCTTAGGTGATAATCACAACGGGAACTTCGGTTCCGAATCCGCTTTGAAAATTAATCATCTGTTCTAGGATGATTGATTACTAGGTTTTGAACCCTCTGTTATAAGGTTTTGAACCCTCTATTATATGGTTTTGAACCCTTTGGATTCTCAAAAATCTCGTCAAAGTTTTGGGTTGATAGTGTGAACACGTGCGAACTGGAAGAGTGAATGCCTGTACCCTGGGTTTTCTGTCTAAGGCTAGAGTGTTCGTACAAATCCACATAATCGGACCAGTCACTCTTACCTGGGAACTCTTGGGGTGAGTGTTCACTTATAGGCGAGCATGTCTTCGCGATACACTAATTCTGACCCATTTACTTTGACTAGACATTTCATGTCGCTTGTTTGCTTTGCGATGCATAACCGCCATCTTTGCTTTTGATTTTGCTTCATCTCATTCTCTTCATCCAATCATCTCACTCGTTTCATTTCATGTTTTTCTCTTCTAGAATGCCTCCTCGACGCGACAACCAGATAGCTACTGCCGAGCTGGCGGAGATTATTGCGCAGCAGATGGCTGCTCAATTCCCAAATCTCTTCGCTCAATGGAACCAAGCCAACAACAACAACAATGGTACATGTAAATACAAGGATTTTAACTCGGCTAAGCCACTCAAGTTTAGTGGTTCTAAGGGAGCAACTGGGCTTCTTCAGTGGTTCGAGAGCATCGAGAACACTTTTCGCCACGTGCAGTGTCCGGATAATCGCAAGGTCGAGTTTTCTTCAAGCGTGTTTCAGAAGAGGGCTCTTACATGGTGGAATGGGGTTATGAGAGATCAAGGTGCAGAAGTTGCTCTAGCTCAAACATGGGCTGAACTGAGAGCTCTTATGATGAGGGAGTTTTGTCCTCGTCATGAACAACGGGCATTGGAGAAAGAATTTGATGTTTTGAAGCAAGATAGTGGCGAGCACAGGGCTTATACTGATAGGTTTGAGGAGTTGAGTCTGCTTTGCCCAACCATGGTTACCCCACTCGATAAGGCCATCGAAAGGTATATCGACGGCCTACCTGACTCAGTACAAGACATCCTCACTGGTAGCAACCCTACCACACTCCGTCAGGCAATCGAGTTATCAGCGACACTGACTGAGTCGCAGATTCGGAAGAATAAGCTACACAGGAAGGGTGACAAGGGCAAGAAACAGTCGGCTGACAAGGAAGATAGCAAGAAAGGTCAAAACAAGAAGGGAAAGGATTCTGGTTCCTCAAGAGGGTCAAGGAAGCGTAAGGCTTCCCAAAACTATGCTGTCACTGCCCAAGCTAACCAGGCAGCTCCCAACCAGCCTCCAGCAAAGAAGCCCTACTCAGGAAGTGCACCTTTGTGCAATCAATGCAACAGTCACCATCAGCCGCAATATCAGTGCCGTTTCTGTACTAACTGTGGGAAGTCGGGTC
This sequence comes from Helianthus annuus, assembly GCF_002127325.2. Taxonomy (NCBI): domain Eukaryota; kingdom Viridiplantae; phylum Streptophyta; class Magnoliopsida; order Asterales; family Asteraceae; genus Helianthus; species Helianthus annuus. The sequence goes on from NC_035445.2 coordinate 50,198,680, forward strand.
ATCTTGCCGATGTTTGTCGGTTTGCTCAGAATCGCGCAGTTCAAAACCCTGCTCAACAAGTTGCTCAACAACAGGGTCAGGCTGCACGACCAAACTACCCACCAAGTGCTTGTTATAACTGTGGGGATCTGACCCACTACAGAAATCGGTGTCCAAGACTAGCCAACCAGAACCCGAATGCAAACCAGAATCAGGCACAGGCTCGAGGTCGAGTCTTTAACATGAATGCATAAGAAGCACAAGCTGACAACGAGGTGGTGAACGGTACGTTCTTTATTAATAATCAGCCAACATCTGTTCTTTTTGATTCGGGTGCCGACAAGAGTTTTGTGTCATTGTCTTTTGAGACAATGCTTCGCGTGTCTAGAACGAAACTAGGTAAACCTTTGACAGTAGAGGTTGCCAGTGGAGAACCCATTGTTCTTAATTCTGTTCAACGCAACTGCCAGTTGAACCTTAACGACCATATTTTTCCTATTGACGTCACGCCAATGCAACTTGGAAGCTTCGACGTTATAGTGGGAATGGATTGGTTATCCAAGCATCGCGCAGAGATAGTTTGTTCTGAGAAGATTGTTCGTGTACCGCTGTCAACAGGCGAGATCCTACAGGTTCGTGGTGAGAAGCCTGCCGGTGGTCTCAAACTCATGTCTTGTTTTAAAGCTCGGAAATATCTGCGAAAGCACTATGTGGCTTTCTTAGCACATGTCATAGCAGATAAAGGCAAGGGTAAGACTATTTCAGATATTCCTGTCGTTCGGGATTATTCTGAAGTTTTTCCTGAAGAGTTACCTGGTCTACCCCCAGCACGCCAAGTCGAGTTTCGTATTGTTCTCGTACCTGGTGCAAATCCCATTGCCAGAGCTCCATACCGTCTTGCACCATCAGAGATGCAAGAATTATCTAAGCAGCTTCAGGAGCTCTCCGACAAAGGTTTTATCCATCCTAGCTTTTCACCTTGGGGTGCTCCCGTTCTTTTTGTAAAAAAGAAGGATGGATCTTTTAGGATGTGTATCGATTATCGTGAGCTTAACAAGCTTACCATCAAGAATCGATATCCCCTACCTCGCATTGATGATCTCTTTGATCAATTGCAAGGCGCTTCTTATTTTTCAAAGATTGATCTACGATCTGGATATCATCAGCTTCGTGTGCATGAAGAAGACATTCCCAAGACAGCGTTCCGTACTCGTTATGGACATTATGAGTTCACAGTCATGCCATTCGGTTTGACTAATGCTCCTGCTGTTTTCATGGACTTGATGAATAGGGTCTGCAAGCCTTATTTGGATAAGTTCATCATCGTTTTCATTGATGACATCTTGATTTATTCTAAGACGCAAGCTGATCATGAGCAACATCTTCGTCTTACATTGGAACTCCTAAAGAAAGAGCAACTTTTGGCCAAATTCTCCAAGTGTGAATTCTGGCTTAAAGAGGTTCAATTCTTGGGACATATTGTCAACGAACAAGGTATTCATGTAGATCCCTCCAAGATCAGTGCCATTAAGGATTGGGATACGCCTACTACTCCTACTGAAGTTCGTTCTTTCCTTGGTCTGGCGGGTTATTACCGCCGCTTCATTGAGAATTTCTCAAAGATTGCAGTTCCTCTAACTGCTCTAACTCAGAAGAACAAGCCATTTGATTGGGGAGTCAAACAAGAGGAAGCATTTCTGACTTTGAAACAAAAGCTTTGCGACGCGCCTGTCCTAACATTGCCTGAGGGCAATGATGATTTCGTCGTTTATTGCGACGCATCTAAATTAGGTCTTGGCTGCGTCCTGATGCAAAGAAACAAAGTCATAGCATATGCATCAAGGCAGTTGAAGATACATGAGAAAAACTACACCACTCATGATCTTGAGTTGGGTGCAGTTGTCTTCGCTCTTAAGATCTGGAGACACTATTTGTACGGTACAAAATGTGTGGTTTTCACTGACCACAAAAGTCTTCAACACATCTTCAATCAGAGAGAACTCAACATGAGGCAACGGCGTTGGGTTGAACTTCTAAGCGACTACGACTGCGAGATTCGCTACCATCCTGGTAAGGCGAATGTCGTAGCCGATGCATTGAGTCGCAAGGAACGTACTAAGCTTCACTGTGTACGTGTCCAATCTGTTATTCAAACTGATATCCAAGCTCGTATTTCTCAGGCTCAACAAGCTTGTGTTTCACAAGGTTTGATGGATAAGGAATTTCCTTATCACATAACTCCTGCTCTAGAACTAAAGGACAATGGATCATATTACTTCATGGACCGTTTGTGGGTCCCAAGCCAAGATAATCTTCGTACCTTGCTTATGGATGAAGCCCATAAGTCTCGTTATTCTATTCATCCTGGCTCAGATAAAATGTATAAGGATCTTCGTATTCAGTATTGATGGCCTGGTATGAAGAAAGACATTGCCTTATACGTATCCAAATGCCTTACTTGTCTTAAGGTTAAGGCTGAACATCAGCGTCCTTCCGGATTATTGGAGCAACCGGAGATCCCAGTTTGGAAATGGGAAAACATTACCATGGATCTCATTACTAAACTCCCGCGCACAAAGAAAGGTCACGATGCCATCTGGGTAGTCGTTGATCGTCTTACCAAGTCAGCGCATTTCTTGCCAATCCGTGAGGATTTTTCGGCTGACAAACCTGCTCAAATCAACGTGGATGAAATTGTAGCACGACATGGTGTTCCTTTGAACATCATTTCTGACAGGGATGCTCGTTTCACTTCTCATTTTTGGAGAACCATGCAATCTGCTATGGGGTCCCAACTTAATCTGAGCACAGCTTATCATCCGCAAACGGATGGTCAATCTGAAAGAACAATCCAGACACTGGAGGATATGCTTAGAGCTTGTGTGATCGATTTTGGTGGTAGTTGGGATTCACATCTTCCATTGATTAAATTCTCCTACAACAACAGTTATCACTCCAGCATCAACATGGCTCCTTTCGAGGCTCTCTATGGTCGAAAATGTCGTTCACCGGTCTGCTGGAATGAGATTGGCGAGGCTCAACTTACTGGACCTGCCCTCATTTTAGAGACAACAGAGAAGGTAAAGAAAGTTCGTGATAACCTTCAGACAGCTAGAAGCCGTCAAAAGAGTTACGCGGACCTAAAACGCAAACCCTTGGATTTTCAAGTCGGTGATCGAGTATTACTTAAGGTCTCTCCTTGGAAAGGTGTGATCAGATTTGGAAAGAAAGGAAAACTTGCACCTAGATACGTTGGACCATTCAAGATCGTCGAAAGAATCGGTAAGGTAGCCTACAGACTTGAGTTACCTCCTGAACTTGGAAATGTTCATCCAACTTTTCACGTGTCCAATCTCAAGAGGTGTTTAGCTGATGAGAACCTCCACATACCGCTTGACGAGATTCGTGTTGATAAAACACTGAAATTTGTTGAGAAACCGGTGGAAATCATGGAACGTGAAGTCAAGTGGCTTAAGCGCAAGCGCATTCCTTTGGTCAAGGTTCGTTGGGAATCTAAGCGTGGACCCGAGTTTACTTGGGAACGTGAAGATCAAATGAAGGCGAAATATCCGCATCTTTTTCCACGAGTTTCCTCTAAATAAATTTCGGGAAGAAATTTCCACAAGTAGGGGAGACTGTAACATTTGTGCTTGTAATCATTATGAACAGTTCAATTATCAATAAAACAATGTTATTTTATCCCAATGATTGTTTGATTGTGTTTTACATTTTTCATGTTTTGACTTTTGTTCAATTCCAAACTCTGCATCGCTTTTTAGAGAATTATACGCAAACTGGTGCGTAAACGTACTCAGTTTAATGCGACAAATACTCCGGAACATCAACATATACTCAACATACGTTAAATAACCTTTACGTAACTTAGAAATAAGTTTTGAAGGCTTTGGTATAGCAAAAACAAGTTAATTCGCTTACAGGGACTAAACTTGACAAACTGCGAAAGTATGCCAATTTGAACTGTAACAAACATTCCGGAACATGTCCATAAGTTAAACATACCATAAATATCCTTTACATAGCTTAGAAATAGGCTTTGAGAGGTTTGGTATGCTAAAACAAACTTTTGATCATTCAGGGGCTAAAAGTGTCAAAAAGTGCACAAGTTTGCACTTTCGCGCATAACTTACGTTCTGAATACATCCGGACATCCAAAAATTTATGTAAGCATCCTTATATTATGCCTTAGTGATTGGCATGTGAAAAATCCATTCGTCGCGCAATTTGGATCGTCTTTCGCGCTTATGCGCATTCCGTCGTAATTAACCGAACATCGCGACCGTACGGCCAAACAAACCGACATCCGACATATTTTTGAGCACATTTTAAGTTCCCTATACTTTAACTTCATTTTAGAGCTTTGAAATGGGGTTAACGGGGCTTAAACGTGCCAAAAACGCATCAAATACCAAGTTTTGGTGCTACAGGGACCAAAACTGTAAATCTGCCAAACTAGGGGCTTACGGACCGTAAGCCAAAGCCCATACGGTCCGTAAGGGGTCCCCAGTACAGCAGAACCCACATTTAATGCTGATTGGCTCTTCAAATGGCGAAAGGTCCAAATGCCTTTTCACCCAATCAAAGGCCAAGGGCCATATTCAGTGAATCTAGTAATGTAACACATGTACGCACAAGATCGTGGCACGATATTCGATAAAACGATCCTAACGGTTCCACTTTTCCTATAAATACCCCCCTATTTTGCTCAAAACCCACACAATCTGATCTTAAGGCTCTAAGTTGGAACCATTGTTTCATACCTGAGCCATTTTGGTCTAGATTAGCATTCGGGGACCCTCCGTAAGTATTCTTTCGTTCTTTTATTCGCTTTTCGAGTCCGAAAGTCGACGTTATGTTGACTTTCTGCATTGACCAGCTTATGGTCGATGCGAAGTTCATTAGAACTTCATAACGTGAGCGTGATCACGATGGTTATAGTCCGTAGTGACTATACCTACTGATCACCACGTTATCTAGGCTCAGTGACGAGTCGTAGTTTCGGCCAAAATGCGCATTCTTGCGTATTTTGTAACCAAACTACTCGTGAGCATCAAAGCCGTTTACTTTGATGCCAAACCTGTTTTCTAAACTTAGTTAAGCATGTTCTAACATGCTTAGCTCGTCACTTTTAGTTTAGTGTTCATATAGGGCCGTAAGGTAAGCGATCTAAACCGTCGCTTACGCTTTCGAACCCGACCCACTTGGTCGATCATTAGGATCCGACCAAACACATTAGGTGACCATAGCTATAACCTTCCGAGGTTATACCCGGTGGTCACGATGTTAGGCGTTCCAGACGCGTTCTACGCGAACGACGCGTTAGGGTAGCCTAAGCTACCTAAACAGGTCGTGATGGACCGTAAGCACTTAGGTTAAGTTTCATTTTAGTATGTAGGCTTTGTTAAACCATATTACACGAGTCTCCATACTCGTTTGGTTTACGAACCCGCGTACTATCCGATCCTTCCGATTTGGTCCGGTATATTAACATAGCTACCTATTAGGTGCCGGTTGATATCCCGCTATCTTTAGCATTATCTGGTTATTATACAAGAACTACAAAGCAATCTCAGGTGAGTACATTGAACCCCTCTTTTACTGTTTTCCAAACTGTTTTGGGGTGAAACACATGTGCCTATCTGTTACATTCATGCTTTCCATGTTTTCACATCATATGCCTGCTATGTTGTTAGTACATTATAGTACACGATTTCATTACATTTCATGCTATGTATGCCCATTGTGTGCGTGCTTAGTACATTGATTTACATTGCGTTCCTGTTGCATATGTTTACTCAGCATATGGACACATTGATTTACATTACATTTCTGTTGCATATGTTTACTCAGCATATGGACACATTGATTTACATGAACATTTCTGTTGCATATGTTTACTCAGCATATGGACACATTGATTTACATGAACATTTCTGTTGCATATGTTTACTCAGCATATGGACACATTGATTTACATGAACATTTCTGTTGCATATGTTTACTCAGCATATGGACACATTGATTTACATGAACATTTCTGCTGCATATGTTTACTCAGCATGTGGGCACATTGATTTACATGAACATTTCTGCTTCGTATGTTTACTTAGCATACTTAGTACATTTGTTTACATCACATGCCTTCATTTTGTTATGACATTTGGTTTGTTTAACATGGGACAATACATTCATTAACATTAGCTACGCCGTTCGTTAGTAGGTAGTGGTACCATAGGAATTGACAACTCCCATTCCTGAAGTCCTGGGTTTGATAGGACTGGAAGGAGTGACCGAATTCGATATACATAACTTAGATAAACCTTTAATTTGTTTAAGGGTTTATCGCCGCAGTCTCAAGGCTTGGATGTATGCATAGTTTACAATACCGCATAAATGTTAATATCAATAGAGCATGCATTTTTCCACAGAACATAACGTTGATTTAAACCACGTTTTACTTCAACGACTTGTTTTGTGCATTTTACATATGGTTTAAGTTGATACATTTCGCTTACCATACATGATACATTTTGGGATACACATTACATGATTTACATTGAACATAAACACGTTGACATTGACATACACATTTGGTGGTTTTCATTGCACATAAACATTTAACATGGTTTACACAATAACACTTGACATTTGGTTTATACATGAACAATTTACATGGTGGATTGGTTCGGGTAAATGGTTTGAGTAACGTGGAGTATGTAATATGATGCAAACATGGTGGATACGCCGCTGGTACTTCCTATATATAAATGTTTGTATAATATTACATATCTTAGCGTTATCTAAATCATTTCAGTTTAGACATATAACATTCTATACAAATAACATACTTTTCATAAAACATTGTCTTACAAAACAACTTATTTTATTCAACTCGTTTTACTTGGTTACTCGTTTAACCTTGCACTTATCTATACATATCATCTGATGTTATCGTTTTTCAAATGATTTACAAAGCAAGACAAATTACAAGGTTCATGACTGACTGTTATTAAACACTTCTTTAAACTCAAGTCATGAATCCCGTTTTCACAAAACCTATGTATCTCACAGGCATTTTTATGCTGACGTACCTACTTTCACATGTGTTTTCAGGAGCTGTTCCATAGGATGTTGATCACGATACTAGGGCGGACCTGTGCCTTAGAGACTAAAAACTGAAGATAGAACTAGAAGAACTGTGTTTTGAATTCTGTACTTCCTTTTAAGACAATGTAACACCCTTGTTTAATAAATAAAATGTAACTTTAATTTCCATGGTTATATAACAATTAATTCTGTCCACAACACTCCCCGACGTTTTCCGCCGCGGTTGCATGTTACACGCGGTCGGGGTGTGACAATAAACTGTACAAATAATGTGACAAACTGATGTGAAATGCTTCAATTCGCCATCCACTTGGCTTAAACAATCAGAACTCCCCCTGTCAACAAACTATTTTCCCATTATGATTTCAAAACACTTAAGTTTGTTTTAATCAAAATGGTTTTTCCGGAAAATTAGTTTGTGGGGTTTCATCACATTGTTTTCTTATTACCACTTGTAGGTTCAATTTTCCTTTTCTTTTACCACTTGTAAAATCTAACACTTAAAGACTTTTCTCACAAAAACATTTTTCAAGAATGATGCCGATTCCTGCTCCACGATTACCCACTTGGGAGCTCCGGCAAGTCCGGATTTTACTATTTAAAAAATCTCACCCATGCTTGAGGAATCATGGGTGAACCATCCTCATTCGGTTTAACAATTTTTGATTCATAAAACTCTTTTACTCCTTTCACCTTCCCGTCAGCCATCTTCCCAAAAATATGTAACACTTTTCTATTAAAAGCCTTTTCAGCATCAAATTCTTTCTCATCAGCAAAGAATTGATCTGAAATCTCACTCTTACCAACTTTTGAATTCAAATTTCCGTTTGACAATGGTGGAAAGTTTTCATCCATTGTTGGAACGGAATTTTCATCTTTTTGCACAACATGTGGTTCCTCCGACTTTGACGAGTCAGATTCATCGCCAGAACTATCATCTGAACTTTTAACAACCCATTTTTGTTTGTTTAAATTGGCTTTTCTTTTGGAAAAATGTTTCGAACTTTCACCAACTTCAAAAGTCGAATTTTTGAACTCTTAAAATTTTTCTATTGGTTGTTCTTGTTTATCAACATATTTCTCTTTCAATTTAGAGTTAGAAGAAACTCCCTGTTTTGTGTTGGTGGACTTTGGGCAATTCCAAGCAATGTGTCCAACCTCTTGGCATCTGAAACAGGTTCTTCGTTCAACTCTTGGTTCAGATTTCATCATCATATTCTTTTTCCTTTCAGCGAGAAACTCCTTGTTTGACTGTCTCGAATGGTTTCTCATTCTCTTCTTCCAAACTTCCTCCTGAAATAAATTTAGTTTGTGGTTTATAATTTTTCTCATTTTTATGATTTTCGGGTGGAATAAAACCTAAACCTTTCTTTTTGAAATTACTGTTATGATTTGGTTTCTTTTGAAAACCAGAACCAGAACTGTAACCCTTTTTCTTGTTCAATCTTTGTTGAACTCTTGAAGTGTACTTTTTTAGGTTTTTCATTAAGATTTACATCTTTTATTTTAGAAATATTAATTTCTGTTAATTTGAAAACCTTGTTAATCGTTTTAGTTTTAACACTTCTTATTGGAAATTCTTCATCAGAATATAATTTGTCAGAATCATTCAAAGTACATGCTACTTTGAATGTTTTGTCATTCAAATTATTTTTTGACAACAGAAAATCTTTATTGTAAACCCGTTTGACCGGTGAATTCGAATTGTCAACTGATGAACTTGAACTCTCAGATTCAGACTTTGACTCTGACTCCTCCTCCTTATCCAACACCTGATCGACCACTTTCTTTAATAACATAGACTCATGATCAGTGTCAGACGATGTGAATGTAACGTTAATGTTGTCTGGTAACTCATCATTTGTTTCAGACTTTAACTTTATATTGACTGCCTTTTTTACTTCATCCGAAATAGACTTTCTGGGAGAATAACCTTCCCAGATCGGAGGCGGACACCTTTTATAATTTGTACTTTGTTTCTTACCAGTATCCATGTCTTCCGACTTCTTATCTTGAAAGGCTTCAAAACCTGCTACAGTCGGATAAATTCTATCAATCAAGTAATCAGAACTTGAGGAACTCTGCAGCAGTCTTCTGATTCTTTCATTCTCAATCTTTTCAGTCTCAAGTTCCTGCTTCAACTTTGCACACTCATCAATATAGTGATTGATAGCCTTCTGCTTAGTCATCATCGTTGCATTCATCATTGTCAAAGCATCTTCTCTTTCTAAGTTTGTCTTTTCCAATTGGTTAATTGTTCTGTTCAGCACATCATAAGATTCTTTCACGTACTTAACATCAAACACCAATTTTTCTTTCATCTTGTCTAGCTCAATATACTTCTTATCTTTCTCTTCACAATGTTTGCACGATTCCAAACATTTTAAACAAGATTTTTCAACCTCTACAATCTTTTCAACTTCAACTATTTTCTCGACTTCAATTATTTTTTCAACTTCGACTATTTTCTCGACTTCGACAATTTTTTCAACTACTTTCTCCACCACCTTTTCAATCACAATCAATTCTTTCTCAAATTCTACCTTCACTTCACTTTCTTCAACCTCGACCTTCTCTATCGGTGTTTCTTCAACTTTTGTCTTTTCTTCAGCAATCCTTCTTGCTTCAATTTCTTCTTCAATAACCCTTCTTGCTTCCAATTCTCTCTTTAGTCTAGCCCGCCTTTTTCTCTTTCAAAATCTCGATTTTATCCGCAAAAAACAAATTAAAACTATAAGAATCCAATTTTTTTCTAGCTGTATTAATATACTCTTCCTCATCATCAGTATCTTCATCACTTCCTGAAGACTTAAAGATCGGTTGTCTTCTAGGACGATTCTTAGATTTGACTGATTCTTCTCCTGAGATTGAGTCTTCAAGGATTCGAGCAACAAATGCTGTTTTTTTCCCAAGTTTTGTTAGGATCCCACTTATCCCAACTGAATCCTTCTGGAAGCCTTTCATCATCTTGGTATATCAGACCACCTTTTGGACTTCTTTCAACTTCTTGGTCTATCAGACCATAACAAGCTCTCTTCTTTCCATCTTCAATTTTAATAGTATTTGAGCTTGAAGATTGTTGTTGATATGGTTGTTGAGCAACTTGATGATAAATTGCTTTTCGATGATAATCGTTGTTTCCAAACGGATCTTGTCTTCCGGTTGCTTCTCTGTTTGTACACTCTCGTTTAAAATGCCCTTTTTCTCGGCAACGAAAACAAGTAACCTTTGATTTGTCAAAACCTAGCTCAGATGTAGCAGCATCACGAAGATCATCTCTTCGAGTGATTTGTTTGAATTTTTCTGCTCTTCTCAAAACACTAGCTAAACACCACTTGATGTCCATCAACCCAAGTTCCTCAGAATCAATCTGGTCATAATCCTCTTTAGTGAGCATCAAATTTCCGATTCTTCCAGCAACTAAGCTTTCATACGACTCTAACACAGTAACAAGAGATACCATGTGTTGCTTAGCAATATCTGGAGAGAAATTTCGACCATTTTGAATGTTTAATGTCACATTGCATTGCAAATTTGTTGAACTTTGTGGTTTAGAACTTGGTGTTGAGAAATTTGGGTCAAAACTTGAATAAGACGAAGAATATCAACCACTCTGAGTTGTAGTGCTAACATTTGTTTCGGAAGTACCATCAGCACTGAAAGCAGTCTGAATCTTCGGACTCGGAGTAGTCTCAACTTTGCTTCCTCTATAGTATAGACTAACATCTTGTTGAGCTCCTGGATTCTTCATGATAGCAGTTTTCTGAACATCCAATTCATGTTCTTCAAGCTTCTGAATGAACTTACACAAATTCATATCTTCAGATTTTCTGTTATGCTTTAGAATCAACAGATATGTTCCCCATTTATTATGTGGTAGCGCATCGGCTAGCTTATCAACCCATTCATCATCTTCTTTCTTGATGTCCAATCTTTTCATCTCCTGGACAAGATGACAATATCTTTCAATAGTCTTCCTAGTCATCTCATTTTCAAAAGCTGTAAACATATCAAATGATTTCTTTAGTAATGCACGTTTATTTTTTATCATGTCAGCACTTTCCTTAAACTTTTGAATCAACCACCAAATTGATCTAGCAGTTCCCTCATGTTGAAGCAAAACGAAAATATCTTCTTTTACTGCTTGTTGGAGAAGACTAATCATCATCTTTTCACTGGTGTATCTTAATTTTTCATTCGGTGTAAATTCACTTAATGGTTTTTCATTTTCAAGATCATCTTTCAGTCTAACATATTCTTTCTCTATCGAAACCCATGCATCAAACTTATTTCCTTGCACCCAGTTTTCAAAAAGATTTTGCCATCCTTTAAAATCCTCAATGTACATAAGCTTTGGAGGTTTTTGGAAAGTTCCCGTTTCATTTTCGATTTCAACAGTTTTGGCAACTGTAACTGGAGCAGTAGCAAAAGCGTTGGAAAACTCGTTTTCCATGTTTCGGTGTAGAAAGTTCACAATGGCACAATGTTCAAGCGAACTGAAGTTTCAAACAAACTGAGTTCAAACAAACTGATGAAGTTTCACACGACCTGGAGACCTATAACCCACTTCGTACAACCTGGTTAAAATTTCACACGAACTGAACTCAAGTCAAGCAATCTGAATCAACTTCATGCGAAGTGGAAGTTCACTCCGTACGAACTGACTCTTCTAGCGAACTGGAAATCACAATACGTGCGAGCTGGTGACAAGGTTCAGACCATGCGAACTGATAGGTCAAACCGCATGAACAGATACTTTCCAATCCGTGCGAACTGAGATAACAAAATTCAAACCGTGCGACATTTGGGACCATACCCATTCAAGTCCCACCAATCAAGTGCTGCTCCCATGTGCGGATGGCAAGTAGGTGGAGCTCTGGACAAGAGTGTTGCTTTCTTATTTGATATCTGCTGGTGCGACCCAACTTGGATGGTGCAGACAAAAGTGTGGATTATTGAGCCAAGGTGCACACTTGGGTGTGATTGAAGGATGCTTTTTCATGCCGGATGTAGCTTGACGATGTGCATGTCGTGCATGATGTAAGAGAAAGTTCAGAAGATGGCGAGGGTTATTGTCTTTGGCATATGGCGCATGGTAAATTGATTTCAACATGAGATTTATGTTTGCGCATGTGGGAAAAGGTTTGAAATTTCAAAAAAAAAAAGTATCTTTTGTGGATAAGGGTTGGTGAGAAAAAAAGGGACTGATTTGACCACTGACACTGTACAGAGGCATGGCATTATTGTGCAGAGTCACATTTTCGTCTCGTGTTAGGTGAGTGGACTCCACACGCACGAATGGCCATCGTTCCCCCTTATTTTCACCTGACGTGTCACACCCTTATTGGGCCTGCGCGCCTAGTGGGCTGCATGGTTACCCATCATATTATATGCAATGGGTACAAATAGTCTGATTAGGGTTTCGAATTTAGCACTTCTTCAAGTTTCCTCTCCATTTTTTCTTTCAAATCTTTAAGCGAGCTTCAAATTTCCAAGATCATTCTTCAGTTGTTCCTTAGGTTTCCAGATTTCTTTCTAGTCTTCAAGTCGTTTATGGAAGATCTTCAAATACATTTCTAGAAAAGTCTGTTTCCTTTAAAACTATTCTTTTATGATGCTATCGTCATCTCAACATGAAGAATGAAACCGTTAAAATGGAGTTATCGGAAAATTTGAATTTTCAGCGAGCTGGGGTGCGACCTTTCTGGCTTAAGGTTAGACGGTGGCTGATGAGCTGGCGGGGATGATTACTTTGTTTGTAGACTTTTCATTGATGGGAACTTTCGATGTCCCATAACCAACTTTTTTCGGAGGTGCTGACACACTATGGTTTTAATATATCCCAACTAAGCCCTCTAGGAATGGTGCGCCTAAGGAATTTTATGTTTTGTTGTCGGTCTAAAGGCGTGGAACAAGAAATGCCTAAATTTCGTGTCTTCTATCAACTCAATGCACGCAGGGTTTTTTCTCCTTTAGGCTCTGCCATAGCACAAAGAGGATATTGGTCGTTCCCCCAAAAAACTTTCATGACTAGAAGGATAAGTTCTTCTTTATCAAGTACATCGTGATACCCGTCGCTCTGGTTGTTAGGGATACCTCGGAGATACCCAAGGAGAAGCACTCTATACCTAAAGGTGCATATTGGTATGAGAACCTGCGCGCCTTACCATGGAAAGTTTTAGGTGAGAAGGCGTTGGTGGCGATGGCTATGAGTGCTCGGTGGAGGCCACCGAGCAAACATGTGCCTATATATTTGGATGATGAAGTCGGTGAGTTGCGCTTCCCTTTTTATGCTTATGTTTCTGTTTGCATTTGTATATTCTTAGTTATCCACCATGCGCAAAGAAACTAGTATACAATGCACTATTTGATTAAGCGCTTGGTCGATGGGTGTGAGAAAGTTGCTGCAAGGTGAAAAACCTTGGTTAGAACTTAGAACAGATCAGGGGTAACTTCATGTTCCCCTAAGAAGCGTTGCTGCGCGAGTCGTTGCCTTCGAGACCGGGTTTACATATTCTAAATCCTAGGCGTTGTAAGGTTGTGACTCCTAGGGGGAGGAAGTTATAATCCTCTCCAGTGAGGAGTCAATGGCTTCTTCTAGTCATGGACTAATTCCTCCCCTGAATGTGTCATTTGCAGGTGAGCTGCGCGGGCTTGGCGTGGGTCCGGATGTTACACCCAAGGCTGAGAAAGCTCCTCGAAAGAAGTCAATGAGCCCCATTGGTGGTACCAAGAAAAAGAAAAGTTGAAAGTACCAGAGCTATTTCTGATGCGGGTTCCAAAAGAGGTAACCCTCGCGCCCGAAAAGGTACTCTATACAATTGGGTCGTTGTTGCTGATACGCTTGTTGGCCTTGATGATACAGGTGGAGAGAAAGGTGATAAGACTGTCTCAGGTGCAGGTGTGGGCAACGAGTCTACCGAGTATGCCACTGCTAGCGTCACCCCCAATCTGTGCGTAGTTGAGCCCCACTGCAGATTTGGAGCGGAGTCTGTCTGCAAAGCGAAAACAACCGTTGGGCCCGGATGACCAACCCGTTATGAGGAAGAAGGTGACCCTCGAGCCGGTTCCGATCATTGTGAAGAAAACACGCATGAAAGATTCCATAGCGAAGTTGAGTGTTGTAATTAAGTGTGGGTATGGGCCTATGGCCCTGCCATACCCTTTCAATATGAAATTCATTGTGAGGTGCAGAGTCTTTTGATACATTAAAGCTAACAAAATAAACCCTAAGAAAGTAAGTAGAAGCGCCACCAAATAAAAACAAAGGATACATCAAGATGTTGGCCACCATACATGAAAAACATGAGACTCAAAGTCACACACATAACCCATAATTGATAACCAACGCTAAGAAACCAAATGATATCTAATTCTATAGTCTATGTAGTGTCAAATTATACAATGTATATTTTGTATTTTTCACAATCTCCTGTATCAAGCCAAAGCATGCATGCATGCATTTAACAAACAGAAAAGTCTTTTAAAGTTCTAGTAAGACTAAACGAGAACCACATGTAACAACCTTAAATATCACAAGTTGGTTTGGTTTAATTTTTCATCTTTTGACCATTTGATTTTCTAGTTTCCGTGAAAAAAGATTATACATTGTTAGTAACACTCAAACTAAAAAATTTCTAAATCACCCGAAGAACATTTCTAAAGGGTGTAAACTTCTAATTCAAACCCAAACCAATACACCAAAAATTCACGAAGAAAAAAGGATCGAACCCATACCCTAAAATGCAACACTATAATCATTATTAGCATTAGAGCAAATTGCCAAAATGGCCCATGAGGTTTGGTCACTTTTACCACTTTAGTCTAAAAGTCAAACCTTTTGAATCTGAGTCCCGTGGTTTCAATTTTATTGTCATTTTCATTCAAAATCAAAACTTGGTAAGATTTTTCAGTTAATATCTAGTTTTTTTTGGTCTTTTTTCTCCCTTTAAATGAAAGTCAAAATGGTCTTTTTAACGTTTTATTATAATAAATTAAAAAATTTTACCATTCATTAAAAGGGAGAAAAAGGACAAAAAAACTGGATGTTAACTGAAAAATATGACTAAATTTTGATTTCAGATGAAACTGGCAAAAAAATTGAAACCACAGGGACCTAGATTCAAAAGGTTTAATTTTTGGATTAAAGTGGCAAAAGTAACCAAACCTCAGGGACCATTTTGGCAGTTTACTCTTAGCATTATCATTTAAGTTTGAGTAAACTACGAAAATGGTCCCTCAGGTTTGGTCACTTTTGCCACTTTAGTCCTCAAACCTTTTGAATCTGGTCCATGTGGTTTCAATTTTGTTGCCATTTTTCATCCAAAATCAAAATCCGGTCAGATTTTTCAGTTAACATCCAGTTTTTTTTTTCCTCCACTTTAATGAAGGACAACTTGGTTAGATTTTTTTAATTTGTTTTAATAAAACGTTAAAAAGACTATTTTGCCCTTTATTAAAAGAGACAAAAAAGATAAAAAAAAAACTGGATGTTAACTGAAAAATTTTACCAAATTTTGATTTTGGATGAAAATGACAACAAAATTGAAACCACATGGATCCAGATTCAAAATGTTTGAGTTTTGAGCTAAAGTGACAAAAATGACCAAACCTCAGGGATTATTTTGGTAGTTTATTAGGGTTGTTCATAGAAAAGAAAAAGAACCAAAAGAAAAAAAGTAATTGAGATTTTGGGTAGAAAGTGACCAAAGAAAAAGTACAAGGGTTACAATCGTCATCTTTGTTAACCAAAGAAAGCAACGCTGCTATATATTGACACAGACAATCGAGATCGCTAGGGTTTTTTTCCGTCAACCGTTGCCGCCGCCGCCGCTACCGTCGCCGCCACCGTCATGGTTCTGAAGTATGTTCTCCTTTCCCCTTCCCCTTACATTGTTGATTGTTAATATTCATGTTTTGATTACCTCATTTTGAAACATATGCTTCGTGATTAAAAATGCAACTAAATTGCTAATATTCAGGATTGTGGTTATGGATTATTTGTTATTTACCCTACATTGTATAACTCAACTCGTTTAATTAACAAGGTTAATAAACATAATCACCAATTCACATTAGGGTTTTGAAATCTTACTAAAAGGAGATGAGATTGCATTATTAGGGTTTGATTGAATTAATTGGGAAAAACATTTCGATTGCATTTTATGTGTTTGTTTAGTCTCATGAGCATGATTAATTATGAGCACTATATCAGCTTATTATATGAGTAAAGTTTTTTTTTTTTTTTTTTAATTTTTAGAGATTTAACGCCTTTTTCGGTGTTTATAGGACCGAGCTTTGCCGTTTCAGTGGCCAGAAGATATATCCTGGAAGGGGTATTAGGTTCATTAGATCAGATTCTCAGGTATATAATGTGATTGCATAGTTTATGTTTATGATTTAGGTTAGTTATAAATTTATTTTTGAATTTAAAGGTTGGTTTGGTTGGATTCAGGTTTTCTTGTTTGCTAATTCGAAATGCAAAAGGTACTTCCATAATAAATTGAAGCCTTCAAAGCTCACATGGACTGCCATGTACCGGAAGCAGCACAAGAAGGTAAGTCTGATCAGTATACTGCATTTCTTTGTTGGATTTTACAAGTATGATTCGGTTGCGTGGTTGTTTTGCTCAAATGGGTTGATTTGTTTTTTTATTTAATATTTGATGAGTTAAATGAGTTGAGCTAAATGGTTTGATTGATAGCGAGACTAGTCGGGTACATTGGTTTTGAGGTCATTCAAAGATTTTGTAACCAATCAATCACTTTGTTAAATTAAGTTTGATTATTTATATAGTGATTTAGGTGGTGTTTTTTTTTTCCAAAAAAGATCTGCGCAGGTCTGCGCGCAGACATTGCCATCTGCAGACTGTTTGTTTTGACGAAGACGTTTACATTTCATTAGAAAACGTCTGCGCAAGATTTTTATGGTGCAGGCTTTGCTCGGTCACTTTTAAGATCCTCTAAGGTCTTCAGAGGGTTAAACACCACCACCACCGTCCACCACCACCACCGTCAACCACCCACCATCCACCGTCCATGTCCACCACCCACCACCACTGTCCACTGCCATCACCACCCACCAGCACCGTCCGTACACCACCACCAGTTTATTTTAGAAGTCTACATACGTTAAAAAACAAACAGTCTTCTCCTTGCAGACTGCAGAGGTTTAGTCCATCTGTGCTCCGTAGACTGCATACATTTTACATCTTAAGAAACAAACTGCGCCTTAGTGTTTGTATACTTGTTTTCAAAAAATGTCATATCTTAACATGGTCTAACCTGTTTCGTTCTGCACGTAAAAGATAATTCGTTTTGACTTTTGACTCAGACTCATTATTCAAATCTCACCCAACCTGTGCAGTTTTGTCTCCTTTAGGGCTTTAGACATATGTTGTCGGTTTGGTGATTATTTGACATCTTTCTTTCAAGTGTCTATAATCATATTTTTCAAAATTATTTACGTGAGAAGTGAAAACTTCACGAATAATGACAAAGATGTGTTTGTGGTCGTCCCAATCTGGCTTAACCTGTTTTGTTCTGCACTTAAAGAATACTCTGTTTTGACCCAAACATGTTACGCAACATTGTTTGTCAGTGCAGTGATAATTTGATCAAATGTTTTGTTTCAAATCTTACAGGACGCAGCTCAGGAAGCTGTGAAGAAGAGACGTCGTGCAACCAAAAAGCCATATTCTCGGGCTATTGTGGGGGCCACTTTGGAAGTTATTCAGAAGAAACGAAGTGAGAAGCCTGAAGTTCGTGATGCTGCTAGGGAGGCTGCTCTGCGGTATGCTTTGCTTTACATTTCATTGATGATTTTAACAATTGGTCTTGAAGAATCACAATTATATAATATATATATATATATTTTTAAATCTACCAAATTTCAGTGAAATTAAAGAAAGGATCAAGAAAACCAAGGATGAGAAGAAGGCAAAGAAAGCCGAGGTGGCATCAAAACAAAAGACTCAAACTAAGGGTGGCAATGTTCCTAAAGGTAAGGGCCCTAAGCTCGGTGGTGGTGGCGGAAAGCGTTGAAGTTTCGTCATTGGTTTCTTTTTAATTTTTGTTTCGTATTATTTATGTTGAGTCCTTTGAAGGAAACCTATCTTTTTTGTGTTTGTTACTGTTTACAAATTCTAAATTTTGAAAGCATTTTGAAGTTAGTGATATGAGTTGGGGGTTCTAAACGAGCCAATCATCTCGTAAACCGCTTGTGGCCGGCTTGCTAAAAGCTTGAATTAAGCTTTTCTTAAACAAATTTAAGCCTAATAATAGCCTAAACTAGTCTATTTTATATTTGTATTATATTTATTCTTATATTAAAAATTTGTTAAAATTAACAAAATTTTATATATAAAATTCTAAATAATAAATATATATCAAAATAATTAAAAATGCTTATAATTCAATTAATATATGATAAATAAGCTGAGTTTGAGCTTGAAAATTAATCATGAGTCAAGCTTAAGGTCTAAAAGCAGACCTCGAAACGAGCCAAAGTCGAGGTCCCATAAGTTAAGGCCATGGGGTATGGGGCTTGGGTTGGGGGAAAATGCTTAAGGCACCACCTCGGGTGTGCTTGGGTTGGGGCGTGGCCCTTGGGGCTTCGGTTTCAAGCCGGGCGTGGGGCGGAGGAAGCGAGCTGACATGGCGGGCTATGTATGGCCAAAACAAAATAGCCGTTGGGCAACGACTATGTTAAAAAAAATTAATTTTTTACTATAAAATTCACATTTTTCTTCCATTTTTTACCACAGTCAACCACATCTTCTATACATCTTCAATTCTCTTTCTACAAAACGAAAAAATGCATCCTTACAACCGTCCTTTTGACCCGAACAACCCGTATGCATTCCAAGAAAATAATCCTAGCCCATCACCCACTCGTCCAATGGCTCGTCTATTTTTCATACACTCTTCTATGAAAAACACAGGGCCGAAATACGAAGGAGCAAAGAAGCTAGAGATGCCGCTAGAGATGGCCAGAAACAAAAACGGGATGATTTGAAATTTCTATCCCAGCTCATTGATCACCTAGAGGGTGAAGAGTTACAACTAATCTTGGCGATGAGAGAAGAGATAAAAAAAACAAATATAAAAGTTAGGATTTTTTTTTTTTTTGTAATTTTCTTTATTTAAAAATATTAAAAAAATTAAATTTGTTGTTTTAAATAATATTCAAATAGCCCAGCGAAGCCCACCAAACCCTCGCCTCAAACCCCCGCCCCACCATACCGTGTTGAATGTGGGTTTAGCCCATGTCTGCCCCCCAAACCACGTGTCAACTAATGCCCCAACCCAAGCCCAACCCCCGCCCCACCATACCCCACGGTCAGGGCCGTCTCTAAAAGTCATAAATTTTTTTTTGGCCCTGTTCGAGATAAAAAATCTGGGCTCTATTCGCAATCTTCGTATAATATAAACTCATCAATTATTTAATCAAATATATAAATACAACGATAAATGTTATGAAATTGATAAAACAAATTAACAAAAATAGTGTAGCAAAAATATCAAAGTATCGAACCTACCTACTAAGTGATTGGCCAGCAGACCCTTATTTAAGATTGGCCATTGGGCCTTTTAAGCAGACCCTTGTTTATCAAACTTTTAATTGGGTTTTAAACTTGTTATACAAAATCCCCTATTTATAAAAAATCCAGATTTTTTTAAATATATATATAAAAAAATTTAAAAATTTTTTGGGCCCTATATTGATTTGGGCCCTGATCGCAGGCCCACCCTGCACTTGCTTGTAGCCGGCCATGCCCACGGTCTAAATGAGCTGAGCATATGTTTAAGTGAACTCGAGCTCGACTTGTTGACACCCTTGTTTGAGTCATGATATTATAAAACCAGTTTGTTAAACTTTGACTATTTTAAAAAGTCAAACATTAGCTCCACCGGAATGCAGTTTGCGTGGCTCATGCAATCTAAATGCCCCGAAAACACACGTTTGTTATTGCAAACCCACCACACAATATCATCTTCTATGCACGCCCATATAAACACATGACCCACACACTCCTCCATTCACAAAAAAGTCCGATAATGGCTTGTTTAAAGGCGGTAACTGGTGGTTGGTTACTGGTCGTGACGATGTTTTGGGTGGCGTCAAAGTCAAAAACCTCAGCCAGTGTGGACTGTGTGACCGTGACCACCCTCATATCAACATGCTCCGCTTTTGTAACATATGGGTCCCCTGACCCGTATCCGGGGTCCCCTTGTTGTGATGCGGTATCTAGCCTCAATAACCTCGGCGACTCAGAAGAAAACAAGCGAGCGTTATGTATGTGCATGATGGGCGTTATTACTACTTACAATCCAAATGCCACCGCCATTGCTACCTTACCCGGTTTCTGTGGCGTTTCACTCGGTTTTACCATCGATCCGAACACCGATTGCAACTAGTAACGACAAAGAACCTTTATTTTTACTAGACCAGGTTTAAACCGTTTCAAATGTTTTGTAACCTGACTTGTTTTTCACTTTTTTTGGTGCAGTGTATGAGCCACTAGAGCCAGATGACATATCACATGATCAAGAAAACAAAAAAATTGCTATAAAAGGGAAAAAAAACAGAGAAATAAATAGTAGATGATGACCCACAAATATCTGACCCGTGACCCGAATGGATACTAATTTGGAGATTTTCATCTTTTATGTTTGATTGCATCTAAAATGTTTCAAATAATATATCATATATTACTTTCTCTTTAAACTAAACCTTTTGAAAAAAGTGACTAAAAAGGAGAAAATCTCAAAATCACTTTTTCTTGATGTTGTACAACTACATATGGTAATCATGACTTAATTTGAACATGTTAGATTTAAGTAATTTTTATATTTGTTTATTTTGTTAATTAGGGTCTATTTGAATTGCATAATAAATTAAAATTGATTGCAGTTATGAAACTTGTTACCGTAGAAGGAGCGTAAATGGGTCAGTATCACCCACTACCAGTATAAGTATATGTTAGTCGTTGTTGGCACCACCACTGAACTCATTCTGATATTATTATTATTATCGTCGTCGTCGCCGTCATTATTATTATTATAAAATGATTCATTTTAACCCAACTCATTTTAGTGAGAGCCCTTTGAAACCTAACCATATTGGTGCTTTTCTAAACAACTCGTTTTGACCTGATCCGTCTTAACCTTTTACTTGACCCATCCCTAGCCTCACAAACGAACTCGAACTCGACAAACAATCCGTACATTTGGGACGAGTAATGAGATGGGAACGAGGTTGGTCTTAAAATGGGTATAGTATTAGGTGATACACGACCCAATACATATTGTGGTCACTAACCTTCTATTTATCTACAAAACACCTGATGAACTCAACAAATTTTGTGATTATTACACCACAAAAATAAGTAACATATTGTATCTTATTTTTATTTTTTATTTTTTATTTTTATCGTTTTAACATGTTATACTTTATTTCTATTCCATCAAACTTCACTAAATGCCACAAGTGCAAAAAGAGAACAAAAAACATATACACTTTTAAAATAACATCACAGTTAAGTTTTACCATGACTAACACACCACCATACCATATATCACAACTTAAATCAACAACCTAACAAACAAAACAAACTTCATTTTTGCAACCAATAAGTAGAAGATCAAACCCAAAATCCTGATCAAATCTAGCTTTGAAACCCTCTCTCCGAGAGGGTATCAGAATAATCCCAATGCGATCTTGTCGAACCCGATTTTTCAAACTGAACCCTTTGTCTCGGAGCACTGTGGGACCGTAGTTTAGCCCGTGATGATTCCGTGTAAGCCATGTAGTTTGGATCACTCGGGTAATCACCAAATACGCTTCGTGAGTATTCACTAAACGGACTTCGTTTATGGCTACTTCCGGGCCTGGAAGCAGGGGAACGGACCCGAGGGGTGCTATCAGCTGTTGCTATGGTTTTTTCTGCTTCTCGGTGGATCATGGAACCCAACGGCAACACTTCCCGTGACCCGTGTCTAGAGCTCGGGTTCCATGGTTTTGTTGATGTGGATATGGAGTCGTGGGTCGACTTGTTACTCGGGCTTGGGTGACGACGAGGCTTCCAAGTATCGACTTCAAGAATCTTGTCACTTCTTTCATCATCGGCTCGACTTTGTTTACTGTTCCAAGATGTCTCCTCCATCCAGTTTTCTAACCAGTTTAGCCCTTTTAACCGCTCGTGGATGAAAACGCCTCTCGCATTTGTAGATTTCTGTGTTTCCAAGACAAAGAATGCCATGTTTAATCATAGTAAGTACATGTGATGGTTAAAATGGATACCAGAAACTTACAAGATGAGTGTGTGAGTTTGTCGACCGAGTGCTTGAATGTGATGAGGTCGATAAGGAAACCCGGCTAGCGCATGCCCGGGCCTGAACACGAGCCATGGCTTGCATTCGCCTAAGCATGTCGGCACTTTGTTTTCTCACGATACGGCCTCTCACGAGTGCCTGAAGTTTTACCAATCCTTTAAGTGCCCTCAGTGCTCTCCTAGCCTACACATGTATCACAATTAGTAAGAGTATCGAGAATTTTTGTTTTAAAAAGCATGAGGCGCACGCATTATGTACATGTACGGCGCCAGGGATTTATATAATATATATTATATAATTCTGGATGGTACTCACTATAAGCAACAATGTTAATACTAAAAACCCGCAATTTAAGTATTTAACAAGTAAAATTTAGAGCATTCAAAATCCGTCCATCAAATTTTGTGAGTGAGGTTTTTATATTATAAAAAGTGGTTGTAAGTGGAGGAGAGAGAAAAGAAACTATCTGTATATTTTGAAAATAGTTGTGAGTAAAGGAAAAAGAACAGGCAATGATAAAATTATAAAAAATATTATTTAATTAAAAGAAAATAAAAAAGGGTAGATTTAGTGGGAGGGATGTGGGTGCTCTTAAAACTCCTATGTATATGATTTAATATATAAGTAAGTAGCCTGTAACCCTATATTCAACCTAAAAAAGCTATACGTACAACCTAAAGAAGCATAAAATCTGCCCATATACAAGAGTCGAGGGGCCTCTTTGGAGTCGCCACCAAGGCAAAGCCAACCATCTTGCCAGGGCCGCCTCATGCCTAGACACGCCACAAACACTTTAAAACTAAGCCGCGAATCATAAAAATTATTCAAAACCAAACAAACCATTTGTCTAGTTTATTAAAAGCTAAAAAAACATACATCCAGTGTCTAAATATTAATATTCTTCTTATCAAAGTGCAAACCGTCGGGACGATCCATGTGTCTTTTGGCAAAGTTGGGGACAAAATAAGTTACAAAGTGGAAACCATAGGGACCATCCGTATACTTTTGAAAAACCAGAGATCAAATTCAAAATTTTGTTAAACCACAAGAGCCATCCGTGTTTTTTTATTACTAAACAAATAATTATTGTTGCAAAAAGTATACATTTCGAGTCGAGTAAACTGCCAAAATGGTCCTCATTGGTCACTTTTTCCATTTTAATCCAAAACTCAAACTTTTTTAATCTGGATCCTTGTGGTTTTCAATTTGTTGACATTTTCATCTAAAATCAAAATCTGGTAAGATCAGTTAAATCCAGTTTTTTTGTCTTTTTCCTTCCTTTTAATAAAGGGCAAAATGGTCTTTTTAATGTTTTATTAAAACAAATAAAATAATCTGACAATTTTGTCATTCATTAAAAAGGAAGGAAAAGATTAAAAAAGTTGGATTTTAACTGAAAAATCTGACCAGATTTTGCTTTTGGATGAAAATAACAACAAAATTGAAACCAACCACATAAACCCAGATTCAAAAGGTTTGAGTTTTAGACAAAAATAACAAAAGTGACCAAACTCGGGAACCATTTTGGAATTTTGCTCTTTCGACTTTCTAATTATTTAGCGGGAAAACCGAAAAAAAAAAAAAAAAAACAAATTCCAAACCCCAGGACCCATGTGCAAATGTTGCAAAAAACCAAAAACATTAGTGGCCTGAAAAAGAAATCTGATATGGCCAACCCAACCACCACCGAAACCGACCACTACCCATCACTCACTTCCCATTAAATGTACAAACAAAACAATACGGCCGTAATCCGTAAAACCCACCAACACACAAGGGCACAAAAGTAAATTCACCACATTTATCAACATCTTACCAGATACGCCCGGAACGCGGCCTGTATCTTCACAGCACCCGAAACCCGCCTCCGTTCCACGTCAGCATTATTACTATTATTATTATTATAACCCCTACTAGCAGTAGCACCACTGGTAGTTAACCTAACAACCTCTGCGGCCGCGTGGGCCGCGGCAAGCGCTGCCTCGGCTACCGCGGCCGTTGCGGCCGCTACCGCGATCGCGTGCTTGTTAGCATCCAACGATTCGGGGTACAGATTTAAATTTTCTGACGGGTTAATTCCTGTTGATGGTTCATGAGGTTTAAGGTGTTTTTTAGAACCCGACCCGGTGGATGATGAAGTGGGTTTTTTGGACCGGAAAAGGGAGCGGATCCATCTGGTTGTTTTACCCATCTACTACCATTGCCGGTGACCGGGAAATTGGAGAGTGAGTGTGTGTGTGTGTGAAGGTTTTTGTGGCGGTAGTTGCAGTTTTTGGACCCACGATGGTTTTAAGAGGAATGGAATTTTGACAGAGGGACGGTGGGTACCTATCTAATAAAAGGGACAAAAATATTAACTGTTACGCGATCAATTCGACTTAATGTCTAGATATTGACATGAGTTATTTGTATTTTTACGGTTAAAATTGATAAATTGGGTTGGATCGAGTCAAACGTGTTTTACGGGTAATTTTATTGTCGTGTCTATGGGTGAGTGAGTTATTGGGTTTTTCTCGAAATTTATGGTGGACTCGGGTTATTCTCAGAATATTCTGTTTGGTGCAGTGGGTGGTCCGAGAGGGCTCGAGATTGATTCTATTGGCCGTTATTTTTTTTTTTTTTGATAAATTGGTGAAAAGAGGGTTTGAGAGTGTGGGGCTGCGGGAATTCGATTTTGGCTGGTACTTTGGTTCGTTATGGTATCGGCGTTTGATATAGTTTACAACATTAGATTTGAATGCAACTTTGTTTTCATAAAATTTATATAGGAAATTAGGAATACGGTTACACACTAAATTTAAAAAAAAATATGAACATAACATGTTATGATAAAATCGGATAAATACGTGGCTTATATTCAGAACTTTGTAAAACATTATATATAAAAAGTTACACAAGAAAAACAAATTTGTATTAAAAACAACAAAGAAAAACAAATTTGTATTAAAAACAACAAAGAAAAAACAAAATTATATTAAAATACGATGAACAAAAAAATCGATTACATTTGACTAATTCATTTATAAATAAACATGTTATTGAAACGTAGATAAATATGTCACGATGTTATATGCAGAATGTCATAAGCATTATATTATATTGTTAAAACAACGAAAATTGAAAACTACTTAAAAAGAGTAAACGTGAAGCAATATTGATAACACACATGTTGGTGATTCGATTATTTATAAGTTACTATTCATAACTCTGTTTTTAGTAAAATTTAAACTGATACATACATATATAAAATAAGCATGTTGTAACGGTATAGTCCGAACTTTTATAAAATAATTAAATTTTAAAAGTTAAAAGAGATATATAAAAGAGTAAATTACACTTTTCGTCCTTTATGTTTGTAGCGGGTTGTAATGGATGACCTTTAATTTCAATAAATTACAGTCACAATCTCGTATTTAGAAAATTCATTACACCTTTAGTTCTTTACCCCTAACCAGGTTAAAATTTTAAGTTAAGTCAAGTCACATAAAGGCAATATTGTCTTTTCCCTTCCTTTTCTTTCTTTCCCTTCATTTATGATATGAAAAACAAATATATTAAACTAATAAATTCTGAAAAAAAATCACACACTTTGAACACACACTGTCTCCCTGTAAACTCTTCAAATCAACACCACCATCCCCCAAAACCACCGCTATCAACAAGCCTCAATCATCACCATCAACCACCATCGACCTCCTCACCACCTCGTTGACTTGATAAACACAAATCGATCATCATGTCTTCTTTTGACAACAAGTTTGATCACCTAAAAGTTTCCCTCAAAGACATACAAACCGCTACCAACAATTGCTGAAGAAAATATAGTCAGACGAGATGGATTTGGAAACGAGTACAAGGGGCAATTAGTCTTAAGCTTCGGAAATCTGATTGATATTATTGCATGGAGGTTAGATCCTAAGATCAAGGGGCACAGATTAGAAGAGTTTCAGTTTCAGACATAAATTACAACGTTGTCTAGTCTGAAGCATCAAAATCTAGTCTCTTTTGTTAGGTTTTGTGATGAAAATGATGAGAAGATTATCATAAACAAGTTTGAGGCTAGGCTAAGTCTTGCCCGATACCTAAGTGACCCAGTTACACTCACATGGACTCAAAGATTGCAAATCTGTATTGGTATTGCACGAACACTCAAATGTCAATTGGGAAGCAAAACTATATGGTTTTATTAGATGTCAATTGGGAAGCAAAACTATCTGGTTTTGAGCTATCCACGACGCAACCAACAACTTGAAGGGATGATATTCTCTCTGATCTAACATGTGGCTCGATTGGGTATGTTGGCCCAACTTATGTAAAGTCTTGAAAGGGTAACCCACAACTTGGACGTGTACTCGTTTGGGTTTTTTTTAGCAGATCTTGAAGATTAAAAAGAGGAAACTAAATGGTTTTTTTTTTTCAAGATTGTGGAGGGTCTTACTGTAGAACAGATCTTGAAGATCTGAATCAGCTGGATTGTTTCTGGTTTTTTGGAATATTGGAAGTATGAGATGAGAATTTGGGATTTGGGGGGTGTTTGGGATTAGAGAGGGAAAGAGATGGTGTTTAGAGAGACAATAGGGTGTTTATATGTTTTATTACTTTTTATGTTTTATTTTTAATTTACTTTTTTGAATTTATTGATAAAATGACTGAATTACCTTCATGGGCAAAACACATACCATATTTAGCTCAAAATTTTAACTAGGTTAGTGCTAAAGGACGTAGAGTGTAACGAGTTTTGCAGTTAAAGGATTATGACTGTAATTATTGAAGCTAAAGGCTATACGTTGCAATTCGGTACAAATATAAAGTACGAAAAATGTAATTTACCCTAAATAAAATAAACATTTACCAAAGGGGCTAACACATGCGTTTTGTCTATAACAATTTAGCATTTTTCTCCATCCTTTGTTTCACATATTCGAAAATTTTCAAAATAAGGTGCTCAAATAGCAATTCTTAAATAATTTTGTTATAAATCGAATTGTAATACCCACATTTTCGTAAACCCATTTTATATTATATTTACTTTTTGGTAATATGCCAAAAATAATTTTAAAATTTAAACTTTTGACTTTTCAAAATGCAGGAAAGCACTTTTAAGAATAGTATATTTAGCACTAACTGATGTGATTTACACCACATGCACAACATAACACCAACACACACGTTAACTCTATTACACCCATGCGGGTCAAGCTTGTCGAATTTGTTGATATGGGTCAATAAATATGGTAGACGTTTAAGAATTACGCTAGGCATACTATGGTTACCATCTCCACAATAGCGAAAGAAATCACGCAAGCCATGCCAGATAACAAGTCATAACAATTTCTGCTTGAACGAACACGCTAAAGCAACTATCAACTCCTTTCGAGTTGAAAAGGGTTTTGATATAAACGCTTTTGCGTTAAGCTGCATTCACATACCAATGTAGCCCGATTAAAAAGAAGTGTTAACTTTTTATTTATTTATTTATCAAAAGGGTGACTCAGTTTCGGACAAAGCGTGTGCTTCCATATAAAAACGGAACGCAAAATAGATCAATATGCAAAATAAGGGATTTATGGGAACAATACTTGGTGAAAATTGATCATTTGACAAACAAGATAAAATCCTTAAATCCAATTAAAGAACACTTTGAAATCCTCACACTTCACGCAACTACTTTTTTGGGTTTTTTTAGGTTGATTGTTTAGAAAAGCTTAGTAAAGATTCTAACTCATTAAATAAATAGTATACTTTAAGTTAAGAACAATTGTAGTATTACTGAAAAGCAAATTCCTAGCTTTACCAATAATAAACTAGATGATGATTGTCATGATTTTCCTAAAGCGGTGACAAAATTTTCTACCCCTCCAACCCTACCAAACTATAATACATTAATAAAATAAATTACTACTTGCAACCAATTTTTGACATTTTGACATCAAATGACCAAACTGAGTTTTTTTTTTTTATATTCTTCCGCACCAAATATTTAGCTGCAAAACACTCATGGAAGTTAATCATACACTTTAAAAGCAAAGTTGAATCATTTGGTCAACCAAGTCGACAGAATCATCTTTTGGGTCAATTTGAAAAAAAAAAAACTGACATTATTCGATAAAATCAATGAACCAATACAATGTTGGAAATATTAAAGGAAAACATACAAGTTGGTATGTTTCCTCTATCTCACATTGGTGAGGGAAGTGAAATTTGAGTGGTTTATAAGGGATTACTCCTTATGGGCTACCAAAGTGTTAGATGGGTTGAGAAGTGGATAAACTTGACACGCGCGTCGAGCCGAGCCGCGAGCTCGTGAATGGGTGCGTTTGAGGCGCATGTACGCATCGTCGCGAGGAGTTGAGGAGCTTTATTTTTAGTTAGAGTCCGGTTTAGGTGCGTCAGATCTGTGGACCAAATGAGATAAGATTGAGATAGAGGTAAATTCGAAACAGTGGGGGTTATCTCATTATCTCTAGTAATTCGAATTCGTGTGGGATATCTCCAGCAACCGAATTTGGTTCTGGATGGTTATCCTACTCCCCGTTTTTCTCATTCTCTGGTATGATCACAGTCTATAAATAAAAACCTCCTGCTACCCATTCAGATACACAGTCTCTCAACTTTGTGTGCTCCAGTTTCTTCTCCAGCTTCTGCGTTTTTCTGGTTTCATTGCTGTTGCAATCCAGAAAAGTTCTGCATTAAATCCATGGAGTTTACGCTACAGTTCACAGCAATACGAGCGCGTAAAATCCTTTAAGGACAGGAATCATCCGTGCAATTCAAGGATCTTCTTTCTTAATCGCCAGGTTGGTTTTAATTTTGTGTGTTCTTTAATTTGTCCGATAACGGGACAGTCTTCTTCTACCTTTCTTTAATCAGTTTGCTCAAGTTGGAACAAACTGGTTTGGCCAATAACTCGGTAATTAATAAAGTTTATATTAATTTACTGTTTGATTGAAATATTTTCAACATGCAACACTTGAATAATTATCTATAACGCTTTAATTGACAATAGTTATAAATTGCATATGTAGTGAAGTGTGTGGTCGTGGGACCACAGCTCACAATATTGAATTAGGCTATGTATTAGGGTGGAAGGGAGCCTTACGGGTACGCTAATCGGGTTAGTGACCGTTTTGGCTTACCCCTTGAAATTGTCCCATGTTCATGTCCAAAATTCGAGCTATGTATTAGTAGTAATTAAACAAGACCATATCATGGGGCTTTTATTCGAGATGAAGAGACGAGTAGATTGGTACTATTATTATTAGCAATGATGGTTGATCGGCTCTTGATGCGATGGTTCTATGGTGGCAGTCGGTGGTATGAACTATGAAGAGAAAGAGAGAGAGAGGGGGACTAGTTCGATGGTGGTCATTTAATTTCATTATATTATTTAATTTCATTTTGGATGTGTTTTTCTTTTTTATAACAAAAAGAAGATAATTGTTTTAATTGTAATTGTATAAAAGGGTATTTGTTTTAATGTATTTTTTTATTTTTAAAAAGAAAAAAAAGCATACAAAATGAAATAATATAAAAATAGATCGAGATGTAATACACAGAGTTCAAGCAGGATGGTGTAGGTGGAGGGTAGCTTTAGGGGTACTGTACGAATAGAATTTCCCAATTAGATTAAAAGGGAAATTTTATAGGGTGACAGTCCGACCGGCTATGTTATATGGAACTTATCGTTGGGCCATCAAGAAGACACATGCGCAGAAGATAGAGGTGGAAGAGATAAAAATGTTGAGGTGGATGTATGGACACACAAGGTCATGTATGAGTTTATTTCAACTCATACTAAGGGGGTAAACATATATTAGTAGTTAACGAGTCATAAAATTTTAATAGGTTATATTTCTCCCTCTTTTAAGAAATTTCCTGAATTCTGACTGGCGTTTAACTTATTTATTTTTAAGTAATTAAAAAATATACAACATTGATGTCATCATAACAACTAAGAATTTCAATATTAAACTTGATAACAAAGAATTCCCAGTTTCTTGTTATTACACAAAACATAAAGACACTGATAACTGGAAACTAGTTATAAGAACAAACATGCATAAATCAATCAACATTTGCATTTTGGGATAACCATTAGAGGCTTTTTCCTTTGTGAAATTATGCCAAAGTTTTCGGTCATGTCTAATTTTGAAAGATCTTCCATGTTATTAGGAAGAAACCAATCAAAGTTCCGAACTAACGAAGCCAACATAAGGTGGATTTGCTTAATCGCGTAAGGATATCCTGGACACATCCTCCTTCCTACACCGAAGGGTAAAAACTTGAAATCTTGCCCTTTGAAATCCACACTAGAGTCGCAAAACCTCTCGGGTTTGAATGACACCGGGTCTTCCCAAAGGCTCGGGTCTCTTCCCATTGCCCAAACATTGATTATTAGCTGAGAGTTCTTAGGCACATTATAATTCATGATTTTAGATCCTTCTAAGATGGCTTGTGGATGTAGGAGTGGTGCTGGGGGGTGTAATCTTAGTGTTTCTTTAACACAAGCATGCAAGTAAGGAAGCTGAGAGACTTGTGATTCCTTGATGCATGTTGTTGAACCAATTTCTTTATCAAGTTCGTTTCGGAGCATGAACATAGCTTCTTTGTTCTTGATCAACTCGGCTAACGCCCACTCGATGGTTGAAGCTGTACTGTGTGTTCCTCCTGAAAATAGTTCCTGCAAAAGCAATTTATTAGTAATACCCTATAGAGTAACCCATTTATTCATGAATGAGTTGATTTATCTTAGTTAGAGGCATAGGTGAAGCCAAATAGGGGGTCGGGTTTTATTAAAATAAAAACTTAGCTAATAGATCTACACTGTGTATATATATATTGGTGATCCGACTCAATAAACCAACCGGAAAGCATATCCCTCACAACATATAATTGAACAAATTGAAAATCTTCGACACGATGGAAAAGGTTTTGTGATCCCACTTGTTAAGGGTGTGATTTTATGACACAAAACGTAAAACAACGCCATTAACATAACCCACAATTCATGGGTTTGAGTCAATATCGCGTCGACCCACGAATATGTTTAGTTAAGTGGGTTAGACTTATTTTAAACTAAGAGTTCATAATCTGACAAGTTTAAGTTGTTTATTTTTATTTTTATTTTTAAATATACTCTGAAATCATAACTTAGAATTTATTAAAAACTAGTGGAATTCCTCCGCGCTACGCGGCGTGAATTCGTTGAGTATCGATTTGGTTCGTTACACTATCGGCCATCGCTATAGCAATCGAAAAAAGAAAACAAAATATAAGGGTCTTGATATACCCAAAAGGACTTTGACACGTGTTTTACATCGATTGAAAACTATAAAAATAATTATCGGTATCGCTTATGATTATTTCAATATCGATGTCGATACTCATGTTGCTCGCGTGGAATCAGCGCGGTTCATCACGGTACTCTAAGATACCTACATTTGTATAGCTTACGATACAAAAAAGAAAAGAAACCTTATTTTGAATACAAATTTTGATTGAAAACCATAAAAACAATTACGGGTACCAGTTCCGATCATTTCAGTACAGATGCTGGTTCCGATGTTATTCGATTGGAACCGGCTCGGTTCATCAAGGTACCATACAATACATGGACGTGTATAGTTTATGATGCAACAAAAACACTCTATTTTGAATTCAAAACTATATTGAAATGTCGAGAAAAAAAAAAAGTAAACAAAATTGGGTATTCCGGTTAAAAAAAAGTTAACAAATGCATGTTATTAGAGAAAAATCAAATTAAATAGAAATTAAATCGGATAAAGCGTATATAACTGATACATATACCGGTTTGAATAATACCGATAGCGGTGCCAATGTTTTGTTTGAATCAAATAATTAGTCACGATACCGGTACGATATCAACACTCATTATAAGTTACGACTAAAAAAACACTCTAGCCTTATTTACTTTTATGCTATTAGTTCGTTTAAATAAATCTCATTACGACAAATATGTATATTTTAATTAGAGTAAACTGCCAAAATGGTCCCTTAGGTTTGGTCACTTTTGTCATTTTAGTTCAAAACTTAAACCTTTTGAATCTGGGTCCCTCTGGTTTCAATTTTGTTGTCATTTTCATTCAAAATCAAAATCTGGTCAGATTTTTCAGTTAACATCCAGCTTTGTTGTCTTTTTTCCTCCCTTTTAGTGAATGACAAAATGGTTTTTTAACGTTTTATTATAACAAATTAAAAAAATCTAACCATTTTATCCTTCGTTAAAAGGGAGGTAAAAGACCAAAAAATTGGATGTTAAGTGAAAAATCTGACCAGATTTTGCTTTTGAATGAAAATGGCAAGAAAATTGAAACCACAGAGACTTAGATTCAAAAGGTTTAAGTTTTGGACTAAAATAGCAAAAGTGACCAAACATCATGGACCGTTATAACAGTTTACTCTTTTAATTAAATACAACAGATATTAACCAATTTGATGGTATTAATAGAAACAACAAGAATATTCATGACCAATTTAAATTAATATTTACAGTAATATAAATCTCAAGTGAGTTTGACGGGAGCTATAATAATTTAGAAGTAATTTACATTTGTACTTTTTAAATGTTTTATTATTAAATTAAAAATATTGTATTTTATTGAAAATATAAATCTCAAGTGGATTTGACGGGAGTTATACTTTTTAAATATTTTATTATTAAATTAAAAATATTGTCGTTTACTAAAAATAGAAATCTAATGTGAGTTTGATGGAGCTATAATAATTTAAAAGTAATTTACATTTGTACTTTTTTAATATTTTATTGAATTAAATGCCATTTTAGTCCCTGAGGTTTGTGTTATTTTAACAGTTTAGTTCAAATGTTTTATTTTTCACCAGTGGGTCCAAAAAGGTTTTATCATTGCCATTTTAGTTCTCTAGGTTAACTTCGTCCATTTTTTCTGTTAACAAGAAGGGCAATTCGGTCATTTTACATGTAATTCTGTTAACTAGAAGGGTAATTCGGCCTTATAAAATCACCAAATTGCCTTCTCGTTAACAGAAATAATGGATGAAGTTAACCCAGTGGAATAAAATGGCAACGGTGAAACTTTGTTGGACCCACAGGCAAAAAATAAAACCGTTGGACTAAACTGACAAAATGACCAAACCATAGAGACTAAAATGACATTTAACTATTTTATTATAAAATTAGACAGGAGCTATAATAAAAAAATTAAAAACAAGACAATTATAAGTTAACATCCCAATTGAAACAAGACAATTAAAAACAAGCCACTTACAACAGCCAACTGGTTAATCTGCAGATCTGAAAAGCCACATCTGAGCATAGTATCTAAGAAATCACGTTCATCTAAATCACTTCCTTTCTGATATTCTCTTTTAACTCTTCTTTCCTTAATCACATGTCCCCATACGCTAAACGCCTCATTCATAACCTCTGATGTTTTCTTCTTTAAACCCTGTGGATCCAACCCTTCAAATATAGGGTAAAAATCTGCAACATTTGGTGTAGTCCCCAGCTTCATCAACCTATAAAGAGCCCGTTTTAAACCTCTACTTTCCTTCTCATCACCCTCCAAACCAACGAAATCTTCGGAGAAACATATGTTACCAAGTATGTTCACTGTTGTAGCAAACGCAACCTCTCGAATGTTCACAACTTTTCCTTGTTTGTTGTTTAGAAACTCAACCATTTTATCAACATTTTTCTCCCTTAAAATAGATTGCGAGTCTAGCCCTTTAGCCGAGAACAACTCCGTCCGGCACAAAGACCTTGAAAGAATACAAAGAGAGATTAAAACAATGTTAGCGAATGATGTTTTCTCTTTGTATAGAATAACTGAAAATCAGACCTCTTCACACAAAGCGATTACAATAAAAAAGGATAATGAGAAGCTAACAAACTACCGGAACCTAACCAACTAATTATATATATTGATTTCGAGGGACGATGAATTGTAACTTTATTATTTTATTATTTAATATATTATAATAGTTTAAAGGTAGTTAATTACGTGTTTATTTAATTGTCTAATTTTCTATTTAATTGGTGAATATCTATTTATTAAGATTTCACCAATAATCCAAGTTCATATTATTATATATGTTGATTTTAAAAGACGATAAATAGTAACATATTTTTTTTTTAAACATCTATTTCCTTTACCTTTTTTAATAATTGTTTTTTTTTCTTTTTTTTAACATATATTAATTTATCGATTAATTTGATACTTCTTTAATAAGTTACGTTTATAACTTTTTCTAAAAACTTAAGTACGTAGTTGGGCTTGATTTTTTTCCTGGCATTCCGTTATAAGTTTTGTTAAAATGAGGTTATACTCAAAATAAAATATTTATTTGGTATCATAAAACGGTACCATGATAAACTAAATCGTTCTAATGGTTTGACTTTCTAAACAACATGTTTTATTTTCAAATTGCGTTTGTTTTACATTATCATTTGCTCGGCTTCGCCGCAACACGGGATATAAAAAACTAGTTAATAATTACGATCAAACATAAATAACTATATTAGTATACATTGTTAATCTGGATTGATAATGAAGGTTGAATCTAATATATAACATTATAATATAATTATTTTTTCTTAAGTTTCACTTTCACTCTTTATACTTTAAATTGATTACGTCTTTTAACTTATTTAGTTTTATTTTATTTGATTATCTAATAATAAATTGAGTTAGTTAATTTTTAAAGAAAGTAAAAGGTACATTTTGTTTATTCTATTTTCTTGACGTATCGTTATGAATTTTGTTGAAAATTGATTTGTATTCAAAGTAGACTATTTTTTGGTTATTGTAACCTATCATGATTGCCCGTGCCATGACGAATCAAACCGATACCAACATCAATACTGGTATCAGGTAATATAGGAAACAGTACTGCTATTCATGTAGCATAAGCACGTATCACTATTACAACTTTATTTTTTTCTCTGTTTCAGTTGCCATACATAGTGTCGACACCATAACAAACCAAACCAATACAAACTCAAACCAAATTATCTTCGCATTGTGCGAAGAATCCCGCTAGTTTATATTCAAACTTAATAGTGACTAAACAAACAAGCAAAGTGTTAAAGATAAATGATAAGCTAGGTTAACAAACCTTAAAAGCTTCCAATGATCCGTACACTCAGTCGCCCAAATAAGTGAGTAATCTTGCAACCCATCTTGACCAGCTTTGGGCACCCATCTGTACGTAGGTAGTCTGTCATGGGCTTTCATGATCTCCGTTGCAGCCATGGGAGATGAGCCGATAACAAACAAATGGGTCCCAAGTTTCACAGAACACAGTGGACCATATGAACGGGCTAACTCGGTGAAGTAGACATGAGGGCCTTTGAGCATGTGCGCTAGGTTGCCCAACACTGGCCATGAATATGGACCCGGTGGATGGTTTTGACCCGGTTGACTCACCACCTTTGTTAGTGTACGGACGGTGATTATGAGAGCCAAGACCGGTGCAAGTAGCAGGAGGATGAATAAGTGGTCGGAAAACATGTGTGGTTCGGTTAGATGTGTTTTGAAGTTGGTAAATATGAAAATCACAGGTTGTTGGAGTGAGTAATATAGTTGTCTTTTAACGGTATACTAATATTAATAAAGTTGTCTTTTAACGGAAAAGCTTACAAAAAACTAATAAATAAATAAAGAAATAAACAAGTTGTGGATTATTAAACTTTACTTGTGATTGGCGCTGACTTAACCTGAGTTGTAAAAAATAATCAACTTGTAAAGTAAACTTGATTTAATTAAATCCAATGGTGTTAGATAGTAAATGGGATCTGTAGTTTTCAATGTCGACATGGTTTTATTTTTATACCAGAAAATCATCATTTATTGATCAGTTTGATAAAATAGTTTTTTCTTTTTTATTTTACAAAAATAACATTTGATTTTTCTTTTTTTTTATTTTAGTTAGGCTATACGGATTGGGATAACATCCTCATGGCATGTTTTCGTATTAATAAGGAGGGTCGTAATGCAAATATTTTCGTATTTATAAGAAGGGTCGTAATGCAAATATTTTCGTTATTCTGTGAGCATCGTATGTTAATAAATGTAAAAAAAAAAAACCTTACAAAAATAAAATATATGCATGATAGTATATATCTAATCTAACTTCTAACAAATTATTCCAAATAATAATACATGGCATTCGCTTTCAAGTTTTAACCTCATAATTTTTATTTATATTTTTAATATATATTTTTAAATTTAATATATAGATATCACTTGTCCTTATCTTAATCCTTATTATAATAAATGATTTCAAAAAATTATCACGTGTCAACATCAAATCTCTTCTCTTAATATTAAAATCGATCTTCACCATAATATATATTATGAATAGATATGTTATTCATTTGTTTTATTAGGACACTCAAGATATCTTAAACTTTTGCAATGAACGAATAACAAAATATAAATTATATTTATTCAATTATGTTATCAGTGATAAAAACAGTTAATACTAATTATATTACTGCAATTACAAACAGTGATATATTTAAACAATATAAATATTAAATAAATAGATTTTGTTTCTTCAAATATTTATGCTAATAAAATAATACTAAGTTTTTTTGCATTTTTGTATTTTATTTCTAGTATCTTTTAAATGTATAACTTAATTTATTTAAAGTCATCAAGTGATTTATTAAATATTTATATAATCTCTATTTTTATCTCTATCTCTTCTCTTTCTCTGTCGCTATCTCTATTCTATTCTATTATTTTCTTTTCTTTTCTTTCTACATAATAAATGAATACAAAGTTGGACACATGTCATCATCATATTTCACCTCACCTCATCTAAATAAAGAAAGTCTTTTATAAAGTTGGAAACTGGATTAAAACTTGGCCTTTCTCAACACATTCTCAGATAAAATGATAGTGGGTACTAATGTGCTTACTCCTTCCATTAAAACTGGATTTTTCACCACATGCTCCTATGTTCCAGTTAGTTCACTCAACAAACCACGTAACCATATCCCTTGATACGCGGCTGCGGTTGCAGCCATGAACTCGGCTTCACAAGATGACAATGCCATAGTGTTTTGCTTTTGTGAATACCAAGTGATTGGTGGTTCTCCTAAATAAAACACACATACCTGGTAGTGCTTCGACCATCATCTTGGTCGACATTATAGCTACTATCACAAAAATAAACTAGTTGTTTCAAGCCTCCTTGGACATATCGAACCCCAAACTTCAAAGTACCACAAATATACCTTAATCTATGCTTTACGTCTAACATGTGAGACTCCATGGGTTCTTACATATAATGACTTACAAGACCCATCGAGTAAGATAAGTCCGGAGGCGAATGAAGTAGATAACGTAGATAACCCACCTGTCACCTATATAAAGTAGCTTCAACTGGTTTCCCTACCTTATCTAGATTTAGTTTCACTACAGGTTCCAAAGGACATTAAGACAGATTGGCCTCACTCATACCAGCATCTTTCAAAATTTTCACAGTATAGCCCGCTTGATTTATTGAAATTCCTTTCTCTTCTTGTTTGACTTCGATGCGCAGGTAATATTTTAACTTCACTAAGTCACTCATCTCAAATTTGTCTTTCATCTGCTTCTTGAACTCACCGATTTTTCCAAGCTTCGAGTCGATTACAAGTAAATCATCAATGTACACAGCAATGATCAGAATGGACTTACTTGTTTTCTTCACATATATTGCTTGTACGTGTTGACATCTTCTAAAAGTTAATTGCTTTAAAATTCTATCAAGTAATACGTATTATACTACTTTAAAACTATAGTGTAATAATTATTGCCCTAGTTAAGTTTTAAGAAACATAATTACTATAGTTATTCACATACTTCACACGTTAAATCTATTTGTAAGAGTAAATTGCACAAAAGGTCTTTTATGTTTGCTTAAACTTGTAGGGTTCAGCCTTTATGTTTAAAACTTGCTGAAAACAACCTTTACGTTTATTTTTGTTGCATGTTCAATCCTTTATAACTAACCAGGTTAACTTTTTTAGTTTAATCCCCTCAAATGCCTAACATGTGAGGCCATATTTGTCATTTTCTTCCCCCCTTCTTGTAAAACCCATGGTACTATTAATCCACAATTCATCGTCACCTCCAAATTTTACCTGCAACTGCCTATCGATATAAAAGAAAAAACACATCTGCTGCTTGCGGATCCTAAACCCTAACCGCTTCACCACCATAATTCGCACATAACAACGAAGACATCATCCAATACTCCACTATGCTGCTACTTCAGCCTTAAATTCCGCGACCATGGCCGTAGATTCCTCGCCGTCACCGAAATATTGAACCGTTGTGTTGACCAACTCACGGTGGGTAGTTGTTTATTTACTGGTGTGTGGATCTATTATTAACGCAATGGATCTTGCTATGTTCTTATTATCGTGTGAGATATTTATTGGTGTGTAACCGGTCAGATTTGCATTGGCCAATGATCGAAAAAGAGGTAAACATAGTTGATCGATTAATTTGACGACATTGAAGATGAGTTTAATGATGACATTTGATACAGATAGATCGATTAATTTGATCATGAAATGAAGATAATTTGATTATGGGCTTTCAATTAAGAGTAAATTACAAAACTCGTCGTTTATGTTGACACCAGATTGCAAAGTGTGACAACTAGCATTTTTCGGGTAATTTCCGTACTATGTGAAGAGTGTTTAATATGATATGGTTATGTGTTTTAAACATCTGAAGTGCATGATTTCATGGCATACATTTAAAGAACTCACAAAAACATT
Source organism: Helianthus annuus (assembly GCF_002127325.2). Lineage (NCBI taxonomy): Eukaryota > Viridiplantae > Streptophyta > Magnoliopsida > Asterales > Asteraceae > Helianthus > Helianthus annuus. The sequence goes on from NC_035445.2 coordinate 50,237,896, forward strand.
TCATGATGCATGATACTCATTTTTATTGGTCGCGACTTGAAACAGCTTAGACCGTGCACAGAACTAAATAGTACACTTATCAGATAAACTAGTAGTGCTGACAGGGGTTCAGTACTCAGATAAATGACATATTTAGAACACAGATTGAGTCCCAGAGCCAATGTTATACTAAACCTCATGTGAGAAAGTAAGGGACTGGGTTAATGCTTTCCGGGAGACAAACGAACACCAAAAACTGTCCGAAACTAATTATAAATGGCAAATTCAGCAACATTCAGCATTTGGTCATCATTACTAGATCCTGAAATATAGCTAAACATCTTAATTTACTTGGAAAGCATTGGAAATATTATATGGAATCATAAACGCTTCATACTTTACAAGATTCACAATTTAACAACTTAACAAACTAGTAACGAAACGATCACCCGAACACCACTAGACACATCCTATAAACTAGTTAATAATAATTTAACGTCATAGTGCTAGTTTATGGCACTAAACACCTTTCATACACAAAAATTCTCTAACACCCATAAACACCCTAACTAATAATCCATATTATCATCCTTTCAACACTTAACAAAATTTACACAAATCACCACCCCCTCAAAACCGTCCCCTATTGGACCCACACCCTTCACCTTGTTGATTAAATTACTTTGTGGTCAAAGATGCTAGAACTTAATCCTATGGTTAATGAAATGGAGGGAAGTTAAAGACCATCATGTTGAACACCTTATCTACCTATTCATCCTTATCATTTGCAACATATCAAAAAAAAAAAAAATCACCCAACTTTCTTCTCCTCTCTCTTACTCTCGGCCGAACTACCCTGGAGTGCGTAAGGTGTGATGATTTTTATTGATATTTTAAGCCCATTTTACACGTTAGTCAATTTTTAAATTTATAAAACACGATATTCTACTAACACTAAACACACACATGGGCAAGTGCACCCACAGTGAGCGTAGTATAGCGTTGGTAAGATACCGAGGTCGTCCAAGAACACAAGAGCTTTTAGTACCGGTTTATCCTCAACGTCTAATCAAACTAAATTTTTTTTTGAGAAAAGATTTTTAAACATAAAAACTAAAAACTAAAAATGCTGAAAATAAAAATAAAATAAAACAGATAGACAAGATGAATCACTTGGATCCGACTCGCCTTTAATGTATCCTTTGATGATTTCTGCACTTTTGCACTTTTTAAGAGATTATCTTAGTTATAGTAGTAGGCCCCTCTTTTGAAGGTGACGTTACCCTCAACCCAGTGGTTTGAGTCAGCAAGGATACAATCCCAAAGGGTCGGAATATTGGAAGATAATTAATTAAGTTATTAATGTGAAAAGTGGTAGGCCCCTCCTTTGAAGGTGACGTTACCCTCGGCTAAGTGGTTTGAGTCAACAGGGATACAATCCCAAGTAGCCGGTTTAATGTATTAATAGTAGTTTACATATGAGGGGATCAAGCCATTCGCACCCCCGCCATCCAATACCAGTGGGTATTGAAGGAGGTCCTAGTAAGCTTGACCCAGGTCCTTGCAAGATCTGTACACTGCACAAGGCAAGAACATTACTAAACCATTCCCTTAACCCCCGACCAGGTAGCCAACATATCTCTATATAGACCGTAGAGATATGAATGGTGAAAATCTTTTACTTTATATAGATAGTAAAGTAATGCCAAGACACCACAGACAAATGATAAAGAAGTTTCACCTTCAACATAAGAAACTAGTTATTAAAGTCATTAATACAAAACCAAATAAAAAGTGCGAAAAGATTAAAAATCAAAAGTAATACATTAAATGTTTGTCTTCAACAAGTGATGTAAGAGACTTAGCCAAACATGGCCTTTGATTGACAAGAACTTTTACTATCAATCTTGGATCCCGAGACTACTACACACTCTAAGGTGGATTATGGATGATGGTGGTGGATGTGGGTGTTGGAGTGGTGTTGGAGTGGTGGCAAAATGGGAGAGAGGTGGTTTGCCAAAGGATGCCTTTGAAGAGAACCAAGCACCCCTATTTATAGTCTGAACAGAAGCTCGGCCACGGCCCCGTGTCCACTGGACACGCCCCCATGGCCATCTCCTTTCTCTTCCTTCATTAATTGCAATTGTTTGCATTAGGCTCCACACAGCCCTGTGTTCGCTGGGCACGACCTCGTGTGTAGAAGCGTATCTGTACTATTAAGATTTGCAAGATTCTGCAAATCTTAGCGTTGACCACGCCTCGTGCTGAGCTGGGCACGTCCCCGTGGTGGGCGTAGAAGCTTCGACATCTGTGTCCATTTCTGCAGACATCTGACCACGCCCCCGTGTCCAGTGTACACGTGCCTTGGTCAGCCCTCTGTTTCTTGTTTTTGCTCTTGGAGATGCTATCGAGGGGTCGGGCATGCCACATTTGTTCCCTTTCTTTGTATTTATGTTAGTTTTTGCTGCATACTTATTCCTTTTGTTCATTTAAGCTCATTTGGTCCTGAAAATACAAAAGGAAGACAAAAGCACACTTTTTCCAACATTAATACTAAAAAATGTTAGTTTTATGTCTCATTTGATGTAATTTATATGTTGCATTTTACACACGTCAAATATCCCCACACTTGAATCTTTGCTTGTCCTCAAGCAAAACTATTTATTATGTGGCTTACACACCCAAATGGAATGGGTAGAAGAGAAGTTTTGGGCTTGTCTTGAGTGTCGGGAATCCAAGATCTTTATTGGGTTTTATTTTTATACTATTTACAATCCTATTCGTTATGATTTATTTAGAACGTTTCATAAGAGAAATTACTTATTTGAGCATAACGTGCCTCTTTAAAATTCCATTTATATACAAGTTCACATACCTCACGGGAGATCACTCAACACTCGGCCGAAGATGTATTTTTGTGAAACGCTCGAGACTGGCATGGAACTTACTTTTACCATATGCTTGCCAAGCAATCAATCCTCCTCCCTTTTAACTATAAACTTCGTAAATATCAAGAGGACTTGGGAAAGGGTTAGGCTTGGGCTAAAGGTAGGTGGTTAGTAAAAAGGGCTAAAAGCATAAAAAGCATCGGTCGTCGTAAAACTTTTTATTTTTGTGACTTTTATTCAAACTAAGCATTTTCAAACAAAGTTTCTTTGAGGAACTTGTTTGTTTATTGCTAGACTTTCATTTTTTTTATAAAGAAACGTCACAAGAAAACCGAGCTTTTTACTAAAATAAAGGGTTGAAAAGAAAAAGATTTTGGTGGGTAAAGGGTGTTTGTTTTGTGGGTTTAGAAATGAAAAGGTTTAGGCTCAAAGTGGTTAACTAGGGAGATTTTGGGTAGGTGATAAAGAAAATGAAAAATAATGGTGTTGAAAGGAAAATGGGTTAGTCCTAATGCTTCTATCATTTACTTACTTGGGTTTAAGTTGGTAAGGACCGGGAATGTATCGTCGTAGGGCCGGTTTGGAAGCCGGTCATGATTAATCGACTCACCACTTATAAAACCCACAAAGCAGTTATCCCCAACATGTGGGTTATTTAGCATTTGCATCTGTCAGGTGTATGCCTATACCCCGTGCATAGGTCATGGCCATTTTCAAATGAAATGAGCCGAGGATATCCAGGACACGGTCGTATTAACCCCCAATGCTTATGTTATCAAACAAAATAGATTAAAACGGGTTATGCAATTTATTAATCACAATCCAATTAAATGATTTCATACCCGACCAAGCGGTATTATTATAATACCGTATCCCAAGCCCGTATAGGGAAAATAAGTTAAAAGTATTTACCTGAGCTAATATCTGATTCACAGCAAAATAACTCAGTCGTATCCAATCTAACTAAGTGCAAGCAGCTTTTACCGGGTGGCTCTAGTCTGGAATGATGGTAATATATAACCAATTCAGAATGCTAACGGTCTTATTTAAGTCGTAGACTTAGACCGGCTAGCTTAAAGTATCTAAAACAGTACGATATGCTAGATTAAGAGATGACCGGAATAGAATGTTATTTAAACCCAACAAGTATGAAGACTTGTATAATATGGGAAAACTAAGTATATTCTGTATTTTGAAGCAAAAACGATAAGGTTAAACCCGTTTCGGCAAACTTACGTAAACTAGTTACATAAACCGTTCCGAATGCGTAAATGCATAACGGGCAACCAAATGAACCATATACAAGTCCCATATGTTACTATGCTTAGAATATGTTAATACATCAGTAGGATGTTAACATATATGCCCAAAAAGTATTTAAAACCAATTTAAGTCCCGTAGGGGCATCTTGGTCATTTTAATAATTATAAAAGAGGTTTTAAAGTAAACTGATATTCTGGTCTAAAACATTCAGTAAAAATATTTATTTTATGATGTTAAAACAGTAGGATATCATTCATATGTGTGGTTTACCATTTATGGCCAAACTATGCCCCGAAAGGGTATTTTGGTCATTTCACATATGATTTTTAGGACATAATTGGAAGTCTGAGCTCATGACTTATACATACTGTAAAAGTATTAAAAATTATTTATAAATTCAGTAGGTAACAAGTCTTGGGTTCTAATTATGGTTTTAAACCATACTATGCACCTAATTAGCGTAAAAATCGATAATTGACGATATTTAAGATGTTTATGTGATTCTGAGATTTTGATCAGCCTTGTATGCTTAAAATATTTTATTTTTCATATCAAGTCAGTAGAAAAAGGTTTGGCATGCTAATCACATGTAAATCACATTTTATTAGTCAAAAGGGCATTATCGTCAATTAAAGAATTTATACAAGAACTCTATGTTATGATCAGTAACAAATCTGACCCAACATTCCAAAATTTCCTAAAAATGATATCATAACAGTAGGTAATGAGTTTTGGGTCAAAATATATGTTTAAACATGCATTATGCATAATAGCGTAATTTAATAATAAAAATTTCAATTTTACGATATTGTGCATAACATCGTTTTGAGACCAGAGAATCATGTCAAATTTATTTGACATACTTATATATCAGTAATAAAGCTTTTTGTCCTCTCACATTTTCAAAAATCTCGTTTTTATAACATAAGGGCATAACGGGCATTAAAAAGCATAATAACGGAAATTAGCATATAATTCAGAATACTAATGACCAGGTAATATAACATCAGAGGGTTATATTACAACATAAGATGGTCCTAATGGAAGCTTAAAACATAGAAGAATTAAGCTTAATCGGGTCAAAACTGAAAGTCAAAGCAAAAGTCAAGCTTCTGCGACTTTCGGTTGCGAACCGACCCTAAACTCAGAATTGTCGGGTTGAACATGCTTAGACATGTTCTAATATTATTTACCAAGTTATTTAAGTGATAAAATATGGTTTATACCTTTTGTTTTATCAGATTATACTTTTACTTAAAAACTTGACTAGTTTGACTTTTTAATTAAATAGTTTGACCCGACAATTAACTAAGCAAACGAGAAAATTTGGAGGTGCCCTTTTAAGGGATTAACACCTACCTAATTATGGTCACATAGCCATATTCGCCTCGAACAATGGCTGGACCATTTGAGTTTAAACCGAGAGTCAAAGCTATTTTGCGTAACTTTGACTTTTCGGTTTTTAATTAACAAAACTGAACTAAAGAGGGGACTAAGACACTTACAAAGGGTCCTAGCAATCTTTTCAACTAGAATGAGCTTCCTTTATTAATCAGGAACCTCCAGAATTTGAGAGGAGAAGAAGAGAAGGAAAGGTGCAAGTTTCAAACAATGAACTCACATCTATTTATAATGTTAGGGGACTTTATGGATGAATAACAAGTGTTAGTGTGTTCCCCAAGGATTAACCAGGATCATAACATGTGTATACTAGGTTTTAAATCCATTTAATGGCCCCTTGAATCGAATTATATGAGTATGAGTGGTATATGTGGTGAACAAGCAAGAGAACCTGCAGCTGCCAAACATTTTCTGTCACAGATAGGCTGTCGCGTCACGCGATGGCATATGGGGAAGGTGGTCGCGCAGCGCGACGCCACCACAAACCAGCAAACCAAGTTTAAAACTTGGCACTTTCAGTCCGTGTACCTTTATATGCAATGAAACTTTCATTTTTGACACTTTTAACCCTTGTAGTTAGTTTGTAGATGTTCTAGGGAGTATAACCAAACACCGCTAGGTCCGGTTTCGTTAAACGATCACCGAAAACACTAGTTTCATCTTGTTGATGCTTTTAACCCTTATTCTTGGGAATTTGCGTAAACAACACAAAACGATATCGAAACCTCGTGAAATTGTTATCACTTATTCTCGAGAGTATACTCGAACATTACGAAGCCCCGGGTTCGATAAAAGGTCACTTTATGGTGTAGTTTCGCTAGTTGACGTTTTTAGTCCTTTTAACGTACAAAGGCGTGCGTAATATCATTTAACGACATGAAAGCCTTCCTTGGCCCATATTAAGCATTCCCGAGCATATGATTGCATATCTTAATGCTTCGGGTTCGTTAAAAGGTCATTCAGAGGTATAATTAAACATGTTGACGCTTTTAACCCCTCTAACTCGCAAACTTGCGCGTAACTTCACGTATTGGCATAAAAGCCTTGAATGGCCAATATTAGGCATTCCCGAGAATATAATCAAACATTATGAAGCTCTAGGTTTGTTAAAAGATCATTCAGAGGTAAGAATTAACATGTTGACACTTTTTAACCCTTCGACGCGCAAACTTTCACATAATTACGCAAACGGCTCCTCTCATCCAACAAGTGGCTCATTTGAGAATACGGACACCGTATAAGGTCACTCAGAGGCCTAATTTAGGCATGTTGACACTTTTAGTCCTTTTATATTCAAGGTTTTCGATTTTTGATGAAATTAGTCCCTCATAGTCCATGTTTGACTTTATTAGGGTTTATTACACGTGTCAACACATCATTGGACATGATTTTACGAGGTATTACAGCATGGGGGCGTGTTCAGTGAGCACGGCCCCGTGTCCAGTTACCTAAACTGGGCATTTTCTGCAGAACCTCGGGCACGGGGGCGTGTTGGCTGAGCACGGCCCCGTGCTGAACTTGCTGTAATGATGGAAAATTGTCGGGAGGCTCTGTTTTTTGCATGGGGTGTGAGTTATTCTTTCCATTGGTAACCTCCACTTTTTCGAGTGTATTCGACCGTTACAACATCATCCAAACACCATTTAATACTAAAAACCATCATTCATTAAAAACGGCAATTACAAAGATCCTAAAGATTTAAAATAAAGATGCTAAAATTGAAAAACTACAAAGATCCTAAGATAGATAGGTCATAGAATGTAGGAAATCACTTAAGGAGTTCTACCCTTATTGTAGGAATGACAATATTCCGGAAGTAACTTTCCGGTACTTAAGGGTTTTGTAGAACTCGGAACCGGGGGATGTCTTTTAAATGTTGTTGAGCCATTCCTCTATCTCCATAGGGAGAAAGAAAGTGGGCTCTTTTTCCACAATGTCTTGCGGAGGAGGTGCAACGGCTACCGGAACCCCGTGTAGTATGTCTATAGGAGGTTCCGGAGGCATAACATGCCACTCGGCTGGAATAATGACTTCCGACACAACATTCCATCCCCTTTGTGCGATGATTGGCACCATGGGAGGAGAAGCAAGAGTATTCAACCTTTGGTGCAAAAGGTTGACTTCTCAAAGGCACCCCTCTAATCCCACCGACAAATGGTTAATACGGTCAATTAAGGCTTCCTCTACTCCTGCCATTTCATCAATGGCTTCTCGCAAGGCGTACACGTAGTTGACCAAGGAGTCTTCCACCGATGTTCTTCTTCCCCGTCGATCGTTCCTCGAGTGAGCTGAGGATGTTCCACTATTCCTGCTCGACATTCTAAGAAAACAGGTTGAAAAAGTTCAATTTAATGAAAAAGTAACTCCGGCCACGGCCCCGTGCTCGCTGAGCACGGCCCCATGGCCACCAATCTGCAGACTTTTGAAACAAGGAATCTTACTGCTTTAAATTATTTTTATGACTTTTGAAACATTTATGAGCAGAAATAACTTAAAACAGTGTTGTAAAACTTATTATTGATAAGATTCCTTGATTAAAAACCTAACGAATATCACAATAAAGCTTGAAAACATGGAGATTTCAAGCTTTAATGGAGGTTTTGAGGAATTTGTGAAGAAGAAGGCAAGAGACAAAAGTAGTAAAGATAAGATGGTTATTGAGAACCTTCTTTGGAATATACCTTATAGGGTATATGTGAAGATCCCACCTGATCTTTGTCTTTGGAATGGGTCTAAATGTGAAGGAATCTTGCTGCATTTATAGAAAACGACAGCACGCTGACCACGGCCCCGTGTCGGCTGAACACGGCCCCGTGGTCAGACAAACTCTAACACATTTTGTCCGTATCTTGAACACGGGGCGTGTTGGCCTGGACACGACCCCGTGGTTAATTTTTAGGTGAGCACGGGGCGTGTTGACCAGGACACGGCCTCGTGGCTAGAGAGTCTGCTTTTTATTCTTAAGGAATTTATCGAGATCGGGCGGCTCTTTACTGGACGGAACAACACCGAAGTGCCCGAGGTACCTTAGTTGCGCTAGCTTTAGACAAGAACGCAAGAGGTTATCGGAAAGGGTAAAAACTAAACTAAATACCGGTGGGCGAAACCAACCTTTATTCCCCTTATCCGGGCTCCCGTTAAAGAAGGTATATGTCGAATCGTTCAGGTCTATGAATGTGACAACCCTAAAAATTACAGGTATCCGTACAATTAATTTATATTTAATTTATGCTTAATGACTGTGTTGATTACAACTGTTGATTTAACTGCTTACTGATTTCTGTTACATACATACACATGCATCACCTTTATACTGTCGGTCCATTTATTATATACAAACGTTAGTGACAAACTCGATGCATAAAGCACAGTTAGCACAGTGAGCGGATAACCCAGAAAACATGCTGACAATGCCAGCACCTAAACAAACAATGTTTTTTAGGCCAGTATGAGCCAGGGATAGAATACTACACTAGTAGGGAGTGTAGGGTAGTGAGGACCCAAAGACTACGTCACTAGGTGATAGTTATAGTGCCGGGAAGTTCCTAAAACATACTTTCACTGCAAAATTCTGCACTTTTAAATAAAATTCAGCATTTAAATATGCTAGCAATGTGCAAAAACTTGACAAAATGATCCTGTATACCTCCTAAAGTGTCGGGGATTAATTGTGACACAAAAGCATTATAAAGGACACTTTACGGAACAATTAAGCACTTTAATGGAACGATACCCAACCGAACAACTGGACTTTACCCGGAACACAAAAATATTGCCAAACACGTTGTTTATATTTTTCTAAGCTAGTTAGGGTCCCCGAACACCCTAACACACTATAAAATTCATAACACCCCATAAACCACTAATTATTTCATTTATTTCCTAACTAGATCACTAACCATCCATTACAACCCAACTAGACCAACCCCCCCCCCCCACCGGTTATGACACATAGGAAACCTCCCATGATTTTCCCTAATTGTTTATTTGATTTGCATTGTACTCATGAGACACAAGATCTAGTGGATTATAACATGTTGGAGGATTATATTAATGGACCATGAGTTCACTACAACTCTCATTCTCATAAAAACAATTGCATAACTCCTTCTCTTCCTCTCTTCTTGGTTTCGGCCAGCCCCAAACACCACAACCATCATCATCATACAATCACTTGAAACCATTCTAAGAGCAACCAAAGGTGCAAGAGACCCTACGACTAAGCTTGGTGTGTTCGGAAGCTCAAGGACCTCTCTAGTTTTCTTTTATCCACCACTTTTGCGCTTTGTTTCTCCCCTAGCCTTGTGCTAGTAGTAAGTGCTTCAAATCTTCATGTTGTTCTTGTTTTTGGTGGTTAATAGTTGATTGAATGGTAAAATACTAAGAACTCTAAAGAACATCACCAAAGTCTTGAAGTATAACTAACTAAAGATGAAGTATGGTTAAAGTAGTGTTAAAATAATGATGAAGTATGATAATACATGAAAAATCTGAGATACATAAGTGATAATCTGCTGTAAGTATCGTTGTTTATCGCTAAACATGTTAACGGAATCAATCGAGTGCGCTTTAGAAGGTTGCAAACTCAAAACAGAAGGCTGTTTGGTGATTACAGCCAACTTCTGTTGGCTGTAACAGGACCTTAATAAAATGAAAAATGTATTTTCTAAACTCTAGGTTTATGTATTATGAAATACGGTTCTAATGGCACCGGAATCATAATTTCTGGACTTCGTTTACTATTTTTAAAGTGTCGTTTTGTAACAGCAGCTAAAGCTGCATTTTTACAGCAGTAAATGAGAGTCATATTTTTTGTCATAACTTGAAACCTAAGTAAAGTTAGATCCTGAAATTTGTACTGTATTGTAATTCTCACACTGGAATTTCGTAAATCGGAATCTCGATGAATTTTAAATAAATTATCCCGCGGACTGCAGTCGGAAGAAGATAAATCTGATTTCAGTCCGGAAAATGATTTTCTATAAAATATTGGTGATGATTTGGACCACGATATTTTTACACAATAATATTTGGATCGTATAAGACATTCTGTAAAAATTTGGGAATTTTTGGAATAAGATAACTATTTTAATAAAATACCCAAAAACAGCCTAGTTTCGTATATTAAAACTGAAAGGATATAAGTAGTATTTTGCATGTCTAAATGTCGGGTTGGTTATTGAGAACGATCTAACGTGTTATATGTTAAAGGAAATGATATGCTATTTAGCATGGGCGCCTCCATTTACAAAGGAAACTCTGGTGAATTTTTCTAAAATTCCAATACTTAGAAAATATTTTTCTAAACAAGTGTTACTAGTATATCTTATAACTTGTGTTTCAAATACAAACTTCGCCATAAATTTTGTTACGAAATACAAAGTATCGGAGGTTGGTTTTCGCAAATAAAAATGGGTAAACATATATTTAGAATATATATTTTATGCTGAGACACTTGTGTGATTGTTTGTTATTTTGTGTACTAGATATATTACTTTTAGGGTAAAAATAATATAACTTGAAAATACCATGAAAGTACGATTCCAAAATAATACCAACGCTCTCACAAAAATGATTATTTAAGTTACACAAGTAATATTATATTACGAAACGTTGGAACGTAACTTACGAAATTTTTCAGAAAGTCCCTTTACACATATGTTTTTGGTGGAATATTATTTTGGAAATCAAGGAAGTAAAAATATATTATTTTTGGGAAAAATACATATATTTTGGAAAAAAGTTATTTTGGACAAATGAGTTAAGTATATTTTCTAAGTGGGATTTAAAATATATTTTCGGAATTATAAAGCATACATGTATTAAAAACCCCTATCCTTGGGAAGGGAACACGAATACGAATACTCGAGAAGTACTAATACAGAAATGTTGTATAAACAATTATTCCGAAACTAAATACAATTATTATAACTTGGAATAATTCTAGAATCGTAACTCAAAAACATACATACTAAGACAAGGCATGACCCGTTCGTCTAATAGACGTTAGACCATTGTAGGTAGTTGTGTTTGCCGCGGAGATTTGGGTTACAAGTACGAAGACGCGATACAGTGAGTTCATGTCCCCCTTTTCTCTTAACTGTTTTCAGTTTTTATACTTCGGGGGTGGAATACATGTTACAGTAATTACAGATACTTTTATACATGGTATGGTTAGCTTAAGGAGTGTTTACTACTTAGATCATGTGAGTGGGTAGGCTGGAACTTGAGGCCATTAATCCTCATTGTAGGACCGAGGGACATTAGTGATAGATCTATTTGGGTGTAGCGAGCCCCACTCCTGAGTCCGCTGAGTGGGCCAGGTGGTGACTAAGTGCCCGACGCACAAATCCGCTAGGTTTGAGTCTTCCTGCATCACTTCACACATATCATTGGCTTTGCAACCCAATGGTGATCTCTTTTTTTTCCTTAATTGCTACATACCAGGGATTTTCATACATACAGACATATTACAAAGGTTTATACATACTCACTTTTACATGAACTCGCTCATCTTTATGTTGATTTTTCAAACTACATGTATTTCAGGAAATTAGTAAATGGATCTGGCGGGCGTTGGAGTTTTTAAGCTGCGTTGTGAATAAAGATTTCATCCAACTCATTAGGACTTAGGAGACGTATCTTAATCCTGGACGAGATACGTGGTCCTAAACTCGGGTTTGTTTTAAAATCTTTTGTTGAGTCTTTTTGAACTCCTTAAAATATGTTATGGTTTGTAACTTGAATTTGGTATTGACATTTCAGAAAATTATGTTGTACTACCTTTAAACTCAAATTAGTGGATGTACATCTACTAGTTTTATCATATATTGTTGTTATGATCGTATGCAATGGTATTAAGAAGTCACACCAATAATCACGCTTCCGCAAAAGTCAGGGTGTGACAATGAACGCATCGGCGGAGACCGATGGAGAGTCTTTCACGGCAAAATCAACACAGGGACGACTATCGCTCCAGTCCTCACAAGAGTTAGAGGTGCTTTCGTGATCGACGATGTTGTTATATTCCGAATGCGATCTCAATAATTCTCCTTGATCGTCGTATTGGGATGGATAACTTATTTCCATCTCAAGTTCTTTTATCAGTTGGAGAACTACTTCTTCCATTTGAAATAATTCTTCAAGAATCATATCATCTAGAAGATATGATTGAGAGCATTCGAGGGAGAGATAGGGATCGTTTTTACTTTCGCCCATCTTAAGGTTATAGGAAAATGATGGGTCTATATAGTGGGGAGTGTAATTTAAAAAGTAACAATTTAAATATTCATGAGATCCACCACATATTTGACACCACACACCATAAGAGGAACGAAAGTAAAAATAATCAATCTCACTCATGTTTGTGTCAGAAATTACCAAACCGTCGGGATCTTACGGTTCTGTTTTCAGTAACTGAAGCTTGGGCACGGGGGCGTGTTCAGTGGGCACGGCCCCGTGTTCAGCTACTGTCTGACTTAAAAAGGGATTGCCAGTACCAAAGATTGGGCACGGGGGCATGTTCAGCGGGCACGACCCCGTGCTAAAGTCTGCAGAAGCTGAAAAATCTAGAAAAATCCTAAAAAAATAGAAAAACAAGAAAAAATATTAGGCCGTTGATTCCTAACTTTCTTAAAATCCTTGTGTCCTCGGCAACGATGCCAAAAACTTGGAGTGTGTAAGGTGTGTTATGATTTTTATTGATATTTTTGGCCCATTTTATACACTAGTCAAGTTTTAAATTTATACAGCACGCACACATGGGTAAGTGCACCCATCGTGAGCGTAGTATAGCGTTGTTAAGATACCGAGATCGTCCAAGGACACAAGAGCTTTTAGTACCGGTTTATCCTCAACGTCTAATCGAACTAAATTTTTTTTTGAGAAAAGATTTTTAAGCATAAAAATTAAAAACTAAAAATGATGAAAATAAAAATAAAATAAAAAAGATAGACAAGATGAATCACTTGGATCCGACTCGCCTTTAATGTATCCTTTGATGATTTCCGCACTTTTGCACTTTTTAAAAGATTATCTTAGTTATAGTAGTAGGCCCCTCTTTTGAAGGTGACGTTACCCTCAATCCAGTGGTTTGAGTCAGCAAGGATACAATCCCAAAGGGTCGAAATATTGGAAGATAATTAATTAAGTTATTAATACGAAAAGTGGTAGGCCCATCTTCTGAAGGTGACTTTACCCTCGGCTAAGTGGTTTGAGTCAGCAGGGATACAATCCCAAGTAGCCGGTCTAATATATTAATAGTAGTTTACATATGAGGGGATCAAGCCATTTGCACCCCCGCCATCCAATACCAATGGGTATTGAAGGAGGTCCTAGTAAGCTTGACCCAGGTCCTTGCAGGATCTATACACTGAACAAGGCAAGAACCTTACTAAACTATTCCCTTAACCCCCGACCAGGTAGCCAACATATCTCTATATAGAACATAGAGATATGAATGGTGAAAATCTTTTACTTTATATAGACAGTAAAGTAATGTTAAGACACCACAAACAAATGATAAAGAAGTTTCACCTTCAACATAAGAAACTAGTTATTAAAGTCATTAATACAAAACCAAAAATAAAGTGCGAAAAGATTAAAAATCAAAAGCAATACATTAAATGCTCGTCTTCACCAAGTGATGTAAGAGACTTAGCCAAACATGGCCTTTGATTGACAAGAATTCTTACTATCAATCTTCGATCCCGAGACTACTACACACACTCTAAGGTGGATGATGGATGATGGTGGTGGATGTGGGTGTTGTAGTGGTGGTGGAGTGGTGGCAAAGTGGGAGGGAGGTGGTTTGCCAAGGGATGCCTTTTAAGAGAAGCAATCACCCCTATTTATTGTCTAAACAGAAGCCCGGCCACGGCCCCGTGTCCGTTGTATACGCCATCGTGGCCATCTCCTTTCTCTTCTTCATTAATTGCAATTATCTGCATTAGGCTCTACACATCCCCGTGTTCGCTGGGCACGTCCTTAGAGATAACCATACAAACTGATCTCACTTTTCGGATTCATGATGCTCAGCAAGAAGCGCTTAAACCGGATAATTTACAAGCCGAATCCTTGCGGGTAATGGAGGCAATTGGAACCAAAGGAAGATGGAACATTGTACTTTATGGGATGAATTTGGGTTCCATTCTTCAACAATCTACACGCGCTTATTCTGGATGAAGCTCATAAGTCAAGGTACTCTATACATCCGGGATAAGATAAAATGTACCAAGACTTGAAGGAATTTTATTGGTGGCCTAAGATGAAAGCCGATATTGCTACTTATGTGGGTAACTGTATTACATGCGCCAAGGTTAAGGCGGAATATCAGAAGCCTTCAGGGTTGCTGTAACAACCTGAGATTCCTGTATGGAAATGGGAACAAATTTCGATGGATTTCATTACCAAGTTACCGAGAACCCAAAGAGGTCATGATATGATTTGGGTAATTGTTGACCGACTTACAAAGTCCGCGCATTTTCTACCGATCAGTAAGAAAGATAGCACTAAGAAACCAGCAGAAATATATCTCAAAGAGATAGTAGCACGCCATGGAGTGTCCGTTTCTATCATATCAGACCGAGATGGTCGATTTGTGTCAAGGGTATGGCAAACATTTCAGAAGGCCTTTGGATCTCAACTGTATCTTAGCACGGCCTTTCACCCTCAGACGGCCGGCCAAAGTGAACGGACGATACAGACTTTGGAGGACATGTTGCGTGCTTGTGTGATGGACTTGGGTGGAAGCTGGGATACTCACTTGCCACTAGTGGAGTTTTCCTACAATAATAGCTATCACACTAGCATCCAAGCCGCCCCGTTCGAAGCTTTATATGGGCGAAAGTGTCAGTCCCCGCTGTGTTGGGCGGAGACCGGGGATAAACAACACATTGGTCCAGAATTGGTTCAGGAAACCACAGACAAGATTGCTCAGATACGAGACCGTATCAAGGCGGCTCGTGATAGGTAGAAGAGCTACGCCGGCAAACGACGCAAACCTTTAGATTTTGAGGTTGGAGACATGGTATTATTGAAAGTCTTGCCTTGGAAGGGCGTAGCAAGATTTGGAAAACGTGGAAAGTTGAACCCGCGTTACGTTGGACCTTTCGAAATTCTGGAGAAAATCGGAACAGTTGCGTACAAGTTAAAACTTATAGAAGAACTTAGCAGTGTACACGACACGTTTCACGTGTCTAATCTCAAGAAAAGTCCTACTCAAGAAACAATCGTCATTACAGCAGATGAGATTCATGTCAACGACAAACTCCAATTTACCGAAGAACCTCTTGAGGTTACGGACTGGAAGGTCCACAAGACCCGGGGAAGCGTATAAAGTTAGTCAAAGTTCGTTGGAACTCACGTCATGTTCCCGAGTTTACGTGGGAACATGAGGATCAAATCAAGTCCAAGTAACCTCATTTGTTCAAAAATTCCCCTGCAACCGGTAACGCAGCTTGAATTTCGGGACAAAATTCTTTTAACGGGGGAGGGGGGGGGGGAGAATGTGACAACTAGCATTTTTCGGTTAATTTCCATAATATACGAACAGTGTTTAATATGATATGGTTATGTGTTTTGAACATCTAAAGTGCATGATTTCATGGCATACATTTTAAGAACTCACAAAAACATTTCATGATGCATGATAATCATTTTTATTCGTCTCGACTTGAAACAACTTAGACAGTGCACACAACTAACTAGCACACTTATCAGATAAACTAGTAGTGCTGACAGGGGTTCAGTACTCAGATAAACAACATATCTAGAACACAGATTGAGTCCCATAGCCAATGTTATACTAAACCTCATGTGAGAAAGTAAAGGATTGTGTTAATGCTTTCCGGGAGACAAACGAACACCAAAAACTGTCCGAAACTAGCCATAAATGGCAAATTCAGCAAAATTCAGCATTTGGTAATCATTACTAGATCCTGAAATATAGTTAAACATCTTAATTTACTTGGAAAGCATTAGAAATATTATATGGAATCATAAACACTTCATACTTTACAAGATTCACAATTTAACAACTTAACGAAGTAGTAACAAAACGATCACCCAAACACCACTAGACACATCCTATGAACTAGTTAATAATAATTTAACATCATAGGGCTAGTTTATGGCACTAAACACCTTTCCATACACAAAAATTCTCTAACACCCATAAACACCCTAACTAATCATCCATATTATCATCCTTTCAACACTTAACAAAATTTACACAAATCAACACCCCCCCTCATAACTGTCCCCTATGGGTAGGGATGAGCATATTGGACCCGGGACCGGTACCGAACTGGTACCGAATTTACCGAATCGGGTACATTTTCGGTACCGATTCGGTACCGACTTTTGACATTTTCGGTACCGGTTCGGTACCGGTCCGATACGGTACTGGTATTTACCGGTTTTTGCCCTCAAATACCGGTACCGTACCGGTACCAAACCGTACCGGGGTATATTCGGTTCCGGTACCCACTTTTGGAGATTTTCGGTACCGGTACTTTCGGTTCCAGTACCGGCCGGTACCGAGCTCATCCCTACCTATGGGAGCCACACCCTTCACCTTGTTGACTAAATTACTTTATGGTTAATGAAATGGAGGGAAGTTAAAGACCATCATGTTGAACACCTTATCTACCTATTCATCCTTATCATTTGCAAAATATCAAAAAAAAAAAAAAATCACACAACTCTCTTCTCCTCTCCCTCACTCTCGGCCGAACTACCCCCTCCCCCATCTTCACTTTCAACTAATTTCAAGTAGATCCAAGCTTAATCTAAGGTGTCTCAAGGTGGATTAAGAAGGTGTCAAGCCATAGAAGTTGAAGGACCTCTCTTTGGAGCTATTAACCGCCATCTTTTCTTCATCTTTAACATCTTGTTTCTACCCTAGCCTTGTGCTAGTAGTAAGTTCGTTGTTTACCCATTTCTCATCTTGTTTTAGTAGATATAACATATGTGTAACTCAAAATCTAAAGGATCTTACAAAACCAAGAAGATGAACACTTGAATCAAACTAAAAATCACAAGAAAACAAGTTGTTTATGTTATGTTATGAAGTTGTTTGTTGATTGTTTGTGTGTATGATGATGAACACTACATAAAGGCTTGTTAGATGATGATTAGAAACATGATCTAACAAGTATGTGCAAGGATTTTGAAAGATCTATGTTGAGCATATTGTATGAGATGATGGACTTGACAAAATAAGTATGTTAAAGTGTAGAAATGGTTTTGTACAAAATGTGATTCTTGAAAAATGAAAGAATTGAAAGTTTAAAGTTCTAAAGTGTAGAGATTACTAAATGTTAAGCATGGTTTTATTTATTGGAAATAAATAAAGTTGTTACATATGTAAAAATGAACTTGTTAAAGTATTTAGAACATGAGATGTTGAAGTAAATGAATTTTTGCAAAAATGGATGACAAGTTGTTAAGTATGATTTTTTACAAGTTGGTTCATATTAAAGAATAAACCATGTTTTTAAAGTTAAAAGAACATGTTAAACACATTGTTAAAAGACTACATGTTTTTACAAACTTTCAAGTTCATACTCTCATGAAAAATGCTTTTTTATGCATATCCTAAGTTTAGGAAATTGTTGTGGATGATTGGATGAATTTTGAAAAGCTTAAACACATGTTTTAAAACATAGGAAACCTCCAATTTACAAAGGAAACTATGGCGAATTTTTTATAAAATTTAAACACTTAGAAAAAAAATATATTTTTAACAAGTTCTTACAAGTAAACTTGTTTAGAGAATATAAACATAAAAGTCCCCATAATTTTTGTATAAAAATACAAGTATAGGAGGTTTGGTTTTCAAAAATAAAAATGATTATAAATATATATTTAGGAAACTATATATTTAGAGGTCACAAAAACTATGTGCTATGTGTATATTATTTGTATTAGTTATACTAAATTTAGGGACCTGAAATAATATACCCACACGAATACAAAAATTGTAATTAAAGAATTACACGAATTACAAGAATATAAATATATATCTTGGACATAAATATTGGACTTTCTGGACAAATGGACATATTGGACAAATTATGTAAATATTCCGGACTTAAAATTCTATTATAACAAAGCTTGGTAAACGGTATTTTCCAAAAACCGAACAAATGACAAAGTACGTATTGTTCAAGTAATATAAAAATATATCATATTTTGTCAAACATGAAAATATATTATTTTTGAAATGTATGAAAATATTTATTTTTCACAAACATCTTAAAAATATATTATTTTGGTGGAAAAAAACATATATATATTTCTAGTCTTGATCTTAAAAATAAATTATTTTTAAAATTTATGTGAACACTTATATTTACCAAGTCTAAAATATAGATATTTTCCATAAAGATATCTTAAAATGTATATTTTAAGAATGCAAGAATTGTGGTTATAATTACACAAGAATAATAATCCGGAAAAGTTGAGTCTATATTCAGTATAAAATACTTAAATAAATACAAGGACGTACGTATTCCTATACGTTCAAATACATGCCAACATATACTACGTACACTTGGTAAATATACCATTATACACGTATTATACTAAGTTATGAGAATGCGAAATTAAATACACAAAACACTCATGATACAAGTATACCATATTTGGTGATATTTATACAAGTATAAAACTTAATAAATGGTACAAATAGACATGTATACCGTGAACACATGCATATGGAAATAATATATATCAAACAAGTTAAAAATATATTATTTTTAACAAACCCATTGTAGACACATATGATATATAAACAATGCATAAAAATAATATCAGTTAAGATATAGTATTTTAACTAATATATCAAACTTGGAATTATATATAATTATGAAAATTATATATAAACATCATACACCGAAAGTGCAACCCAAAGCAAATACAATTCCAAGACAAGTCCTAATAAATAATTAAGACTAAAGAGTCCTTACAAGACCGGGGTGTCTAACAAAACCTAGCACGTTTGTAGGTTGCAACACAACCCGAGGGAACCGACTTTGAGTACGCACTATTACGGACGCAAACTTGTGAGTTCATATCCTTCTTTTCTCTTAATTGTTTTCGGATTTATAACTCTCGGGGGGGGGGGGGGTGAAATACATGTCTCGATGATATGGTTTAGCTAGGGAATGAACTGTTAGATCATGTGAGCGAATAGTATCTCTTTTAAGTGCCATTAATCTTGTATAGACCGAGGGGCAGAAGTGGTAGATCTATCGGATGTAGCGAGCCCTACTATGGGTCCTTGTGTGGCCCATGTAGTGCTTTTGTTGTTCTAGCCGGATGGACCGGAGGACATTCACCAGGTTTGAGTGCTTCCTATGTCGCCACATATATTAATGTCCTTGCAAAACATTAATGATCTATTTATAGACACTTTACATACCTGTTGTTAAAAGATCTCTTAAATGTTTAAAAGTTTACTTGGAACTCACTCAAAACACATGAACTCGCTCAACTTTTCTTGATTTTTTTCAAACTTACATGTATTTCAGGGAATTAGATGGATCTTGGTGCCGGCGTTGTTTTCAAGCTTTTCGGTTACAAGTCTCAATGTTATCGCTTTTGGAGTGTTTGGTCCATATATCTCATATTTGATGAGATATAGGATGCAAAGCCTCATGATTTAAATCTTTTGTTGAACTAGTCCTTTCATGGAACTTAAAAACTTGTTTTGGAGTATAACTTAACTTAAACTTATGTTGGTTTGTAATTTGAACAACTTGTGGTTTGTAATATCTTAACTTATGAATGGATGGACATCGTTTATTTTAAATCATGTAGTTGTTTATTATTATTGTATGCAATGAAAACTGATCGAGTCACACCGTACGCTTCCGCAAACTGACGGGTGTTACACAAAGTGTGTCCTTTGACTTCAAAAAGTACAAAAAACGTACTCGATGTTTGCAAACCATTGCACGTTATGTCCTTTAGCCCTAACTCAGTTACTTTTCATCGTTAAATCTGACCAAATGGACCCCATGTAAGGGAAACTTAGTGTTTTTACTCACCTTTTTTAAAATTAATACATAAAACAATATATACTCTTATCTTAACCCCTTTCTCTCTTTCTGTAGATGTTTTCCACCACCACCGCCATCAATCACCACCCTCTACCACTAGATCAATGTCATCATCAACTACCGCCAAGAGATGGAGCATCCACACTCGCCGTATTTCCCCCACTGCAATCTCCGACAACCACCACCACCACTCCCACATTCTCCCAGCGCAACCTTCGGCAGCAACCACCACCATCTCCAAAAAAACCACCACCTACTTCGTCTTCTTCGAAACATGAAAGAATAGTATATAAAATCCAACATAAAATCCTAATAATTTATTCTGAGAAGTAATCGTAAAAAGTTCAAACCCTAACTCCACTTTTCAAAATAACACTAATTCACAAAAAAACTTGAACGAATTACTTTTCAAAATCGAAAAAAAATTCATAAAGGCAGCAACCTGCTTAACCTCTCCATGGCTTCATAACTCTGATCTTGAAATCCAAATCTCACAAATTTTATCTAAAAATTTGAACTTTTTTGTTCATATCTTGATCAAAATCTAAAATTGGAAAAACACATGTCAATGGGAACCATTAATCGAATGGCTACTACTTTCTTCCCCAAATCAAAGATCCCATATCTTTCTTCCCCAAAACAAGGACCCCCAAATTTATTGAACCCGGTCGCCGAAGAAAGGTGATGATGGTGACCGGATTCATGTTATCATCATCACAGAGCCACCAACGCCGTCAAATTTGGCCGGGAACGGCTTGCAGTCGAAGTCTCCGCCGCTAGCGTTTGTGGCAGAACCCTAGTCATATTTCCGCCGTTGTCCTTTATACATCAGACGAACTTGAGGTTGGTGGGTTGGGGCTATGGTGATTTTGGGTTGATGTGTTAAGAGGAATAGATAAGATGAAGATGCTGAGTAAAGAGAGAGATAGATAAATCCGGAAGGGAGAAAGAGAATTAAAAAGTGGGTTGGATTTTTATAATTTATTAATTTGAGTAAATAGGGTAAAATGACCAAAATACCCTCATGTGGGGTCCACTTGGTTAAATTTAACCATGAAAAATAACTGAGTTAGGGCTAAAGGACATAAGGTGCAATGGTTTGCAAACATTGAGTACATTTTTTGTACTTTTTGAAGACAAAGGAAAAACTTTGCAATCTGGTGTCAACATAAAGGACGAGTTTTGTAATTTACTCTTCAATTAAAGGTGATGAAGAATCGTGGGTAAGCTTTTCAATTGAAGGTGATAAAGAATTGTGAGTTTAATGGTAGTTTTGGGGGTTTTATAAGAAGAAGAATTAAAATGACAAATATACCCTTACATGTTAGGCAAGTAAGGGGATTAAACTGAGAAAATTAACCTGGTTAGTCATAACGGATTGAACCTACAACAAAAATAAACGTAAAGGTTTTTTCAGCAAGTTTTAAAAATAAAGGTTGAAACCTATAAGTTTAAAGGACATGTTATGCAATTTACTCTATCAGTTTTGACTAAAAATCATACATTAAAAGCAAGTATGACTTAAACAAGCCTAAAAAATCTTCAAGGCAATTGTTTGTTTGTTGGCAAGTTTTTTTTTTTTTTTTTGTCTAAGCCCTACTTTTAAAGGTAAAGGGAGGTGATTGGTTCGTATGAATCTGGATTCAAATGATGATGTGTTTGATTAGATAACTAGGTTGAAACCCTGTGTATTACACGGGTTGAAGGGTTGAATGTGTGAAACTTGTTTTTTTTTTGTAATTTTGAATGTGTTGCATTAAATAATAATAATAATAATAATAATAATAATAATAATAATAATAATAATAATAATAATAATAATAATAATAAACTACATCTCACCGGAACTAAAGTGTTTCCCCGGACACATAGCTACACAAATAAAATAGACACTGTGGTATAATCACACCGTCATAGAAGATGCCACATAATTGATCATAAGAGACAAATTAGATAAAACAAAGTAGCACATAATGTTTAAAAGTATAACAAGAGTGATTGTCGGGTGATCCACTAGATATAGTATAATGAACCAGATTATCTGTACTGTGAATTAAGAGGAATGATTGTGAATGTTTCGCATACCTCAACAGGAGGATGCAACTGAATATATAGAAACAATAATTACACATAGGTACAAAAAGAATAACAAAATTACAGAGTACAAACACAAGTATTTAAACATTAACATCCCCCCGCAAGCGAAACAGTGGTGGACTAATGCGAAGTTTGTCAAGGAAGAATTCAAATTGATGACGTGAGAGACTTTTGGAGAAGATGTCCGCAACCTGAAGCTTGGTCGGAATGAAACAAGTAGACAACTTCCCTGAGGCAACTAGTTCCCGAATGAAGTGGTAGTCGAGGTCAATGTGCTTGGAGCGTTTTTTGGAAATTGGATTCTGAGTGAGGAAGAGGGCGCTTTTATTATCACAGAGAAGAGTCGGACGATCAGGAGGGAGAGCATGAAGTTCTCGTAGCAAATGTGATATCCAAACAAGTTCAGCAGCAATGCTGGCCATTGCCCGATACTCAAATTCACAACTGGAACGTGAAACAGTGGCTTGTTTCTTAGCACTCCATGAGACAAGGTTGCCACCTAAAAATATGGAGTACCCAAAGGTGGAGCGGCGAGTGTCAAGACAATGAGTCCAATCAGCATCAGAGTACCCAATGATCTTCGTCTGAGTTGGACGTGAGAATACAAGACCAAAATTAACCGTTCCCTTGACATACCGAAGTATGCGTTTGACATTCTGAAGATGATCAATACTGGGGTTTTGTAGGAACTGGCTCACCTGATTCACCGCATACGATATATCTGGTCTAGTGATGGTCAGGTACTGAAGTGCACCAACGAGAGACCTGTAAAAGGTAAGATCTTTGTATGGAACTCCATCTTTAACAAAGGACGCATTTGTAGATAAAGGAGTGGGAGTAGGCTTGAAATTAAGAAGGCCCGCACGTTACAAAATGTCATGAGCATATTTGGTTTGGTTTAAAAACCAGCCACTTGGCGTGTAAACAACTTCAAGTCCCAAAAATAGTTTAGATTGCCAAGGTCTTTAATTGCAAATTCTTTGTTTAGGCTGGATATGACAGATTTCTGATTGCCTGTAAGAATAAGATCATCAACGTAAACTAAAAGGTATATAACACATCCATCACGTCTTAACACAAATAAGGAGGTGTCGGCACGACTGCAGATCAACATTCAAAGGGCAAGATGAATCTGTTGGTGCTGGTGAAAAGTGAAGAGAATTAAGAATGAGGATAAGAGCCAGGTCGATATTCTGGAGATAAAAGAGAAGACAAAGATTGAGGATGCGTTACATTATCAGACATTTCAGAGGAGTTCGAGAAGACTGATAAAGACTGAAGATTGATAACTCGACACTGAAGACTTCGTCAACATCCGTGGGGGAGTCTGTGGGTGCATACGTCTGTCGACTTCGTCTTGTATTGAGTCTTGTATTAGAATAGATAGACCAGGGCACGTTACACGAGAAAAATGTCAAATATGGGTTTGGAGGCTATTTCGCACGAAATGACAAATTGTCATTTCGCACGAAACCAACTTGTGATTTCGCATGAAATCAACTGATGATTTCGTTTGAGCTATTTCGTGCGGAATAGCCAGCTCTATATATAGTGGTTGTGTCTTGTCATTTGTAACTTTCTGGTTTCAGTACCGAACTGCTACCGAAGTGTCAACTCGTTGTAAAACGTTGTTAAATCAATCAAAAGACAGTTTAAAGTCTATTTCAAGCTGAACTAACTTGATATGTTTGTTTCCGCCTTTCGTATCGAGCAAAAACTCTTCTGAACGACTCATTCGGGTCAGCAAACGATCCTTCAAGTGGTATCAGAGCTCAGGAGGAAGAGTTCTTACTGATTCAGCTCAAAATTTCTGATTTCTACACCTTCTATTCAAAATTATCAAGTTTTCACGGTCAAAATGACTTGAATTTCACACATTATACGCGCAACAGTGTTAACAAAGCCTTGAAAGAATCAGACCTAAAATCAACCTAAAACCTGATCAATTTTAGCAAAAACAGTTCGAGATGATGACATCAGCAGCATTTCGCACGAAATGAGCTTCTCATTCCGCACCAAATAGCCTTATTTCGCACCAGATTGTCATTTCGTTTGAAAAGGAACTTCATTTCGTACGAAATCACCTATTTCGTATGAAATCACTCTATTTCGCACAAAACCAGCTTTTTTCGTACGAAATCATCTTATTTCGCTTCAAGGTGTTCATTTCGTTTGAACTTGTCTATTTCGCATCAAAGTCATTCCGTTTGAAATTGATTTCGTTTGAAAAGGCTGTTTGTGAAAATTTTGAGAACTGAATCATGGAAGAAGAGTTTTATAACGCATTTGCTACTGCTCCAAGTACTCCGATTGCCATTGCTCAAAGCATGAACATGGAAAATGAAACAGGAACTTTGCAAAAACCTCCAAAGCTAATGGGCATTGAGGAGTATTATGGTTGGAAAGATTGTTTCGAAAACTGGGTTCAAGCAAATCATTTGAGATCTTGGGAATGTATTAAGAAGAAATATGTTAGACCTCGTACTGATTTGGGAGTTATCAAAGCAATTTCTGAATTGTCAGATAAAGAACGAGACATGTACAAAGCAGAAAAGATGATGATCAGTTTACTCCAGCAAGCTGTGAAAGAAGACATCTTCATATTACTTCAACACGACAATACTTCACGTTCGATTTGGGATGCACTTCGTGTTAAGTTTGAGGGAAGTGAGAAGATGATCAGAAATAAGAAAGCCTTATTAAAGAAAGAGTTTGATCTGTTTACGAGTTTACCGGGTGAGGGTACAAAGAAACTGATTGAAAGATATTGTCACTTAGTTCGTTCAATGACTTTGTTAGATATAAATAAAGAACGAGAAAAATGGGTTCACAAATTGGCTGATGCTCTACCGCAAAAAAGAATGGGGTACACTTTTGATGATATTAAAGAACACTAGAGAATATGATGGTTTGACAATTTCTCAGTTCATTGAAAAAATTGAAGGACAAGATCTTGAGCAGCAAAAGATTGCTAGGATGAACAATCCAAGTGGTCAACAAGACATCGAGATGTATTACAAAGGAAGTGTTCAAGATGCTGAATTAAGTCCAAAAGTTCAAACTGCTTTGAGTGCTGAAAATTCATCTGGATCAGTAAATCAGAGTTCAAGTAGCAGTGGATTTTCTTCATACTTAAATGTTAGTCCGAATGTTACAATCTCAAGTTATCAGTCTCAAAGCTCAAAAAGTGGTAATGGTTATGTGATACAATGCAACATTGCATTGAATCTTCCGAATGGTCAAAGTTTTTCTGAAGAAGTTGCTAAAGATCACATGGCGTTTCTTGCTACAGTGTTAGAATCATATGAAGGATTGGTTGCAGGAAGGATCAGAAATCCTATGTTGACTAAAGAGGATTACGATCAGATTGATGCTGAGGAATTGGAGCTGATGGATATCAAGTGGTGTTTAGCAAGTGTTTTGAGAAGAGCTGAAAAATTCAAAATGATTACAGGAAGAAATGATTTCCAGGATGCAAATGTTTCTACTTTGGGCTTTGATAAATCTAAAGTAACTTGTTTTCGATGCAGGGAGAAAGGACATTTCAAGAGGGAATGTACCAACCGAGAAACCAGAGGAGCTAAGAATCCGTTCGGCAACAATGATTATTATCAAAAAGCAATTTATCTTCAAGTTGCTCAACAGCCTCATAAGCAACAACGATCATCGTCAAATGTTATTGAAGACGGAAAGAAGAAGATGATCGAATAAGCAAATAAGAAGGCTTATTATGGTATAATAGATCAAGATGATGAGAAAGTAGCTGAAGGTTTTAGCTGGGACAAATATGTTCCACCTAATACAAAGCTTGGAGCATTCATCGCGCAAATAGTTCAAGAACCAGATTTGATGAAAGAATGGATGAAAGTGTTTGATGAGGATGAGAAGACTCAAGATGAAGAATCTGTTTCTTCAGATGATACTTCAGAAAAGACAACAGTCTTTGATCAATCATCATCTGATAGCAGTGATGATGAAGAAGAAACTTAAATAAATATTGGAAAATCTGTATTATCTCCTGAAAGTTTTCAATTTTATTTTGCAGATAGATTGAAGAAGCTAAAGGAGAAACGAGCAGCAAAAGAAAAGAAAATGGTGAAATGTGAAAGTGTTTTACAGAAAAAGGATTATGAACAAAGTGAAGAAGTTAACGTTGCTGAGCAGATAGTTGAAGATGAGAAGATGATTGAAGTTAAAAAGATTGTTGAAATTGAGAAGATTGTTGAAGTAACAAAACCATGTTTAAAGTGTTTGGAGTCGTGTAAGCAGTGTGAAGAGAAATATGAGAAGTTGGCTGAGCTTGAAAAGATGAAAGAATAATTACTGTTCGATGTAAATTACGTGAAAGAATCCTATGATGTGTTGAATAGAACAGTGACAGGTCTACAAAAAACAAATTCTAAAAGAGAAGATGCTATGACAATGATGAATGCTGTGATGATGTCTAAGCAGAAGGCAATCAATCATTACATTGAAGAATGTGCAAAGTTGAAGCAGGAGTTGGAGACAGAAAAGATAGAAAATGAAAGAATTAGACGTTTACTGCAAAGTTATTCTAGTTCTGATTATTTGATTGATCGAATTTATCCAACTGTTGCAGGTTTTGAAGCTTTTCAAGATGAGAAGACGAAAGAGAAGGATACTGGTAAGAAACAAAGTGTCAGTTATAAGAAGTGTCCGCCTCCGATCTGGGAAGGTTATTCACCCAGAAAACCGAATGAGGAACAAGTCAAAAAGGTGGTCAATATAAAGTTAAAGTCTGAAATAACTGATGAGTTATCAGAAAACATTGACGTCACGTTCACATCATCTGACACTGATCATGAGTCCGTGTTAATAAAGAAAGTGGTCGATCAGGTGTTGGATAAGAATGAGGAATCGGAGTCAAAGTCTGAGTCTGGAAGTTTGAGTTCGTCAGTCAACTGTTCAAAATCGTCAGATAAAAGGGTTTACACTAAAGAATTTTTGTTATCAAAATCTAATTTGAATGACGAATCAATCAAAGTAGCATATACTTTGAAAGATTCTGACAAATTATATTCTGATGAGGAATTTCCAATAAGAAGTGTTCAAATTGAAAAGATCAAAAAGGTTTTCATATTAACAAAAATTAATATTTCTGAAATAAAAGATGTAAATCTTACTAAAAAACCTAAGAAATATACTTCAAGAGTTCAACAGAGGTTAAACAAGAAAAAGGGTTACGGTTTTGGTTCTGGTTTTCAAAAGAAACCAAACCATAATGGTAATTTCAAAAAGAAAGGTCTAAGTTTTATTCCACCTGAAAATTATAAAAATGAGAAAAATTATAAACCAGAAACTAAATTTGTTTCAGGGACAAGTTCAGAAAAAGAAGCAAAGAGCTCATTCTGGAAGCAATCAAACAAGGAGTTTCTTGCTGCTAAACAAAAATTTGAAAAGAATGGATCTTATGAGAGAAAGGAGACAAGAACCTGTTACAAATGTCATGAAGTTGGACACATCGCTTGGAACTGTTCAATGACAACCAACACAAAATAGGGAGTCTCTAAAAAACTTAAAGAAAAGGTTGTTGATGTTGAACCACCAATGAAACAATTTAAGGTTTTTAAAAATTCAAAATATGAAGTTGGTGAATGTTCAAAACGATTTTACAAAAGAAGAGCAAATCTTGACAACCAAACATGGGTTGTTAAGAAATCAGATGTAAAATCTGGCGATGAATCTGATTCCACAAAGTCAGAGGAGCCACAAGTTGTTCAAAAAGAAGAAAAATCAGTTCCGCCAATGGATGATGAGAACTTTCCACCATTGCGGGCTGAAAATTTTAAACAAAAAGTTGGTAAAGTGGAGATCTCAAATCAATTCTATTCTGAAAAGAAAGAATATGATGTCGAGAAAGTTTTAATGGAAATGTGAAAAAGATTTTTGGGAAGATGGTCGATGGAAAGGTGAAAGGGGTTAAAGATTATTATGAAACAAAGAAGGCAACTTACACCCCAAGTGAAATGGAAGAGGTGACATCCAAGTTTGGTCAGGCTTAGATGGCAGTTTTCCATAAGTAAAATCCTGACTTGCCGGAACTCCCAGGTTGGTAATTGGGGAGTAGGAATCAGCATCTTTCTTGAGAAATTCACAGGTTGGTAACTGTGATATTTCGATTTACAAGTGGTTAATCAGGGACATTAAGTTGTACTTGATTTTCTACAAGTGGTATTTGTTGGTAGAATCTAAAATTATTAAACTTTTCAAGTGGTTGAGAAAAACAATGTGATGAGTTTATCCCCATTTCCTACAAGTGGTAAAATCAAAAAAACTTATTTTCCGGAAAAACCATTCTGATTAAAACAAACTTAAGTGTTTTGAAATCATAATGGGAAAATAGTTTGTTGAAAGGGGGAGTTCTGATTGTTTAAGCCTAGTGGATGGCGAATTGAGGAAATTCTCATCAGTTTGTCATTTTATTTGTACAGTTTGTCAAAATTTTTCTTTAAATGTGTTTGAATTTTAGGGGGAGTAAGAAATTTTCAGAAAATCCAAAAACATTAGAAAAATTTGAAAAATGATAAAACAAAAATGAGTTTTGTTGTATAATAAAGGAAATGATAGTACATCAGTGGACTATCACAATACGCTAAAGAATTGGAAAGTCAAATGTGATAAACGATCTCACTGATGATATGCCAGTAGGTTTTTACAAATCCAGTAGATTGTTTTCGAGATATAAACCTAAATATCAATACTTACTTATTTCGTGGGGAACATCTCTCGGATATATAGGTAACCCCTGAAATCTTGTTTGAAGGGCTTTCTATTTCTGACATACTAGGTCTTTGTGCGTGATGATATCTGGAGTATTATACCTGGACTTCTGATTTTGTGGGTGCAATAGCCTAGTCCTCATATAATGCTTTGCATAGCTTTAAATCTTAAAGCCCACCCTTAGTACAAAAAATGATGAAACATTGAAAAATGCTAATCATGTATTGTTGAAGAAAAGATCCCCAAACGGGACACACCTAAAGACGAGCCATCATCTCTCTGCACGAACGGAAGTTCTG
Source organism: Helianthus annuus (assembly GCF_002127325.2). Taxonomy (NCBI): domain Eukaryota; kingdom Viridiplantae; phylum Streptophyta; class Magnoliopsida; order Asterales; family Asteraceae; genus Helianthus; species Helianthus annuus. Next base: position 50,267,629 of record NC_035445.2, read on the forward strand.
AGCTGAGCTCTCATGGTCTCGCATTACCCAATTACAGATATTATTAGTGTACATTCACATGTAAGACTGAATATAGAAGTCTGGATACGGGAGTATATTCTGAGGTGGGATACGCGAATAAGTTTAAGTCATTAAAACACTAATCTCGTATCTCGAAACAATTAAACTGTGTGTGAAAATTTAAGTGGATCAGTATACTGACAATCTAAGTGAATTGTTTAGAACTTAAAATGTTTAAAGCTTAACGGTGTTGGTGATTTGTCTCATAAACTGATATGATCCTCTTACACAAACTCACAAAAATATTGTATGTATATATTTCTTTATTGCTTGTTGTTAAAATCAATAATACAAAAAGATTTTAGTGTGTTTTAGCATAAAATTTTGAAAATTTCAAAAAGATTTTATTTCATCTTGTTTTCGACAACTGATGTTGAAAAGCTGATTTTCAAAATTCCGAGTGCTAAACATGATGGACAACAAGTAAGGGGGAGTCTGTTTGAAATAGAAAGTAGATTTGAAATGAATGTTATTTCTACAAACGGTTCATCAGAGATTAAAATTGTAAAGTCATTTCTTGATTGATTAATTCCTGCAAGTAATATATAAATTTGTCAAATTTTAAATTTGTGAAATTTATTGTGAGGTAGAGATGTGTGCAGGATAGTCAGGTTCCTGATCCTGAGTAGAATGTGAGCCAGGTTTGGATCTTATAACAATTTAAGGAGGAGTCTGCTAGTAGATCAACATCCGAGGGGGAGAATAGTTGATGATGCTGATGAAATTAAGGAATCAAGAGATCTGATCAAGAGAATTAGGAAGCTTGAGAGTCAGGTTGCGATTCTGAACCTATGAAGATCAACATTCAAAGGGGAAGATGAATCTGTTGGTGCTGGTGAAAAGTGAAGAGAATTAAGAACGAGGATAAGAGCCAGGTCGATATTCTGGAGATAAAAGAGAAGACAGAGATTGTGGATGCGTTACATTGTCAGATATTTCGGAGGAGTTCGAGAAGACTAAAAAAGACTGAAGATTGAAGACTCGACACTGAAGACTTCGTCAACATCCGAGGGGGAGTCTGTTGGTGCATACGTCTGTCGACTTCGTCTTGTATCGAGTCTTGTATTAGAATAGATAGATCAGGGCACGTTACATGAGAAAAATGTCAAATATGGGTTTGGAGGTTATTTCACACGAAATGACAAATTGTCATTTCGCACGAAACCAACTTGTGATTACGCACGAAATCAACTGATGATTTCGTTTGAGCTATTTCGTGCGGAATAGCCAGCTCTATATATAGTGGTTGTGTCTTGTCATTTGTAACTTTCCGGTTTCAGTACCGAATTGCTGCCGAAGTGTCAACTCACTGTAAAACGTTGTTAAATCAATCAAAAGACAGTTTAAAGTGTATTGCAAGCTGAATACCTTGATACGTCTGTTTCCGCCTTTCGTATCGAGCAAAAACTCTTCTGAACGACTCATTCGGGTTAGCAAACGATCCTTCACCATTTGATAATAGAAATGCACTAAGTCTATGAAACCAAGCCCTAGGAGCTTGTTTAAGGCCATATAGGGCTTTGTTTAACCTGCATACATGATTAGGGAATCGCGGATCCGCAAATCCGGGTGGTTGCTCCATAAAAATAATCTCATTAATATGGCCATACAAAAAAGCATTATTGACGTCCAACTGGTGCAAATCCCAGTTGTTAATAACCGCAAGTGACAAGACAATGCGAATTGTCCAGGCTTTAACAACCAGACTGAACGTGTGGTGAAAATCCAACCCAGGTATTTGACTAAACACCTCAGATACAAGGCGAGCCTTATATCGATCTATGCTACCATCTACTTTATGCTTAATCCGAAACAACCATTTAGACCCAACAATGTTTTGATCACATGGGCGGGGTACAAGAGACCACGTATTGTTGTTAGAAAGGGCCGATAATTCTTTGTTCATAGCCTCAACCCACTGAGGATGTTTTAGAGCACTTTTGTATGTTTTAGGTGTGACACTTGAGAACAAAGTCGAATATAGAGGATGTGTTTATGTATAAGCAGAGTAGGTACGGTGTTTGGGTTTAAAGATACCAGACTTGGAACGAGTCGTCATAGGGTGAGTGGAGTTGTTGGTGACTGGTTGAGGGTTTTGAGGAAGGTCACCATGAGGGTTAGGCTGTATCGGGGAATCAGAGTGAGTTGGTTCGGGTTAGGTATGATTGTGGGTCGGAGTTTGTATCGAGTCTGGGATGACGGAAGAGGGTGGTTCGGCTGGGCCGAGAGAAGTGGGTTGAGTAGTTGGAGTTGGCGTGATATGGGGTGGTTGGGTAGGATTGGGTTGGGTAGTAGCAAGGGGAACACAGTGGGCTGAAGTGGGTTCATTAACACAAAGGCCACAAGGTGGATTAGTAGGCTGAGGTTTTAGGATGGTTGGAGGAGGTGTGTCACAATGATGTGGAGCTGGAAAGTCATCACAGTATGTTTGCCAGGGCAATAAATGATTATTTTGAGGGATATCCCCATCCTTTATAGGAAAAGTATGTTCATCGAATTGAGCATGTCTAGTAATAAACGCGCGTGATGAGCCTAGTTCGAAACATTTATAGCCTTTGTATTGAGTATTGTATCCCAAGAAAAGAAAATGCATGGAAGGCTTCGTGGTGAGAGTTTGTTCTCCGAATAGTGACGGAGATACGGGTAAACACGACACCCAAAAGCCCGAAAATTGTCATAAGTGGGTTTAATTTTGAAAAGTTGTTCAAATGGAGATCGACCGTTTAAGAACGATGAAGGCAATCGATTAATAGTGTATACGGCAGTACAAAAGGCATCAACCCACAAAGATGGTGGCATGTTGGAATCAAATAAAAGGGCCAAGCCGGTTTCAACCACATGTCTATGTTTTCTTTCTGCTCGTTTGTTCTGCGAAGGTGTATACGGGCAAGACAGGCGATGGAAAGTTCCATTGTCCTCTAGCAATTTTTTAACTCGATTGTTTGTAAATTCCGTACCCCCGTCACTTTGAAATATTTTAATCTTTCTGGAAAATTGAGTTTGCACAAAGTTGATGAATACCATGAAGGTGGATAGAAATCCAGCTTTGCTTTTTAGAGGATATAGCCACGTAAACCACGAGTGATCGTCAACAAATATGGCATAGTATCGATATCCATCAATAGATGTAACCGGGGACGGTCCCCATAGATAACAGTGTACCAAGTCAAGAGGATTGGTTGCACGTTTTTCATTTAGAGAATAAGGTAATCGTTTGCTTTTGGCCATTTCACAAGATGATCAAATAATGGGCTTGGGCAAAATAGACATAACATTTAAACATCCAGTTTTATTAAGAAACAAAATTGTATCAAAAGATACATGGCCCAAACGGCAATGCCATAGTTCATAGGATGCTTTTAAAGAGGACTTTGAGGTAGCAGCAAAGGACTTCGGTCCATTATTCAACACATAGAGGCCATCTTCACACCGACCTTGGGCGAGCACCCTTCTCGTCGACCGATCCTGAATATAAAAATTTGGTTGCGAAAATAAAACATCCACATTGTTGTCAGTTGTTAAGTTGCTAATAGAAAGGAGGTTGCGAACGATATTTGGAACAACCAACACATCATTTAAATGTATATTAGGTGAAATAGAGGAGTGGCCCTTTAGAGTGACCGGAAGAGATTTACCGTTTCCAAAGGTGACATTTGTGTTGCGCGAGACCGGAATGGCTTGATTTATGTTCTTTGAGGTGTTGCAGAAATGATCGGTCGCTCCCGAATCCGCGGTCCAATCTAGTAAATCCGGAATAACATTGGATTGAGTATGGAAAGCACGCGCAAGATCTTCATTAGTGTTCCTAGAATGTGAGGCGTAAGAAGCTAGATTAGGGCAGCGATTAGCATAGTGGCCATCAACACGACACAATTGGCAATGTGGTATCCTCCTTCCACGTCCACGATTACTGTTTAAAGTCCCACGAAAGCGACCCCCTCGACCCATGGACGGAACCGAGTGATTAGATTGAGATTGAAAAGCCATAGCTGGGTTGGGATTGGACCCATGGATGGACCGCAAGAAGAGCTCATGGCCTTCGGCCTGAGCAAGAAGGTCTCTGAAGGTCGGTGAAGGCTTAGACGCGTGCACAACAGTGGAAAAAGTTTCAAATGACGGGCCTAGCCCGCACAAAAACCAGTGCAGCTTGTCAGCCTCTGGAACCAGATGGCCAACGGCAGTCAATTGGTCGCACAACATCTTGAATTTTTTTTGCCAAAATCAGCGACAGTTAGGGTTCCTTTGCTGAGTTGGCGAAGTTGATCCTTGAGATTCTGGATGCGCTCAATGGACGTGTTGCTATACGCATTCTCAAGAGCCAACCAAATAGAATGGGCAGTAGGAAGACCAAGAGTCTCAGCAAGGGCTTCATCAGAGAGACGAGACTGGCATGGAGGATGAGAATGGCCTTTTGATCCTTAGAGCGCCACTTGACAAGTTCCGGGTTAGGGGAGGGTTTGTTGTCGACCAGAACTTCAGCGGCGGGGGGAGCAGTGCCATCAATATGTGGCAGCAGGTCTTGACAAGCCAAGATTGGTTGCATATGATGCATCCAGATGAGGTAATTAGAGGAGGTCAGTTTGATAGTGAGCATATGGAATATTGTGTTGAGGGTGACTGGAGAATCATTGGATGAAGAGGAGGCCATTGCGCCGGAGAGTCGGAAGGACAGGGGGAGGCGAAAGGAGAGAGGGGAGGGGGAGGATCACTGGCACACTGATACCATGAGGATTAAGAGGAATGATTGCGAATGTTTCGCATACCTCAATAGGAGGATGCAACTGAGTATATAGAAACAATACAAACGTACCTTAAGCACGGTAGCAAAATATACACGCATTAATTCTTAACATAAGTCCACGAATCGATCACACTAACCTAAAGTTATTATTTTACAAATCAGATTCACTAAAGTTTGGATGCGTTAATTATAATTCATGTAATTGATTTTTTTCACTTCATTGTTACTTATTATTTCACTTGTAGATGCTACAAGTATTTATAATTACAGCTTAACTTAATTTTACAAAAAACATGATTAACACAACTTTAATTTCTTTGTAAATTCTCCTTGAATAACTGACACAAAGGGTAATCAAGGCTCAAAAGTATTTCAAGCTCTAGTTTAAAGCTCATAAAATAAATATACAAATTGTAGTTGATTAAAATAAAATTAACAATACTAAAATGGAGAGATCTTTATTAATTTAATTGGCTAGTTATACATGTTCCATAAGACAAAGTTGAAAACCAAGAATCTTATACTTTTTTATCTTCTTCTTGAGTTTTACCATAAAAGTCGAGATCATCGGAATATTTTAAAACCCATATTACAACCATCATATAATTTGAGCGGTGTGTACTACAGAAGTTGTGGTGGTACCTTTTTTTTGAAGAGATTCAAACCGAATAAATGAACAATACATGGGATGAGAAGATCGAAAGAGGGGAAGACTAAACGAATAATTTAAAAATTATATATGTTTTCCAATTCACCATCGAGTTAAAATTATAACATAATAGTTAAGTCAATATGATATTTTATGTGTTATGAAAATTATAATTATTTGTATACTACACGTAATAAATCATGTGTACAATATATATTATAAGTTGCTACGGCTTAAATGAAATATTAAATAAATACTGCTTGGATTATGTATAAGAGAGAATTTCCTTAGGAAGCATAGGTGAGAAGAGGGAGGACAAGTATCTTTGGTAGGAAGGATATTTTAGTCTTTTCTCAAGTGAACTATTTTCACCCTTGATTTTCAAACGACTATAACTTTCTCATACATCAATATATTTTTTAAAGTACACCGTATTAACGAGCATTTCATTCTCTTTAATTCGAGCAGCCTATTGCTATAGTTTTCTTATAAAAAATTAAGGAATTTTGAATACTCATTACGTGATTTTAAATACCCAGTACCCACTACATGATTTTGAATACTCAATACATGACTACATGATTTTTGAATACCCATTACATGATTACATATTCAACAAATCATTACATATTCATTATAAATTCATTACGTGATCACACATTTAATAAGATTTGTTATAACTAATGTTAATACAATTATTCTTATTACGTTATTACACATTCAATGATAAGAACTTGATTGTTCAAGTTTTATTGCATGATTGAATCTCTAATATACGACATTATATAGTTATGGTAGGTTGATTTGACTAATGTTTTGTATATAATTTATCTTTAATACTTGATTATACCGAAAATATTAGGTAGTCCATATGATTATTATGTATTACATGTTTTGTTCTTTTACGTAATTACGTTATCACTCAGTGAGGTTTCACATAAATACTATAATGAAATCACATAATCACGAAATGGGTATTCGAAATCACGTAGTCACGTAATAATACATAGTCAACTATTGTTACGTGATTATGTAATCGCTTAGTAGGGTTATACATAAAATACTATAATGAAATCACGTAATCACGTAATGGGTATTCAAAATCGTGTAGTCACTTACTAGGCATTCAAAAGGAAAAGAAGATTGATAGTTGGCTTAACAAATCTTTGTCCTTTGAGGGAAACCTATGCTCTCTCTCCTAAATGGCGATTTTGACTGTTCTTCTTGAATCCTATGTTTTTCTTCGTGATCTTGTGTATAACAGTCTGTGATTAGAGATTTGATCTCTATAACGAACTCGTTAGCACTAGGGATCGATTTAGAACTAGGGTTTTTTCGGTTTTCCTCTTACAATCGCCGCTCTAGTTTTTGATTCAAGAACCCTGATTTATTAAACTGGTAGTCGTTGATTGCGGTTAACTGAGTTTAATTTAGCTAGATTGATGCTCAGGTTTAATCGATTAAGGGTTCAGGTTTCAAACTAGGGTTTTTAGGATTAGGGTTTTCTGTTTTCTTGGTCTCGTTCTGGTTGCGGCTCTAGGGTTTCTTGGTTTTCTGGTGCTTGTTTCTTTGGTCTGCTGGTTCTAGAGAGAGTTGTTTTGATTTGCTGTTGTCATGAATGATCGCTCAAAGCCGTTGCAGGAGGTTGCCACTCCGGGGACGGATGAGAAGACACCACCAGTTCGTGGTATTGGGTTGAGAGTGACTAACATTGAGGGGAATAATCGGATTCCGAGGCGAGGTATGTATTCAACTAATGCTACGTCGGTTATTGATGGCTTGATTGATATATCTAAGCCGGTTGAATTGAATGCTGATCATGCATGTGGGATGGCTTATGAGTCGGTTATGGGGGCGCCCCATGCAAACCCTAATCCTGCCAAAGGTGTGACGTTCAAACCGGTTGCATCTGGGGCTGCTCATGATGTTCAAGGTTCTTTTAATGGTCAGAATAGTAGCTCTACTCCTTTGTCTTATGCGGAATCGGTTGCAGCAAGTAGTGGTCAGAAAGTTAATTTTCGTTCCTTGGAGAGCCCGGTTGTGCATGAAGGTTGTGATATCGTGCTTCCCAAAGAATCTGTCCGAACCGTGCGAGAGAAGTTATCTAATACTATTTACGGGTATTTTTTGGGGGACCGGGTTGCATTCCCGGTTGTTGATTACTTTGTTAAAGTTCAGTGGAAGAAATATGGGTTGCAGAAGTCGATGATGAATGCTAATGGATTTTTCTTTTTCAAGTTCAACGATGAACGTGGAATGTTGAATGTCCTCAAGGATGGTCCGTGGATTATTAGATCGCAACCGTTGTTTCTGAACATATGGACCCCAACGACCAAACTTGAAAAGAAAGAAGTTAAGAAGGTGCAGGTTTGGGTTAAAATTCATGAGGTTCCTATTGCGGCTTATACGGAAGATGGTCTTAGTTTGATAGCTACAAAAATCGGTGAGCCGAAGATGCTGGATTCTTTTACAACTTCTATGTGTACCGATTTGTGGGGTCGTAGTAGCTATGCTAGAGCGTTGGTGGAAATTTCGGCGGATAAGGAGTTTCGTGAAGAGATTACTATGGCGATACCTGAACCGGAAGGGGAGGGTTTTGTTAAAGAAACTATGTATGTGGAGTATGAATGGAGTCCACACCGTTGCCACACTTGTTGTGTGTTTGGTCACACGGCTGATGGGTGTCCTAAAACACCGGTGAAGGTTGTTAAGAATGATGTGCCAAATCGCAATTTTCAAAAGAACTTGCAGACGAAAAAGGGTCCGATTGTTGATCAGGATGGGTATACTGAAGTTCATGGTAAGAAGGTCGCTAGAAAAATGGGTATTCCGGTGAACAAGCAGAAAAGCAGGTTTGAATATCGGCCGGTGGCTCCAAAACCTCAGCCGAAGGGTAACAATGGGTCGTCTTCGGGGCCGATTAAACTGAATAATCCCTTTGATGTGTTAAACCAAGCTGATTCTGGAGAGGGGACTAGCAAGAAATCCTCGGGTTCGGCCTTGGAGGATTCGGATAATGAAGTGGAAGAAGTTTATAACGAAATGGATGAGTTTATGAGGCAAGGGACGTGTAAAGTTCAGAGCAAACAAGGGGCAAGCACTCCTTCTCAGGTAGTTGCTAATGATTAGTCTCGCGGTCTGGAATATAAGGGGGTTGAACCGCCCGCTTAAACAAAAGGAGGTTCGGCAAGCTGTGAAAGATTATAAGTTGAGTCTGTGTGCGATTTTAGAGTCCCATGTTAATGTTGCTAACTTGGCTAGTGTTTGTAAGTCCGTTTTTCGTTCGTGGGAGTGGACTTCGAATGGTAGATGTTGTGATAAAGGCACTAGAATAATTGTGGGTTGGAATCCGGCCGTTTTTGACGTGATGGTTTTGGCTCAGTCGGATCAGGTTATGCACCTTCAACTCGTGTTTAAATTAGATAAAAGGAGGGTCTTCTGTTCTATTGTTTATGCTGCTAATTATTATGTGACCCGGAGGGAGTTGTGGCACCAACTTTCGTTGCACAAAACTCTTGTTGCGGATAGTCCGTGGTTTATTATGGGTGATTTTAACTCGGCTCTGAATATAGAAGACAGTTCCATGGGCACTTCTTCTTGTTCAACCGGTATGAGGGAGTTCCAGGCTTGTGTTGACGATATTGAAGTGGTCGATATTAATCGGTCAGGTATTCATTTTACTTGGAATCAAAAGCCTAAGAAAGGGATTGGGTTACTTAAGAAAATTGATCGGGTGATGGGGAACACTTCTTTTCTTGCGGAATATCCGAACTCGGTGGCTGTTTTCAAGCCATATCGACTGTCGGATCATTGTCCATGTATTTTATCGTTCCCGGATGCTGTCATAGTGAAGCCGAGGTCTTTCAAGTTCGCTAATTTTCTGGTTTTCAAACCAGAATTTTTGGAGATCGTTACTAATGGTTGGGGTACTCATGTTGACGGAGTGTATCAGTTCCGAGTTGTAAAAAAACTTCGTTTGCTGAAACACCCGTTGAGGTCGTTGCTCTTTAAACAAGGAAATCTCCACAAGAAAGTAGATAACCTTAGATTGAAGTTGGATGTTATTCAGCAAAATTTGGATAAAGACCCGTCAAATGTTGCTATCCGTGCTGATGAGGCTACTATTAGCCGCGAGTTACAGGAGGCATTACTAGACGAGGAGAGGTTCCTGAAATAAAAATCTAAAGTGGACTGGTTAGCGGCTGGTGATATGAACACGAAATTCTTTCATTCTTCGTTGAAAGCCAGAAATCATCTTTCTAGAATAGAAGTTATTACGGACTCGGGTGGGGTTACGTATGAAGGTGACATGGTTTTTAAAGCGTTTGTTCAGCACTATGAGGGATTTTTCGGATCTGTAGGGGATATTTCTCTTGAACCGGCTCCAGATTTATTCCCGAAAATGTTATCTCATGATGTGGCGTTCAATATGATTCGGCAGGTAACGACGGAGGAGGTCAAGAAGGCTATGTTTTCGATTGGTAACGACAAAGCCCCTGGACCGGATGGTTATACGGCAGCCTTCTTTAAGAGTGCTTGGTCTTTAGTTGGTAATGATATTTATAACGCGATTAAGGATTTCTTTGAAACGGGTAATCTTCTCCGGGAATTGAATCATACGTTAATTGTTCTCATTCCAAAGGTCTCGACCCCTATGCTTGTTACTGATTTTCGTCCGATTGCTTGCTGTAATGTTTTTTACAAATGTATCAGTAAGATCATTGCGGACAGAATTAAAGGTGCCCTTAATGATATTGTTAGCATCAACCAATCGGCTTTTGTTCCTGGTCGGAAAATCTCAGATAACATTCTTTTAACCCAGGAATTAATGCATAATTATCATAGAGATGCGGGTCCCCCGAGATGTGCGTTTAAAGTCGATATTCAGAAAGCTTACGATACTGTGGATTGGGGGTTTTTGAGAAAAGTGCTGATTGGGTTTGGCTTTAACATCAAAATGGTGGAGTGGATTATGGTATGTGTCTCTACTACATCGTTTTCGGTTTGTGTCAATGGCTCAGTGCATGGGTTTTTCAAAGGGAAACGGGGGTTGAGGCAGGGTGATCCAATGTCCCCGTATTTATTTACGTTGGTTATGGAGGTCTTAACGAGTATTCTGCAACATTCGGTACAAATTGATTCCTCTTTCAGGTTCCACAATAGGTGTGAAAGACAGCGAATTATAAATCTTTGCTTTGCAGATGACTTGTTTTTATTCGCTAGAGGGGAAGTTAGTTCGGCTAATTGCATTATGTCCTCACTCTCGAAATTCACTAAGATGTCGGGGTTGGTCCCTAGCAATCAGAAAAGCACGGTTTTCTTCTGCAATGTGAAAAATCATACTAAGCAAGCTATTCTGAATATCATGCCTTTTAAGGAAGGAAAGTTGCCTGTCAGGTACTTGGGGGTCCCTTTGATTTCGGCTAGGCTTGGGTACAATGAATGTCGAGTTCTAGTGGAGAGGTTGGAAAAGCGTATCATGCATTGGAGAAATAAGCTGTTATCCTTCGCAGGAAGACTTCAGCTTATTAATTCTGTCCTATCTTCTATGCATATCTACTGGGCCTCAGTGTTTATTTTGCCGGTTCGGATAATCAAGGAGCTTGAAGCTAAGATGAGAAATTTTCTTTGGTCTCAAGATTCTGCGTTTAATAAAGGTAAATCGAAAGTCTCTTGGAAATTGGTTTGTACGCCAAAATATGAGGGGGGCTTGGGTATTAGACGTGTGGGGGATATGAATAAAGCGTTGATGTCATCTCATATTTGGAGCATTGTTTCTAAACGGGACTCCTTGTGGGTTGATTGGGTGCACTCGTATCGGTTAAAGGGCAAGAGTTTTTGGGTATGTAAAACGCCCGCTAGTAGTTGTTGGTCGTGGAGGAAGATATCTCAGTTAGGGCCGCTGGTTAGAAATCATTTTTGGTCGGAGATTGGTAATGGTGCCTCTACTTCAGCGTGGTATGATACTTGGTCCGAGTTGGGGCCTTTGGCCGATTTTCTTTCGCCTAGAGTCATTACAGATGCTGATTTTAGGTTGGAGGATTCGGTGGCCGATGTGCATTCGAATGGCGGTTGGAGTTGGCCTATAGCGTGGAGGGATTTGTTCCCTGTGCTGATTCAGATTGATCAAGTAATTTTGGATCCGATGAAAAATGATAGGCTTTTATGGAAGGATGGGAATGATCTCAATGGGTTTTCGACGTCTGGGGCTTGGCATTCGTTGCGCCATAGGGAACCGGATGTCGATTGGTGCAAAATTGTGTGGTTCGCTCAGTGTATTCCGAGGCACGCATTCATGATGTGGCTGATTATGAAGAGTAAGCTCCTTACACAAGATAAAATTCTGCAATGGGATTTGTCTAGAAGGAAAAACATGAATATGATGTGTTGCTTAATGTGTTTTGAGAACTTTGATTCCCACCCACATTTGTTCTTTGAATGCAAGTATTCTACACAGGTGTGGACGCTAATCCGGGATAGGGGGGGTATGAACTCGGTCAGTCCGAAATGGTCAGAAGTTGTTCAATGGCTTAGTGCTCGTAGTCATCAGAAACGGGCGGATATTTATGTGGCTAAGCTCCTCGTTGCGGCTACTGCTTATAACATTTGGCAAAAGAGGAATGCTCGGTTGTTTAAAAATCAACTCAGACCACCTGAGACGGTTAGTGATGTTATTATCAAAACAGTGCGATACAAGTTGATGGGAGCTAAGTTGAAGGATACCGTGAGGGTGCGAAAGATTCTTGAAGAATGGGAGATCTATGCGGATGACAAAGGCGACGATGGAGGCTGATTAGTTGTGTTTGGTTATTTGTTTCTAGATTGTAGTCTAGTGGTCGTTTCCTTTTCTTGGTTGTTTTGTTGTGGTTTGGTTTTGGTTTGACTTTCATGGGGTGTGTCTCATGATTGAACTAGTGTAGACTCTCTACACTACTTGTGCTTTTTTGGTTGTGAATATATAGAATCACCGGGGTAACCCTTTACCCAAAAATAATGGGTATTCAAAATCATGCAAATTGTTTTTAAGAAAAGTAAAACAATAAGCTTCTCAAATTAAGAAGAACGAAATGCTCGTTAATATGGTGTAATTTTTATAAAAAAATATTAACGTACGAAAAAATGCCATTTGAAAATCAACGAGAAAGTGGGTTTATGAGTCAACAATATTAGATTTTCCAGTTTTTCCCTTTGCCCACTTGTTTCCCTTGTTTTAGTTATGTGAATTATAATAATTTAGAAATATTCTAATATATTTGATGGAAATCATTTCAATTTCAATCACGTTCATCTAATCTAATCTAACTTATAGTAAAAGATTCCAATTAATGTCGGGTTAAACCCTAACATCACCCCGATTTACTCTAAGGCACGTGATTTACCTCTTTAATAATGGAGATCAATTAGTTGGGACATCCAATTGTAACGTACACACAAAAATAACATACATATGAACGAGAAACTAGATAGTCTAAACTGTTAAAATTGACTTGAGACTCTTTTTGTTTGAAAAAGTAAAGTTTCGTTGAGCTTTTGTCCTAATTAGTAACACCAAAGAGCATGTAGTTTAATGGTATCAAGTTTCATTGTAAGCAAACAATGTAATTTGGTAGTAGTTATATGGGTGTGTGAGTTTGTCGTTCAAAAAAATATTAGTGACATCTAATTTTGGTTTAATCAGATTAATTTAAACTGTAGTCTACTAGATTTTGGTTCTTAAAAGATGAATTTGTATTATTCTAAGCTACTTACGATCCAAATAAGACTTACTAAATTATAAGGGGAAAGTGAATACACACTACTAGAAAAGTGGATATTTTCAATGCCCTATTCTGTCACAAATGCGTTGCAAATTCAGATTTGCAACAGAATCTTGATGTTGGAAAAAGCCCTGTTGAAAACTATTTATTACGCATTTACTACGCAATTTTCAACCCAATTCTAACGAAAATATAGTGTTGGAAATTTGTAATGCATTTTCTATGCCATCACGTTGTTTTTTTAGTAAATTTTGTGACACATTTGTAACGGATTATTTAAAAAATTGCAACGCATTTGTAACGGATTTTTTTTTTTAAAAGTACTAACGCAATTGTGACTAAATATTGAAAAATAAAAAAAAAACTGAAAATCCAGTTTCTTTTGCCAAAAAATTGCAGAAAATCACAAAAAAATTGCAAATTTATCCATTCTTTATCCCATATCTGCATAAGATTGCTCTTACAAAAAGGTTCTTTATCCCACAAAATTTGACTAATTCACACATGAATCTACCTAAGCTAAATCTATAAAAGGCATAGCTTCAGAATACATAAAGGGCTTTATTGACTTTTCCTTTCTCCGATGTTGTCTGCAGAATTACATGAGTTGTATCAAGTTCTATGGGCTCCGGTTGCATCTTTGTATTACCTGCATATCATGTGGTAAATGAAAATCATCCGTATCTGGTAAATGAAATTTATCAAATTTAAAGAATCTTACCTGCATTTCAGGCTTGAAACCTCCGTACAAGGAACTATTATGGCATCTTGAAACAGTTGCATAGGGCTGTATAATAGAAAAATCTTCAGAATATGATGAATCTGATATGATGAAAAAAGAGCAAAATGTGAATATAATTCCTTTGAAGTTTTGCCAACTTCATAGTGTAAACATAAATTGTCGAAGGTTAATGTAGCAAATGAGCGAATCTTACAACTCTTTTCACCGACACGTCCACCTACTTCCCAATTAAACCGGGTATACATGTGATGATTATCATGGTTTCACGAGTGTCACATGCTTCTTGCGCCTTGGCCAGACGCGCAATCCACATACTAGTTTCGTGTCTTCATGTAATCATCACCTTATGCCTAGAGAAGTGTGTTTCAGTTCGTGCAACATCTTGAGTAATCCTACTAAGAGAACATCATTGTCTTTCGTTTAACATTCACCATCCCTCGAGAGATTTTCCCAACACCGGTACCCACATATATTGAAATTATGTTCCTTGGGTCCATCTATCTAATTGCATGCTTTAGTGTCTATTCTATATCACATCCTCGGATCATCCTCCTCATTCCTTTAAGCTTTCCTTTAATATACAAGATCATTGGTTTCTATATATGAATAAATAAACATATACATACTTCTACTTAGCTTTACCTTCGGGTCTTGATCGAGTCTTTCATTGTACGGGTCCTTTGTCACAAGAGCACATGGGTTTGAGTTCAAGTACCTTCCTCCTTGTACTTGGTTTCCCTCAAACCAGGGCTCTTGTTGGTGCACGTATGTCTAAAGCCTGCGTCTTAGTCTTAGTCAAGCTTGTATAGGGCCTAAGGGTCAGAAATGCTAATTATGTATAGTATAGGGGGCTGTTTGTAAAAGTTGGAATGTAATGTTCTGATTTCGCTCCTAAGGACATTATGTCATTTGGAGCGAAATCACAAAGTTCTGATTTCGCCCGAAATGACACTATGTCATTAGGAGCGAAATCAGACCCCTATATATAGTGGTTTGTGTTTTCTCATTTTGTATCTGAATGTTGACCGTGTAGCCGAACTGCTGCCGAATTTTTATGAGAAAGTTTAATGAGAAAACGTGTTTAAAGTAATCAACATTCTATTTCTACTCCATTCTACTTTGATTCAAGCTGTTTGTGTATTTCCGCTGCATAAACAGTTGTGTTCTAGCTCTGATTGACTCAATCGATCGTCAATAACGATCCTACAATTGGTATCAGAGCCAGTTATGAGCTAGAATACCAGAATCAAAGCTTTTTTACTACACCTTTTGAGTTTCTGGACATTGCCACGGACAAAATGGACTGAAATTTGGACATATTGTGTAAACTTGACAATTAACAAACCCTTGAGAGTTTCAGATTAAAATACGGCTTAAAATTGGTAAGAAAATGTCTCGAAACCTGATTTCGCTCGAGGGTGTTTTCGGTTAATTTCGCTCCAAAGGTTCTGATTTCGCTCGAGCAGTAGAAGCGGAATCAGTGATTCCGCTCGTGAATTCTGATTTCGCTCGAGATTCAATCACTGATTTCGCTCCAAAGGTGGTTCCGCTCGGAATTACCTGTTGATATCGCTCCAAAACTTAAAATTGTTGATTTCGTTCTAAAATTCAGTCTATGTGTAAAAACATGGTTTGAGCGTTAAGTCCGTTTCGTTCGTGATATCGTGTTGGGAATTCAGTCTGTGTAGAAAGCTTTTAGGAAAAAGTAACCTGTTTGTCAAAAAGTTAATTTTTTTTTTCAGAACTTGTCACATAAAATGGAAAATCAAGATTTTTACAATCTTTTTACGGGTAGCGGCATGACGGCAACACAAAGTCCGGCAAGCATTGTTCAAAATGTCAACATGGAGAACGAGTTAGGAACAATGCAAAAACCGCCAAAGCTTATGAACTTGGATGAGTATGCCAGATGGTCGGGTCGTTTCAAGAATTGGGTTCAAGCCAACCATTTTGAGTGTTGGATGAAGATAGAGAAAAAATATGTTCCACCTGTTGATGGAATGGGCTTACAGAAAGGCATTGGGAGTTTGACTGAGACTGAACAGAATGATTTTAAGGTGGAGAAGAAGATGGTCAGTATTCTCCAACAAGCCATAAAAGAAGATATTCTTGTGCTGTTACAACATGATGACGACTCACAATCAATGTGGCAAGCATTAAAGTTGAAGTTCCAAGGCAGCGTATCTATGATCAAAAGCAAGAAAGCCCTAATCAAGAAAGAGTTCGACATCTTTACTGGAATGAAGGGTGAAACGACGAAGCAGTTGATTGAACGTTATTGCCATCTTGTGGTAGAAATGAAAAGATTGGATATTACAAATACAGACGAGGAATGGATCAACAAGTTGTCCGACACATTACCTTATGATGAATGGGGCACATACTTAATGATGTTGAAAAACAACTCGGATTTCATGAATTTAAATCTCAGCGCATTCATTGAAAAGATAGAAGCCCATGAATTGGAATTGTTGAAGATCAGGAAGATGAATTCAGCAAGTGTACAACAAGATGTATCTTTGTATTATAAAGGGGGCACATCTGTTACAACAAATCAGAATCCAAAGATACAAATGGGTTTCAGTGCTCATACAAATTCGAGTGTTTCTTCAAATACTCCACAATCAAACAAGTCTTCACCGTTTGCGAACTATGATCCAAACTTCAAAGCTCAAGAGCAGCCTTCACCTCAAAGCTCCACTAGTTCCAACAATCAGGCTTACGTTTCTGGGGTGCAGTGTAACATCGCAATGAATATTAAGAATGGAAATGAAATTACTGAAACAGCCGCGAAACAACACATTGCTTTACTGGCTTCCGTTTTAGAGGCGTATGAAGGTTTAGTTGCAGGCAGGATCGGTAATCCCGATATGACAAAAGAGGATTACGACCAGATCGACCCCGAGGAGCTTGAATTGAAGGGCACAATGCTTTATGGAGATCACAGGCCGGAACAGTCTCTCAGGTCCTGATCAGAAGTTAGTGTTCGACAAATCAAAAGTTACGTGCTTCAAGTGTAAAGAACGTGGCCATTTCAAGAGAGAATGCCCTAACCGTGAAGTGAACAACCATCAGAACCCGTTCACAAATGATTATTACAGGCAGGCAACAACCTGCTGTTCAGAGGCCGCAGATCGAGAACAAACCGGAGAAGGCTCTTATCGTGAATCAAGACGATGAAAAAGTAGCTGAAGGTTTCAGCTGGGATAAATATATCCCCGGAAGTAATGGGCATGCCATGATGGCAGAAATAGTTGAAGTACCTGAGATGGTGACTGAACCAGAAATAGTTGTTGAAGAGGTTCCTGTAAAGAATGTGGTTGACATTGAAGAAATCGTTGCAGAAGTTTACTATTACCAGTCAGAACAGGAGGTATTGGCAAGTTCTATGAAATCAATAATGCCTCCTAAAGTGTTAGAATCTTTTGCAGGTTATCTCAAAGAACCGACGACTGGATCGTGCCCAAGATACGAAGAAAAGAAAGAAGTTGTCGAGGAATTGATAGACGTGATGAAAGAGCTGACTGGAGAGACATTGAAAGACATCGCTGACAAAGCTCTCATGGGAAAGCTAAAAGAGGTAGACTCAGAACTCGAGAAGTCAGAGTCTGTCAGTACCGTGTCGGTCAAACAGGAGTCTGATCAGAAATCTGGAGTTCAGGAGGTCAAAGTGTCTGAGTCTGAATTGAGAAATGTCGGTAAACAAGATGTGAAAACTGTGTGTGATGAACAAGTTGTTGTTGAGAAAGTTGTTTCAATCCCTGAAACACCATGCCAGAAGTGTTTACAACCGTGCATGGAGTGTCTTAAGAAAGACACTAAGTATCAGGAATTGAAACATCATGCAGATATGCTAAAATTTGACCTTGGACAAGTCAAAGAGGCTTATGATACTCTTGCCAGGTCAATTAATATGATCCAAAAAGAGAGCGTTGAAAATGACAAAGCAACAAAATTGGCTAAAGCAACACTTTTTGATAAACAAGTTGAGGTTAACTTTCATCTTGACACGATCGCTTCACTAAAGAAAGAGCTTGAATTAGCTAAAATTGAAAATGAGAGGATTGATAAAAAATTGATGAGTTATGTGGCTTCATCTTATTGAAGCCACATGCTGCACCAGTCTTTAAGAGCGTTCCACCCCCAATGTGGAATCATTAGACGCAAAAATATCCAGATGGGGTGGTAGGTGCTTTGAATCTCAAGTTGAGATCGATTGAGGATGATATGCCTGAAAGTATTGATGTTACATTCTCTACATTAGACACCGACAACAAATCACAGGTTATCAAAAATGTTGTCGATCAGATGTTAGATGAAGAAAGTGTTAACTCTGAGAAGTCTCAATCTGAGAAATCTGGTACCGAGTCTGAAGATGAGGGTAATTTCTTGGATCGATTCATACCGAAATCGGACAAGAGTGCGAATGATGATCCGATTATGGTGGTATACACTATGATTGGAACAGACAAACTTTACTCCGATTTCGAGTATCCTCTTCAGAACGTGAAGATTGAGAATGTTGAAAAGGTGTTTAAGTTGGTTGAAATGAACATTGATGAGGTTAATAACAAAGAATTCTTTTCAAAACCTAAAAAATCTTTTGTTACATCACGTCCTACCAGTTCGGGAAAGAAAGAGTGGGAAGGTAAGGGTAATAACAAGAAAAACAATCTTAAAAACAAAGGGATCGGTTTTGAGAAAAAGATGGTTAAGCAGGTAGTTAAGCCGAAAGAGAAAATGAATGATATTTTTGTCGCTGGTCCGAGTGTAGATGATGAAAAGGACTACATCTTTAGTCAAAAGGCCGTGGAGAAAAAGTTGAAAGAGGAGACAGTGAAATCAACTTTTGTTGAATATGACAAAAGAGTCTGTTATCGCTGTAATGAAATCGGGCACATGGCAAAACAGTGCAAAAAAGTGTTTGGGAAACCTGTTTTTAAAAAACCAATTGTTCAAAAACCAAGTGTTCAAAAACAAACTGTTCAAAAACCAAGTGTTCAAAAACCAATCGTTCAAAAACCTCGACCAAAATCACCGATTGATACAAAAGGTAAAAAACAAATGGTTTCTCCGATTCGCATTTTAAAGAGAGGTGAATCTTTGAAGTCGGAGGATAAGCCGAAATCGATCTTCGAGGTTGGCGAATCTTCCAAGTCTCGCAAGACTTCAAAAATTTACCCTAAAACAAAAACTTTTGAAAACCAATCTTGGGTTGCCAAGTCGAAACCATCTGTCGAGGTCAAAAAGATGGAGAATGCTTTAAAAATGGAAACAAAGGTTTTAAAAGATGATGTTGTAGAATTTGAAGTTGAACTTGACAAATTTCTTGCTGAGTTTCCCCCGGTTAACAACAAAGTAAAACCAGTTGTGAAAGATGATGTTCCTAATGTCACATTTAACTTTCCTAAAACAGATGAGAAGTGTGATTTAGTGTTTGGCAGTGTTTCTGAAGTCAAGAAATCATGGGCGTCATTGTTTGAATAAGTTGATTTGATGTTTGCAGGGGCTGCCCAAGTCTATCCTTTCAAAGTGGATCATGGACAGTGGTGCATCGAGACATATGACCGGGACGCTAGCTCTTCTTTATGATGTCAAATCAATAAATGGAAGTTATGTGGGCTTTGCCGGAAATCAAGGCGGGAGAATTGTTGGACAGGGAACGTTGTCGAATGGTGTTATCTCATTCGAGAAAGTGAATTATATCGTAGAGTTGGAAAATAATTTACTTAGCATTTCGCAAATTTGTGATAAAGCTTTCAGTGTACCTTTCACAAAAACAGAGTGTGTGGTTTTAAAACCGGGGTTTAAAATCCCTGATGAGATGGTGTTGTTGCGCGCTCCGCGGGAGAATGACCTTTATATTCTTGATATGAGCGTCGCAACACCAACAACTCATCAAAAGCAATGTTTTGTGACAAAATCAAAAGCAACCAAAAAAGAAACGATTATGTGGCATCGAAAGATGGGCCACATTCATGTTCGTAAAATGAATTTTCTTGTACATAATGATTTGGTAGAAGGTGTAAATCTAAAGAATTTTCACTTGTCTAATGATTGTTGTTTAGGTAAAAAATCAGATGAGGATAATGCAACCAAACTCTTTGTTACGGGGTATGATGCTTGAATTGATGAATAGCAATGAGGATCACTTAGAAGTAAATTGCACAAGTGACACAAAGATTTATACGAGGAAAAAGCCCTTGATCAATGAATGATCTCCGGCACAAAAAACCTCGGGTGATGGAAACTACCGATCACCAACTTCAAATTAACCAACAAATGTTTACAACTTCGGATAGTAACGAGCTAGGTACAAGGATCACTATGGTGTAACGTGCAAGAAAGTGTGAAAATTGTTAAGTGTTTTGCTGTATGCTTGAGAGTGCAGTTGTACGAGTGTGTGTAGCCAAAATTAGCCAAGTGTTCTAAAAGCTAGCTCGTTACCCCTTTAAAAATAGAAGTTAACTAGCCTAACAAACTATCTGAAATTCGTGCCATGCTCCCACGTTCTCCACAACGTCCATTTCCAGTCAAACGTGTGCGAAATAGCTGTGGAATATTCCTTAGTAACGTTGCCAAGACCAGGTCCAACTTGTTACTCCTGCAAAACAATACGAAATTCAAAGAGAACAATCGTTAGTATAAGGATCCTTAGGGTGATCCATGATCCTGATCCTGAAACACTTCTGAGGATCACTATCTGTCACAGAAGTAAGGATCACTAATAGGATAACAAGTGAGGATCACGGGCTATTAGAAAATCCTCCCGTAACAATTGCCCCCAAAATATAAGGAGTAATTTGTAAAATGAGCGAGTTATATTTTACTGATCTTATCCGCAACTAACTAACGGATATATAGCCGTTGTAATCGAACTATCCGTTGCAATTCTGACGTCACAGAAGTGACAACCCTGCACGATCATGATTATAAATAGGAGATAGAGATAGGATCAATTAGCATTTAAATTTCAGAGATACTCCCTTTATAATCTCATCTGAAGATCAAACAGGTATTCTCCCTTCATCTTCTTCCTTCTCTTACTCTGTTTTATTTCTTTTCCCATCATCTTGTTGACAATGATGCTCCGGAGCTCTCCTGCTAAGGATCACCAGAAAGACAACCCTTTCAAAAGTCAAGGAATCATTACAGATTCCGCAAAGGAACGCTGCTATTTCACCGATCCTCAGATCGATAGGATCCGCTATTGCTTTCCTGCAGACATCGTATTTAAATCCTTCGATCCCACTGCCCTGAGCGATCACGTCTCTGAATCATGGGTTGCCTTCCCTGTTACTCCGTTCACCATAGGATACACCTATCCTTTCCCGACCTTTACCCAGTCCTTCTTCTCCCTAACTGGCATCTCGTATATCCAAGCCATGCCAATGATCTGGAGGGTTTTGTATACCCTTGAAAGGATCATTGAGCAGGAGGGGATAGACCTAGGAATGTCAGAGCTGGGCGAGATGTATGATCTCACTACCTTTGGTTCCCACCGGTATTTGTTCAAACGAAAGCCTGGTGAAGAACACCCAATCTTCAAGGCCACCAAGAACGACACTAATTGGAAACGGCGTTTCTTTTTTGTCAGAAGAGATACCATCCCCAATGGAAAAGATCTACCAAGAAAATGGGCCACCCATGGTAGGATAGAGATCCTGAGAAGGATCACCAAATAGTCTCCTTTTGTTTGAGAATCACTAACACCCTTTTGTTCTTTGTTATGCAGCTATTACCGTCTCACACCTCAGACTGTCTCTTGCTGCCAAAGAGAGGCTTGCTGCCTTTAGAAGACTCAATCCTGAAATCAGATCATTCAAGACAACCACCCAGGATTCACAAGATGTATCCTCAGGTTCTGTCACGATGTCAAATAAGTATCTTGTTTAAAAATTCAAATAAACAGTTAAATATAAGTAGGATAAAGATACTTATCTTGTTTTGATTGTGCAGGTGCTGGAAAATCCTCAAAGTCCGCCTCAAAGTTCAGCGTCACTGATCTTGCTAATGTCAGATCCTCCAAGAAGAAAACTCCTGCCAGCCCAACTGCTTCAATCCCCAAGGCACCCCTCAAAGGAAGGGGGGGGGGGGAAGAAGAGAAAAGCCTCCGAAGCTGAGGATCTGCAAGGTCTGCCCTTGATCCGCCAACAATTCCTTGACTACTTCAATGAGGTAAGGATCACTGTCCCTGCTTGTATATTCTGCTTGTTTGAGGATCATCTGGTCTTGAACTATCCTTTATCCTCTTTGCAGAAATTCACTGAGATTGAGGATTATGTTGGCCACGTTGAGGATCAGGATAGGAAGATTGCTAACCTCCAACAGGTTGCACTGCTAAAGGATCTCAAAATTGCCGACCTCCAGAAGGATCTCCAGAATGCCAAAAACGAGACGGCTAAGGTGTTGATCAATGCTGGCTATGAAAAGCATGAGATCACCGAGGATGCCAAAGTCTCTGCCGCCATAGCGATGTACAAGACCAAACTGCAGATGGCCTTGGAAGCTCAGGATCCTGACTTTGACAGGAGCACCTGGGATGTGGAAGGCTGGAAGGCAAGGCTGGCTGAGCTGGACGATGAAGAGGAGGCTAAAGAGATCCTGACGATTGAGGCTGGAAGCAGTGGCAAGGATCAAGGTGGTGAAGCAAGTGGAGCCGGAGGTGGTGATGCAGCGAAGGTTTAGGCTGCGTGATTGGGCGATGATGGAAACTTCTAGACATAGCCGGAGCCCAATTTTTTATTTGATGGTTGTTTTTGTTGAACAGTTGTTGGTTTGTACTTTGAACAATAGCTTTAGGTTTAAGGATCCAGGATCCTTCAGACAATAGGCAGGATTGCAAATGGTGGAGGGATCCTCTGTTTGGGGGATGAAGCCATTATGATCCTGCCGCCTTTTAATTACCTGCATGCTAAGACCGCATAAACAATGGACACCCGTTGCCAACCCATGTGGATGGGCCACGTTTTGCTGGTAGAAACGTGGGTTGGCAACCTTGACAACTTTTGGTGGTTTAACGTTTGTTAATAAAATAACTTTAATCTTTTTTGGCTTATCTTGTGTTGTTATCCTTGTTTGTCTATTTTAATTTTCAATTGCTTTAATATACACTTGTCTAAATAAGAAATCTTGAATAAATTAGATTGAAAATACTTAGGATATGATCTAGGATCAAATATCCTATAGTTGAAAAATCCCAAAAAGTAGTATATTTTAAGGATCATAAGTTCAGTTCTCAAATTACAAGGGTTATTCAAATAAACAATGAACAAAATTAAAATAGTTAAGGATCATACCTGAGGATCCAAGTTAGGATCCTAACCCTTAATTCCATAACTAGGATAACTATAAGGCAAACCTTAGAGAGAAGTAAGGATCAAGGATCCTTAGTTGTTTGACTTCAAAGACCTGAAATAGAGCATAACTTGGGACTAAGCCAATATAAGATAAAAGTTAGCAACTGGGGACAAGCCCAAGGATAACTGGGGACAAGCCCAAGGATAACTAGGGACAAGCCCAGGATAACTGGGGACAAGCCCAAGGATAACTGGGGACAAGCCCAAGGATCGTTTGTAAACTGGAGTATGGCCCTAACTGGCGACTATCCAAACTTAGTGACATGAAAATGCCAAAACCTTAGCTTACGTGAAAACGTTAGAAACCTTAGGAACGGATGTATGGTACGTCTACCATTATACGTAGGATCCTAGGTATAGCCAGTACAATGGAATTATCAGCCCCTAAAGCGAGTACTGGTCCCATTGCCATGAACTATACCAGGATCATCATGCGCTACAGGTGGAACTGGGGTCAAGCCCAAATAACTGGGGTCAACCCAAGGAACTGATTGCTTCTGTGGATAATCAACATTTTGCTAAGGATACCTGAACTTTCAAAACTCAGAATCACGTGAGAGATGGATAAAGGACACATGATCCTTATCCTTATATGAGAAAATAAGGAAATGAAATAGTTTGAGATTAGGATATTACCAAAGTAAGGATCGTCTGTGCTTTAAGGATCCTTCAAGGATACCCATAATGTAAGGATCATCTGTTCTATGAGGATCCTGCTCACATGAAATATTTCTTCAAATGGACAGCATTCTAGGCTCTTGGTAGCAAATCACCTTCCATAGTCAGCAATCGATATGCCCCCTTTCCTGCCTCAGCTTCAATCAAGTAAGGGCCTTCCCATTTTGGTGCCAATTTTCCATCAGCAGGATTGGTGGTATTCTGAAATGCTTTCCTTAACACCATATCACCAATTTGAAACTTCCTGATCCTGACATTTTTGTTGTAAATACCAGCCATTCTTTGTTGATAACTGGCCATCCTTATCCTAGCCATATCCCTGATTTCTTCAATAGTATCCAGGTCTTGAACCAAGTTCTCATCATTTTCCTCAGGATCACGGATACTTGTTCTAGCAGTTGGAACCACCATTTCTGTAGGGATCACTGATTCTGCCCCAAATACCAAAGAGAATGGAGTCTGGCCTGTAGCATTCTTGGGGGTTGTCCTATCAGCCCAAAGCACATAAGGTAGTTCTTCTGCCCATTTCCCTTTTTTAGATCCAAGCTTCTTCTTCAAATTGTTGATAATGATCTTGTTGGATGATTCTGCCTGACCATTAGCTTGTGGGTGGACTGGTGTTGATGTTATCATCTTAATCCCCCAGCTGTCACAAAAGTTAGTAGTTCTGCCCCCAATAAATTGGGAACCATTATCACATATAATCTCAGAAGGAATACCAAATCTAGTTATAATATTTCTTTTAATGAAGGATATAACTTCCTTTTCTCTGACTTGGGCAAAAGCTTCAGCCTCTATCCACTTGGAGAAGTAATCAGTCATAGCAAGCATGAACACTTTTCCACCAGGTGCCTTAGGGAGTTTACCAACTATATCCATACCCCATCTCATAAATGGCCAAGAGGAGGATATAGGATGCAAAAATTCAGCTGGTTGGTGGAGGATATTGCTGTGTCTCTGACAAGGATCACACTTCTTAGCATACTCCACGGCAGCTCTTTTCATAGTTGGCCAATAGTATCCTGTCCTCAGGATCCTTGAGAATAATGCCCTGCCCCCAGTGTGGTTTCCACAATCTCCTTCATGGAAGTCTTTTAAAACTTCTTGGATTTCAGGATCCTCAATGCATCTTAAATATGGTCCTGCAAGAGATCGCTTATACAACATATTATTTAAAATTGTGAATTGAGATACCTTAAATTTGAAAGCCCTAGGGTTTTCTCCTGTAGGAATCTCTCCGTGTTGTAAGTATCTCATGATTGGGAGGATCCATGATCCTGAACGAGATTGAGTATCCTCACTAGGGATAATTGCAGAATCCTCTCCTATTTCCATGGCCACATGATCCTCGATGGCGGGAGCCAGGATATGGATAATGGGGATACTTATATCCTCCGGGATCTTCAAAGATGATCCTAGATTAGCCAATGCATCAGCTTCTGTATTTTCCTCCCTTGGTACCTGTGTCAAACTAAAGGAAACAAAAGAGAGTGCCAATTCTTTGACTATCTCCAAATATTTGGTTAGCTTCTCACCTTTAACAGCATAGGATCCATTAAAGTGATTAGTGATTAACAACGAATCTACATGTACCTCAAGATACCAGATCCCCATATGCTTAGCAATTTGCAAACCAGCTATCAAGGCTTCATACTCAGCCTCATTGTTAGTGGTTTGGAACTCACAAGCTATAGAGTGGGGTATTATGTCCCCCTGTGGCAATTTTAGTAGTATTCCAAGCCTTGTGCCTTTGACATTTGAGGATCCATCAGTATAGAGTATCCAAGGATCCTTGGTCTCCTCTAGCTGCTGGACTTCTAACTCAGCTTCCTTTTGTAAATCACTACTGAAATCAGCCACAAAGTCTGCTAATGCTTGGGATTTGATGGCTGTCCTAGGCTCATATCTTATATCATATGCACTAAGCTTCACTGCCCACTTAGCCATCCTTCCTAACATCTCAGGTTTCCTGAGGACATTCTTAATTGGAAAATTAGTTTTAACAATAATGACATGAGTTTCAAAATAATGTCTCAATTTAGTAGATGCCATAATTAAAGCAAGGATAAGCTTTTCAAGGTGTGAATACCTGGATTCGGCATCAAGTAAACTCTTACTTACATAATAGACATGATGTTGTGTACCTTCGTGATCCTTAACAAGGACTGCACTTACTGCTTTTAAGGATACTGCAAGATATAAGGATAGCACATCTCCTTTTTCTGGTTTCATCAAGGCCGGGGCTGAGGATAGGTAATCCTTGAGAGCTCTTAAGGCACTTTCATGCTTCTCAGTCCACTCAAATTTCTTGTTCTTCCTTAGGATATCATAGAATTCCTTGCACTTCTCTGAGGATTTGGATATAAATCTGTTCAAAGCTGCAATCCTGCCTGTTAGCCTCTGGACATCCTTAGCATTGGCAGGAGATTTGATATTCACTAAGGCTTTGATTTGTTCTGGACTAGCTTCAATGCCTCTCTTGGTCACCATGTATCCTAAGAATTTACCTGCTTTAACACCAAAGTGACATTTTGAAGGATTAAGTTTCATGTTATATTTGTTAAGGATATCGAATGCTTCCTCCAAGTCCCTTAGGTGATCCTCAGCCTTTCTGGATTTTACCACCATATCATCTATGTAGACCTCCATAGTTTGTCCAATCTGATCCTTGAACATCATATTCACCAGCCTTTGATAAGTTGCACCTGCATTCCTTAGTCCAAATGGCATAGCAATATAACAATATATACTGGTTGGAGTCATAAAGGCCGTATCCTCTTGATCAGATGGTTCCATCTGAATTTGTTGGAATCCAAATGAAGCATCCATAAAAGTCAACAGTTCATGACCTGTCGTTGCATCCACCATGGAGTCAATGTGGGGTAATGGGAAAGGATCCTTGGGACATGCCTTATTTAAATCTGTAAAATCAACACATACCCTCCACTTTCCATTTTTCTTTTGAACAACAACCACATTGGCCAACCATCTTGGATACTTGACCTCTCTAATCATACCTGCTCGGAGCAATTTCTCTACCTCTTCCTGGATAATGGCATTTCTTTCCGGTGCAAACTTCCTCCTTTTTTGATGGATTGGTTTGAATGACATGTCAATGCCAAGTTTATGAGTGATAATATCTTTAGATATACCTGTCATATCCTCATGTTTCCATGCAAAGGTAGTTTTCCTCCTTTTGAGGAAGGATATGAGGTCTTCTTTCATTTTGCCAAGGATCCCTGATCCGATATAGATTTTGGATTCAGGATCACCAGGATCCATGAAGATTTCTACTACATCCTGCTCTCTTGCCTCCAAGACATCCCTTGGAGGATACTTTGATTGCTATTGCTCCCTTGAATTCGAGGCTGGTTTCATCGATGAAGTGTAACAGTTCTTAGCTTCCTGTTGATCACTATCAATCTTCACTATTCCCCAAGGACTAGGGAGCTTCACACATTGATGGTAGGTGGATGGGACTGCCTTCATATCGTGTATCCAGGGCCTGCCAAGGATAACATTACAATAAGATAAACAGTCAATAACACAAAATTTTTGATAAGAGTGTAGGCCTTCGATGTATATTGGGAGTTTAATGTCCCCCAGAGTATTCTTAGTTTCGCCACTGAATCCCACGAGCACAGAGGATCTCGGTATGATATCTGATTCGGGGATACCCATCTTCTTTAGAACATCAAGCTGGATAATGTTCACAGAACTTCCTCCGTCTATAAGGATCCTGCGGACAAAATGGTTAGAAATGAAAAGAGTGATAACTAAACCATCGTGATGAGGATCTTGGATATCAACACGATCATCTTCATCAAAGGTTATGACTTTCCCTTCGGAGACACTGGATGTTCGGACAGGCCTGTCTCCATATCCATCTTGGTTTCCTTTGCATGACTATTAGCTGCTGAGAAGGATGTGCCACAAATGTCTGATCCTCCAGAAATAAAGTTTATTACTTGTGCATCTGCTGGAGGGGCCGGAGCTTTCTCAGGGATCCTTTCAGGATCCTGAGTCCTTGACTTCTTTCTCCCCAATAATTTTTCAAATGCCCCTTGCTCAACAAGTATCCAATTTCTTTTCTCAGTGCAATGCATTCTTCTGTGAGATGCCCAAAATCTTCATGGTATGCACACCACTTTGATTTATCTTTGGTTGCAGCTGGTCTGTCATTTTTCCTGGGCCATCTAGCTTTATCACCTAAATTATGCATCGCAAGGATTAGTTCATTGTTATCAACAGAAAAACAATATTCAGAAATTGGAGGATAATCCTCATCATCCTCTTCTTGATCAACAACATGCACGTTCTGGTTATCAGATCTGTTATAGGATCTGAACTTGTTGTTCTTGAATGAGGATCCTTGCTTCTCTTGTTTTGAGGATCCTGCTAATCTCTCCTGGATCCTCTTATCGTCCTCTAGCCGGATGAACCTGAGTGCCCGGGTTCTTACCTCATCTAGGTTCCTGCATGGTGTCATAACAAGATCCTCATAGAACAATGAATCCCTAGTAATCCCATTTTAAAGGCCTCAACAGCCGTGGCTATATCCAGGTTGGGAATGTTTAAGGATTCTTTACTAAATTTGGTAATGTAATCCCTTAATGATTCATTATGACCCTGGGTTATCCTATATAGATCACTAGTTAAACGTTCAAATTTTCTACTACAAGAAAACTGATTATTAAATAGGTTAACTAGATTAGCAAATGAGGTAATAGAGTAGGGGGGAAGACTTAGCAGCCATTTGAGAGCTGATCCAGTAAGAGTGGATCCAAATCCCTTGCACATACATGCTTCCTTTAACCTTTCTAGGATTGGATTGATCTCCATCCTCTCCCTGTATTGTGCTATGTGTTCTTCAGGATCCGTTGAACCATCATACAGCTTCATGGTTGGCACATGGAACCTTTTGGGTATCTCAGCATCACAGATTGGTGGTGCAAAACGAGATATCTTATGGCTTCCATCTTCAATCTCTGGGATAGGTTTGACCACTCCTGGAACACTTGATATCATATCCTTTAACTTTTGCAATTCTCTGGCCATGGCATGGTTGATACCTGTATCCTGCATGAATCCATGGTTAGTGGTAAGAGAATTATTAAAAGTGTTACCTCCCACCGGGTTCAAATTAGGAACACCGGATGTGAACCCATATTGTTGAGACTCTGGAATGATCGAAGGACCAGTAGAAGCAATGGTCTGCATCGGAATAAAATCTCCCTGATGGACATCTGAACTTCCTGTTTGCAAACTCCTTAAGGATCCTGGCATCTGGAAGTATCCTTGAGACTGGGATGATCCTGGAACGAAGGAGGATCCTTGAACCTGGGATGATCCTGGAACAAAGGAGGATCCTTGAACCTGGGATGATCCTGGAACAAAGGAGGATCCTTGAACCTGGGATGATCCTGGAACAAAGGAGGATCCTTGAACCTGGGATGATCCTGGAACAAAGGAGGATCCTTGAACCTGGGATGATCCTGGAACAAAGGAGGATCCTTGAACCTGGGACGATCCTGGAAACGGCCAGAACCCTTGAATCTGCTGCGCTACTGAGTATCCTCCTGAACTCGTGAAGGATCCCATATGCTGAGGATGGGATCCTGTTGGCTGGAAATATGAACCTGATGCCTGAGTCACTGTTGTTGATCCGTAGTGCACTCCTTTTGGTCCTCCCACATATTGAACGTCTGGAATCACTGAAGGCTGAGAAGTTATCGCTGGAGTATCAAAATTCAAAGATCTGGGCACCAATGGGGAATGATCCTCCGCCGATTTCTTTTGTTTCTTGAGATCTCCGATTTCTTTGAGAATCCTTTCGTTGGTCTTATCCTGCTGCTGTATATGCTCCTTCATCTGCAAAATCAAAGTAAACATGTCACTAGTAGTAGGAGTATAAGAAGCAGAAGAAGTTGGAGGTTTTGAGAAAATGGGAGTTGGTTTCTTCTCAGCCTTTTTCAGAGATCCAGCAGGTGGTGGAGGCAAAGGTGGAATGCCCTGAGATGAATTGACCGCAGACATTGCAGTAGAGGTATTCTTTGATGATGAAGCCATGTACTTGGATGCAATGAACCGGAATGAGCACAAACAGAAAAACTTCTTAGGAATGAAGCACCAATGGCCCCACGGTGGGCGCCAAACTGTTTTGGTAAAAAATCAGATGAGGATAATGCAACCAAACTCTTTGTTACGGGGTATGATGCTTGAATTGATGAATAGAAATGAGGATCACTTAGAAGTAAATTGCACAAGTGACACAAAGATTTATACGAGGAAAAAGCCCTTGATCAATGAATGATCTCCGACATAAAAAACCTCGGGTGATGGAAACTACCGATCACCAACTTCAAATTAACCAACAAATGTTTACAACTTCGGATAGTAACGAGCTAGGTACAAGGATCACTATAGTGTAACGTGCAAGAAAGTGTGAAAATTGTTAAGTGTTTTGTTGTATGCTTGAGAGTGCAGTTGTACGAGTGTGTGTAGCCAAAATTAACCAAGTGTTCTAAAAGCTAGCTCGTTACCCCTTTAAAAATAGAAGTTAACTAGCCTAACAAACTATCCGAAATTCGTGCCATGCTCCCACGTTCTCCACAACGTCCATTTCCAGTCAAACGTGTGCGAAATAGCCGTGGAATATTCCTTAGTAACGTTGCCAAGACCAGGTCCAACTTGTTACTCCTGCAAAACAATACGAAATTCAAAGAGAACAATCGTTAGTATAAGGATCCTTAGGGTGATCCATGATCCTGATCCTGAAACACTTCTGAGGATCACTATCTGTCACAGAAGTAAGGATCACTAATAGGATAACAAGTGAGGATCACGGGCTATTAGAAAATCCTCCCCTAACAATTGTGTAGCGTGTAAAAAAGGGAAGCAGACTCGAAAGTCACACCCACCGAAGATACTTAATTCAATCAGCTTACCTCTTGAGAGATTACACATGGATCTCTTCGGGCCTGTCAACGTAAAGAGCATCAGCGGAGATTTGTACTGCTTGGTGGTGACTGATGACTTTACAAGATTCTCGTGGGTCATGTGCTTAGAAAGAAAAGATCAAACTTTTGATTCATTGATGGTGTTGTTTAAGAAGATGGAAACGGTGTATAAGCTGCCAATCTGAAGAATTCGTAGTGACAACGGAACGGAATTAAAAAACAACAAAATGTACGAGTTTTGCAATGAAAAGGGAATTCTTCATGAATTCAGTGCGCCATACACACCACAACAGAACGACATCGCTGAACGAAAGAATCAGACCCTAATAGAGACAGCTCGCACAATGTTGGCCGATTCCAAACTACCGATCTTCTTCTGGAGCGAAGTAGTATCAGCAGCCTGCTACACATTGAATCGTGTACTCACTGTTAAAAAGTACAAAAAGACATGCTTTGAGCTGTTGCACCGATACAAACCGAATCTTGAATTTCTAGAGCCTTTTGGGTCTCCGTGTACGTTTATTGATGGGAATGGAAAATTTGGTGCTAAATCAAATGAGGGTTTCTTTGTAGGTTACGCAAGCCCATTGAAGACGGTATTCGTACCGTGCCTGGGGAAAGTGATACAAGTTCAGCATGTGGATTGTCAGAAGCACACTCCGTCTCCACAACTTCCCAGATAAAGATTCCTGTTCAATTATGACAAGCTCTGGGAGTCGTTTCAACTACCGGTTCAGCCGAGTGACAAGGAACTAGCTCTTCTGTACCAGTACCAGCAATATATGTCACAGGAGCAAGTGTCTAGACCGCTAGAAGTTTCTCAACCCACCGAGGGTACTCACGATGATGAAGCCGGACCGAGTGGAACAGCTCACGAACCACCAGAGGAACCAGCTCCAACATTTGATGATTCTGACGACTCAAAGGTGGAACCCACTCCAACTTTTGACGAAGAACCAAATGATACTTCGACGGAAGCTGAGGATCAAACCTTTGATCTTGATATACTGAACTTGCAATCGGAAGTGATTGTGCCTGACACCGTTATGCCTCGGACTTTGTCTTACCATCCGTCAGAACAAATAATTGGTGACCTGCAAAGTGGTGTCAAAACCCGAGACCAAATCAATCGAGCCCTTACATGTTTTTATTCTTCTGTTGCTCATTTGCAAGAAGAATTCTCATTAAAGTGTTTTATTTCGCAGATCAAGCCCAGAACTTACAAAGAGGCATTGACTGAGGATAGTTGGGTGAATGCGATGCAGGAAGAGCTGCAACAATTTGAAAAGCTGGGTGTTTGGAGACTTGTCGATCTGCCACATAATCAAAAGTTGATTAAAACAAAGTGGGTTTTCAAGTGCAAAAGGGATGACAGAGGAGTCGTGGTGAGAAACAAAGCACGACTAGTGGTACAAGGCTTTAGTCAGCAAGAAGGCATCGACTACGATGAAGTTTACGCGCCTGTTGCTCGACTCGAGGCGATTCCGATCTTTCTGGCCTTTGCGTCATGGAAAGACTTTAAAGTGTACTAGCTGGACGTCAAATCTGCCTTCCTTTATGGAAAAATCAAAGAAGAGGTGTATGTGGGACAACCACCGGGGTTCACAGATCCACTGCACAAAAACAAGGTCTATCTGCTGGACAAAGCGCTTTACGGACTACACCAGGCCCCGAGAGCCTGGTACGAGACGCTTTCCCAATATCTGTTGGACAACGGGTTCATCAGAGGGACAGTAGATAGCCATTGTTCACAAAGGAAGTGGCAGGCCATTTGGTGATCGTGCAGATTTATGTTGACGATATCATTTTCGGTTCCACCAACGACGATCTTTGTAAAGAGTTTGAGAAAGTGATGAAGAAAAAGTTTGAGATGAGCTCGATGGGGGAGATGAAGTTCTTCCTCGGGCTGCAGGTGGAGCAGATGCCCGACGGAATCTTCATTCACCAAACGAAATACGTGAAGGACGTGCTTGACAAGTTCGACATGACTGAATGCAGTCCTGCAACAACCCCCCTTGCACAAAACCACGGGATTTGTCTAGACGAAAGTGGAGTGAAAGTGGACGAGACACTGTACCGGTAAATCATTGGATCTCTGATGTATCTCACAGCTTCCCGGCCTGACATCATGTACCCGACATGTCTCTGTGCCAGATATCAGTCGATCCCGAAGCAGTCACACTTGACGATTGTCAAACGTATCTTACGGTATTTGAAAGGCTGCCTAAGCATCGGCTTGTGGTATCCTCGCTCGGGTGACTTCTCCCTATCAGGTTTCGCCGATTCTGACTTTGGAAACTGCAAGCAGAATGCAAAGTCCACCACTGCTGGGTGTCAGTTCTTAGGAACTCGACTCGTTACCTGGCAGTGTAAGAAACAAACCGCAGTGGCGCTTTCTACGTGTGAGGCTGAATACGTTTCAGCCTCCAGCTGCTGTTCGCAGATCCTTTGGATCCAACAGCAAATGCGCGACTTCGGTTTGCAGTTCTTGGATACTCCGATATATGTGGACAATGAAGCAGCTATTAACATCACTAAAAACCCGGTTCACCATTAAAAAACGAAACATATCGAAATCTGTCACCACTTCATCCGTGATTGTCACGAGAAGAAGTTAATCCGGATTGAGCACTTGCACACCGATGATCAGAAAGCTGATTTTTATACAAAACCCTTTGATAAAAAGAGATTTTACTATCTTTTAAAATTGAACGGGATGAAAAATCTGCGATCTGGGAGGGTAGTAGAATGTGAAGCCGAGGAGGGCGGCGATCAGACGTGATCCATGTCGTGTTGTCAATTTTGTTTGTACAGTTTGTTTTCTGCTTTTCGATAAAAACAAAAACACAACAATATGTTTTTCTTTTTAGGGGGAGAAATTCGCAGAAAAATACAAAAACATGATAAAATCAGAAAAAATCCAAAAACATTAGAAAACTTGAAAAAGAGTTTGTGTATAATAGGGGAAATGATAGTACATCAGCTAGACGGACACAGTACGCTAAAGATTTGTAACGTATAAAATGCATTAAGCAGTCTCGCTAAAGATGTGCCGATTGGTTTTTGCAAAATCAGTAGATCAGTTTGGGATATAAACCTAAAATTTACTTGCTTTTACGTGGGGAACACCTCCAGGATATACGGGTAACCCCCGAAATCTCGTTTGAAAGGTCCCTTATTCTGAGATACTAGGTCTTTATGCTTAGTGATATCTGGGGTATTATCCCGGGACTTCTGCTGTATGGAAATACTGACCTAGTCCCCGGATAATGCTTTACACAATGCTTTAAACATTGCAATGTAAAAAAGATGATTAAACATAAAAATGATTAAACATTGCAAAATGTCAAATCATGTGCTGTTGTAAAAAAGATTCTCTAAAGGGAACCCACCATTAAGTCGAAGCCGTCATCTCTCTGCGTATACGGAAGTATCGACCTGAGCTCTCACGGCCCTCGCAATTCACCCCATTACAGATATCATCTAGGTATACTCACCTGTAAGACTGAATATTGGGATCTGGATACGGGAGTATATACTGAGTTGGGACACATGTAGAGGTTTAAGTCTTAAAACATTAATTCCGTATCCCGGATAGATTGAACGTTCTGTGAGAATTTAAGAGGATCAGTATATCGGCAATCTACGCGAATTGTTTAAGGCTTGGTATGAAATAATAGCTTAACGGTGCTTGTGTCTTGTCGGCAGCTGATATGATCCCCTAACACGCTCACAAAAAGATTGTGTATACAGATTTCAGTTTATCTTGTTAAAAATCCAAAAAGATTTTAGTTTTTCATCTTATATTAGACAACCGACATTGGGAATCAGACGATCAAAGCTTTGTGCAGATCATGTCTGTTTGATGAGGGTTGGGTAAGCATGAGATACTAAATTGTGATTGGTACATGTTGATTGTTTGAAAATGTGTTTGAAGGTTCAAAATGTTCGAAAGTTCATTAATTTGAACTGTTTTCAGATCTAAACGTCAGCGTACTTCATAATCTGGTCAACCAAGGTCATTAATTTGGACTTGGTGGACCAAACAGTTGACCAAGGTCATTAACTTGGACTTGGTTAACTGGGTGTGTAGGTGAACATTCAGAAAAGGTTAAAATGTTAAAATTTTGAAAATAATTCTCTGATTTCGCTCGAAAATACAACTTTCACATCAATTAGGCTGATTTTGCTTCTAATCTCACTAAAAGTTGATTTCGCTCTTGGCTGCTTAGAAGCTGATTCCGCTCGTAGCTTTCAAAGCTGATTTCGCTCGTGAGTCCAAATGGGCCATTTCGAGCGGAATCAGACCACATATAAAAGGGTGGCTGATTCCACTCCTATGTTACTTATCCTATTTCACCACAAATTTTTTCTCTCTCCAGCGACTATGAGCGAAATCCCCAAAACATCGTGTTCTAAATGAATTGTTACCCAAATTCTTGTAGATTTATTGTTATTAGTTGGTTTGCTCAACTATTAACATGGGCAAGGTAGTATTACCGTTTGATTTGTCCTATATCATGTTTTATTTGAATTGTCGGCGATGTGATGAACAAAACGTAGTTTTAGGGTCCTTAACTGTTAAATCTGAACATAAAATCAAACATATGTTGTCGGTTTAGGGTGTAGATCTTGAATTTGTGTGTTGATCATTATAGATCTGAACAAATTGAATGTTTGACGATGAGTGGGTGTTGCAGACTTAGATCTAGGGCATGTTTAGGGTTAAACTTGAAATAAACACATAACCCTTATGTCGGAATTAACAGATTAACAGGTTAATGATTTCAATTTCATGATTTGATGAGTTTTTTGAGAGTTTGCACATGATTCCGCCCCAAACTGAGTACAGTCTAATTTCGCTCCTAGGTGTATTTTCTGATTCCGCTCTTAGAGTAACTTGTGATTCCGCTTCTGAAAGCTGATGTTGTGATTTCGCTTCTAAGTGTGTCAATGTGATTTCGCTTCTAAGTAACAAACTTGATTTCGCTTCTGGTGTCATGTGATTTCGCCCCAAACATTCTTGGGTGATTTCGCCTGAAATGCTTAGTTATTTCATGTGATTTTGCTTGTGACTGTTTGTTGGTGAAATTTTTCTAAGTATTAACTCATGTTGTGTTGTTGATGATTTGCAGGGTTCAAGTGTAATTTTTGATCCACTTCACAACAGCTGTTGTGACTTGGATGTGAAGAAAAATACTGAATTGGCTAAGTTTAGCAGTATTCTGGAGTTCATGGGTCGAATACCAATTCAAAAGGATTTGACTGATCAACGTCCATTGTACAAGTCACACATTAAACGTTTCTGGAAGCATTCAACGTATGACGAAGCAAACAAAGCAATTCATTCAATTGTGAAGGTGCATAATGAAAAGAAGGAAATTATTGTTACTGAGGCACTCATTCGTGAGGTTGTGAATTTTCCGGACGATGCAGAGTCGCCAACAAAGTTTCCAGAATGGATGGTCAAGGGTTGTATGCTCAGGATAGGATATGTGGGTGCATTGAATGTTGGAAATTATTTGAAGTCAAAATTCCAGAAACCCTACAAGTTTATTATTCATTGTATATTGATGTCTCTTAGCCATACCAACGGAAGTTACGATACAATGCGCGATTATCAGATGAACATGGTCACTGCATTAGTTCTGAACAAGAAATATAATTTCTCGCACATTGTCTTTCATTATATGGTAGAGAATATTACTACAAAGAGTCGAACTTGGACTTATCCAAGGTTTGTGCAGATGCTGATCGATCATGCATATCCAGAAATTGAACGTGATTTGAAGAATGATTTATTAGTTCAGTCACACATGAGCAACGATTCTCGTAAGCAGCTTGCGAGATACCATCCAAACCATCCAGAACCAAAGACAGGTGCTGAATTCTTCGGATATATCAAACACATGAACTACGTTGATCCTGATCCAGTTAATCACCAAAAAATGGAGAAATGAAGAAGAGATGAAGGAAGCAGCCTATGCTGATGAGCTAAAAGCTCTTGTAGAGTTCAAAACCACCCGAAATGATTGGTTTGTCAAAGAAACGAGGAGGAGAGGCAGAAAGACCACCCCTAAAGTACAAGAGGGTAAGGGATCTTCATCACAACCAAAGAAGAAACAAAAGAAAGTGGCAAAGACATTGCTTGTTGATGAGCCTGAAGTTGAAGAACCGGCTGTGAATGTTGAGGAAAATCCATATGCTGGTATTGAAGAAGTGATTTTAGATATTGGTGATTTAGATGTAGAGCAAGCAGCTAGCAAAGAAGCTCAGAAAGAAAAAGTTATTGATGATATCGAAGGTGATGATGTTGATAAAGACACTACTAGCTCTTCGAGTTCTTCGGAAGATGAAGTAGATGAAGTTGAACGTTTAAGAAGAATTCAGGAAGCGATAGAGAAAGAGAAACCGTTGAGAAAGAGGAAGAGTCAAGAAAAAGAAGATGCTCCGTATGTGCCATCTCCACAGCACGTTTCTGAATCGCAATCACCTTCAAGCGGTAGAAAGAAAGCCGGGGCAAGTAAGAAGGTTGTGTCTCCAAAGATACGAAAAGTTACTCCAAAGATTTCTAAGCCAAAGATCCTCTTGAAGAAGAAACCTTCCAAAGAATCCAGGAAACCACCAACACCACCACCTGAGCCAACACCACAATCACCAATACAATCACCTCCACGACAACCAACACCTCCACAGCAACCTTCACCACCAAAACAACCAACACCACCCAGACAACTATCACCAATACATCTTTCACCACTACATCTTTCACCACCACAACAACAAACCTTACTCACATCGCAAGAAATATTCAAAACACCACCACTCACTCAACTTCAACTAACTCCTGGTTCTTCTGGGCACAAAGGTCTTCATATTCCTCCGGATACTCTTGAAGATATTGGAGATTTTGGCTTTGCAAATAATGAACAAGTAAAGAAGTTAGAAAAGAAGATGGATGATGTGTTGGATGAAAACAGAAAGTTAGCTGCTGAAAACAAAAAGGTGTCTGATCGTGAAAAGATTCTTGAAATGCACGTGAAGAGACTGGAGACTGATAACAAAGAATTACTGAAGAAGATTGACACTGATCAATCAGAGATTGATATCTTGAAAGTGCGAGTGGCTGAACTTGAAGAAGAAAAAACTCGCAGAGATGAACAGAACAAATACTTCGAGATGAAAAACAAAGAGCTTGAAGCGGCGAAAGCATTTAGAGAGAATGAGTTCTATATGTTGAACAAAGTCATTGAAAAGATGCTTGGAACGTCGATTGAACAAAGATTCGAAGAGATACAGGTTGAAGAGCTTAGGGCTAAACGCCAAGCTGAGATTGATGAACAAATGAAAGATAAGGGTAAGGGTACCGAAGGCAGTGTGACAGTTGAAGAAAGATCAATTGTTCCATCACTTGTGATTGAAAACCCTGTTCCATTATCCTCTATTTCTGGAGTCTTTGAAGAGAACGTATCTTTAGAGGATCTTGTTGGTGATGATAATGAGGATGATGAAGATGAGGATGATGATAATGAGGATGATGAAGATGAGGATGATGATGATGAGGATGACGAGGAAGATGACGATGATGAGAAAGTCTTTTCAGCTAGCAGTCATGGTTCTGATAACGACGATGACGATGCTCAAGGTGGTATGGGTTTGAAAGTAACTGAAGCTTCCACTGAAAGAACTGTTGATGATCTGATGAATGATTCTGTGAATGAAGAGACAGGGGGAGCTGAAGGAAAGGGGGAGTCTGGTGATGCTCAAAATGTTGAACATGTTGAAAAGTTAGTTTGGAGATTGGATACTTATAGGGAAGAAGGTGAACACTTTCATACATATTCATTGGAAGAGATTAAAGAAATGACGCGTATGGTGGATCCTGACTTTAAGTTTGATTTTGAGGAAGAATTAAATGCATTTGACATCAACCACCAACCAGAATACGAGTATAAGTATGTAGAGGATGCTGACATGTATGACAGGGTTGAGGTTGAGGATTGCACAGATGATGAGAGTATAAGTGAAGATACTTCTAAGTATCCTACGCTGATGAAGTTCTTTACAGAAGAGAACAGGGATGAGTTGAGAAGAAAAGTCGCTGAAATCTTAAAAGATAAAAGTTTCGAT
The DNA here is from genome assembly GCF_002127325.2 of Helianthus annuus. Lineage (NCBI taxonomy): Eukaryota > Viridiplantae > Streptophyta > Magnoliopsida > Asterales > Asteraceae > Helianthus > Helianthus annuus. The sequence continues at coordinate 50,306,704 of NC_035445.2, forward strand.
AGTACTCCAAAAGATATGCAAAAAGAAGAACGGCAGAAGTGGTTTAAAGATAGTCACGAGAGAAAATTCAAAAGGCCGTTGAAATACTATCAGAGAGATCGAAGCATTTCACTGGGTGACATCATTAGCTGGGGTTTCCTGCCTCAAGTTAATGCTTACGCGATCAGAAGGGAGTTTGGACTGCAATACTTTGAACGTCTATATGATATAATGTCATTACCATGGTGGGATGTGGAAGAGCTGTCGAAAGTAAGAACTTTAGGGTATCCCGTACGCAAGAATGATGTCGCAATGTGGGGATACATAAAGTTTGAATCGTTGAAAGATTTCCGACACTGGAAGCCGCATTACCCAAAGAGAGTGCAGAGGGTAGATCCGGTTACAGGGGTTGAAGAAACTATCCTTAATGTTAAAAAGCCGAAGACGATGAAAAATATACCAGTGCCAAAGATGGAGTAGGATTTCTATAAAGGCTTCTTGGGCTGGGTATACAGCTGCATCTCGACTGAGGCGATTATCACTTATCGAGCAGGAAGTGAGATAAGAGTTACTCATGTTTATGACCCGATGTGGTTAGTCAACTGTTCGGCCAAGGATATTGAATGTCTATTCATCAATAAGATCCATTTTCAGTCTGAAGATCGAGAACAAGCGATGCAGTTTCAACAAGTCGTATCTATTTGTTTTTAGAAAGGCATCAATTCTAAAAATAAATGGAACTCTAAATGGTGGTCGCTTGAAGAAAAGGAGAGAAAGAAAGCTGAGCGTGAATGCAAGAAGCTGGAAGCTAACAGGGGAAAATGGATGAGACAACAGGCCGAAGAGGATGAGAAAAGGAAGAAAGAGAATGACAGAGTGAGGAATTTGCTTAGGAGGAAGCCTAAGCAGCATGAAGAAACGTTCAAGTCACTCTGAAGACCCGAAGACAAGACTGAAGACTGTGGCTGTATCCAAAGGGGAGTTTGTTGGTGCACGTATGTCTAAAGCCTGCGTCTTAGTCTTAGTCAAGCTTGTATAGGGCCTAGGGGTCAGAAATGCTAATTATGTATAGTATAGGGGGCTGTTTGTAAAAGTTGGAATGTAATGTTCTGATTTCGCTCCTAATGACATTATGTCATTTGGAGCGAAATCACAAAGTTCTGATTTCGCCCGAAATGACACTATGTCATTAGGAGCGAAATCAGACCCCTATATATAGTGGTTTGTGTTTTCTCATTTTGTATCTGAATGTTGACCGTGTAGCCGAACTGCTGCCGAATTTTTCTGAGAAAGTTTAATGAGAAAACGTGTTTAAAGTAATCAGCATTCTGTTTCTACTCCATTCTACTTTGATTCAAGCTGTTTGTGTATTTCCGCTGCATAAACAGTTGTGTTCTAGCTCTGATTGACTCAATCGATCGTCAATAACGATCCTACAGCTCTGATACCAACTTTTAAACCCTAACATATTTTAATCGAAAAGACGCAACGGAAATACGAACCATAAAATTTCTATCTTTCTATATGTTCTAAGATATTTGTAAACCATTTAATATGATTATTTTACATGAATTGCATCCTTCTTCTTACTAAATACATCAAGTGTTACGTACATTTATAACTGAGCGACCATAATCCCGTGTAATCCACGTTTGGGCTCGATCTTCAACCTCTTACACCTCATGATGATAATAATCCATGTACTTGCAGTCACCGTACACATTCATGTAACCCCCCAAAATCCGAATTTTTATATTCGCTAGCATATTTTCTATCTTATAGCATGAAATAAATCAACTAGGTTCCGATATTAATAATTCTTGAATAAGTTCCCTAGTTTTATGGCATGGAGTGGGTTAACTAGTTATAAACAACATAACTAAATCATGGTTTAAATAGTGGGGAATGAAGTTTGTGATAAATAGAAAAGAATGGAAAAGTTTAGGGACTAAATTTGGTAGAATGGAATTAAGTTTTATTAAAAGATGAAATTGGTATGTTTTAGTGGGTATGTGTCGTGAATGGGTAGAAGGAGAGAAGGAGAAGAGGTGAAAAAGTGAAGAGTTCACCAAATTGAAGAAGGTTGGCTTACTAATCACCGAACGAGATTCTCTCCCACGGTTCGGATCTGGTTTCCTATGTCCATCAGTTCTTCTCCATAGTGGCGAAGTTCTGCCACATTCCCGGGGCTCACTGAGGGATATGCTGGGGGTTCACGTTGGTAATTTAGGTAAAATGAAACCAGATTATTCATTAGGGTTTGACACGCCCAGTCGTTGGTCCACCATTCTTCAACTGGGTTTGGAAGTGGTTGTTGTGGCATGATTGATTCAGGATTCACGGGTTCTAGGTTCATTGGTAATGGTGAGTAGGGTGGCATATTAAGGTTGATTCATCGGTTATTGGCCTGAATATTTCACAACTGGCCATGCGTTGGTCTAATTCTTCCCATGATAGTGGCATAGGTGCTGGGTTTGAACTTTCTCCTTCGGTTGGTTGTCTGGCTGGCTCTCCAGATGGTTTTTTTGTTGCTGTGGGTTTCTTCTTCTTCCTTTTTACATTCCAATCCAATCTCCTCTTTTTAGGGGGGGTGCTTTTTCTAATGGTTGAGCTTGGAATATCGTTGGTTTATCTTTGTCTGCTTCATATCCGGTTTGTGTAACGGCTTGATCTTCAGTAGTATCCATATCTGAATTGTTAACAGATATGTTTCGGAAAGCTTCGGACAACTCTCTATCGCTAATAATGTTAGCCAAAAACAATAAAAACAACGAACTCCGAAAATAGTATATATATAATATTTGGTTAGTATCACAATAATCACAAAAGTTATTTCACTTATTTCCTCACTACTATTTTTTTTTAAAATTCCTTATAATACTTAATTAGCTTAAACCAGTGGCTCTGATACCACCTTCTGTCACAACCCCCGACCCCACCATGGGCGGGAGCCGTGAGCAGATACAAGTGGTACCGATGTTTATTAAAATTATCGCAACGGAATTTTCATCAAGACCGGGTGTCAGGAAAAATATCAGAGTTTTCAAAATACCATAATTTTCATTTCAAAAAATGTCGCAACCCCCAAACCCTACCCCGGGAGCGGGTGTCGCGAGATCCAGATCAGTGGTGTCGGTGTTTATTAATTTGGCAGCGGAATACATCTGGACCTTAGTTAGGAAATATTTTTATTAGAGTTAAACACCAGACTTTTTATAATAATAAATCATTAGGGTAAAACCCAATTTCATTTGACAGTACATTTATAGGGACAAACCCTATTTATTGAAAACAAAAACTACTTTTTTGTTTAGGTAACTTTTATAGCCACTTTTCCAAGCCTTCAGTGCTCTCCAGCTGGCTTCTATTGGCTTTCACATTGTGTTACCTGAAACGCGTTTTAAAAACATTTTATCAGCAAGAAATACTGGCAAGTACATTCCATTTTGTAAAGCATCAGTTGTTTACACATTACAGTATTAAGGGCGATTACAATGTTTATATCTACACAATTACTCGGCCAGTACGTGTCACTCGACGGATCTGTGACTATGGTCATATCACACATTGGATACCCGTGCCCAATTGTGAAGGTTATCAAGTACTGTATACAAACCCCGTAATACTGGCAGCAATTGTAGAATTACAAAGACTTAATCACTATAATTGTATTTGAAAACATTTGAGGTTTTGGTAAAGTATTTTGACTCACAAAAATGTACTCTCAAGTAGTGAGAAAAGTGAATGTACTTACATTGTTGACTTAGGTGATACTACTATAGCTTCCTGGTGATTCTCCTGGTTATTATCTATTAAAATTAAACAATGCACACGTGTTAGTAAAATAACCCAAATCACATTAACCGTACAACTCGAGACAGAACTCCAATGACTGAGTCAGGTAGAGCCTTGACATGCATTACGGAGCCCTAGATCAATCGGGTGTAACACGAGACAGAATTCCAATGACTGAGTCAGGCAGAGCCGACATGCATTACGGAATCCTTAATCGATCGTGTAGGGTAATAGCAGGGTTATAGTACTTACAACGAGGCAGAGCTTCGCTTTATAGTGGGTATTATGCCCGGGTATAATAATTACTATCAGAAAGTTGAGAGGGAATTTCGGAATTGAATGAATTCAAATGAACTCTCGACCTCCTTTTATAGGCTGATCAGCCACACCGTCGCGTCCTGCGACCAAGTAGGCCTCGGCCGTCGGGGCCCGCGAGGGACTATGTGTCGAGTGTAGCCTTGACCAGTCACCAACCTAGCTTCGCCGAGTCACATGCCACGTGGCACTCTGCAGTGTCGAGCAAGTAAGGGCCATCGCGCCCCGCGACAGACCAGGGTGTCTACGTCGCGGCCCGCGAGCGACTCCCAAACTTGGTTTTTCTTGTTTTTTCTAAGTATAAGGGTATTTCGGGCTCGTTTCCCGTATATGGGGTATATCTAGGGACGTTTAGGGTTACGTTAAGGGTTCTAGGAGGGTTGTTATATCCTCCCCACCTTTTTTTTGATCTCGTCCTCGAGGTCTACTAGAACAGGTGTGGGTATTTCCTTTGCATCTCTGATTCGAGTTCCCAAGTGTATTCTGGTCCTCTCTTGGAATCCCATTTTACTTTGACCAGAATGAGTCTCTTATGTTTGAGATTCTTGATCAATCTATCTTCAGTCTGAATGGGTTTCTCGATAATCTTAAATTTCTCATTTACCTCTATGTCATTAAGAGGTATCACTAATGATTCGTCTGCTAAGCATTTCTTGAGATTACATACATGAAACACATCATGTATTCCTGCCATTTCCTCTGGCAGTTGTAGCTGATAGGCTACGGGTCCTATTCTTTTAATAATCTCAAAAGGTCCAACATACCTAGGGCTTAGGTTTCCTCTTTTGATGAATCTGACTATTCCTTTCCATGGAGAAACTTTTAATAATACCTTATCCCCTACTTGAAATTCTAAAGGTTTTCGTCTGTTATCTGCATAACTCTTTTGACGATCTCGTGCTGCTTTTAGTCTTTCTTGACTTGAATTATCTTATCTGTTGTCTCTTGTACTATCTCTGGTCCAGATAATTGCTTCTCTCCAATTTCTGCCCAACAGACTGGACTTTTGCACTTTCGTCCATAAAGTGCTTCAAATGGTGCAGCATTAATGCTAGTATGATAGCTGTTATTGTAGGAAAATTCTATTAATGGTAAATGGTCTTCCCAATTTCCTCCGAAATCAATTGCACAGGCTCTAAGCATATCCTTCATCGTTTGGATTGTCCTTTCGCTATGTTCGTCCATCTGTGGATGATAAGCTGTGCTTAGATTTAACCTGGTTCCCATTGCTTTTTGGAAACTTGTCCAAAAATGAGAAGTAAAATGGCTATCTCTATCAGATACAATAGATAAAGGAATTCCATGTGATGAAACTATTTCATTTACACATAGCATGGCTAACTATTCCATACTGAATGTTTCCTTCAATGGTAAGAAATGAGCAGATTTGGTCAATCTGTGTACAATCACCCAGTTTGTATCATTTCCTTTTCTTGTCTTGGGTAATTTAGTAACAAAGTCCATTGTTATTAATTCCCATTTCCATATTGGCATCTCTAACTGTTGCAATAATCCTAAGGGTTTCTGATCTTCAGCTTTAACTTGTGAACAAGTTAAACATTTAGCAACATAGTTTGCTATATCCTTTTTCATTCCTATCCACCAGAAATTCTTTCTTAATTCCTGATACATCTTATCACTTCCGGGATGTATCGTATACTTAGACTTATGAGCTTCTTCTAGAGTTCTGTGGCATAGGTTTCCTTGTTTAGGTATCCACATCCTTTTCTTATGGAACTTCTAAATTCCATCTGTTCCTTGTTCTAATTCCTTAATCATTCCTTTTAAATTTTCAGCATCGTCCTTGATTACTGTTTCCTGTACTTCTCTGATTTGATCATTTAAATCTACTTGTAGATTTAACTTGAGAGAACGTACTCATTTTGGCTTTTTATGATACTTTCGACTTAAAGCAGCAGTTACTACATTAGCTTTCCCAGCATGATACTGGATATCACAATCGTAATCACTAAGAACTTCCATCCAGTGTCTCTGTCTCATATTTAACTCTTTTTGCCCAAAAATATATCTTAAACTCTTATGATCGGTGAAGACAACAAATTTATTTCCATATAAATAGTGTCTCCAAATCTTAAGGGCAAAATGGCTCCTAATTCTAGATCATGGGTTGTATAATTCTCTTCATGTTTCTTAAGTTGTCTTGAGGCATAAGTTATAACCTTTTGACGTTGCATCAACACACATCCATATCCTAACTTAGACGCATCACAATAGACTATAAAATCTCCCGTTCCTTCTGGTAATGCGAGTATGGGAGCATTGGTTAACCTTTGCTTAAGAATCCTAAAGGCTTCTTCCTGTTTCGGTCCCCATTCAAATTTAACTGATTTGCAGGTCAGTTTGGTTAATGGAATGGCTATTCTAGAAAAATCTCAGATAAACCATCTATAATATCTTATCAATCCAAGAAAACTTCGTACTTCTGTTGGTGATTCAGGGATTTTCCATTTAGTAATCGCCTCGATCTTTGTAGGATCCACATGAATTCCTTCATGATTAACCAGATGTCCAAGGAATTGCACTTCTTGTAACCAAAATTTACATTTTGAGAATTTAGCATAAAGCTTCTCTTTTCTCAACAATGTTAGAAGTGTATGCAGATGCACTGCATGTTCCTCTTTACTCTTAGAGTAAATTAGAATATCATCTATAAAGACAATTATGAACTTATCCAGGTATGGTTTACATATCCTGTTCATCATGTCCATAAATACGGCTGGGGCATTGGTTAAACCAAATGGCATGACGGTAAATTCATAACGACCATATCTTGTTCTGAAAGTAGTTTTAGGAATGTCCTTTCCTGTACTTTCAGTTGATGATAACCTGAGCATAAATCGATCTTAGAAAAGAACCGAGCTCCTTGAAGTTGATCGAACAGATCATCGATTCTCGGTAGTGGGTATCGATTCTTAATCGTAACCTTGTTCAAGTCTCGGTAATCAATGCACATACGCATCAATCCGTCTTTCTTCTTAACAAACAACACCGGTGCTCCCCATGGTGATGAACTTGGTTGTATAAAACCCTTATCAAGAAGTTTGTCCAACTGTTTCTTCAGTTCCTGCATTTCCGTTGGTGTTAAACGATATGGTGCTTTGGCAATCGGTGTCGTTCCTTGTATTAGGTGAATTCTAAATTCAACCTCTCTATCAGGCGGTAATCCAGGTAACTCTTCTGGAAAGACGTCTGAGAATTTAGATATTACAGGAATATCTTTTAGTTCTTTTCTTTTAGTATTAATGATTACGGAAATCATATATACTAATCTTCCCTTCCTTTCATAACTCGCAGCTTTCATCACAGAGATGAATTTTGTCGATTGGGTTGGCTTATCTCCTTTGATTGTGATCTTTTCACCACTTGGTGTACTTACTTGTACTGACTTTTGATCACATAAAATACTGGCACGATTGGCTACCAACCAATCCATTCCTAATACGACATCGAAACCGGCTAGATTCATTGGGTAAAGGTTAGCAAAGAAATGATGGTTCAGGATTTCTATTCTTGCTTCCTGCAAGATTTCACTTATCTTGATGGATTTTCCGTTTGCTGTCTCTACCAGACAATCTTGTTGAAGTTTGGCTAAGGGTTGGTCGAGAAGTTTGTAGAAAGAAGTATTGATAAAACTTTGGTTTGCAGCAGAGTCAAACAATACTTTGGCAAATATATTATTAACTAAGAACGTACCGGCAATCACATCCAGAATCATCTTGGCTTCCTCTGCTGTCAGAACAAACGCTCTGGCATTCTTCTTAGGCGCTTCAGTTGTCTTATCCTTGTTGGTTGTGGCAAGAGCTAGTTTCGGACAGTTCAGTTTGATGTGCCCAGTTTCTCTATAAGTGAAGCATATCCTATTACTAGGTTTCCTCATACAGTCTTCTTCCTTGTGTCCAGATATTTTGCAAAAGTTGCAGTATATGGAGCATTTTACAGAATGCTTTCTTTTGCAATACCTACAGTACAGCGTTGAGGAAGAACCTGTACCTTTCCCATGGTTAGAATTACCGTAGCGAAATTCTTAGGTAAGCTTTTGAGCTAGGTTCTTTCTCTGGTTTTCCTCTTTTGTACGCACCAATTTGTTAGTCAGGGTATTGGCTAGTTCTACTGCTTCTTCTATGGTTTGTGGTCTAGCTGCCTTGACTACGTGTCTAATCTCACTAATTAATCCCCAAATATAACGGGAGATTAACACTGTTCAGGTGAGGCTAAGGTTGGCACTATCCTAGCATATTCGAAGAATATGGTAGTGTAACCTTTGCAGTCTATTCCGGTCATTCTAAGATTTAAGAACTTATTGGCGATTTGTTCCTTCTCATTAGGAGGACAAATTTTTTTTTTCAACCATTTCCTTAAAGTTGATCCATTCCATATTATAAACTCTGTCACTTCCCCTAGACTGGAGAATAGTATTCTACCATTCGAAGGCTGCATTTTTTAAAAGATTAGAAGCAAACATAATCTTATCTTCCTCTGCACATTTACTTATTTTTATGACTGCTTCTGTCTTTTCTATCCAACGTAACGCTACAATGGCTCCTTCATTGCCTGAGAATTCTATTGGTTTGCAGGCCAAAAATTCTTTATAAGAACAACCGTAAGAGACAGTTCTTCTTCTTTTAGGAATTGGAGCTTGGATAATAGGTCTGTTATTATCATTCACACTATGACTTAGTTTAGTGTGTTGTCTTTTACTTCCATTTGCAGATTTATTATTTTATGCTTCCTTAACAGTCTTGATAATATAAGGCATAGCATCTATAATTCCTTGTGCTACTATATGTTGGATGGCACTGTTATCTATTTGGTTTCTGTTATCCTCATTATTCTGGTTTTCCGGATTTACTTCGTTGTACATCTAAATTGGGAATATTTAGCAAGTATTAATTATCACAGGATAAATTTAGTACAAATATTTATATACAATCACGCAAACAATTTGATCAAAAATGTCGATCATTGCGACTTTTACTCTTTTCTATATATACATATATGCATTGGTTACATACTACAACTGGAAATCAAATATACTAGTAGTTATGCATCCATATCTATTTTAGTCTATCTATAGTTTTTTTTATTTACTTAAAATACAAATTTACACATATATCTAGCCATTATTCTAAGTGTCATGTATCCAGTACTTCATTTCTCGCTCATCGTATTTCCAAACTAGTTTTTCCCCTATCTCTCGAATTCGATTCCCTTCATTTACTAAATCTTCTCCATACTGATGGAGCTCCTGCACACATTTTCAACTCATTGATGGGTCTATTAGATCAGGATGAGGTACGGGTTCCTCGTAAGGATTTGCACTATTCATTTCGAAAAATTTTCTATCATTATCCCTGCACGGATCACGTTCTTAAGGCATTGGTTCTTTGGGAGTATATAGGGCCGAGTGCGACCTATTGTCGTCAAACCATGGATCATATTATAAAGGCTGTGGGTTGGGATTCTAGGTAACTCGTTGGGGTCAAATGCAGGTATTGGGAATTGGTTTGCTTGGTTGGGTTCTAGCATTTGTTGGTCTGGGAATAAAGGTAACAGCGGCGGTTCGGCTATTTGGTTTAGGTTAGCATCTACTGCTGTAGTGGCTAACATGTGGAAATTGGCCAGCTGTCTATCTAGTTCCTCTTCCCAACGTGGCCTATTGACTGTCTCCTGAGTCTGTGCATTTGCTTCCCTATTAGCCCTGACTATCGACCTCTGTTGTTGTAATTTCTTCATTCTCTTTCTTCTCTCATGTGTCCCTCTATTGAACCAACCTCTCTTTTTAGTAGTAAAGGGTTCCTGAGATTGTGCCTTAAATATAAATATCCCTTCCTCAATATCGGCTGAGTAACCTGAGAGATCAGGTTGAGATGATGTTTCCTCATCTTTTGGTGAACTATATAAGTGACGATAAGAATCCGACGTTCCTTGCTCATTCATACTTTAAACTAACAAATAGGAAAATAACACAAAACAATATTTACACATAAGTTATTTCCTAACACGGAATTTAAAATTTAAGTGTCAGCAGAACACTTCTTTGGCTTAAACCAGTGGCTGTAGCTTTGATACCACTCTTTGTCGCGACCCCCCGACCCCTACCCCGGGAGCGGGTTCCGAGAGATCCAGATCAGTGGTATTGGTGTTTATTAATTTGGCAGTGGAATATATCAGGACCGTAGTTAGGAAATATTTTTATCAGAGTTAAACACCAGACTTTTTATAATAATAAATCATTGGGGTAAAACCCAAGTTCATTTGACAATACATTTATAGGGATAAACCATATTTATTGAAAACAAAAACTCCTTTTTATTTAGGTAACTTTTATAGCCACTATTCCAAGCCTTTAGTGCTCTCCAGTTGGCTTCTATTGGCTTTCACATTGTGTTACCTGAAACGCATTTTAAAAACATTTTATCAACAAGAAATACTGGCAAGTACATTCCATTTTGTAAAGCATTAGCTGTTTACACATTACAATATTAAGGGTACTTACAATGTTTATATCTACACAATTACTAGGTCAGTACGTGTCACTCGACGTATCTGTGACTGGTCATATCACACATTGGATACCCGCGCCCAATTGTGAAGGTTATCAAGTACTGTATACAAACCCCATAATACTGGCAGCAATTGTAGAATTACAAACACTTAATCACTTTAATTATATTTGAAAACATTTGAGGTTTTGGTAAAGTATTTTGACTCACAAAACTGTACTCTCAGATAGTGAGAAAAGTGAATGTACTTACACTGTTGACTTAGGTGATACTACTATAGCTTCCTGGTGATTCTCCTTATTATCTATTAAAATTAAACAATGCACACGTGTTAGTAAAATAACCCAAATCACATTAACCGTACAACTTGAGACAGAACTCCAATGACTGAGTCAGGCAGAGCCTTGACATGCGTTACGGAGCCCTAGATCAATCGGGTGTAACACGAGACAGAATTCTAACGACTGAGTTGGGCAGATCCGACATGCGTTACAGAATCCTGAATCGATCGTCTTGGGTAATAGCAGGGTTATAGTACTTACAACGAGGTAGAGCTTCGCTTTATAGTGGGTATTATGCCCGGGTATAATAATTACTATTAGGAAGTTGAAAGAGAATTTTGGAATTGAACGAATTCAAATGAACTCTCGACCTCCTTTTATAGGCTGATCAGCCACACCGTCGCGCCCCGCGACCAAGTAGGCCTCGGCCGTCGCGCCCCGCGAGGGACTACGTGTCGAGTATAGCCTTGACCAGTCACCAACCTAGCTTCACCGAGTCACATGCCACGTGGTACTATGCAGTGTCGAGCAAGTAAGGGCCATCGCGCCCCGCGACAGACCAGGGTATCTACGTCGCAGCCCGCGAGCGACTCCTAAACTTGATTTTTCTTGTTTTTTCTAAGTATAAGGGTATTTCGGGCTCGTTTCTCGTATACGGAGTATATCTAGGGACGTTTAGGGTTACGTTAAGGGTTCTAGGAGGGTTGTTATATAAAACTATAGGATGAAACCCATATTTATATAAAGGATTTTCACAGGGATAAACCCTTAATTACAAAACACGTTTTATTCAGTTTACATAGCCGCTTATTTAATCTATGAGTGCCTCATAGCACTTATCCTTCTCTTCACAGTAAATCATCTGAAACGCGTTTTAAAAACATTTGAGCAGCGAAAAATACTGGTGAGTTCATTCAAATTTATAAAGGACACCTCTTATAATTACAACATTAAGAGTTTTTACATTTGTTTATATCTTACTATTACCCAAAGATATTTGTCACTCAGCAATTCCTGTGATTGTAGTCATATCGCTGTTGGTCATTCTCCCAACTAGTGAATCTTATCAAGTAGTGTATACAAAACCCTACATACTGATAGTAATTTCCATGTAAGAATACAAAGACTTAATCATTGTAATATAACTAACAATTTGAAAACATTTGATAAAATAGAATGACTTACTATGCAGATTAAGGGTTTTCAGTAAACGCCTCCTGATCTAAGTCACAGGTTCCTAATTAAACACATAATTCAACATGTATTAGTCTATTAACCCAATTCAAACTTTAGCGATAATCACGAGATCAAAACCACAACGTAGATGACAAAGTATAGCCTTATTCAGACAGCACTTTAACATCCGTTGGTTTGGTTTCAGATCGATCGGATAGGGTATCGTACCAATGATTAGGGTTAGCATGTGGATAACGGAGCAGAGTTTAGGGGCTTCGGGTATTAGAACATAATTTTGAGAGAGAAAGAGTATCGATATATAAATCGAAAAGGTGCACTGAAGCTCGTCCCACGGCTGCCTTTATATAGCCCATATGGGCTTCCCCCGCGCGTCGTTGGAGATCACAGGGTCAGCCCCGCGTGGCGCCGCTGCTAGCCTCAAGGGCTAGGTCAGCCTGGTCATGAGTATAGGCTTGCCACTTATCGTGAAACGGTGCCACGTGGCCTGGTACTCCCCCACGCGTCGCGGGTGGATCAGGGGACTCCCCCGCGTAGCGCCTGGGATGCCAGGTTTCAGATTCTTCATTTTTCGTGCTGGGTTTTGTCATGCAGGTCCGGGGTTTTGATTACGGCTTTTCATATGGTCTTTTGGGAATTTTTACATTGAAGCATTGGGACCAAGTCTGCAATATTTGTAAACCATAGGGACCAACCAGGCATTTAACTCTAAGTTTTCAAAACACATCGTAATGAACAATTGTTTAAGCACATTATAAAAGTCAAAGCTCCTACTCATCTCATCCACAACAACCATTGTTTAGATGTATATTATGATCCAAATCTGATGTCGTCTATCTCCCAGACACCACCCTGATGCCATAACGTATAGCCTTACTTGTTTGTCTCACTAGTTCATACCCTCTCTTTCTCTCTCTCTCTCTCTCTCTCTTTCTCTTATCATCTCTTTTCCTCTTAACTAAAAGCATTCACAATGGATCGCTTATATTTATGTGGGTGACTTAGTTATATTATAAGGAGTGGCTGTGAGTGGTTTTTTAGTGGTTGTGAGTGAAGGAGAGATAAAATATATGGGAATGTTACTGTTTATTTATCAATATATGAAAACACGGTTCACCCCTTGCAATTTTTTTTTTTAATATTTTTAAAAGTGGCTGTGAGTGGCGAAGATGAAAAAATTAATAATAAATTGATCGGAGTGTCGCGCTCCGGTCAAAGATAATATTTATAACCCTAATTACCCTTAACAATTTGCTAGTGGTAGTAAGGGGTCGAACCACGAAGAGTATGTTGTTTGCGAATGGAGTTTGAATGAATTGTAATAGTTGTCACTTTTATGAAGCTTGCTAAATTGTTTTTAAGGTTTTTGTTTATTGAAAAGATGTTGAACAAAGTTCACTAAATTAATTGGATTGGTTATCTAATAGAAATTAAGAAATGCAAAAACACAATTGATAACTTAAACAATAATGAGAAAAAGGGTTCACACCCGGTTTTGGTAATTGCAAACCTAGGTTCCTACAAGTTTTAGAATTGACCTAATTGGATAAATGATTAACGGATTTAGTGTACCGTGACTTAGGTGCCAATAAGTATCAACATTCCTAAGAATAGACAAGAATGCACTTTGTAATCAACACAAGTAAATCCTAACCAAGATAACGCATAAGTGCACAAATTCATTTCACAAAGTCATAACTTTATCATCGTTCGACAATTTGTAAATTCAATTCAAATACACGACAATTATCGAAGATGTTCAAAATCAAAACACAATTTGTCACACAAGTCAAAACGAAACACAAATCGAAACTCTAGATAATACAACTACCTACACCGGGGTGAAACCAAGGTGATTAGCCGCTCATGGTTGAAGGAACTTGATCACCGGATATTGGAAACTTGACTTGAATCATCTCGAAGCTTGTAGAATGGTGGAACAATGAAGATTAGGATTTTGGTGGGTGATGATGGTGAAAGGAATGATGGATGAATGAACTAGGGTTTTTGGATTGGTGATGAATGTGATTTGGATGATGATTCAGGATGTTCTTGATGAAGCTTGATGTTGTGGATGGATTAGAGATGATGAGAGTGATGAAATTATGGCTCCAAGATGAAGATTCAAAACCAAAAATAATTGTAACTCCCGTCTTCAATGGCCTAAGAGCCAATAAAATTCATTTCGCACACCCAACTACCCATATTTCACGTTCAAGCAAACCAAGGCTTGTCGCCGACGACCTCTCCAACTCCAGTTTTCCATTTTGCACTCCCGTTTGATCCGTAACGCGTCCCGGTTGTCCGTTTTTCATCCCGGTAGCTCGTAAAGCTCCCAAAAAGCACCTTAAACTTCATTAAACCTGCAAAACACAAATCTAATTAAAAGTAGGATATTCAAGATTAAATGTCGAGTAAAAACTCAAAGTTAAACACAAACGAGCACCGTTATTCAACCACGTATCACATCCCCACACTTGTCTTTCACGTTGGTCGAACAAAGAATACACTCCCCATTCCTGAGATGAAGGTTAAGGTCAATTGTCATACACAAGTTCAAACTCTTTACAATTTTCAACATAATTAACGGTAAAATGACTAATCACATAAAATGGTTATCCAAGACTAACCAGCCCTTGAAGCCAATAACTCATGCACGTCCCTCATAATGTTTTCTCCACTCGGTTTAAAATTGGCTAATTTTCATGATGTATTAGCACTTTCAAAAGGAATCACTCAAAACCGCTTAGAACACGGTCCCGCATAGGCTTGCAACTCAATCATTCTCCACCACCGAACACGAATACTAAGCACAAGTCAAAAGGTCTTTGTAAGGGTTGTAATAGGGCTAGGCTAAGGGTAGGAAAATAGGATATTTGAAAGTGGCTAAGATGATGAAAATTCGATTTTATTACAAACAACTATTCTATGCACAACTAACTACCAATATCAAACTAGAAGGCAACAAGTTTTCGCCTTTTATTTCTCAAACTAAGAACATATATTTTTGTTCTTTTCTCAACAATTTTCTATTCTTTTTCGCAACATTTTCTGAATTTTCTCTCTTTATATATATATATATATATATATATATATATATATATATATATATATATATATATATATATGCAAACAAACAATTCACATCTATACAATCTTGACTCCTATAATTGAATTTCCATCACACTGGTTTAAAAGAAAAAGGTTTAAGGTTATGGGCTATAGGGTGGTCAAACGAAAGGATTTGTTGGTGCATACATCTGTCGTCTTCGTTTTGTATCCAGTCTTGAACTAGATATGTTAGATCAGGGCATGTTGTACGAGAAAATAGAAGTTTTAGGTTTTAATTAATGAGATTTCGCTTGAAAGGAGGTGATTTCGCTTGAAAGTGCAACATGTAATTTCAAGCGGAATCAGATTCCGCTTGGAATCTTATCTCTCTTGAAACCATTTCAAGCGGAATCACATAGGCTATAAATAGCATTCGAGCGGAATCATTTAGAACAGTTCTGGATTTTCATACCGAGGTGCTGCCGGTTTGTTTTCTGCATGTAATCAGTGTTATATCAATCAGAAAGTGTGTTAAAGTGATTTGCAAGCTGTTTCGAAGTCTGTTTCTTAGTTTCTGCCTCTGAAACAGATACAAACTTCCCCGAACGACTCGTTCGGGTCATCACACGATCCTACAAGTGGTATTAGAGCTCAGGAGGAGGAGTTCTTACCGATTCAGCTGAAAATTTCTGTTTTCTACACCTTCTTTTCAAAAAATAACAAGTTTTTACAGTTAAAATCAGCTCATTTTCTCATAGATAGTGTAAAACTGCATTTTAACAAACCCTTGAGAGTTTCAGCATAAAATTCGGCCTTAAAATGACTAAAATGGACCTAAGATGTGATTCCGCTCGAGAATGAGATTCCGCTTGACTGTTTCTGCTTGAAATTGTCGTTATTTCGCTTCAAGTTGCTATTCCGCTTGAAAGTTCAAGCGAAATCAGAGATCCCGCTCCAAACTGATTCCGCTTGAAATAGTATTTCGCTCCAAACTGGGTATTTCGCTTGAAAGTGTTAGTTGGTGATTTCGCTTGAGAGGGTATTCCGCTTGAAATGACTATTTTGCTTGAAAAGTGTAGTTTTTGAAAAACGTGTTACCGAATCATGAGTAAAGAATTTTACAACGCGTTTACCACATCCCCGACTACTCCGGCTTCCATTGCTCAAAACATGAACTTGGAAAATGAGACTGGAACATTGCAAAAACCCCCGAAGCTTATGAGCATTGAGGAGTATTACGGATGGAAAGATAGGTTTGAAAACTGGGTTCAAGATAACCATCTAAGATCTTGGGAGTGTATTCTGAAAAAGTATGTTCTACCACGTACAGAGTTGTGAGTTGAAAAAGAAATCTCGGAATTCAGTGACCAAGAACGAGATATGTACAAAGCTGAAAAGATGATGATTAGTCTACTTCAACAAGCCATTAAAGAAGACATCTTTGTGTTACTTCAACATGACAAAACTTCTAAATCAATTTGGGATGCTCTTAAAATCAAATTTGAGGGAAGTGAGAAGATGATTAAGAGTAAAAAGGCATTGCTTAAGAAAGAATTTGATCTTTTCACAAGTTTGCCCGGGGAAGATACAAAGAAATTAATTGAAAGAAATTGCCACTTAGTTCAATCTATGTCTATGTTGACAAAGGAGGATTACGATCAGATAGACGCTGAAGAAATGGAGCTCATGGACATCAAATGGTGTCTAGCTAGTGTCTAAAGAAGAGCAGAAAAGTTCAAATTGATTAATGGAAGAAATGATTTTCTTGATGCACATGTTTCCACTTTAGGTTTTGATAAATCTAAAGTTACTTTTTTCGATGCAGGGAGAAAGGTCATTTCAAGAGGGAATGCAAGAATTGGGAAGCAAGTGAAGCAAAGAATCCATTCGGAAAAGATGATTACTATCGGAAAGCCATATATCAACAAGTTGGTCAACAACAACAACAAGAACCACAAGTGGCTCATGGTAGAAAAGTGATAGAGGATTCGAAGAGAGCATGTTTAGTGAATCAAGAAAATTTTAGCCGGAATAAATACATTTCATCCGACAGCAAAGCATGCTTAGTTAATCAAGATGATGAAAGGTTACCTGAAGGTTTTAGCTGGGATATGTTTGTGGATGAGAAAGGAGAATTTAAAGCCTTCATTGCTAAAATTGTGAAAGAACCAGATATGTTTACTGAGTGGATGAAAGCTATTGGTGTTAGTGTGAAGAATGAAGATGAAAAGTCTGTTTCATCAGATGAAAGCTCACAAAGTTCAGATGAAAGTTCAGAAAAAAACAACTGTTTTTGATCAAACACCATCTGATTCTAGTTTTTCAGATGATAGTTCTGACAAGTCAATAGAGTTTGATCAATCACCAACTGATGACAGTGATGATGATGATGAAGAAGAAAGACATATTAATATTGCAAAAACTCATTTATCTCCTGAAAGCTTTCATTTTTATTTTGCAGATCGCTTGGAGAAGCTGAAGGAGAGACGAGCAGCAAAAGAACAAAAGCAAATGAAGTCTGAAAGTATTGTTCAAAAAGAAGAGACGGTTCAAAATGATGAAGTTAAAAGTGTTGCTGAGGAGATTGTTGAAACAAAGAAGATCATTGAAGTAGAAAAGATTGTGGAAGTTATCAAGCCTTGCTCAAAGTGTCTAGAATCGTGCAAATGATGTGTAGCAAAAGATGAGAAGTTGTCTGAGCTTGAGAAAATGAAGGAACAATTATTGTTCAATCTCAACTACGTGAAGGAGTCTTATGATGTTTTGAACAGAACAGTAACTGGTCTTCAAAAGACGAATTCTGAAAGAGAAAAGGCATTAACCATGATGAATGTTGTGATAATGACAAAACAAAAAGCTATAAATCATTACATTGAAGAATGTGCCAAGCTGAAACAAGAGTTGGGGACTGAGAAAATTGAGAATGAAAGAATCAGACGCTTATTATAGAGTTATTCTAGTTCTGATTATCTTATTGATCGAATTTATCCAACTGTTGCAGGTTTTGAAGTATTTCAGGATGAGAAGCCAAAGAAGAAGGATACTGGTAAGAAACCGAGTGTTAGCTATAACAAGTGTCCGCCTCCAATCTGGGAAGGTTATTCTCCCAGAAAACCAAATGAGGAGCAAGTTCAAAAGGCAGTCAATATAAACCTAAAATCCAAAACAACTGATGGTTTACCAGAAAACTTGACATCACTTTCACATCGTCTGACACTAATCATCAGTCTGAGTTAATAAAAAAGGTGGCCGATCAGGTGTTGGATACTGATGAGGAGTCTGAGTCAAAATCTGAGTCTGGAGGTTCAAGTTCGTCAGTCAACAGTCAAAAATCATCGGTTAAATGGACTTACAGTTAAGAATTTTTGTTATCAAAATCGAATTTGGATGATGAAACATTTGAAGTTGCATATACTTTGAATGATTCTGAAAAATTATATTCTGACAAAGAATTTCCAATAAGAAGTGTTAGAATTGAGATGATCAAAAAGGTTTTCAAAATGAAAGAAATTAATATTTCTGAAATAAAAGATTTAAATCTTACTGAAAAACCTAAAAAATACACTTCAAGAGTTCAGCAACGATTAAACAAGAAAAAGGGTTACAATTCTGGTTCTAGTTTTCAAAAGAAACCAAACCATAATGGTAATTTCAAAAAGAAAGGTCTTGGTTTTATTCCACCTGAAAATTATAAAAATGAGAAAAATTCTAAAACAAAAACAAAATTTGTTTCAGGAGGAAGTGCTGAAGTAGAAAAGAAGAAACCTTTCTGGAGACAATCAAACCAGGAGTTTCTTGCTGAAAAGAAGAGAATAGGAACTGGAGTGTTTCATAGGAAAGATACTCGAACCTGTTTTAAATGCAATGAAGTTGGTCACATTGCATGGAATTGTCCAACAAATACAAAGACAAAACAGGGAGTCTCTGAAAAACTTAAATTATCACCAACTGAGAAATTCAAAATTTTTGAAAACTCAACTTATGAAGTGGGTGAGTGTTCAAAGAAATTTTTTTACAAAAAGAGAGCCAAAGACAACCAAATGTGGGTTGTTAAAAGTATGATGAGAAAGTCGGCGATGAACCTGATTCAACAAAATCAGAGGAGCCACAGGTTGAGGTAAAAAAGGAAAATTCAGTGTCTTCAGTGGATGATGTTAAAATTTCATCATTGAAGGATGAGAATTTTAAACAAAAGGTTGGTAAGGTGGAGATCCCGAATCAATTTTATTCTGAGAAGAATGAATTTGATGTTGAGAAAGTTTTTAATGGAAATGTGAAGAAAATTTTTGGAAAAATGATTGATGGGAAAGTAAAAGGGGTTAAAGACTTTTATGCGACAAAGAAAGCAACTTATAACCCTACTGAACAAGAGGTAAAAACACCCAAGGTTGGTAAGACTTGGGTGGAAATTCGGTTTCCTTGAAAAATCTGACTTTGCCGGAGATCCCAAGTTTGTAATCGCGGATCAAGAATCAGCATCATTCTTAAAATTGATTTTGTGAAAAGAATCTTAAAATTCTTAAATTTTACATGTTAAGTGTGACTTGCCGGAGCTTCCAGGTAGGTAAGTGTGAAGCAGGAATCGGCATCCTTATTGGTAACATGATTTAGTGTAGATCTTTTATTCCTACACTTGGTACAAGTGTTTTTATTCTTTCAATTGATACAGAGGTTTGATTGTGCATACTTGCAAATGGTAAATCAGAGACATTAAGTTGTACTTGATTTCCTACAAGTGGTTAAAATTGAACAATGTGATGAACCCTAATCTACAAGTGGTAAAAACAAACTTCTTTTCCGGAAAAATCATTTTGATTAAAACAAACTTAAGTGTTTTGAAATCTTAATGAGAAAATAGTTTGTTGAAAGGGGGAGTTCTGATTGTTTATGCCTAGTGAATGGCGAATTGAAGCAATTCGATATCGATTGTCAACTTTCTGTATAGTTTGTTTTCAAATTTCTTTTATGTGTTTGCATTTTAGGGGGAGTAAGAAATTTCAGAAAATTCAAAAACATTAGAAAAATTTGAAAAAGACAAAAACATGATAAAATCAAAAATGAGGTTTGTTGTATAAAAGAGGAAATGATAGTACATCAGTGGACTGTCACAACATGCTAAAGAATTGGAAAGTAAAAATGTGATAAACAATCTCACTGCGGATATGCCAGTAGGATTTTGCACATTTAGTAGATTGTAACGAGATATAAACCTAAATTTCAAACTTGCTTATATCGTGGGGAACAATTTCTTGGATATATGGGAAACCCCCGAAATCTTGTTTGAAAGGTCCCTCTTTCTGAGATACCAGGTCTTTATACTCAGTGATATCTGGGGTATTATCCCGGGACTTCTGCTGAATGGAAATTTTGACCTAGTCCCCGTATAATACTTTACAATTTGCTTGAAATATAGCGTCACCCTCAGTATAAAAATGATGAAACATTGAAAAATGCTAATCATGTGCTATTGAAGAAAAGATCCTCTAAAGGGGACACACCAAAATTCGAGCCGTCATCTCTCTGCTGAACGGAAGTTCTGACCTGAGCTCTCACGGTTTCACATCTAACCCCTTTACATATATCATCTAGGTATATTCACCTGTAAGACTGAATATTGGGATCTGGATACGGGAGTATATTCAAGTGGTGGGACACACGAATAAGTTTAAGTTCTTAAAACATCTAATTCGTATCTCGAAACAATTGAACTTTGTGTGAAAATTTAAGTGGACCTATATACTGACAATCTAAGTGAATTGTTTAGAACTTAAAATGAAATGAAGCTTAACGGTGTTGGTGATTTGTCTCATAAACTGATATGATCCTCTTACACAAACTCACAAAAAGAATGTCTGTAAATATTTCTTTACTGCATTTTCTTCTTTTATTTTCAAAAACTCAAAAAGATTTTAGTGTGTTTTAGCATAAATTTTGAAAAATTCAAAAAGATTTTTGACAACTGGTTTTGGAAAGCTGATTTTCAAAATTCAAAGTGCTAAACATGATGACTATTTTGTGAGGGGGAGTCTGTTTAAATCTAAAAATGTTTGAATATTCTTCTGCAAGTGGTCACAGATATTCTGATTGTGTTGAGAAGGAAGAATCTGAGTTGGTACATACATCTTAATATTAAATTGTTAAAATTTATGGAACTTATGTTTGTAGGAAGAGACTGTGCAGGTTTAAAAAAGAGCTGGGTTAATCGATCCTGAGAAGCTTGTGATTGAAGAGAGCCAAATTTCGATAGTAGTGCAGGAAGGGCCAGGTTACGATTCTGAAGCAGATGATGCTGATGAACTTAAGGAATCAAGAGATCTGATGAAGAGAATTAGAAACCTCAAGAGCCAGACTCAGATTCTGAAAGTTATTAGTATTCAAGAGCTAGATAAGGAAGAGCCAGGTCAAGATCCTGGAAGAGAAGAGATTCTGAAAGCCCAAAGACTGATAAAAATTGAAGATGAGAAAGACTCGACACTTAAGACTCGTCAACATCTGAGAGGGAGTCTGTTGATGCATACATCTGTCGTCTTCTTCTTGTATCGAGTCTTGAACTAGATATGTTAGATCAGGGCATCTTGTACAAGAAAATAGAAGTTTTAGGTTTTAATTAATGAGATTTCGCTTGAAAGGAGGTGATTTCGCTTGAAAGTGCAACATGTAATTTCAAGCGGAATCAAATTCCGCTTGGAATCTTATCTTGCTTGAAACCATTTCAAGCGAAATCACATAGGCTATAAATAGCATTCGAGCGGAATCATTTAGAACAGTTCTGGATTTTCATACCGAGGTGCTGCCGGTTTGTTTTCTGCATGTAATCAGTGTTATATCAATCAAAAAGTGTGTTAAAGTGATTTGCAAGCTGTTTCGAAGTCTGTTTCTTAGTTTCTGCCTCTGAAACAGATAAAAACTTCTCTGAGCGACTCGTTCGGGTCATCACATGATCCTACAGGATTAGGTTCAAAATTGGCTACTAAGGGATAAATTTTTAGGTAAGGATATAAAAATGGTGTAAAACGGAAAAAGTTTACCTAATGCCTTAATCATTCTTGTGCTTGTATTCGGTCTATGGTCTCAAACGTATCAAAAGTTGCAAGTTCTACAATACATGACTAATGCTCCACTCAAATAAAGAAACATACATATGTAATTCTATGATGTAAAAGTGGCTCAAAACCTCACATATATAAAGGGTATGGTATGTGACATGCATAATATGCTAGTTTCTTAGGCGGATTATTCCCAAATAACCACCCGCTAAATACCCGTCATGCTATTAATTTGAACTTGACCATCACAAAAGACCACATGGGTTGTGCCATCCCTCGTTGACTTAGTTACTTATGCTTTAAGATCGCTTTTTAAACAAGACATTTTGAAAATTTTTTGAAATTTTCCCCCATCCGCACACTTGAGGTCAACATTGTCCTCAATGTGTAGTATTTAAATGAACGGGTCAAAATCGAAAACATTTACTACTCCCCCATTCCCACACTTGAGGCAAACATTGTCCTCAATGTGTAAGAACTAGAGTTTTAAAACGCACAAGGGATGTGACACGGCTAATCTTCCCAAAAATTTCACTCCGGAAACTAAAATACAATTACAATCCACTAATTACTAAACTAAGAATCAAGGTAAAAGGTAAAAGGAAACACATGCACCTGATTTTTGTCGCTAGATGCTTATGTCTTCTTCTTCTCTTCACAAAAATGGTCGTCCCTCGAACATGATGTACCTACAAATCTTAACCCTTGTGTAGAAGCATGCTTCTCACAACCATTGAAATTTGTTAGCTATTTAGTTCTACCATTTTTATGAAAGTGTCACCAAATCATGCGTTAATTTACCTTAATTTATGTGGAAAAATAATTTACAACAACAACAGTCCTAACTCACTTTCGTAGGAATCTCGTTTGCATTTATCTTATGCAACAAGCCCTTTTAAACCCCCCAATAGCTTGGGAGGACGAGTAGGTCTCATGAGGGTTATATAGGGAACACACCCACAACATTCATTTATCTAAGAAAAGAAATACTAACGAAATAAAAATAAAGAAAACCATAATATACAACAACAACAAAATACATACCTCACCCTCACCGCTGATATCTCTCGTTCGGGTCAACTGGCGGGTTTGGCTGGTATGGGTAACCAGTGAGGGCCTCGAACGTCTCCTGGTAGTTATCGAGGGGACCCGACTCTCCTTGTGCTGGCGGCTGGTATGGTATCGGGATGAAACTGGACCCAACTGCCTCGGGCCAATGAGGTGATGGATCAGATGGGCCTCGTGGAACACGGAGGTTGGAGTAGTCGGTCCACCCCGCGTGTTCTACATAGGGAAGGCCTGCTTCATAATCTCTCTGGTGTCTCTCCTGATCATGGAGGATCTTGGTGTTGTTAATAGACATTTCATTCGAGAGGTATAAAGCACTCCAGCGGCGATCTTGCAATGTATTTCGCTCGTTTCGCTATTTCTCTTCCCTTTCCTCCCATGCCCTTCTTTAGGCCATCTCTTCTTCCTGCATTTGTATCAAACGCTCCATTTGGGATCGTTGGAGCGCTTGTTGCATCTGCTGCTCTTCCATGAACTTATCCATCCTCTCCCGATGGGCCGTTTGGAAGGCCCACTGTTCCTACATCTGGGCCCCATGTGTTTTCTCCCAGTTCTGCCTTCTCCTATCATACTCTCTACCCTCTCCTATACCCCCAGAGATGTTATCAAACACCGCCTGTTGACCCCGGTTAAAGTCCCGGTACGAGGGTACACGTCTAAAGTTCACAAAACTCGCCACCTCTGCATTCAATTCCTGGTGTGGCCGCATATACCTCTGCTTTGGTCCCCGTGGA
Organism: Helianthus annuus; assembly: GCF_002127325.2. NCBI lineage: Eukaryota > Viridiplantae > Streptophyta > Magnoliopsida > Asterales > Asteraceae > Helianthus > Helianthus annuus. The sequence goes on from NC_035445.2 coordinate 50,330,691, forward strand.
CCAGCAGGCTCTGTTTCATCTTCCTCATCAACCATCTCCACATCTTCCTCAGCCCCTTGTTGTGCATCTGGGTCTACAAACTCATACTTGTGACCCAATGCGTCGGTCACCAAATACTTGCTTCCCGAAAGCTTCACATGTATCTTCCAATTTTTCTTTATCGTTGCTAAGCTGAATTCTTCCAAAGGCTTAGATACCTAAAGCGATTCTGGGGGAAGACAATTTTGCTGGAGAATCATGGTACTGATGAGGCGCACGTATGGAATCATCCTCCTATGGAACGACTCCCGAGTGAACCACGTGCTCATCATGATAATATGCCTCCATGACAAAGTCGGTGTCCCATACAACAAGGAATGAAGAACTCTACAATCACTCGCTCTCACTCCTCCCTTATCACCAAATCTAATCATAACATTTTCTAGGGAAATTCCTTGAAGAATCTTCCCTTCAACCGTCATGTGGCTCCTTGCGGCCGCTCCCCCGTCGTTATATGGTAATATAGCCTCGGTCATACTATCCGGATCATGGCTGTTTGCATGGTTATCCAAGAAATGTTCGATGGTTGGATAATTATACGCTTGCACCCCCAAGGAATCGAATCATGCAATGCAATTGATTGTTTCAAATGACATTGTCATCTCCCCTCGGCTCGTAGTACCAACCAATCTCCATTGGTCTGGGGAATCATTCTTGTTTCTAAACCTCAACGACGCCAAGCATTCGCACACCTCTGCTAAATAAACCCGGGAAGTGTTGTCTTCGCACCAATCCAGAACTCTTTCCTAGCCAAGACACTCAAACATTTGAACTATCCCAATTTTTCTAAACTCCTCAACATTGACCGCCCTTTCGCACACAACCCTATCCGGCACTGCAGTAGTCACATTATTGACCATTTTCCACTTCCATAATTTGGCTTCCAACTTCTTATCTTGGAATGTCGAGAGAGCTTTATTTTTATCTTCATCCCAGACCCTAGCACTTCGACTATCTTTGAATTTCGCCCATGCCCAATCCTGCCTATATAACCTTGCATCACCCTCTTCTATTGAGCTTAATTGCTCCCACTTCTTCGGTATCAATCCGGAAGAAGATCCAACTCCCGATGATGATCCTTGCCTTGTAGTTTTCGCCTTCTCCCTACCTCCGGCCATAACTACAATCACAAAACAAAAGAATCATCAATATAAACCGAACCTTCAATAAACTCTCAAACTTTGAACATAATGTATGATGTTGAATTTTCAATTAACAAGTAGATGCAAAATCGCCTTTTTAAACTTCGAAAGTCGCCTATTTTGTCGTCTACATGTCACTTTCACTTGTTTATACACAATTTCTTATGATTTCAACAAGGTTTCAACATCATCACTATGTTCAATCATGCAAATAACAAGTGTAATCACTTCACTATGGTTATTACATGCTCAATCTAACAAAAACAAGAGTTTACATACAATTTTTAACCATAACATTCTACATTATGCTAAACAACCTATTCATCAAACAAAAGTTCAAAAATTTCGGAAGATTTCAACATACCATTATAATGTAAGATGTCAAGAACAAGCTAAAAGATGCAAATCAACACTTTGAAGAACACCCTTCCCAAAAACCTGAAATTTAAACTTCAACAATCTTGCAAACGAGCAAGATTTGGTGAAAACCGTGTTAGGGGTTTTGTAGCTCGCGAAATTCTACACACAATGGGCTCAAGAATCGCTCGATTTGGTTGAAGATTGAAGGAGTTATGAGAGATTGAAGGTTTAGGGTTCTTGGTGGAATAATGAGGAAGATGAAGATGGAGGGTTGAAGTTTAGAGAGAGAAAGCAGATATTTTTGTGGTTTGTGAAGTTTGGAGATGAATATGAGGCTGAGAATGACTGTTGGGTTCGAATTTAAGAAGTTTTAATGAGTATAAATGAGTTTTAGTTCGAACCAAACACTAGGACTCGAATCAGCGCCGGACAGCTATCTAAAGCCCATCGCCGACTCCTTACGACCCCGTCGCCGACGGGCAACAAAAATTGGTCCTTTGTGGCGACCCGTTAATCCCCTGGATACAGGAGTTTTTGGCTGACACGTGTTTTGGGAGCCCGTCTCCGACGGCCTTACCCCCGTCGCCGACGGGTACTAGTTTGTTCAATTTTTAATTTTTGAAAATATTTTTTTTGAAAAGACAAAGGAAAATTATGAATAATTAATAAAAGGACTATATACAATTAAAATTCCTAAAAATTACTAAAAATGTTTTTATAAATTTTTATAAGTTAAAATTTAAAAACACAAAACCATTTAACGGTCCTACCACCCCCCGAAAAGTCGTGAATTGTTCCTAATACACAAAAGTAAGTCTAAAAACATACCTTTTATCTTCAAGACGCGTTCGTAATGTTCGAACTTCACACAATCAACGGAGGTTAGTATGAAACGAAAACGATTATACCCAAAATACTCAAATAATTAAATAAATGATACAAAACTCTACACAAGGTGTTACCGGTCCTTTCAGTCAACCTCATAAACCGGGATGCTTACCACAAAGCTCACCGATTCCTTGTTTTCGTCCACTCTTTTGTTACCATCGAGAAACGGTTTTAGCCGATGGCCATTGACCGTTTGCCGTGACCCATCCTTTGGGTCCTCGATGGTAATATCACCCAATTGTCCGATCCGGGTGATCACATAGGGTCCCATCCATTTGCTTTGGAGCTTTTCGGGGAAGAACTTTAGCTTCGAGTTATAGAGCCATACCTTTTGCCCAATCTCGAACTCTTTCTTCCTCAACTTGGCATCATGCGCCCTCTTCATCCCATCCTTGTACTTGGATGCGCATTCATATGTCATTTCCCTTAGCTACTCTAACTCGCATAGATTAAGCTTCCGTTCCTTACCTCCATCATCATATTTAACATGGACCTCTTTAATAGCCCATAATGATTTATGCACAAGTTCAACCGGTAAATGACAATTTTTACCGTAAACAAACCGGTAAGGTGTAGTACCAATGGGTGTCTTATGTGTCGTACGGTAGGCCCATAAAGCATCGTTCAACTTAACTGACCAATCCTTACGGTCTTTTGCAAAATATCTTTGATTTTCCGGTTTGACACCTCTACTTGCCCGCTTGTTTGCGGGTGATGGGGGTAGCAATTATGTGGTCAACACCATACCGTTTTAAGAGTTTTCCAAACTGAAAATTTTTAAAATGAGATCCTCCGTCACTTATGATGACACGAGGAATCCCAAACCTTGAAAATATATGGGTTTGAATGAAATTACAAACTACGGAATGATCGTTTGTCTTGGTGGCTATTGCTTCGACCCACTTTGACACGTAATCAACGACCACCAAGATATACAAATTGCCATAAGAATTGGGGAATGGGCCCTTGAAATCAATACCCGAAAATGTCAACGATGAGGATTAGTTGCATGGGCATCTCATCCCTTTTTGAAATACCCCCTAACTTCTGGCATTCTACACAATTCTTAGAAAACTCAAATGCGTCTTTAAAAATAGTTGGCCAATAAAGACCACTGTTCAACACTTTGTGACCCGTTTTGTGACCACTAAAATGGCCACCACACGCAAACGAATGTAGGTGCTTCAGAACGCTTGGAATCTCCTCATCGTCAATGCATCTTCGAATCACTTGGTCCGTACACTCTTTCCACAAATGCGGTTCCTCCAACCGGTAATACTTAATCTGAGACCTAAAGTGTTATCTGCTCCGTCTATCCCAATGTGGCGGTAAGTCACCTGTAACAAGATAATTCACAATGTTAGCATACCACGGTAACTTATATAATTTCATAATGTGCTCATCGAGAAACGACTCATTGATCTCTACAGATTTAGGATCTTCCTCAACTATCAACCGGGACAAATGGTCTGCTACCACATTCTCGGTACCCTTTTTGTCCCGGATCTCCAAATTAAACTCTTGGAGCAATAACACCCATCGGATCAATCTCGGTTTGGCATCCTTTTTCTCCATGAGGTGCCTAAAAGCAGTGTGATCAGAATAAATAATCACTTTACTACCCCATATATATGACCGAAACTTATCCAATGCATATCCCCACCGTGAGTAGCTCTTTTTCGGTGGTGGTGTAATTCAACTGTGCATCCGAACACGCGTAGTATATGGCAACAGGTTTCTTGTTAACCCGTTGTCCCAACACGGCCCCCACCACATAATCACTTGCATTGCACATAATTTCAAATGGTAACGACCAATTTGGCGATTGCAAGATTGGGGCCTCGACTAATTTTTCTTTTAAATTGTTAAACGCGTTTTGACAATTTTCATTGAAGTCAAACGGTTGATCTTTTAACAACAAGTTACATAAAGGTTTGGTTATGTCACTAAAACCCTTAATAAACTGACGATAGAAGCCCGCATGACCTAAAAGGGATACGGCAAAGTGGATATATAAGTTGTACCTTTGCACAATCGACCTCGATCCCACGACTCGATACCACATGACCCAATACGATTCCCTCTTGGACCATAAAATGGCTCTTTTCCCAGCTTAAGACAAAACTAGTGTCTACACATCTTTTTAGTACTTTTTCTAATTGGTCCAAACAAGTCTCGAACGATGACCCGAAAATTGAGAAATCATCCATGAAGATTTCCAAAGACTTCCCCACCATATCTGAGAAGATACTCATGTTGGATCGTTCCAGTGACCCTAAATAGTCAAGTTGAGTAGTTCATCATCATTTACAAAGGCGAAATCAATGGAAACAATGTCAAACAACTTGTTTCCTTTCAATCTTTACTTTACTGATTAATCCTTAGCTTTTACACAGTCAAATGACATACGGACAGCACCTCGGCTCAGAAACACTCACCTAATTCCGCTCCAAATGAACACACGTATCACCTATTTATAGACTTGGTGATTCCGCTTGAAACAGTCTCAAGCGGAATTCCTGATTTCCTTTCAACTCAACTCAAGCTAAATCACAAGTAATGTGTTCAAGCGGAAAAACCTAGCTATCTGATTTCGCTTGGAAATGACCCATTGTCATTTCAAGCGGAATCACCCACTAAATGCATTTTCTTAATTTCTGTGCATTGTTCTTTCCTATCTAGACACAAGACTCGATTAAGACGTAGTTAACAGACACTAGATGCACCAAAAGACCCCCCCCTTGGATGTTGACGAAGTCTTCGGCTTTGAGTCTTCAGTATTTGTCTCTTTCCAATTTGTCTTTCTTGTAAAATCTCTCTTCAAATCTTCAATCTTCAATCTTCAATCTTGAATCTTCAAACTTCCCTTTGTGTGTTGATCCAGAATCTAGACTCCCCCTTTCACAAACTCCCCTTCTCAGGAAGCTGGGATCTAGGATCTTGATCTGGCTCAAACTTCAACACTTTGTTGCCATGGGGATGTTGTAACCTGTTTCCTGTTTCTCAAATATATAACATTACAATCTATCCAAAATTTAAAATTTCCAATTTTTACATCAGCTTTAGAAATCCACTTAAGTATTCAGGTCCAAGTTAATGACCCTGATTACTCAATTAATCTACCAAGTCCAACTTAATGACCTTGGTTGATCTTTGACAAAACAAACTGATTTTTGTTCAAGAATTTTCAAACATTTTCCGAAAATTAAGAGTATCAAGTTAATGAACTTGTTTTTGATTTATTAACAATCAGATTTTATCAAGATAAGCTCTCCTCATCCTCCAGTCCAGAAACTTCCTGCATTTGCTTCAACTTTGAGAATCTAACGATCAACTTTCCACTTTGGTTTGTCGGAAAATAAAGCAGAAATGAAAAATCTTTTTTGATTTTCAATAAAGTTTCTACACTAGAAATGAAATACAGAAACTTAAATGCAGACTGTAATGAAAGTAAAATATTTACAAACATATTTTTGCTAAGCGTGTTAGGGAATCATATCAGCTATCAGACAAGTCACTAGTACCGTTAAGCTTTAATTTCATACTCAGAATTAAACAATTCACATAGATTGTCGATATGCTGATCCATTTTAAATTTTCACACAATTTTCAATCTATTCAGGATACGATTTAGGTGTTTTAAGAACTTAAACCCAATCATGTGTCCCACCTCTTGAATATACTCTCGTATCCAGATCCCAATATTCAGTCTTACAGGTGAGTATACCACAGATGATATCTGTAAAGGGTTAGATGCGAAACCGTGAGAGCTCAGGTCAGAACTTCCGTTCAGCAGAGAGATGACGGTTCGACTTTAGGTGTGTCCCCTTTAGAAAATCTTTTGTTTCAACAGCACACAATTATCATTTTGCAATGTTTCATCGTTTTTTATGCTGAGGGCGGTGCTATGTTTCAAGCAATGTGGAAAGTATTATTCGGGGACTAGGTCAGAACTTCCATTCAGCAGAAGTCCCGGAATAATACCCCAGATATCACTAAGTATAAAGACCTAGTATTTCAGAAAGAGGGACCTTTCAAACAAGATTTCAGGGGTTACCTATATATCCAAGTAGTGTTCCCCACAAAATAAGCAAGTTTGAATTTTATGTTTATATCCCGAACAAATCTACTAAATGTGTAAAAACCTATCGACACATCATCAACGAGACTGTTTAACGCCTTTAAACTTTACAAATCTTTAGCGTACCGTAACTGTCAAACTGATGTACTATCATTTTCCCTTTTTACACAAGCTTATTTTCAGTTTGTTTTAATGTTTTTGGATTTTGAAATTTTATCATGTTTTTGTATTTTTGAATTTTTTACAGTTTTTGTATTTTTTCTGAAAATATTTACTCTCCCTAAATACTAAAACAAGTAAAAAATCGACAAACCATTGCAAATTGTTTCTCATCGTCATCTACAACAGTACCTTCATCAACGCCAATAATTCCATCCAACACCGAGAAAAGCATCATACCGTTCTGCTTAAAAAGATATTTAAAACGTGTTTTATCAAAAGCTTTGGTATGTAAATCAGCTTTCTGTTCGTCAGTGTGGATTTTCTCAATTCGAATCGACTTCTTCTCGAAGCAATCTCGGATGAAGTGATGTCGAATTTCTATATGTTTAGTTTTAGCATGATGTACTGGATTTTTCGTAATGTTTATTGCGCCCTCATTATCAACAAATATAGGGGTGTTTAGAAATTGCAAACCGTAGTCGCGCATCTGTTGCTGGATCCACAAGATCTGAGAGCAGCAACTACTAGCAGATACATACTCCGCTTCACATGTGGATAGAGCCATAGAGGTTTGCTTCTTGCATTGCCAGGTGACCAAACGACGTCCAAAGAACTGACAACCCGCTGTTGTTGATTTTGCATTAACTTTACAGCTTCCGAAATCGGAATCGGAATACCCTTCGAGCGTGAAATCGCCTTTTCTAGGATACCACAACCCCAATGTTGGAGTTCCTTTCAGGTAGCGTAATATCCTTTTTTATAATCACCATATGCGAAGCTCTCGGTTTAGAATGAAATCTTGCTGCGAGGCATGTTGGGTACATGATATCGGGTCTTGAAGTAGTCAAATACATCAACGAACCGATCATGGAACGATAAATTGTCTCATCTACCCTGTCTCCGGTGAGATCTGGGTGTATCCCATGATTCGTTGCTAATGGGGTTGACGCTGGAGTAGAACCTGACATTCCAAATTTCTCTAGAATATCATGAACGTACTTCGTCTGGTGAATGAAAACTCCCTCAGGTAGTTGATTGTTGGTGCACTACATCTGTTGATTCCGTCTAGGTGTCTAGGATCAAGTCTTACATTGTATTGTATAGCATAGGGCACGAAATACGAGAAAACGGTAGACGGTATAGGTTTTAGGAGTCTGGGTCGCTCATAGGATCATAGGTGTCTTGGGTCGCTTATATGGCTCTTGTGGATCGCTTAAGTGATCTAGCCTGGACCGCTCATGTGTCACATGTCCACATGAGCGGACCCAGAACACTATATATATGTGTGTTTGAGCGATCCTGAGTAGTGATTGATTGTATTCCACGCCGAAGCTCTGCCGGTGTGAAGATTGAGCTGTAAATCAATTCAAATCAATAAAACAAGCAGTTAGAAGGAAGAATGAGCTATATCTACTTGCATTTCTTATTATTCCGCATCTGAAACGCGAGAGTTAACCTCTGAACGACTCGTTTGGGTCAGCAACCGATCCTACAATTGGTATCAGAGCTTGGAAGGAGGTTTTCTACAGTTTATAGCCGGATTTCACTGTCTCTTCTCACTTCTACACCTTCTTTTTCTGATTCGGGGAGATTTCACGGTTGAAATTCGTTCAATTTCTCACAGATTGTGTGCAATAGTGTCTAGATAAATCCTGGAAAGTTTGAAGTCAAAATTCAAAATTTTTACAGATCAAAACATGTTCGGAATGTGGATCGCTCGAATGACGTCATCATGAACCGCTCGTAATTCACTGTTTTGGACCGCTCATTCGTACAGTTTTGAGTCTGGTTCGCTCCAAATTAGTGTATGGACCGCTCGTGTGCATATTTCTGGATCGCTCATTTGTTCCTTTTTGGACCGCCCTTAGAACATCCTTGGATCGCTTGAAAGACAGATCTTGGATCGCTCGAAAATTAGTCACCTGGACCGCTCGAGTGTAGTTTTTCTGATCTGCTTCAAAGACATTGTACTGGACCCTCCTAAGAATTTCTCTGGATCGCTTTTCTATCAGTTGTTTTGATAAACGTGCTAAGTCAACATGGATTCTGAGTTTTACAACACCTTTGCAACATCGTCATCACCAGCCGCGATTGCTCAAGCCATGAATCTGGAAAATGAGACTGGAACCACACAGAAACCCCCGAAACTGATGAGTATTGAAGAATACTACGGGTGGAAGGATCGTTTTGAAAACTGGGTTCAGGCAAATCATCTCAGATCGTGGGAATGCATATTGGAAAAGTACACATTGCCTCGAACAGAGTTGCAAGTCATTAAACAGATATCTGAATTCTCAGAACAAGAACGTGCAATGTATAGAGCAGAGAAAATGATGATCAGTTTGTTACAGCAGGCGATTAAAGAAGATATATTCATTCTGCTACAACACGACAAAACTGCAAAATCAATTTGGGATGCTCTTAAAGTAAAATTCGAGGGTAGTGAAAGTATGATCAAAATCAAGAAGGCATTGGTTAAAAAGGAATTTGATTTGTTTAGCAGTTTGCCGGGAGAGGATACTAAAAAGCTGATTGAGAGATACTGTCACTTAGTGCGATCGTTATCGATGTTGGGAGTTGAAAAAGGTCGTGAGGAATGGGTTGATAAATTGGCTGATGCGTTACCTCAGAAAGAGTGGGGAACGTATTTGATGATACTGAAAAACACGGGTGTTTATGACAAACTAACAATTGGTCAGTTTATTGAGAAAATTGAGAGTCAGGATCTTGAACAGCAAAAGATCGCAAGGATGAATAATCCTAGTGGTCAACAGGATGTTAAAATGTACTATAAAGGTAGTATTCCAGTTTCTGAAGCTGAAAGAAGTCCGAAAATTCAAACCGCTTTCAGTGCTGGTGATTCATTTGATAAAGCTGATCAGGGCTCGAACACGAGTAGCAGCGGGTTTTCATCGTTTCCGAGTGTGAATCCGAAAGAGACTAACACAAGTTTTCAGTCTCAGAGTACAAAAACTGGAAACGGATATGTGATTCAATGCAACATTGCTCTCAACCTTCCAGAAGGTCAAAGCTTCTCCGAAGACACTGCTAAAGACCATATGGCACTTCTGGGTTCAGTTCTGTTATCCTATGAAGGTCTAGTGGCTTGTCGGATCGGAAATCCTATGCTCACTAAAGAGGATTACGATCAAATAGACGCTGAGGAAATGGAACTTATGGATATCAAATGGTGTCTTGCAAGTGTTCTTCGTCGGGCTGAGAAATTCAAAACCATTACCGGGAGAAATGACTTTTTAGATGCTCATGTTTCAACTTTAGGTTTTGATAAATCTAAAGTTACTTGTTTTCGATGCAGGGAAAAAGGCCATTTCAAGCGGGAGTGCAAAGGAAGAGAAGCTAGCGGAGCACAGAATCCATTCGGGAAAGATGATTACTACCGCAAAGCTATCTATCAACAAGTTGGTAAATCCCAAGAACCGCAGACAGCTCATGGGAGAAAGATTGAAGACTCCAAAAGAGCATGTGTTGTAGATTTCAGCTGGAGTGATTACATATCATCTGAAGCCACAGCAGAACGTGTTATCGATCAAGATGATGAGAAACTACCAGAAGGTTTCAGTTGGGATATGTTCGTGGATGAAAAGGGAGGTTTTAAAGCTTTCATTGCCAAGATCGTCCGAGAGCCAAATTTGTTTGCTACTTGGATGAGATCTATTGGAGAGAATGTGTCAAGTGGAGATGAAAAATCTGTGTCATCTGATGAAAGTTCAGATAGTACTGATAGACTTTCAGAACACTCTGAGGATGTTTCAGATAGTTCAGATGAAATTGTACAAGATGAAACTGTTCAAGAACAGGATGTTGTATTTGACAAAACACCATCTGATTCTAGTGTATCTGATGCTGATTCTGAAAAATCAGTTCAATTTGATCAATCACCAGATCATAGTAGCAGTGATGATGAGGAAGAGAAACATATAAATATTGCAAAATCTCATATGTCTCCTGAAAGTTTTCATTTTTATTTTGCAGAAAGAATGGAGAAACTGAAAGAGAAACAAGCTGCTAAAGAACAACAATCTGAATCTGAAGGTGATGTTCAGAATGCTGAAAATGTTGCTGAGAAGATTGGTGAGGTTGTGAAAGAAGTAGAAAAGGTGATTGAAGTAGAAAAAGTGGTTGAAGTTATTAAAACAGTCGAAGTTGAAAAAATTATTGAAGTCGTCAAGCCATGTGAGAAGTGTCTGGAAGCCTGCAAAGAGTGTGCAGCAAAAGATGATATCATGGCTGAGTACGAGAAAAAGAAAGAACAGTTACTGTTCAATCTCAATTATGTGAAGGAATCGTATGACGTGTTGAACAAAACAGTAACTAGTCTCCAAAAGACAAACACAGAAAGAGAACAGGCACTGACGATGATGAATGCAACTTTAATGTCGAAGCAAAAAGCTATAAATTTCTACATTGAAGAAAGTGCCAAATGGAAGCAAGAGTTGGAAACTGAAAAGATTGAAAATGAGAGGATTAGGAGGTTATTGTTGAGCTATTCTACCTCTGAGTATCTTATTGATCGTGTTTACCCAACTGTTGCAGGAATGGAAGCTTTTCAAGACGAGAAGCCGAAAGAAAAGAGAGACTGTGGTAAGAAAACTACTGTTAGCTATAACAAGTGTCCGCCTCCAATTTGGGATGGGTATTCACCTAGGAAACCAAATGAGGAGCAACTTGCAAAAGCTGTCAATATAAAGCTTAAAACCGACACAACTGACGTCTTACCAGAAAACATTGATGTGACGTTTACCTCATCCGATACTGATCATGAGTCTGAATTAATCAAAAAGGTGGTCGATCAGGTGTTGGATACTGATGAGGAGACAGAGTCGAAATCTGAGTCTGAAAAGCAAAAGTTGTCAGTCAACAGTCAAAATTCGTCGGTTAAACGGTCTTATAGTAAAGAATTTTTGTTATCAAAGGCAGATTTGAATGATGAAACATTCGAAGTTGTGTATACTTTGAATGGTTCTGACAAATTATATTACAACAAAGAGTTTCCGATAATGAGTATCAAAACAGAATTAATCAACAAAACTTTTAAACTAATAGAGGTTAATATTCCTGAATTAAAAGTTTTGAAAAGTTTTGATAAACCTAAAAAATATACTTCTAGAGTTCAACAACGTCTAAACAAGAAAAAAGGTTACAATTCTGGTCCTGGTTTTCCAAAGAAACCTAACCAAAATCGTAGCTACAAAAAGAAAGGTTTAGGTTTTGTTCCACCAGAAAATCATAAAAATGAGAAAAATTCTAATTCAAACACTGAATTTGTATCAAGTGGAAGCTCGGAAGATGAACAGCAGAAACCATTTTGGAAACAGACTAACAAAGAGTTTCTTGCTGAGAGGAAAAAGAATGGAACTGGAGTATTTCATCCGAGAAATACTCAAACCTGTTCTAAAAGCAATGAAGCTGGTCACATTGCATCGGATTGTCCGAAAGATATCAAAGTACAACAGGGAGCTTCTAAGAAGTTGAAAGAAAAAGTTGTTGAAAAATCTGAGAAATCCAAAATTTTTAAAAATTCGAAAAATGAGGTTGGGGAATGTTCGAAAAAGGAAAAATTTTACAAAAGAAAAAAAAATGACAACCAAGTGTGGGTTGCTAAAAGGGTAGAAGAAAAAGTCGGCGATGAATCTGGTTCCACAAAGCCAGAAGAGCCACAAGTTGTGGAGAAAATTTCAGTAAATGATGATGTTCTTCCATCACTGAAGTTTGAAGAGGTTAAAAAGAAAATTGGTAAAATTGAAATTTCAAACCAATTTTATAATGAAGAAAAAGAATTTGATGTCGAGAAAACATTCAATGGAAATGTTAAGAAGATATTTGGGAAAATGTTGAGTGGGAAAGCTAAAGGGGTAAAAGATTTTTACGCAACTAAAAAGCCGACATACAACCCTACTGCTGAAGAGTTGAAAGTTCTCAAGTCTGAGAAGACTTGGAGGGAAGTTTGTTTCCCAGAATAGTCGAAGGACTATGCCGGAGATCCCAAGTTTATATCGTGGATCAGGAATCGGCACTTTTCTAGTATTTGAGAAGTTTAAATGTTTGTGATTAATGTTTGGATGTTTTTACAGGTGAAAGGACTACGCCGGAGCTTCCAGGTGGTTAATTGCGAAGCAGGAATCGGCATTTTGATTGGTAAAATGGTGATGTAGACGTAACATTCCTACAATTGGTAGTTTTTGGGTATCTACAAGTGGTAATCTTGATCCCACAAGTGGTATTTGTGTTAAATTTTGAGATGTTTGGATACTTTGAAGAAATTACATTTACAAGTGGTACAGATGCAAATGGTAAATCAGGGACATTAAATTGTATTTGATTTACTATTCATGAAAGATAGACAAGATGATGAACCACATCCCCGTTCTTAAAATTGATAAACCTACAAGTGGTTGTTATCAACACAAATTCATTTTCCGGAAAAGTCATTTTGATTAAAACAAACTTAAGTGTTTTGAAATCTAAATGAGAAAATGATTTGTGATAGGGGGAGTTCAGATTGTTTATGCCTAGTGAATGGTGATTTGATGTGTTTCAATGTCAGTTGTCAAGTTTCTGTACAGTTTGTTTTTGCATTTTATGTTTCTAATAGGTCAAGTGTCTTGAAGTTTTCAAATTTTCTTTAAAATGTGTTTGCATTTTAGGGGGAGTAGGGAAATTTCTGAAAATCCAAAAACATTTGAAAATTTGAAAAAGCCAAAAACATGATAAAATTCAAAAATGAGTTGTGTTGCGAAAAAGAGGAAATGATAGTACATCAGTGGACTATCACGGCATGCTAAAGAAATGAAAAGTTAAAATGTGATAAACAATCTTACTGTGGATATGTCAGTAGATTTTCGCACATTTAGTAAATTGAAACGAGATATAAACCTAATTCAAACTTGCTTGATTCGTGGGTAACTATTCTTGAATATATGGGTAACCCCCGAAATCTTGTTTGAAAGGTCCCGTATTCTGAGATACTAGGTCTTTATATTCAGTGATATTTGGGGTATTATCCCGGGACTTCTGCTGTATGCAAATACTGACCTAGTCCCCGGATAATACTTTCTGCTAAAGCTTTGAAACATAAGCTTCGCCCTCAGCATGCTGATGAAACAATAAAATTGATAGTCGCTGCTGTTGAAATGCAAAAAGATCCTCTAAAGGGGACCCACCAAAATTCGAGCCGTCATCTCTCTGCTGAACGGAAGTTCTGACCTGAGCTCTCACGGTTTCGCATCTAACCCCTTTACAGATATCAGCTGTGGTATACTCACCTGTAAGACTGAATATTTTGGGATCTGGATACAGGAGTATATTCAAGTGGAGTGATACACAATTAAGTTTAAGTCTCTAAAACATTAATATCGTATCTCGAATCGATTGAAATTTGTGTTGAAAATTTAAGAGGACAAACATACTGACAATCTAGGTAAATTGTTTAAAGTTTAAAATGAAATCTAGCTTAACGGTGTTGGTGATTTGTCTCATAAACTGATATGATCCTCTTGCACGAACTCACAAAAATATTGTTTGTAAATATTTCATTGTGTGCATTTCATTACTTTACATTGAAAAATCCAAAAACATTTTGTGTGTGTTTTAGCATAATTTTTGGAAAAATCAAAAAGATTTTCGACAACTGACGTTGGAAAACTGATTTTCAAAATTCCGAGTGCTAAACATAATGAGCAGAATTTGAGGGGGAGTGTTTGTGAAAATCTAAATGTTTGTATTAATCTAACCTTCTTCAAGTGGTTCATCATAGAGTGTTTTGAGGGGAGTCATATATTGGTGCATAGGTATTTGATATGTGATAAAATTAGAAAATTTATTTCTAGGATAATATTGTGCAGGTAATCAGGTTTTGGTTTCTAAAGATTAGAGGAGAGCCAGGTTGATCGATTCTGATTCTGAAGATCTTGATTATTAATTGATGCTGATGAATTTAAGGAATCAAGAGATCTGATCAAGAGAATTAGAGTGTTTGAAAGCCAGACAAAGATTCTGAAGATGTTACTGAAGAACAAAAGAATGCCAGTAAATCGAGAGGGGGAGTCTGTAGATTGAAAGAAGAGAAAGCCCAGAGACTGATCCAGCTTGAAAGAAGACACAACATTGAAATCAAGGTGTGTTGGCGACTCCATCAACATCTGAGGGGGAGTCTGTTGGTGCACTACATCTGTTGATTCCGTCTAGGTGTCTAGGATCAAGTCTTACATTGTATTGTATTGTATAGCATAGGGCACGAAATACGAGAAAACGGTAGACTGTATAGGTTTTAGGAGTCTGGGTCGCTCATAGGATCATAGGTGTCTTGGGTCGCTTATATGGCTCTTGTGGATCGCTTATGTGATCTAGCCTGGACCGCTCATGTGTCACATGTCCACATGAGCGGACCCAGAACACTATATATATGTGTGTTTGAGCGATCCTGAGTAGTGATTGATTGTATTCCACGCCAAAGCTCTGCCGGTGTGAAGATTGAGCTGTAAATCATTTCAAATCAATAAAACAAGCAGTTAGAAGGAAGAATGAGCTATATCTACTTGCATTTCTTATTATTCCGCATCTGAAACGCAAGAGTTAACCTCTGAACGACTCGTTTGGGTCAGCAACCGATCCTACAATGATCAACTTGTAGTCCCAAAAAGAATTTCATCTCCCCCATCGATGACATTTTGAATTTCTGCTTCATCACTGATTCAAAATCTTTGCACAAATTCTCATTTGTAGACCCAAATATGATGTCGTCCACGTATATCTGTACTATCAGAAGATGTCCGTCGACCTCTATGGTGAAGAGAGTGGCATCCACTTTCCCTCGAATGAAGCTGTTGGCTAGTAGGTGTTGAGATAAAGTCTCGTACCAAGCTCTCGGGGCCTGGTGTAAACCATACAGCGCTTTGTCCAGCAAATAGACCTTGTTTTTGTGGATTGGTTCGGTAAAGCCCGGTGGCTGCCCGACATATACCTCCTCTTTAACCTTCCCATAGAGAAACGCCAATTTTACATCTAGCTGATAAACTTTGATGTTTTTCCACGATGCAAATGCTAGGAAGATTCTGATCGCTTCTAGTCGAGCCACAGGAGCATACACTTCAGTGAAATCTATCCCCTCCTGTTGACTGAAAGCCTGGACTACGAGTCGAGCTTTGTTTCGCACAACAACTCCTCGATCATCTATCTTACACTTGAACACCCATTTTTTGTTGATCTTCCTGTGACCATCAGGCAAATCTACTAACTTCCACACTCCCAACTTCTTAAACTTTCTTCTTGCATAGCATTGACCCAAGAATCTTCAGTTAGCGCCTCTTTATATGTTCGCGGTTCAATCTGCGAAATAAAACAACTCAATGAAAATTCAGTTTGTAAAGGTGCTACTGTAGAATAAAAACAAGTAAGGCCTTGGTCAATTTGACGTCTAGTGCGAACGCCTGATTGTAACTCTCCAATGATCAGCTCCTCTGGATGGTATGAAAGAGTTCTTGGCATTACTTCGCTTGGAACATCTACATCGCCTTCCAGATTAATAACATTCTGATTTGCACCTTGTTCACTGATAGGATTTGTTTGACTTGAACTCTGAATTTGCTCCCCCTCAGAATTTGAATCACCACGATCAAATATCGGCATATTCTCATATTCTTGATTATCATTCTGTCCCGTCTGAATATCATGAGCAACTTCATTTTGTTGGACATCATCATGTTCACCAGCATTGCTTGGACCTGCTTCATCATCATTCGAAGTTTGTCGTGGTCTTGTAGAATACTCAGCTGGGAACCTTTCCTGCGACGACTCATACTCTCGCAAAATATCCAACTCATCAAAGAAATCTACTTCTTCTTCTTGTTCTTCCATCATGTCAAACGAATCCCACAACTTGTCGTAATGATAACGCCATGAATCTCAAGGATTCTGCGGCGGCATTGTATAACCTTGACATTCAACATTAGGAGCATCAATAATCCGCTTCAAGCTTGGAACGAAGACTCGTCGTAATGGACTTGCATAACTAATGAATATCCCCTCAATACTCTTCGGACCAAACTTTCCAAAAGGTTCTAGAACTGTACAGGGTGACCCAAACGGTTCAAGATACTTCAGATTCGGTTTGCGGTTATTGATCAACTCAAAGCATGTTTTGTTGAATTTCTTGACAGTGAGAACTCTGTTGAGCGTATAGCATGCGGCGGAAACTGCTTCTGCCCAAAAATTTATCGGGAGCTTTGAATCAGCAAGCATTGTTCTAGCCGTTTCGATTAGCGTCCTGTTTTTACGTTCTGCAACTCCATTCTGTTGCGGAGTGTACGGAGCACTAAACTCATGCAATATACCTCTTTCATCACAAAATTCTTCCATCTTGTTGTTTTTGAATTCAGTACCATTATCACTTCTGATTCTTTTGATACGCCTTTGGTACAGATTTTCAATCTTTTTGAACAACGCCATCAAGCTGTCAAACGCTTCATCTTTCGACTTCAAAAATGATACCCATGAAAATCTGGAATAATCATCAGTAACCACAAGACAGTAACGATCTCCTGTAATACTTTTGACAATCACAGGACTACACAAATCCATGTGAAGTCTCTCCAAAGGTTTCGAGACTGAATAAACTTGCTTTTTAGGGTGTGACTTTTTCTTCTGCTTGCCTTTGATGCAGCTAATGCACTCCCCTTCCAGATGAAAACCTTTTACATGAACTCCAGTAACCAAATCATTGTGCACCAAGTGATCCATTTTTCTAAGATGTATATGACCCATTTTCCGGTGCCACAATCTTGATTCCTTCTCCGTTGCTCTGAACATAAAACAATGAGCCTGGCCCGTGGTTGTAGTAGCTACGCTCATGTCCAACACGTACAGATCATTAACTCTTGGTGCCCTCATGATAATCCATTCCTCAGGGATAACAAATCCTGGCTTCAAGATCAAACATTCTTTGTTAGTAAAGTGAGTGGTATACATCCTGTCACAAATCTGCGAGATACTCAGCAAATTATTCTCCAGTTCAACAATGTAGTTAACTCTTTCAAACGTCACAATCCCGTTGGATAACGTTCCTTCACCTATAATCCTACCACCTTGATTTCCTGCGAAACCCACATAACCTCCATTGAAATTTCTCACATCGTACAGCAGCGCTGTCTTCCCTGTCATGTGCCGAGAAGTTCCACTATCCATAATCCATCGTGAAACGGATCTCGGAAGCTCCTGCACAAACCACAAACACTTTAGTTAGATTTGGAAGCTACCCAAGCCTCTTTTGACTTAGGTAACTCAATTTTAATGTGAGATTTTGTAGTGTAAAGTGGCGGAAAATTTTTATCATTCATTTTCAAACTCTCTTCAGACCCAACCTCAACTTTTTTGTATAGGAAAAACTCTTCTTTCTGAGTTTGACCAGATGGTTGGTCTTTCTTTGAAACTTTTTTCTTTTCAGAAACAATGGATTTTGATTTTTCAATTTTCTCATAGTAATCCAAAGGAACATCCATCTTTACCGGTGTGGTAGAAGATGATTGTTTTTCAATCTCAGAAACCTTTGGATTTGAAGAACTTGTCTTCTTTTCAGCAACTTTTGGCTTCCATGTTTGTTGAGGTGACGCAACCCGTTTGTAAAATTTGTCATTTTTAGTTATCACATTCTTAACAGGTTCAGTTTTAACTTTGGTATTATCATTCTTCAAAATCTTTTTCTCAACAATAAATGGAACTTTTCCCTTCACATCATCTTTCTTTTTCTGAATCTTCACAACTTCAGTCTTAGGCTTCAAGTTGGTACACTTTCGTGCAATATGTCCAACTTGATTACATCTGAAGCATGTTCGAGTGTCAACTACTCGACTTGTGCCTTCGGACTGAGGTTGTGAAGCTTTCTTTTCAAAGAACTCTTATTTGATTTCGAGAAAATCTTTGATTCTTCATCAGAAAGTGAACTTGAACTGTTCACAAACACTTTCTTCTCAACAAACTTCTTGTTTTGAGCATTTTTCTTTTCATGATTTTTACCACCCTAATAACCACCCGACCATCTGTTTCGATTGTTGTTATAAAAACGCGGTGGAACAACAGGCTTCTTGTAATAAGCTTTATCTTTTTCAAAATTCATTTGACTTTTTGTTTGTTTTAAACTTTTCACTTCAGACAAATCAATTTCAACCATTTTAAACACATTTGTCACCTTGGAAACATTTACATTCTCCAGAGGAAACTCAGAATCCGAATACAACTTATCCGATCCTGACATCTTGTACATGACAAGATTAGGTTCTTCAGTAAGTTGTTTTTGAACTTTTGTTTCAGAATGTATTTGTCCAAGAAACATTCATATTCCTCAATAGTGTCACTGTCCAATTTTAGAACATTCTCAACCACACTTTTTACCACTTCAGTTTGGACACTATCGTCATCGGAAGATGTGAAGGTGACATCAATCGTGTCCGGAAGTTTCACTTCATTCTCATCTTCAAGATTAACCAACCCAGATTGTTTTTTCGAATAATTTTCTAGAACTGGTGGTGGAACTTGATGATAACCCACCCCGGTTCCACCCGAAAAGACATCTTCACCAGCTTTGTTTTTGCCTATGGGTTTTGGAACAATGTGTTGCAAAACAAAGCTTGCGGAGTTGTAACTTTTTAGCTTCAACTGGATTCGCTCATTTTCAATTTCAGCTTCTTGAAATTTAAGTTTCAACTTTGCGATTTCATCCAGTTGCTGGTTGATTAATTCTTCCTTAACCCGAAGAACTCCCGATAGATGATTATTTTCTTTAAAT
This sequence comes from Helianthus annuus, assembly GCF_002127325.2. Lineage (NCBI taxonomy): Eukaryota > Viridiplantae > Streptophyta > Magnoliopsida > Asterales > Asteraceae > Helianthus > Helianthus annuus. The sequence goes on from NC_035445.2 coordinate 50,350,159, forward strand.
GTTTTACCATTTCTGTCATCAGCATCTTTAACCATGCGTTTAAGCTTCTCAAATTTTTCTGAAATCTGACGATTTTCAAGAACTAACTTTTCATTTTCTTTCCTAACTTTTTCTTGGTAAATTTTATCATTTTCAATTTTGTTAGTTAATTCTTTTAATCTGTCAGTTGAAGCTTTCAACATTTTATGACGGTCAAGGATCTGATCCTCAACACTTCTGACTCTAGCAGTCAGATCATCAACTCTCTAACCATAGAGATAAGTGATTGTACTACAAACTTTGCACTCTTTGATGCAATTTTTGTAGTCAGCATCACCTTTGACTTTCTTACCTGACTCAGTCGTTGACGCATTTGAACTGACCTGGCTTTTAGACTCAGATATAGACTTAGAGTCTACCTCAAGTGCCTTAGCAGCCAGCACCTTTTCAGCCATTTTTCCCAGATTTTCAGCTGTCAACTCTTGTGTCGTATCAATGATTCCATTATCAACCTTCTTTGGCTTTTCCTCTTTTTCTTTCTCTTCTTCGCTTCCCCACCATTTTCTTTGCCAACCCTCTTCTTCATCAGCAATTTCTTGAATTATGGTTTCAAGATCAAGGGTATTATGGTCAATAGCAATGTTTCCCATGGGGTCAAGATAACATTCTCTGTCTGGATCTCATCTCCTCGCTCTTTTTGCTTCAAGAAAGATACCAGATATTCTGATCATTCTGTTTTGAGCTAGCATCTTTCTGTTGACATACTTCTGTTGTTCATTTCTATTATCTTTAAAAGGAACAGGTTCAACAGACTTTGCCATGAATGCATATCCAACCGCATCCTCCTCTGGTAACAACTCGCTCCAGTCGAAACCTTCATCGTCATGAATCACAGCAAGAGCTCTGGATTTCTCTTTGTTATCCTCAAGCTGCTTGATTCTTGGCGGTTCTGATTTATTCTGATGATAAATCGCTTTCTTGTAGTAATCTTCTCTGAACGGGTTTTCAGACTCATCAGCGTAAGCATTTCGGCATTCACGTTTAAAGTGACCTTTCTGCTTACACTTGAAACATGTCACTTTAGACTTGTCAAAGCCTAACTTGGTAGATGGTCCACCAATAGACTTCCTTCCGGTAATCTCCATGAAACGCTGCGCTCGACGAACTGCACTGGCCATACACCACCTTATATCGATCAATTCCATCTCCTTAGGATCTATCTGATGGTAGTCTTCCTTCGTCAGGTCGGTGTTGCCTATCTTTCCTGCCACAAGGCTTTCATACGATTCTAGCACAGAAGCTAAGAAAACCATCTGTTGCTTTGCTGACTCCTCGCTGAAATTTTGAGCGTTCTTTAAGTCTACAGCGATGTTGCATTGAAATAAATTCTTTGCATCAGATTGGTTTGAATGTGATGAAGAACCACTGTGAAAACCACTGCTTTGACTCTCTTTGCTAGATGTGTTGGAATTTTCAGCAGAAAAAGCTGTCTTGGGAGACGTATTCTTTGGCATCATGCTTTTTGGATAATACAAATCCAAGTTCTGCTGGTATGATGAGTGATTGACTTTGTGTGTTTTCTTTATCTCCAGCTCGTGACTCTCTAGTCTTTCAATCAACAAATCCACTGTAAGCTCCTTAGACTTGATCGTATTCTTCAACATCAACGCATAATATTGCCAATCCATCTCATCTGGCAACGAGTCAAACAATTTGTCGACTAGCTCTTCTTGAGAGTATAAAATCCCATGTCTTGCCAGCTCTAACTTCAGGTGCCCGAACCTCTCAATCATTTTAGAAACAGATTCATTTTTCAAACAACTGAATAAATCAAACTCTTTTCTTAGCAGTTTCTTTTTATTTTTCACTATTTCTGCACTACCCAAGCATTTAATTTTCAACTTATTCCAGAGATCTGTAGAATTGGTGTACTCGATCAAGGATATTATATCTTCTCGGACAGATTGAAATAACAATGCAATGCATTTTTGCTCGGTAACAAATGATTCTATTTCTTCAGTTGTCGTCAAATTTTCAGCATTTTTGCCTCCATTAGTGTATCCATTCTTTAGAATCTTCCAGCTGGGATAAACAAAAGCCTTCAACCATTCTTCAAACTTCTTGGCCCACCGACTGCACTCTTCGATTTCCATCAACTTCGGGGGTTTGTTATATGTTCCGTAAACACTTTCCACACCTAAGGCATCCGATAAACTTTTCTTTGTATTCGGCGTATTCTCATTGATGTTGCTAGAAGAAGTATCGTCTCCAGAATTTCCAGCAAAGGCATACATATCACTAAACGGATTCGTGAATAGATCATCCATCTTGCACGTACCTGAAAAATCAGCAAACACTTAGAAAATTTTAAAGTTTTGAAAAAAAAAACAGCAAGTTCAAGCGAAATCAGTTTGAAGCGGAATCAGCTTCAAGCAGAATCACAAGAACTTTTCAAGCGAGATCAAACAATTCAAGCGAAATCTCTTATTTCGCTTGAACTTTCAAGCGGAAAAAGGATTCAAGCGGGATAACACAGTTTTTTTAAGCGGAATATGAAGGTTATCTAATTTCGAGCGAAATAAGAACCAATTTTCGAGCGGAATAAGCTTTTTATGTGATTTCGCTTGAAATTTCTCAAGCGGAATCAGATGACATAAGCATTTTCGAACAACTTTTCAAGCGGAAATAGATTGTTTTGATTGATTTTGATCGATTTAAGGTCCAATTCTCTCTGGGATTAGTTAACACTGTGTTTTGCTAATATATGTCAAATTCAGGCCATTTCAACCGCTAAAATATGTTCAAATCAGAAAAGAAAGAGTAGATGTATGAGAATCCGATGATTTCAAGCTGTAATGGTATGAACTGCTCGTCTTGAGCCCTGATACCACTTGTTGGATCGTTTCGGTGTCCCTAAATAGTCAAGTTGAGTAGTTCATCATCATTTACAAAGGCGGAATCAATGTAAACAATGTCAAACAGCTTGTTTCCTTTCAATCTTTACTTTACTAAGTAATCCTGAGCTTTTACACAGTCAAATGACATACGGACAGCACCTCGGCTCAGAAACACTCACCTAATTCCGCTCCAAATGAACACACCTATCACCTATTTATAGACTTGGTGATTCCGCTTGAAACAGTCTCAAGCGGAATACCTGATTTCGTTTCAACTCAACTCAAGCGAAATCACAAGTAATGTGTTCAAGCGGAATAACCTAGCTATCTGATTTCGCTTGGAAATGACCTATTGTTATTTCAAGCGGAATCACCCACTAAATGCATTTTCTTGATTTCTGTGCACTGTTCTTTCCTATCTAGACACAAGACTCGATTAAGACGTAGTTAACAGACACTAGATGCACCAACAACTCATCATGCACCTTTGGAAGGTGGCGGGCGCATTACATAGTCCAAACGGTATTCGCCTGAATGCGAATGTGCCGTAGGGACAAGTAAACGTTGTCTTTGCTTGATCTTCCGGATGGATGGCAATTTGATTATAACCAGAATAGCCATCTAAAAAGCAATAGAATTGTTGCCCGGATAATTTCTCAACAATTTGATCGATAAACGGTAAAGGAAAATGATCTTTGGAAGTTGCGGTATTCAACTTCCTATAATCAATAGAAATTCGCCACTCGGTTACCGGCCGAGTGGCTACCTCTTCACCTGCGCCATTTTTGACGACTTGTATACCCGCTTTTTTCGGAACCATCTGCGTTGGGCTCACCCATTGGCTATCTGAGATCGGATAAATAATACCCGCATCAAGCCATTTCAATACTTCTTTCTTCACCACCTCCAGCATATTTGGATTCAATCTCCGTTGTGCATCTCGAACGGGAGTCGCACCTTCTTCCGTGATGATTTTGTGAATTAAACACCTCCTCTTGCTCCTCGGTTAAGATTGATGCAATGATAACCGGGATTGTGTTGCCTTCACCAACGTAAGCATACTTGAGATGCTTAGGCAACACCTTAAATTCGAACTCCGGAGGCTCGACCAATGACGATTTCAATTTAGTGTCAATGTTCTCCGGTAAACTCTCCACTTGGTGCGTCCATATCGGTTTTCCTTCTTTAACCACAAGCACCTCCAAGCTCTTCACCTCCTCGTCTATGCTCCGATTCATTTCCACCTGTGACCTGTCAAACATAAAGCAATCCACCATTGCGTTTTCCTCATCCACGACTGTGTCGCAAAGAGGTGTACACGTGTCAACAATGTCCGCCATATAACATTCATCGTCGACTGAAGGAGTCGTCAATCCCGAAAAAACATGCAACCTCAACCTTCGGTTTCCAAATGTCATGTCTACCGTTCCCTTTTGCAATCAATTTGAGAATTTGCTGTTGCTAGGAAGGGTCGACCCAAAATCACCGTAGGTTGCTTGGTTGGGTCCTTAGCCACATAATCGAGTACTAAAAAGTCCACCGGATAGTAAAAATCCTCGATTTTTACTATCACATCCGAGGCAATTCCACAGGGTAGTTTAGGTGTCAAGTCGGCTAACACCGCAGTAGTGTTTGACGATCGAAGTGGAACAAACTCGTATTGTTCATATAAACTACCCGGTAGAATGTTCACACTAGCACTAAGATCTAAAAGTGCCCGGTTGATTTTAAAATCACCTACTTGAATTGAAATGATAGGTGCACCCGGATCTTGGAGCTTGGGTGGAAGTGCACCCAAAAGAATCAAACTCACATTTTCGGTTAAATCTAATTTTTTAGGAAATTTGTGAGTTCGTTTTTGGGTACACAATTCTTTCAAGTACTTAGCATAAGACGGTACTTGCTTGATTGCATCCAAAAGAGGTAAATTAATTTTTACTTGTTTGAAAACTTCCCACAACTCTTCTTGTTGTCGACCTCTTTTGTTTACAACCTTCTTCACGGGTCCCTTCAATGCTTCGGGATACGGGGCGGTATTAACCTCCACACCCGTTTCCTTAGCCTTAGGGGCGGGGATGGTCACAACGGGTGTGTTATTATTAATTTTTAAATTATTTTTTTGACCCGTTTGACCATCCTCACATTCTTCATCACTAGCATCCTCCACCACGCCTTCAACAAACTGGGGTGGTGGTGTTTTGACACCATTATCCACAATTCGACCACTACGTAAAGTTATTTGATTAATTGGTACCTCACGTGTGTTCTTTGAGCTTGACCCTTGATGCTTAGGGTTCACCATGGTGTCACTTGGAAACTTTCCCATGATCCCCCTTATTTGTGCCATTTCCTCCGCAAGTTAGCCCACTTGCTTTGCCAATGCCTCATGTGATTTGTCCCGAATCTCATTTGTCTTCTTCATCTCCTTGATGTCACTGTTAGATTCCTTAACCACATTCAACAAGGCGTCCATTTTAGCACTCAAATCATCACCACCGGTTTGATTATTCGACCCGCTTCCATTACCGCCTTGATTATTGTAATTCCTTTGGGACCCACCTTGGTAATTATTGTCCCGACCTTGGGACCCTTGATTGTAATTATGTTGGTAACCCCCTTGATTACCACCTTGGAGATTTTGATATGATGACCCGCTTTGATTGCCCGGTTGAAAGTTCGGGTTCATTTGATTTGTGGCATTCACATATCGGAAGTTGGGATGATTTCTCAATCCGGGTTGATATGTGTTCGAATTCATATCATTGTTCTTTCTATCACCGAACACTTGATTTACCTCTTCAGTGTAGTCACTCGGTCCCGTTTGACATTGAACGGTCTGATGACCAATCTCCCCATAATCTTCACAAACCGCAAACTGTACCGCATTTACCTCCTTCCTCTTCATACGAGCCATATCCCGTTCTAAAGTAGAAATCCGATCTTTAGAGTCAAGATCGGGAAGTGACCGGGAAACGGGATGTTTCTTAGCTCTATCGGTCGATTCCTTTGACTTTGACCGCTTGCTCATCCGCTCAAGGAAATCCCAATCATCATCTTCATGATTACTCAACAATGTTCCATTGCTTGTTGACACGAGATGATTCCATGTTTCGTCATCCAATCCTCTCACAAAGCATTTAACCAACTCCCACTTTTCGATTTGATGATGTGGGCACTTTCGGATCAATTCCTTGTACCTTGTGAAAGCTTCATGCAATGGTTCACTTGAGAGTTGGTGGAAAGACCTAATTTCATCTCTAGCATCATCGGTCTTTGCCATCGAGTAATACTCTTCAAGGAAGACTTGTTGCATCTCGCCCCATGTCCGAATATTATTTGCCTGAAGTGTAAGAAACCATTGTTTCGCCTTATCTTTTAGCGAAAATTGAAATAACCGAAGCTTGACCTCTTCCAATGCAAAATCATGCCACCCCAATAGTGCTACATATGGCCGAAAACTCCGCCAAATGAGTGTATGGTTCATCATTAGACTTCCTAATGAAATGGGGAAGTATGTTGATGTAGTGGGGCTTGCAGTCGAACATCCTTCTTTCACAAACTATCGGAGAGTCATTGTCAGTGACCACCGGCCTAAAACGATCATTTACTCCCCGTGGAGGTTGTTGACAACGATGTGGACCGTTAAATTCTTGATCAACCGGCCTTCGATTCTCCCTTCGATCACCTCCTCTATTACCTCCTCGATTTCCACCTTGGTTACCCCCTCCCACGAAACGAGGAATCCGATTAGGGTTCCCATTGTTTTTATTGTTGTTGTAGAACCCATCATTCCGGTTCCTTTGATTATTGTTTCGTGGTTGGCGGTTGTTCCCATAACCGTCATTTCTCACATTCCCATACCCGTAATTGTTATCCCCCACGAAATTGGCATTTTGATAGCCAAATTCATCATCTTAGAACCCTCTCGCATTGTAGACATTCCCCCGGTTCATGTACCCCCAACCGTCATCATCGACCCGATCATCATAGTTACCCCCATCATCTGAGTATTCCGAGTGAATACTCACATGTTCCGGCGATTGGTAACTGGGAACACTAAACGGCTCATCATCGGGGATGGTGTTTCTCAAATCATCTAAGTTAAAGAACGTGTATTCATTCGCGGGATTTCCATGATCTCGGTTGCCTCTACGGTCGGAATTAACATTCCGGTCATTAAGGTTATTGGGTAAGGAGTTATGTCGGTGAATGTTTTGTTGTTGGGGTGTTCTTTGGGTGTTGTTGGGATTTTGGTTTCGGAAAGGTGGTGTGGGTAGTCCAGAATTGTTATTACCACCCGGTTGCTCTTGAGGGATAGGTTGGACATTTCAGCGGATTGAAGTTTCCTCGAGTTTGGAATTGGTTTTGATTAAGGTTTGGGTAATTGAGGTTTTGGTTGGAATTTTTGTTTGCCATTGAATCGGTTTCAATGGATGGTGTAAATTGTGGTGTTTGGGTGACTTGGTTAGAAACAAGGGTTGCTTCTAACCGGCTTGCTAGATTACTTCTTGCGACTCTTTCAATTTTCGGTTCGTAGACTAATGGTGAAGTCCTCCTGGAATTCCTTGTATGCATGCACTACCTGTAAGCTGCACAAGCAACATAACCCGCGTAACAAGGAAAAAGACAAAGTACAAAAAGAAACTAAACAAATTAAACATTTAATAACGAAATTCAAACAATAATCCACACACAAAGCGCACGCACTCCCCGACAACGGCGCCAAAATTTGATCGGAGTGTCGCGCTCCGGTCAAAGATAATATTTATAACCCTAATTACCCTAATTATCCTTAACAATTAGCTAGTGGTAGTAAGGGGCCGAACCACGAAGAGTATGTGGTTTGCGAATGGAGTTTGAATGAATTGTAATAGTTGTCACCTTTATGAAGCTTGCTAAATTGTTTTTATGGTTTTTGTTTATTTAAAAGATGTTGAACAAAGTTCACTAAATTAATTGGATTGGTTATCTAATAGAAATTAAGAAATGCAAAAACACAATTGATAACTTAAACAATAATGAGAAAAAGGGTTCATACCCGGTTTCAGTAATTGCAAACCTAGGTTCCTACAAGTTTTAGAATTGACCTAATTGGATAAATGATTAATGGATTTAGTGTACCGTGACTTAGGTGCCAATAACTATCAACATTCCTAAGAATGGACAAGAATGATCTTTGTAATCAACACAAGTAAATCCTATCCCAGATAACACATAAGTGCACAAATTCATTTCACAAAGTCATAACTTTATCATCGTTCGACAATTTGTAAATTCAATTCAAATACACGACAATTATCAAAGGTGTTCAAAATCAAAACACAATTTATCACACAAGTCAAAACTAAACACAAATCAAAACTCTAGATAATACAACTACCTACAACGGGGTGAAACCAAGGTGATTAGCCGCTCATGGTTGAAGGAACTTGATCACCGGATATCGGAAACTTGACTTGAGTCATCTTGAAGCTTGTAGAATGGTGGAACAATGAAGATTAGGGTTTTGGTGGGCGATGATGGTGAAAGGAATGATGGATGAATGAACTAGGGTTTTTGGATTGGTGATGAATGTGATTTGGATGATGATTCAGGTTGTTCTTGATGAAGCTTGATGTTGTGGATGGATTAGAGATGATGAGAGTGATGAAATTATGGCTCCAAGATGAAGATTCAAAACCAAAAAAAAAAAAATTGTAACTCCCGTCTTCAATGGCCTAAGAGCCAATAAAATTCGTTTCCCACACCCAACTACCCATATTTCGCGTTCAGGCAAACCAAGGCCCGTCGCCGACGGCTTGGGACCCGTCGGCAACGGCCTCTACTGTGCTGACTTTTCCTGGACGGCTTATCTTCCTGGATATGGGGTATTTGACCAACGGGATTCATTACAGGGCGTCGCCGACGACCCCTCCAGCTCCAGTTTTCCATTTTTTCCATTTTGCACTCCCGTTTGATCCGTAACGCGTCCCGATTGTCCGTTTTTCATCCCGGTAGCTCGTAAAGCTCCCAAAAAGCACCTTAAACTTCATTAAACCTGCAAAACACAAATCTAATTAAAAGTAGGCTATTCAAGGTTAAAAGTCGAGTAAAAACTCAAACTTAAACACAAACGAGCACCGTTATTCAACCACGTATCATAAATGTATACAAATAATTATTTAATGGATAATGATAGAGAAAAGATAATAATTTATAGTGTAATTATATGAATATGGATAAAGAATCCAAGGTGAATGCTCTAACACAATCACCAACATAACACAACACCACCACCAAACTACGACGACTACCGTACACAAACCACCTACTCGCCACAACCAAAGCATTCCTAGCCCCTAGCCACCGCCACCACGTTACCACAACCTTCGGCTCCTGCTCATCACCACACCACAAAACAACACAACATCATCATCTACCATTATCTCTACATCACTACTAGCCTCCACTTCTGACTTCGTCCAACCATCGTCAGAGTCGCACTGCCTCATTTGTCTATCTTGTGATATCTCATCCATTTTGCCATCCGGATTTCAACTTTCATTTGTCACTTGATGTTCTCCGTTTATACATCATGAAAGCCCTAGCCGCCCTCTTAGATGCAATAGCGTTACCACCTTTATAAATCCTTTCAAATCCCCCAATATTGCTCATTTAGTTTGGTTTTTTTTTTTTCAAATACCTTCTCAGTTGCCCAATAATAAACCTTAATTTCTCAATTTCAACCCCAATTTCTTGAACTTTTATGAGATTTCATAAATATGCTTAACCAATCGCCATTTGTGAAGACCGACTTGGAAGCTGGACAAATCTAAACGTTGTACCGACGATGTCGGAGTTGTCAATACTCTGGCTGTAGTATATTTGTAAGATTTATGCTGTCGTCGTAGAGAAAGTTACTTCAGTGTCGCTATTGGTGCTATTGTTATCTCATATCATCCTAGTGTCACTTTCTTAACAAATGTGGTAGTGCATGGGCTTGTTATATCTTAGGGTGTTCACGGTATGCTTTAAAACTGTGAAGCTGTCTAAACTGAGGGTTAAGTTATTTTACAAAGGCTCCTAATTGTAAGAAGTGTAAGAAGGATTTATAGAGTGACAAGTGTCCAATAACCTAATTGTTCATTGATGTTGGATGGGGTTACCCAACAGATAAATGGCACTAACATTGTCGCAGTATACCAGAGTGGCGCGAGACAATAGTTGATAAAGTTCAAGCAGTAGGTTTTGCATCCAAAAGATTTCCGCCACGACATTTGCAACGCCCCGGTATTCAGCTTCAGCACTAGACCTTGAAACTGTGGCTTGCCGCTTAGAAGGCTGTAGGATCGTGCGATTGACCCGAATGAGTCGTTCAAAGGAGTTTTACTTTGTTTCAGGTGTGAAAAACAAGAAACAAAGGTAGAAACAGCTTGCAATACACTTTTAACACTGATTTGATTAATCTGACAGCGATTACAGTTAAACCTCACACCGGCAGCACTTCGGTATGGAAATCAAGGACTCGGTACATGATTTCGCTCCAAGTGACTTATTTATAGGCACTTGATTCCGCTCGTATTGACACAACGACATTTCGAGCGAAATCTGTATCATGTGATTCCGCTCAAAAGTGTCCACATGACATTTCGGACAGAATTAGCTTCTAGGAGCGAAATCAGCTTTTAACACTCTAAAACTTCCTATTTTCTCGTAAAACGTGCCCTGATCTATACAATATAGTCTAAGACTCGATATAAGACGAAGTCCACAGATGTATGCACCAACAGACCCCCCTCAGATGTTGACGAGTCTTCAGTGTCGAGTCTAACTATGTTGTGTCTTCGCATCTTCAGTCTTGATCAGTCTCTGGGCTTCACTCTCTCTATCTTCATCTCGAAAATTTTCAGACTCCCCTTAGAGATATGCTGGCATTCCTTAAGTTCATCAGCAACATCAGCTTCAGGATCGTTGTCTGGCTTTTACAGTTCCATGATCGTTAGACTGGCTCAAACTTTGTTTATAGAATCGAAACCTGACTCATGCTCTATCCACATAAACCTCAGGTATCGGAATCTGACTCTCTTAAACATAAGCTCCTCAGGATCAATCGACCTGGCTCACTATCACACAGCTTTGATTTCAAGATCATTATCTGGCTCTTTTTCAGCTCAGGATCTTTGAACCCAGCTCATATTTAACCTGCATAGTCTCTACCTCACAGTATATGCACCAACACTGACTCTCCCTCAGATCAAACAATGACTTTTCATTAAGAATCTTGATGAACCAATTGTAAGATTATATTTTGAAAACATTTTGATTTCTAACACAGATTCCCCTCACCACATGGTCATCATGTTTAGCACTCGGAATTTTGAAAATCAGCTCTCCAACATCAGTTGTCAAAAATCTTTTTGACTTTTTCAAAATATATGCTAAAACACACATAAAATCTTTTTGAATTTTGAAATAAGAGAAGTAAGATGCAATAAAGTAATATTTACAGACAATATTTTTGTGAGTTTGTGTAAAAGGATCATATCAGTTTTTGAGAGAAGTCACTAACACCGTTAAGCTTCATTTCATTTTAAGTTCTAAACAATTCACCTAGATTGTCGGTATATTTGTTCACTTAAATTTTCACACAAAGTTCAACTGATCCGAGATACGATATTAATGTTTTAAGCACTTGAACTTATCCGTGTGTCCCACTACTTATATATACTCCCGTATCCAGATCCCAATATTCAGTCTTATAGGTGAGTATACCACAGATGATATCTGTTCAAGGGTTAATTGCGAGGGCCGTAAGAGCTCAGGTCGATACTTCCGTATACGCAAAGAGATGACGGCTTCGACTTTTGGTGTCTCCCCTTTAGAGGATCTTTTGTTACAACAGCAGTGACTATCAATTTTATTGTTTCATCAACTTTCTGAAGGTGAGCTTATATTTCAAAGGTTGCAGAAAGTATTATTCGGGGACTAGGTCAGAACTTCCATTCAGCAGAATCCCGGAATAATACCCCAGATATCACTATGCATAAAGACCTAGTATCTCAGAAAGAGGGACCTTTCAAACAAGATTTCGGGGGTTACCCATATATCTAAGAAGTTGTTCCCCACGATTTAAGCAAGTTTGAAATTTAGGTTTATATCTCGTCACAATCTACTAAATGTGCAAAACCCTACTGGCATATCCACAGTGAGATTGTTTATCACATTTTAACATTCCATTTCTTTTGCATGTTGTGACAGTCCATGATGTACTATCATTTCCTCTTTTATACAACAAAACTCATTTTGAATTTTATCATGTTTTTGTCTTTTTCAAATTTTCTTATGTTTTTGGATTTTTTGAAATTTTCTACTCCCCCTAAAATGCAAACACATTAAAAAAATTGAAAACGAACTAAGCTCTTGACCTAATTACAGATACAAAATGTAAAACAAACTATACAGAAACTTGACAACTGATATCAAATCGCATCAAATCGTCATTCACTTGGCATAAACAATCAGAACTCCCCCTATCAACAAACCATTTTCTCATTATCATTTCAAAACACTTAAGTTTGTTTTAATCAAAATGATTTTTCCGGAAAATGAATTTGTTTTTACCAATTGTAGGATTGTCATTAATAGATTTGGGGATATGGTTCATCATCTTTGTCTTTTACCCATATGTAGTAAATCAAGTACAACTTAATGTCTCTGATTTACCATTTGCAAGAATACAACCTCTGTACCAATTGTAAACACACAAACAATACCAATAGTAGGAATATCACATCTACAAAAACCTTTTTACCAACTTGAATGCTGATTCCTGCTTCACAATAACCTACCTGGAAGCTCCGGCGTAGTCCTTCAACCTATAAATTTAAACACTTTCAAAAACTTTCATATAAACTCATTAAAACATGAAAGATGCCGATTCCTGATCCACTATTACAAACTTGGGATCTCCGGCATAGTCCTAAGACTTTAAGGGAAAGGAATTCCACCCAAGTCTTTTCAGACTTGAGGGTTTTCAATTCTTGTTTAGTAGGGTTGAAAGTTGCCTTTTTGGTTGCATAAAAATCTTTAACCCCTTTTGCTTTCCCATCAAGCATTTTCCCAAAAATTTTCTTAACATTCCCATTGAATGCTTTCTCGACATCAAATTCTGTTTTCTCATACTAAAACTGATCCGAGATCTCAACCTTACCAACTTTCTGTTTAACCTCATCAAACTTCAGTGATGGAAACTCATCATCATTCACTGAAACTTTTGCCTCAATCTATGACTCTTCTGGCTTTGTGTAACCAGATTCATTGCCAACTTTCTCATCAATCTTCTTAACAACCCACACTTGGTTGTCTTTTCCTTTCTTTTTGTAAACATTTTTCTTAGAACATTCACCAACTTCATGAATGAAATTTTCAAAAATTTTGACTTGTTCAGTTGGTTTTTCATTTTTTTCAACAACTTTTTCTTTTAGCTTTTCAGAAACTCCCTGTTTTGTCATGATATTCTTTGAACAGTTCCATGCAATGTGACCAACTTCATTGCATTTGAAAAAGGTTAGAGTCTCTCTTGGATGAAAAACTCCAGTTCCATTCCTTTTCTTCTCAGCAAGAAACTCCTGGTTTGATTGCTTCCAGAATGGTTTCTTCTGTTCATCCTCAGCACTTCCACCTGAAACAAATTCTGTTTTTGTTTTAGAATTTTTCTCATTTTTATAATTTTTTCGTGGAATAAAACCTAAACCTTTCTTTTTGTAGCTACCATTATAGTTTGGTTTCTTTTGAAAACCAGAACCAGAATTGTAACCATTTTTCTTGTTTAAACGTTGTTGAACTCTTGAAGTGTATTTTTTAGGTTTTCCAGTAAATCTTTTATTTCAGAAATTTTAATTTCTGTCATTTTGAAAACCTTTTTGATCATGTCAAAATGAACACTTCTTATTGGAAACTCTTTGTCAGAGTATAATTTGTCAGAATCATTTAAAGTGTATGCTACTTCAAATGTTTCATCATCCAAATTTGCTTTTGATAAACAAAAATTCTTTACTATAAGACCGTTTAACCGACGATTTTGGACTGTTGACTGACGAACTTTGACCTCCAGACTCAGACTTTGACTCAAACTCCTCATTAGTATCCAACACCTGATCGACCACCTTTTTTATTAACTCAGACTCATGATCGGTGTCAGAAGATGTGAAAGTGACGTCAATGTTTTTTGGTAAATCATCAGTTGTGTCGGTTTTTAGCTTTATATTGAATGCTTTTTCAAGTTGCTCCTCGTTTGGTTTTCTATGAGAATACCCTTCCCAGATTGGAGGCGGGCATTTGTTATAGCTAACAGCCGGTTTCTTACCACTATCTTTCTTCTTTGGCTTCTCATCTTGGAAAGCTTCCATACCTGCAACAGTTGGATAAATTCTATCAATGAGATAATCAGAACTAGAATAACTTTGCTATAAACGTCTGATTCTCTCATTCTCAATCTTCTCGGTCTCCAACTCTTGCTTCCACTTTGCACTCTCCTCGATGTAAAAGTTGATAGCTTTCTGCTTCGACATCATCACAACATTCATCATTGTCAAAGCATTTTCTCTTTCAGAGTTAGTCTTTTGAAGACCAGTTACTGTTCTGTTCAAGACATCATAAGATTCTTTCACATAATTGAGATTGAACAGTAATTGCTCTTTGTTCTTTTCATATTCAGCCAGCTTTTCGTCTTTGGCTGCACATTCTTTGCATGGTTCAAGACAATTTTGACATGGCTTGATGACCTCTACAATCTTTTCAACTTCTATGATCTTTTCAATTTCAACCACTTTTTCATTTTCTTCAACTACTCTTTTGATTGTTTGGAACACTTCTTTCGCGAACTGAACTTTGTCATTAAAATCAGAATCTTCTACTTGATTTGTGCTTTCACATTTTTGTTCAGTTTCAACAATCTTCTCAACAACGCTTTTAACTTCTTCCTTTTGAACAATCTCATCCTTTTCAGTAACACATTCAGTCTTCATTTCCTTTTGTTGTTTTGTAGCTTGCTTCTCTTTCAGCTTCTTCAAGCGATCTGCAAAATAAAAATGAAAACTTTCAGGAGAGAGATGAGATTTTGCAATATTAATGTGTTTCTCTTCTTCATCGTCACTACTATCATCAGTCAGTGACTGATCAAACTCTATTGATTTTTCAGAACTATCATCCGATGAACCAGAATCAGATGGTGTTTGATCAAACACAACTTCTTTTTCTGAACTTGCATCACTTTGTGAACTTTCCTCTGCACTCTGTGAACTTTCATCAGATGCAACAGACTTTTCCTCCACATTCTTCACAGTTTCACCAATAGACCTCATCCATGTGGCAAACATATCTGGTTCTTTAACAATCTTAGCAATGAAAGCTTTAAATTCTCCTTTTTCATCAGCAAACATATCCCAGCTAAAACCTCAGGTAGTCTTTCATCATCTTGATCGACTAAGCATGCTTTGCTTTCTGGTGATATGTAATTGTTCCAGTTAAAATCCACCAAACACGCTCTCTTTGAATCCTCAATTTTTCTACCATGAGCCACCTATGGTTCTTGCTGTTGACCAACCTGTTGATAAATGGCTTTCCGATAGTAATCGTCTTTTCCGAACGGATTCTGAGCTCCACTAGCTTCCCTATTTTTGCATTCTCTCTTGAAATGACCTTTCTCCCTGCATCGAAAACAAGTAACTTTAGATTTATCAAAACCTAAAGAAGAAACATGTGCATCAAGAAAGTCATTTCTCCCAGTAATCAGCTTGAATTTTTCTGCTCGTCTAAGAACACTAGCTAGACACCATTTGATGTCCATCAGCTCCATCTCTTCGGTGTCTATCTGATCGTAATCCTCCTTTGTGAGCATAGGATTCCCGATCCTTCCAGCCACTAAACCTTCGTAAGATAACAACACTGAACCAAGTAGTGCCATGTGATCTTTCGCAACCTCTTCTGAAAAACTTTGACCCTCTGGAAGATTCAAAGCGATATTACACTGGATCACATAACCATTTCCTGTCTTTGTGCTTTGAGAACTGAAGCTTGTATTTGAATCTTTCGGATTAACACTCGGAAATAAAGAGAATCCACTACTTTTGTTTGAACTTTGATCAGCTTTTTCTGTTGAATCTCCAGCACTAAATGCAGTTTGGATCTTTGGGCTTCTTTCAGCTTCCGGAACACTGCCTTTGTAGTACATCTTTACATCCTGTTGACCATTTGGACTGTTCATCCTCGCGATCTTTTGCTGTTCCAGATCCTGACTTTCAATCTTCTCGATAAACTGTGAAATCGTTAACCCATCATAAACCCCGGTATTTTTCAGAATCATCAAGTAAGTTCCCCACTCTTTCTGCGGTAACGCATCAGCTAACTTGTCTACCCACTCTTCACGATCTTTTGTAATACTCAGCATTGACATGGATCGCACTAAGTGACAGTAACGTTCAATCAACTTCTTCGTATCTTCTCCCGGCAGACTGCTGAATAGATCAAACTCTTTCTTGAGCAACGCCTTCTTGCTCTTAATCATGTTCTCACTACCTTCAAACTTGACACGTAGAGCATCCCAACTAGATTTTGAAGTCTTGTCATGCTGAAGCAGAATGAAGATGTCTTCCTTGATGGCTTGCTGAAGCAGACTGATCATCATCTTTTCAGCTTTGTACATATCACGCTCTTGATCACTAAACTCAGAAATTGTTTTCACAACTTGCAACTCAGTACGTAGCAAAACATATTTCCTTAGAATACACTCCTATGACCTAAGATGGTTTGCCTGAACCCAGTTTTCGAATCTGTCTTTCCACCCGTAGTATTCTTCGATAATCATCAGTTTCGGGGGCTTTTGTAACGTTCTGGTCTCGTTTTCCAAGTTCATATTTTGAGCAATGGAAGCCAGAGTAGTAGGGGATGCAGCAAACGCATTGTAGAACTCTTCACTCATGATTACTTATCACGTTTTTCAAAAAACAGTTATTTTTTAGCGGAATTAACCAATATGCAATTTCGAGCGAAATAGCAAACCAACTTCTGGAGCGGAATTACTAAATGATGTTTGGAGCGAAATCACCATAAAGAATCTGTAGCGAAATCAGAAGTATTCTGGAGCGGAATCAGAAGTTTGGTAGTTTGAAGCAAAATCAGAAGATTCTCTGGAGCGAAATCTCTGATTAATTACCCTGGAGCGGAATCAAATGATACTTTGGAGTGAAATTAGCAGGTATTTTGGAGCGAAATTAGACTTCTCGAGCGAAATCAGAAATAATCCAGTTCGAGCGGAATCAGTTCGGGGGTCCATTTTGTCTATTTTTAGTCCGATTTTAGCAATGAAACTTTCAAGGATTTGTCTATATGTCTTTTTAAAGAATCTATGAAAAATTGATCTGGTTTTGACCGTTAAATCTCGTTCTGGTGAAAAAGAAGGTGTAGAAGTAAGAAATTTTGATGAAATCCAGCTAATCTCTTCATAACTCCTCCTCCTGAGCTCTGATACCAACTGTAGGATCGTGTGATTGACCCGAATGAGTCGTTCAGAGGAGTTTTACTTTGTTTCAGGTGCGGAAAACAACAAACAAAGGTAGAAACAGCTTGCAATTCACTTTTAACACTGATTTGATTTATCTGACAGCGATTACAGTTAAACCTCACACCGGCAGCACTTCGGTATGGAAATCAAGGACTCGGTACATGATTTCGCTCCAAGTGACCTATTTATAGGCACTTGATTCCGCTCGTACTGACACAACGACATTTGGAGCGAAATTAGTATCATGTGATTCCGCTCGAAAGTGTCCACATGACATTTCGGGCGGAATTAGCTTCTAGGAGCGAAATCAGCTTTTAACACTCTAAACCTTCCTATTTTCTCGTAAAACGTGCCCTGATCTATACAATATAGTCTAAGACTCGATACAAGACGAAGTCGACAGATGTATGCACCAACAAAGACCATGAAAGGAGATTGTCTCCCAAATAAACACAATATCCAGAAGTGGAGCGACGAGTGTCAGGACACCCAGCCCAATCAGCATCAGTATAAGCAAGAAGAAATAAATTAGTAGCGGGACTTATATGAAGACCGTACTCCGATGTTCCTTGTAAATACCATATAATGCGTTGAAGCGTATTCTAGTAATCCTCAGTATGAGAATGCATGTGCATGTAAATTTGCTGAACCGCATAGGAGATGTCTAGTCTGGTGAATCTGAGATACTGAAGAGCACCAGCGAGGCTGCAATAAGTAGTCGGGTCATGAAACGGAGTAGAGGAGGCACTGCCAAGTTTCAGATTAGTGTCGACAGGGGTGGCAACAGGCTTACAGGAATCCATAGCGGCACGATGTATAATGTCTCTTGTGTAAGCCTGCTGAGATAAAAACATGCAATTTCCTGACCTTGTAACAGAGATGCCCAAAAAATAAGTAAGTGGACCAAGGTCATTCATAGCAAATTCGCTTGTGAGAGCAGACATTAATCGCCTACGAAGCTCATCCGAGGATGTGGTCCGTATAATATCATGGACATAAATAAGAAGATATGCAGTGTCTCGACCATGCCGATATATGAATAGCCAGTTATCCGATTTACTCTGCGTGAAACCCTGCAATAAGACAAAGTCAGCAAAACGCTGGTACCAGGCTCGAGGTGCTTGCTTAAGGCCATATAGCGACTTGCGCAAACGACAAAATTAATCCAGGAAATCTCGACTGAGAAACACTATGGGTTGATGCATGTAGACTGTCTCCGCCAAGTTGCCATGTAGAAAGGCGTTTGTGACGTCTAATTGATGAATCGGCCAAGCCTGAGAAAGAGCCAGAGAGAGAACCAGGCGAATAATAGCTGGTTTGAGAACCGGGCTGAACGTTCCCCACAATCGATACCAACCTGTTGACTACGACCATCACAAACCAGTCGAGCCTTGTAACGTTCCAAACTCCCATCAGACCTAAGCTTATGTTTAAGTAGCCACATGCTGCGTATTATATTTATGTCTGGTGTCCGAGGAACTAGCTCCAGGTCTTATTTTTAATAAGTGCACTAAACTCGCCAGACATTGCATTAAACCACTCGGGTATAGACAAAGCAACTTGTGGGTTGTTGGGAATAGGGACGATGGTGGAAGTGTGAATGGATGTTTGGGTTTGGTGATGCCGTCCATTGCGCGTGTGCGCATTGTCAGGGTGGGATGGGTGGGAGTAGGCTTAGGTTGAGGGTGGTTGGTCGAACTATTTGAGTTGTGTGATGGTTGGGCCGATGGTGTGGTGGTGGTTTGGACCGGAGGAGGGATGACGGTGGACGTCATAGGGGGAGGAGCCGGGTGAGGCGGTGGGTCGGATAGGCCGGATATGGGTGTGCCAGATTGGGCCACGGGTTGGGTGTTGGGTTGGGAGTTGGTCATGGTTGTGGGTGGGGAAGTGTTTGGGCCAGTAGTGGTGGAAGATACCCGGTCCCATAGAAGAGGGTGAAAGCCAATGGACAAGAAGTCATAGGCTTTTGGGGCGGGTATATTTACGCTATTAGTGGCGTGGTACCAAAAAGCGCAGGCTATGATGGGGCGTGGAAGGCGGCATGGTGTAACCATGTGCATACTCTTTTTATATTTATTTTATCTTTAGAAAACAACACAAATCTATTAAATTAAAAAGAAACATTAACTAATATTAATTAGAGAAATAACATTAATAAAAAAATTATCATAAACTAAGAAAAAAGAAATAATCGATTTTAATAATCTCAACTATTAGTTGTTGGATGGTAATGGTCTTAACTTAAAAAATAACCAGTGGTGGTCCCACATTTTCACATATTGTAAACCAATGGATCTTTACTAACAAAAAAAGAAAAGAAAAGGGGACAACAAGAAATTAAGGTTTCTGTTAGTAAAGGCCCATTGGTTTACAATGTGTGAAAAAGTGGGATCAACACTGGTTATTTTTGAAGTTGAGACTATTGTCGGCTAACGGCTAATAGTTGGTATTATTAAAATTCATTATTCCAAATGAAAATAACATAAAGTTAAAAAAAAACTACATAAACTTAAAATAAAAATTTACGAGTTGTGTAAGATAAATTTCAATATGTGTAGGATAAGTTTTGATGTGTGTAGGCAAAACAAATTAGTGTGGAGAATAATAGAATTTATGATTAATTATTTAGTCAAAGATATTAATAAATGAGATGAGAGAAAAATTATTTAATATTTTACTATTGTACCTTTGTTAATTGTAACCTTTCCATTTTTTTTCATATAAGAGTTATAGGTTAAATTTATTAACCACTAGTAACTAGTTTTATTTTTACTATAATTATTCGACCCATATAGTTTTAAAAACTATTTTATACATAATTGGTTGGAATGCCATACTAATTAGTTGGCTTGTATATGTGTGACATTTCTATTTTCTATATTAAAAATAGAGTATATAAAACTTATATTATTAAACGGGTAGATTACGGGTAAGCTGGCCGTTAGAAATATGAAGTACCTGGATGGACCTAGGAACCGTTTAATAATTAAATTATAAAAATACCTTGTATTTGAACTTACTCTGTTTTTAATGAAACGTGGTTCAAAATGTAGATACTAATATTCTCGTTCTAATGACATATTCAGTGTTTTATAAAATGTCATATTTTAGAAGTTATAAGCGCCAAATAAGTGAAGCAGCTGAATTAATTATAATATATAATAATAAAATAATAATAAAAAAACTAAAACATTTAAGTTAACATGTGTACGTGTATGAATGGGGTAAAATATGGGAATGTAGGCATTTAATGCATATGTCTACGTGTGTGTGTATATTGCTTCCACTCCAAGTATTCATCTATTATATATAGTAAATGAAAGTGATTTGAGCTACGTGTCACATAATTAGGGCATCCTCAGTTCTATTTTCTCGCCCAACAGTACCACACTTCCATCCCTTTTATACTCCCCCCGTCTCCTTTTTTCCTTTTCAAAACCATAGATCTGAATCTTCTTTTCCTTCTCCTTCGCCTTCTCATGTACTCTTCTGCCTTCTTAATCAAAGATCAAACCAAATCATCTCATCATGAATCATTCAGCCTTTGTAATTTTCATGTCTGATTACACCATGAAGAGGTAATATCTGGCTTTTGTAGTTATCATCCCGAGCTATAGTTGGGAAGATTCTTTCATCTTCTTCGTCTGCAAGGTTCTTCCATTTGAGGTTTGGTTTTATGTTTATAGATCTATGTTGATTTCTTCTTATTTTCATACAAAGTTTTAATTAAACCCTAATTTCTACTCGTAATCTCATCATATGGTTCCAGGGTTGTTGTCATCGATGGTCATCAAATTTGAAATCCGCTTACCTACGAATAGATTTCCGCCATGAACTGGTATGTTTGAATATGTTTAGAAACTAAGGGTTTTTTCTTAACGGTGATGATATGAGTACAACATCTGTTGATTATTGATCTTTGAATATGTTCACCGATTATTCTTTTCGAAATTAGGGTTTCTTTTGCTTGAGATTTGAATCTTCCGATTGTTGAAGCCTTTGAAGCTGATCCTTTTAAATTTCCAGTTCCCGAGGTATTATCTGTTTGTAACAGCAGTGGTTCAGCATCTACACTGGATTCAACATCAGGTGTTTGCAATTATTGTTTGATGTTGTTTGCTATTGTTGTTTGATGTTGTTTGCTATTATTGTTTGATGTTGTTTGCTATTGTTGTCAAGTAAGGTAAAAATGGTCATTCTAATTACCTGAATATTGCGTATGATATCCTTTTAATTTTAATCGCCCAACAAGTTTTTTGGTTTGTTTCTTTCATATTTTATTATGATTTGTATGCTTTTAGGGTTTGATTTTATATTGGTCATCACATTAATGGTGAGTACTCAAGAATATTGGATGGTTTACTTAGTTTTATTTTGGGTATTTTTGGTTGATTTCATCCATTTGTTTAGATAGTTCATGATTGAAGATGCAGTTGAAGGGATCATTTCAGTGAAATGAATGTTGATTTATCAGAAGATGCAGTTGAAGGTATCTTAAATAATGTAATAATTGCATTACATCCCTGTTGGAAAATAGAATTGATAAATTTAGGGAAAGTGAGGTTGAAAGATGTTAGCCCAACAATGGAGATCTCATTCTACAGTTTCGATAAATTAAGGGTATTCTCATATAATTCTTCCTAGATGCTTCCAATGAAGCGGCACTTTGGACATCTGTTGTCTTCAAACATCTATTATCTATTATCTATTATCTATTATCTATTATCCATTCTATCTATTATATATAATAAATGAAAGTTATTTGGGCCATGTGGACCAAATAACTTTCATTTATTATATATAATAGATAGAATAGATAATAGATGTTTGAAGAACAACAGATGTCCAAAGTGCGGATTCTTTGGAAGCATCCAGGAACCATTATATGAGAATACCCTTAATTTATCAAAGTTGTAGAATGAGATCCTCCACTGTTGGGTTATCATCTTTCACCCTCACTTTCCCTAAATTTATCAATTCTATTTTTCAATAGGGATGTAATGCAATTATTCCTCTTAATCAAATAGACCGACCCTTGCTTCCTCCTAAAGTGTTATGGAATGGTTATAATAGCTGATCATGCTAAGGACTGTTATAGCTAACCACTGCTCCTTATAAAGACTGATGGACTTAAAGACTGAAGAGGCCTATCCACTGTTGAAGACAAATCCCTGTTAAAGTTCCATGTGCTAAGGACTGTTATAACTAACCACTGCTCCTTATATAATCATCGTTCCAGTATCATTGTTCCAACATCGTCGTTTCAATGAAGCTTCCCATCACACATCAACCTTTCAATATCGATGTTGCAGTATAATTGTTGCAACATCGTGAAAAGTTGCATGTGCTACCTTATTTGATGGGAGAGTTGTAAGTTGAACCGACGATATGTATCTATCCCTCAAATCTCTTCTTCTCAATACTCGGCATTTGTTCATAAAGGATCACAGAAAACTGAAGCTCTCTCTAACCCATTTTCAGAAAAAAAATTTGTTGATATGTGGTTTCCCTTGATAATGGTATGTGTTTTTGTTTTTGATTTTTACTGAAGTTTTGTTATCTAAGTTGTGACTAAATGATGATTGTGAATGATCTGCTGCTGATGATGATGATGATGATTGTTCTACGGTTGTTTCCGGTATCATTGTTCCAACATCGTTTAAAGTATGTGTGTTTTGCTACTCCAATTTTGATTTTTTTAGTTTTTTATTTTGAAGTGATATACTCTAATTCTCGCTTTATATTTCATACAATTTGCTGCGGGTTATTATAGGTTTGTATTAAAAGCAGCATAAAGTTAAATTAAACACAAAGAAATGTTTTTACATCTACATTTAAAATAATTTTTGCTAGTGACTAAATGATGATTATATATGACTCTGGGCAGATGATGATGATGTAGATGTGATACGTGGTCGAAAACCGGTGATCGTAATTGCTTAATTTGATGTTTTTACACAAGTTTTAGTTCGAATGGCCTACTTTTGATTAGATATGCGATTTGCAGGTCTAACAGAGTTTAAGGAGCTTTTCGGGAGCTTTACGGGTCACCGGAGCGAAAACGGAACCACCGGGACGCGAAACGGGTCAACCGAACTCGAGAAATGGACGAAACAGAAAATCAAACATCTGAGCACCGTCGCCGACGCCCATATGGGCCGTCGCCGACGGTTGGCACAACTTTCCGTAGCCAGAATTGTCCGTAGACAGCGAGATTAAGCGTCGGCACCAAGTCAATATCCACGGACCGTCGCCGACGGGGCATCAAGCCGTCGGCGACGACTCTCCAATGTTGCTGCGCGGCTGTTGCGTGTTTTGGGGTCAAATAACAAATCAAAGTGGGTTGTTGGGCATGAATTCGGTAGTTACACTTTCTTGGAGATTTGAACTTCATTCTTGGAGCCATTTTGAGCCAGCTATCACCTACCATTCTCCATCATCATCAAGATACGACCCGAATCAAGAGAATTTCATCATCATATCAATCTTGATTCCAAACCCTAACCTTCAACCCATTCATCCATCCATCACTAACCCTTCATCATTCATCATTCATTCATCCATCAAGCTTCAAGATGTCTTCACTCACGTTCCAAACATCCGGTGATCAAGCTTCTTCAACCATGAGCGGCTAATCATCTCGGTTTCACCCCGATGTAGGTAGTTGTTAATTTTAGGGTTTCGAATTGTTCTTGTTTCAACTTAGTGACAATTTATGTTTGATTTTTGAAACTTTTGACAATAGTGTTACATTTGTTGCGAATTCGTAAATTGTCGAACGATGTTAAAAGTTATGACTTTGCGAAATGGTGATATGTAATTGTGCATTGTCGTTGTTAGGATTTACTTGTGTTGATTACAAAGTGTATTTTTGTCCGTTCTTCGGGACTTTGATAGCTATTAGCACCTAAGTCACGGTACACTAAATCCGTTAATCAAATGCATTTGAGTTGAATCTAAAACTTGTAGAAATCCTAAGTTAGCAATTACCGAAACCGGGTGTGATTCCTCTTTCTTATTATTGTTCTAGTAATCAAATTTTCTCACAATCATTAATCTTTAGTTGTTAATCAATTCAATCTATTTACTTAGCTTAAACTCACATCTCTCAATTAAAGAAAAACACAAATAAATTCTAGTAAGCTTCATAATACGTGACATTCTTGATAATTCAATCGAATCCACACACAAACCACATACTCTTCGTGGTTCGACCCCTCACTACCACTAGCTATTTGTTAAGGGTAAATAGGGCATATAAATATTATCTTTGACCGGAGTGCGACACTCCGATCAAATTTTGGCGCCGTTGCCGGGGAGTGCGTGCGCTTTGTGTTTGGATTATTGCTTGAATTTCGTGATTATCTGTTTAATTTGCTTAGCTTTCTTTTTGTACTTGTCTTTTTCTTTGTTACGCGGGGTGTGTTACTTGTGCAGGTTACAGGTAGTGCATGCATACGCGGAACTCCGGGAGGACTTCACCTTTAGTCTACGAACCAGAAATCGAAAGAGTAGCAAGAAGAAACCGAACAAGCCGGTTAGAAGCAACCCTTGCTTCTAATCAAACCAACCAAACACCACAACTCACACCAACCATTGAAACCGATTCAATGGCGAACCAAAACTCCAACCAAAACCAGAACCAATATCAATACCAAAGTAACTTCAATCCCGCTCAAAACACCCAACCTATACCTCAAGAGCAACCGGGTGGTAACGTCAACTCTAGACCACCCACACCACCTTTTAGAAACCAAAATCCCAATAACAACCAACGAACACCCCAACAACAAAACTTTCATCGACAAGCTTCTTTACCCATCAACCTTGATGATGGGTATGTCAATTCCGATCGAAGAGGTAATCATGATCGCGGCAATCCCGCGAATAAAGACCCATTTTTCAATATCGATGACTTGAGGAATGCAATCCCCGATGACGAACCTTATAGTGTTCCCGGTTATCAATCGCCGGAACATGTAAGCATTCATACAGGAAACTCGGATGATGGGGGTTACTATGATGATCGAGTGGACGATGATGAAGATTGGGGATACATCAATCGGGGTAATGGCTACAATGCAAGAGGGTACGAAGATGAAGAATTTGGCTATCAAAATGCCAACTACGTTGGGGATGACGATTACGGTTATGGGGACGGAAGAAATGATGGCTACCAGAACAACCGTCAACCACGAAATGATTATCAACGGAACCGGAATGGTGGGGGTCGCAACAACAATAACAATGGCAACCCTAATCGGATTCCTCGTTTCGTGGGAGGGGGTAACCAAATGGGTAACCAAGGTGGAAATCAGAGAGATAATAGATGAGGTGATAGAGGCGGTGATCGAAGGGACAATCGAAGAATGGGTGATCAAGAAGTTAACGGTCCGCATCGTCGTCAACAACCTCCATGGGGAGTGAATGACCGTTTCTGACTGATAGTGACCGAAAATGACTCTCCGATAGTATACGAACGGAGGATGTTTGACTGTAAACCGCATTACATCAATATACTCCCTCACTTCAACGGGAGGTCTAATGAGGAGCCATATACACATTTGGCGGAGTTCTCTTCCATTTGTAACACTATCGGGGGGCACAACTTTGCACTAGAGGAGGTTAAGCTTCGTTTGTTCCAATTCTCGTTGAAAGACAAGGCAAAACAATGGTTTCTCACGCTTCCGGCAAATAGCATCCGGACATGGGGTGAGATGCAACAAGCCTTCTTAGACGAATACTATTCGATGGCAAAAACCGACGACGCTAGGGATTAAATAAGGTCGTTTCGGCAACTATCAAGTGAACCGTTGCATGAAGCATTTACTCAATTCAAAGAATTGATCCGGAGATGCCCACATCACCAAATAGAAAAGTGGGAATTGGTGAAGTGTTTTGTACGTGGGTTGGATGACACAACATGGAATCGTCTCGAATCAACGAGTTACGGGACTCTTTTGAGCAATCATGAAGATGACGATTGGGAGTTTCTTGAGCGAATGAGCAAACGGTCAAAAGAGAAGGAATCGGCCGATAGATCTAAGAAACATCCCGTTTCCCGGTCATTACCCGATCTCGACTCTAAGGATCGGATTTCCACATTAGAACGGGAAATGGCTCGCATGAAAAAGAAAGAGGTAAATGCGGTCCAATTTTCGGTTTGTGAGGATTGTGGGGATATTGGCCATAGGGCCGATCAATGTCCAACGGGTCCGGGTGAAAACACCGAGGAAGTCAACCAAGTGTTCGGAGATAGAAAGAACAATGACATGATTTCGAACACTTACCATCCTGGATTGAGAAACCATCCCAACTTCCGATATGGGAATGCCGCGAATCAAATGAACCCGAACTTTCAATCGGGTAATCCAAGCGGGTCATCAAATCAAAATCGTCAAGGTGGTAACCAAGGAGGCTACCAACGTAATTACAATCAAGGGTACCAAGGTAGAGATAATAATTATCAAGGTGGGTATCAAAGGAATTACAACAACCAAGGCGGTAATGGAAGCGGGTCAAACAACCAAGGGGTGGTAATGATTTGAATGCGAAAATGGATGCAATGCTTTCGATGATGCAAGAATCCAAGAAGGAGAATGAGATTCGAAACAAAGCACATGAGGCATTAGCAAAGCAAGTGGGTCAACTCGCGGAGGAGATGGCACAAATGAGAGGAAGCACGGGAAAGCTCCCGAGTGATACCACGGTGAACCCTAAGCATCAAGGGTCAAGCTCGAGAAACACACATGAGGTACCAATTAATCAAATTTCTTTGCGTAGTGGTCGAGTCATAGATAGTGGTGTCAAGCCACCATCACCCCAGTTTGTTGAAGGGGTGGTGGAAAATGCTAGTGAGGATGAGCATGAGGATGGTCAAACGGGTCAAAATAAAAATGACTTGAAAAAGAAGAATAACACTCCCGTTGTGACCATCCCTGTCCCTAAGGGTAAGGAAAATGGTGTGGATGCTAATACCGCCCCTTATTCCGAAGCATTGAAGGGACCTAGTAAAAAAGTTGTAAACAAGAGAGGTCCACAACAAGAAGAGTTGTTGGAAATTTTTAAACAAGTAAAAATAAATTTACCTTATTTGGATGCAATTAAACAAGTACCGTCTTATGCTAAGTACTTGAAAGAATTTTGTACCCAGAAACGAACTCATAAATTTCCTAAAAAGTTAGATTTAACTGAAAACGTGAGTTCGATTCTTTCGGGTACACTTCCACCTAAGCTCCAAGATCCGGGTGCGCCTATCATTTCAATTCAAGTAGGTGATTTTAAAATCAACCGGGCACTTCTAGATCTTGGTGCTAGTGTAAGCATTCTACCGGGTAGTTTATATGACCAATATGAGTTTGGTCCACTTCAGTCGTCAAACACCACTGTGGTGTTAGCCGATTTGACACCCAAACTACCCCGTCGAGTTGTTTCGGATGTGATAGTGAAAATCGAGGATTTTTACTATCCGGTGGACTTTCTAGTACTTGATTACGTGGCCAAGGACCCAACCAAACAACCTACGGTGATTTTGGGTCGACCGTTCTTAGCAACCGCAAATGCTCAAATTGACTGCAGAACAGGAACGGTTGACATGACATTTGGAAACCGAAGGTTGAGGTTGCATGTTTTTTCCGGACTTATGAACCCTTCAGTTGATGGTGAATGCTATATGGCAGACATTGTTGACACGTGTATACCTCTTTGCGACACAGTCGTGTATGGGGAAAACACAATGGAGGATTGTTATATGTTTGACAGGTCACAGGTGGAGGTGGAAAGGAGCATAGACGAGGAAGTGAAGAGTTTGGAGGTGCTTGCGGTTCGAGAGGGAAAACCGACATGGACGCACCAAGTTGAGAGTTTACCGGAGAGCATTGACACTAAATTGAAGCCGTCTTTGGTAGAGCCTCCAGAGGTCGAGTTGAAGGCATTGCCGAAGCATCTCAAGTATGCTTATGTTGGTGAAGGCAATACACTCCCGGTTATTATTGCATCAAATTTAACCGTGGAGCAAGAGGAAAAGTTGATGGATGTGTTGGTCACCAATCGGGCGGCGATTGGATCGACTATTGCGGATTTGAAGGGTATTAGTCCCTCGGTGGTGATGCACAAAATCATCACGGAAGAGAATGTGACTCCCGTTCGAGATGCACAACGGAGATTAAATCCGAATATGCGGGAGGTAGTGAAGAAAGAAGTGCTGAAATGGCTCGATGCGGGTATCATTTACCCGATCTCGGATAGCCAATGGGTGAGCCCAACACAGACGGTTCCCAAGAAAGCGGATATACAAGTCATCAAAAATTGACGCAGGTGAAGAGGTAGCCACTCGGCCGGTAACCGGGTGGCGAATTTGCATTGATTATAGGAAGTTGAATACCGCAACTTCCAAAGATCATTTTCCTTTACCATTCATTGACCAAATAGTTGAGAAATTGTCGGGACAAAAATTTTATTGCTTCTTAGATGGCTATTCTGGTTATAACCAAATTGCCATCCATCCGGAAGACCAAGCAAAGACCACGTTTACTTGTCCCTACGGCACTTTCGCATTTAGGCGAATGCCGTTTGGATTATGTAACGCCCCCGCCACCTTCCAAAGGTGTATGATGAGTATCTTTTCAGATATGGTGGGGAAGTCTTTGGAAATCTTCATGGATGATTTCTCAATTTTTGGGTCATCTTTTGAGGCTTGTTTGGACCAACTAGATAAAGTGTTAAAAAGGTGTGTCGAAACTAGTTTGGTCCTAAGTTGGGAAAAGAGCCATTTTATGGTTCAAGAGGGAATAGTGTTGGGACACGTGGTGTCGCGTCGTGGGATAGAGGTTGATCGTGCAAAGGTACAAGTTATATCTACTTTGCCGTATCCCACGACGGTTAAAGGTGTTAGGTCATTTCTGGGTCATGCGGGGTATTATCGGCGGTTTATTAAGAGTTTTAGTGATATAACCAAGCCTTTATGTAATTTGTTGTTAAAAGAACAACCATTTGATTTTAATGAAAATTGCCAAAACGCTTTTAACAAATTAAAAGAAAAGTTAGTTAAGGCCCCAATCTTGCAATCGCCAAATTGGTCTTTACCCTTTGAAATTATGTGCGATGCAAGTGATTACGCGATGGGGGCCGTGTTGGGACAACAGGTCGATAAGAAACCCGTTGCCATATACTACGCAAGTAAGACTCTTTCGGATGCACAATTGAATTACACCACTACCGAAAAGAGCTACTCGCGGTGGTATATGCGTTGGATAAATTTCGGTCATATATATGGGGTAGTAAAATGATTATTTATTCTGATCACACTGCAGTTAGGTACCTCATGGAGAAGAAGGATGCAAACCCGAGGTTAATCCGATGGGTGTTATTGCGCCCAAGAGTTTAATTTGGAGATACGGGACAAAAAGGGTATCGAGAATGTGGTATCAGACCACTTGTCCCGGTTGATGGTGAAGAGGATCCGAAGTCTTTAGAGATCAATGAGTCTTTCATAGATGAGCACATTATGAAATTATATAAATTACCATGGTATGCTAACATTGTAAATTATCTTGTTACAGGTGACATGCCCGCACATTGGGATAGACGGAAGAGGCAACACTTCATGTCTCAAACCAAGTATTATCGGTTGGAAGAACCGCACTTGTGGAAGGAATGTGCGGATCAAGTGATAAGAAGATGCATAGATGACGAAGAAATTCCAAGCGTGTTGCAGCATTTACACTCGTTTGCGTGTGGTGGCCATTTTAGTGGTCACAAAACGGGTCATAAAGTGTTAAATAGTGGTCTTTATTAGCCTACTATTTTTAAAGATGCAAATGAGTTTTCCAAAAATTGTATAGAGTGTCAAAGATTAGGGGGTATTTCAAAAAGGGGCGAAATGCCCATGCAACCAATCCTTGTAGTCGATGTATGGGGTA
This sequence comes from Helianthus annuus, assembly GCF_002127325.2. Classification (NCBI taxonomy): domain Eukaryota; kingdom Viridiplantae; phylum Streptophyta; class Magnoliopsida; order Asterales; family Asteraceae; genus Helianthus; species Helianthus annuus. The sequence continues at coordinate 50,380,494 of NC_035445.2, forward strand.
TTGATTTCATGGGCCCATTCCCCAATTCTTATGGTAATTTGTACATCTTGGTGGCCGTTGACTATGTGTCAAAGTGGGTTGAAGCAATAGCCACCAAGACGAACGACCACTCCGTAGTTTATAATTTCGTTCAAACCAACATTTTTTCAAGGTTTGGGATTCCTCGTGTCATCATAAGTGACGGAGGATCGCATTTTAAAAATTTTCGGTTTGGGAAACTTCTTAAACGGTTTGGTGTTGACCATAGAATTGTTACCCCTTATCACCCGCAAACAAGCGGGCAAGTTGAGGTGTCAAATAGGCAAATCAAAGAGATTTTGCAAAAGACCGTGCGGGCGGACCGTAAGGATTGGTCAACTAAGTTGAACGATGTTTTACGGGCCTACCGTACGGCACATAAGGCACCTATTGGCACTACACCTTACCGGTTGGTTTACGGTAAAAATTGTCATTTACCGGTTGAACTTGTGCACAAATCATTATGGGCTATTAAGGAAGTTAATGTTCAATATGATGATGCAGGTAAGGAAAGGAAACTCAAGCTATGCGAGTTGGAGGAGCTAAGGGAAATGGCATATGAATGCGCGTCTAAGTATAGGGATGGGATGAAGAAAGCGCATGATACCAAGTTGAGAAAGAAAGAGTTCGAGGTTGGCCAAAAGGTGTGGCTTTATAATTCGAAGCTCAAGTTCTTTCCCGGAAAGCTCCGGAGCAAATGGATGGTACCTTATGTTATCACCCGGGTCGGACAATTGGGTGATGTTACCATCGAGGACCCGAAGGATGGGGTACGACAAACGGTAAATGGTCATCGGTTAAAACTGTTTCTCGATGGTAACGAGAAGGTGGATGAAAACAAAGAATCGGTGAGCTTCGTGGTAAGCATTCCGGTTTATGAGGTCGAATGAAAAGGACCGTAACATTTCGTTTAAAGTTATGTATAATTATTTAATTGTTTGTGTGTTTTAAATATAATCGTTTTCGTTTCATACTAATCTCTTTGATTATGTGAAGTCCGGACATTCCAAACGGGTCATGAAGACACAAGGTATGTGTTTAGGCTTTGTTATGTGCATTGAGGACAATACACGATTTCTCGGGGGGGTGGTAGGGCCGTTAACGATTTTCGCGTTTTTAAATTTTAACTTATAAAAAATTACAAAAAGATTTTTAATAATTTTTAGGATTTTTAAATGTATATAGTCCCTTTATTAAAAATCCATAAAAATTCCTCCTACTTTTCTAATATATATATATATATATATATATATATATATATATATATGTATAATTTTGAAAAATAAAAAAAGTTGTTTTAGGGGCACCATCGCCGACGGGCAACCCCATCGCCGCCTACGGCCTCTATAAAATGTCGTCGCCCACTATTGCCCGTAAGCAGCGAGTTAGTCTGTCGCCCAAAACCCCATTTTCCCACTACCGTCGCCGACGATGAGTCTGTCCGTCGCCGACGGGTGATTGACTGGTGCGATGATGTCACCACCCGAGTATATTTGGGGGCTGTTTGTGAATGGCTATCTACTCTCCGGTTCGAAAATTCTGATAGGCCGGCTCATAGGTGGAAATTGATCGGTAACATTGGTAAAAACCAAATGATCAAGTCATTCGAGCATATTAATGCTGTTGCGAGATTTGACTCGCTTAGGGTTGAAGCTTATGACTACTACAGGTATGATCAGGTTTTGGACAATAAGAGAAATGATGCTGATCTGGTGAGACTGTTAGAGGACACACTGCCAGGTTCCGGGGGTGCAGGAGATTCAAGAAATGATTTGTCCTTGGAGGGCAAAATACTCCAAGGCATCTCATTGGAGAATGTTATGGTACGATTTGGGGACCGTGGTAAAGTGAAGGCACCCGACTGCCGGGTTGTGCATGCGTTGGTATATGGGACGCCCAAGCTATCATGGCATCAAATTGTGATGATTTACACATGGGATACAAGGGAGTCTTTTAAGCGGAAGATGATTCCCTATGCGAGGTTGATTAGCGCAATGATTCTGCAACAGAACGCATTGCCATCGGAGTCACTGTGGGTGTCTAAGCCCATTGATCAGTTCAGCTTCGCAACCATGAGGCGACATTGGAAGATAACTGTGAAAGCATTTGGTCATTTGCACACGGTTGAAGATGAGCAGGGAGATAGTTACCGATTCAATGATAAAGGGGGTGATGAAGAGGGTGATGAAGAAGAAGGCGATGAGGAGATGCCCGATGTTGAGGGGGAGACGGATTCTTCCGGTCCACGGGGACCGAGGCGTAGGTACCGGAAGAAGCATAGGGAAATCTCTGCTGATGTAGCAGATTTTGTGAACCAACGGCAGATACCGTCATACCGGTTGTGGACCCGTGGACAACAAGCGGTTTACGACAATGTATCGGCAGGTATTGGTGAGGGGAGAGAGTACAATGCGAGCAGGAAGGCTTGGGAAGAGGCGCAAGGGGCGCACTCGCAGGAACAATGCGGTTTTCAAGCATCTTTCCGCGAGAGGGTGGAAAAGCAGTTGGAGGAACAACAGCTTCAACATGTGTTACAACAGTCACAAATGGAACGCCTGTTACAGTTGCAAGAGGAAGAAAGGGCCCACAGACGGGCATGGGAAGAAGAGGAGGCTAGGCGCCAAAACACACAAAGGGAATTGGACCAACGCCGATGGGGGGCATTGGCTTTCTCTAACTAAATGGCGATTAATAACGCCAAGGTGCTCCATTACCAAGAGCGCCATCAAAGAGATTATCAAGTCGGGCTCCCGTATGTTGAGCATTCAGGGTGGACCAATTACCCCGACCTTCCTCATTTGCAGGGCCCATCCGATCCAACCCCTCATTGGCCCGAGGCAGTCGGCTCTAGTTTCATTCCGATTCCGTACCAACCGCCACCTTAACAAGAGTCGAGCCCGCTGGATAACTACAGGGATATGTTGAGGCCCTCACTGGTTATCCATACCCGCCGAACCCGCCAGTGAAACCTAATGAGAGATATCAGCGGTAGAGGCGAGGTATGTTTTTTGTTGTTGTTGTTGTATATTATTTTGTTTTCGTGATTTTTATTTTGTTTTATTTAAATTTTTGCCAAGTTAAATGAACGTTGTGGGTGTGTTCCCTATATAACCCTCACGAGACCTACTCGTCCTCCCAAGCTATTGGGAGGTTTAAAAGGGCTTGTTGCAAAAGCTAAATGCAACCGTGATTCCTACGAAAGTGAGTTAGGTTTGTTGTTGTTGTAAATTATTTTCCACAAAAATTGAAGTGAAATAACACATGGCTTGGTAATGTTTTCATAAAAAGTGGTAGAACTAGGTAACTAACAAATTGTGATGGTTGTGAGAAGCATGCTTCCACACAAGGATTAAAATTTGTAGGTACAACATGTTCGCGGGACAACCGTTTTTATGAAGAGGAGGAGAAGCTATGAGGATCAAGCGACAAAAATCAGGTGCATGTGTTTCCTTTTACTTTGATTCGTAGTTAGTAATAAGTGGATTGTATTTTGTATTTTATTTTCTGGGGTGAAATTTTGGGGGAATTAGCCGTGTCACATCCCTTGTGCATCTAATACTCTAGTTTTCACACATTGAGGACAATATGTACTTCAAGTGTGGGGATGTAGGAGTAGTAAAAATTTTCATTTTTGACGCGTTCATTTAAACACTACACATTGAGGACAATGTTTACCTCAAGTGTGGGGATGGGGGAAAATTTCAAAAAATTTTCAAAATATCTTGTCTAAAAAGCGATCTTAAAAGCACAAGTAACTAAGTCAACGAGGGATGTCACAACCCATTTGGTCTTTTGTCCTTGTCAAGTTCAAGTTAATAACATGACGGGTATTTAGTGGGTGGTTATTTGGGAATAATCCGCCTAAGAAACTAGCAGTTTATGCATGTCACATACCATACCCTTTTAGATATGTGAGGTTTTGAGCCACTTTTATATCATAGATTACATATTTATGTTTCTTTGTTTAAGTGGACCATTAGTCATATATTGTAGAACTTGCAACTTTTGATATGTTTGAGACTATAGACCGAATACAAGCACAAGAATGATTAAGGCATTAGGTAAACCTTTTCTCTTAAAACCATTTATCTATCCTTACCCAAATAAATCCCCTAGTCGCCCATTTTGAGCCTAAACCTTTCGTTTGACCACCCTATAGCCCATAACCGTTAAACCTCTTATTTTAAACCCGTGTGATGAAAATTCGATTATAAGAATTGTATTTGTATAGTTGTTTTTGATTGTTTATATAAAAAAAAACAGAAAATGTTATGAAACAGAGCTGAAAAGGCATTGAGAAAAACACAAAAAGATGTGTTAGTAGTCGTTGAATAAAAGGCGAAAGTTGTTGCATTATAGTTGATGGTTATATTTAGTCTTGTCTAGGTTCGTGGTTTGTAATAAAAATCTAATTTTCATCGCCTTAGCCACTTTAAAAATATCCTAATTCCTACCCTTAGCCTAGCCCCGTTACAACCCTTACAAGACCTTATGACTTGTGCTTAGTGTTCGTGATCAATAGTGGAAAATGATTGAGTTGCAAGCTTATGCGGGTATGTGTTCTAATCGGTTTTGAGTGAATATTCTTTGAAGTGCTAATACATTCTATATATTAGCCAATTTATAAACCGAGTGGAGAGAACATTGTAAGGGATGTGCATGAATTGTTGGTTTCACGGGCGGGTTAATCTTGGGTTACCATTTGTGTATTTGAAATCACATTACCGTTAAATGCATTGAAAATTGTAAAGGGTTTGAACTTTAGCATGGCATTGGACCTTAACCTTCGTCTCGGGAATGGGAGTGTATTCGTTGTTCGACCCACGTGAAAGTGAAAAACAGATTTGCTTGAGGACAAGCAAAAGACAAGTGTAGGGATGTGATACGTGGTTGAAAACCGGTGATCGTAATTGCTTAATTTGATGTTTTTACACAAGTTTTAGTTCGAATGGCCTACTTTTGATTAGATATGTGTTTTGCAGGTCTAGCAGAGTTTAAGGAGCTTTTCGGGAGCTTTACGGGTCACCGGAGCGAAAACGGAACCACTGGTACGCGAAACGGGTCAACCGGACTCGAGAAATGGACGAAACAGAAAATCAAACATTTGAGCACCGTCGCCGACGACGACGCCCATATGGGCCGTCGCCGACGGTTGGCACAACTTTCCATAGCCAGAATTTTCCGTAGACAGCGATATTAAGCGTCGGCACCAAGTCAATATCCACGAACCGTCGCCGACGGGGCATCAGGCCGTCGGCGACGGCTCTCCAATGTTGCTGCGCGGCTGTTGCGTGTTTTGGGGTCAAATAACAAATCAAAGTGGGTTGTTGGGCATGAATTCGGCAGTTACACTTTCTTGGAGATTTGAACTTCATTCTTGGAGCCATTTTGAGCCAGCTATCACCTACCATTCTCCATCATCATCAAGATACGACCAGAATCAAGAGAATTTCATCATTGTTAGTGCATTAATGTCTATCGCCTTCGTCAATCCAAGCAGTAGCGAGAAACCGAAGAAATCAAGTCTTTATAGTGTTATATCTAGTTAAAAGGCAAGGTGGCAATCTTGTAATTAATGAAAAGTTTCATTAAAACCTTGACCTATAAATAGAGGAGTTAGGTTTAAAGTTAAAGACTTTTTGCTCATTTGTGATTTAGGAGATTCAAGTCTAGAGAGAGAAAGTCTAGAGAGAGAAAGTACTCTCTACGTGATTTTTGTATCTTACACATCATATTCTTAAATAAAATCACGGTTCTAGTACGTTATTGTGTGTTCGGTCATGCACGTTCACGGATTCCGCACGTCGAACGTTCGTTACGCAATCGAACGGTGTCAAAACCGGTCCTACAAGTGGTATCAGAGCTAGGAGCTCGATTGCTTTGATCAAACACATTGATTCATACCAGATTTCAGCGTTTTTGGATCCGAATTTTTTTTACTTAAATTAGCATTTTTATTTCATTCCAAACATCCGAATTGCATCATTTCTTTATCTTCTATTCATTTTTTCACGTTTTTTACTGTTTTTCGTCAAATTGAACGGGATTTTACGGTCTGAATCGGCTGAATTTTTGATATGTTGTGCGAAAACACCTGATCTATAACCCTACCAAGTTTCAGATCCAAACTCCTAGCCGTTTAGGAGAAATCGAAGTTTTTTGTTCCGAATTCACGTAATCAGCTAGGTTCGCTTATTTGGACATTCCAAACTTTGAGGTTCTCTCCAAAGGTTCGCTCATAGTGACATTATTTTGTGGTTCCGCTCATAGGTTTAGCTCATTAGGTCCGCTCATAGGTTTCACTCGTATAGGTTCGCTCATAGTGACATTAAGAGGTCCGCTCATTGTGCAATAGTTGAGGTCCGCTCATAGGTGTAACATTAGGTTCGCTCATATGGTCCAATAGGTTTCGCTTATTAGTCATCATGGTGGTTTCGCTTATAATTGTCATCGTCATCTTATTGTCTGAACATTTAAAAGATTGTCGGGCATTCAATTAAAGTTACTTGTAAATTGTTTGTCGGACTTTAACATTGATTTGCATGTGACTCTCTAATCAATTTGTAGGTTCAATCAGATTTGAGTGAACATTTAAATGTTGTCGGTAATTGGTGGCCCGATGAGCTTTGTGTTGATAAACGAAATGTCGGTTCTTAATTGATATTGTCAGGATTGCATGTGAGTTGGAATATAGAAGTTGTCAATTGCATGTGAACTTAGTAGATTGTCGGATTGTTGTGGCCCAATCATAGGTGAATGTGGTTTAAGTTGGCCTAATCACATTGAATATTTGTTGTCGGCTACCCATTGTTGAATGAAATGCTGATAATTGTTTAAAATGGTTTGAAAGTCAATTGTGTCAGCCCATTGTTTACATAGGCCCAATCACAATTATCGTGAATTAATGTGAATCAAAGTCGGCAAGGTGATAAGTCGGTATAGTGCAAGTGAAGGCCCAATCATATTGTAGATAAATAAGGTTCAATCAGATTTTTTTAACAACTTGAAATGGGCGGCTAGTGGTATTGTTGTTTCAATCTTGTGATTCACAATTAGCGGCCCAATCAAAGAATCATTAATTCAAACCGTCCAAAGTGGTTGTCGGTCTAGTGGGTTTTGCTCACTATAAGTTGTTTGTCCACTATAATATTCGGCCCAATCATAGATTGATACAACAAATTGTTGTCAGTTAGTGGTTTAATTGGTCCGATAGTGTTAAGTGTTTTTGTTGGTGAAATTAAATCAAGTGTCAAAGTTATCGGCCCTACTAAAGTTTGGTCCAATCAGGTTTGTTGAACAATTAAGTTTTGTCGGACATTAAGACTTTGCATGTGTTGTTGTTAGCTCTTGGCCCAATCAGCATTTGTATAATATCAAGTATCACGGCCCAATCATCGCCTTTGCATGAGATCACATTTATCAAATAATAATCGTTCCAATTGAATTGTGATTTAGTGCATGTAAAGTTGAAATTAATACATATTGCCGACCATTTAATACGTTTGTTGTTATCAAGAATTTGTTACATGTGATCATTAAATGATTGTCGGCTAGTGGGTGGTGTCAATTTGTTGGACATTTAGAAATTAATTGATTCAATTGTTGATTGAAGGTGATCAATTCATTTTTGTCGTGTAGTATTATTAATCAAGTGGTGGGTCCTATTCATTCAAAGTCGACCCCGTTGACTCACCCGATCGGGTCACAATTCGAGTTATAGAATTTTGTTTGTCCAAGTTTAAAGTGCATCAAATCGAGTGACAATTCAAACGAGTTGCCACCCGATCCTAATCAGTTCTATTTGTCTGTGTTTCAGGTGTTTCTCAAGCATCGGATACTTGCCTGAGCGAATTCCTACTCGATCCACTGTTGCCTAATCTTTGATATTCAATCGGATAGTCATTTGATTGTGTGAAATTTTGAATTGTTTGACAGGTATTGTCATCTAATTGTGAATTGAAAGACAAATTGGCAAACGCATTGCCATATGATGAGTGGAGTACTTACTTGATGATGTTGAAGAACAATTCAAACTATGAATTTTTCAACCTTAGTGACTTCATCGAGAAGATTCAAGCTCAAGAACTTGAGTTACAAAAGATTAGAAAATTGAAGACTGAGTCAAGAGAGAAGAGTAAAGCAGCAACTGATGAAGCAAAATTCAAATCTAAGGAAATTGTTCAAGAGGTAGAGGAGCAGGTTAAAGAAATTTCAGCTATCAAGGTGAAGAAGAAAGCTGAATTTGAAAAGATGACCGAGAAGTGCTTAAATTGTGAAAATCTGAAATCTGAAAATGCCAAACTCTTGAGGGATTTAGAGAGTTTTTCATTAGAAAATGAAAATCTTATAAAATCAAAAAATGTTTTGAAAAATCAAAAACAAAATTTAGAAAATAAAAAATTAAAAATGGAAAAAGAATTTCAAAATCAAATAAAAATTCTTGAAGATGGGAGAGATGTGTTTAGCAAAAACAACATCGAAAAGCAAAAAATGATAAATTCTCATCTTCAGAAGATTATTCAACTTGAAAAAGAAGGTGAGCAAGCTTGAAAGAAAATCAACGAGCTTGTACGAAATTGAAAGGTTTTGTGACTTCTTCAGAGTATTTGAATATTTCATGTCCAAAACCGATCAATTCTGTTCCAATAAGTGACAATGTCACAAACTTTGACAATGTCAAAGTTGAAGATTGTGATGATAAAACTGATGATGAAAATGAGAAAAATGAGAAAAGAAAAATATTTTTAGAATTAAAAGAAAAATTCAAAAATTCTGTTTTGCAATCTACTGAAATAGGTGAATGCTGAAAGCAAAAACCTGTTAAGAGGATTGTAGAACAAAAACAAATTGTTAAAAAGCCGAAAAATGTTCAAAACAAGAATAAAAGCTCATCAGTTCGATCATCCAATCGTGATAAAAAACCACAAAAATTGGAAAATCAAAATTCACAAAAAGTTGGCAATAAGTGGTGCAGGTCGGACCACAGTGCTCAAAAGTCAAATCCAGCAATCAAGAGGAAAAAGGAGTATCACCAAGCCAAACAATGCTATGATTTGAGCATCTGGGCTGAAAATGGTGATTGGTACGATAACAGAGTGCGTTACAGATGCGGCTATCAAGGACACATTGCTGTTAACTGCCAGAATTGGAGGTTTGAATCAAGAAGATGCTATAACTGTCAAATCAGGGATTGCCCAATGAGATCAAATGAAAGATCGAGGGCTGTATCTCAGAAAAGGGTGATGAAGTCAGTCAAAGTCAACGTCAAGCCCAAATAACAGAAGGTTCAAGAACCTAAAGTTCCAGAAAAGAAAGTGAAGCTTTCTCAAGGGCAGAAAGACAGGCTAAGAAAGAAGAGGAAGAAGGCGAGAGAGTATCTGGAGAAGATTTTGTCCTCGGGTTCATCTGTTGGTAAAAATAAGAGTTCTGATGAATCACTTTCCTCGACTGCAAAGTCAAGCAAGATGAATTCATCAGATACAAATCTGAGGACAGAAGAGAGAAAGAAGAAAAAGAAAGTTGTTGGCGATGAATCTGTTTCTTCGGAAACAAAGGAGCCACATGTCGGTGATGAATCTGGCTTATCAAAGTCAGACAAGCCATGTTCAGGCAATGATTCTGGTTCATCAAAACCAGAGGAGCCATGTGTTGAGGTAAAAGTCGAGAATTCTTGTTTAACAATGGATGGTGCAAACTTTCCACCATTGTTGAACAAGAATTCGAAATCACCCAAGGACCATCAGGCTTGGGTGAAACTATTCAAATATAAAAACCTGACTTGCCGGAGTTCCCAGGTTGGTAAGCGTGGAACATGAATCGGCACATTTCTTGAGAAATTTCACTCTGGTGATTTTTCGCCTTACATGTGGTAAATCAGGGACATTAAGTTGTAATTGATTTTCTACAAGTGATGTTTGAGATCTAAAACTGAAATTGTAAAATCTGTCATGTGAATAAAGAAAACAAGGTGATGAAGTGACCCCGAACCTACAAATGTTTGGTAAACAAACTAATTTTTCCGGAAAAACCATTTTGATTAAAACAAACTTAAGTGTTTTGAAATCATAAGGGAAAATAGTTTGTTGTCAGGGGAGTTCTGATTGTTTACGCCAAGTGGATGGAGAATTGAAGCAATTCTCGTCAAGTTGTCATTTTACTTTGTACAGTTTATTGTTTTCAAATTTTCTCAGAAAATCAAAATTGAAATATATTTTGATTTTAGGGGGAGAAAATTTTAAAAAAATTAGAAAATTTGAAAATGTCAAAAACATTGAAAAAGCAAAAACGAGTTTTGTTGAAGACAAGAGGAAATGATAGTAAATCAGTGGACTATCACAGCATGCTAAAGAATTGGAAAGTAAAATGTGATAAACGGTCTCACTAAAGATGTGACGATAGGCTCAGCTAGACTAGTAGATTTGCGATAACGATACAAACTTAAATGAAAAAGCCTAGTTCTAGTGGGAAACACGGTTGAAAGCATAGTACTTAGTTTTATCCTTTTTGATTGTGTGCCTACTCAGTAATTGCTGAATGCCAAAAAGCATAAAAACTGGTTAAGTTTGTGAACTTTCACAACTTTGCTAAAAAGTCACTGTGATTGTGTATTTCATTTTGCAAAGATTTAAACTTGTCTTATTTCTTTATTTTGTTTAAGCATTGGACATCCTCTGCATATACGTGAGTATCGACCTGGATGTTATTGCCTAAACGTTCTGCTTTATTTTCTTTGGTGTTTCGATTAAGCTTTGGACCTCCTCTGCGTATACGGGAGTATCGACCTGGTGGTTAAAGCCTAAACAACTTCAACTTATTTTTATTTTCTTATTTTATTTAAACATTGGACTTTCTCTGCGTATACGGAAGTATCAACCTGATTGTTAATGTTTAAACATTCTGCTTTGTTTTCGCACATATCACAGTTGATGAAAGTTTTAAAGGCATTACTTGAGTTAGTGTATTGCATGATGAGGGGATATGCTGAGATCGTGGGTTCCATAAGAATTTAGTGCAAAATTAATATACCTTAAAGTATCGGTAAGCATTTCGAAAGTTTTTAGATTGAGTTTAAGAGGGCAACTATATCGTCAATCAACGTGAATCGTTTAGAACTTAAAATGTCTAAAAGCTTAATGGTGCTGGTGATGTGTCTCAAAAACTGATATGATCCTCTTTCACAAACTCACAAAAATAGTGTTTGTATATATTTTATTTCTGCGTTTAAATTTTGTTGTTGCACTTATGTTTCATATTATTGAAAAAATCCAAAAAGATTTTCGACAACTGATGTTGAAAAGTTGATATTCAAAATCTCAAAGGCTAAACAAGATGAACAATTGGTTTAGTTAAGATGATGAGAAGTTGAAAGATAATCCTCAAATGTTTAGATGATTCATTAATTTGAATCACAATATCGTGTGTTATATGTTTGAGAATTTTGAGTGAATTCTTTTAGAGTCAAAATTATTTTGTCTTACGAGAGGATGAGATGTGCAGGTTTCTGATTCTGTTGCTACAGAAAGCCAGGCGTCGATCCTAAAAGCACGGAAGCTTGATGAAAGGGGGAGCCTGAAAAAAGAGACTACCGAAAGGGGGAGCAACGGAAGCTTGAAAACAGATCCACGGGGATTCTGTTCGAAAAAGAGACAGACAAGATGCTACGAGATTGACTGCGACAATATCCAAGGGGGAGATTGTTAGTGCATTAATGTCTATCGCCTTCGTTAATCCGAGCCGTAGCGAGAAACCGAAGAAATCAAGTCTTTATAGTGTTATATCTAGTTAAAAGGCAAGGTGACAATCTTGTAATTAATGAAAAGTTTCATTAAAGCCTTGACCTATAAATAGAGGAGTTAGGTTTAAAGTTAAAGACTTTTTGCTCATTTGTGATTTAGGAGATTCAAGTCTAGAGAGAGAAAGTCTAGAGAGAGAAAGTACTCCCTACGTGATTTTTGTATCTTACACGTCATATTCTTCAATAAAATCACGGTTCTAGTACGTTATTGTGTGTTCGGTCACGCACGTTCACGGATTCCGCACGTCGAACGTTCGTTACGCAATCGAACGGTGTCAAAACCGGTCCTACAATCATCATATCAATCTTGATTCCAAACCCTAACCTTCAACCCATTCATCCATCCATCACCAACCCTTCATCATTCATCATTCATTCATCCATCAAGCTTCAAGATGTCTTTACTCACGTTCCAAACATCCGGTGATCAAGCTTCTTCAACCATGAGCGGCTAATCATCTCGGTTTCACCCCGGTGTAGGTAGTTGTTAATTGTAGGGTTTCAAATTGTTCTTGTTTCAACTTAGTGACAATTTGTGTTTGATTTTTGAAACTTTTGACAATAGTGTTACATTTGTTGCAAATTCGTAAATTGTCGAACGATGTTAAAAGTTATGACTTTGCGAAATGGTGATATGTAATTGTGCATTGTCGTTGTTAGGATTTACTTGTGTTGATTACAAAGTGTATTTTCTTCCGTTCTTCGGGACGTTGATAGCTATTAGCACCTAAGTCACGGTACACTAAATCCGTTAATCAAATGCATTTGAGTTGAATCTAAAACTTGTAGAAATCCTATGTTAGCAATTACCGAAACCGGGTGTGATTCCTCTTTCTTATTATTGTTCTAGTAGTCAAATTTTCTCATAATCATTAATCTTTAGTTGTTAATCAATTCAATCTATTTACTTAGCTTAAACTCACATCTCTCAATTAAAGAAAAACACAAAGAAATTCTAGTAAGCTTCATAATACATGACATTCTTGATAATTCAATCGAATCCACACACAAACCACACACTCTTCGTGGTTCGACCCCTCACTACCACTAGCTATTTGTTAAGGGTAATTAGGGCATATTAATATTATCTTTGACCGGAGCGCGATACTCCGATCAAGAAGCCGTAGTAGTTCCTACTAAACGCAAGAAAGCATCTACTATTGCTGTAAGATAAGATTCTATCTTACTAGAGTAATGGTCTTTCCTGCCTTTTTTGTATTGAAAGAAGCATAAAGTTTGGTTTAAAGCAGCTCTTTATGAACAAAGTTAAGGATTAAGTATATGAGGACAGGGCTACTCTTTCAACAGCTGAAGAAGTGTTTTCATGTACTACATCTTGGTCTGTTCACGAGAGATCAGTTTTCTCTAAATCCTGCTGTTGATGCATTGAGTACTTCCGTGGAGTTCATGGCGATTGTCGAAGATATACTTTGATGGATTTTTAAGCTAAAAGCACAAAATTTTAAGCTAAAAGCACTAAATTTTTGCTGTTAGGTTCGTAAATTTCTTGGTGTTGTTCTTAGATTTTAAATTGTTGCTTTTAGATTCGTAAATTTCTTAGTTTCGTTTTCTTGAATTCCATTTAATTTTGTAAAGAAGTACAATAAAAAACAGTGGTTTGAACATCTGTTTGCATTTTGGTCAATAGATAATGGAAACCCATGTTAGGTTGAACAGTGTTTTTAAGAGGAAAACAGTGTGAGAAGACAGTAGACCATATTAAGTTAAACATCTGTTCAGGGTTAAACGGATGTTTGGCCTTTAACAGATGTTTGGCCTTTTATATCAGAGGTTTAGACTTAAACAGTTGTTTGACCTTAAACAGATGTTTGGCCATAAACAGATGTTTATGGGTAAACATTTGTTTAAGCTTGAACATTTGTTTAAGGCCAAACATCTGTTTATGGCCAAATTTCTTTTTATGGGCAATCATCTGTTTAAGTTCAAACTTTTGTTTAAGTCCAGACAACTGATATATAAGGCGAAACATCTGTTTAAGCCCCAACATCTGTTTAAAAGCCTGTTACAACCACTATGTTGGTTGAAACATTTGATTGTTAAAAGTTATCCACTGCTGAAATACAACCTCTGTTTCTTCAATCTTCGTGTTGACCACTGACTTACCAAACATCAGTGTTTAACAAACTGTTGGGTATCCACTGATAGGAAAAAAATAGCCACTGCTCACTTTTTTATTGTTGAGATCCATTGATATTGACCATCAGCGGTTTTCTTAAAAGACAGCCACTACTCACATTTTTATTATTGATGGTGTTAATTAGTGATAGATTGAAATTATCAAACAAAAACTAGAATTACAATGAAATTACCATTTTACCTAATCGTTACATTCCAATGAGATAAGAGTTCCTCCAACATTGTTTTCGTGATAAAATTTAAAGTTAAATTAAAAAATAAAAAAAATTCTTCATGACTATTTGTTGCAAATCAAATCAGTAATTGTAACAACTGCCACTAAAATCAATACTTAGGACAATAATTAGTCAATAAGAAAACCCTAATTGAGACACCCAAGTAATTTTGCACTAACCCTAATATTTTCAGAATAATCAGAATCAAGATTAGGGCCCCTAAAACTCAAGGGGGTTAAACCCTAAATTGATAGTTATCTCTAAAACACGTTGTACAAACAAAAAATTAACGAACTGGCAACTCAGCAGACCTATACCCACGACAAGGCTACTCTAGGCTAGATGTGCACCCCAGGCGAGTCGCGACAGGGGTCACGACTTCTTCCGCGACACGCGGGGGAGTCCAATTTCACGTATAAATACTAGGCCTTGGAACTTGAAATCTGTCTTTGGAACGACGGAAATTCGAGTTACGTAGACTGAGTTATTACAGAAACAGTCCAACACACACACACTAATCACGAGGTGCTGCCACAATCAGGGTAATAACTCGATCGCTATTACGATTCAACATCCGATCGATTATAACTATCCAACGGTAGTCCAGGTGCTGCTGAATTGAGCTTGTACTTTGATTATTTGTCATGATTTCGACTTGAATATTAGAGTGCTGTTCGAATTCGGACTATGCTCTGTTATTCGTTGTGAATCCGATTGAATTATCGAGTATTGCACTGATTAATCGTTGTGAGGGTTTAATCTCGTGAATTGACGTAACTGCTGTATTAGTTACTAACCTGCCTGTGTGTGCATTGTGTTAAATTAGGTTTAATCAAGGCTAATCAGTAGGCTTATATCTTGCTCGTTAATCTGCAATGTGAGTCATTCTTCTTTTTAAACTGTTTTCTCACAGTTTGTGAGTAAGTATTACAAAACTCCAAGTTATTTTCAAAGGTTATAATTACAGGGATTAAGTCTATGTAATCACCAGATTACAGCCGGTATGTGGGGTTTTGTATACATTACTTATTTCCCGTCACACTTGGACAAACGGGTGGCCAAGGGGTGATCTGACCACAGTCACAGACACCATTGGACAAATGGGCTAGCCAATGGATGGTCGAGTGACAAATACTGTGGGTAGTTGGTTTGATATCAGAAACATTGTAATCGCTCTTAATACTGTGAATTATAACAAATCTGTTTTTATAAAACCTGAATGAACTCACTCAGTATTTCCTGCTGACAAAACCTTTTTAAAACGCGTTTCAGGTAATTACAGTAGATTGGAGTAAGGATTAGATCCAGCACTGAAGGACTTCAAGAAGTGGCTTATTTCATTAATTAAATCAAATTAAGAAATATCGTTTTTATATTAAAAGCTACCTTTGTAAAACATGGGTTTATCCCATCTATTTAATAAATAAAATCCGATGTTTCTAAACTCTGATATTTTTCCTAACTCACGGTCCTGATGAAATTTCCGCTGCAATGTTTTTCAAAATAAAAATAATCACCGGTACCACTGGACTGTTCACGGCACCAGATTCCGTCCAGGGTGGGTCGGGGGTCGTGAATGTGAGTAAGTATTACAAAACTCCAAGTTATTTTCAAAGGTTATAATTACAGGGATTAAGTCTATGTAATCACCAGATTACAGCCGGTATGTGGGGTTTTGTATACATTACTTATTTCCCGTCACACTTGGACAAACGGGTGGCCAAGGGTTGATCTGACCACAGTCACAGACACCATTGGAAAAATGGGCTAGCCAATGGTTGGTCGAGTGACAAATACTGTGGGTAGTTGGTTTGATATCAGAAACATTGTAATTCCCCTTAATACTGTAATTTATAACTAACGAGTCATTTTAGAAAATAGAATGATTCACTCAGTATTTCCCCGCTGACAAAACCTTTTTCAAACATGTTTCAGGTGATCTGTGTGATCCAGGAAAAGTGCAGTAAAGCACTACAAGCTCAGAGAAGTGGCTCATTGTGAATAAATAAATAAAACATGTTTTGGCAAATAATGATTTCTGTGTGGAATCAACGTATTGTAAATTTAGGGAATTTATCCCTAAAACTTTGTATAATATATTAAACGAGCATTTTTACGGTGAAAAGATCCTATAAAAAAAAAACTTCCGCTGCCGCATAAATCAGATACCACGGGTACCACTGGACTGCTCGCGGCTCCCGATTCCGTCCAGGGTGGGTCGGGGGTCGTGACAGAAGGTGGTATCAGAGTTAATAATTAATAACTATTGAGCCACTGATCGAGCCATTGATTTAAGCCTATTAAGGAATTAAGTATTTGACAAAATACTTAATCCTACTAGTTATCATTCTGTGATTATTTGTTGTACTAACTGATTATTTGTATCTTCTTCTAAAAACCCAGTAAACCTAGAAGAAGGAATCTTTGTCCGCAAGGCAAACTATGAGAATCCTCTTTCCCCAGAGAAAAGGGATTCGATACTTAAAAAGAGTCAGGAGAAAAAGAAACCCCGAACCAAGAGAGTTAGGTTTAACCCAGAAGTCCAAGAGTTGGGTAATAGTACACCTTGGGAAGATAAAATAGACAAGAAATGGGCAAATCTCTATATGCTAGCTACTGTAGCAGAAAATGCCAACCTCTAAATATCTGATAAGTTGGACTAGTAAGCAAAATCAATATCCAGTAAATAAATAAAGTCCTAGTATGTTTATTTCTGTTGTCCTTTGTATAAATTAGTATGCAATAAAACTTCAGTGTTTGTTTGTTAAACTTTGTTCCAAAGTTTTAACATTGCATTCTTGTATTTTGCATATATACTATGCAGCATGAATGAGATATCGGAAGCATTCCAGAATCTCAACTTATATCCAGTGCCTATCGAAGTCTCTTACGACTTTTCTGGTTACATTGCTGACATAGAAGAACCTGTGGAATTCAAAGCTCCACCGCTGGAAAAAGCCAAACCTAAAAAGAAGAGAAGATACGTAGGGTGGAGGAAAGTACGTCGTAGGAAACCAACTACTAGGAGACTTCCTAAAATAGAAAATCCTGTGAGCATGAACAAGGGAAAGGAAATAGAAACTGGAGAAAGTTCGAAACCACCAGAAAAGGAAATAGGAATAGACCTTAAGCAAAAGGGAATAGAAATTGGCGAAAGCTCTAAACAGTCTGAGGAAATCACGTTCCAGGACGAAATAGACCGCCTACTGGATAATTGTGATGTTCTAGAGCCTATCAACGATAATCTTTTCTCTTATCCTGCTACAGCCCAATTCCCACTAAACCTAGGACTAGCTATTCCAGACCCACTAGTTCACACCAGACCATTAGGCCAAATGGAGGAATGGTGGACTAATGACTGGCAATTCCAAAATATAGTTAATAGTCCCTATAGTTTTCTCCCACAGTTTGATCCAGAACCTATCCTTAATCCGCCAATGAGCTATGAAAATTTAGCTGAGTTACGTCAGTTTGGTGAAGAACTGATAGGCACCGGGAATAGGATCCGGGAAATGGGGGAGCAGATCTCTTGGAAGTACGACGAGAGGGAGCGTCGTTACTAAAACTGCCACTGGACCAAAAGATAGGAAGGGCTGGAAAAAGTTTGTCTGTATTATAACTAATATAGTAAAACTGATTCTGTAAAATGGGCAATAAAACCTTGTAAGATATGGTGTGTACGGAGGCATATACAATATACAATAACAAAATGAAAGTCGAGAAATCGACAATTTTGGTTATGTTTGTATGTTGTAGTAATTTATGTATTCATCTGTGCTAAATTGTTATTAATAAGTTAGACACTAATAAATTCCTACTAATTAGCAGATGGAAAACGCTAACAATGAACCAATTAATGAAGTAAATCAATCTGAGCAAGAACCGGAAGATCAATATATAACCCGACAAGATATTGAGCACTTTATCGCCCAAGGGATAGCCAATGCTATTCCAGAAATTGTGGTTGCTGTTCAGAAACCTGCCGAACCACAATTAATTCCTAGTAAACGTATTCCAGAAGATAACGGCAGTAACAGCATAAATGGAGGCGGCAATCATGACGATCATGATTCGCAACAGGCCCCACTCCCTAAGAGAATAAAAGCTGCAACGCCTGGTTGCACTTACAAAGAATTTCTTGCTTGCAAACCCGCAGAATTTGCAGGTAATGAAGGGGCAACTGCAACACTGCGTTGGTTAGAGAAAACCGAGGCAGTAATTGCAATAAGCAAATGTGCCGAAGAGGATCAAGTGATGTATGCATCAAATCTGTTCAAAGAAGGAGCACTAGAATGGTGGAACACGGTCCTCCAGGCAAAAGGGAGAAGGATAGCCTATGCAATGAATTGGGAAGAATTTAAGAGTCTTGTCGAAAGAAAATTCTGTCCCGAATACGAGAAGGAACAAATGGCAAACAAGTTCCTGAGTCATCGTATGTTAGGTGTAGACTGTCGAGGATATACTTCGACATTCTTTGAATACGCAAGGGTGGTGCCAACACTGGCTTCGCCAGAACCGGTACTCATTTCCCGTTACATCTGGGGGTTAATTAGTGAAATCCGAAACATCGTTAAAGCTGCGAGACCTCGTACCATTGACGATGCGGTAGAGTTAGCTAACACCCTAACGGATGAATTGGTGCGCACAAGAGAAGAAGACCGGAAAAAGGAAATAGCTCAGAAGATTACCCAAGGGTTTCGTATGGGTAATACCAAGAAAAAAGGAACAGGGCAATCCTCATCACCTCCTTTCTGCAGAAATTGCAAAAAGAAGCATTATGGACAATGCAATATAGTTTGCAATTTTTGCAAGGCAAAAGGACATCGTGAAGAAGACTGCAGGAAGAAAACAAGAATTTGTTATAACTGCAGAGAAAGGGGACATTTTCAATCCGAATGTCCTAAGCTAAACTATTAGACAACAAAGCTAAACCAGCTGAAGGAGCAACCAAGAAGAATGTACGCGCATTCCAGCTGACCACTCAAGAGGCCGAACTCATTCCAGATGTGATAGCTGGTACGTTCCTAGTACATGACGTATTTGCAAAAGTATTATTTGACTCTGGTGCGAACCAAAGTTTTATTAATACTTCATTTTGTCAAGCTCTTAAGTTACCTTTAACCACTCTTAGGCAAATTTTCACAGTTGAAACCGCAGAAGGAAATTCTGTGAAAATAGATAAAGTCTGGCAAGAAGGAAAAATAGAACTATTAGGCCATAAGTTTTCTGCAAATCTGTTACCAATGAATTTAGCCGGGTTCGATGTAGTATTAGGAATGGATTGGTTAATAGCCAACCATGCACGAATCCTATGTGACAAAAATGCAGTAGAAATTCAAACCCCTTCAGGAGAGGTAATTGTAATTACTGGAAATAAACCTCGAAAACCACTGAAATTTATCTCAGTAATGAAATTGGCAAGCTATTCGAGAAAGCAGGAAATGGTGTATATGATTTCAGTAATCATTAACACTAAAGATAAGGAACTTCAGGATATTCCAATAGTCTCAGAATACCCAGACGTTTTTCCAGAAGAATTACCTGGATTACCACCTGATAGAGAAGTAGAATTTAGAATTCATTTAATTCCAGGTACTGCACCAATAGCCAAAGCACCATATAGATTAGCACCTACCGAAATGCTAGAATTGAAAAAGCAATTAGATGAATTATTAAGCAAAGGATTCATACAACCGAGTTCATCCCCTTGGGGTGCACCAGTACTGTTTGTGAAAAAGAAAGATGGATCGATGAGAATGTGTATCGATTATAGAGAATTGAATAAGGTTACGATTAAGAATCGATACCCACTACCTAGGATTGATGATCTTTTTGATCAATTGCAAGGAGCTAGGTATTTCTCTAAGATAGATTTAAGATCTGGATATCATCAGTTGAAGGTACAAGAAGAAGACATACCTAAAATTGCCTTCAGAACTAGGTATGGTCATTATGAGTTTACAGTCATGCCCTTTGGATTAACGAATGCCCCAGCAGCATTCATGGACATGATGAATCGAATCTGTAAACCATACTTGGATAAATTTGTGATCGTTTTCATCGACGATATACTTATTTACTCCAAAAGCCAAAAAGAACATTGTGAACACTTACACGTTCTCTTAACTTTGTTAAGAAAAGAAAGGCTTTATGCCAAATTCTCGAAGTGTGAATTTTGGCTGCAAGAAGTACAATTCTTAGGTCATGTGGTAAATCATGAAGGTATCCATGTAGATCCTGCTAAGATAGAAGCAATTACAAAGTGGAAAGTCCCACAAACAGCTATGGAGATAAGAAGTTCTCTAGGCTTAGCTGGATACTATAGACGATTTATCAAAGATTTTTCTAAGATAGTCGTACCATTAACTAAGTTAACCTGTAAAGCTGCTAAGTTGGGATAGCCATTTGCCATTAATTGAATTCTCCTATAACAATAGTTATCATTCAAGCATCGAAGCTGCACCATTCGAAGCATTGTACGGACGTAAGTGCAGAACTCCAGTATGTTGGGCAGAAATCGGAGAAAGTCAATTATCAGGTCCTGAAATTGTACAAGAAACTACAGACAAGATAACTCAAATCAAGGAGAGATTGAAAACAGCCAGAAATCGCCAGAAAAGCTATGCAGATAATCGTCGCAAGCCACTCGAATTCCAGATAGGAGACAAAGTACTATCGAAAGTATCTCCTTGGAAAGGAGTCGTACGATTTGGTAAGAAAGGAAAACTGAGTCCAAGATATGTTGGACCATTCCCAATGATCCAACGAATCGGACCAGTAGCTTATCGTTTACAACTACCAGAAGAGTTAGCTGGAGTACATGATGTATTTCATGTATCCAATCTCAAGAAATGTTTATCAGACGAATCCCTAGTAGTACCTCTTCAAGATATAGAGGTAAATGAAAAGTTGAAATTCGTAGAGAAACCCCTACAAATAGAAGACCGGAAGATCAAGTTTCTCAAGCACAAACGACTAGTGCTAGTAAAAGTCAAATGGGAATCCAAGAGAGGACCAGAGTACACTTGGGAACTGGAATCAGAAATGAAGCGAAAGTACCCTCATCTATTTCAGTAAATCTCGAGGACGAGATTTTTCTCAAGGTAGGGAGGATGTAACAACTGCCACTAAAATCAATCATTAGGACAATAATTAGTCAATAAGAAAACCCTAATTGAGACACCCAAGTAATTTTGCACTAACCCTAATATTTTCAGAATAATCAGAATCAGGATTAGGGCCCCTAAAACTCAAGGGGGTTAAACCCTAAATTGATAGTTATCTCTAAAACGCGTTGTACAAACAAAAAATTAACGAACTGGCAACTCAGCAGACCTATACCCACGACAAGGCTACTCTAGGCTAGATGTGCACCCCAGGCGAGTCGCGACAGGGGTCACGACTTCTTCCGCGACACGCGGGGGAGTCCAATTTCACGTATAAATACTAGGCCTTGGAACTTGAAATCTGTCTTTGGAACGAAGGAAATTCGAGTTACGTAGACTGAGTTATTACAGAAACAGTCCAACACACACACACTAATCACGAGGTGCTGCCACAATCAGGGTAATAACTCGATCGCTATTACGATTCAACGTCCGATCGATTATAACTATCCAACGGTAGTCCAGGTGCTGCTGAATTGAGCTTGTACTTTGATTATTTGTCGTGATTTCGACTTGAATATTAGAGTGCTGTTCGAATTCGGACTATGCTCTGTTATTCGTTGTGAATCCGATTGAATTATCGAGTATTGCACTGATTAATCGTTGTGAGGGTTTAATCTCGTGAATTGACGTAACTGCTGTATTAGTTACTAACCTGCCTGTGTGTGCATTGTGTTAAATTAGGTTTAATCAAGGCTAATCAGTAGGCTTATATCTTGCTCGTTAATCTGCAATGTGAGTCATTCTTCTTTTTAAACTGTTTTCTCACAGTTTGTGAGTAAGTATTACAAAACTCCAAGTTATTTTCAAAGGTTATAATTACAGGGATTAAGTCTATGTAATCACCAGATTACAGCCGGTATGTGGGGTTTTGTATACATTACTTATTTCCCGTCACACTTGGACAAACGGGTGGCCAAGGGGTGATCTGACCACAGTCACAGACACCATTGGACAAATGGGCTAGCCAATGGTTGGTCGAGTGACAAATACTGTGGGTAGTTGGTTTAATATCAGAAACATTGTAATTCCCCTTAATACTGTAATTTATAACTTACGGGTCATTTTAGAAAACAGAATGATTCACTCAGTATTTCCCCGCTGACAAAACCTTTTTCAAACATGTTTCAGGTGATCTGTGTGATCCAGGAAAAGTGCAATAAAGCACTACAAGCTCAGAGAAGTGGCTCATTGTGAATAAATAAATAAAACATGTTTTGGCAAATAATGATTTATGTGTGGAATCAACGTATTGTAAATTTAGGGAATTTATCCCTAAAACTTTGTATAATATATTAAACGAGCATTTTTACGGTGAAAAGATCCTGAAAAAAAAAAAAAACTTCCGCTGCCGCATAAATCAGATACCACGGGTACCACTGGACTGCTCGCGGCTCCCGATTCCGTCCAGGGTGGGTCGGGGGTCGTGACAGTAATTAATGCTAATTTCTTGAGCTTTGGATATTTAAAATATGCAAAATGTGAATTTCAAACTGACGGTTGTTATCTCTTAATTAAAGTTAAAATAAAAATAAGAAAAGTCGTCATGACAATTGCTTTCAAATCAGATCAGTAATTACTGATAATATCAGTAATTTTGAAATTCAAAATATGCAAAATGTTAATTTAAAATTGACGTTCTCTTTTTTTTTCCTACTTTGCATATCATTTCTAATATTTAATTAGTTTAATAAAGCAGGATATAAGGATATACACTACTTACCTTTCAGTTCCCAATAAACATCAGTTCCCAATAAACATCATGACAATTGCTTTCAAATCAGATCAATAATTACTGATAATATCAGTAATTTTGAAATTCAAAATTCAAACCATATATTTTTATCCTATAAATAAGATATAATTATCTGGTTTCATATTCAAATCTCGCTCGCTAATATATGTGGGCGTATCTTTCTCTCTCAAATGCATTTTTCTCGTGATTCAGCCGCTAATCTCCGATTACACTTCTTTGTTCGAATGTTTGTTGATTATGTTTACATGTTATCGTTCCAGTATCATTGTTCCAACATCGGCGTTTCAATGAAAATTCACATCGCACATCAACCTTTCAATATCGATGCTGCAGTATCATTGTTGCAACATCGTGAAAAGTTGCATGTGCTACCTTCTTTGATGGCAGAGTTGCAGCTTCAACGGATGATACGTATCTTCTATCTTGAAAAGTTGCATGTGCTATCTTCTTTGATAGGAGAGTTGCATTGTTTGATTTTTGTTCCAACATCGTCGTTTCAATGAAAATTCACATCGCACATCAACCTTTCAATATTGATGCTGCAGTATCATTGTTGCAACATCGTGAAAAGTTGCATGTGCTACCTTCTTTGATGGCAGAGTTGCAGCTTCAACGGACGATACGTATCTTCTATCTTGAAAAGTTGCATATGCTATCTTCTTTGATGGGAGAGTTGCATTGTTTGATTTTTGTTAAATCGAAAGTCAGGTTTTCTTACGCCAGGAAGATTTTCTTATTTTATAGAAAGTATAGATTCGTGCAATATCATGAAAACTCAGATGTGCTACAACAGTTGAGAAGAGACCTTTGCATTTTAGGTTTGTTTCTTATTTGTGTTGTCAGTAATATAGAGTGCGGTGATAGAGACGTGCAGTTCATGGCGATGCTGAAGGACATACATCGAGAGGTTCAGCAATCAATGGAGTTGAAACTAAAGTTTCTTAATTCTTGCTTTTATTCTTAGATTCGAACTTTAATATTGTTCAGTATGTAATGTAATTATTGGACTTTTAGTTTTAATGTCATGAATAAATGAATAAATTTAATTTTATGAATCTATGTTGTGTTTTATTTTTACTTATTATTTAGTGTTTCAGTAATATTTAGATTATGTTGATGTTGAATTGTGTCTGAACATCTGTTTGGTAAGTCAACAGAGGTTTAATAGTGTCAAGGATTTGTTTGATGGTCAACCTCTGTTTCTCCATTCTTCATATTGACCACTCACTGACCAAACATCTGCGTTTTAATCACTGTTGGCTATCCACTGATAGTTAAAAAATAGTCAGGGCTCACATTTTTATTGTTGACATCCACTGATATTGACAATCATTGGTTTTCCTAAAAAACATCCACTGCTCACATTTTTATTATTGATGTGGTTAATTAATTATAGAATGAAATTATCAAATGAAAACTAGAATTAAAATGAAATTACAATGTTTCCTAATTGTTACATTCCAAAGAGATAATGCTTCATAGATTCGTAGATGTTTGAAGACCGCCAAATGTTCAAAGAAGCAGCACTGTGGACATTTGTTTGTCTTTGTCATTCTTCAAACATCTAGGAACCATTATTTGAGAATACCCCTGAATTTATCTGAGCTGTAGAATGAGATCCTCCACTGTTTGGTTATCATCTTTCAAATCCATTTCCCTAAATTTATGGATTCTGTTTTTCAACAGGGATGTAATGCAATGAGTCCTCTCAAATGAATAGACGGACACTTGCTTCCTCTCAAAGGGTTATGGTGTGGTTATAACAGCTGATCATGCTAAGGACTGTTATAATTAACCACTGCTCCTTATAAAGACTGGTGGGCTTATTGACTCATGAGGCCTATGCACTGTTAAAGACAAAGCCCTGTTAAAGAAAAGCACTTATGTACCTAAAGCCTGATCAACGAAAGGAAAAACACTGCTGAGTAGCGGCAGTGTTTCAGCATTTACAGCGGATTCAACTTTAGTATTTATGTATCAGTGTTTCTTATGTAACAGTGTTTAGTGTAGCAGTGGTTCGCTATACTTTATCTCTCGAGACAAACCCTATACAAACTCAAAGACGAACCACTATCCAACAACAAAAGTGATTCAGCATCAACCGTAGATATTCTACCTTTGTTTATGTTAACAATATTTATATGTAACAGTATTTATCACATCAGTGTGTTTTATACTCTGCTAGATTGTTAGATTTCATATCACTGAGATGTTTATATGTAACGCTAATTATCACATAACCCCATTTTGATTGTTAGATTTCATATCACTGATCTGTACTATAAATTGAATAGTGGTTTAATCTTTATACTACTAAATAAAAATGAAGTACACTTGGATGATTATTAAGCTCCTCATTTTGATTGTTTGGGTATAGTATTCTTGAAATTTGTCTTTTTTGCAAACAGATGTTTATGGGCCAACTTCTTTTTAAGGTCAAACATTTGTTTAATTTCAAACATTTGTTTATGTCCAAATATTTGTTTAACTCCAAACAACTGATATAGAAGGTCAAATATCTGTTTAAGGTCAAACAATCTCAAAATAGTTAAAAATGATAGTTTTCACTAATCCTTAAAAGTCTGTTACAACCACTGATTTGGTTCAAACATCGGATTGTTAAATGTTATCCACTGTTGAAAGACAACTTCTGTTTCTTCAATCTTCATGTTGACCACTGATTTGGTTCAAACATCAGTGTTTCAATACCTGTTGGCTACCCACTGATAGTTAAATAATAGTCATTGCTCACATTTTTATTGTTGACATCCACTGATATTAACCATCATTGGTTTTCCTAAAAAACATCCACTGCTCACATTTTTATTGTTGACGGTGTTAATTATTGATAGACTGAAATTATCAAATAAAAACTAGAATTACAATGAAATTACCAGTTTACCTAATCGTTACATTCTAATGAGATAAGAGTTACTCCAACATTGTTTTCATGATAAAATTTAAAGTTAAATTAAAAAATAAAAAAAAAATTCTTGATGACTATTTGTTGCAAATCAAATCAGTAATTAATGCTATTAGAATAGTCATCATGACAATTGTTTGCAAATCAGATCAGCAAACTACTGCCTATAGCCAAGAAAGTATAACTTAGCAGATGTTTCCTTTGGCAAACATATACCATATCAGTCGTTTTGAATTTGCCGGTAATCTCAAATTCAAAATGCCTTGGGATATGTACTTTGCAATTAATGCACGTCAAGCATCACTTCTGTCGTATGGTAAATGCGTCTTATAGGTAAATGAATAGGTTAATTGTAACTATAATAGCGTGTTTAATTTTATATTTTTTCCATGTAAATGCATTAAAAGCCTAACGAGTGTCGCATCATATTCTTTCGTCTGACGATGTATTTAGTCATAACCGCCTTCATTGGGTATATAAAATACATTCGGCAGAGGTTTTGATCGTTACTGTTTTCATCCATCTACTCAATCATCTTCAAAAATTTTGTTGACGAGATTTTCACAAGGCTCTCTGCAGAAGATATTGGCCGTTTCAAATGTCTTTCCAAGGATTTTTATAAGGAATTGTCAAGTCATGCATGCTATCCGAAGTGGAGATTCAGTAAAATAGAAACTACTATCCTTTAAAGACACGTCAATTGTCATTGACGACATAGTTGGTGATAATTTGGATGTTGTTAGAAGCAAAACCTTAAGTTTTCCTAACAATGTGCATACTAGCTTCTTACGTATTCTATCTTCATTTAATGGTTTGTTGTTAGTTTGCAATGAAGGGATTTGCTGTCAATTGATTCTTTGGAATCCAACTATCAGGCGGTATAAGGTTTTGTGTAATGACTACTTCAATTACAATCATCATCGAAACTCTGATACTGGTGGAATTTATTTTGATCAGTTCAATGATCTGAAAGTGCTGAACATCAGATGTTACCGTAATGTAACTGCTGCTCATGTTTACTCACGACGTCATGAGTCATGGAGAACAATAAATTTCAGTAGCGTAAACAATTATGGTTCAAGTCGTTATTCATGGTCTACAGGAGTTTATGCTGATAAAATCATATATTTTATGGTTTCAAATTATTGGTATCCACTAGGTGAGAGGAACATCGTTGCTTTTGATGTTCTTAGTGAGTCTTTTAGAATGCTTCATTTTCCCGAGAGTATTGTAGTCAATCCTTACCAAGGGCATTTTTGACCATCGCAAAGAGGTTGCATTTGATTGTTATTAGAAAGTCTGTTGAGCTAACTGCTGATTTGCTCAGATATGAAGAAGAAGGCTGGATGAAGGTGTTTGTTTTCAATAATCCTCGTGTAGTTGATTATGTAGATAGTCGCCGAAGTACTAATATAATTGAAGACAACAAGTGGCTGATAACAAGCATCTGGGGGGGATATGATTGAAGTTGATCTGAGCAAAGAACTTCTGAAATACCTCCAACATGTTGACAACTACAATGGTCCGAAAGGAGCTTTACTTATCAAAACTACTGTTTCACCAATTGATTAGGAATTAGGATCCTGTATTTTATTGAATGCTATTTGCTGTTTTGACAATTGGATTTTTATATAATTAGTTGTGTTGAAATTATTAATCATGTTTGTTATTTAAATTAAGTAAATGAATATTGATGGTTGAGAGTGTAAAAGCTTGTAATATTGGCAAAGGTCTGTTTAAATGATCAAAGCTCTGTTATTGGGAACAGATGTTTCAAAATTAAACAGTGGTTGATACATCTATTGAATTGGGTCAACAGATGGATGAACTTTGTATGTTGTTTGACACTTGTAGTTTTTATACAATTAGTTGTGTTAAAAATATTAATCATGTTTGTTATTTAAATTAAGTAAATAAATATTTAGGTTTTAAGAGTGTAAAAGCTTGTAGTATTGGCAAAGGTATGTTTAAATGATCAAAACTCTGTTATTAGGAACAGAAGTTTGAAAATAAAACAGATGTTTGGAACTACTGTTAAGAAAACCGTGGTTGAAACTACTGTTTGGTTAAAATGGTGGTTTAAAACCACTGTTGGGTTAAAATAGTGTTTTGTGGAGGTTGAAGGGGATTGAAACGAATGTTGGGTTAAAATGTAGTTTTTTTGGAGAAGGAACACGCTTGAACTACTGTTTATATAATGACTGTTGTCAAAGCTCAGTGTTTTAATCCACTGATAGGCTATCCACTGATTATAGTCAGCTACTGTTTTCATTTTCATCACTGAAAACTACTGATATTGATTCATCAATGGTTTCCTAACAACTGTCATCCATTATTCATCAGAGGTTGTGACGTGGACAGTACTTAGCCGTCAGATGTTTGTATGCTGTTTTGCGCATTGATTTGGAATTAGTATGTTGTATTCTATTGATTGTTGTTTGCTTTTTTGAACTTTGTTTATTATATAGTTACCTCTGTTTTACACTTATAGTTTTTATATAATTAGTTGTGTTAAAATTATTAACCATGTTTGTTATTTAAATTAAGTAAATAAATATTTAGGTTTGAGAGTGTAAAAGCTTGTAATATTGGCAAAGGTATGTTTAAATGATCAAAGCTCTGTTATTGGGAACAAATGTTTGAAAATAAAACAGTGGTTGATACATTTGTTGATTTTGGTCAACAGATGGATGAAAACAGATGTTTGGAACTACTGTTGAGAAAACTGTGGTTGAAACCGTTGTTTGGTTAAAATGGTGGTTTAAAACCAATGTTGGGTTAAAATAGTGTTTTGTGGAGGATGAAGGGGATTGAAATGACTGATGGGTTAAAATATTATTTTTTTTAGAAGGAAGATTCTTGAATCATTGTTTATATAATGATTGTTGTTAAAGCTCAGTGTTTTAATCCACTGATAGGCTATCCACTGATAGTTATAGTCAGCTACTGTTTTCATTTTCAGCACTGTAATATTGGCAAAGGTATGTTTAAATGATCAAAGCTATAAACATATCTATATATTCTGTCAATATATGTTATGCATGTTAAATATCTTTTATATTTACTTATAGTTGTCTTTTAGCTATAATAAATTACACGTTTTGGTATAATATCTATACACATATCTATATATTCTGTCAATATATGTTATGCATAATTTTCTAAGAATCAACCCGTGTTTGCACACGGGTCTTACCGCTTCAGTGGTTGAAACACCAGTTGTTCCAACAACTGTTAGTCAGCAACCTTCCACTCAAATCACTACCACTCAATCCATCAAAACACCACCAACCTCTCCTAAACCCAAAAGGAGAAGGGTAACCAATGTTGTCCTAGATGATGACACTTCACCACCAAAACAACCACACAATCACTGCCACTTGTACCTATTCCAATGTTTTGATAGATGTTAAAATGTGTGTTGAAAGCGTTTCTCCTGTTTGATTGTGTGCAAAGTTTATTTCCATTTTACTTCTGCTCCATTACTTGTTCATCTTCTTAATTCTTAAACAAAAACACAATCAAAAAGAAATTCAGATCCTAATAACCTCTAATATGGGTTCATGATCTAATTCAGTGGTTTGAAGACATTGTTGTTGAATCGAATGAGATGGTTGATGTAATGTGGCCGTATTAATAACAAATAGTAATTAATCTAAATAACTTTCCCGAGCCCGGGAAGCAATCCCGGGTAAAAACCTAGTTTTAGTATATATATATATATATATATATATATATATATATGAACAAACAGAGAACATCTCAAACTGCTTCTTTCTCTTTTGTCCTCCATTTCTCGCTCTCTCTGCTAATATATATATATATATATATATATATATATATTTCTTAACTATTATACTTATTATACTCTAAAGGCCCTGCCTCGTTTTAAGTGTTTTAACCCCTGATCACTGATACCCTGTCCGATTGATCTAGGGCCCCGTAACGCATGTCAAGGCTCTGCCCGACTACATTCGCTGGGGTTCTGTCTCGCGACGTAGGGATAAAGTTGAATTGGGTTACTATACTTAACACGAGTGCATTATATATTTTATTAAATAGCTTAGGAGTTATACCCAAGATTATACCAGGAAGCTTTCTAATTGAACCCTAAAGTTACAAAGTGAGTCCATTCTCTTTTCTCACAGTTTGTGAGTCATTCTTCTTTTTATCACCTTTTTGTGATGCAGTTATATTCAAAAATCCTTTGGATAAAAATGCTATAGAAAATATAATTGCCCAAGGAATAGCTAATGCTATACCTTTAATAATTAAAGTTGTCAAAAACCCCGTAGAACACACCAAAGCTGTGAGTCGCAAACATACTCGTGACGACAGTTTTAGCCATAGTGTCAATGAAGGCAATGATAATATTATCAAAACCCCATTTCCCAAGAAAATGAAGGCGATGACTCTCGGGTGTACCTACAAAGAATTTCTTGCTTGTAAACCACCTGAGTTCGCCGGCAGTGACGGAGCCACGGCTGCTCTTCGATGGTTGGAAAAGACGG
Organism: Helianthus annuus; assembly: GCF_002127325.2. Classification (NCBI taxonomy): domain Eukaryota; kingdom Viridiplantae; phylum Streptophyta; class Magnoliopsida; order Asterales; family Asteraceae; genus Helianthus; species Helianthus annuus. The sequence continues at coordinate 50,411,034 of NC_035445.2, forward strand.
AAGTTGTTCTTAAAATTAGCAAATGTGCCGAAGAAGATAAGGTGATGTATACGTCCAACCTCTTTAAAGAAGAAGCCTTAGAATGGTGGAATACAATTCTTTAGGCAAAAGGAAGTGACATGGCTTATGCCATGAACTGGGAAAAATTCAAGGAAATGGTAGAAAGAAAATTTTGTCCCCCTTATGAAAAAGAGCGAATGGCTAACGAGTTCCTAAATCATAAAATGATAGATGTGAATTGTCGTGAGTATACGACGACGTTCTTCGAATACGCAAGAATGGTACCAACTCTGGCTTCACCAGAACCTGTACTAATTTCTCGTTATATTTGGAGATTAGTTAGTGAAATCCGAGACATGGTCAAGGCCGCTAGACCGCAGACTATTGATGAAACAGTTGAACTACCTAACATCCTGACAGATGGACTAATCCGCATAAGAGAAGAAAACAAGAAGAAAGAGTTAGCCCAGAAAATTTCCCAAAAATTTAAGAAGAAAGGAACTGAACCGTCATTGGAGCAACCTACCTGCAGAAACTGTAACAAAAAGCATTCAGGAAAATGCCGTTATAGGAAAACACCCTACTGTAACTTCTACAAGATGACCGGGCATATAGAGGAAGAATGTAGATGGAAAACTAATATCTGTTACAATTGCGGAGAAACAGGACACATCAAACCATATTGCCCGAAACTGACTAAAGCACCCGACAACAAGGCAAAAAACAATAAACGGAGCTAAGAAGAACGCGCGAGTATTCGTACTTACTACACAAGAAGCAGAAATGATTCCAGACGTAATCGCTGATATGTAATATCTAAGTTAAGTTATTATTTGACCCTAGTACAAATAAAAGTTTATAAATAAATGCATTATGTTAAGTACTTCATTTATTCAAAACCATAACAGACTTGTTTGGTCTTCACTTTCATTGAAGCATGTTTTTGGTCACGACACCTTGTGGTGGCGTTTTCTTTAATTTGAAGCTTGAGCTAATCTTATTCTCACACCTGATGTATGGATAATTTCTATTGGTTCATTATCTTTAAACAGTCTTAATACAATTATGTGTTAAGATAAGAGTACACAAATTCGTATTATATTCTGGTGTACCTCTAAAGATTCTTTCATTATTGATCGAAAATTCTATGATATTCATTTGGTCTTTCATCATCAATTGAAAATCCTATAAGATTCATTTGAAATGAATATCCAAATTTATTTCATTAAAACTTTCAGTTGGTTACATGGTGAATTTGTTCGGTCACCGTAATTATTGAACTATTTCAATCATTACGACACCTTGCGGCGGCGGTATAAACTTGTAGCTTGGGCTAATCATAATCATACGAATCATGCAAAACCATGTATATCTTTCCTTTGATTCATTATTCAAAAGTAGTCTTGATACAATTATGTACTAAGACAATGATACACTAAACTCTATTGTATTTCGGTGTATCCTTGCAATTCAATAAATGTCAACACACTGATTTTTCTCTTGTTATGAATCGATAGTTGACAAATTATTTTCATGCTTTTATTTCATTTTGAGCTTGTTGATTCTGAGTCTTCCTCAGTTGACAATCAAAGTAAGTTTTCTTTTGACAGTGAATTCTATTGTTTCTAAAAGTCATTTAAAACCTGTAAACAGTCAATTTAGACATCTATTGATCATATATTTGTTTTGACTTGAAGCTAGTCACCTTGGAAATTATATCACTTCACCTCGTTCGTTTGGCATCGATTTCTAGAACTAATGCAGTTGAACCATTGAGTCCTATTTATTGTAAAACTCGTATCCACAAAATTTGAACATGTCTTGATTCTGTGTCATTTACCTTAATAACTGTTCTTATTGACTAAGACATAATATAACTAAGGAGACATCGTAGTCCAAATCTCGAAGACGAGATTTAAAACAAGGTGAGGAGGATGTAACCCTTCCATTTTTTTCATATAAGAGTTATAGGTTAATTTTATTAACCACTAGTAACTAGTTTTATTTTTAATATAATTATTCGACCCATATAGTTTTAAAAACTATTTTATACATAATTGGTTGGAATGTTATACTAATTAGTTGGCTTGTATATGTGTGACATTTCTATTGTCTATATTAAAAATAAAGTATATAAAACTTATATTATTAAACGGGTAGATTACAGGTAAGTTGACCATTAGAAATATGAAGTACCTGGACGGACCTAGGAACCGTTTAATAATTAAATTATAAAAATACATTATATTTGAACTTACTCCATTTTTAATGAAACTTGGTTCAAAATGTAGATACCGATATTCTCGTTCTAATGGCATATTCAGTGTTTTATAAAACGCCATATTTCAGAAGTTATAAGCGCCAAATAAGTGAAGCAGCTGAATTAATTATAATATATAATAATAAAATAATCTATACTTTCTATAAAAGGAGAAATCTCAATGACATAAGAAAAGCTGATGTGTCAACAGGAGAGCATGTCCAACAAGGCTTTTCTTATGTCATTATTACATCATAATGCCTAATATTAAAAGACTTTAAAATTCAAAGTTGGCCCACATTTAAGATGCAAAGGTCTGCTGAGACAAAGGTCTGCCCATATCAAATAACATTTAAACTTTTGTTTAAACATCTGCTCTTAACATTTTATAATCAAACATCAGTTTCCAATAAACATCTGTTGAGATTCAAAATTCTGGCTCCACATTCAAAATTCAAAATTCAAACCATATATTCTAATCCTATAAATAAGGGTTAATAATCTGGCTCCACATTCAAATCTCTCCCGCTCACATCTGTGATCGTATCTCTCCCTCTCAAATGCATCTTTCTCATGATTCAGCCGTTAATCTCCTATTACACTTCTTTGTTCGAATGTTTGTTGATTATGTTTACATGTTATCGTTCCAGTATCATTGTTCCAACATCGTCGTTTCAATGAAGCTTCCCATCACACATCAGCCTTTCAATATCGATGTTGCAGTATCATTGTTGCAACATCGTGAAAAGTTGCATGTGCTATCTTCTTTGATGGGAGAGTTGCATTGTTCGATTTTCGTTAAATCGAAAGTTAGGTTTTCTTGCGTCAGGAAGATTTTCTCCTTTTATAGAAAGGATAGATTCGTGCAATATCGTGAAAAGTCAGATGTACTACAACAGTTGAGAAGAGACCTTTGGATGTTAGGTTTGTTTCTTATTTTGATTAACTATTGATGATGTTGAGAGTTTTTATAGACACTGACATTTTAGAATATTAAGATGCATGTTTATATTACTAGAATGAAACAACTACATAGAAAAATACAAATTTAAAGAAATATTTATAAAGTTTTACACACTAGAGTTAACACTTGCTAGGATTTCGTAGACTCTAGCCTTTCTCCATGTGATTTCATGTTTTCTTTTGATTTTCAGGTCAGTTAGCATGTTGCAGATTTTCTGATCCTGTTTTAGAAGTTGTGTCAGAAACTCTTCTGCATTCTTCTGGAACTCTGATGGAGGAGAGTGGAGGACTTCATCGAGCAATGCTATGCTGTTCCAGGTTTTGTTGTAATTAGTGTCATTTATTGTGACGACTTTCCTGTCTAGTTCTTCGTCTGTTCTTTGTTCTTTGAGTGACCACATGGAGAACTGTGTTTTAACATTGCTGGTGTCTGACCAGTGGTAGAAGCTGAAGTTTGCCATCTAGTTTTTTTATTGATTTTCTGATTTAGAACAATTTTTGACAGAAAGTGATTTGTAGGATAATTTGTTGATGTTTTGAATTAAAAGTAATTGTGACACTCGAGGTTTTTCCGAACGATCACCTTGTAATATTTTGTGTGCATATAAATATTATTAAATGGAAACATTAAATGGAAACGTGATCTTTGCATGATATGTGATGTATGTATGTATTATATATTTATATATGTATGAGAGCCGGAACCACGACCCGAGACCCTGACTCGCAACCGGGCGGTTGCGAGTGGGCCACTCGGTCTCGAGTGGGCCGTTGAGCCGAAACCGGCTTGGGCCGAAACCCCAAGCCCAACCCGAAACATCCCCTTGTATATATCCCACCTTTCCCCACTTCTTCCATTTTTACACACACAAACACTCCTCAAACTCTCTCAACTAGAAACCCTCAACAACACACCCCAATCTCTTCCTATTTTCGGTTCAAGCAAAGATCCCGGACAAGAAACTCGGTCAAGACTATCACTCGGACATTCCATCTTCTCGGTTCTCTTTTCTTTGTTTTCGGCCCCTCCTTTCATAACCGGTTAGTGCTATCTTTTGTGTTATCTTTTGTGTATAAGATTTATGTGGGATAAATGAACTAGAAATGTTTGGTTAGTAGTTTTTGGTATGACTTTTAGGTTGATTTGTAAAAGTTTGACACTATGTGGTTACATGTTTAGAAATGGTAGTGTAGGAATGTTCATACCAACCAAAACTATGTTCAAGATTATAAAGTGAATGCTTCATTGTTCTTGCAAAAATGATGTTGTTAAATATGAGATTTCGGATATATAATGCATGATTTCTTATTTTGCATCATGATCTTGTTGTAAATATGTAAATTTTGGTTCATAAATGTGTGATTTGTTATGGTGAAAACCCTAGAAAAATATGAAGATAGGATGAACTTGTTTGAATATGACTTGAAGATGTAAAAATGGCAAAGTTTGATCTATCTTTACTAGTATTCAGCTTTGGCAAAGTGTTAGTGAAACCTTATTGGTAGTTTCCTAAAATGGGCCTGAATTCTTGGTACAAAATGGACTGATGCATCTGCATCATCACGTGTACATGAAAGTGACAGATTACGACTCGCAACGACAGCATTCCGACTCGAAACCACGCAGTTGCGACTCGCAACCATAGCATGACAAGTCGAAACCTCGAGATTGCGACTCGAGACCACGCCGATTGCGACTCGCAACCAAAACGTGATGACTCGAGACCACGGTTGCGACTCGCAACCACATCATGACAAGCCGAGACCACCTGGTTGCGACTCGAGACCAGCTGGTTGCGAGTGGGCTGTCCATTTTGGTTATTGGGCCATTCTGTGTTTAACTTGGGCTACTGTTGACTGGATTATGTGTTGCTGTTGACTGTTTAATTTCTTAGGCCGGCCCAGTAACCCACTGTTTACTTATATGCTTGATACGTGCTAGTTATGTGTAAGCTTTTACGTGAATGCTTGTACACCGAACCTGACCTATACCGGTAACCATGTTAGGACGTGGTGACCAACGTGATTGACAAGTAACCTAAACCTACCGAGCAACCCAAGGTGAGTTCACAACTTAAAAGCATGCGTCCCGGTGGTTTGGGACACGAGACTAACAACCCTATCCCCTGGTAAAAGGGGATACCATTTACATACCTTCCCTAGTTATTGGGAACAAAACTTACTTTTCCTTCCCGGGTATTGGGAAACCTTTTGGTTAATTACTGTTTATACGGATTGCAACTAACAGCACTAAACGAAACTCTATCACTCAAGTCCCTACTACAAATACCGATTAGTCGCCGGGTTAGGCGAACGGGTTATTAGTTGATAGCGCTATTTAGGTGTTTACCAGCCTCACACCGTGCCCTGGTTTGGGACGGTCGTGAACTAATGTACTCAGATATTCGTCAATGATGATAGAACATTGACATCGGGGCATCCTGCGGATACGCAACGGTTACCTAGTGTTCGGTATTGGAAAAACAGTTTAGTCGCTAACTTTTGGGGTAGCTCCCCAGGGCATGTATAAACGGATAAATTAACCGGTGAAACAAAGTTTTTGGTAATTAAAACTGGACAACTAGTGAACTCACTCAGCATTATTGTTGACCCCTTACTGCATGCTTTGCAGGTAACCAGTGACGAAGGAGCTTGCAGCTTGGGAACGTGTAGTGTCTGTTCACCCTTGTTTTGGGTGTTACCATATTTTGAATCATGAACTTTGTTTTAAAACTACCTTACTTATGCTTCCGCTACTTGTTACTGTTTTGAACTTAGAACTTTAAACTCTGAACTTAATATTTGCTATGCTTATGATTAGTAAGTATTACTTTTGATATCAACTCAAGTATTCGGTATAATTGGTGGCTGGATCCTGGTCAGTCACGCCCCCGAAGCGGGTGTTATCCGCAGGTGGATTTTTGGGGGTGTGACAGATTGGTATCAGAGCCATTGGTTATAGTGAACTTGGTTTTAAAAAGGGGAAAAATCTTTTTGGAGAAAACCAGACTATAACCCGTGACTCGTAACGACACTACACTCCAAGTGCAAGGCTCGACACATTTGACCTCATAGCTCGGACCAGTGTTTACTTGTTTGCTTTATGTTTCCTGTTATGCTATACGTACTAGTGTGCCTAAACTAGATAGATACACCTCTCCCTTCTATCTCATTCTCGCTACACTACGACATCACACTCATACTGTGTTTTCTGGTTATGAAGACAATGAGTGGACGCGGAAGAGGAAACATTAACATGACGCAGGCTCAGTTCACTAACCTGCTCAACACGGTGGCTGCGGCTTTTGCAGCTCACCCTTTAGGTAAGCTCGTTGTTTTAGGATGTTTAGGTCCTACCGCCACATCGACTTTTCGCCTCTAAACCTATACGCTTCGCTTCTCACGAACAGGTCAGCATGCACCTGCGCAACCACCAGTGTGTACTTTCAAAACTTTCATGGATTGCAAGCCTCTCCCTTTCAACGGCACTGAGGGTGCCATAGGTCTTCTACATTGGATTGAGAAAATTGAAGCTGTTTTTGCTGTTTGCGAGTGTCCCCCTGCGAACTGGGTGAAGTTTGCTACTGCTACGCTTGAAGGAAGCGCGCTTTCTTGGTGGAAGGCGCAGATTCAGATGTTTGGGTTGGAAACTGCAAATGCTACTGCGTGGGAGGATTTCAAGGATATGATTAAGGATGAATACTGTCACCGGGATGACATTCACAAGCTTGAGAACGAGTACTATGAGCTCAAGATGGTTGGGTCAGAGATTGAAACCTACACCAAGTTGTCCAATGACTATGCTGCTCTCTGCCCGAACATGTCACGACCAATGTACCGAAGGATCGAACTGTACATCAAGGGTTTGGCTCCTGAAATTCGAAGCCATGTCACTTCAGCCAACCACACTACCATTCAGCCGATTGTTCGACTTGCTCACAAACTTACTGATCAGGCTGTAGAAGAGGGCAGGTTGCCCAAAAGGATCAGTGCTACTGTCGGAACTTCTAGTGACAGCAAGCGTAAGTGGGAAGGAAGTCAAAGCAAGGATGCTAACCCCACTCAGGCCCCAGCACAGCAAAGGAAAACCGAAAACAACAAGGGCGCTCAACAACAGGGTGGCTATCGTGGAAACCACCCCAAGTGCAACAAGTGCAATCGACATCACAGCGGGCAGTGTGTGAAGGGCCAGTGTCAGCGATGTAACAAAATGGGGCATGAGGCCAAGGATTGCAGAAGTCAGTTCCCAGCTAGACAGAACCAGCAGCAACCCCAACAGCAACAGCAGCAGGGAAACAACCGGGCATGTTTTAAGTGTGGAGCTGAGGGGCACTTTAAGAAGGATTGCCCTGAACTGAATCAGAATCGCAACAATAATCAGGGAGCTGGGAACAACAATCAGAACAACAATGCTGGGAATGGTGCTAGAGGAAGAGCTTTCGTGATTGGAGCTGGTGAAGCAAGGAATGACCCCAATGTCGTGGCGGGTAAGTTCCTACTCGATGATCGTTATGTTTCTGTGTTATTTGATTCCGGTGCCGATGCTAGTTATGTATCCCTACGTATTAGTAAGAAGCTTAAGCGTCCGCTTTCGTTACTAAGTTCTCCTCATATCGTCGAGTTAGCTAATGGAAGAAACATCGAAGCCTCACATGTTGTCAAAGGCTGCAAACTAGAGTTGTCTGGTCAGACATTTAGTATCGATCTTTTCCCTGTTACTCTTGGAAGCTTCGACGTCGTTATTGGTATGGATTGGTTATCCAAGCATCGCGCTGAGATCCTCTGTCAAGAGAAAGCAGTTCGTATTCCTCGCCGTTCTGGCAAACCCCTCATTGTACAAGGTGGCAAGGGTGGAGAAATCTCCGGCATTATCTCGTTCTTGAAGGCCCAGAAGTGTTTACGGAAAGGGCACACCGCTATCTTGGCACTTGTTACCAACACGCAGGAAAAGGAAAAGAGGATTGAAGACTTTCCAGTAGTACGCGACTATCCCGAGGTATTTCCTGAGGAATTACCTGGACTCCCTCCCCATCGTCAGGTCGAATTCCAAATCGAGCTAGCTCCCGGAGCAGCGCCTATAGCTCGTGCGCCTTATCGACTAGCCCCCGCAGAATTGAAGGAACTCTCGACGCAACTACAAGAACTATTGGATAAAGGATTTATCCGCCCTAGTTCATCACCCTGGGGAGCACCGGTACTCTTTGTTAAGAAGAAGGATGGCACGTTCCGAATGTGCATAGACTATCGTGAGTTGAACAAGGTTACCATCAAGAATCGTTACCCTCTCCCTCGAATCGACGATTTGTTTGATCAACTGCAAGGATCGAGCTACTACTCTAAGATTGACCTGCGATCAGGCTACCATCAGTTAAGGGTCCGTAACGAAGACATCTCCAAAACTGCATTCAGAACTCGTTATGGTCATTATGAATTCCTCGTTATGCCCTTCGGAATGACCAACGCCCCTGCAGTGTTCATGGATCTTATGAACCGAGTATGCAAACCCTACCTCGACAAGTTCGTGATTGTGTTTATAGACGACATCTTGATCTACTCGAAAAGTCAGGAAGAGCATGAACAACACCTACGCCTTATCCTCGAACTCCTTCGCAATGAGCAACTGTATGCCAAGTTCTCGAAATGCGACTTCTGGCTTCGAGAAGTCCATTTCCTTGGGCACGTGGTTAACAAGGACGGAATCCACGTCGACCCTGCAAAGATCGACTCTATAAAGAATTGGCCTACCCCTAAGACTCCCACTGAAGTTCGCCAATTCTTAGGATTGGCAGGTTACTACCGCAGATTTATTCAGGGATTCTCTAAGATTGCACAACCTCTCACGACACTCACTCAGAAAGGCGTCACCTACAAGTGGAATGAAGCACAGGAATCTGCTTTTCAGAGGCTTAAGGATAACCTCTGCAGTGCTCCAATTCTCTCGTTACCTGAAGGAACGGACGACTTTGTGGTTTACTGTGATGCGTCTATTCATGGGCTCGGTTGCGTGTTGATGCAACGCGAGAAAGTTATTGCTTACGCCTCTCGACAACTTAAGACTCATGAAAGGAACTACACAACACACGACTTGGAACTGGGAGCAGTGGTATTTGCGCTTAAGATATGGAGACATTACCTGTACGGTACCAAGTGCACCATTTACACCGATCACAGGAGTCTCGAGCATATCTTTAAGCAGAAGGAATTAAACATGCGTCAACGTAGATGGGTCGAACTCCTGAATGATTATGAATGCGCCATCAAGTACCATCCGGGCAAGGCCAATGTTGTGGCTGACGCCCTCAGCCGGAAAGACACAGTACCAAAGCGCGTGCGAGCATTACAACTTACCATCCAGTCTAGTCTCCCTACTCAGATTCGAAATGCTCAGGTTGAAGCTCTGAAACCGGAAAACATCAGGGCTGAGTCCCTGCGAGGATCGAGACAGCAGCTAGAACAGAAAGAGGACGGCGCCTACTATGTGGCAGGGCGCATTTGGGTCCCACTTTACGGAGATCTACGAGAGCTTGTGATGGACGAAGCCCATAAGTCCCGTTATTCAGTACATCCTGGTGCAGATAAGATGTACCACGACTTGAAAACCACATACTGGTGGCCTGGCATGAAAGCCCACATAGCAGCCTATGTTGGCAAATGTTTGACCTGTGCAAGAGTCAAGATCGAGTATCAGAAACCAGCAGGCCTACTACAGCAACCCGAAATCCCGAAATGGAAATGGGAACAGATTTCCATGGATTTTGTTACAGGGCTACCTAGATCTCAACGCGGGAATGATACTATTTGGGTGATAGTAGATCGTTTGACTAAGTCTGCACACTTTCTGGCCATTAAGGAAACAGACAAGTTTTCTACCTTGGCAGAAATCTATTTAAAGGAAGTAGTCTCCAGGCACGGGGTGCCAACTTCTATTATTTCTGACCGAGACGCTCGTTTTACTTCCGAGTTGTGGCAAGCTATGCACAAATCCTTTGGCTCACGTTTGGACATGAGCACCGCTTATCATCCGCAAACGGATGGGCAGTCTGAACGCACCATCCAAACCCTGGAAGACATGCTTAGAGCATGTGTGATCGATTTTGGCAAGAACTGGGAGAAGCATCTGCCGCTGGTGGAATTCTCCTACAACAACAGCTATCACACTAGCATTCAGGCGGCACCTTTTGAGGCATTGTACGGTCGTAAATGCCGATCACCTCTTTGCTGGGCAGAAATAGGTGACAGTCAGCTCACGGGCCCAGAACTAGTGGTAGATACAACGGAAAAGATTTCCCAGATCAGGCAACGCATGGCGGCAGCTCGTGACCGTCAGAAAAGCTACGCTGACAAGCGTAAGAGACCATTAGAATTCCAGGTCGGGGACCGGGTTCTACTTAAAGTCTCACCCTGGAAGGGTGTGGTTCGTTTTGGTAAACGAGGCAAGCTGAATCCACGGTATGTTGGACCATTCGAAATTACCGAGAAAATCGGTAAGGTTGCTTATAGATTAAACCTGCCTGCAGAGCTGAGTGCAGTGCACAACGTTTTTCACGTATCTAACCTGAAGAAGTGTTTGTCGGATGAAACACTTGTGATTCCTTTTAAGGAACTGACGATTGACGAACAGCTACACTTTACTGAGGAACCGATTGAGATCACGGATCGAGAAATCAAAACCCTCAAACGTAGCCAGATACCCCTTGTGCGAGTTCGTTGGAACTCACGACGCGGCCCAGAGTTTACCTGGGAGCGGGAAGACCAGATGAAGTCTAAGTATCCCCAGCTGTTCCCAAACGAAAACCCCAGCACTGAAGCTACAACCGAATTTCGGGACGAAATTCCAAACTAACGGGGGGATGATGTGACACCCCGTTAAAACACGCTAGCTTGGCAGTGGCTGCTTCAACTTTCGGGACGAAAGTTCTTAAAACTTGGGGATAATGTGACACTCGAGGTTTTTCCGAACGATCACCTTGTAATATTTTGTGTGCATATAAATATTATTAAATGGAAACATTAAATGGAAACGTGATCTTTGCATGATATGTGATGTATGTATGTATTATATATTTATATATGTATGAGAGCCGGAACCACGACCCGAGACCCTGACTCGCAACCGGGCGGTTGCGAGTGGGCCACTCGGTCTCGAGTGGGCCGTTGAGCCGAAACCGGCTTGGGCCGAAACCCCAAGCCCAACCCGAAACATCCCCTTGTATATATCCCACCTTTCCCCACTTCTTCCATTTTTACACACACAAACACTCCTCAAACTCTCTCAACTAGAAACCCTCAACAACACACCCCAATCTCTTCCTATTTTCGGTTCAAGCAAAGATCCCGGACAAGAAACTCGGTCAAGACTATCACTCGGACATTCCATCTTCTCGGTTCTCTTTTCTTTGTTTTCGGCCCCTCCTTTCATAACCGGTTAGTGCTATCTTTTGTGTTATCTTTTGTGTATAAGATTTATGTGGGATAAATGAACTAGAAATGTTTGGTTAGTAGTTTTTGGTATGACTTTTAGGTTGATTTGTAAAAGTTTGACACTATGTGGTTACATGTTTAGAAATGGTAGTGTAGGAATGTTCATACCAACCAAAACTATGTTCAAGATTATAAAGTGAATGCTTCATTGTTCTTGCAAAAATGATGTTGTTAAATATGAGATTTCGGATATATAATGCATGATTTCTTATTTTGCATCATGATCTTGTTGTAAATATGTAAATTTTGGTTCATAAATGTGTGATTTGTTATGGTGAAAACCCTAGAAAAATATGAAGATAGGATGAACTTGTTTGAATATGACTTGAAGATGTAAAAATGGCAAAGTTTGATCTATCTTTACTAGTATTCAGCTTTGGCAAAGTGTTAGTGAAACCTTATTGGTAGTTTCCTAAAATGGGCCTGAATTCTTGGTACAAAATGGACTGATGCATCTGCATCATCACGTGTACATGAAAGTGACAGATTACGACTCGCAACGACAGCATTCCGACTCGAAACCACGCAGTTGCGACTCGCAACCATAGCATGACAAGTCGAAACCTCGAGATTGCGACTCGAGACCACGCCGATTGCGACTCGCAACCAAAACGTGATGACTCGAGACCACGGTTGCGACTCGCAACCACAGCATGACAAGCCGAGACCACCTGGTTGCGACTCGAGACCAGCTGGTTGCGAGTGGGCTGTCCATTTTGGTTATTGGGCCATTCTGTGTTTAACTTGGGCTACTGTTGACTGGATTATGTGTTGCTGTTGACTGTTTAATTTCTTAGGCCGGCCCAGTAACCCACTGTTTACTTATATGCTTGATACGTGCTAGTTATGTGTAAGCTTTTACGTGAATGCTTGTACACCGAACCTGACCTATACCGGTAACCATGTTAGGACGTGGTGACCAACGTGATTGACAAGTAACCTAAACCTACCGAGCAACCCAAGGTGAGTTCACAACTTAAAAGCATGCGTCCCGGTGGTTTGGGACACGAGACTAACAACCCTATCCCCTGGTAAAAGGGGATACCATTTACATACCTTCCCTAGTTATTGGGAACAAAACTTACTTTTCCTTCCCGGGTATTGGGAAACCTTTTGGTTAATTACTGTTTATACGGATTGCAACTAACAGCACTAAACGAAACTCTATCACTCAAGTCCCTACTACAAATACCGATTAGTCGCCGGGTTAGGCGAACGGGTTATTAGTTGATAGCGCTATTTAGGTGTTTACCAGCCTCACACCGTGCCCTGGTTTGGGACGGTCGTGAACTAATGTACTCAGATATTCGTCAATGATGATAGAACATTGACATCGGGGCATCCTGCGGATACGCAACGGTTACCTAGTGTTCGGTATTGGAAAAACAGTTTAGTCGCTAACTTTTGGGGTAGCTCCCCAGGGCATGTATAAACGGATAAATTAACCGGTGAAACAAAGTTTTTGGTAATTAAAACTGGACAACTAGTGAACTCACTCAGCATTATTGTTGACCCCTTACTGCATGCTTTGCAGGTAACCAGTGACAAAGGAGCTTGCAGCTTGGGAACGTGTAGTGTCTATTCACCCTTGTTTTGGGTGTTACCATATTTTGAATCATGAACTTTGTTTTAAAACTACCTTACTTATGCTTCCGCTACTTGTTACTGTTTTGAACTTAGAACTTTAAACTCTGAACTTAATATTTGCTATGCTTATGATTAGTAAGTATTACTTTTGATATCAACTCAAGTATTCGGTATAATTGGTGGCTGGATCCTGGTCAGTCACGCCCCCGAAGCGGGTGTTATCCGCAGGTGGATTTTTGGGGGTGTGACAGTAATCATCGGGGTTTTATAGAGTTTAAAAACGCGTCTACATGGTAAATCAAGAGGTTAATTGTAATTTTGATCATCTACTTTTATTCTTTGAACTTCGAAATTATGTCCCTTGGGTTTCTTGGTATTTAATTTTACAGTTTTCCCATAAAAGTTGGGGTTTGAAAAGGTTTTTGCATTAAAAGATTACTGTTTTGAAATATACATTAATATGTTTATATTAAATGTACACATTTTCATAATACCAAATTTCAGTATATAAACTCATAGTCATTTCACCTGTTTTTCATCACGTTTTCCTACGAAGATATCATACTTTCAGGAAAGTCGACTAATATAGTTTATTCAAATGGCGTCATTCACAAATGCAAAATCAGATGATTTAAAGCAGCGTTTTGTCAGGCAAATCGAGGAACAGGTGTATGAAGATAGGGCTACTCTTCAAGAGTTGAAGAGATGTTTTGATGGATTGCAAGTTGTCCTGTTCACTAGAGAGCAGGTTTCCAGAGATCTTATGCGGATGCCTTCAACTTCCGTTCGTGAGCTTTGTGTTGTCAGTAATATAGAGTGCGGTAATAGAGACGTGGAGCTCATGGCGATGTTGAAGGACATACATCGAGAGGTTCAGCAATCGATGGAGTTGAAGCTAAAGTTTCTTAATTCTTGCTGTTATTATTAGATTTGACCTTTAATGTTGTTCAGTATGTGATGTAATTATTGGAGTTTTAGTTTTAATGTCATGAATAAATGAATAAATTTTAATTTTAAGAATCTATGTTGTGTTTTGTTTTTACTTATTTAGTGTTTGAGTAAGATTTAGATTATGTTGATGTTGAATTGTGTTTGAACATCTGTTTGGTAAGTCAACAGAGGTTTAATAGTATCAAGGGCTGATTTGATGGTGAATAGATGAGTGGAAAGATAAAACAAATGTTTAGAATTTGATAATTGATAGCAGTTTTTTGAATAATCTGTGATCCTGCAAATTACAGAGAGTCAATACTTCGAGTTGTAAAAGGTCTGTTGTAGTTAAAGTTTGGCAAAAGAGAACATCTGCTGATGATGAAACAACTGTGTATTCTAACGACTGCTGATACTAACAGTGGTTGGGCTAATGATGAATAAGTTTTATTATATAACGTCTGTTATAAGTATTATTATTATATAATTTTGTTTATTAATAACAGTTTTTTGGAAGAATTTACGGTATATTTTAGTGTTATAAAATGTGTGTTGTAGCTAAAGTCTGACAAAAGAGAGCATCTGCTGATGAATAAATGTCTGAAGATGCAAAGGTCTGGTGTGGGTCAACAAATGTTAACGAACAACAGATGATATTCAATCTTAAAATGCATAACAGAGGATTTGATACTAACAATGGTTGGGCTAACGATGAATAAGTATTATTATATAGCGTCTGGTATAAGTATTATTATATAATTTAGTTTATCAACAATAGTTTTTTGGAAGAATTTACGGTATACTTTGTGTTATAAAAGGTGTGTTGTAGCTAAAGTCTGACAAAAGAGAGCATCTGCTGATGAATAAATGTCTAAAGATGCAAAGTTCTGCTATGGGTCAACAGATGTTAACGAACAACAGATGATATTCAATCTTAAAATGCATAACAGAGGATTTGATACTAACAGTGGTTGGGCTAATGATGAATAAGTATTATTATATAGCGTCTGGTATAAGTATTATTATATAATTTTTTTTATCAACAACAGTTTTTTTGGAAGAATTTACCGTATATTTTGTGTTATAAAAGGTGTTGTTAGGGCTGGATTTTTATTATAGGTGATCCTTACACGTGATCCTAACCAGTGATCCTTGTTTCTTTGGCAGACAGCGATCCTCAGGAGGACTTCAGGATCAGGATCATGGGACATTATAGGATCCTCATACTAACGATCATCTTCGCTTAATGCAATGTTATTTTTGCAGGAATATCTAGCAGGATATGCTCTAGGTATCATGATCCAGGGACGCGTCTTCACAATTATGGCAAGAGCTTAATTGAAGAAAGACGTTGCACAGGATATGGAAACATGGCTTGATTCATGGGCAGCAATTTAGGCTAGATTGTCTTTATTTCTAAAGGGGTAATGAGCTGATAATTAGTCCTTTTACCTAAAATAAGTCACCTACACTTGTATAAATACCCCTCTTCCTCATTCGGAAGAAGACACACGACATACGACACAACTCTCAAACACTTAGACACTCAGTGATCCTTGTACTCAGCTCATTACTATCCGAAGTTGTAACTACATTTTTATTGAAGTTGGTGATCGGTAGTTGCCATCACCCGAGGTTTTTTATGCCGGAGATCATCCATTGATCAAGGGCTTTTTCCTCGTATAAATCATTGTGTCTTTGCATCTTTATCACAGAAGTGATCCTTTACTTTCATAATTAACCAAGCATCATACCCCGTTTACATAAAGTTTGGTTACATTATCCTTGTGTGATTTTTGACCAAAACAGTTTGGCGCCCACCGTGGGGCCATTGGTGCTTCATTCATAAGAAAATCTTTTGTTCGAAATCATTTCAAAAAGTTACATGGCTTCATCATTGAAGAACACGTCCACGGCGATGTCTGCGGTCACCTCATCACAGATCACCTTGCCTCCTCCACCGGCAGGATCTCAGAAAAATACTGAGAAGAGATCAACTCCCACTTTCTCTAAACCTCTATCTTCTTCTGCTATGAATTCTTCTATTCCCAGTACTAGTGATGTATTTGCTTTAATTTTGCAGATGAAGGATCGTATGCAGCGGCAAGATGAAACTAACGAGAGGATCCTCAGGGAAATTGGAGATCTCAAAAGACAAAAGAAAGCGGCAGAGGATCATTCACCACTGATGCCCAAATCCTTGAGCTTTGATACTCCAATGATCACTTCCCAGCCATCAGGGATCCCGGACGTGCAAATCATAGGGGAGTCAAGAGGATCACATCTCAACTCGGCAGCAATGATTCAGACATCAGACTCACATTTTCAGCCTGTAGGATCCTATCCTCAATACATGGGATCCTTCATGAATCCGGGAGCCTATCCGGGGGCACAGCAGTTTCGAGGATCCTACTTTGTTCCAGGATCATTCCAGGGCCAAGGATCCTCCTTTGTTCCAGGATCATTCCAGGGCCAAGGATCCTCCTTTGTTCCAGGATCATCCCAGGTTCACGGATCCTCCTTCGTTCCAGGATCATCCTAGATACCAGGATCCTTACAGATGCCAGGATCCCTAAAAAGTTTGCAAACAGGAAGTCTAGATGTCCATCAAGGGGATTTCATTCCAATGCAGACCATTGCTTCCACTGGTCCCTCCATTGTTCCAGAATCCCAGCAATTCGGATTCCCTAACTTGAACCCAATGGGAGGTAACACTTTAAATAATTATCCTACCACTAACCATGGATTCATGCAGGATACAGGTACCAATCATGCTATGGCCAGGGAATTACAGAAACTAAAGGACATGATCTCAAGTGTTCCAGGGGTAGTCAAGCCTATCCCAGAGATTGCAGATGGGAGCCACAAGGTATCTCGCTTTGCACCACCAATTTGTGATGCAGAGGTACCCAAAAGGTTCCATATCCCTACCATGAAGTTGTATGATGGCACAACGGATCCAGAGGAGCATATAGCACAATACAGGGAGAGGATGGAGATCAATCCTATCCCAGAAAAATTGAAGGAAGCATGCCTATGTAAAGGATTTGGATCCACTCTTACTGGATCAGCTCTTAAGTGGCTGCTAAGTCTTCCCCCTTACTCTATTACTTCATTTGCCAATTTAGTTAATTTATTCAATAACCAATTCTCTTGTAGTAGAAAATTTGAAAAATTAACTAGTGATTTGTACAGGATAACTCAAAATAATAATGAATCATTAAGGGATTATATAACTAAATTTAGTAAAGAATCCTTGGACATCCCTAACTTGGATATGGCTACGGCTGTTGAAGCCTTCAAAATGGGACTGCTTAAGGATTCATTATTCTATGATGATCTTGTTATGACACCATGCAGGAATTTAGATGAAGTAAGAACTCGAGCACTCAGGTTTATCCGGCTAGAGGATGACAAGAGGATCCAGGAAAGACAAGTAGGATCCTCAAAACAAGATAAGCAAGGATCCTCCTTCAAAAGCAACAAGTTCAAATCCTACCACAGAAACGAGAACAAGAATGTGCATGCTGTTGACCAAGAAGAGGATGATGAAGAATATCCTCCAATCTCAGAATATTGTTTTTCCGTTGATAATCATGAACTAATCCTTGCAATGCAGAATCTAGGTGAAAAGGCTAGGTGGCCCAGGAAGAATGATAAACCATCCGGGACTAAAGACAAGTCCAAATGGTGTGCATACCATGAGGATTTCGGGCATCTAACTGAAGATTGCATAGCCTTAAGAAAAGAAATTGGATACCTGCTAAGCAAGGGGCATCTAAAAGAATTGTTGGGGAGAAAAAAGCAAAGGACCCAGGATCCTGAAAGGATCCCTGAAAAGGCTCCAGCACCTCCGGCAAACGCACAAGTGATTAACTTTATATCCGGAGGATCAGACATTTGTGGTACATCCTTTTCAGCGGCCAAAAGACATGCAAAAGAATCAAAAATGGATAATGGAGAAAGGCCTATTAGAACCTCAAGTGTCTCAGAAGGAAAGATGATAACATTTGATGAGGATGATCGCATTAACATTCAGGATCCTCACCATGATAGTTTAGTTATCACTCTCTTTATCTCTAACCACTTTGTCCGCAGGATCCTTATTGACGGAGGGAGCTCAGTGAACATTATCCAGCTTGATGTCTTGAAGAAGATGGGAATCCCAGAATCAGACATCACACCAAGATCCTCCGTGCTTGTAGGATTCAGTGGGGAAACGAAGAAAACTCTGGGGGACATCAAACTCCCAATCTACGTGGAAGGATTACATAATTACCAAAAATTTTGTGTTATTGACTGTTTATCTTGTTGCAACGTTATTCTTGGCAGGCCTTGGATACATGACATGAAAGCAGTTCCATCTACCTACCATCAATGTGTGAAGCTCCCTAGCCCATGGGGAATAATCAAGATCGATAGTGACCAGCAGGAGGCTAAGGATTGTTATACCTCATCTATGAAGCCAACCTCGAAGCCAAGGGAGCAATAGCAATTACAGTATCCTCCAAGGAATGTCTTGGAGGCAAGGGAACAAGATGTAGATGAAATCCTCTTGGATCCTAGTGATCCTGAATCAAAAATCTATATCGGATCAGGGATCCTTGGCAAGATGAAAGAAGACATGATATCCTTCCTCAAAAGAAGAAAATCTACCTTTGCTTGGAAACATGAAGATATGACAGGTATATCTAAGGATATTATTACTCACAAACTTGGCATTGACAGGTCTATCAAACCAATCCATCAAAAAAGGAGGAAGTTTGCACCAGAAAGGAATGCCATTATCCAAGAAGAAGTAGAGAGACTACTTCGAGCAGGTATGATCAGAGAGGTAAAGTATCCAAAATGGTTAGCCAATGTGGTTGTTGTCCAAAAGAAAAACGGAAAGTGGAGGGTATGTGTCGATTTCACTGATTTGAATAAGGCATGTCCCAAGGATCCTTTCCCATTACCCCACATTGACTCCATGGTGGATGCAACGGCGGGGCATGAACTGCTGACCTTTATGGATGCATCATCTGGATTCCAACAAATTCAGATGGAACCATCTGACCAAGAGGATACAGCCTTTATGACCCCAACCGGTTTATATTGTTATATTGCCATGCCTTTTGGACTAAGAAATGCAGGTGCAACATATCAAAGGCTGGTAAATATGATGTTCAAAGATCAAATTGGAAAAACTATGGAGGTGTACATAGATGATATGGTGGTCAAGTCAAAGAAAGCTGAGGATCACCTAAGGGACTTGGAAGAAGCATTCGATATCCTGGATAATTACAACATGAAGCTTAATCCTTCAAAATGCCATTTTGGTGTTAAGGCAGGAAAGTTCTTAGGATACATGGTAACCCAGAGGGGCATTGAAGCAAGCCCGGAACAAATCAAAGCATTGATAAATATTAAATCTCCTGCCAATGCCAAGGATGTTCAAAGACTGACAGGCAGGATAGCAGCCTTAAACAGGTTCATATCGAAATCCTCAGAAAAATGCAAAGAATTCTACGATATCCTAAGGAAGAATAAGAAGTTTGAGTGGACTGAGAAACATGAGAACGCTTTACAAGCCCTTAAAGAATATATGTCCTCAGCACCAGCATTAGCAAAACCGGAAAAAGGAGATGTGTTATCCTTATACCTGGCGGTATCCTCAACCGCTGTAAGTGCTGTCCTTGTCAAGGATCACGAAGGTACACAATATCCTATCTACTATGTAAGTAAAAGTCTACTTGATGCCGAATCCAGGTACTCACACCTCGAAAAACTTATCCTCGCATTAATCATGGCATCGACTAAGTTAAGACATTATTTTGAAACCCATACTATTGTCGTTAGAACTAATTTTCCAATTAAGAATGTCCTCAGGAAACCAGATATGTCAGGGAGAATGGCTAAGTGGGCAGTAAAGCTTAGTGCCCATGATATAAGATACGAACCAAGAACAGCTATTAAATCTCAAGCACTAGCTGACTTTGTGGCTGATTTCAGTAGTGATCTACAAATAGAAGCAGAATTGGAGGTTCAGCAGCTGGATGAGACCAAGGATCCTTGGATACTACATACTGACGGATCCTCAAATATCAAAGGCACAGGGCTAGGGATCCTACTAAAATCGCCACAGGGGGACATAATACCCCACTCCATAGCCTGTGAGTTTCAAGCAACTAACAATGAGGCTGAATATGAAGCCTTAATTGCTGGCTTACAGATTGCTAAGGATATGGGGGTAAGATATCTCGAAGTATATGTAGATTCATTATTGATCACCAATCACTTTAATGGATCCTATGCTGTTAAAGGTGAAAAACTAACCAAATATTTAGAGATAGTCAAAGAATTGGCACTCTCTTTTGTTTCTTTTAGCTTAACACAGGTACCAAGGGAGGATAACACGGAAGCTGATGCATTGGCCAACCTAGGATCATCCTTAAAAATTCCAGAAGATATAAGTATCCCTATCATCCATATCCTGGCACCTGCTATTGAAAATCAAGTAGCCATGGAAATAGAAGAGGATACTGCAGTAATCCCTAGTGAAGAAGCTCAATCTTATTCAGGATCATGGATCCCACCAATCATGAAATACTTGCAAAACGGAGAGATCCCAATGGGAGAAAATCCTAGAGCTTTCAGGATCAAGAAGTGTTGAGAGACTTCCATGAAGGAGATTGTGGAAACCACACTGGGGGCAGGGCATTATTCTCAAGGATCCTTAGAACAGGATACTACTGGCCAACCATGAAAAGGGATGCTGTAGAGTATGCTAAGAGATGTGATCCTTGCCAAAGACATAGCAATATCCTTCACCAACCAGCTGAATTACTACACCCCATACCATCCTCTTGGCCATTCATGAGATGGGGAATGGATATAGTTGGCAAGCTCCCTAAAGCACCTGGTGGAAAAGTATTTATGCTTGCCATGACTGACTATTTTTTCAAGTGGATAGAAGCGGAAGCCTTCGCTCAAGTCAGAGAAAAGGAAGTCATATCCTTCATTAAAAGAAACATTATAACTAGATTTGGCATTCCCTCTGAAATTGTATGTGATAATGGCTCCCAATTCATTGGAAGCAGAACCACTAACTTTTGTGACAGTTGGGGAATCAAGATGATAACATCAACACCAGTTCATCCACAAGCCAATGGTCAAGCAGAATCATCCAACAAGATCATCATCAACAATCTGAAGAAGAAGCTAGGATCCAAGAAAGGAAAATGGGCAGAAGAATTACCTTATGTGCTATGGGCTGATAGGACAACTCCCAAGAATGCCACTGGTCAAACACCTTTCTCTTTAGTATTTGGGGCAGAAGCAGTGATCCCAACAGAAATGGTGATCCCAACTGCTAGAACAAGTGCTCGTGATCCTGAAGAAAATGCTACAATCCTAGCTCAGGATTTGGATACTATTGAGGAAAACAGGGATCTAGCTAGGATAAGGATGGCTAGCTACCAACAAAGAATGGCTGGTGCCTACAACAAAAATGTCAGAATAAGGAAGTTCCAAGTCGGAGACATGGTGTTGAGAAAAGCATTTCAAAATACTATCAATCCTGCTGACGGGAAGTTAGCACCAAAATGGGAAGGCCCCTACTTGATTGAAGCTGAAGCAGGAAAGGGGGCATACAGGTTGCTAACCATGGAAGGAAACTTGTTACCAAGAGCCTGGAATGCTGTTCACTTAAAGAGATATTTCATGTGAACATGATCCTTCAATGTGATCCTTACATTGAAGTATCCTTGAAGGATCCCGGAGATATCAGTGATCCTTACTCTGGTAATATGCTTATCCTGAAACTATTGCATTTTCTTACTTTTTACCTAAGGATAAGGATCATGTATCCTTCATCCTCTACTCACAAACCATTTGAGTTATGATAAGTTCAGGTATCTTCAGCATATCGTCAAAGATCTTCAGAAGCACCGCAGATCCTTGGGTCTAACCCCAGTTATCCTTGGGATTATCCCCAGTTTCCGCCAGCAGCGCACGATGATCCTGGTATAGTTCACGTCTTTGGGACCAGTACCCACTTTCGGGGCTGACAACCTCATCGTACTGGCTATACTTAGGATCCTACGTATAATGGTAGACGTACCATACATCCGTTCCTAAGGTTTCTAACGTTTTCACGTTAGCTAAGGTTTTGACATTTTCATGTCACTAAGTTTGGATAGTTGCCAGAAAGGGCCATACTCCAGTTTACATACGATCCTTTGGGCTTGTCCCCAGTTATCCTTTGGGCTTGTCCCCAGATTCCTATGGGCTTGTCCCCAGTGATCCTCTGGGATCATTCTCAGTTATCCTTTGGGCATGTCCCCAGTTACTAATTTATCTTTTACATTGGCTTAGTCCCAAGTTATATCTCACTTTTCAGGTTTTGGAAGTCTAAACACATAAGGGTCCTTAATCCTTATTAACTATCAAAGTCTTATCTACGATTGTCTCGATTGAAGGTTAGGATCCTGACTTGGATCCTCAGGTATGATCCTTGACTATTTTGATTATATTCATTATCCTAACCGACCCTTATACTTTGACAACCAAACCTATGATCCTTGAACTAAAATGCTTTGAATATTTTCGATATCAGGATATTTGATCCAGGATCATATCCTAAATTTATTAAAACATATTTTCAACTCTTGATAAATATACTACAAAGACAATTGAGAAAAAAGAGGATAATTAAAGGATAACGACACGAGATAAGCCAGAAAAGTTAAGTTATATTATTAAATAAAAGGATCATTAACCCTTTCAAAAGATTGTCAAAATTGCCAACCCACATTTCTACCAGCAAAACGTGGCCCGTCCACATGGGTTGGCAAAGGGTGTCCATTGTCTATGCGGTCTTAGCATTGTGCAGGGAAATAAAAGCGGCAGGATCACAAAGGCTTCATCCCCCAAACAGAGGATCCCTCCACCTTTTGCAATCCTACCTATTGTTCAAAGGATCCAGGATCCTTAACCCTAAGAAACTATTGTTCAGATATTACAGACCATAATTGTTTCAAACCATCAACAACCGCAAAAAACCACTACCAAACCTAAAAAATTGGGCTCCGGCCTAGTCAAAAATATCCATCATCGCCCAATCTTGCAGCTCAAACCTTCGCTGCACCATCACCACCAGCTCCACTAGCTTCACCCTGATCCTTACCAGCATCTCCACCTTCAAGCATAGGGATATCCTCAGCATCATCATCATCCTCCAACTCTGCCAGCCTTGCCTTCCAACCTTCCACGTCCCATGTACCTTTGTCAAAGGAAGGATCTTGAGCCTCCGCAGCCATCTGCAGCTGGATCTTGTACATGGTTATCGCAGCAGAAACCTTAGCATCCTGGGTGATATCATGCTTCTCGTAGTCAAACTTGATCAATGCTTTGACAGCTTCATCCCTGGTAGCCCGGAGCTCCTTCTCAAGATCGGCTATCTTGAGATCCTTCAGTGCACCCATCTGGTGGAGGTCGGCAATTTGGCGATCCTGATCTTCAACATGGTTAACATAAGTCTCTATTTCAGTAAGTTTCTGCAAAAACAACAAGATATGACATCAGACACAGGTGATCCTCAAAAACCATCAGGATAACCCACAGGGGCAGTGATCCTAACCTCGTTGACAGAATCAAGGAATTGCTGACGGAGGAGGGGAAATCCTTGTAGATCTTCAGTAGTCTTCCTCTTCTTCCCCTTGCCTCGAATAGGTGCTTTGGGAGCTGATACTGAAGGACTGGCAGCAGGAGCCTTCTTCTTTGAAGATGTGACATTGGCAAGATCACTTATCCCGAACTTGGAGGCAGATTTGACAGACTTGGCGGACTTTCCAGCACCTACACAATCAAAAACAAGATAAGTTGCTTTATTAATCAAACAATCCTACATTTAATTTATATTCTATAAGGATACTTACTTGACATAGTGGCAGATGCAGAGGATACTTCTTGAGAATCTTGGACGGTGACTTGGAAACTTCTAACTTCAGGACCAAGCTTTTTAAAAGCTAACACTCTTTCTCTTGCAGCAGGGGTCAACTTTAAGTGAGCAACGGAAATAGCTACATAAAAGAAAAAGAAAAAGACATTAGTGATCCTCATCATATGAGACAGGACTGATAGTGATCCTTCAAGGATCCTCTACCCTACCATGAGTGGCCCATTCCTTGGGCAGATCCTTCCCATCCGGGATGGAATCCCTTCTAACAAAGAAAAAACGACGCTTCCAGTTTGTATCATTCTTGGTAACCTTGAAGACAGGATGATCCTCCCCGGCTTTCCGCTTCAGCAGATACCGGTAAGAACCAAAAGTGGTAAAATCGTAAAGCTCGGCCAACTCCGTCATCCCCAGATCAATCCCTTTCTGCTCAATGATCCTCTCGAAGGTATAAAGAACCCTCCAGATCATCGGCATAGCTTGGATGTAAGAGATGCCGGTTAAGGAAAAGAAAGACTGGGTAAAGTCTGGAAAAGGATACGAGTACCCTATAGCAAACGGGGTAGCAGGAAAAGCCACCCAGACATCCGAGACAAAGTCGCTCAAAGCAGTAGGATCAAAGGATTTAAAAACGGCATTCGCCGGAAAGCAATGACGAATTCTGTCTATGTGAACATCAGTGAAACAACACCTCTCCGTAGGAGAATCCTTGATAATCCCCTGGCTTTTTAAGGGACTATCCTTCTTGGGATCCTTATATGGAGAATTCCGGAGCAACATATTTGTAACGGGATGGAAACAGAGTAGAAGCAGAAAACAGAGCAAAGAGAAAAGAAAGAGAGAAGAAGAGGATACCTGATCAGTCTTCGGTAGCGATTATAAAGGGAAGATATCTCGAATTTAAATGCAGAGTGATCCTAACCCTATCTCCTATTTATAATCATGATTTGCAGGGATTGTCACATCTATGACGTAATGATCACAACGGCTAGTCCAAGCATAACGGCTAGTTTCTTGGAGTCGCCCGTTAGAGATAAGATCAAAACAAAATATAACTCGTCTATTTACAATTAACTCCTTATATTTTGGGGGCAATTGTTAGGGCTGGATTTTTAATATAGGTGATCCTTACACGTGATCCTAACCAGTGATCCTTGTTTCTTTGGCAGACAGTGATCCTCAGGAGGGCTTCAGGATCAGGATCATGGGACATTATAGGATCCTCATACTAACGATCATCTTCGCTTAATGCAATGTTATTTTTGCAGGAATATCTAGCAGGATATGCTCTAGGCATCATGATCCAGGGACGCGTCTTCACAATTATGGCAAGAGCTTAATTGAAGAAAGACGTTGCACAGGATATGGAAACATGGCTTGATTCATGGGCAGCAATTTAGGCTAGATTGTCTTTATTTCTAAAGGGGTAATGAGCTGATAATTAGTCCTTTTACCTAAAATAAGTCACCTACACTTGTATAAATACCCCTCTTCCTCATTCGGAAGAAGACACACGACATACGACACAACTCTCAAACACTTAGACACTCAGTGATCCTTGTACTCAGCTCATTACTATCCGAAGTTGTAACTACATTTTTATTATATTAAAGTTGGTGATCGGTAGTTGCCATCACCCGAGGTTTTTTATGCCGGAGATCATCCATTGATCAAGGGCTTTTTCCTCGTATAAATCATTGTGTCTTTGCATCTTTATCACAGAAGTGATCCTTTACTTTCATAATTAACCAAGCATCATACCCCGTTTACATAAAGTTTGGTTACATTATCCTTGTGTGATTTTTGACCAAAACAGTGTCATAACAAGATCATCATAGAACAATGAATCCTTAAGCAATCCCATTTTGAAGGCCTCAACAGCCTGTGGCCATATCCAAGTTAGGAATATCCAAGGATTCTTTACTAAATTTGGTTATATAATCCCTTAATGATTCATTATGACCTTGAGTTATCCTGTACAAATCGCTAGTTAATTTTTCAAATTTTCTACTACAAGAAAATTGATTATTGAATAAATTAACTAAATTGGCAAACGAAGTGATAGAGTAAGGGGGAAGACTTAGCAGCCATTTAAGAGCTGATCCAGTAAGAGTGGATCCAAATCCCTTGCACAGACATGCTTCCTTTAACCTTTCTGGAATAGGATTGATCTCTATCCTCTCCCTGTATTGTGCTATGTGTTCCTCAGGATCCGTCGTACCATCATACAGCTTCATAGTAGGGATATGGAATCTTTTGGGTATCTCAGCATCACAAATTGGTGGTGCAAAACGAGATACCTTATGGCTTCCATCTGCAATTTCCGGGATAGGTTTGACTACCCCTGGAACACTTGATATCATATCCTTCAGTTTCTGCAGTTCTCTGGCCATAGCATGGTTGATACCTGTATCCTGCATGAATCCATGGTTAGTGGTATGAGAATTATTAAAAGTGTTACCTCCCATCGGGTTCAAGTTAGGAACATTGGATGTGAATCCATATTGCTGGGATTCTGGGATGATGGAGGGACCAGTGGAAGCAATGGTCTGCATCGGAATAAAATCTCCTTGATGGACATCTGGACTTCCTGTTTGCAAATTCTTCAAGGATCCTGGTATCTGAAGGGATCCCTGAACATGGGATGATCCTGGAACGAAGGAGGATCCTTGAACCTGGGATGATCCTGGAACGAAGGAGGATCCTTGAACCTGGGATGATCCTGGAACGAAGGAGGATCCTGAGTTCATGAAGGATCCCATATGCTGAGTATAGGATCCTGCCGGTTGGAAATATGATCCTGATGCCTGAGTCACTGCTGCTGGGCCGAAATGCACTCCTCTTAATCCATCCATATGTTGAATGTCTGGGCCTCTGATGGCTGAGAAGTAATCATCGGAGTATCAAAAATTCAAAGATTTGGGGCTTTAGTGGGGAATGATCCTCTGCCGTTTTCTTTTGCCTTTTGAGATCTCCGATTTCCTTGAGGATCCTGTCATTAGTTTCATCCTACTGCTGCATACGATCCCTCATCTGCAAAATCAAAGTAAATATATCACTAGTACTGGGAGCAGAAGAAGTTAGAGTAGAAGATGAAGGTTTAGAGAAGATATGAGTTGGTCTCTTCTCAGCTTTTCTGAGATCCAGCTGGTGGTGGAGGCAAAGGTGGAATGCCATTAGATGAATTGACTGCAGACATTGCTGTGGAAGTATTCTTCAACGATGAAGCCATGCAACACTTCCGGAATGATCACCAACAGAAAAATTTCCTTATGAATGAAGCACCAATTGCCCCACAGTGGGCGCCAAACTGTTTTGGTCAAAAAATCACACAAGGATAATGCAACCAAACTCTTTGTAAACGGGGAATGATGCTTGGTATGATGAACAAAGATAAGGATCACTATAATGAAAATTGCACAAGCGACACAAGGATTTATACGAGGAAAAAGCCCTTGATCAATGAATGATCTCCGGCATAAAAAACCTCGGGTGATGGAAACTACCGATCACCAACTTCAATATAATAAAAATGTAGTTACAACTTCGGATAGTAATGAGCTGAGTACAAGGATCACTGAGTGTCTAAGTGTTTGAGAGTTGTGTCGTATGTCGTGTGTCTTCTTCCGAATGAGGAAGAGGGGTATTTATACAAGTGTAGGTGACTTATTTTAGGTAAAAGGACTAATTATCAGCTCATTACCCCTTTAGAAATAAAGACAATCTAGCCTAAATTGCTGCCCATGAATCAAGCCATGTTTCCATATCCTGTGCACGTCCTTCTTCAATTAAGCTCTTGCCATATTTGTGAAGACGCGTCCCTGGATCATGATGTCTAGAGCATATCCTGCTAGATGGTTCCTGCAAAACAATATTGTATTAAG